>NC_084665.1:72910907-75310907 GCF_028389875.1 Rhea pennata
AGTTGAAGTCAGCTGACAGAAAAAAAAATACGAATTTCAAGTGGGACTAAACACCTAAGTCTAAAACTGCACCATTCAAAATTCATACTTATTTATCGCCACACCCTGGAGGTGCCTAAACTCCACAGGCGCCAGCTTTTCACATTAAAATTCCCCAGATTCCTGATATACTGCAGTGGGCATGTCCAGAAATGCTTCTCAGTTAATGGAACCAAGTTAGCTCATGCCTAAGCACCATCAGATCCAATAAACTCAGCATTCCTGCACCTATCTTGCCTAGGGGGTAGATCTGGTGGAAAACAAACAAGCAAGCAGGCAAACAAACAAAACTCTGTTCAGAGGCAGTCCTCTGCAAAATGCAATAGCAGCAGTTGCTGTCCTCCTCTGTTGTGTTCAACATTTCATTGGTCAGAGCTTTTATCCCAGATGTGGGAAGCCTGGGTTTTATGTTCTGCAGTGCCTGAGGGCGTTCAAACCACGCCCTAGCCAAGGAGGCCACAGGTTGCTCTGGGTGAAAGTACTCTCCACCCTGCCTTTTGAAGCTGTTCCACTGCACATAAAAGAAGCAAAGACTCATATTGGCCACAGGAAACATGAGTGAGCATGACTCTCCTAGGGGTTGTGGCCCTCATGCGGGAAGGCAAAGGAGGTTTTGGTGCCTTTTCTCTTCTCTAAGGAATTTCTGGGTATTATATCCTAGGTCAAAATCCAAATGGTCTTTTGGAGCACATAAAGGAATGAGCTTCCCCACTGCTGTTCAGTAGTGTGCCAAGGACACTGACAGCAGTGTCTTTCACTTGGCACCCGAGTCATTCCTCACCAGTCAACACTGTCACTGGAGTCTCTAAACACCACAGCAACTAGTTCTGGCTTGCTCCCCTGAGAGCCTCTTGAAGGTAGAGTTTCTCAACATCTTCTTTCCTCAGAGAAACAAAACAGTAACGAGGAACAACAACTCAATGTAGAACATCAAATATATACAATGTTTTGTCATATTTCATCTCCGAGCTGCCACGTAGTCCCACATGTAGCTGCAGAAGGTCTGCCAAACGCCAGCAGGCATCCTACATTCCCACAGCAGCCCTGCTGAGCAGGGGAAGTGACTCCATTTGTCCTCGTCACCCATCGCCCAAGAGCGCAGCCACTGCAGTCTTCTCAACTATTGTCTATTTGACAAATGGCTTGAGGAAAATGGTCAACTCAGTTCTCTGTTTCTTCTTTCTGGGGTTTTGGAGAATGAGTTGCGTATTTCTCTCTAAAACGTATCTATCTGTGAGACAACCTTGTCAGCCCTGAGCTGCCCGCTTCTGTTAGCAACTATTGTTTCTCTGTGTAATCTTTGTGAAGCGGTGGCAGCCTCTGGGACCCCGATTCATACTGAGCTTTTTATTTTGCCTGTATTATTAGAAGTCTCCAGTGACTCTCCAGTTTCTATCAGAGAAGTCATTTGTGATACTGAAGTGTCCTTCAGTATGAGCCCTTCTACATGTACGAGTTTGAATTCTTTGGCCCACAAAGTCAAACCACTACCTCACTTCATAAGCTTGAGTAAGTATCACAAATTCAAGCTGCATTGTTTGAAGATTGATTCCTGATCTTCAGTATACATCTCTGACTTTCTTAGGTATATTTCCAGTGGAAACAAAACTTACGCCATCAGTCTGTCTGCATATCTGTCCCAGACGCAGTGTATTTTGCCTCCGTTGTCTGAGGTCAGACAAATCTGACAGGGGTATACAGGTTTGACAGGAGAGATGGGGCCCAAGCACTTGCAGGTTCTCCCCAACAGGTATTGCCAGCTCATTTCTGCAGTCAAATATGTGTATATATGATACAAGATACATATATGTTATTGCCAAAATGCTCCGCAAGAGGAGGTTGCAGATACACAAAGATAAAACAAAATGTAAAAATCAGTTGGTCAGGTGAAGAAGGAAATGTAGGAAAGCAGGCTTCATTACTGTCCGTATTCAGAGACCTAATTATTGTACAGCCAGTGGCAGAACTGGGGTTAGTGCTCGAGAGAGTACACACTGTGCAAACAGGCTTATGAATGCATCTTGTACAGCTTACCAGGTGAGGGTAAGGGCTGGATTCGGCTAGACGCAGTTGCTTCAGGAGTGGTTAGAGTATATTACAAATGCCAGGGATCATACCCGCCTCATAACTAACTATATAACTTTGTGGAATTCATTTTGATCTAGTCTTTTATAAGGGACATGCTTATCTGCCTTTAACCCTTATGTCTCCAAAGAAATTGCAAGATTGTCTCCCCACCTTTGGCACTCTCTGTATTCATATACAGAATATATGTAGAAAAGACATATTTTGTTTTTTTCCCATGGTTTACAGTATTCCTGAAATTTTTGTGTTATAAAATACAACTGACTACACTGTAATCACCGTGAAATACTCCCCCTGACAATGATAAATCAGTCTGTTCTGAGCTTTGGGCTGCTATGGCCAGATTGCTGCCAATATCAAAGCTTGTTTAAAGGTAGCTGGGGGATCTCAGCACTGCGGATACAGATGTTTAATATTTCACTACCATAGCTTTATGCTAGCCTCCCCTACGTGGCTTTCAAAACACCCAATGCTTCAGAACCAGCTATCATTGCAATAATTTTTTATTCAGCATGTCTTCCAGGCTGGCATGTGCTGTTGATGTATATAGTGAATTAACTATTCACATCTCTTCCAGCTGCGCCTTATACTTCCAGAGCATTTCAGTCTTGGTGGGGTTTTAGCAGTTCCAGCCCATCACCCTGCAGCTCTTCTTCATTTTAGTCATGGTCCCTTATATTATTCAGTAGTCACTCAGAGCCAAGGAGTGTGACCAGGTTGTTTTATTTCGTGCCTGATTTCCATATGGTCAGCCCGGAGAGCACCATCCCTGCAGGACCCTGTCACGTGGAGAGGACAGCCTGAAAAAGCCCAGGCCCACTCTGCACCATGGCTGGCACGGCTCATGAAGCTGTCCGAACTGCGCTCCTTTATATATTGCACAGCTGTGCGTCTGCTGTCTTCAAGCACTGAACACCTGCACTTCTCAAGCTGGAGGGCCGTGTTGATTTGTAGCTATTTACAGAGAGTAATAAAAGCACTGAATGGTCTTTTCTATTGAAAGAGAATATCCCTGCTTGTATATTAGCAAGGACAGTCCAGAAGATCCTATTATTTTCATATGACTTTAGAGCTTGGGAAATATTTTTCCAAAGAAAATGATTTAGCTGCACCAACATGGAAGATGTGCCTTGTAAGGCTTTAAACTGGGTTTGTTGTTATGCCACATATTTGATATTTAGCAGCTCTCGTAAGAGTGACCCGCATACTAGCTTTGGAAGCGACCAAGTAGAATTACTGTCTGCTTTCCTCCCACAAGATTATAGACCAACTGATTTTGGTAACATACTTCATGGCATCAAATCTTGGGAGGTGTAATTTGATGCCAAAATTCAATGCACAACTATAAATAAAACAGAAACACTGCTAAAAAGACCAAAATGGCATCCAGAAGCTTTGCGAGAAGTTAACTAGAAACAGTGTTTGAATAATGTTGCATCATATAGTAGTGAAATAATATATTGTCCCTTTAATTTTAGGAAGCACTGTATTTGTATGAGAAGAACACATTGGCAAAGGTATGTGAAAAACTCAGAATTTCAGCTAAGGAAATATTATTATAGTTTCCAAACTATTTCTATTTTCATGAAATTTCTAGCAGAAAATAGGACCACATATGGTCCTTTAAACGAAATTCTTTCCACTTCTCCACATGTTAGAACATATATCACTCTCTATGACACAAGATTCTTTGGGGCAGGATCCTCGGCAAGCGTCAATCAACAAGCCTCTACCAAAGCCAGCAGAGCTACAACGAATGGCTTACATCAGTTCAGAATATGGCCGAAAAAGTGTATAAAAGTTCTCTTTGTGAATGATAAAGCTATAAAATATAGTGTCAGATCCTCAGCTGAAGTAAATCTGCATTGTGTTAATTAACTAACACATACAAGTGACTACTGGAGGCTAAATGATCTTTGTACACAGAAAAAAATATACAGCAGTTTTACAGTGTGCTGAAAATTTTACATAACAACCTCTCCCTATAGGACCGATTTTTGACAATTTTCAGGCACAGTGACAGCAGACTTGGATGCTACACATACGCTACATGCCCAGCAATATAAATATCACAGTTAATGAGCGATATATATACAGCAGAAGTGTGAATTTGTGGACTGTCTCTATTTTATTCTGAAAGAATGCACAAATATTTTAAAAAGGAAGGTCTACCTAAGTGTCAGTTTTGATCCCCACTCCTTTCCCAGAGGGCACATAAAGGCTAGCTCTAGGAAAGCACTGGCCTCCTGTCGTTCAGGTCAGGGAGTGAAACCTTCACCTCCCTACAGGCATTCGGTACCTTCGGAGGAGAGCCAGGCGCCTTTGAATGAGATCCAAAACAACCAGCATGCTAAGCTTGGACCTGCCTAAAATCAGTACACTCAGCACGCAGCTGCCTAGCCTACTTATTAGAGAGTGCTGAGGGCAGGAGCCAGCCTGAAATCCTTGGCTGACACAGAGCTGCCGGTAATCACCTCTGCCCACTTGTGCTGCCTAGCCTGGAAATATCCCTTCGGGAAGCCGAGGGCCGAAACTCTTTCAAAGAACCGAACAGCACTCCTTGAAACCACCTTTAAAAAATGACAAGGTGTGACCTGTCATACCTTCTTAAAAAAAAAGAATGTATACTATCCAAATGGTAAGGGACTGGAACTAATTTTGGAACTAATTTACCTTCTCAGCCCAAGGGGTTCAAACACCCTGCTTGCAGAAGAATAGCTCTGTGTATCAAGTTGTGGGATAGGAATAAAACTTTACAGTCACCCACCCTGCTGAAATCCAGCCTCAGTGCAGCAAAAAAATTCAAGAGTCACTGGCTTGGAGCTGCTTGTTCCTGTCAAGACCAGGGCATCTCTGGACATGCATGGAAGAGGCCCACGCTTTGCACCTACCGAGGCACAGCCCCAGGGGCCTGAGGAATGCTAAAATTAAAAGTGGCGTCTAAAGGAGGAAAGTTCCCCCAGGATTTTGCAGCTGAAAGGATCACAGCCTCATGCTTTCATGCTTATGTCAGATCATCCTTCTGCACACTCGCCCACAACACCATTACTTGAGCTCTGAGATGCACAACTTTACACTGCTCTACAATTTACAGCAAATCACCTCTCTCTACCCTCCTGCCCAGCCTCTGCCTTTAAGACCTCTTAGAAACTTTCTTCAAAAAGAGGATCCCCCCATTACTATTTATCTTCTACCTCTGAACTATATTAGATCTTCACAGTGCTACAATAATGTGAATAGTAAAACAAAATGTAGGCCCTGCTTGTGCTGCTGAAGTCAGTGAAGCTGAATCTATTTACGGCAGCTGAGAAACTGCACAAATTTATTTGTTTTCCTTCTTCAGTCTAGAAATCTGACCCCTTCATTTTCTGTTGCATGAAAAGACACCGCATAATGATTATTTTGGTGGAGCACTTCCCATCTGCTCTGCTTTGTCCTTTTTTCTTTTTGAGCTTGTAGCTTGAAGCCTGGACAAAAATTATTTTTAAAAGTGACATATTTGCCTGTGAGCTGCACCTTGACAAAGAGAAACAGAACTACAACTTTTTATTTAACAGAAAAGAGTTCTCAGGTCTGTCTTGGAAAGGAGTAGGAAACAGATTCCAGGACCATCATAATGACATGTCTGTGTAAACTTGTACAGGATATTTCATCAGTATTTGATAGCTTCTTGTTTTTAACTTGGTGTCTAAACAAAACTACAATAAGTCTGAGATGACGGAAAAATTTTGGATGTTTGAATTCCTTGGAAACAGAGGCGCATAGGCTGAGATAAATCAACTTTGGTGCATGTGCATGGAAGGTTATAATACTTATACTACACACAGTATATTAGAAACCTAATTAGTTACTGCTCAGCACAGTGATTCAGAGATTCTTCCTGTTCAGAAAGTACTGAAGTGCGTGCTTCTATGCACCTAAATATCTTTTATATTTTTCAAGAAAGGTGTCATATTTTCAAAAAAGTGGTAACATACCTAATTTAAACTACTTTAGAACAACTGTAAATCATAGCACAATAATCAGACCCAGAAACTCAGAAGTCTGAACAGGCTGCCCAATTTACATGAACTGAGTGTTAATGTTGCCATTTAAATTGCTCTCTAAAGCTGTCTTAACTGATATCCTAGTGTCCATTATTTTAGCAGTTGCATTTGGCTACTCTGTTTACCTAAAATCCAAAATCATCTCCTAAACTAACTGGTTTCCCCAACTTGCAATTCCCTGTTCCCTGTTACTCCATCTCCAGTCTCTTGTCAGTTGGATACTCAATGAATTGTCAATATTAAAATGCTTGTAGCATAACAAATGTTTAATATGAAACATTATTAATGACGAGGCTCCTGATTTTTTTGAAAAAATAGATTTTTCCTCATAAAATTAATTTTAATTCTGTATTTGTGATTTGAAAATGTAGGTATTGTCAACCTCCAACCTCAAGGTATACCTTTCAATGTTTAAACTGACACAGTACTCAACAAATACTTTTAACTATTGAAGTCTACTGTTGACTATCTGTATAATCAGAGGCATATAATTCCACAACAATACAAATATGAACTGCCCTCCCACATCTTTTTCTAGCTGTCGTCTTACTCCGTCTAAAAAAAAGGCCATTAATTAAAGAAGGTATTGCAGAACATGCAGAAATTAACATCTGGCCCTTGAAAAACTGCAGAAAACAACCTATGAGAACTGTTTTTTCCCATAAAATCTATCATCAGATTCACTTCTTCTGTATTAATTACATGAATAGCATGAATACTTTGGATACCACGAAAAGAGTCTCCTAGTTGAACAGGACTAAATCATGAAGAGTCAGGTTAAGATTTTTGACTAAGCTCTATCTTGATTCTACTATTGACTGGTTCAATGGGAATAGTTTGATCAAGGCTGAGCCCTTTGAAATTCATTGCCTAGGTCAGGGCTCTTATTTAGAATATTAGAAAAAATGAAAGGCAGACATTGTGGTTTACAGGATGAAAAAAAAAAACTTAAAAAAATTATATGAAACTCTATTAGAATTCTGAAAGCACCAAACTTGTGCTACATGAGTCAGGGACAGATTTTCAGCCCAAATGGTACAGAATATGCAGAGTCTTATGACACTTCATGCGATTTATAAATTTCTTTGATGCCTACACTTCTAAACCTCATTAAAAACTTGTATAATGAACTTTCTTCTATTGTTACTTTAGATGTCTGGCTTTTCAGAGAAAAAGCTATCTTACAGAGCAGAAATAAACGTAATCTTTAAAACTGATCTCAGCCTGCTCAACTTCTCATTCTACAAAAACTTTGTTGTCAAATCTTCACATAAACACAGCTCCCCAATTCTTTGGGGATGATATTTTGTCATTTCAAAACTATAATCAACTGTGATTTTTTTCTTCACCCCAAACAATGCGCTGTTTTTGAACAGGATATTTTCATAAAGTTATGAATAACTCTGCCTCACACAGATTTTTTGGAGTAAATATATCATTATCTTCATCAAAGGTCAACCGCAGATTATAACTCTCTTTTTGCTTGTTATGATGAATGGCTTTTGTATGGACAATGATAAGATATGGCAACAAATACATGAGAACAGAATCTTAAGAGGAATGCATTGCCTTGAGTCCAAGAGCCTTTTTCTGTTTTAGGCTGCATGTTTATGTTGCATTCTACTTGTTTATGTTGCATTATGTTTGTTATCTAATATTGAATTACTGCACTCCAAGTTAATCCATTTCACCTCTTTCAGAGGCAGCTAGAAGAGCACTATGCTTCAATTAAAGATGATGAATGTTGATCCTCAGCTTCTGCAAATTTCAAGACACTCAGAGAAATACCAAAAGATTAGGGTTACAAGAAATACCTAGGAACAACTGGAGAAGATGGAACCTAAGGACCAGTCATACTGATCTGGCGTTTCCAGGACCTAGAGATAGAGCAGCCGTCGCTGAAGCGGATGTAGGTTTAGAACCCAAATGCAGCTGGTATCATTGCTTGAGACAGAAACTGATCTCTCAGCTAAATGGACACTGTAGAGCAGGAGCAAGTCCATCTCACAAAAATTTGGAAAATACAATGACTTTCTCCTACCACACCAAAATACAGGGAGTGGCTCTGAGGGAAAAACAGACCCAACTGGAACTGGATAAACTGAAGCAGATATTAACTGAAGTACTCTCTGACCAGACTTGAGCTCATCACCCTTAATAGCCAAGTGTTACCTCAGACTGTCTTAACTCCCACTTCGTATTTTGCAACTTGTTTCTACAGCGCTACAAAGCACAGCTCACGTCCAGCAGCCGGTATGACTGCATACGCTACTGTGAAGTTACGGATCAAGAAAGTGCAGGAGCATCGGGGATGGGTCCACAGAAACAGAGATCCAGAGATCTCGGGCCTCTAGCTGGCAAGCAGAAGGAAATGTTAGGCTTCTGTAGGTCTTTTGTTTTATTAGAACAGATATTATTGAACTTCATAATTTTTAAAACCAAGGTAAACGTATGTTAAAGAAAAAAAACTCTCTTACACATGCACCTACATAATATGTGCATAATCAGATTCTTGGGATTACAGTATTTGCCAGTGAGTTTTCTTCATTAATTATCCCTTTTCATATACTTTCATACATGAAGGTAGCACACAAGTTATTAATGTTCAGATCAGTCTGTACATAAAAATATATTTTCATTTGTGGAAAAAGAAGAAAATAGCTCATAGTCTCAATTAGCTGAATCATACAATCAGTTTGTTCTGACTTTTTATAATACAGTTTTTATAATACAGTATATGAAGAAAGAACTCACACAGGCAAAACTCCCCAAAACAATACAGAAAATCTGCCCCAGGGGAAAAAAAATCATTTTTCACAGGGTTAGCAGTGAAAGTATTATTTTGCAGTAGCCATTTGGTATTGATAGACAAAAGCTACTGTCCTGCTGCCTAACATGGCCACGTGGAGAATCTGATGTCCTGGCTTGAAATTAAATTCCACTATTTGTGCCTTTTTCTATATTTCACCTGTTTCATGAAGTCCTGCAATTCCACTACCATTACGTATTTATTCAGTATCCTGTAAGAAGGATCCCAGTGCAGTAAAGAAAACACTTTTTAGTATTCAGGTTTTCTGTAAGTATATGGGGGTAGGTGAAAAGAGGAGGAGGGCACTGTGGAATGTCTCCACCTGCACTGACATTAATAAGTGATGATGTTTCTCTCACTAAGAAGAATTGGATTCTTGAAAAAGAACAAAAGGCAACTTATCATTGGTTGGAGAGAGGCTGAGCCAGTCACAGGGCCATGGTGTGATTGATTTGTTTGTGCTAACATAGCCTGCATAGTATCAATGAGTTGAGAACACGCAGATCAAGGGAGGAGGATTAGGTAATAGGGATTGAATTTCTCCACATTTCTGCTTTTTCTCCCCCAAACATTTTCTTTGGAATAAAACACATTTTTCAGATTATACAAAAGGGAATATGTTTCCCTGGTAGAGGGAATGCTCTTGTAGTCAAAGCATGAGCCTGATATTAGAGATTTTCTCTTTTTGCTCTCAGATGTTTGTCACAGAAGGCCAAATTAATCTGCGGCTATCACAGCAGCTCCCATTGGCTTCAAGGGGAGCTATATCTGCTTACATAAGATATGCTATGACCTGTCATTTCTGCCTGGAAATGGCATAGATATTACTTAATAACTTTCTTTCTCCTTATGTGCTTATGAAGATACCATTCACTCACATCTTTGAGTCTTCTAAGGTGCTGCTGTAACAAAGATGACTTTTATTGTTTACCATTAAGTTACAACTGTAGATCATACAGTTCAAATGGCTCAGATGGCATCAGACATTTTAATGTTTGATTTTATTAGTGGGCCATACTTCATCATAAAACTTCAGTTATCTGGTGCCTGGATTCCTTCTCCAGTAAACCTAGAAGGACGCTGGGGAGACTTCATTCCTCTAGCCTTAAAGGTCAGCATTAAATATGTTCTCAAGTCTTGAACACTTTTAAGAAGCTACTTGAGATTAAACCCATCTTTCTTTCTCCGTGCTGATCCCAGTCTATCTGATTCTGGATACTCCTCAGAAGTGGCTCAATACAGCAACTTCCCTCAGAGCTTCTTTCAAAGAAGGTAACTTCATGCTATTATTACTGATCTTCTGAATTTTCTGTTCCTCATATTTAAAAAATATCCAGTTCCTTCACTTTTTCCTTATAGTCTTCTTTTCTAGAAGACTTATTTTCTCTGCTGTACTCCAGAGATTAGCAGCTCTCCAGGAATTGTTCTGCTCTCAAATGGTCCACAATTTTCTTAAGCATATTAAAAGTGGAAGCCACAAGAAGTGCTAAGTATAGCTCATTGAGTGGTAGGTATGTATGCACGGCAAGGTGGAAGGTTTCAAGTCTCAGTTTAATAGAGCCAATAAGGTACTGGATTCCTCTTTTTTGGATGTTAGGCTGGCCTGCTACCCCAGGCGATTTTAATATTGATGGTATGTATATGTATGCATGTATATGTATATGTGTGTATACATATATATGGCCTTTTGTCTTATTCCATCCTTCAGTACCTCTTACCACTCTTCCTGTTGATTTGGGGGACTGGCTTGAGCTCACTCTGAAATATTTAACCCATTAACAGGTGAAAAAAATGGACTGAAGTTACTCAGAGCTCATTTTGAGATGTTTTTACCATTGTTCTGCAACCTTAATTCAAACTGCCTGAAATTGTGGTGAATGTAGATTGCCATCTGAGGGCCCAGTTCTGCTAATATTCTTCATCACATGACATTACAGAGAAAATTTCCAATATCATAAAAGACATAGAAAACAAAAGAAAAAGAAAAGAAAAAAACACTCTGCAATTCTATGTTCAAGGACTAGCGTGTTTTGTTTATTCCATTCTTCAAAGCATTACCTTGCTAGGAAAGTGAGAATTTGATAATGTGGACAAGGTCATGAGAAACGTTAAGTCATATTTTAGAGGCACTCACTCAACACAGTCATTTAAGCACTATTCTTACTCAGCAAAACACTTGTGCTTACATCTTCTTATCATCCTCTTAAACAGGCAGGCTGGAAAAATAACCTTGCCACAGAAATTTCTACTACAGTTAGCAGCCATGCATGGTTATCTCCAAACTGAATTGAACCCAGGACCAGCCATTTTTATCCTGTAGCAATCTCTTCAGAAGACTTATAATTACTGTTGTGTATGTAGGCATAGCTTCACCTAAAGATGCTCAGACCCATCCTAACCATTGTACAGAATAAGAAAATAGACCATATTAAAGAACAACCCTAATTGCTTTAGTGCCTTGAGTGCTGAGAGCAAGCTCCTGCTTGGAGCAGGTCTCAGCATTCCCCAATTATTCACCAAATCTTGGTCACCTTAGAGCTACCAAACCCTCCCTGACATGCTGAGTTCGGCCTCTCTCTGGTAAATGGGCGGATGTGATGCTCCTTTCGTACTTGTGTGAGTGGGCTATATAATTTGGTGGTGCACCCTCTCTCCTCTGAGGATTGTAAAGAGTATTGCAGAAAGGGAGTTTGCATTAACAAAGCAGCTGCCCTAACCTTATCAGCAGCCTAATCACTGATTAATCACGCAGGACAAAGACTTCATAATGCTAGTCAGTAAGAAATAAACCGTAACGCTGTGATCAATTCAAGAAGCGAAATAGGAACACTTAAAGCACTGAAAATTACTCCTACAAGAAAAAAAATAGAATAGTGAACATAGAAAATGATCCCAGACTCTTTTTTTACACTGATTTCATTAAATCTTTGCAAACTACTTCCTAAAGAACTCTAAACACTCTACAAGAGTAACCGATTAGAAAAAAAAAATAGTTTCTCCATTGCTTAGAGCACATTAAATAAAGTGTCTTAGTGACAGTACTCCACACTGATTGAAATTAAAGCTTTGTGTAGAAGCTGCGGTCAGCTTGCTTCAGCAACAAGAAATGCACCTGCACTCAGCCCTTTCCCTGCCCAGCTAGGGAAGCGAGCACTGCTGGCTACCTGCGTTTCTCTTGGCTCCTCATTACTCACGCTGACTAGTCCCTGGAGCTCCACTGGTAGCCTCCTCTGCTTCAGCAGGGAGTGCACACTGGCTTATCCAACGTGACAGAGAGGCCCATGATCTACTGCAGATCAATGAGATTTATGCTTCTGAATCTTTTTGTCTTGTTTTGGAAGGTTTTTTTAATAGCCCATCTGAATGTAGAACAAGGCATTAATTGTGGGAACATCAGAATACTTAGTTATTTTTTGCCTTATCAAGACTGATGTCGGTGAAGAAGCAACGCACAACTACAGCATTTAGCATAAATCACTGTACACTATAGTTCAAAATTCCCAATATCACTCTCCTGCATTCGGCATAAGTCCTGCCTGGTGAAAGTGCAATGTCATAGAAATAAAGTTATCATGCCGCTGCCAGTATTTGCATAACAAATGATCATTAAAGAAAGGCTGAAGGACATTACTATAGAAACAGTTATAAGTGGAGGATAGCCACGCTGGCCAGCAGCGTATAAACACTTAGAAACAGAAATGACTGGTGAATCTTCTGACTTTGTTTGTAATTTTGATTTCTTTTTCACTTCATTAGATCCTCATCCTGATTTAGGCTGAACTACTTAAAATATGGTTCTTAAACACCGAAAAGACAATACAAAATTCTCTTGCAGACTAATCTGTCAATCCAAGATAAGTGGTATTGCATGCAATGCAGCATAAAGCAAGTAAATTCATACCAAGCCATGCAGCTGCACAGATTTGGAATTGGATCATCACAAATCTAGCATGTAGCTCCATGTGGCCACCTCATAGGGCTCCCTACAAACCAGCCTTATAATAATGCTTTGACTAGCTTGACTAGCCTCTGCCCAAGAGGCTTTATATAATGCCTCAGATGACAGCATAACAAAATGATCAAAAGCAGAGCAGTCCTCTGTTCTTCACTATAAACTCATGTATCAGTGGTGAATTATGTCATTCATAGCACACTGGGAAACTTCCAGGATATGATAACATCTCTCTTACCTTCAGATTAAGTGCTAAGAAGAAATAAAATGTAGGAAAGTATATTAAACTGCAAAGAGTACATGCTAAAAAAAGAGTTTGTTACCACTTGTATTAAGCTGTTTAGTCCAATACATCTTTGACCTGAGATCATAGTATCCCTCTGCAGTGCCCTCATAACACGCCACCTCAGCTGGTTATATGCTGGTACATGCATATGCAGATATATGCAGCTGGTACATGTAATCATAGCAAAATCCATTCAATGATCATATTAATTCATTCCAGCTGAAGACCTCGGTGAAGCTGGCTGACTTCAGTGAGGTCACTATGTTAACCTGGGTTTTCACAATATCTGTAATCAATAACAGTGTCCATTTTATACTTTAGAGGTGATAAGAAAGATGCCACAGCCAACATGCTCGTGCAAAAAGTGTCCTAGACTGGGATTTGATTTTCAGAATGATAACATGCTCTAGAAAAATGCCTATTTACTTTTTTAGTAAATATTTTTCAGGAATCTGAAAAAGGTCATGGCTATCTTTTACGGCACAGATCAAAGCTTCATTGTTTGCCCCAGTTGTGAAAGCAGCTATAAGTCTCATACGAAATGTATTTACCATTAGTAATGTAAATAACAGAAAAAAATCAGCAGTGGAAGATAAATGCCTGTCAACATTTTTAAAACCAATTACTACCTCATATCTGTGAAGGACAGCTTAGATATAAATTGAATTCTTTTTTAATTTTTCATTGATAGGCTCTTACAAATGATTGCATGAGATTTTTCTATCAATTGAATTCTAAAATTAACTTTCAAAATAATATGGTAAGTGAAAGATTAGGTACATTAAGCTGTTAACAATGAGATTTTACTATTTAGATTTATTGTGATTATTTAACTATATGCATATTGCTGTACAAGAGCAGAGCCACAGGAATTCCAAACAAATGATATTTCTGAGTAAAGGGTTCTTTACTGTAGTTTATATATATGCAGCTTTTAATGTAAATATACTGCAATAAAAATCATAAGAAAACTTGGCATTCAAACTTTCCTTAAGTAGTTGAAAATTCTTAGCTTGAAATTGCCATTTATCTGCCATTTTTGAAAGGTCATTACATTTGTAATATAAACCACGATGTTAAAAATAAAGCCACTAAACATTTATAATAGAATATGCAGTCCCTGTTTACATTAATCATAGTGTTCATATGTGTGTTTTGCACTGTACTTTCTTTTTAGCTTTGATTATATTTATTTCATCTTAATTGTTTCCATTAATTGTTAAAATTAACTCCACTCTTCTTGTCATTGTTTTTTATATTTCTCTGGTATATTCTTCCACATTTGCTTTAAGGCATCTAGTATGAGGATCCCGCCCTCTAAAATAGCTCGTGAAGGCTTTCTCTTACAGAAGAAGCTCCTTCAGTACACGATTCTGCTCAGCTAACATCTTTGTCACGTGTGATCTACTATTCAGCTCATTTAAATAAATAAAAATAACAACTGGAAAGTGTATGTTCCCTTCCAATGTTTCACCAACAAATTAGAAGTGAATTTGAGCTTCAGACTGGCTCAGGCATTGCCCTTTCAGTGGCGGATGCCAGCTGAAAAGGTGTTTTTGACAAATACGCACCAAAAATTTGCTTATTCAGATAATGAGCACCAAACATCTCCCATTAGTCTACTGCCAGATGGCAAGTAATAACTTCAGCAGTGCCAGACGCAGCTGAATTTATTGGTACGAAGGCGTCTTTCAAACACTATCAGTCCTTGTTTCTGTACTGAAGACTCAGTGCTGTTTGTTCTTTTAACATTTCTTTAACATTTGTGACAGACTTGGAGCAAACCAAGTTCTCCAAATGCTTTTTTTTTTCCCTACCTCTGGAGCAGTTCCACTTCCATTAACCCCTCTACCTTGGCTTTCATACCCAATATCATGACTCTCACCAAACTCAAATTATTCACTTAATTTTGAGGACAAATCTGCATTATCTGTCCTTTGCTTCTAATTAGTGCCACATGTTTAATGTAAAGCAGGTCCTCTTCTTTCCTTCCTCTTTATTTAACTGTCAAAAAATGCTTTTGCTACTGTTTCAATTTTCTTTGCCAAGTTGAACTTTTAGCTCAGCTTTTAGCAGTCCTCATATTTTCCTTGACACTTCTTAACCTTTAAAACACCAGATTTTTTTTTTCAGATAAAACCTTTTGCCACTGCTTTCTTTCTCTAATATCCTTCCTGAGGTGGTTCTTCAATCAGTTAGGCTAAGAACTTTTCTCCATAAGCTTTTTTCCCCAGCATGGAATATCGAAGTAGCACAGCTTCTAGTCTGTCCGGTTTAAAGAAATTCCAGACTGCTCATGCACTGGAGTCCTTGAGCTCTTCAGTTCAGCTGATGTCATTAACCAATTCATATTTTTAGCAAAGCTGCGCTTATTAGAGTTTCCACATACACACCAAATGATGAACAATTCTCATGCGGGATGCCACATCACATACATCATTTTTTGCTTAGCATATTTCTTACCCTTGGCCTTTGTATTTTCTGGAAATTTTTCCTAACTTGCTTACATGTCATAGGCTCAATGTCTTTTTTTTTTTTTTTTTCCTCTCCTTTCTTTGCTTTTGTTTTCTGATCGCTGTTGGCATAGGAAAATTGCTTCAAAAATGTCAGGTCAGCCAGTAAGTAGACTTTTACCTACTCTTTTTTACAGCTCAGCTACTAATCATGGCTGGTTTTGAATCAAGAATCTGCTTTAAAATGCCAAAAGACGTTTTTTAAAAATTTCTTTTTCTCTCTCTCAAAAAAAAAAAAAACTCACTGTCCTCAAGTCCTTACCATTTTCTTTTGTCTCTGCATTAAGTAAAAAATACATCTTTCATATTTCATTTTCTTCTTTGACTTCAAGGACCCTCTGACTCTTTTATTGTTTCTTCAAAGCTTCTTCTTCCCATTTTGTTACCCTGAGTATGAATTCTTCTGTCTCTGACCAACACTTCTGTACCAAACCACTATCCCAAAGAGTAGCCATTTTTAGTTCATACTCACATCTGTGGATTTCCTGTATAGTTCAAATTGCTGTTTGAAACTTTTTCCAGGGCTGCAAATATAAAATAAAACTGCCACCGGTGCATTTGTTTTCCACTAACATTTGTGCCAGTAAAACTCGGTCACTGGAGTACTCATGAAAAGTGATCTTGAAAAGGATGCAAGATCAGTCTTCTAGCTTAATGAGCACATAACTTCTGTCTCTAAAAAATTATAAGGCATTAGTAGCCTTATTCTTTTAAAAGAGCTCTCCGTTGAGTCACAAGATTAGGCCTGGCACTTTTGAGATCCCAATGCTGAGTCCAAGTAGCAACAAAATAAGTAAACTCATGAGTTTATCTTTTTAAATGAGCAAACCTTTGTAGATATATTTTGCACAGCTCATCAAACACTAACAATTCCTTTAGCAGGTTTGACAATATTTTTCCCCCTTTTCAGCAAAAAGTAAAATCAGAAAAAGAATCTCTATTATTTACTCTACAAATGGTTCACACACTGCTATTCTATCTACAGAATGTCAGGCCAATTAAGAGGCCAGAAGAGGCCAAATACTAACCCACCTCACTGGCATTTAGTCTCCTTCCTCAGTCAAATTGTCCTTCAGGCTTTGGTAGTGAAACCTGAGTGAGGTATTTAGGGATTTGACCAACAAATAAAAAGTTCCAGAATTTCATAATTCCAGGGTAATTCTTCTGATTTCCATGAAGTGCAATCTTGTATGAAGTGATGAAAAGTCGCATCTTCTGTCCTAGCCACAAGCTACCAGAGTGACTCACCAAGCACTCTCTTTTCTGATTCCTAGTTTTTTCATGTATGTGCCATAGTGTTAAACCAAAGCTGTGGTTTCTGCCTGGTCCTCTTTTTCATTTGTCACCGACTGCACATGTACTTATATATTAATAAATGAAAAGACTTCTTACAAAGAGCTCTTATTAACCCCTCACACAGTATTGCACAGAGCAGGTACATCGTAGCTGAAGGACCTTCATTGCAGCTGAAGGCATGGGACTTCAAAGCATGTTGTCATGCATCAGCCATCTGGCAAAACAAGTGTAGCAACAAGGTCCAATGCTGCTGCTGTCATAAATGGTATTGCAGCGGTGGACATCCCTCCTTCAAATGTAAGCAAGCTTCAATAAATATGCCAAAAGTTGCTGGAAGTTCCAGCAACAGGGGGACCACATTACCAGACAAATTGCTGAAGCGTTTTTGCCACTGACGAACACAATGTGCCTCTGCAAATCCATAAATATGATAACTAGAGCTGCTTATTTGGTAGAGCTCCCCCCGGTGGGAAATGCTATGGCTAGTTCTGTTGAATATTTTCCGTTTCCTTCCTGTAAATATTGCTTCTATTTTGCTCACTACGGCTTTAGCCATATGACCTTTATGCATGTATTAATTTCAGCCAGTTTCTTAGGCCACTGGATTATCAGTGCTAGGAATGAAGAAGGTACACAGTTGACGGGTTGACGGTATCTGCCTACTGTTGACTTTCTAGATGTTTCATGATTTCCTCCAGGGTATTCAAATAATAGTAGAAAAAGATAAGTAAAAGACATGCTGGGTTCATCATAGCTACAGGGTCATCAATTAGAGTAAAAAAGAACAGCATTAGCATTCCACAGTTCACTCTCTGCAGATTAATAGAAAGCTATGAAAACCATAAACGTCTCTGTTGTGCTTGGCAGAAGGTTCTTATAGCCATTAGAGGTTCTCTGCGAAATAGGTGGACAAGACTTCAGAGCCCATAATGCTCTTGAAGATTAGTGTGAAACAGTCATAACTTATGATATGATTTACTGGGCTGAAGAATGTTGGCGATATAATTTAGACATGGAAAAATAACCAAATAAGATGAACTATGATTCAGGGACTATCTGTGGAAGAAGATGATAAAAAATAACAAAGAACATAAGAACATAAAAAGAAAAATAGAATGCCTTAGGCAATGCTTAGAAAGCATATATTGAGAATGACTGAACTGATAAGGAAGTGAGGGTAGGATTTGCCAATGTGAGAAGAAAATGAAAGGAGAAATGCCTAATGATACCAGAATCCAAGTTTGACAGTAACTATGTTTGTTATTTTGCTGTTAAATATATATTTAACATATGTAATATATATGCATATATACACACACACACACACATGCACACACAAAAAAAGTGGTCTCTATCCCAATGAATTTGCAACCTAAAGAAAAGTGAGAGCTAATTGATATAGGCAGCATAAACAAAAGTACAAGGAAATTATTAAAAATATTTATCAACATCACCAGCACATCAGCAGTTGACTTGCTAGGGTAGCAAAATTTGATTTTGCCTACTCTGCTGAGAAACCTGAGATAGGAATGTGTGAATACATGTCTGAAAATCTCAGATGTGGGTGGTGAAGGCTGGCCAACAGAGAACGGAACTGGCGGCTCCTTGGGTAAGGTGGCAAGAAGCCATCAAGCTCCCTGAGAGGAGCAATGGGTTGTTCTTTTGATGTGGTAGAGAAGAAGGAGCCACTGGAGGAGTGGAGAGAGGGAGATGGCCATAGGAACAGGCAAATGAGCGTTGCAGAAGCATTCTGTAAAAGTAGCAGTAGAGCAGCATTACATTAGCCAAAGAAAGAGAAATGAATGTTGCTTTATAAAGATTCACAATGTATTAATAAAGATCCCAGGTGAGAACTCTGAACTGCAACAAAAGTTTTCTCTTAAAGGTGTTAAAAAGAAGCATTTAAACACAGCCTGAAAGAAAGAACTAAAGGAGGCAGTGTGGGTAATGCTTAAATTACAAATCTAAATGACAGGCAAGAGGGCGGTGTATGAGGCCGTGTACAGACATTGGGTAAACTCTGACCTGAAAAGTTTGCAATCTTAAACACAAGGCAGGTGTTTAAGACAAGCAGTGGCCAGTTAAAGTGGAGGTGTGAAATATGCTTATAATGCTTAGTGGAGTTGTAGCAACAACCAAACTCATGATTTACATAAGATGTTATTGCACAGCAGGTTCCTTTTATGCATTACAGCACAGATGTATTTTAAAGTGGCATCTGAAATAAGATGAATTGAGACACTAGCATGTCCTGACATGTGGAAAGCAGCTAAGATTTTGTTTCTCTGCTAGTACCTGGATCTAGAGCCAGGAAAGGACAGAAGGGAACTGAATCTTCTGGTTATACATCTAGTTTTTGGATAGATTTCTCAACTGCCATGCTTTGAACAGTCTGCTAAATCTTTACTAGCTTTTACAGCCTGACCAATGTCAATATTTTTGTTTTAAAATGCTATCAGTATATTGCATGCTCCTAAATGTGAGAATGTTTTTTTTTTTCATAATACATTAAAAGAGAATTTGGGCAATAAACACAAATTAAAGAGTGATAGTAAAATATGTGTTATCGTGAGATTTTGGGAGCAGTTTGGGCAAGAACTGAAGCCACTTAAATCATGGAAATTGGGTTAAAAAGTCCTCTGAAGCTCAGAAAATTACTAGTAGGACACAAAAATTCTATGTCAGTAGTCCAAATCCAGCTGGTATTTCTTTTCGCTTAAGAAGCTTAAGAAGCTGAATTACAGAGGGCACAAACAGAAATCTATAAAACAAATGTTCTTTCTCCTGCTCTGAGACAGAATCAGTCCCTCTGTCCATCCTTGACAGATGTTTAACCTGTTCTCAAGACTGTCTTATGAAGTAGATTTTGCAAGTTCCACCAGTAGCATATTCCATCACTTAACCATCTTTCAGTTTATAATTTTTTTCCCAATAGCCTACCTAAACTTTTTTGTTGCAAAATAAATCAACATCTGCTTGTCTCCCCCTGTGGGCATGGAGAATAGCTAATTCCGTGAACTGGAAGGCTGCTGTCACGTTGTTCTTTTCTTCTCTTTCCAGACTAAACAGAATCATTTCTCTTGACCTTTCCCCATGAGACATGTTTTCCATACCACTTACCATTCTTGTGCTTCTCCTCTGGACTCTCTCCAGTTTGTCTCTATCATTTTTTAAAGTGTGGTGCCCAAAACAGGACAAAGTCCTCAAGCTGAGTCTCCCCAGTGCCAAGCAGAGTGAAGCAGAACAATCACCCGTGTCTTACACAGATACTCTTGCTAGTGCATATCACAATGAGATTTTTTTTTCCAAACATATAATACAGTTCACTCTTATGCAATTTATGGGCCATATAGTCTTCAGATTTGTTTCCTGCCCTACAGCCCACGTAAATAGTTCCCATTTTCTATCCCTGTAGCTGATAGTTCCTTCCCCAGTGTAGCAAATTACGCTTGTCTGTTTCTCTGAATTCACACTACTCATTTCAGATCATCTGTCCAAGCTCTAATATTGTCCTGCAAAATGCAGGCAGTCCCTTCTGCTGGTATAACTTGAAGATATACTGCTCTAGCTTCCAAGTCGTTCATGAAAATATCGAACAGAAGTAGGCTGAGAAGCACCACCTGGTCCAAACATACATTATGGTGACTTCATCTATACTATATTTTCCTAGCTCACTTGTAAGAAAAGCACGTAGATCTGAGTGAAAAGCTTTCTTAAAATCAAGGTCTAGCAAGTTTATCTTTTCCTCCTTATCTTCTAGGCCAATTGCTCTGATGGATCTTGGCACAGCAGTTTGTTATCACTTTATTATATTCAAAGTGCTCACAAACTGATAATATACTACAGTATTGTAGGATTTGTCTGGGTATCTGGATTATCTATAGTATATTAGGCCTCCATTTTTACATGTAGGTATCATACTGAACTTCCTCTCATCCTCCAATACCTTATTTTCCATATTTTCTTTAAAATATGGTTCAATGTTGATGGTTCAATGACTGATTTTTTGCAAGATGTATGTGCCTGCCTGTTCTTGTTAACAACAAGCAGTACTTGTGTTTGATGACATTATGGTTTGGTATACCTTACTAGGAGACATATCATTCACCAAGAACTGAAGCCTCTGAAGACTTGAAAAAATGCAGTGAAATGAGAAACAATCTATATTTTCCAATCCTTACTAATGGGCTTTTCTGGTTCCCCCAGAAAAGAATGGAGGATATTTACTAGATCAATGTAAAGAAATTTGCAGTGTAACAGTGAAGCAGGAAGGGGATTCCTGTTTGAAGGATTCAGTAGTCACTTTGGTTATGTTAAGACTAATATTAGCAAACATGAGAGTGAATTTTTAGGGGTAAGATAACCAGTAGTTAATTATATCTGACAACAAGAACATCTTAATCTATTTTCCTTTCTCTCCCTCATATTTTCTTTGATCGTATGACATAATATAACATCTAAAGGTATGATCATAGTTTATCTTGCTAATTAGTTTAAGGATTAGCAATATTCCTTTCTTTATCCCACTTCTCTCATTGTAATGTCATATATCCATCTATCTCAAAGACTAAGAAGAGCAAAATCTTTAATAAATACTATGCATTTATTAAATTATGCATTATCATTTTTACCTCTTGAGGTAAGAAAAAACCATTCATTTGAATACTCCTGCTCACTTCCCTTAAAGGTTAGTGACTTAAAATATGAACAAAAGAGGAATGTCCCTATTCTAGCTAAATGGACATTTTAGCTGGCCTAAAATAGAGATAAAATCTTCTGCTTTGATGTGAGAATGCTCAGATCCATCTCACAAACAAGTTAGTAAAAATCTTCCTCTACAGTGTGGCTGGATCCTGACTAAATCAGTGAAAACATACTTGTTGCATCATTTCTGAGCACCTCCTACCGGCTAAGAGACTTATGCAGACTTTCATTGGTGTAATAGCTAGCTGAGCAGAGCTGGCAGATAAAAACACGCACAAAAAGCTGAGTGATACTTTGTCACCACTCATAACGCCAAGAGTTTCTGTAAAATTACCAGTAGCCACAGTAAAATAGAAAGAACAAGTTCGTACAGGACAGAGGAAAAACTAAAGACCTGGGCAAGCAATAAAGAACATTAATTCTCTAGGGCTGATTCTTTGTATATCTCTGTGTTCAGGAATAACATCACAGAGGTTATCAGAATTATATCAAAGTGAAAGACATGAGGGGATAATAAATGGATAATAAATATCAGCCACAAGGCAGCATCGGCAAAAATGGCTTACGGTGAGATTCAAATGTCTTACACTGAAATGGCGTATGAGGGTCCTTCTTTTTGGGGGTATTTTTTATCCATATCGAACATATGGTGAGGCAACAGAAATATTACATTGGAGTACAAAGTCTTTAAAATTACCTTTACTGTAACCCCAAAGTGTGGCTTAGTATCTGACAATGTGTATAGAGTGAGAATCAAAATAAACTACTGGTGTTAACCTTCTGCATCTATTCAAAATGAAAATTTGGGGGAAATTTGCCAGCTATAAAAAAATAAACATTGCTGGTTAATGTCTCTGGACCAGAACAAGCTCAGTGTGAATAGATTTTATTTACATAAGTGTAGAAGCAGGTTCCATTTGCTATTAGATCTTCTAAGGTGAATTTTCTTATGTAAACTATGGAATCTCCCACTAAAATAGTACTGTGAAGGAAAGCCAAATTTTGGGGTTAAAATACAAAGGCAGTATTTATTCTCTGAAACGCATATACAAAAAATCATACTTTTGCTGTTCCGTTCTTCCAAGGATCACAAGGCAACAATCAGTTATAACAATGTCTATGCCTACATTCACATATGCTATGGCACAAATGGAATGGATCTGCAGAGCAAAACAGCTGGCAAAACAGAGGACCCAATGTCCTCATTATTAAACATTTTGGGGGATTTACTTTGGACGAGCTTTAATCCTGTCCAGCGGACTGGACCGCCTTAGACATGTACCTGTAGTGTGTCCTCTAGCTAATCACGAGAAAGGACCCAGTTATCACACAGTGACATTGCTCCATGATGCAAACCAAAGCACAGTGATTGGGGAGGATGAAGAGGTCTGCTTCAAAAGCGTGCTCTGATCCAAAATAAAGCACTAATATAGACACACCCAGGGAATCAAGCAGCCCGGTGTGCGAGGCAGATTTCATTAACCCCCTCCTATAGATGGTAGACAGACGCACAGCAGATTTAAATAAAAATGAAGTGGCCAGACAGTGTCTAGCCTGAATTACTCCCTGCCCAGAGACATGAGACATTGTGGGCCATTATGTCTACCGCAGAAGGATAAGATACAGTGGTGGAGTAATGAAATAATCCATACGATTGGTATCAAGAAAAATAAAGTACAAACAAAAATTAGAGGGTCCAGCTTGATTAAATGGTCTATGAATGTTGCCACTCAGCCTTACCAGTATCAGTGATAAGGAACAGCAACTAGATTACCTGGGACAAGCAACAAGTGGATTGTGAGAAGTAGATGTAAGAGAGGTGTGTGACAACAAAAGAGGCTGCAGTCCCTAGTTTGTCGTAGTCAGATGTAGCACATACTTTTAGTCCCTGGATGGGGAAAAGGTCACCTCACTGGCAGCTTGTCCACCTCTGTCATAGCTACAGCCAGGAATGGCATAGCAACTCTCAAGCTCCAGTGGAATAAACAAAGCCCAGTTATTTGGACTCCATTGCTTCCAGTTCACTGACTTCACTGCCATAGAAATGTGTATGTTATTTTAACCAGCAGTAAGAGCTAATAATGTCTTATTTTGTGTAATGTCTTCCATGGTTATCATATAAAGCAGAGCTCGGCATTGCTATTTTTTATGCTTTCCTGCTATTTAATATCTGATAAAACAGCTGCCCAGAGTGGATATGCTATCAGCTAGATATTAATTACTATGTGGCTGTTCTGGAAAGTTATGTCAGAAAATATAGACACCCCAGATGTGCCAGTGTTGGTTTTGGGCTTAGCCTGCATATTTTACCAGTGAAGAACTTTCATAAGTATATTAAAGATGTAATTCGGGAAAACTCTAAAGCAAAGACTGGTTGCAGAAAAATGGGGCACAGAGACTCACTCTATTCATTGATAAGCTCATAAAAAGGGAGGCAGCCCATGTAGGAAAAAAAGCTCTCAGTTAATCCTCTAAGTGGTTGAGACTTGAGAGATGGGTAGTAGTTTTAGGTGGTTTTGGGCCTGCCAGATAGGAGACAACTCAAGTGGAATCTCCTACTGACAAAACCAATCCACTGCAAAAGTCTATACAGAGGTTAGCCTCGGTCAGTTGATCAAGCAAGGGACAGAGGGACATTCAGCAGGCCAGCAGCAACTGGGAAGTCTGCTCGCAGCAGAAGGCAGCAGCAAAGAACTGTCAAGCCTCAATAGCGGTGACTCCAAAACAATCGTTCAGTAGCGGTAAAAGTATCTGAGAATTAAATGTCTTGCCTTTCTCTCCTTTTCATAAATCCAAATGTTCTGCACCTACAGGCTTCAAAGTTTCAGTGAAAGATCTTATTTTTCTTCTCCAAAGTGATTTTAGAAGGAATAAACTTTGAATGCCGTATATCTGTTCTTTAAGCTTACATTTGAAATACTTTGATCATTATATTAGGACGGTTTTCATAAGTTGAAAGAACTTCGGAATGAGGGTTAGTTTTTGAAAATATTATATAATGGTCCTTTAAAATATCAATTTCTGATGTTTGCTAAAAAGTTGTTCTAAATCTGTTGCTGATCTGTACAAAAACAAATAAATAAATAAAGGTTCCTCCCTTCCCACCTCCCTTCCCATCAAAGTTCATTTATAATTGCTACTCCGTCCAAAAGACACAATTGTTTCAAAAGTCACATAGATTCTGCTGAAGGAGTGGAGTACGTAAACTTCAACCATGGGGAGTTCCTTCGGCTCCTTCAGTTCATTTCTACGCTGGAGGTTCAGTGTCAAGTCTCTCTCAAGTCATGCTCAAGATGCTCTCAAGTCATAAATACTCAAGCAAACAAAATCTAAAGCTGTATCAAGCCACTGCACTTACTGTATTTGTAGTCTGACTATAAATTAATCATTCTCTTTCTGATATTGTTTGATTTCTAATACTGTTGCATGACTCTTATCACATTCTTTTGGGAGATGTTTCATTTTGGTAGAGTCTGAAATTGAGGTACAAAGACAAATTTCCAAATTAATGCACAATAATAATTTCAGACCAAATAGTACGGTTCAAACTAAGGTATCAAGAAGAAGGTAAGTTAATGAAGATGCAGAACCTCATAAACACTAGGAGCATGTGCTACAGTATTTTAGAAGATGAGACAGAAATTTTTTTTACAGTTGCCATAGTAATCCTAACTAGAAAATCTTTTAGCAGTGCCATTTTCCTTTTGTTCTATTCTCTATTCATATTCACAGCTGGTTGAAAGATGTTGAGCACAGCTGAAACCAGCAGTCTTCTGTCAGCTTGTAAACTGTTTGTCATCTTGAGACTCCCACTTACCTGTCATCCTCTGATGATTATTCAGCTTGTTCAGGAGTCACTTTGGCCTCATATACAGTGTCACACTGCATGTAGACTGTGCCTTTGTAAAAAACAATGATGTCTAGTTCCAGCAAAGTTTAAGTTCAGTGTGTTTTTTTTCTAATTAGCTAGACTTTGTAGTTAACAAGATCATAAACATGGTCATTTAATAAATTTCTGCCATTTGTTTTAATTTCTTATTCTGGAGAATTAGAACAGCTGATTCATACTTTATTTGCTTATGTACAGAGTCTAATTTTTAAGAATTAGAGTCTAATTTTTAAGAACTTTAAAAATGACTTAATCTCTGAGTTGAAAGACAGCAATTCAAAGCTAAGATTTTAGAAAGAAAGGAAGAAAGGAAGGAAGGAAAGAAGTAAGCAAACCAGGAAAGGCCGAAGCAAGGATGCAAGAAAAAAGGAAGGAAGGAAAGAACAAATTTTTTTTATTGTTAGGTTTTGTGTAAAAAGTAAACAGTAAAAATGTATTTTTTAAAGAGTTATGTAAAGAAAAAAAAGCTGCAGAATGGAAAGTTTGGCTAATTGGTCTCTCTGTCGTCTGTTTTAATCTCTAGAGAGTCAGGTTTTCTTGAGCTCTGCATCAAACACAAACCTCAACACAAAGCATTAAAGAAATTTCCTCCTACATTAGCTTAGCTGCTTTGTACCTAGAGTCAGGACAAAGTTGGGAACCTGCACTACCTACAGACTCACAAATAATATCATATTGGCTTCCTACAATTTATCTGTAAGGTTTAATATCTTTCAAAGCCATTTGTCTGTTGTCAGACTTGCATAGCATTGCCGCACATTGCTAGGATACAGTAAATGTTTTTAAAAGTGAAAGACCTCCCCTTTTTCCTATTGCTATCTAGCAAATAAGGCCAGATTTTACCCTCTGATATGCAAGTGCAATTCCCAGTGAAGTAAATGGAGTCCTATAGATGTGTGGAAGGATAGAATTTGCCCTTGAAGATTTATAGAGCTATAAAAATTCAAACAGATAGTTTAGAAGATATTTTCTGGAATTTAGGATTGAACCAACACCCTTAACTAAAGTTTCATCTTAGAATAACATTAGTATCCTTTGCAATATAATCTTGGATTATTATTCTTGCTTTAGGTCTTCAGCTTCATTTGACCTTCAGTCTCATCTGTCAAAGGTAACATTTACATTTTCTCGGCAAGCCAGCATGGGGAGGTTCCTCTCCCTCTCCTTGCCTTTCCTATCATTTGGATTCAGGGCGGGGCAAGACAGGGGATAAGTCAGGAGCAGAAATGCTGCACCAGCTACTTCAACATCTCTTGGAAGTTGGAATAGCAATTCTACCACTGTCCAGGAGAAAGGAGCTGAGCTGGGAGGGGAACCATATGGTTTGGAAGTACACTGGAGGCAATGACTTAGAAACCTTATGTAGGAGGAAAATAGCACAGACTGTGTGTCTCAATAGCTAATTACTCAAGCTTTGTGAAAGGAGAGTGAATCTCATTCTTTTTTTCTGACTTGTCATGCTGTCCCAGCATATTCTAACCTGTTCTTTCATTGTTGAAAGTAATTTTGCTTTCTCCTAGGTACTCACTGAAGAACCCTCCTTTGGCCTTTTGAGTACTACATAGCATAACATATTTATTGTAGGCCTCCTTTTTATTTACAGTCTGGTTTTTTTTCCACTCTCAAAACAGAATTATCCTAAAACAAACACAAGAAAAATGAGAATCAAAAGCATGTGTAATAGCCATGCCATTTCCTAACGTCTTGTTACTTCTCTTTTTGGCACACTGGACTCTGTTTAGCAGAAACATGGTGGTATCACAAGGTCAGAGTCTCCACAACTTAATCCACCCCTAACAAAGGCTGGAATTTAAATGACATAGATTTCTGAAGTTTCAACTGAATTTAAAAATAAATTCTCTCAAAATGGTGAAGAAAGTGTATGCAGTTAGTAATTAAAAAAAATGGAACTTTCCCTCTCCTCAGTCTCCTGAATAAGTTCATGTTTTTTGTTTTTTGTTTTTTGTTTGTTTGTTTGTTTGTTTGTTTGTTTTACAAAATGAACACCTTCATATCTGCAAGATGTGGTTACTTTGTTCTCTTGGCTAGATGCCACATCACCTCAGACTGTGATTGTGCCAGATCTCATAAACCAAGCCGAGCTAGGCTTGCTCAGTGAAGTGACTCAGTGGGGAGAGCTCCAAGAGAAGCACAGGTGCTTGCAGGGCTTGCAAGCCTGATTTGACAAGAAGGAAAGCAGTACTATTCTCTCTGTAGCTTTTCTCTCTATGCTGGATCTTAGGAAGAACTGTTCTACTGGAAAAGGTGACTGCAACTGGTATCTAAAGCAGGATACTACTCTAACCCACATACAGGTGCACACATACAGGCATGCATGGATCAGCTGGAAAATTGAATTTAGGAAAAAAACACATTTGCATTCATATGATGCTCATCTTGCTATTTTGTAAAGCAAATCTTACCCTAACCTCCCCATCATAGCTTAGTGCTACGCAAAACACCCCCAACAACTCTTTCAGATTAACAGTATGTATTGAACCAACTGTGTCTCTGGGCCATTCAAGACCTATGGCATCTTTTTCTAGGAAGAGTAATTCCTTCACTTTCAGGCACTTACTCTTTGCTTCAGCTGCACAAAATTCAACTAGCTTGTCACCAAAAGTACAAGAAAAGACTGCAGGTAGCCTGAATATATTCTCTTAAATAGCCCTAGGGAGCCCTAGGGAAGTTCTTCCCAGCTGTGTGCCTCCTCCTTCTTTCCTAATGTTATTTGTCTTGCAAGGCCAAGAGATGTTGTAATGGGAATTACCTGTCTCTTGACAGTGGGAATTCATACTCTAAATTTACCCTAGCAAATTAAAATGTTTAGGAATCATCTCTGGTCTTAAGAGTAAATGTCAATTCATGATTTGCAAGTTTTCTGTTTGTCTTCCTCCAGTTCCCTGCCACCTCAGGGCACAGTAGCATCAGCCATATGGGTTTATTAGCAGCCATCAATATTTGACAATAGGTACCATGCTGCTTCCAAAATTGTGTCTTGGATATGTCTGAGAAGCAATGACCAAAACCATCCTAGAAAGTGGTTAAAAACCCAGACTGTATGGGTAGTCATGGGAGAGTAACCAAGCCTGTGCTCTGTATATTGTAGTATAGATGCAACATATGGGTCTCTCCAAAAGAGCAGGTGGCACTGTGACCTTTGCAATTAGGGTATTACTGATAGGAAAACAAGAGGTGTCATTATTAATACTTTAATTACAATGAACAAGCCAATTTCCAATTATCTTAATAATGCCAGGCACTAAGGCTAAACTTGTAAAAACTGCCATATGCAATAGCAACAGACTAACTTAATCAGCAGTGTCCCTTAAACCTATGCCCAAATGATGTCATCAGCTTGAAACTTAGTCAGCAGAAAAAGTAGATTTTAAGCTAGCATATTTATCTCTTGTCTATCATCACCATCCCATGAAGTGTTCACAATTATATTTAAAAGTTGTATCTTATTTTTTAGTGCTTCCTTCTTATTTTGCCTTGGCTGCTGCATTAAGAGTGGTAAATAGCTAAGTTGGGCCTGTATAATAGATATGCGACAAAACAATTCCTATGTTTTTTTGTGAGAATGATACTGACAGTTGGCCCTCTTGGAGGCTAAGAGGCAACACATTGCCCCAAAACCACCAGTCAGAAGGCATGTCTTTCCTGACTAGGAAAGCAACCAGCCACATGTTATGTGTGTACAACTCTGACTGAGCCTGGAAGATGTATGTGAGCTGGCCTGCTTGATGGAGGTAAGAGCTAAAGACTGCTTTTCAAGATCTCAGGCAGGCTAAACAGGATATGCTAACTTCCCAGTGCAACTGGTTTGGTATTACCAATAACTATTGCTGGGGAAGAGGAGGAGAGAAAGCCAGGTGTTTGTAACAGGAAAGGGACTTGTGGGTAGGAGGGGTTAGGAGGCATAAAGTTAATAAAACATTGTCGGTCTTTACTGATTTATCCACTCATTTGTGTTGGGGACACTTGATCCACAAAGAATGAAAATTGGCTACTAATAAGTTACATGAACTCAGCTTCTGTTTTCCCTGTTTAAGTATTTTTCATTTGTGGTAATTTTAAGTGTTCCTTAAAACTAGGTAGTGTCACTGGACAATTGAATGCTTGAAGGATATTTTTTAATGACATTGACCAAGCCATCCCGCACTAATATTCATTAGCATAAATAACTTAATTTTCATTCAGAGTTGGTGATAGCTGGCTGCTCTTCAAACCAGAGGCACCGGATTTGTTTTTAAAGATTATTTTGAAATTTTCAGTGTATTCTCCTACACTGCAGGACATTTCTCTGACAAGCATTCAAAAATATTTGTTTAACACAGGTCCCAGAGCAGCAGTTCATAATATCTTACTCTACATGCAGCATTGATCTGAGAGATGGGAAGTTCAGATTAAAGAGAACATAAACATTTGCATTACAGTAACACTTTCTATTGAACCACTTTAAAGCATTGGTAGCCTGATCCTACTTCCATTGAAGTAAATGACAAAACTTCTGCTGAGGTAAATGGGAGGCTTGATCTGACCCTAATTCATGAATGGGCAGATTCTGGTACTCTGAGCCCTGCTGAATAGCTGTTCAGTCTGTGCAAATGCACTTAACTTCTTATTTTTTAAGTAGAGTACTACTCACTCTCAGTGTCTGTCCCAAAGCTCATAACACTGCTTTGATGATCATCAGTAAAGTAATGGATCCATTCATAGCAAAGAAAATGTCCTGGTAATTTATACCATCTATCTGTTCTCCAATTAGTTGCAAAACATTTCTGATAATAGTTCTGTAATTTATGTATCCAACTAATAGTTTTTTTTGAGAAAAACTTTTTATTTTTTTATGACATGAGCATCAACTCTTCATTATTTCTTTTGTGAGATTAGCCAGCTAAAGCACATGTATAGTTTATCTTTGCTAACTAGATGCTAACATTTTAAACACAGTTCCCAAGAAATGGAAAAGAACAAGTTTTTCATATGACTCTTAGTAATGTGTGCTGAAATCTGTGTAACTACTTTCCTGAGTAGCTGTGAATTATCCAAATACTCTGAATAAGCTGAATAAGCCCCTGTAAACAGAATTCAAGGGGCTTGGCACAATAACTGCATTGCATTTTGCTCTCTGGGTGATATAAAGGAGAGTATTTGAAAGCATAAGGGCAAATTTGTGCTTGACTACCAATGAAGGTCACTAAGAATTGAATGCTAAACGTATTTGTCTCCATATATTCCTTTATATGGAACTGTTGTACAGAGTGTCAAATAAATTTTCAAGGCTGGGAAGCTAGCTGTAGATAAGAAAATGCTCTCCTGTCTCTAAGCTGTATATTGTGATCTTTTTATTCTTTCTCTGATAATGAATATATGTCCCTTTCTGGCTCCATCTGGTCTCCTGAAGAGATTAGGGAGCAGTGGCCAAAGTGAAGCAATCCTCCATTAGGACATTGTAACAGCTAGAGAGGGAGTGGAAATGATGACTGAGACTGAATTTACATTCAGCATACATCATACTGCCGGAGGACGCATGTTCACAACTCCAGCTCCTTAATAGTCATACATGCCTAAACTGGATCTTTCTGAAGACTCCTAACAAAATAGCTATGGGTTCTTCCTTTATTTTCAGTAAGAAGCCAGAATGACAAACAATGCCTAAGCAAAAGTCTTGTTTATATTGTCATGATAAACAACAGAAGTGAAAGAATTCGCATGAGATCACCCAGATTTACAATACAAAAAAAAAAAAAAAAAAAAGTTCAGATAACCCAAAGAACCTTATGAATGTTTGAAAATTTGCATAAGCAAAAGCCAGACTCAAATTTTCAGGTATCATCTATCACTAGTATTAATAAAAGATGTTCATTTGTCTTATTATCACAGATGTAGGCCTATAATATCAGAGGGAACTGAAGAGTCTACAATAAATTAGAGCTTTTTCTCTGGCAGCTGTGAATATGTTAAGTAACTTTCTGGTTAAAGCTCAACAGGAATTACTTTACTGTCAGCAAATATCGATCATAAGTACAGAAGCAGCAGGGACTGGAAGACAGTTTGTTCCAACAGTCCTTTCACAATCAATTTATTTTAATAAAACCACCAAAGTTTGCTCAAGCTTGAAAGCAAATACAAATTTTGTTCAATCTTAAACAAATGCCATGTTTTATTCAGATTTTATTCTTATTCTTAGCATTGTAGTCATCACAGTTGCACAGGACAGTGTGTCAAATGCATCAGAATCAACGGGATTTAAGGTCCAAACTCACTTCAGTTCTGCACTTTCATTAAAATTCTTGCTTTCTCTTTAAGTTTTTATCTGCTTTACTTTTGTACTGCAGTAGTTATATCAGTATAAGTCCTCAGCCTGGCCTTAACTGTGATAAAGGGCTACTGAGATTAAATTGTAGTTACATTGTGCTCTTCTAGGGCTACAACCTTCTAAAGATGAAGTGGGTTTATAACTGAGAATGGATCTAGCCGGTAGGTTCTCTGTCCCTGGACTGTAATTCTTTAGCTTGTTGCCTTCAAGCAGAATGTAAAGTACTAGTAATAGTTAAAAAAGTCTTACATGTTCTGAGACAGGTTAGCCAAAGGGAATAAATATCTTTCATTCCATGTTATACCTGCAGGCCGTAGCAATACTCCACCTTGCTCCTAGAGAGAAACAGCTGACAGGTCAGGTTCAATTCAGGTACTGACATTGCTTTTCATTTCTATGTGGAAAAGAGACCAAACATAATGATCCTTCTAACATGCTGTAAGATTTCTCTGTGAGAGTCTTTAGAACTTTTTTCTCCTAGATAACGAAGAGTTGGAAAAGATTTTGGGACATGGTGGCTGAGTTCCTGCTGAGGGTATCATAACACAACTACTGAGACATGACTGTAGAGTCAACAGCTTGCTAGCACACCTGCACTATGAATAGGTGTGCTAGTTTCTATTAAAATCTAAACCAGTGCTACATGTTAGCTAATGTGTGGTAACAATCACACAGTAAAATCCTAGCCCATATTGCCATCAAACTGCAAATCCAGTTTTAGGGTTCCTGATACTTGCCATGTGATCCAAAACACTTATCTGGCATCAGTTCACATCACCAGGTCAAACATGTTCAAAAATACTGACCAATCAACTTCATGCTGGTAGGTATTGTACTGATTCAGTTATCATCTGCTGACCTCCCTGTGGTACTCCACAGGCTCCTTTATCTGCCTTAATCTGTCTCCTTTACATTAGCTAAGTCCCACAGTCATTGTCGCAAGATGTCCCTCCCTCACATCATAGCTGTTGAGTTGTGATCGCCATACTTTTATGCAGTGCTTTGACATGTAAAAGTGCAAACTTCCTGTCTAACTAGTATATGGTAAAATTACTTCCAGCTTCACAGGATAAAATACCTTTAATTTTACTATGGATAGTGTATGCAAATACATAATACCTTATATCTGTAGAATTAGGGTTTTAAAGTACATAGGAAAAGCCGATATATGAAGACTTTTTAGATAAACAGCCTTAACTCCAAAAGAAGGGACCGACATCATTGATGAAAGGTCTGGGTTATTTGTTTTGCAGAAAGTCATTATTTGGCACATAAACAGTCATGTTGAGATCTATCCTCAGGATTACAACTGTCACATGTTCCTGAACAACATTCATATGTAGGAAATATGAGTGCCATTAAATAGAAGGTACCATTAAAGAAGTGAAGAAACTATACAGAGACTATCAGTATATGTGATGTCTATGCTACTATAACATCAGCAGTGTCCGGTTCATATGTGAAGATCTCAACTGAGAAAGTATTATATGAGAAGAAACTTTGCACTAAAGTAAAAGGGAAGAGAAAGTTATAGTAAAAGACTGTTTACTTTAGTATGTTTCAAATGGATTTTGGAACCCATCTTGGGAAACCACAAAGTGGCAACTTTACAATACCTGGAGGTACTTACCATTATGCAGTAAAATCTACCATAAAATTCAATTTCCAGGTACTTAAAACTTGATGCATATGCATTATGCTACAGACTTTAATTGTAAATTATCTGTATTTTTCCTTTACTAGATTGTACTGATACCTTCTGGAGCTGCACTAATATTGTACAGAAATGGAAAACTGGGTTGCAAGATCCCTGCAAATGTCAAATGTAATAGCGATTGAAAATGGATAACAAATTCTGCAAAGGACTGCAGAAGTAGTTTGCTTAGAGCAGATGCTGCTCTGGGAAACTGGGATCTTCCCATGCTTCTACTGTGTAATTTTTCAAAAGTTGGCCAAATTACCCATCATTTGAAAGCTGGCCTGTTTTGGAAAAGTGCTGAGCTCTTTCAGCTGCAAATGAGGTTAATGGGAGCTGTGCTTGAAAATATGTCATGCCACATAGTACAAAACACTTTAAAAATCAAGTCTTAGATAAATCAAATCAGGTACACAAGATTAGAGATTATTGTAGCCTAATCTGGCCATGATCTGGTTCCTCATCTGTAAATGGAAATAAACTCAGCTAACTACAGAACAGTCTCACAAAGATAAGTATTAATTAGTTTGTGCAGCTCTCTAATACCACCACAAGCATGAGAGCAAAGCCTATGAGGAAATTAATAATTCTGATTTCAGAAGGGAATGCAATAATTAAGGCACCCAGTCACACACTGAAGAAATAGGAAGCAGCTAACATTGGTTAATATTATAACACCTATGATGTAAGATAACTCAATTAGTTCAGCCTTATTTCCTAGCATGAGTGTTTAATTTTTCAGTCTTTCTCGTGTACCTGTTTTATATAAGTTTTGTTTTTAATCACTGATTAAAAATCACTGCTCCTCTAGAAAGTTCTTCCCTTAGGACTCTAGAACTGTTCAAAAACTGGAGACAAAGGGTAGTATGAGTATCATTTGAGCTTTACCTTGTATACTGACAGAGCTCCAAAATGTTTAACAAAGCTATGGTAGATATTTCTAGGTGTTGCACAAAGGGGAAGGTATCAAGAGACTGAGATCTTCAACAGAAGAAGTTAGGCAAGGTAAAAAGGAAGGCTGAGGCTGGCCTAGGGAGCATCCATCTATCATACTTTAATGAAAGCCTCCTGATACTCCACTCCACTCCACTCTGGTTTGAGTGAGAATGGTACCCCCCTTATCAAGCTGATTTCAATCAATATATATTCAGAAGCTTTAATTCCTACCGGGTAGAAGAGGTAAAAGCAAGGGATAACCATTTACAGTCCTTTGTCATGTATGACTGAAAGAAGTTGTGAAGACTCCAAACTCCTTGCCCAATGTACCAGCTTCCTCTCCTTGCTCCACTCTGACTGCGCATAGATAGAAATCTCCCAATTACAGTACATCTTCCTCTTGCCATGCTCAGTCAGAGGCAGCCTTTGGCCGTCTTTTTATTTTGGCATTGGAAAACTATGATGTAAATTCTGAAGGGGACTTTTTAGACTACTTCTTGCATGATGATTTTCTGTGTTGAAACAAAATGATTTTCCAGGAATTCAGTGCTATTATGTTTGCATCCAGTCAAATGTTGTTTCAAATCTTGCAAATCTAAGTCAAGACAAAATTAATCATATGGTATAGTCTCATAGGTGTATCATAGAATCATAGAATCAGTAAGGTTGGAAGGGACCTCTGGAGATCATCTAGTCCAACCTCCCTGCTCAGCAGGGTCACCTAGAGCATGGTAGACAGGGTTGCGTGCAGGTGGGCCTTGAAGATCTCCAGAGGAGGAGACTCCACAATCTCTCTGGGCAACCTGTGCCAGTGCTCCGTCACTCTCACAGGGAAGAAATTCCCCCTCACGCTCAGGCAGAACTTCCAATTTCTGCCCATTGCCTCTTGTCCTGTCACATGGGACAACTGAAAAGAGTTTGTCCCTGTCCCTCGACACCCTCCCTTCAGGTACTTGTACACATTGATAAGATCCCCCCTCAGTCTTCTCTTCCCCAGGCTGAAGAGGCCCAGCTCTCGCAGCTGTTCCTCACAGGGCAGATGCTCCAGCCCTCTGATCATCCTTGTAGCCCTACGCTGGACTCTCTCCAGTAGCTCCATGTCTCTCTTGTCCTAGGGAGCCCAGAACTGGACACAGGACTCGAGATGAGGCCTCCCCAGGGCTGAGTAGAGAGGCAGGATCACCTCCCTCGACCTGCTGGCAACACTCTTCCTAATGCACCCAAGGAGACTATTGGCTTTCTTGGCCACAAGGGCACATTGCTGGCTCATGGTCAACCTGTCATCCACCAGCACTCCCAGGTCCTTCTCTGCAGAGCTGCTCTCCAGAAGGTCAGCCCCCAGCTTGTACTGGTGCCTAGGGTTATTTTTCCCTAGGTGCAAGACTCTGCGCTTGCCCTTGTTGAACCTCAGGAGGTTCCTCTCTGCCCAACTCTCCAGCCTGTCCAGGTCTCTCCGAATCGCAGCACAGCCCTCAGGTGTGTCAGCCACTCCTCCCAGCTTGGTATCATCAGCAAACTTGCTGAGGAGGCACTCTGTCCCCTCATCCAGGTCACTGGTGAAGAAGTTGAACAGGATCGGACCCAGTCCTGAGCCCTGGGGGATGCCACTAGCCACAGGCCTCCAACTAGACTCCACGCCACTGATGACAACCCTCTGAGCTCTGCCTTTCAGCCAGTTCTCAGTCCACCTCACTGCCCACTCATCTAACCCACACTTCCAGAGCTTATCTAGGAGGATGTTCTGGGAGACAGTGTCAAAAGCCTTGCTGAAGTCAAGGTACACAATGTCCACTGCTCTCCCCTCATCTACCCAGCCAGTCATTCCATCATAGGAGGCTCTCAGATTGGTTAAGCAGGATTTCCCCTTGGTGAATCCATGCTGGCTACTCCTGATCACCTTCTTTTCCTCCATGTGTCTGGAGATGACATCCAAAATGAGCTGTTCCATCACCTTTCCAGGGATGGAAGTGAGGCTGACCAGCCTATAGTTGCCTAGGTCGTCCTTCTTGCCCTTCTTGAAGACTGGAGTGACATTGGCTTTCCTCCAGTCCTCAGGCACCTCTCCAGTTCTCCAGGACCTTTCAAAGATGATGGAGAGCAGCCTGGCAACAACATCTGCCAGCTCCCTCAGTCCCTGTGGGTGTATCCCATCTGGGCCCATGGATTTGTGGATGTCTAGCCTGCCCAGAAGGTCTCTAATCTTATCCTCCTCAACCAAAGGATTGTCTTCCCTTCTCCAGACTTTCTCCCTCACGTCCAGGCTGCAGGATTCCTGAGGGCTGTCCTTAGCAGTGAAGACTGAAGCGAAGAAGGCATTCAGTAATTCTGCCTTCTCTGTATCCCTTGTCACCAGGGCCCCTGCCCCATTCAGCAGTGGGCCCACATTTTCACTAGTCCTCCCCTTGCTGCTGATGTATTTGAAGAAGCCCTTCCAGCTGTCCTTGACATCCCTTGCCAGACTCAATTCCAGCTGGGCCTTAGCCTTCCTCGCCACATCTCTACATACTCCGACTGCATTCCTACAATTCTCCCAAGTAGCCTGTCCCTCTTCCACAGTCTGTGTACTTTCTTCTTCTGTCTGAATTTGGCCAAGAGCTCCTTGCTCACCCATGCAGGTCTCCTGCCCCTTTTGCTGCACTTCTTACTCATAGGGATGCACTGCTCTTGAGCTTGGAGGAGGTGATGTTTGAACACTAGCCAGCTCTCCTGGACCCGCCTTCCTTCTAGGGCCTTAATCCATGAGATTCCTCCAAGCAGGTCTCTGAAGAGCCCAAAGTCCGCTCTCCTGAAGTCCAGGGTTGAAATCCTGCTTTTTGCCTTACTTCTTTCCTGCCAGATCCTGAACTCCACCATCTCGTGGTCACTGCAGCCAAGGCTGCCCCCAACCTCCACATCTCTAACCAGTCCCTCTCTGTTGGTAAGGACAAGGTCCAGCAGGACATCCTTCCTCGTAGGCTCCGCCACCACTTGTGACAAGAAGTTATCATCAGTGCATTGCAGGAGCCTCCTGGACTGTTTGTGCCTTGCTGTGTAGTCCCTCCAGCAGATGCCAGGGTGGTTGAAGAACCCCATGAGAACCAGGACCTGTGATCCTGAGGCTACTTCCAGCTGTCTATAGAAGGCCTCATCAACCTTCTCTTCCTGGTCAGGTGGCCTGCAGTAGGCACCCACCACAGTGTCCTCCATGTTAGCCTGCCCTTTGATCTTTACCCATAAGCTCTCAACTGCCTCCTCTTCCTCCTCCACCCCCAGGCAGAGCTCGATGCATTCCAGTTGCTCTCTCACTTAAAGAGCAACTCCACCGCCTCACCTTCCTGGCCTGTCTCTCCTAAAAAGCACATATCCATCCATGGCAGCATTCCAGTCACGTGAGCTATCCCACCATGTCTCTGTGATTGCAATGAGGTCACGGCCCTGCACACATATCTCCAGCTCCTCCTGTTTGTTCCCCATGCTGCGTGCATTGGTGTACAGGCATTTCTATGTACGTAGAAGTAGATGTACATAGAAGTACAGAAAAATGGACTTTGCTTTAGAAGAATAGAAGACTTACAGAGGCCCACAGCATAGACTTGTACCATTGTCATAGGAGTATACTGACTGAAAGGCAGATGGCTCTCTGAAAAATGTTCTCCAGCTTTTAAAAAAGCAATCCACCTGCACAAATCTTTCAATGTTTTCTTGGTTCTGAAAAAAATGTGTTGTTTTCCTGTTGCTACCTCTCCTGAACGCAAAATCACAGAATCGTTGGGGTTAGAAGGGCCCTCTGGAGATCATCTGGTCAAGTAGAGTCAGCTAGAGCAAGTTGGCTACGACAATGTCTAGTTGAGTTTTGAATATCTCAAAGGGTGGAGACTCCACAACTTCTCTGGGCAACCTGTTCCTTTGTTCAACTACCCTAACAGCAAAGAAATATTTTCTTGTGTTCAGCTGGAATTTCCTGTGTTTTAGTTTGTGCCCATTGCCTCTCATTCTGTCACTCATTCTGAACCACTGAGAAGAGTCTGGCTCCATCTTCTGGTCTCCTCATCATATATTTGCAAGCATTGAGAAGATACCTCCTTGAGCCTTCTCTTCTCCAGGCTAAGGAGTCCCAACTTTCTCAGCTTCTCCTCATATTTACTTGGTCTTATCCAGTGTATCCATGTCTCTCTTGTTCTGGAAGCCCAGAATTAGACACAGAACTCTAGATGTAGTCTCACCAGTGCAGAGTAAAAGGGAAGGATCACCTCCCTTGCCTCACCTGCTGGCAATGCTCTGTTTAATGCAACTCACGGTATCATTGGTATTATTTTGGGAATTTGGGCAGGAATTTGCATTTCCCTTTGTTGAACTGCATGAGGTTCCTCTCTGCCCATTTCTTTAGGTTGTCAAGGACCCTCTGAATGGTAGCAAAACCATCACTCTTCCCATTTATATCATCTCCAGACTTGCTAAGGATGCACTCCCTCCCATCATCCAGGTCACTGATTATGTTGTTAAACAACATAACCTGTATCAAACTTCTCAGGGTAACCACTAGTGACTGCCTTCCTGCTGGACTTTGTGCTGCTGATTACAACTTTTTGAGCCCAAGTGTTCAGTCAGTCAGTCAGATGCTGTCTAGCTGTCCACTTATCTAGCCTATTAGTTGTCTATGAGGTTGTTATGTGAGACAGTGTCAGAAGCCTTACTAAAGCCAAGATAAACAACATCCACTGCTTTCCCCTTGACAATGCTTGACATGCTAATCCTCTCATCGTGGAAGGCAATCAGGTTGGTTAAGCATGATTTCACCTTTATGAATTCATAATGACTATTTCTTGTCCTTAACATGTCTGGAAATGGTTTCCAGGATTATTTGCTCTATCACCTTCCCAGCGATCAAAGTGAGGTTAACCAGCCTGTAGTTTCCTGGATCCTCCTTGCCCTTCTTGAAGATAGAGGTGACATATGCTCTTCCGTACTCAGGAACTTCTCCCAATTACCATGACCTTTGAAGAGAAATGAATGGCTTTACAGTGATATTGGCCAGCTCCCTCAACACTTGTGGGTGTATCCCATCATGTCCCAACTTGTTCAAGTGCTCTCTAACCTGATCCTCCTCCACCAAAGGTAAATGTTCATTGCTCCAGACTTCCCCTCTAGTCTCAGGGACCTGAGATTGCTGGTGGCTGATCTCACCAATCTGAGGCAAAGGTGAGGCCAAGGGCTGAGGCAAAGGTGGCATTCAGTATCTCCACCTTTTCTATGTCCTTTGTCACCAGGTCTCCTGCCCCGTTTAGCAGCACACTCGCATTTTCTCTCACCTTCCTTGTGTTGCTTAGGCTGCTTCAGTAGAAGCCTTTCTTGCCCTTCATGTTCATCACCATATTCAACTCCAGATGGCTTTGGGTTTCCTAATCTCATTCCTGCATGTTTGGACAGGGTCTCTATAAGACTCCTCACCCACTTGTCCCTCCTTCTGCTTCTTGTACACTTCATCTTTATGTTTGAGTTTAGTCAAGAGCTCCTTGTTCATCTCTGCAGGCCTCCTGCCACTTTTGCTTGATTTCCTGCTTGTTGAGATGGATCATTTGTGAGCTTGGAAAAAGTGATCCTTGAATATAAATGAGCTCTGCTGGACCCCTCTTCTTTCCAGGGCTGTATCCCATTGGATTCTTCTAGCAGATCTCTGCAGAGGCCGAAGTCTGCTCTCCTGAAGTCCAGGGTTATGACCCTACTTTATGGCTGCCCTCTCCTCAAAGGATCCTGAATTCCACCATTCTATGATCGCTGCAATGCTGCCCCCAATTTTCATGTTCCCGACCAATCTTTCCTTGTTTGTGAGGATGAGGTCCAGCAGAGCATTTCCCTTTTTTATCTCCTTGATCACCTATGTCTGGAGTGTACAATGCACTCCAGAAACCTCCTGTTGCCCTTCCAGCAAATATCAGGGTGGTTAAAATCTCCCATAAGGACCAGGGCATGTAAAAAGTGAAATTTCTTCCAGTTGCCTGAAGAAAGCCTCATCTATTTCTCCTTCTTGATTAGGTGGTCTATAGTGGACACTCACCAACATTACTCTCATTGGTCTCCATGCTAATCCTGACTCATAATCTCTAAGGTGGCCCTACACCAATCCCCAGGTAGTGCTCCCCTTGCTCTCTAACACACACGACAACTCCCCCTCCTTGCTGTCCCAGCCTGTCCTTCCTAAAGAGCCTGTATCCATCCACAGCAGCATTCCAGCCATGTGAGTTATCCCACCACATCTCCATGATCCCAGTGTGACTGTAGACCTGTAGATGCACATATACTTCTAATTCCTCCTGTTTGGTCCCTTTGCTGCATGCACTATTTTTGTAATACCTGTTTTCACAAAGGATTTTATTTCAAGGTGAGATTTTCTAGATTACAAATTATATGACAAAATAGATGTTTTTTTTAAAAAAAATTGAATGTCCAAATATGATCCAGTCCAAGAACTTCAAGAAAGAATTATGTTCTATATTGCTAGTCTCATCATCCAAACTCCAGCCTAAGATCAGATCATTTATTGTAAATGAGAAAGGCTAGACAGGACAGAAATTAAATTTGTCTATCTCTGATAGTCATGAAATATATAAATACAGAAATATCATACTAAGATAAATAGTGGACAAATTTTCAGAGCAGGTTTGCCTGTAACTTTTTGAAATGTTTTTTAATGCTTTTCCAACATACTCTAAGGTATCCCCATTATTGACTAAAAGCAAAGATGATATTTCATAAAATTTTGTAAAATAGCAGGTTTACCTTATTATTGAATAATTAGAGCCTGGTAATGTGGACTTTTCAACAAGTTGTATTTGAAAATATAAGATCTACAAAAGGAGAGAATTATTTTTCTGCCTAGCATGTCACTGAATGTAGGGATTTTGCCTGCATTAGAAGTAGGATGGTTAACTAGGAGGAATAAAAGATAAAACAACTGAGGCAACTCTTCTGCCTTCTTCCTAGTAGAACTAACACCTTTCCAGACAAAATTACCATCAGATAGTTTGTCACTGTGCAGAGCTCCCTCTCTGCAATCACTCTTAAACTTCACAAAGACGGCACATTGTCATAGGATCCTAAGGTCCCTTATATCTGCCAGCCGTAATCACTGATCATCAGCTAGATGTAGATCATCCTGCAACCTCCTTGGACTTTTCCTGCTCCCATTATCTGGACTCTGCAAGTCTCTATTGCTCAGCCAATTTGCCATTCAGTAATATACTCTAGCAGTAGTTTAATGAAATCTGTAGAGAAGTTCTCTTTTTCCGTCCTTTTCCCCCTTCACCCAGAGACCCCATGTGTCTGCTGCCCTTCAGGCCCTAGGTAGGTTACTGTATGGATGAATGTTTCTGATATCCTCCCAGGAGAGACATAAACCCTAGGTATTTCCCATGAGAGGACTGTGCTGCCTTTGTCCCCTGGGACAGCTAATGGCATTTTAAAAGAATCTCTGCAGATACCTTAGCTTACCTTACTTCCCTTTAATTATTGTCACCAAGCACCCTGTTCTTCTGATCAGACCTAGCAGGAGTACCCTTGCTTCATCACAGGGAAAACTGCGTGAACTTTACCTATTAGGGCCAATAACAATGTCTGCACTTCTTTCAAAAAAACTCTGAATTCAGTATGAATCTTTTCATACACTTAAATGGACTGTTTGATCAAGAAAAAGAAAAAAACAGCAAAAGTCTGACTAGTAACAGCTGAATATTGGGGAAAAAAAAAAAAAAAAAAAAAAAAAAAAAGCAAAATCCAAAATGAAATCTCTACTGCCTCAGATATAGGTCTCCATTTGCTTGAATATTACATGTCCTCTAGGAAATATCAGTTTAATGGGGAAATTGTGTTCCTTTAACATTATAGGCAAAATACAAAGATAAAGGTGAAATGAAAAAATATTTTATGGTGCTTTTTTTTCAGCCCTAAAATATAAAATAAACTTGAAATATAGAAGCAGAATAACTAGCTGGTAAGAGCATGAAAACTACCCCAAAATTCCTCAGTACCTATCTGCCCCCTGAGGACTTTGGTGCTATAAGGTTTTCTGTCCTGTGTATGACAGAGGTTTTATTGTTTCTCTGATCTGCTCCAGTCTGCAGAGAACAATGTTATTAAGATACTATACTTAGCAGATGACTTTCTGAGTCATACTGTTAGCCCTAGAAAAGTGCTCTGAAGTAGAGGGAGAGACAGTAAAGGCAGAGGCTGTTGTGCATTTTTATAGTTTCATTTTTTTAATAGGGCATTTTAATTAGTTAGTTGGCTGAATTGGCTGAGCATCTGCCAAAGGACACGCGTGTCATTTATTATGCAACATGGGGACTAGCATCCTTTGCTGTTGAACACATTGAAAAATGTCATGTACAACATAGGATAAATAAATAGATTAAAGTTATCTATTCTTTCATCAGCTCCAGCTTATACCATGTCATTGTACCGTGGTTTGGGAATCTAAAATTTTGTTCTCTTGATTGCCTGGGAAAAGAAGCAGTCTAGGTTACCAGAAGGTTAGCACATGCTGTACTCCAGGGCTTGAGCACACACTAAATGCTTTTCTTTCTGTTCCATCACCTGGTCCCCTAATAACAGAATAAATAAGACTATGAAAAAAGAAAAAAAATAACATATTCGATACACATACATGCATATTATAAATATACTCATGTGCATGTATACATATAAGTATACATATAAAATATTAATATATACATTTATATATACACATATTAATGCACACTCTTGTGATGCAAAGAAAGAACAGATGCAGATTCAAACAACCAGACACACCGTTCATTAGCTTTATAAAATATCCAAATATATAATTTACCAATTTTCTTCATTAATGTTCAAATGTCATACTTTCCATATGATCTTCCACAAGCTCCATTAAAGGACATGCTATTGATGTAACATGTGCCCTTTGCATTTGCTCTTTTCCTTGCCATTTAGAGTTATATTTGGGGTGACTGCTGATAAGAAGTTGTATGAAGAATGCACAGTGATAATATTGTGGTAATGATTGCCACTCAACTTAAAAAAAAGAGGAGCAGCCTTTTAAGGCCAACATCAGTTCCATGTTTGGATTGTTTCCACTCTTTGGAAGTGGTTGACATGTTTTAAATTACTAAGTAATGTGAAAATACATTACTAGTACAAGACTGTTGTCTATGTAAATATTTTATGGGTAGACTCACCAGCCATTGGTTAATAAGGTAACACAGATTCAAAGTTATTTATGTTGACTCATATTTTTAAGATGAGGAATTTAAAAACAAGAAAATGTGACCAAGTTGAACAGGACGTAAGACAGTGGCTCACAGACAGATTGTTTGTGTCTTGCATTTCATGAACAGCTCTTTTAAATTACTTGTTGAGAAGAAACGTAATATGGTCCATGTGAAATATATTAAATGCATAGCACAATGAGTCACCTAATGAGCCTAAGTTAAATAGCTATAATGCTTTTTTTTTCTTTCAGAAATGCAAGAAAAACATCCCAATAGGCTTCCTCTGAGTCAAGTTTTCGTATAAAGCAGCTATCATCTCCCATGTGTAAATTACATTAAATACAATAGGAAATACACATCCACTGGTGCAAAAGTATATATGAATGACTTTATCTGGGCTTACAGCATGATTAGGGAATGAGTGCTGCTCATGGACTCAACCTGCAATAGCCTCCCCCTTGCAACTTCCCAGTCCACTTTCTCTCACAAGAAAGCTTAAAGCCTCCACACTAAATTGCTCTATTTTGATCTACCTGCTGCCTGTGCTGGTGCAGGTGTTTTTTCTCTCAGCTCTTGCCTCATCTTCATTGCATGAGACTAAGCAGAAGGGCAACTCCAGGAAATGCTCGCACTGTCCCACCGTAGGTGGGTCCCATGGTCCTTGAGGGAAGAGAGGATGGGGCATAGGTGATGCTGGGCAAGGGCTACAGAAGGTCAGCCTGCTTTGCACAGAGCCCAGCAGCAATATGGCATGACACCTGGGGTGTCAGCCTGCCTGCCTGCAGGCAGCCTTCTTCCTCCATATGCCTGCCTCAAGAGAGATAGGTCCTATGCCATTCTTTCCTCTGGGCAACGCCTCTCAAGCCTGTCTTGGTCTTTTGCAAAAAAATCAAGGTTAAACAAAAACATGCTGGCATTGCAGCTGATTCTACAAGGCTGCACAGCAATGAACTCTGGTGTGTCATCCCAGGGCAAGACAGAGCCTTCTGAGTTTATTGCAAGGTAAACATTTCCACCAGCTGATCACAAACTTTATCAAGGCTCGGAAAGCTTTGTTCTAAAGTCTCTCCTGAACACTCTGGCCAAACAAAATACTTGCCTTTGTTTAAATATTGGTCCATGTGGCCCAATTAATATGCATTCTAAAGTGTCTGCAACTCAGCCAGTTCCAGGGAGGTTGTCAGGCAGCATTTTAATTTCATTTTACAAGTCAATCGCCTGCAGTTTTATTGTGTTTCATTACTTTTTTGGACAAGAAGATCTTCTATTCAGCATACATTACATATACTAAGGCAGGGTGAGAGCTGCTCTAGAAGAAGCTGCCTCATATTATTAAGTGAGTCACAGTGGTAAGTGAACAGGGGCAGACAACGCTCATGTTTAGAAGTCTGCATAATCTGGCAACCCCATATATACTAAGTTTTAAGCCACAGGATATCAAGGCATCATCAAGACCTGGACCAGCACTAGAGGTTCTTGTTGTACCACTGGGAATTCATATCTGAAAGTCCTCTCTCTATATATCCAGTACCAGCCTGATTTGCCAATACTGACACAGGCTAGAGTAGTTCATCCAGCCCTGGATTACAGCAAGAAAAACATTTTTAGTATTTCAGCACTTAAAAGACACTTACCATTCAAATTAGATAGTTAACTCTATATCTTTAGGTGACCCTTCTAGCAAGCTCCATCATTTATCTGTACTTACATACAGAGCCAAACTATTATCTTGCTATCGTTAGAAAAACTGGAGGGTGTGAAGGATGGTCATAATGAATTTGAAAGAAGGTGGCTGTAAAGCCACATTTCCACTCTAGAAGATGTATATAGACAAGAGCTGTGGAGAGTGAAAAGCTTAGTGGAAATACAAGAGAGCAACTGCACTGGAAAGGCTTCTCAATCTGCAAAGAAGGAGAGACAACCGATATTTTCCTGAGATGCCAGGGTAGGCCCTGGGCAATGTCCCTGCTGACCTGTTCCTAGGAAGAGAAATCATAGGGACGTTAGATGTCTGGCTGTGCTGAGTAGCACCATATGTCACTCTGTAGGCCAGGTCAGGCCTGCGTAAGCAGTGAAATTATTTTCATTAAAGTTTAGGCAGACAGTCTGGCATTTACATTAGACATCCTCACACATGACTATCACACACGCACACAGTTGCAGAAGCAGAGACACATCACCCACCCCAAAGCACCTGGAGATGAAAACTAGAAATCCACCCCCCCCCCAAAAAAAAAAAAAAAAAAAAAAAAAAAAAAAAAAAAACTTATATTCCCAATTTGGTGCTCACATGGGAATGATCTGTTCCTAAGCTGAGAAATGAATCCCTGAGAAATGAAGTTTACGATGTGCGGAGTAATGTGCATGGACAACACCTCCTTTCCCTCCACCCACTCCTCAAAATAATCCCATGCTCCACATGCACGTCCAGTCGATCTTCCTTTCTGAGGCCACAGCCCAGTGGAGCCTTATCCTGTCCACTCTTCATTCCCCCAGCTTCAGTTTACGCAATACGTTGCATGCAATGCGTGATATTTGGAAGCCACATCCTGCTGTAGGCAGGGCTGGCTGCACTCCCTAACACAACACTCAGGGATGACTCCACTTCCAGCAAGCGGAGTCGATGTGCTGGACGTGGTTTAATTGGTGCCAGCTTTGTCCTCCTAACAAGTGTCAGCTTTCTGCACTTGGTGCATCAGGCAGTGATGTTCTGCAGGTGATAGCACCCTAATGCGTTAAAGCCCTTTGTATACACTGCTGCCTGATTAGACAGGAAATAGTGCATGGCACCAGGGGAAAAATCACGTGAGTAAAGTTACTTGAATGCATATGTATGTGCAAAACTAGGGCTCCAGAGGCAAAATACATCTTTTTCTAATCCCTGTGCTATTTGCTATATGTATGTCTATATATACATTGCATGCTTATTACTTTTTATTACTTGTAAAACTTAAAAATAAAATTGGCTTGAATTTAGTTTGAGGACTGGCAACAATCCAGGACAATTCTTGTTTTAACTGAAACAGTTTGCCCACTGCTAATTTTAACACAAGTGATTTATTTTATTAACATTAATGCAAATGGTAAGCTCACTCTCCCTGCCTACTGGGCTCTGGTACTGAGTCTTGGGAGTAGCAGTATCACAGATCTAGACAGAAGCTCTCTTTGTCTAGGAAAACATGTTTTTGAAAAATGCCTAGTTTCCATACCTGTCTTTGATACCTATGCAGGAGGAAGGCAGCTAGAAGCATCACTCTCTAGATGACTGCAAGGAAATAACTGAGTGAGATGCTGGACATAATTATCCAAAGCCTTTCATTCCCTTTAGCCTCAGCGCATGCAGAGAGGGTCAGGCAGACGATGAGACTGTAAGCACCATACCTTCGACTAGGAGGGGGGAAAAAAAAGCGATAGGTAATTGCTGTATGTAGACAGCATAGTCAGACCTTTAACAAAGCTGTTTATCTTTTCTTAAAGTTTTTGCAGTCTATGAAAGACTGACTCTGTTATTCCTCACCAAGCTTCGGCACATGACCCAGCTTTTTCTACCATTCAAGGAATGTAATTTAAACTAGATTTAGAAACCTCTGCATGGCCGAGTGTGATGCCTGCTGGAATGTTCAGCTTATGCAGAGCTGTTGGTTTGGTTTAAATAAATAAATAGCATTAAAATCTAATCATGGAAAGTGTTGCTGTTAAAAATAGACTAAGGTAGCGCTCACCAAAAGCTTAAAAAAATATATATATGCACAGGAGAGATGATTTGTCAAATGCAAGACTAACCAAACACCGAAAGCTGGCTAGATTTCAGTCACATAAGCATTGCTGCAAAGGCTCCCCACCCTGCAGCAGAAGCTCCTAGCAGCAGTTAGACCTGTTTTCTTTTTCAGCACTTCAGCCACCTGCTTTCCCTTCAGTCAGATCTTCCAGGGGACACAAGATCCTCATCAAACTACCTGTTGTGAGCCTGGCACCCAGCATGAAAAGCACCAGGTGCCAATATATCTCCACTTGTGACGCAGCTGTTTAAAAATGAAGCAATACTAGAGGGAATTTCATAGTTTTCTGCTTGTAGCTTTTGATCCTGAGGGGATTTCGTCTGTGCCATAGTAATACCTAAGCACCTCAGTATGCAAAAGATGTCCCATATCCCAGTAGCAAAGACGATATCTTTCTCAAATTGTTTAAGTTTATGCCACTTTCTGCTCGCTTTCAGCCAACACAAAACTGTTACCATTCTTGATTAGAACGTTTAAGTTAATTAGGGCATTTAATGAAAAACATTTACAAGACTTTTTGCATAAGATCAAGATCCATGATCAGGTTTGGTTTTGCATATGTATGAATATTCATGAACAGAAAAGAATATTTCCTCTGATGCAGTGCATTTGGGGCTTTCAAGGGAAACACAACAAGAGAGCTGACCACAGTGCATCATGTATTTTTAAAATAATCTGAAATACAGATAGGAAAGCCTAGTCTAAACAGCAACTGCTATAAAGACTTGAGGTAGCTTTTCCAAATGTGAATTCTCCCTGTTTACATTCTCAGTTGGAATTTTCAGATTCCACTTTCTTTTTTTCTCCTGCAAAATTGGATGCATGTGGAAAACAGAAGAATTTCTGACTGGCTTTACTCAAGTGAATCAGGTTTTCTTGGTAGTCGATTTTCTTTCTATATGATTTTGACAGACAAAGAATGATGGCATTGGTTGGGATGGAAGACAAAGTGGCTGCCCAGCCATCTGTTCCACCTATATTGCACAAAGAAGAGATCTATTCATGAATCTGCTCCTGACCCATCTGGTTACAGTGAGACTCAATTTAAATTATTACTGCATGGAATTTGCCTTAGAATAGTGATCTGCAAATAAAATCTGTCTGATGTCTGAGGAACTGACTGATAAGTGGGCCAGATGTTCCTGCAGTGGCTGAGAGCAGTGGTTGTATCCCCTCTTTGAAGGTGAGCTGTCTGTGCTTCTCAGCTAAGTCTAGCCCTACATAAACTAATCATGTCCTTTTCCCCAAAGCTTACAATTTCCATGTATAATGGAGGGAGGACAATAAAAATAAGGAAATTCAATACTCAAGGTCATTCATTCACAGAATGGAGATGTACTGAGTCTTCTTCCAGTGCCCTACACAAGGGAAGTCATTGCTTTTGGCTTAAACAAGGCCTATGTCACATGTGACGCTGTGGAAACTTCATTAAATGTAACTTTAGAAAAGATATGACAATTTTGAATTTTTCAAGAATGAAGTTAAAAATCCATGGGACTGAGAAGTAAAAGGTATATATTCATCATAAATATTGCCTACATAAGACTCAGTTCATTCTCTTATACATTCACTGAAGGACCTAAAAGCACGCAGTTGCCATAGGAATGATTTTTCTGATACTCTAGTTCTAAAAAGCTACAAAATGGAGCTTTCTACTTTGTCTAATACATCTGACTACTACCAGATCACTTCTTTATATACTGCTACAAATGAACTATTTACATTAGACTTGAACATTTGGAGAATTAAATTTGTGCCTGAAAAGCTCACACTTTGAAAGGCTTGTCAGAGTATAGTTTAAAGACATGGAAAACAGTACAAATAAAAGAAAAGCTAATGGATTTTGAAGGCAAAATGACACAGGATGCAGATGGGATCCAAGAGTATAAGTGAAAACTAAGACAAAGAACAGCATGGAAGAAGGCACAGGCAGGTCTACCACTGCGCAGTGGTGGTAAGTTCTCTCAGATCTGCACATCTCAGAGCTGTCAGCAGCCTGGGCCAGTGCCTTCTTTTAACTCAGGACAGCATGGTGTGACAAATCTTGAAGCAGTGCAGCCACTGCAATTGTTGCACTCCATCTAGTAATGTCCTATTCTCTCTGAGGCTCATAGACTCAGTCATAGTCTAGCTAGAATGTGGAAATATTTCTTCCAGTCCTAGGGCTAGCCATACCTCTAGATAGCTTTAGCATCTCCGTACCATGGTCTGCCATACAGCCATACAGGGAGACCTGACCACTGAGTTGCCAATGTGAGGAAAAATTGGAAGCACTGACAAATAAAGCAAGACCAAACAGGAGTCCAACAGAGAGTAGCAGTGGGAAGATGTAGCTTTATAAATGGTTTTGAAAATAAGAAATCTAAATCTACCAAAAAAGGAGAATTAATTTCATCCTCACTCCCTTGGACTTCACCACACCCTTCACACACAGCCATATACTGCTCAGAAGAATTCTGAAGTGAACAACTCTTCTCTGCTGAGAAACTAGATATTTATTCAGTATGTGTCTCAAAGGAATGCACTGACAGGCCAGAGATACCTCATGAGTTTCTGGAGATCCTTAAGCTTTGAGTCTCTCCCTCCAACACCTTTAACACTAACCCCAAATTCAAAATTCCATTTTTGCTGCATATGCGAAGATCACAAAAGACCTACTATATTTCAACCCTTTCTTTTCAGACATCCATTTCTCATTTGTCAACTTTTTCCTATTTCACCTCTCACAGTGCCTAGTCACTCCTTTTTCTTTCTCCTACTCTGAAGTGTGCAGCTCTACCATTGTAAAAACAACTGGCATGGGATGCAAACTTCTCTTGCTGGACAACTGAGGCAGCTGTGGTTGCTCAAAATACAAAAAACATTACTCATCTTACTGTTTGTCCGCAGCCTTACTCTTGATTTACTGCTTTTCCAAGGCAGTGTTTCCTATTTGCAGATGGCTTGATGTTGTGGCCCTGCTGATGAAACTGTCTTGATGCATCATGGGAAAGAGAAAAGGAAGCTTTTGGATGTACCTCTGACATGTTTGAGGTCATAGAATCAGTAAGGTTGGAAGGGATTTCTGGAGATCATCTAGTCCAACCCTCAAGTGAGTGGCCCATACAGGGATTGAACCTGTGACCTTGGCATTATTAGCACCATGCTCTAACCAACTGAGCTAAAGGATGCAGGTCATGTGCTAACTTTTCCTTAAGCAGCCTAGCAACAGCTAAAAATATGCTGAATATGATGTACAGAGAGAATATGTTTCACCTAAAGTAAATGGAAAAGCAATAAAAATAAAAGCAGAGAGATTGATTCCAAACCATCACTTATCACCTGAAACCTCATTCTGACATATGTTTATGATTTTGTGTAATATTTAAATGCAATGGAGAATAACACCATTTTTTTAAAATACAGATCTTAAAATGGAGAAAGAATCAAAGTATGTGGAGGCATGTGTTCATTAACTGCATGGGAAGTACTGTTACCTTTGCATGATCACAGCTTTTGAAATCTAGGCTTAAAATTACTCTTCAAACGACTATTAACATATACTATGGCTTACAAGGGCATACAGCTGCCCTGTTAAATCTATATAGGAAAAGTTTATTTGGAAAAAGCAAATAAAGCACAAAGTTTTCTGCTGAGAAAACATATGCTGTCTAGCGTAAGAATCTGGAGAAGATAGAAATGATGAAAGTTCAGCATTACTCCAAGTTTCCTTTATCCAAAATGTTCTGTTCCTCTGCACTGTAATATTCCCCAGATTGAATGGGCTGCTACTGCTCTTTTTTCTTCTCTTTTGTTAGTGACAGTATTTTGGAAAACGCTGTTTGCATACGCATATTGGGACGCTAATTTCCAGCAAATGCTCAGCTGGTTTAAAGAGCAGACTCCTGGATATACAAAAGGAATTGTTGCATACATGCTGGAAATGCTTGGAAAATATTATAACCTTTAAGCTGTGCTCTATTGGATTGTCAGTCTCTGATGGTGTACTCAGGGTAAACTGCTCTCCTGGAAGTCTCACTAAAGTCAGTAGAAACATTTAATGTTTTGTTATGTCTACACTGTCTTTTTGACTCCTTCAAATTAAAGCTTTTCTAATAAGAAGAAAAAAAAAAAAAAAAGAGAGGGATGTGTTCAAGTTGCATAAGGATGAAGAATCCATGTAATGAGATAATCTACCTGTGATCTGCTGCCAGCTTGACTGAGGCACAGTACAAGGTAAAATGTGTTTAGAGATCTGAAGTAGTAGATTACTAGCAAAGAAAACTTTCCTGTTTCCTTATCTTGGGGAGACTAGCTTCCTGCTACTTGTGGATCCTCCTCTTGCATGCAATACTAAAATAACCTTGTTCAGTATTTTCTATTTAATCTTGTGATAATGGAGGTTATGTATAATGTCTGTGGCTGTTCAGAATCCCTTTTTGGCTCTCACAGTGGGTAGCACTGGAGTTCATGGAGTCACATAAGAGATGACTCCATAGCACACTAATTACATAGTGTTTCAAAGTGCTTTGAAGATGAAAAATGCTGTATCCGTGCAACTCTAGGTATTATTATTATTTATATGGCATACATCATCATTAGTAGAAGCCTACCTTTAAGTTGCTTTGAGACTAAGGTGGGAGGAAGGTTTGGACAAACTCCATGTCCTTGCACTTTCACTGCATCTGTGCAGCATGGTAAGGTAGATAATTAGCACCCCGAGTTCCTCTGCTGTCTTCCTTAATTATAAATTACTATCAAAAAGAAAGCGATTGAAACAAGTGAGGACTACTGTAAGGAGAAATACAAAAGTTTTTCTAAGTTGTCCAGCCAAAGGTTAATTATGATAGTTAACACCTGTGAAATTCATTCCAGATGAAACACTGCAAAATAAAAGTACCAACTTGTTAATTAATAGATATTTAATAGAGCAGGATGTTCTAAGATATTTGAATTCTCCTTACCACATGATGCAAGGAAAAAATAATCACTGCAGAAAGCATTTTCAGTGCAAAACATTAAAACCCATCACATAAGTGACATACATGCAGATAAGAAGTGGGTGGTGGGAGAAGGCATCTGTCACAGTAGGAGGCTCTTTTGCCTAGAGTTTCTTTAGAATCCTACAGGAAATAATCCAGACTCACTTCCTCTGCACACACACCCTCTTGACAGCATTAATTGAACATCCACCCTACCGCTGAGTGTTTAAGGTCTACAGCCACTACAAAGGCCACAGAGCCAGGGGAACCAACATACCAAATGGAGGCAAAGAAGTTTTCAGAGACTATTCTAGACCTCTGCAGCTACATAAGGCCATGGTTCCTGTTTGTATCCTGTGCGTGCTCCTGCATTACAATTGCTGAGACTTGAATAGAAGAAGAAAGTAAAGCGATAGAACAGAGAAACAGGAGTTTAGCTTTATAAATATCCTCTTCTTTCATAATTCTGATTTATTAAATAAAGCTTGGAGCACGGTTTTCATCTCATGTCACTCAACAAAAGTGCTTTGACCTCAACAGAATGAAGCTAGGTCAGACCGGTTAAGATGTTTCATACATAATACTTTTTTTTTTTTTTTTTGCCTGCACACACAAAACCTAGGTGATAATCTGATATTTGGCTTTATAGTCAGGTTTCAAACAACTATGATGAGTCTCCCAAAACACAAAACATAAATATGTGAAAGCTTGAAAGCTTTCTAGAATACTTGAGGCAAAACACTTTGAAGTAATGATGCATGGACAAAAGCAAGGAAAATTCAACATATAGGTAGAGCCAGTGTTTTGAAGAGGCCTCCCTGTGGAGGGTATCCTCCTACATGTAAATGACACTGAGAATAGTATGCACAGTCATTAGTGAAGGTTTGTACTTTTCCAGAATAGCTTCAATTTTGAGCCAAGCTACTTCGGTCTTCAAAGGCAGTAAACTCTATGACTCAGCAGAAGCTGAGACTGAAAATTTCTGTTTCAGCAAGGACTGGTGGTTTTATGATCCTAAATATCCAGAGGCTTTTCTAATCCCTTAAGGCATTTTCCATGCTGTTTTCCTATTCAGTATGTTACAGACGTTCAAGAGAGAGCTACTGATTTCCAGTCTGCATATTCCATGTTTGCACTATTTGCTGTCCAACGTTATTATATTCCCCCAGCCTTACATATTTGGGGCTTGCTTATGGTTTCCCCTTACACAGCTTATATTTAGAAATGGAAAAAAGGGAGGAAGAGAGGGATACAAAGACTCCCACCCAAGCACAGCTCATAGAAGAGCTAGTGAGAACAACAGAGTCTGTATTCAGCAGCATGGAAGAACTGCTCAGTTGTCTGGAATATGAACAGCTTACTAAAAGGATGAAGAGAGGCAAAGAGGCAAAACAAAGATTTTATTCCACAGCTGCCCAACCCAGAAGAGTTAAAGATGCCTGTTATATAGTGCTGTACATCCACTTATGTAGTCCTGTTTAGATTTGACAAGGACATCACATATAGGTATTTCATTACGTCTACAGAGTTCATATCTGTAGATTATTTTTCATAAAATTGCTCCTATGTTGAGTTACAGTTAAAAAAAGAAAAAAAGGTTCTGAGTAAATTGTATGACTATATATATTCAAGTGGTTACAATTCAATACTTTAACAGCTTATCCCCCTAAATTTTCCCTTTGCGGTTTTATTAATGTAAATTAGATGTCATACTATCTCTTTCTAGATTTATTCAGTTTATGTCTGAAATTGAGATAAACTTTTATATTGATTTAAATGAGAGAAACCCAGGAACTCATGAATATTTTCTTCCCTATCCTGTCAATTCCATTGGGAAGTATGCAGCTGTGGTGTAGGCTTGTTTCAAAGAGCAATTTAAATGTCTAAACATTTTTCCTTTTATACTAATCTAAGCTCAAATCTTTCATTTTGTTTTTCACTTCTCAATATAGCAGTAGAGACTCAGCCTTTTTAAATGGTGGAAGAGTCGATAGTACCAGAAAGCCATTAATGTTGCTCAGATGACTATATTTACTATATCCTACTAACCCAGTATAGCCTGTCCCAGAATCTTGACCTCCAGCTTCTTGCGTTATGCTTCTTAAACACTTAAAAGGAGTTAACACAAAATGATCACTGTAAAAACATGTTTGTCTCTGCATTGCAAATTCCAGCATGTCTGTAACCTGGATGCAGGATTTTGGCAACCATGAGAAAAGACTGAGGATATCCATTTTGGAGGTTGTTGGTTTTTTTAAGAAAAGTAATCTTTTTAGTGTCCATCAGAATAGCTTTTGAATAAGTACAAGAACCAATGGGCTCTTCATGTTTTAACCTAATGTGATGCACTAGCATCATGTAATTTTCATCTGGGTGTGAATATGTCCTTAGGCACAGTCAAAAAGCACGCAATTTTAAGTCGGGGAAAGGCAGCCATCTGTTTGCAGAGCTGATCTTATATCCTCATGTTTCTGGAGCCATTGTGTGCAAAACTAGTCTTGATCACAAGTTTGAATAAAATGGAGGGCTCTCAAATACTTCCAAGGGACTGTGCCAGAGAAAGCCTCTAGGTAGAAAGGAAAGTAATGCAGGAGCTGCTTCATCAGCTTTGTGCCATGAGATTGTTTTGCTGCCGAAACTCTCAGAAGTCATAGGCACCATGTCCACCATCAGAATCCTCCAGTAGATGTAACTACAAATGACTGGAGTGAATAGCAGTAGAAGAAAAGGGAGTATCTTAAGGGAGGTTGTGATCAAACTGACCATTTGTGTAATATGTTACATTCAAAAAATATTGTATTTCAGAGTTAGATCCTCAGCTCAGTAGAAAGCCTGGTCCTACCAAATTCGGATTAGCAGTAACTAGAGGAAAAAAGATTCTAGAATATCTAGAGGAAAAAAGTTCTACAGAGGCAGATAAATCCCATGTTCTACCGTATTTTATTTTAATCATGGAAAATGGAAGAGTAGGAATCACTGAGGAATTACAATAAGATTTAGAAGAAGTGGACCTGACTCCATGAGGTAGAAACAGCTACCATCAAAACTGGCAGATGTTTTGGTCTGACATATCCTTTACTCCATATTAACCACTCAAAGTAACTTCAGATTTGGATCTACTCCCAGGTCTGAGTTCAGAAACTCTAATCCTTACTTTGCTTACATTTTTTTTTCCTTGAAAAAATACCGAGTTGCAAAGAAATTACGAGGGAGACACCAACTTGGTGATTTGCAAGTGAACCAGTGGAACATAGCAGCATTGCAGACAGTCTTTTTTTCTGAAAGAGTAAATGAGTGCATAGTTTAAAAATGACCGATTTCAGAGGGTGTGACCTTTGTAGCAGGTACACTCACAAAGTTTGTTCCGGTTCTCAAGCTATTACTATAGCCCATGCTAATTTCCATTTTAAATATGGAAATAACATTTCTAAATTAAGAAAAGAACTTTCAATGTATGCTCCATGTATTTAAAATATCTTGAAATTACATGATCTGTAAATAGATGTTAGGTTAGTTTTAACTTTTGTTCTTTTAGCTTTACTCTTTACAGACTTTTCAAATCATGGCTGGAGGAGGGAGTAGTTTAAGATGAATTAGCCTTTTTTCGAAATACCTCTAAGCAAAACACCAACCCCATTTTTTAAATATTTAACAGATTTGATTTTTTGGTTTTCTTGTTGCTTCATTTGTGACTCTTCTTTGTCTTTAATAATCTTCAAGAATGTGTGCTTTTACAATATCTATCTTATATAGCTATGTTTAAACATATGCATTAACGACTATAACTTCAGATTTTCCTCAAAATGTACAGAAAACTGAAAGGGAAATTTAAACTTAATCCCCTTATTTCAACATAAATGAGCTGGGAGAAAGCACTTAAACAGTAGGATGAATGGCGCACACAGTTATATCATTGTTATGATTTTAGAAGAGTGGAAGAGGCCACACATACAAATCCAGATGAGAGAAATGGCCTGTTGTCTTTACTGAACAATGGAGTGAGTTTCATGTCTTTACCCTCTAGACATATACATGTACCATCACCACCAAACGAGCTTCGGAAATGAAGTAGTAATTTATGTCAGTTGTCCAAGATGTCCTAATGAGTCTCTAGCTTGGGATGCACCTGACAGTCCGCCTGTCTAAGAAACACTAAACTCTAAGCCCTTCTATGGGTGCTTCTACATCCACTTTTTCAAAGGGATGATCCTCACAAAATGCTTGCAATGTTCTTGTCTTTGTACAGACAAACTAGGACAAGCCAGCCTTAAAACTATGACTCATTGATATTATTTAAGGAACATTTCAAGGAGTCATTTCTTGTGTTAGTGCTTGTATAGTATCTCAAACGGCTATGAATTCACTAGTAATGCCCTGCTTATTTTCCCCCCTCTTTACTAGTAGGAGGGAAAAGAAGGTTGGACTTAAAATATCAAACACATTTGAAAGTATAAAGCAACATGACAACTGCATGATCTTTTTTTTTTTGGGGGGGGGGGGGCACTTTTCAAATGAAAAAGAAGTTGAACCACCTTTTTTCAGAGTCCAACACAGGAAAGCCAAGTACTGTAGTTCTTCATTAGGGATATGTGCCTAGAAGGTGAAGCAGTAGGCAGTATGTGAAATCCCAGAGTTAGCAAAATCAATAGCATGCTCTCTCTGACTCTAAAGGAACCAGCTGTCAGTCAAACAATCTGATTATATGGGGAAATGTAAACTAGAAGCAATGTTATCATAATGTAGGATGTAGGCTGTATGTAGGAAGTGCTTTAAAAATTATGTGATCGCATCTTACTATTATCTTCTTCGTAATAGTTTGCCAATAAATACATATTTATATTCCATGGCTCAGAGCAAGATCTATTTTTTACAGTAGCTCATGTTGAGTGCTATTTTGTTGCAGGGATGGCACAAATGAGTCTTGTTTTTCCAGCAGTGTGAGGGTATCTAAATCTAGTCCTGTAAATTTTCAATTCAAAGTAAATCCAGATGGATTAAATCAAGAATATGGCAGAGATATAGTGTGACTGGAGAAAATGAAGAGGGAAGGAAGGAGTTTAGATTATAATGCTGAAACAAAAGATATGTAGACTTATAAAACAGTAAATGACAATTAGAAAATATATTTATACTAAATTAAAACTTTATTGACTAATGTTCTCCAGACAACATGATTTGATGGACTATGGTTGCATACATGCAATGAAGTTGAACACAACAGTAGTTTAACATGGAATGTCAAACACATTAATATATGTATAATATGAAACCATTTATCTGTGTTGCTGCAAAATGAAACCATGCTATGTATTTCCATGGTCAATTTGTGTTGAGCTAAGAGGCAACTCATTTGAAGAAACTGGTAGATTTCTTTTGAGTATATATTTCAAATAAATTAGCTAGAATTGTACTCTTTAAAAATCCTTTCAACTTCACTTGCATTTCAAACAAAATCTAAATGTAAACACCAAAGTTGCTAGAGCCACCTAGAAAATCCTGTCAAACTTGGACTGGACATTACAGTTCCATACAGTGAATATATGTAGTACAAGAAAAATACCAGTTACTGCAAAAGTCATGTAGGCATATTTTATTATTAAACCAGCACAAAGCATTTCTTCTAAGTTTCTCACATAAAAGACTAAAGCTTGCTTACAGTACTACAATTTCTATCATTCAAGCATCATTATTACCTATCAGGGAGATTGGCTAGATGACCTAATGGGTCTTTTCCATCCCTAACTTCTATCTAAGAAAATCACTCATGCCAGCAAGAACATGGTTCACTTTATCTTGGGCTTATCCTGTAGACTTCGTTCAGGCAAAACTCCCACTGACTTAAGAGAGATTTTGCAGAGAAAGATATCCAGGATTGGGCCCTTTTTATTTACTTTTTTTTAAGCATCCATTTAGGATACATGGAAAATATTATATAGAATTAAAAAAAGTATGATGTGCTTCACTTGCATTGAAGGAATCAGAGAATGTAAACACCATTGTGGCCCACATCTTCACAATATCCATGAGAAATCGTCAACTGCAAGCATTCTGTGTGCGTTATGTTCCTCAATGTATGCTTCTGAGGGTGTTTTGTGTATACATTTACCTCCTCAACCATGTTCACACACATATGTACACTCCTAATATACACAGAGGTGTGACAAAATTAACTAAAGGCAGTTGATTGCCTGAGTTGATACTTAAATCTGCAAGTGGTAGCAAACTGTTTTTTATATGATGCTAATAACACAGTACGTGAACAGCAGGACATGAATATTGCTGTAGGTAAGAGTGTGCATGCTAGTTCTACTAGTGTGGATCGGTCCACTTATGTGTATAACAAAATCTACCTGCATGAAGGGTTGGAAAAGCAGGTGACCAAAGTATTTTTTGGTGGGCCATGTCTGAAATTTAAGTTGATCGACTCAAAGGCTGTAGATTATCCTCACAGAAGCCTTTCAACAACCTGGAGGACCATACAGGAAAGTTTACCTTCAAAGTGCACTTTTTAAGAATGGAATGTTCTTGACAGGGAAATGATCAGAGGCAATCCTGGACTTTTTGTTTGTTGAATAGGAAAAATGTTTTCATCTTCAGGCAGCACTTCACCCTGACAAATGTGAGTTCAGTTATTATTGGGTTTCAGTATTACAGAAGAGTCTTTAGAAACAAACAAAATAGTACACACACACACATACACTCAGATATTTACAACCTTTCTAGAAAAACAACCCTCTACCTTAGTAATGACTACTTATCTTTTTTTTTTTTTTTTAGTATTTAAATTCTTTAAACCAGCTACATTAAATACCAAAGTGTATTGTACCACCCCACACCAACCCCACATCCCCCCCAAAACAGCAAGTATTTTAAAAGTTTGTTTGCTTTTTTTTTTTTTTTATTTTATTTTTATGATTGTTAAAATCTCCTGCTTGAGACTATTAAGTACCACCTCCACTGGAACAAGATCAACACTGACTGCATCTTCCAATGCATGTCATTTCATAGTCGAGCAAGTACTGCAGCTAGAAGATTAGATCTCCAGGTCATCAGGTCGAGGCCTGCTGCTGGCTCGGCTGCTGGCTCTGCTGGGAGGCCTTTGGTCCACAACGGTGAGGGGTTGCAGCTCATGTCCCGATGCCAGTTTTTTAGTGTTCTGGTGCTCATCAGGGAAGTCGAAGGGCTGGGCATGCGAGTTGGAGATGGTGCTGCCAGCTTGCCCCATCCTGTTCTGCTCTGCACTGTAATTGGCCCAGTTTTGCTCGCTGGCTTGCTTATTGTAGTTACGACAGGAGGAATTGTTCCTGTCTCCGGTAACAAGCTTGTACCCTGGGGGAGACATGGGAGACAAGGGAGCGGTTGGTGAGGAACAGCCATTATAATAAGCATATTTGGGGGAGGCACAGTCCTTGGAAGGGCTCATGGTACCGCTGTGAGAGTAAGGGTCAGTTTTCCCTTTCACACGATCCTTGACGCCCTTGAAGAACACATAGAAAAGCTCGATGATGTTCAAGGCTAGAGACACCAAAGATACCACCAGCATGAAGAGAATGAAGATGGTTTTCTCAGTTGGACGGGAGAGGAAACAGTCCACTCTGTGTGGGCATGGGTCTCGCTCACAGGTGTAAATGGCATTCAGGCTAAACCCATAAATGTACCACTGTATCAGCAAGAAAGCCACCTCGAAGACAGATTTGAAAAGGATGCTGATGATGTAAGTACGGAGCAGTCCCCCACGCATTTTCACTTTGCCATGTTCTTCGATCCCATATTTGAATTTCTTAATTTCTATTTGTTTGAGGTGCATATCCACATTCACACCATCATTTTGGACCACTTTGAGCTCTTCTTCTCTTTTGTTCAGCTTCTCTTCTTTCCTCATCACATAGAACACATGTGCCAGGTACAAGAGGGTAGGTACAGACACAAATATGATCTGCAGAACCCAGAAGCGCACATGGGAGATGGGAAAGGACTTGTCATAGCAGACATTCTCACAACCGGGCTGTTGAGTGTTGCACCGGAAAGCAGACTGTTCATCTCCCCAGGCAGATTCAACTGCTGTCCCCAATAGCAAGATTCGGAAAATAAAGAGAACAGACAGCCACACTTTCCCTCCTGCAGTAGAATAAGCTTGAACCTTGTCAAGAAGTTTTCCCAAGGCGCTCCAGTCACCCATCTTCACAGGATGCTGGCTAAAGAAGGACACAAAGAGAAACAAATAGTGATGGTTAAGACAGATCTTTGATACTTTTTTGTTGCATTGAACACAGCTCAGCGTTAAAAGTACAGTGGTGCCAGCTTTATTTTGTGTGTGTCACACTGCTGGTGGAGTGGGAAGTTAAGGAAACTGAAGAGAAATATCACATGGTGTTTCAGAACGCAGCAAAAAAAGAGCTTTCCAATTTTCCCCATTTTCAAAAAGGTCCATGAGGACCATTGCTTGCCACCACTGCTCAAACCAGGCTCCTTGGTGGCAATCTCATTTCAATGACCAACAAAATGTGGCTGATGTGGAAAACAGCTGTAATGCACTGCTGATCAGGATGTGGCATTACTTACTGGCACTGCCTGAATATCCTAGGAATAAAGGAAAAAATTCTCTCTCTTGAGTGTGGATCACTTATGATAAATTTTATGTTCACTCTTTAAGAGACAAAGAAAGCAAAACATAGCATAATCTCAACACAAAAAGTTATATTGTCAGTGTTAGCATGTTGAATCACCAAAAACCTATGCTAAATTTCCTACAATAGCGTTAAACAGAGCTCTTGCAGATCAGTACAGAGTTTGTAATACATTTAAGGGTATAGTTCCTAATGTTGAAAAGTTTATATCATGTTCAACTTATATCATGTTCAACTATATTAAATTTATACATTAATATTTGCAGCACAATGGCCAATGTTGGTATCCTTTATCTATCCTTTTAAAAAGGAATAGTACATGTTAAACACATGAAACAGCTAAGCTCACGTTCCCACATTGGAGGAAATGGTTTCCTGGTTATCTGTGGCTTTCTTAAATTTTTGTGTTTTCAGCTTTGTAACTGTGTCTTTTTACATTTAAATTCTTTTGCTTTGTTATGAAAGGAAAAAGATTTAGCAAAAAAGAAAGGGAAATGTGCTCTTTCCGTTTTAAAAGCCACCCCTTGCTGCCTTCAACAAATGCACCACTCATACAGTGTGCATTCCAAGGGCTGAACGCTGCAAGTTTAAACCATCTCTCCCAATTACAGTATACAGTGTGCATTTCTGGGACGCGTGCAGTTTCTCAGGTATATCTGCAAATACACAGGATGACAGTAAAGAAATGAAATATTTTACTTCATTTTCTTGATTCCTAGGAAAAACAAGGATTGCTATAGGATTTTGTTTTCAAGTGGAGTATGGTAATCTTATCTGCATAGAAATTTACATTCTAACTTGCCCCATATGAACAAGCATGTGAAATCAGGCACCTAAAAGAAACAATAGCACAAAGCTTCGTTTTTAAAGTATGTTCTGCTAGGTAGAGGGATTTATCCTGCATATGCTGAGTAATCTCTTCCCAGTGTTCATAGTTTTGATAACGTCCAAATGATTTCCTTCCCATTGCATCATGGATATATTCCCTAGTGAAGGTCATTTATATATATATATTAAAAAAAAATATGGGTAATTCATAAAATAGGAAATTTTAGTACCAAAGAGATTTTCTTTTAAGAAGAAATGAGTCACTGGAAACATAGGATTATAAATTTGGCAAGCTTAATTACATTAATAACAATAGATGCCAAACAAAAAAACTACCATCCTTTCTTTTTTCCCATAGGAAAGCATCTGTGAGAATAATGGGAGGCAAGTGTTTAAAGTACTTGCTCTGATAGCTCTGAGATGTCAATTATCTTTGAAGCCCTGAAAATATCCTAGGGCCATTTCCTCAGCCCACTTAGTCAGCTTACTCTTACTGTAGAGGAAGTTTACTTATTGTTGCCTTCAGACCCTTCCTCACATAATTAGTTCTTCAGGAGAACGTAGTCCCATCAAAGGATCAGCCCTACTTTAGACTTTTAAATCTGGAAGCTTCAGCTGGGAGGGATATATGGTCTCTGACATACCCTTTTAGTCATTCGGAGGTTTAGTCATTCCAAGGAAAGATTTGTCTTTATTGGTTCAGGTTGGTAGAAAAGAGGCAGGCACATTAGCTTGGAGGTCTCTGAAAAGACTGGAATGCAATGTTACAGCGTTCCTTCCCAAGCTGAGATTGTTAAAACAGAGAACAGTCTGTAACTATACAATATGTGAAGTTTGTTCTAAAAGCAAGCTATTTTCTCCATGTCCTAGAAGTGGAAGCAGCCAGAAGAAGCCTTTTTGAAGTAGTAACTTCTTGATTTAATTAGTCGACTTTCTGATCACTTGAAACTACTTAATTAACAGACTTTCTTCAGATTCAATGTATTTTTTTACTGTCTAAATATTATTTCAGACTGAAAATTTGATTAAGAAAACAGAGGACATGTTATTTCTAGGTAGTTACACATTGTTTGTTTTTTAATTACACTCCACTACGGTACAATAATGTAAGACGATTTACTTCAGCTTTGACCTACTTAATCCCACACCTGCAATATTTTGAGAATTTAGAACTTATTTTTTAATTTGCTTCAGCATGCAGAATTGCTAAGTTTCTTTTATATCCTCTGGCAATATAAACTCAAGGAGGAAACATTCCATGCTTGAATTACTCATACATAGTTTTGAAAAGCAACTTTTTTTTTAAGAGATCAGTTACACACTAGCATTTGCCAGCGATAAAAACCCCGCATCAGTTCATAACATTGTGCTGTTAATCAGATAACCTTGCGGTGGCACAAATATATTATTCTGTTGCTTAAGTGGATTCTATTGTTTTGTCATCGTGTCATCTGCTTCATATTTTTCAGGGAGAAGAATGCAAACAGTGTGGCGGTAATGTCCTCAGGTCTGACTACAGTGTCAGAAGGTCACATACTGGTGGATGGAAGAGCAGTAAGGGTTAGAGCGTGATCTAAAATGAGGTTGTGCAGCTGAAGCAGTTGGGAAATAGGCCAAACCCTTGGTTTTCCTACAAAAGCTTGTGTTTGAAATACACATTAAAAATAAATAGCTAACAAAAGAGAAGATTCTGGACCTTGAATTTCAATCAACTTGAGCATTTCCCCAAAGAAGCCAGCACTGCAGAGAAAGCAGGTGAGAAGTACAACTGATATGGTTTAAGTGGTTTGGAAGAGGGAACGTTAATTTTATGAAATCTTAGGAACATTAAGAGAATGTTTTTCAGATATTCCTCTGGAAAAATGTAACTCATTTGTAGCTCCGCAGATGAGCTTGCATTCACTCCATCCACTGAGCAAAGATTACACACTAAATGGTTGCAGTAACTGGAATTTAAAGTGTCACAACACTTTGCTTTTTTGGCTGTCTGCTTCCCCCACAGCTTTTGCCTACCACATGCGGCACGCCCTCTAGCTCAGCTAATTCTAAAGCGTAGTTCCAGAAGGTCCAGAAGCAGTCATTAGCACTTCCTTAGACATTCTGTCATTGCACGTCAGGGCCACCATTTATATTATTGGCCAAATTCATCCCTATCCTAACAAAATTCAATTTGCTTTGAAACTAAGAGAAGAAACTGAATTACTTGAGGGGGACTCAGGCCTCCTGCAGTTAATGCTTGCAAACTTTGAAATCTGGAATTCTGAAAAGTGCCTGTAGTATAAACCATGGGCCAGGTGCCTCCACACAAGGTGCATTTGGGGGTAGCATTGGGCAGGATACCAAAGGCCAGGAGAAATATAGCGATGTATCTGATGCAACAAATATATTGCTCAGTGTCATCTAATCATTCTCATGCCTACAGAAATCCCTTCGCCTAAACTAATGTTCATTTCAGAGACAAATACAATTAATCTCTCAGGCTTGTGTTATATGAGAGCTGCGATAACCTTACAAAGTTTCTTGTGCCTCTGAGTGTATAAACACTCAAAGTTATGTCACAAATCAAATCCCCTGTGTCCCTCTCCTCCTTCGGAACTCAGCCTGCTGCTCACCCTTCTCCCATTCGTACGCTTGTTAGGTATCATGGGCCAGTGCCAGTGTTTGGCTTTGAAGTTTTTGAAGGAAACACTTCAGTAAACATTTCAAAGACTAGAGGCTTGAATTCAAAAGCGTAATGTGCTGTCCAGATGTTAAAAATGGCAGGACGAAAGCTTCGCGCAAGTCCTCCAACTTTCTCCCTGTACGCGCACACACGCACAAACAGAAGTCAGACAGAAGGTGTTCCTTAGCTCATTTTTGTTACCATTACCATGGGCTTTCATGAATCTTACATGGCAAAATCTAAATGAATCCTTCATAAGAATTATGCCAGTTCACAAGGCTCGCTGGTTATCTTAAAGGCAAAATGTGAGCACACAATAAGCACATAATATTCTTGTTTAATAGGAGAATGTGCTAGTTGATAAGATAGATTCTGTGCTTCTTATTTGAATTGAAGGTTCTTTTTCCTGCCTCATCATGTTGTTCTTTTAACTACTGGCAAGTGGCAGACAACAATAGCAATAAGGAATCATTTCAAGTCTTGCGATTTACAAAGCTTTTTAGTTCTCCAAAAGATGTTGCTTAAGCATTCCTTTCCTCCACATTTTGGTATTAGAGCCTTCAAGGTAATATAAAGGGAATGTATCATATTGGAAGTAGGACACGTAGAGAATATTCTTGCAAAGTTCCTCCTAAAAAACTTTCATTTATATCCACCCAAGACTTTCACGGACATTGCCAACGTGGTAAGGCATATCATGATATCTCACATTCCTTTGCTAAAATCCTTTACTGAGGTTGCTAAAACAGAGTAACTATATACAAACTAGGTTAAAAGTCCTTAGCCCACGTCTGGATTTTATCACATCCATTTTAAAAGAAGGGGGAAAAATTATCAGGAAGACCACGTGAAAGTCACCACTTCAGTAGCTGCAGCATTTAACCAAGCACCTAATTAAGAACCTTGTTCTGCACAAACTATTAGGCATCCATCAGGATTTCCATATGAAAGCAAAATGTGTGGGGCACAAATGGGACACACTCAGGAGAAGGTCTCACTGCTACAAACTTCAGAGGCAGTTTCAGGGTAACGAAAGAGACCGAAGCGCACCTAGATCTTTCTTTAAAGTAGTTCCTTTAGTGTTAGATAAGTATACAGAGTAGCGATTTCACCAACACGCTAGCAACAAGTCCACAACTCAGCTTTGCAGTCAGAATTTCACCACTTTCTTAATGGAACAAGGTTAGAAGTTGAAAAACTGTAAATCTGAGGAAAAGTATAAAAATATTGCAAAACAAAACAAAAAAAAAATAATACCGAGGAGCTTAAAGTTAACACTTTAGGAGAACTTAGGCTTTTTTTCTTTTTTTTTTGAAGATGGGCTTTAAACAAGTTCAGTCATGAGCGAAACAACACAGAATTCTTGAGGGAGGGGAAGAAGTGTTTGTAGGAAAAAAGTATACACAAAAAGAAAAAGGAAAGATGAAAAAGGAAAACTTGCAACTTACCCTTGCCGATCAGCAGTGAAACTGGATAAGAAAACTTCTTTGGAGGGTTAAAGTAAAATGGAAGAGCACGTTCAGGCACTCAGACCTGTCTATTTAAACTTTAAAAGTCTACTGCTGTTTTGTATTTTTCATCCTTCCTTCCCCACTAATGAAAGAAAAGTGCTGATACCTCGTAAAAGTTTTTTCTAACTTGGAACACTGGGAGAGCTTTTAACAAGTTTTCAAGCCTCTGACTGTGAAAGAGGAGGGGAAAAGGAGGGGGAGCAGCCCAGGAGGAGGGGCACTCTGCAAATGGAGAGGAGGAAGGTGGGGGAGGAGGAAAAGAACTGAGGGCGCAGCAAAAAAAAAAGAGTGCGGGAAAGAGGAGAGAGTGAACGCATCAAGGTCCGCCGCTGCTGATGTAGCAAAACCAAGGAGAGGGCAGAAGGCACTCAGTAGACACCTACCACAGCCCATAACGGCACCTGAGTGGCACTTCAGTCGGAGCTGGACGTGCCTGGGACAGATGAAATAGCTTAGCGCACTGTGGTGCATTAGGAGTTTCAATATAAGAGGAAAGAAAAAGGCATGAGAGGCATTAACTGGTAACCAGTGTGAACCTCCTGGGTGCTGGGGATGCAACTGAGCTACATAGCTGCTATCTCCGCTCCCTTCCTTGCCACTACATAAGAGAGGAAGTCGTCTCAAGTCCTCTCAACATTTTGTTGTTAATATAGCTTTGTTTACTTGGTTCCATTTCCTTTACGTGCGCACATGAAAGCACATGCAAGTGCAGTCTATTTGTTTCTTCAGGACATACCCACATTTTTTTTATTATTGTGTGTGTGTGTGTGTGTGTGTACACACATCCTATGGAAGAAACGAAGAAATGATCTAACATTCTAGGGAACTCTTTCCAGGAAACTTTAGAAAATAAAGCATAGTACAGAGTTTAATCTTAAATAGTAAGTAGAAATGCTTCTAATAATTTTTTAGTTCATTTTACTGGAAAAGGGCATGCCCCAAAACTGATCTATTCAATTAGAACAAAACTTCTTTGGTTTTGCTACTGATCAAATGCTCTTCTGAAAATTGCTTCTTCTATAAAACAGTCAAGAATTTATTTCTCTGTTTGTGTTAGGTTCCTTACACGTGGAGTCCAAATGACATTAGGAACTGGTCTTATATTTGCTCGTGTCATAGGGTATTAGCTCCTCAGTGGGACTACTTAACAACTGCTCTAGAGGTGTTCAGTGGTTAGATAGTCCTCAGGGAAGTTGCACATTTTTGGTTGTACCAGGCTCATTTGGATTTCAGTTCTCGTTATTCATATGGGCTATTTCTAGACTCATCCATGCTCAGCAGCTTCTTCTTTCTCTCTTGAAAGGTTATAAAAGAGAAAAGTCAGGTAATGGCCATTCAGAGGTTCCTCTGTATAATTTTGTCTTGAAAGGATGAATATGATGCTCAACAACAATACATCCATATTACTCTTCATTTTCTTTATCATAGCCTTTGTCTACTGCTTTTTCTCTAGATAAGAAAACTAAGACAAAGGTCCTTGTAGAAGAGTACTCAGTGGTTAGCTTTGAAGCTGTGGAAGAAACCAAGGATCTTGATTCTTGCTTTGGAGTTCTTTCTAGCAGACCACACTGCCTCCTGTTTGAGAAAAAGAGCTAGTACACTAGAAGTAAGCACCTTCCGTTCTTATTCCTCTGGCTGCGATGGCTAGTTTCTCTAATTTTCCTCCTTTCCATTAATCCTGGCTGTTAGTTTTGACAGTTTTTTTTTTGTTTGTTTGTTTTTTTAGTTTTACAGTTGTCCAAGTCATATGGCAAAAAGAAACCTTTTCTTTTAGTTCTCTGAGTGTTGTTTGAAGCTTGTTTTCTCTTTACAACATGAGGAAAAGAAAAGCAACAGGGAAGAAATGGAGCTTTATGTTTAACAGTCTCCGAGCCCTTGCTGAGGGTTAAAAAAACTGTAATATACAAGCCATAGTGTTTCACTGCCTTCATGTCTACGGTATAGGTAGTGAGTTGAGTACACATAATACTCCTGCTACTGCCCCATAAAGCACTGATTATTCCAGTGCAAAGTACAAAATGCTGGTCAGGTGGCTACATGTACACCGATGCTGAGATGATGAGGAGATTTGGAACATCTTACATGTTGGTGCAGAAAAAGCTGCCCCTTCGGAAAATAAATAAATTAATTAATTAATTCTAGCATGCTAGCGTGCAATGCTACTGTATTCTCTTAAAAGCAGCAAGGTCACAGAATCTACCTTGACAGATCTTTTCCCCTGTATCTTTCTCTATAGGCTTTGCAATTTTTCGAGCATTCTGTTTTCAGAAGAAAGACCAAGAAATATTTCTCCACTTAAATAAACAAACAGTACTTATGAGAAGCCCAACACTCATAAAATCCACTTTGAAAATGTAAAAAGTGCATTTTAGTAATAAAGGAAGAAAAATTTTATAGTAATAATGTGTGTCATATTTGATTCTGATAGAGTATTATCCATATGAAAAAGGAAAGTATTTTAAGCTTTCACCATGATACAGTGTAGAATTAGGAAGAATTATTATTATTCCTGTCAAAAACACCTTGAAAATGTCTTTTAGAGTTTGGAAATATATGTCTCCATGATCACATTTCACAGCCTATTACCAGAACATTCAGCTTCAGGTATTGCGATGATCTACCATTTCACAAAGTGACCAAAAGTCTCACACTCATTTGCATCGCAAATGGAAATAACCTTTTCAGACTGAACAAATGCCTTCACACAGAACCCCTCCACAGCAGAAGCCGTGTTCAATGGGAAAGCATGAAGGTGTCACACTTGTGATATTTGGAAGTCTGTTCTTAACTAAGAGGCAGGTGAAAAGAGTGAAAAGATCACGCTTAGATGTGAAGCCTTACACTGTGGAACACCGACCCTTTTCACAGCACAGAACTGAAGATTTTGGAGCTCTGACCTCTTTGGGACCAATATTGCAATCACTGACATTTTGCCTTGTGAAACGAAAGTTCGTGCCTTGTGAAGCGATCTCTCAGCTGCGGCTGTATAACCTGTTTGCGTTTGGGCCGGCAGGCTGCAAAGCAATCAGCAGAGGCAAGTTTGGATCACTACCTGGACATGGTGCTGAAGCACGGATTCCCTGAAGCACACTACCGGGCTGAGCCTCAGAGGTGATTTCTGCAAGATTTGTTTCCATTCTCTAATGAATCCTCTGTTGAATCAATTGAATAGTTCACAGTATCATTGCTGCTTTTCTACACAGATTTAGCTAAAGGAGCTTTAAATTCCAGTGAGTTATTTAGGATTTACAGTCTTTGACACAGACTCACAGTTAATATAGAACTCGGTCCATTCTTTTCTTTCTATTTATTATCCAAACATAAATACAGAATTCTATAGAGAAATTTTTTCCTCAAAGATGAAATGTGTTAGTAAGCTGATTCACAGGAAAACCCTACTAAGTAAGTTTCACTTGATATACTCTCCAGTCCTACGACCATCACAAAATTTCCCATTGATACCAGTGGGGTTAGGTACTTCAAGGTTCATTCCTAGTTAAGGATGTCTGTGATTTATGGAGCTCTTAAGACACAGAGCATGTCTTCCCTTGTTTGCAATTTGTTTGTAAAATTCACTTCCCGATACTCCCATGCACAGCACTCTCCTCGTCCTGTGCAATTTGGGAGAGGAGTCCGTGGAACGTAAATTAAACCGAGATGAGTGTACTCATGCAACACAGATTTTCTTGGGTGCCTTTCAAGGCAGCCGTGCAGTCACCCACGTCCCCGGATGGCACATAAGCTGCAGCATGTTTTCACTGATATCCCTTCTCACTCATTTGTGTGAATAATGCGTCGCCCTGCTTCATGTCTTACTGAGGTAAAGCTTCTCAGAATGCCCAAGAAACAATAATGTGGTATTTCTTGATTACCTAAGCACATAAATCTGCAGACTAATGACTTTTTTAGAGCAGCCAGTGGTTTTTGCTTGTTTAAGGAATTTATATCATCTAGAAATACAATATAGCTTTGAAGTTGTTAGCCGCAGTGCCTGCACATTCTGTGAGCTGGAGCTACAGGGCTGGGGGCCGCTAGGAGCTGTTGTGGCCCCACACAGCCGGATTGTGTCCGGTCTGCAGAAGGGAGCCTTACCCCTGAATTTCAGAGGGTCAGAACTTGTTGAAAGCAAAGTTAAATGCTACCCCGTAAGGCAATAGCTGCCTCCACTTGGGTTGCACAGCACATAGCCCATAAGAGAATATTTTCGGATAATAGCAATAATAACAACAGTAATAGCAGAGCTAGTAATATTAAAAATAGTAATAAAAATAGAAAGTAACAATAGAAATAGCAATAATAGTAATAAAAAGTAGGATAATCAAAAGATTTTCTCTTAGTGAGCACACTTGCTGTTCCTTGTCGGAACTGGTCTCTCTTACTCATTGTCTATTAAAAAAACATGTTCGTTAGGGGAAAAGGATGCTTACTCAGCACAAGACAGATTCTACTCTCACTGATCTATCCTCAGAATAAATAGATGTTGTTTTAAAAGAGACCTGGAAACACATCAAGGCTGAATTACCTCAGATGAAAGTGCGGAGAAGTTCTCAGTGAGAGATGCCATCGGATCACAGTCCAGTGTACAGCATTAAGCCCATAAATACTCACTATTCTCTCTTAATACTTTGCACTGTTGCAGAGTCATCTGTCTAGAATCTCAGAATGCTGAAATGCTGTATAAATTTAACTCACAAAATGAGTTAAGTTATATTAACCTTTTTTACAGATAGAGGAAATTTGTCATGGAAAATGTCAGCAGCTTGCCTGAGTCACAGACAGCTAATGGTAAAACCAGAATTAGGATCCAAATTTTTGATGCCTCGTCCTAGCCTTTAAGCACAACATTATTCTTCCTTGTTCTCTGGTTTCTTTTTGAAATATCAGTTGATAGTGAAAATAGCTAAATAGAAGTTTCTTTTTAAAACTTATGAGAATTACGGAGATGAAAAAAATAGTTGTTAGAGTTTGGCATGATTGTTTCCTTTCTGTTCTTTGGTTTTAAAAGGATTTATTCTAACTTTGTAACTGATTCTAACCAGTATCTCCTCAGGGTCAGCTGCCCCCTTTATAAAACTGCATTGTATACTTAAAAAGACAGTAGAGAACCATTCAAATAAAGAATGAAGTATGTGTTCACAGATACTTATGATTTTGGCTCCACCTTCTGTACACAGTGAAAATAAACATGAATTATATTCTATCATGAACGTCAATTAAGCTTTTTGTTTATTTTATTTTCCATTTAACTTTCAAAAGTCCTCCACTGAGATGTTCTCCTGGTATTTTGTGAGTTGTTTTTACTCAATATTGGTGTTGAAATTTTCCAGTCATTTGGTTCCAAAAGATGGGAGCTTTTAAAACAAATTTGGCTAGTTCAGGTTATGAAAGTTAGCACAGGCTTTGAAACTGCTGAAGGTAATGTAGTCTTTCACAAAACAATCTGTCAAATTGCTTTGGGAGACTACAACGGTTGAATACATTTACATTGAAACAAAACAAAATTATAGAATATGTATTGACATGGTCTACCATTTAGTCTGGTGACTAATCTCACTGGATTCAACAAGTCTACACAAATTAACTAGTAACCACCAGTGCAAATAAGGCCTGTACAGTGAAATTCCAAAAATCAATCTGTATGAATAAAAAAAGCAAGTGTGTAATGTTCCTACCCAGCTGGAGATACTTTTTCACCCTTATTGATGATACCCATTTTTACTATTACTTATAAGGAAAATCAGTTTTGTAATACTCGTGGTCCCTCTGATATTTAGAAAAGGGGAACGGTTTTGGCACAAATTCTAATACTTTTTATCTAGGCTTTAGAAATACCAACTGATTTTATGTAGCAGTCTTTTGAAATAGTGTAGGAATTGATGAGTTTTTGCCATCTGGCTCAGTTAAGGGACAGAACCATTTGGGTTTTTTGCCCATGTGGGATTAACAGAAAGGGCAGATGGCCTCCTCCTAAGGAACTGTGACATTCTCCCTCCTGCCCTCAGAATTTCCTCAGATTTGCTTTTGTTTGAATTTTTGATCTTCCCATTCAAATTGTACCATTGTTTTACTCAGCAATTGAAAGAATTTGTTAATGGAAGGCATGATGTTTTAGTCACAGAGTCATATTTTACGCTTATTGGCTAACAGCACTGGTTACAATGAAATAAATGGAGCTACAGTGACACTTAAATAAATGTTGAAGTCTAACCAAAAGTATTTTTTGTCCATAAGATCAAAATGAACATTTCATTTATGGTGGTCTACAAATAGTTTAATGTATGGAAATAAGTCCCTTTTTCTCTCTCGAAATAGAAAATGGAGAAATAGAAACAATTATTATTAGGCTCTCATTTGTTATTCCATCCATCTGAAGAGTATTTGTTAATCAAATCATCCATTTAGTTTTAATTTTTTATTCATCTCAAGACTAGCAAATGCTTGTAGACAGCCTTTTTCTGTAGATGAAGTAATTTTCAGATTGATTAGTTCATTCACATTTAGCAGAGTGATTAGTTCATTCACATTTAGGATTGTGGGTATGTTCACTCACCTGAAAATGGTATATGTTGGTCACTTTAATTTCTTCCCACACAGCTGCCGTGAAAACAAAGAGGACTAGATATACTCTAAGTCTTTCGGGCTGCAAGCAAAAGAAATTTAATGCGAACATTAAAGAAATTTAATATGACCATGAGCAAAAGAAATTGAATGTGAATTTCAGAATGGAGCTGAAATACACTATTTCAGAAGATTTCTGATCGATGGAGGCAGGATACTTGGGATCCTCCTGAACAAAAGGCAGAAGGACATTTGGTGGATTTCCTGACAGTATCATAAGGGTGTTTGAGGATGTGAACATTTCAAGGCTGACCTCTCATCTTTTTACACCACTCTATCTCCACGTTTTTGTACAGCTGCATACAGTATTGGCTACAGTCATGTAAGGAGCATAATTGTTTCTTTCTTTTCACATGTTCACAGAATTAACTGTGTTGTAGACAGGAAAGTGATGTCTATAAAGAACTGAACATGAAGAAATTTAATATAAAATAAGCAAAAATTATTCATAGGGTTGACAGCTGGTAAAAACAGTAACTGATTAATAATACTATTAATTAAGAGATTGCCAGAAGAATAGCTTTGGGAAAACAACTGAAAAATTCATCAACTAGAAGCAGCAGGCACTGTAATTTATAAGAATCCCCCAGAAAAGAATTCTCTGGTATAATCCATGAATCTTTTTTCCAGGCAGTAAGGAATACCAACTCCAGTACCCTACTTTGAACTAAAATGTATATAAATCCACTTATTTAATTTCTCAGAAATTTTAAAGCTAACTGAACTGCCAAAAAAAAGAAAAAGAAAGAAAGAAAGAAGGAAAAAGGAGTCAAATTATACAGGGTATCAGTAATTTAACGGCATGAACAAACTAGCCATAAAGAATAAAAAAATCCCTGACTACACAATTCAGCCTAGGAACTGCTCATTACTACTGTTAACACCGTTTCACAAGCATGAATAGTATAATCTATTGAACATTAGACTAAGAGTTAACTTTTACATGTAAATTTTGAAAAAAAATGTAACTTTACAACTTTCTAAGGCAGCATTCAAAAGAAACAACCTTTAACACCAGCCCTCAAAACTAAAGCTAACACATAAGCATAGTTTGTGTAAACTTGATTACAACAGAAACAAAACAGGTAACAATAATTTCAGACTATTTTGTATTTACAGAATATATTTACAAGTGGGGAGTGTAAGACTCTGATGTTCTCTGTAGGCAACCAAGATTATATCTTGCAAATTAATTGGTTCTATCGTGCAAATTAGTCCATATAAAACCTAAGCAAAAATCCTTAGGCAAAGCCAGTCAGGTGTCAACTCTTGTGAAAAAGTGTCTGTAAATGAAGAAGTGCTCCTTAAGTGTGGTGTAGTTTAAACCTTAAAGTACAGATCGAATATAAAATTTAGGTCTTAGTACAGGCCATATGCAAAATGGAAGCATGTGAGTCCTCATTTTTGACTACCAGCCTCTGAAAAAGTGTGTACTCACTTAAATTTCACACAGTACCTGCCGTTCTCCTTTTGGCAGGCCCAGAACTATTCCAGATTGATCTGCTCCGAGTCTACCTCCCATCCTCTTTCTGGTCACAAAGTAGCAACACCTAGCACTTGGAGGCATTTCCACCCTCCTCACTAGTGAGGCCTGATTTTGTGGCACGTCCTGGCAACAAGCTGAGCGGACGCAGACCAAAGGGGCTTCTCATCTAATGGGCTTCTTCCCAGTGAGGACCTCCTGGGGCTCCGCTCCTGCCATCGCTGATGTTTTTGCTAAATATTTCGTGATCAAAACATTTGCCCCCAAAGCAGGAAACCTGCTTGCAAGCCCTGCTGCGACTGTAAGCGTCAAAACTGTGTCTTTAACCTTCCAACCCGCTGTTTTAATTAGGATTGGATGGAGGAGAGCTGAAATAAAGAAGCACGCACCCTTCATCCCTGTAGAGGAAGCTGCATGATTTTGCAGAAAACACTGAAAACTTCATGGACCGGAGAAATAATTCAGAAGAAAATGAATATGAGACTATTTACAGAATGTTTACAGGCTGCTGTTTGAACCAAAGCTCGAGCCCTATGCTATGAAGTTAAACCTCTTTCTGGTTTTCTTTGACCATGCCCAGAGACTCTAGGAGGTGAATGTCACCTGAGCTCCCTCCTTCATGCAAAGAGAATGACAAGTCAAAAAAACTCTGTCTAATGACTGAGCTGGTACTGTACTACTGCTGCTAGCAATTTAATAGCACATACAGAAACAATCCCAGTGGAAGAAACAAGATCTCTGAAGTCCCTTTTCTAGCTAAGCACTCACATCACTAAGGTAGAAAGTGAGGTTTTCCCCTTGCAAGCCTCCTTTTTCACCGTTTTCAGTAATTCTGAAATTCACAGCAGAATCTCACAGTTTGAGAAAGAAAAGATTATCTATCTATCTATCTATATGTTTTGAAGTTCTGTATTAGGAAATTATTTTGTGATTGATACACACTTCACATATTGTAACAGTCTGCCAATGTAGTTTTATGGCCTTGGGAAAATACTGATCTTTTTCAATTTTATGTTTTTGGAATATATATATATATATATATAAAAGAGGTATGAGACAGCATTTTTTTTTCTCTTGATTACTTAACGAAAATTTTGGAAGATAAAAGTTGGCTATTCATCTCTCTGTTCTTACAGAACAACATGCACATTTTCCAAGCCATACGATATTGTAAGCAAGAAATGCCTTTCTTCACATCCTGGATTATCGTAAGCTCATTGTCTCCATTCAGTGAATAATAACAACAATAGTAATACTACTTAAATAATAATTAATCACTTAAATAAATATAATAAATAATAAATCAACAAATAATCAGATTTGAAGAAATCTGTAAATTTATACTGTAAATCTGTAAATCTATCTGTAAATTTATTTGTAAAATAAATTCAACATATTTTAAAAAATTCTATTACATTGACTGAAACATACAATATAGAAAACCAGAGACTTTAACCCCATATTCTGCGATAAATCTGTTTTTATGTTTTTGGAAGCTTAGAATCCAAGAACACTGCCAACTTGGCTGTTTTTAAAATCCTAAAAAGAAAAAAAAAATATTTTTAGAAATGGAGTAAATATTCATAACAAGGTGCTGGAAGAAAAGATATTTATCTCTGACAATTTCAGGTAAGCATGGAACAAGCCGATACAATCCACGTAACCCCATGAATGCCCTTTGCCATCCATTGCATACTGCTTTTGGAAATCATGAGTGTTTACTACATTTCAGATTAAGATTTTTAATCACTGGTTATATTTCCGTGGGAAAATTCATTTTTTGAAACCTAGAAAGTAGTTGCAGATATGAAGCCAGTTAGGCTAAGTATATAAGAAAACTGCCAGAAATATTTACTGGTAAAATCATGCTGTTTAGCCAAATAAACTAGAAAATGAGGGCTGATCTTAGGTACTGGAAAGTGAAAATTAACAATAACAACTGCAAGTACAGTGCTAAAACAAAAGTAAAATCTCTTTGGATTACTTCATTAAACTCCTACACAAGCCATAGGTAATTTTATGAATTCAGGTTCCAAGTAGAGTTGACACATACTGATGCACCTGCAGATTTTTTTCTGTTCTTTCCAATCCTTATAAATAGATCTTTGTTACATATTCAACTTTTGTTCCATGCTCTCAATACCATTTGATTTCAGTAGGAATTACAAATTAGGAACAAATAGGGTCTCTATCAGCGTTTGAAATGGAAATGAAGACTTCTCACTGTGAAATTGTAAAAGTCCTTGATGTGCAATCTGTTTGACCTGCAGAATATGTCTGGAAAGTGCTGGTATATATGTTGAAAGCCCTGGTATTATAGAGCATCATAAAACAGCTCACCTCTTCCATGGGTCAGGTCTCTGCTGTAACAATTCACCAGTAGCTTTAAAAAATAGTGTTTTGTTCCGATTGTGGAGAAATGTACATTTAACAAAGGATAGACAATTGAGAAATAAGTATACATTGCATATAATTACTCTGACTATCCATGAAATCTGGGGAAACATATTTAAGACAACAGTCCGCACTGAGAAAATGTGTGGAGTTTTGTTTTGGTTCCTCTGTAAAGTCTCGTAGTCAAAAAGAATATTGCTTCTTTTATTCTACAAATTGTCCCGAGGAAGGTTTATCCCCATACATCGGAGACTGGTTGCCAGTCTTTTCAAGTTAGGGCAGAAAACAAAAGCAACCAATGAATAAACAACAAATGCATCATCATTGCCTGTCTCATTCTTGAAGCTACTAAGAATATCCAGACAAGCAGGAGAGTGGCGAGCTTTGGCAATCAGATCTGTAAAAGGATCCTAACACTGCAGTGATAATCTCCATGAGTACTCTGATGATCACTGCAAAAATAACGTCTTTGAATTCTTGTTCTAATTTAGAAAGAGTCTTTCCTTGCACACACCCCACATACCCAGGCAACCAGTGCTCCATGCTCTCAAGACTTGCATGCCTGCAGCTATTACTAGAGGGAAGTAATAAAGGGACTGCTCAGAAAATTAGGTGCTTCCAGATAAGGTGCTTTGGACCTTTCAAACTCTTACAGTGTTACTTAAAAATCTAAAATAGAATCCAGCATCAGCAATTTGTGTGTCTTTAAGCAAAAAATCTTTCTCTTAATTCTATCTGTTTATGCTTAAATATAATCTTTCTTTATGTCACTGTTGATTAGTACAAGTTGGCATTTCTGTGTAGCTCCACAAATAGAGGTTGCAGCTAGGTATTAGTCACATTTTTTAGACTGTACCTAGAATAAAAACTGCTACTAGGAAAAAAGCCTGTTGCAGTGTTTAATATCCTAAACCTAACAAGTGTTTGAAACATTAGTGGCTAGAAAAGGTATCACCTGCAAATAGAGTAAATTAACCTACAAGAAACTGAAGGACAGCATACATGAACCTCTTTATTGTGCTTATTCAGATTTGCACCAGCATCTGCATACAACAGAAGCTCTACTCTTGGAAAACAAGATACAAATACAATTTAAGCCACTAATAAAATACTGATTTTTTTTTTGAGTATTAACACTGGGTTTATTATTCTGAATCGATTAAGGATTACCTACACCATGTGATTTGATTCAAGAGTAAGACGTAAAAAGATAAAGCTTTGATAAAAGACAGGAAGATCACAAAACTGAGGGTCTTGAAAGAACCATAGATGCTAAAATTTCGTGTCCCACTAGGTCCCACTAGGGGGAGATGTTAGATAAAGAAGATCTTTTGCGATCCAGGATGCCGGCACAGTACTGATGCCAACACCACCTCTGTAAGTATGCTTGCTCCGTGAAGGTTAAAAACCATTGCACCTGGCACTCAGGGGACCGATTTAGTGGGGGTGAAGGAAACCTGCGAGTCAAAGAAGGGTGTGGAGCACTATTAGCAGTGCCTGTGGCGGTGCACCCATCATGGCTGTAATAGTGAAATCACTGAATCTTAATCCACATCATCATCAGAAAGGCATCTGTGCAAGGAGATCACCGATTTTCAGTTTCATTGACTCCTTATTTTTATACCTCCCTCAGCCTATACAGGTGCCCAATTATGCACATACAAACATATATAAACACTTCTACTAATGCATATTTAAAACAAAATCTTGTGGATCTACCAACAAAAATGAAGAGATCAGCAAACTCAGTCTTTAACTGTGTTAAAGAATTTCACTCAAACATCAAGAATTTTAGTTCTTCTCTTCATTCTTCTCTTATTTCAGGAACTAAAACCTGCCAATTAGAAACCAGTGAATTTTGAAGGGTTCCCGTCTGAAACAATAATAGTTCTTGAAATGTTTTTCAGACTTTCTTATATCAAGGTCAGACAACAATTTAAGTCCAGTTTTTCAGTAAAAATCAAGATAAGTTGCAGGAATATTCACACACTTCTAAAATCAATCAGCTTGGGACATCTGCAAAATCAATCAACTTTCATCACAAGTGAGTGTATCTCTAATTTTATTTTGTGTTTTTACCAGAATTACTGCATGATATATGAAATATAAAAAGCACATAATGTAGTGGTTTGGCTTGCACCCAAGATCTTTCAAGGTCTATTACTACAAATAATTTTTTGTCGTTAATTTTCCTGTAGGTTCTTTACTATCATTCATGCTACTCTATTCAAATGCTCTGGCTCTTATATGAGCAGTATGTTGGTATTCTTTTGTCAGTAAATCTACAATACATAGACATTTTTCATTAAAGGTGTCAACGAGTTGTATATAAATGACCCTGTATTTGACTACTTATAATTGATCTGGTCAGCCCCTTCTGGATAATATTACAGAGTAATTGTTTTAACAGCAATTTCATTTTCAGAAAAATGTGTGTCAAGCCTTAATGTTTCCATCTAGAGACTGTGTTCATTCGCTGCAGAAGAAATACTGTGTAAGGTAAACAAATCATAGATAATACGTGCAGTCACTGATAGATACAAGTAGCAGGAATACAATCCCTTTCTTATAACTAAATAAAGCATAATTAAATCACAAGCATCTGTCCAGTTCTACTGTAGATAGGAGTTAATGTTAAAGGAAACAAATGAGGAAAAATCAGGAGTACTTTCACACTATCAGTTGTAACTTGCTGTATCAGTCATGCAATGTTGACTGCAATACTCATAGTAAATAGAATATTAAATTAATTTAGACTTTTTTCCATCATTACAAGCTATTTGCAAGCAGAGTTTGATAATTATAAATGCACTCATTATTCAAAATTATCCACTTAAATGTTTATGTTAAGGTACTTTAGCTTCAGGAATGCTCCTGATATTCATCATTCCAACCCTTAAACTTTTAATACAAGGACCTGTAGCCTGTAGGAATGAAAGTGTTTTTTCTACTGCTTGACTGATTTTATTTTAAACCCATAAGGGACTTTCCAGGAGATAGTATGAACTTCTCTGGGCCATCTCTAATAAAAAGACAAGTACAATAATACATTCACTTGATTATAATATTTGTTTTTCAGTAAGCATCCCTGCAAATAAGGTTTATGCGGCATGACCGTCCTTAAAAATTTGTAGAATATGATGGATAGCTGAGTTATTTGACTTAGCACGAAAGTACAGGGATATAAAACCAAAAAAGTAGCATAACAGGTTACAGTGCCTAAGTGGTCAAGATAACCTAATGATCTCTCATGGCCATAAGCTTTATGTCTCTACTGATGATATTGAAGCAGATACAGACTTTAATTTAAAAACACATTTTCACAAAATTTGTTCTGTAGAAGTTACTTGTGTTTATGACAAATCTGATGCTGGCTGCATCTGAATTATACACAGACGAACCAAGAAAATAGGCAATTTACAATCCAAACCAGTAATATACAGACTGAAAACAAAGTAGGTAAGGATGAAGTTTTGGGGCTATTTTCCTGCTTGTTTGATTATTTGATTTTCTGCAGGCAAGGAGAGAAAGTACAAGAATTAAAAACAGAAGACAAACTACTAAAGATACTCTGGCATGAAGGAAAATCTTTTGCAACTATCAGGGAGTTCAAACTAAAAATTCATGCTGGGGAAGTAAGTTGTTCTTGTTCTCTGCCTCATCAGTCTCTGTACAGCCTGAGTTGTTTATGACTAAAGTGGACAAAGCCCTTGAAAGACAGCAGTTCTTAAGTGGCAAAACCATAGATGAGGCTACCTAATAAACACTTTTTACAGCTCTAAATCTTGTGAGTTTGTAGTTCAACAATTGAAGTCCACTCTTTCATTACAGTGGGGGAAGCTGAAATATAGTCATAGGAAAATCGGAGAAGGCTACTTCTTGCATCCTCTCTGAAGGCTGTGGAGATTAATCTCTGTGAAGGGAACAGTGTAAGGAGATATTTCCTAAGTCATTGGTGATTTTTAAACATCGAAACAAAGAAGATGAAACAATCCAATAGAGAAATACATTACATAAAGATGAAAATCCTTTATTGAAAGCCATTCTTTGAATGATGGATAGATACACTTATTCAAAGCACACTTTTTCATAGCAATTTCTAGTATACTATTATCTTTCAGAAAATATGTCATATTATTTTAGAATTTTCAGTGGTTGGAAAGATCTATAAACACAGAATCACACTTAATAGTGATGCATCCTACAGGCTTTTGAGTGATTTTCACAGAAGATTCTTTAAAAATACACCTAAGCCTGTATGAGATGTTAATAAGATAAACTAGACAGTGACATAATGGTTCAGTGTGGATTATATTTCTGTAATTCTAGCTTTATTTTGTGCTCTTTACAACTAGATTGAGGTTTTTGCTTCATTATGGTCATCACATTGACTTAGATTTTTCATTTGCTTTTGTTTCTTCCTTTGGTTTGTTCTTTGGTTTGAGCATAAGCAGTATTCCCTACTCAGCTTTAAGAACTTGAACTTCACCAATTTCTTTTACAGATCACAGAAGTCACGTTGTTTGGTGCTAGCTTTTCCGGTTTAATATAATTCTTAAAAATCAGGTAGAGTATCCAAATAGCTTGAACTTTGAATCATAGCTCAGAGAGAAAAAGATAGATGTAGGAAACGAATTATCTTGGCAGTATGAACTTGCTTTGAGAGATAATTCCTGAAAGCATCTGCTTCATGTGAGATTTAGTGGTTGAATGTAATCAGTGGGAAATGTAGCTCCACTATGAATTTCATGCAAAGTCACGGGGTGTACATATGCAGTTCTAATTATTCATGGTTTGATTATTCATGGTTTGATTATATCTCGCTCTTGCTCATTTAATTGCCTTTCTTCAGAGTTTTGGGGAAATATTCTCTTGTTTCAAGCAGGTTTGCATCCTACACAAACCACCTCTAACAACACATGGAAGGAAGATGCAGGCTGAATTAATGAATGGTTGAATTAAATAAAAAATTCAACTTTTTTAAACAAAAATTTTCCATGCAAAAACTGTATCCTGCCGTATAACTCACAATTAGAATAATTAGAATTATTAGAATTATTAGTATCTGGCAACAAGGTGCAAACATTTATCTGGACTGAAGTGAATGTAGAGTGAGAAATTCACTCAGGGATTGTTATAGGTAAACAGGAAAGGCTATTCAAGTCTATAGGGACCCTATAAATTTCAGTGTCTTCCCCTAAAGCTCATCAGTCTTCCAGTTACCTTCTGATCTAATTTCTCCTGCATACTAGTCCTTCCCTCATATAAGGCTCCACAACTTTTTACTCAAGGCATTGCTGTCAAGGCTGAGCCTTTGAACATATTAATGCATTAACCTTCTGAGATTTGGCAAATATTGATAAAGCTCTGTGGAAGGCAAAGAACTGTTGTCTAAAATCAGTCCTGCCTCATAAGCAAGAATAGTTCCTGAGACTGCTAAAGCATGCAATCAGGTGTCCCATGGCATATCACGTCCTTTACTTTGATCAGGCAACGAATGCAGACATTAGAGCTAGGATAATTTCAGGTGACTGACTATCCAAATAAGAGATGACAATCCTGTCTGACTTGTGGGTCAATCAACTCACACTGGATGTAGCCAAGAAGAAATATGGTCACTCAGAGGTAACAGTTCTTCTTCTTCTTCTAGCCCTGCTCGCAGATGATAAACAAGTGACAGCATTATACCCATATCTTAGCTCCAATATTTTAAAATCAAAAACTTTTTACTTTCCAAGAGCAGTTGTAAATAAAATACCTTTTCCATGGAGACAGGGATTTTCCTAGCAATTTAATTCAATCTCTACCAGATTGTAGAAGGTGGTCATGTTACTCAGAATTTTTCCTGAGCTGTTAAAAAAAATAGAGGAATATGAATTCCCCTCAGATGGTTTTCAAAATAAACTCGCCTATCAGCTTAACGTTCACTTTCTGTTCCTTAGTGTTCTTTCCTCCACAGCATATTTTGCCAAAGGGTGAAACTGATGAATTTTCTTTCTACCTTGAATCTGAGCATGAGAAAACAGCTGGCTTATGCGTGGGCTTCACTTTGGAGTTCCATTACTAATATTCTCAAGACTTCCACAATTTTGAATGTTGCTGAATTATTAAATAATGCTGCAGGGTAATGCAGTAGTTCTTGGTCTACTCATTTAAAAACATGACAGCAATTTTATCAGCATTTTTAATAGAAATTCATATGGAGACCCAAATAGCCAGCTACTAATCAGAACAATTTCTATCAAACTGAGGCAGGAATATCGATAGCTATGTATTTGTCAGAGTGCAGAAAAAAACAAGACTGAAATCATTTTAATAAAGGCACTTTTTCCCCTTCAGCGAGATTTTAGTTTAAGTTTATTTCTATTATTTATTTGAATCATTTAATAATCTGCTGGAGTCCAATTAAAAAGTTAGATTGGGTGGAAACCATTTTTGGAAGAATAGGGCATATCAATTTCTACTGCTATCAAAATTCTGTTTAATTAGCACTGAAATTTGCAGCGTCTACCTTTCCACCTAAATAACTATAGCCAGCTAAAATGCAACATGCCTCAGTATCTGTAAAAATGTTCAATAGGCTCAGGAAGAAGCAATTTGTGCCTTAGCTCAAATTAGCTTAAGAGTTCTCAAATTCCCATACATATCTAGATCACAAAGGAAATCTTTACCAGTATTAGAGAAGTAGATCACAGACCTAGCAATATATCCATATTTGTTCCAAAGTAATGAAGCTATTTAATAATTACGGTGAGTTGAATCCATTACTATCTTGTTCTGAAAGCAAAACTATTATTTTAATGTTCTGTATGTTCAGCAGAGCCGGGTTGAGGTGCTTGTGTGAGAAAGAGTAAGAGAAAGAATCACTAAATACAAAAATATTAAGGCCCATATGTTCCCAACAGCTGCATAAGCTGGAAAATTGTCAGAAGCTGGGCAGTATCGGTTTAACAGTGTCATCCACTTGAGTGAGCAGGGTGCATAGTTCTAATGTCACAGTCAAATTGCTGCATATGCTGCCATCTCAACAGTAGTTATGGTGCCTTATCCTAATCCACAAGTACCTTCACCTCCTAAATGATTTGGGGAAATGAATAGCATTATTCTACCCAGAAACAACAGTTTCAATGGGACAACTTCCAGGGTAAGAGACTGCCCAGCTGCGAAAGATTGGTAGAATTTGGGATAAGAAGGTGAGAAGTACCAAAGGATAACATATTATTCCTTGTAGAATAATTTTTTCTTTATTTGTTCTATAAATTGTCGCCATGAATTCCTACCTGGACTTCGAGAACTTAAGCAAGGGCAAAGCTGTACTGAGAGTCTGTTGCCAGAGCAATATGGTGTTATATTGGAGATAGCTGCTTCCTAGTCTGATTCTTCTAACCAATATTACTGTTCCCGGTTGACCCTACCTCTTCGGAGTGGCAGCTTCAGCCTCAAGGCATGGGCACGTTGCTCTTACTGAATACTTCTTGTGGCCCACCCTTGATACAGCTCAGGCACCTCAGTGGAAGGAGTAAGATTCCCAGTTTTTAAGCACTAGTCACTCCCTGATTCATAATGACCGTCAAATTTACTTAAATACAATATGGAACTAAATTAATTCCTAATTTGCTGCTAGAATATTACCGGATTTTTTCCATTGATACATCCTAAAGCTTTGGCTCAGGTTTGTCCTTCAGAGGACCGAACTAAATTCTGTGTTTCCACTATGAAACTCCTACCATTTTGATATGCATTGAACCAGAGCTCTTCCTAGAGCTGGGTAAAGAGTTCTTCAAGGTGAGTTGAACTGTGCAGCTTTGAAATATGCTTTTGTATTAGGAACTTGACAAGTATTACATTTCTACCTTGTGCATTCATTCTTTGAAATATAACTACAGTCAGCTTCTAATACGCCAAACACCTAAGCTTCTTTTTCCTGTCATCTACAAAGGAGTATTTGCTAGACACAGAAAAGTAGCTGTTTTTTTTCTTCACTTCCTTGGAAAACAAAAACTATGGATTGTAATTTGACTGATAACATCACTTCAAAATGATGAATTGTTGCTTTACCAGGGAAAATTCAAAATTGCTAAGAATAACATACTCCAATAAAGCTGTAACTTTGAGAAAAAAACATCTGTGACAAAAGGTTTATTTCTGTGCCAAAAAAAACATGTTAAATAAGACACTGGCAAGGCTAAGTTGATCATCCCATAATCATAAAGCTTATGCATTTTGTTTTAACCATAAGGAAAGGAGTTGATTGTTTTTAATTTTTATTCATTTAACTTCATGGCTCTGATCCCACATTAGAATTCATTTCCACATGATGTGCCTTAAAATTAATGAGGATGAAAGATATTAGTGAAAAGCAAATAGATTGAACTAACATATTAGACTTAAATGGAGTTGTTTCTTACCCAGGACTTAGGAGCCTAAATAGGGATTATGTACATATTAAAAATGCAAATTTAGTTACATGTTTTGCAGGTGGTGAAACCATCTATATTTATAGGTGATTAGTGCCATTTGAAGTACTTAGGATATCCAAGACCTCCCCATAGGACTGGATGAAGATCATACAACTATAAGAAATGTTCAGCCCTCTGGCAAGGTTTGCTTGTAAGTTCTCCTTAAGGTCATCTTAAAGCTCACCTTCAGGTTAGGTTCACCTAAAAGAAACACACAAAAGCCCCAAATAGGCATTTAGTGCTATTTAGATGCCCTAGAGCATTTAAGACATGCACATGTGTTGGACAGATGTGACACAGCACTTAAAGGATGCCTACACCTTTCTGGAGCAGATGGATACCACAGACTTATCCAAGGTCATCTCAGATGGCACTAAATGCCATTTTTAGACAATTGAATTTGCCTCTTATTGGCTGGTCAGCTCATTTATTCTCTAGGAACCACCGGTTGTATTGGTTTGCTCATTATGGACAAATACAGGAATTTAAGATACCTAAAATGCATTTAGACAACAATATGTAGACATCTAAGTATAGATTTCTTAATCTGAAACTCATCCTTAAAGCTTGATTAATCCACACATTATGTTTGGGTACCCACCTCAGCTCCAGGTGCTGCCTCAGAAGGGCATGGATCTTACAGACATCTTGACTCATATCTACCCATCCCATTACCAAGCATGTACCAAGCTTCCTAGCATGATTCAAATCCATTAGATATCTGTGTTTGTGTAGCCAAATCAAACTCTACAAGTCTATAGTCATATATATAGGCATACAGTAAATTTTCATTTAAAAAATATGCATATAATGGACTCCTAAACTCAGTAAGTACCTCTGAGCTCGATCTAGAATTCCCAAGCATCTACATTCTGGCTTTTGTGAATTTTTCTGTACTTATTCCAGTAAAGTTTAGTACCAGACATCCTATTTTTAGTGTGCATGTGTGTGTATGTGTGTGTGGGTACAGAGTACATCCTCAACTGGAAAAAAAAAATCTTTAAAAACCATTAGCCACAATAATATATTGCATTATAGGAAAAAAAAAAAAAAAAAAAAAAAAAAAAAAAAAGACTACATTTTAATGGGAATTTTTAGTTAAATTGCTCCAGAATAAAAGCTAGATTTTATTAACAGGCAAATTATTTTTCCTGTCATTATCTTAATATTGTTCCAAAGTATGTTCAATACATCGGCAGGGTATTTTACAGTCTTCATTGCCAATGAAAACTCACAAATGCCAACAGAATAACACTTGCTGATATTCCATTACTAAGAGTCCAGGTAAAGCAGGAATCAATTTTATGAGACTCTACTCATCCCTACAAAGTTATCACTCAACAGAATGCTCTCAGTAGTTGCTAATTGTACTCTCTTTCTCAATACTGGTGATATGGAAATGAGTGACCTCAGTATAGTCAGAGCTGAAGTGAAAGCTAGTGATTGCTACAAGAGCCTCTGTGGCAGCATGGGAAGAGCTACAGGTCCTGAGAAGTAGTAGGGTCTCCAGTGCCAAAAGAGTGGATAAAACAGGGGGCTTGTGAGTGTGAGGATTAATTTCTTCTTCTTGGCAAAGCTCCTGGGAGGACCTAGAAGTCACTCAAACATTAAAAATAGTTACTAAATACTAAATAGGGCTCCTGTTTGAGTTATTCATCCGTGTGTGGGTGCATTTGTGTCCCAGAGTGTCTACTGGGGAGAAAGGGCTAAGCAGTTACATATCAAAAGAGGTCTAGCAGAAAAGCTATGTAACATGAAGTCTATGAATCCATGACTTAGCATGCACCACACCCTAGTTAATTCGTGTTTTCTTTTGGCTTCTAGGTGTATGACTCATAATTGTTGAGATTTCTGAATGTTTATTTTAGCCCGATTCTCCTGTCAGTTACCATATTACAAATGGAGAATGACTTTCAAAGGACTAAATTACTAGTGTAAAATAAGCAAAAATAAGGAAAGAATCAAATAATTTTGGACTGTCCACATGCTTTCCAGGCATTACCTGCATATTACCAATCACTCTATTTAATCCCTTATGAATCTGTTTTGCTTATTCTTCTAGTTAGCAATTTCTCCAGTAAAGAATGTAATTTTCCTTATTTTCTTATTCCCAGAGTCCCAGAATCATCTTGAAGAACCAACTTCAATGTTTTATAAAATACTTGTTCTATATCCTACATTTTCATTAATGTAAATGCTTTTAAACAAATGTTATGTCTTTATTAGCTTTGAGATTTACAGTTCTAAATGTTTTAGGATTCACTTTGCAGGATACTTAGCATCTTGGCACGTTAGCAGGGTAAAAGAATAGTAATAAATGCAAGGATGCAAATCAGTGAGTTTATAAAGTTAAAAGGCAAATTAATGAACCTTGAGCACTGAGAAAGTTGTGGGAAAATATTAAACTGAAAAAGCTCAATATTGACAGACTGACATTTTGAAGAGATGTGCTAAGTGTATACAAACATTTCAAGGGTAAAGTATTTTACTAGCTACAGAGAAAATTGTTTTCAAGGGGTGCCAAGCTAAAAAGGATAGGACAGCCTGTGAGAGTGTGGGTACAAAGAATTCCTCATAGAGGGATCCAGATGTGGATGGAGGGGGAACAGAAGAGTTTAGAACCTGACCTTTAGGACACAGTAAAACCTTAAACAGAGGACATTCTAATCTCTCCAAGAAGGATCCCTCCTTGCACTGAAAAATAACAATTCATCCCCTCTCCCTTACCCAAACCCTTGTAGGGATCTGAACAAAAATAAAACAAATTATTAGGATCTAAAAAGGTAAAAATCACACCCCTTAGGCCAAGTAAAGATCTACAATGAAAATGAAAACTGCCAGAGTCTCTTTGAATTCCTCTAGGGACTTCAGTGCTGCTATTGTTTAGCATGAAAGATGATCAGATACTATGGTATTGAATTGCAGAACAGAACTCTATTGGGCGTTATATTCAGCATAGCAGCAGTGCAACTGGCTAAATAAAATGTAAATCCGATTATCTGTCCTCTTCCAAAGGTTGCTGCTTCCATTGCATCAAAAAAAGAAAAAAAAAAACACAAAGCAAGCATGGACTAGAAAAAAACTCTTGAAATATCCCATAGGGGAAAAATCCTTGACAGGCGGATATGACCTTAAGGGCCAGCTTTCAAAGGGCTTTCAGCTTTGATTGTAAATTGAGTATGCAGTCTGCAGGCTCAGACAGCAGCTAGACTCGCAGATAACATTTTGCAGTGTTCCCAGATCACTGCTGGGTCAGTCATGTACTTACACGCAGTGGATCTATATAGAGTTTAACGTCTTCTTGTAGGGCTTTAATGAATGGTCATTTTCTTCTCTAATTCTATGACAGCATAAATTAGTCTATGAACAACTTACAACACTAACATATGAAAGATTGTTCCACACTCTTTATCCAGCAAGATAAGGTTCCCATCAACAAGTGGAGATGGCACTGAACAATAAGTTTATTTATTGTTTCTGAACTCTGTCAGCAGGATCACAACTTTGAGTGCACTACTGGGGAAAAGCCCATTATTTATCCCATTACTTATTTATAACGCTAACTTTAATTTCATTGTGGCCTTGTCTTATTTCAGCTTGCCTCTTTCTTTGTAGCCCTGCCAAACCTCTCCTCTTTTTCTCTTGGTCTTTCATACTGGTCTTTCCTTCATCCTACTCCTGCAGAAAGTATCCGTTCTGAGTCTGCAAGAGACTGCAGGTTTTACTGTGTTTTCTGGCACGTCTAAAGCTGTGCTTTACTTTCAAAAAAAGTTAAATTGGAAGAATGAAAACTTTTTATGTGGCTTTCTTAATAGAAATTTCAACTTTCAATTTACTGCTGTAATGGACAAGCACCACAGGATATACTGGCTCATTCAGAGAACAGATGCCATTAGTTGGAGAGGAATAGCATTAAAAAAAAAAAAAAAAAAAAAAAAAGAGTTGGAGTGTTTTAGTCATAAAGCATGTTTTTCTTGTGATGCTACAATGGCTCTTTTAATTGCTTATTTTTATGAGGCTTCTCTCATCACTTAAGAGCTGATGCCAGTATTAGTGACATACAGCCCGAGATGTTCGAAAGTGATTGGAGGTGACCTGTGCAAAGGAAATAATTAGCAAGTTGCAGGGCATGAATACATAGAACTTCCTAATAAGCTTGCCCCACCAAATTTTCCTGAAAAATGCTCAAACATCCCTAAAATCAACTATTTCTTTTTGAAAACTATGGCTTTAGCATTTTATTGTCCTGATACTGTATCACTCTGAAGGAGTAGTTTACAATACCCTTTCTCATGCTGAGTAGAACACTGTCCCACACACGATCTCACTGAACTTCTCAAATCATTTATAACATGATCAAATGTTACCAAGAGAATCACAGTGTGGATCATTACATTTAAAAGGCCACACCTACAACTTTAACCTAAATCAGCTGGGGGTTTATTTTATGCTCCTGATTTCCTTCAGCAGCCACTGCAAAATGAGCATGGCAGGCATGGTCTCTCCATTTCAAAAAAAGTCCAGTTTCTCAGCCCTTTCACTATCCTGGATGTGACAATCACTGTCCTGTCACTCAGGCCATAGACTGAACTTTCTTCACATCCAATCTTGTCATTAAAATGTATTGAGACATCACTGCATATACATAATTCGTTTTTTGTTCTCCCTTCCATCCAAAAATATTGTCACGGCGCAGTGAGGGCGGTCTGCTCCTTAACGGGTACAATTGCACTGAACAACACAGGAAGCTCAGAATTAAGGGAAAACCTCAGCTACAAGTGACATGCAAAATGAAATCAGTGTGGAAAAGACCATCAAGAAGCTGTGCTGGAGAAGGCCAAACGGTAAATGCAGTGTCTGTATATTTATATTTTTTGAATTAACAAAGTATTTTTTTGCAATTTAACATACCTAAGAAGTTTATAATACCTCAGTGTTTTTTAAAAGCAAACACACAGACTCATCAGTTTTTCACGCTTCCATTTATATTGTTACAATGGAAGTTTTGCCATGAGACAGAAAAACAGCCTCAGTGGAGAGAGGCAGTGACTTTTTTCAAAATCCATTACAAAGACATAGCAAACTCAGTAAGCTTATCTCAGTAGGATACTTAACAGTCAGTGATTAATATACTCAGTTACTGAATTGACCGAACCAGAATGTGGCCCTGGCCAAGTGTCATCTCTGGTGGGAGAAGTGGGAGCTTTATGGTCAGCTCATGCTTTCAGTCTCTTTCTCTGATCTGATGGAAGTTTATTTTGATCTCTGCATCCTATGTAGCTGCCTACCTGTTTTCTTCAATGGTCCATGGTTTTCTTTTCTTCCTACCAATTCAGGCATAAGCTGAATGTTTCATTCAGGAGGAGGGTTATATGTTAATGGCATAAGCGTTATTTCTAATACAGGTACTGGAAAGTTAGAGTGTTTTTGATATACTGGATGAGATTAGCTATACAGTGCATGAAATTAGGCACTGTACACCATTACCAAGGAAAAAATCCCCCAGCTCTGCTGATTCAGTGGGGATCATGCTGCTGATGCCCAGGGATCAGGCTTCCCCCACAGGCACCTGTGTTTAGAAGGGAACACATTTGGATTTAAATTGCACATGGCTTCATTTCTGTAAATAATCTTTTTTTTTTTTTTTTCCTTTGAATGAAGAAGTTTAGCAGCTTAAGGTAGACTCACAATGTCAACTCTTTGGATTTTTTCCCCCAAAAGGTATCAAGGAAAGGAACCTGTACTGAACTGTGTCACCTGTACTGAAACAGAGCTCAGCTATCACTGCAGCACTATCTCCCCAGCTCCAAACAATCTGCTAAGTGCTATCTGTAGTTTCACACCTGCTCAGGAACACTGAGAAAGTACAATTTTATTACTATTTTGTCCTACTAAAAATAACTGAAAAAGATTTTGTAGGTTAGAAAAAGCTGTAGGAATATGAATAAAGCTAACTCTATCTTGTCCATCAGTTGTTTAGTATTTTGAAGAATTTTTTTCAAGGTTCTCCACTGTCCCACCAATTTTCAACCAAATATTCATTAGCTAAATAACTGATATTTATATTTACTTTTTTGTCTTGAAGATCTGAGCAAATTTAATTTTGGATGGTTTTTGGTTTCTTTTTCCTGTTACTTTGCACAGCCTGCACAGTCAGACTTTTTCAATGTAGTTTCAACTTTTAAAGGAGTTACAGTCAGTGAGGCAACTTGGCTCTGCACTACAACCCTGTTGCTGTTCACTGCCTTGCGGACACATCTGTCTTGCCGATTTCATGCTTCCCTGTTCTCCCTCACTTTAGCAGACCACCAGACCACAACCACAGGCACAGTGGGGAAATGTTCCTGTGATGTGGTTTCTGAAATTTGGCTTGGTTTTTGTTCACTTGGCAAGGCTTTACTCATTTCCATGCTCTGAGCCAAGCCTGTTCCCAGTCAATGATAGCTGTGTGCATGCTGAATTTGGCTTTTTGCGTTCAGCAGATTTCACAATGAATTTTTCTGACTCAGTGCACATTGTGGAGAATTAATTAATTTTTAAATAAGAAGCATTGACATTTAGCATTTTTAGTAAACATATCTATTCTTACTTCAATTTGATTTTGTTATTTCTCTTAAGTAAAAAAAGAAAGAAATCAAAAGCGTCATTTCTAAGGCTATTCAGTAGTCATAGTAAATCGTATTTTCAGGTGAAGTAACAGATATGACTCAGTTTTAGTAGATTTCAGTGATGTTGGGTATCTTAGGTGAATAGTTTAAGAGTTATTTACATGGTAAGAAAAGCTTAAAATCAAGCAACTAGCATCATTTCAAAACATTTTAGAATGCAACTATTGTCAAGGATATATCAGGAAAATGCTTCAAAAATTGCCAAAGACTGGATGTGGAAAAAGTAAAGTTCTGTGGTCTGTGACATCTTATACACAGTTCAGGACAAGCCACAGACTCAGCATTTCATTTGAAATCTCAACAAAAAATATAGACTCACAGAATCATAAATAGATCAGGTTGGAAGGGAGCTCAGGAGGTCTCTGGTGCAGCCCCTGCTTAAGCTGGCTCCGCTGCATGGACCCGTCTGCTCAAGGCTGTCCAGCTGGCCCTGGAAAACCTCCAAGGATGCAGCCAGCACAGCTTCTTGGGACAACTGGCTTCACTGCTGGCCTGTCTTGATGAGGAAAAGGCTTGTCCACACACACCCCCGACACCCTCTCATTTCAGTTTCTGTCCGTTGTCCCCTGACCCCTCCCCACAGCACTGGGCACGCAGTGCCTCCGCAGCCGTCTCTCCCCGAGCTGACCCAGCCCTGGCCCGTCAGCTTCCCCGCATGGGGCCAGGGCTCCAGCCATGACCAGTGCCATGGCCCCCATCAAACTCGCTCTGATTTACTGACATCTCCCCTGGACTGAGAGGTCCAAGACCAGATATAGCACTGAGATGTGGTTTAATGAACGTTGTGTACACGGGATGCTCCCTTCCCTCGATGGCTTGGCTGTGCCCCTGCTTGTACAGGCCTGAGCACTGGTGGCCCTCCCTGCCACCTGGGCATTGCTGGCTCCTACGCAGTTTGCTGGGTACCGGAGCCCCAGGGCTTCCTGCAAAGCTACTCCGTCCTTGAACCCATTGACTGGTCGCTCCAGTTTGCTGTCATCTGCAAGGCTGACAATAGTGCAGTCTGTCACTTTCTCTGGGTCATTGACAAGGTAAATAAACAGAACAGATCCCCAGGTAGACCCCTGTGCTACTCCACTATCCATCAACCACAGTCCTTTGAGCCTGACCATACAGTTTTTTTACACATCTACTTGTCAACCCATCCAGGCAGGAATGTCCCAGCTTACTTACAAAAATGTTGTTGGAGACACTGTTGGAAGCCTTGCTAAAGTCAAGGTAAGTGACATCCACTGCTCACCCCTTGCCCACAAATCTAGTCATTTTGACACAAAAGCCATCAAGTTAGTCAGCAAGATTAGTCCATTTATTGATGCTGGCTGTTTCCAGTTACCACCTCCTCCTCCTCCAAGTGCCCCAAAATGTGCTCCAGGAGGACTCGGTCCATGATTTTCCCAAGGACTGGAGTCTTCTGGAGACTCCAGACTGACAGAGATAATTACAATATTGCAGTGAAATACATCGTATTGCATTTCCCTCTAATCTACTAAATGGATTTGAAATCTAAGCATAGATACAACATCTAATTAACTACTTAACTTCATTTTAATTTGATGCCTTTAGGTATCTCATTCATTAAATTCTATTTCTTTCATAGTTTTTTTTTTTTTTTTTTGTCCATTACATGACAGTGGAATTTTAGGCTTGGGCTACATAATCCCACCAAAGCTGATGAAATCTATGAATATATCCAAGAGCAACATTTTTTCCTGGAGATACGTGGCGATCATAATGCAGTCATTTGAAATCATTATCAAAACAATGCTTTAGTTCCATTTATTATTAATGCTGTACATACATATATATTTATGTGTGGCCTTAACTGTCTACATTAAAACAACCTGATCTATGATTTGAAAATGTTAAACATGAAAAAGTTGGGAAATACTACGCTTACAACTGTTTGTGCGTCCATTTGTGTATTAAGCCTACATTTGGGGTGTAAGGCCAATCCTAGCATACATGAATGCTTGGTGAGATGTCTGGAAGATGGTTTTATAGACAACATTCATTTGAAATTTCCAGATTTGAAGGATTCAATTTTAACTCAAAATATTTTTCAGCATCTGGCTTCTTGCTTGCAACTATTATTTTTATTCTTTGATTACAGACTGCAATAGGGACTGTCTTCCTATTCTGTGTTTAGACAATACCTAAAGCTATACAGTCCTTGTGAATGGCTGAGGCTGCTAGGAGTAGCCAAAGGGAGAGATAGAATACATAGCTAGTAAGTTTTACTCCTAGATTCAGTGTCACAGCTCAAACTGATTTTGCCATAACTTTCCTTTCTCCCTTCCCTTCCATCTACCCACATATCTTTATATGATGAAAATGGAGACAGTAATTATCTCTTCTGCCCATACAGGGGCCTGGAAATAGTTACGAAGAAGTTGGATTTTCTTCTCCTCTGCCCTCTCTATATCATACTGCAAGAGAATAGAGGGGCTTTGGGGGGGGGGTTCCTGCAGCAGATTTAGAGGTGGAACTCCCCCCATTGTTTCAACAATGTATTTTGGCATCACATATGGATTGCATTAGAAAGAAAAACTGTTTCTGCTTTAATTTCTGAATCAGCAAAGCTATGGAGCTCCGTGGTTTGTGAATATCTGGCTTGCTGCCATAAGTTCTTCCTGTGGTTCAGGAGTGAAAGAATGGAAATGGCAATATTCAACATTTATACCTCAGCAGAAGCAACACAGAATTTAACAAGACAAAGAAGAAATACTTCTTTAACCACTCCTTCCCCTCAAAATCCTCCTGCAAATAATATGAAATGAAAGTGTCTCATAGAAAGAGCTGCAAGAATGTTAATAATGGAAAATGTTAAGAAATCAAGATATAAAATCCCCACTTCGCTGAGTTTCCTCCTAGCGATAGGAGGAGTAGAACTCGAACACTATGGAGTTAAGAAGATTAAATTAAGCGTCAATATAGGAAAATGGGAGTAAAACAATTTTCACTCTTATATATGTTTCTGAAGGCTACTTTTAACTGTGCCACTACACAACACAAATGAGAATATAGGAACCAAGCCCTTAAGTTTTTCTTTCAAGACTTCTTTAAAGACCTTAACATTTGCCCAGGAAGAGATATGCACTACTTCATTCACTGAAGAACAGGCTTCATTTGGCTTGAAGCCCTACAGAATTTAATGCATAATTCATGAATAAGACAACAGGTCAAATTCAATGCCTGGAATAATTTTATTGAGTCAAATTCAATGGTGTGGTCAAATACTTTTGAGACTAAGCGGACAAAACTGTGAAAGATGCTGTTTTGTAGCATTTTATTTAAAATCAGTTGTGGTCCTAGGAACACTGGAGCACCGAACAAATCAAACCAGCAGATATGTCTACAGAAAATATTTGTTTTAAACCCCAGACAAAAACTTTTATTTTCTATTCAGTTCAAACCTCTATTCCTCCATTTTTTCATGCGATCTGTTCATTATTTTTCAAGATTCTTTTGAACAAAGACAAGAATTCCTGCATACTACTTTTGCTCATAGGTAAACCACCTGGTTTGATCATTAAGGATGCTTAGCTTTTTAACATATACCTTTCATAGCCTTGAAATGACTCTTATCATCTCCTTTCTATGTTTCAGTAATGTCTCTTTCTCTCTCTAACAGAACTGCTGCATCACACATGGGTGGTCAGAAAACTTGCGGTCCAAGGAAGACAGTAATTTAGTTTTCCCCACTTTTGAAGTTTTGTATTTAGTAGGGACCGATTCTTCAAATGTTGGTCCTCAGAGTCATATCCAAACCCAAGGCTGCTATTGAAGATATATCCAGTAAGGACTTCAACTAACAGATTGATAAATTAATAAATAATAATGGAAGACTGCTAAGTAGACTCCTTACTCTGGAAGGAATTTCTGAAGTGAAGCTCCCATAAATTAAGAAAGGCATAATTGATGATGGGGAAGGAAAAGAAGGATCCTTCCTCCACTTTCATAAATCAAGATCTAGCACCTCATGTTCTACCCACTACTCTTACCAAGTCACTGCACAAAGCTTGGAGATACTAGAGACACTGCAAGGCAATATGTGAAAGAACTGGAGATGGCAACTGCTAAAACTTGTAAGATTTATTTTACATCTCTAATAGGCTGGAAGGGTGATTGTGGAAAGATTTTAGAGAATATGTTCTTATCCTGTTAATCTGATCTAAGCTACAGTAAGAATGTTTGCCAACATTTAGAAAGGCACTCTTGCTTAAAAAAACATCCAAATGAACAATCTTGTTATTGACACACAGCATCCTCCAAACAGAAAGCATCATGTCAATGGCTTCTCCATATGAGACTAAGGAAAGAGGGGAGGTTAAATTAATCTCCAGAGAAGTGTAAGTGGTCTCTTTTCTATTAGATTCAATATTATTGGTTTCTTACTTGGTGTATGATAACAATCACAGAGGTTGTTCATGGTCATTTCTCAACTTCCATTGACATAGGTCTCAGCATGTCTTAGAGGCAAGACAGCTTTTTAAATGCAAGACCTGCAGGAATCCCCTCAAAGCCTGAAACTGAGCAGCAGATGGAACAATTCACCATTTGCTTGCCTGAATGTCTGATTATCTTCTTAGTTTCATCCTCTTTCCAGTTCTCTTATACTCAAGAATCTCATGAATCTTGGATCTCATCGGATATGATAAATTGTTTGAGGACTTGGTTTTGACATGAATGTTTTTGTCTTCTCTCCTGGCTTCAATTCACCATTAACATTGAACAAAATGCTTATCTTATGTATATTATGATTCTTTGACTGTGTCTTCCAGCTGTCTAGAATTGCAAAATTATCATTGTTGCAGCAACCCTTTTTCTCCTTATGAAGGATGATGCCGGATTTTCTTTTCTAAATAAAATTCTTTTTAACGTATCAGTTGGTAGAGATATAGAAGAAGAAAAATTACAGAGTTGAGAAATTGTAACAAAACAAGAGTGAGTAAGAGATTATAAATACCAACCAAGCAAACCTTATCTGTGGATCATCTTTCATGAATTTTATAGATTATTCATCTTAAAGCACAGATCCAGCACATTACACACCCAAGAATTTAAAAATATATTAGATTCTAGTTATTAGAAAGAAATAAAAGACCCCAGAGAATTTTCTTCAGTCTTAAAGCATGGAAAAATGGCAAAATTGCACCTTGAGGTGAAAAGTAACTAGCAAAGCACATTTACAGAGGAAAGCACTTTCTCTGAAAGTTAAGTTAGCAACTCATGAATACCTAAGTGTACATAGATAGTAGATACATGCCAAGAACAAAATTAGAAGCTCTATGCTTTGCAAAGTAATTTCTTCGGTAGTTCATTAAAAATATAAATATAGAATCATAGAATCGGTAAGGTCCCTCAGATATTTATGGGCATCCCACAGATGCCCACATTGTTGCATCAATTTATCAATCAAATATTGAAATTTGAGTGGGACAATTTGGCTAACAGGTTTAGAGTTTTAAAATTAATTTCAATATTATTGAATGAAGAAGAGGTTCAGTGCAAAGTAACCAGAAGGGTCAGATGGTGAGACTAATTATTAAGAATTGAAAGTGCTAAATATATCAAGTTTAGCAAAAGGTTGACTAAGGGTAATGTAGCCACAAATATTTAAAAAATGTTAACCTTAATATGACATGGATATAAAGCAATGCTGGAAAGAATTAGTTAATATCAGGAAAAAAAGGTGAGAATTGTATTTTCTAGAGGAAAAAATAAAGAAAGTTCCATAGGGAACATTAGGTGCATGAGACATCCCTGAAGATTTGCTCTAAGAAGCCTCTAACAGCATACAAATGTTCTGGGGAATTATGGTGAGCTTTTACATTCCTTAGGATTATTAGATATGGTTACTGCAGTGTATAGAAAAAAATTCTGACCAATGCAACTAGTCCTACGGTCTCTCAGACACTATCCAAACTTCTCCGAAATCATCAGGAGTCTTTCCCCCAACTTACATAGGTTCTGGTCTTCTAGACTAGAAAATGAAATCAAGTTATGGTTAGCACCCAACACTCAGGGAGGCCCAGAGGACCTCTCTGAGTCTAATCAGAGGAGAGCATTAGGAAGGGAGCTAGGCAGCCCTTGAAAAGCAGAAAAGCAACTGTTGGGTTTTCTTCCCTGAGGTACATCTAAGGTAATGATATGTGTTGAGGCCCTGCGCTAAATTGATAGTGTTACTGAAAACTAGAAAATAAAACTAAGGGAAAGGAAAATGATCGTAGGATGCTGAAGCAAGGCATAGGAAGGACAGGATAAGAGAGAACTGCACAGCAGAGGGGAATGCAAGGGCACTTCCACAGAGCTCCAATTAGAGCTGCATGGATTTAAGATCTGCTAAGTACCTTATGAATAGCTCTGCTTCTCCTTTTCACTAGGTTCATATTACAAATTCAAGGAAAAGTATACAGCAGAGGTAATAAGGAGAAAAGAAAATCATTTTCTTTCTTAAGGACCTTCTGCCTATCCTTTGTTTTGGGGGCAAGAGGAAATAAGTAGGCCAATTCTGAGAAAAATAATAATGCAGCTTATAGACACATAAAAAGCAGTGTATCATATAGTAGTATATACTATAATACTGTGAGCTTGAAGATTGTTAAGAACCCAGAACTTATTGAACTACTTGAAAATTGGAATGTTCTGGAGCTGTATGAGATGAAAATAAATGAGGAAAAAGACTGATATGTTCTCATGTTTGATCTTTTTCAGTAGTTAATGACATTTGGTCCTTTCTCTCATTTAAGCACTGAAAGTGTTACCACGGGGTGTCAAAGAGATGTATTCCTGGCTTTTTGCCCCAGCAGCCTGTTTAAAAGCAGCTCAGGATATTATTAAGGGAAAGGAGTTTAAGGCTTTCAGTTCCCTCTCTTAGAAGCTATTGTTCCAAACACAGCAAGACTTGTATATACATCAGCTGAACAGAGTTCATAGCTTGGCTTTTCCTGAGGGTAAGGCCTAAATAAGCTTACAAAGGAGGGAAGGGCAGGCGAACTGCAAGCTTCTTTTTGATACTGATTTAAAATGACTGAGGACAGCAGAGATCACCTGTGTTACACTTATCCACAATTCATCAGCTCAGAGATGCTGTGAGAGCATCAGAATGCTGTTTAATATCCAAGTTACAGAATCACAACATCAAGAGTAAGAAATTAATGGAAAATTGTGTGCATGCAGTGGAAATGTAACTGTGTGGCGTCAAAAGGATGGCAGTCCGCTCCCTCCTTTCTCACTGCCTTGAGTGACACATACTCAGTGGCATACAACCATCCAAAAGGGTCCCACCTCAGAACAGCAGCTTTGTGGACCTCAACACTTGCTACCAACTTCAAGTGGCAGAGAGGAACATCTGAAGCATGTGTCACAGTTTCAAACCTTTTATTAAATTTAGAGAATTTAATACAGTTCCCAGCATAAGTGGAGACAGAAGTTTGCAACTGATTCTGCCATGGAAATATCATGTCTGACATGCCATATGCCTTCAAACATATTGTACAGTTAAAGGCATAGAGCAACCATGAACTATCAGCATTGTTAGTTAGCTAGGTAAAACTTATTCTTCCTCTTCTGTAGGATATAGATATTTAAAAGCTGAATTTCTTTTCCCAGTTGTATATATATACACCTAGCTACCCATTAACTTAAATGAGAGAGAAAGTGGGGGTACACTTGCCATCCCCCTACCAAACAAATTTATCCAGCAGAAAGTGAACAGCTAAGACAACTTTGTTAGAGCTTGATAAAAACAGAAAATATTGCTGTATTTATTAATAGTTATTTTACATAGCATAACTATACCTGAAGATATATATAGCTTGACATGAAAGAGAAGGTTTCTGCTCAGGAAAAACTTTGCAGCTGAAGATATATAATCAGAAAAAATTATTAAATACGGCATGGGATAAATTTTTCCTTTCAATATAGGGCTATATTACTATGTGTGGAGGGGAATGGCTGGTCTGAGAGAGAGAGATTACAAGAACAGATGGGAAGACACAGAACATGCACATCAGAAATCTGTTGGCATCAATAATAATGTAGTCACATAAAGAAAACAGCATAATACACAGCTAGACTGATATTGTAGATTCTTCAGCTCATGGAGCTAGCGTGAATCTACACCACTGTTATAAACTGATGGATAACCAAGGGAACTGACATAACTATAAATAATATATTTTATCTCAGCTTCCTTTTATTACTCATGCTCTATGCAGTTTGTTATATTTGATAGAAACTATTAGAGAGAAAGTGACTTAACCTATTGATTTTACTTCAAAACCATCAAGGAATCTATAAGACTGTGATTAGTTGCAACTATGTCAAACACTTCAAAGCTTCCTTCAGCAGAAGGAAGCCATATATATCTCTGAAACTATCCATTTATATAAGGCTTTGAAATTCTTAGGGAAAAGTCAGACTACTCTGTAGCTAGAAAGTTCTTAAAAGTAAGAATGGCTATTAATGCACTCAAAAAAATCTTCTAACATGTTATTTGCAGCATGGAATGTATTGACAAGTCTCTTTCTGAGCTGCAGCTTGTGTAACAGCATTTTAACCTAAGAGTTAATCAGCATTTCCCTCCTGTCGCACAAACGTGATCTTAAAATTTGTCTTCTGGGAGGCTGCAAGGCTTGTCAGTCACAGACTGACTGCATAACCACTACCAAGGGGACTGTCCCTCCTCAGGGCTCACATTGCATTTGGCCAATAGTGACTTTAGTTGAAGGTTTTTTAATGCCTCCCACTGCCAGCCAGTTCTGTACCAATATTTACTCAAAATGGGATAAATAGCAGAAATAATTTTTGGAAGAAATAGAAATATGGTTTATTACAACTGTGGAAACAAAGTGCCAGACATTTTAAAGTATAATCAAGTCACTTAATTTCAGTCCTAACATTTGGATTCTGTTTAATCCTAAACCATTTTTATAACTTATTTTTGATGAATCAGCCTTTTAAAAATCTTTACGTAAACTGTACATTGGATTAATATGCAAATACTACCCTTTGTAAACGTTGGAACATACTTTTACCACTCCCCATTGATACTTAGTACAGTTTACTAGTCTTAAGTATTTAACTTCTAGATTCTTCCTGGGTCTTTTGATGTTAAATAGCATCCAAAGTAAGTAAAGTGCTACCTTTTAGTACATCAATAAAATAAACAAGCTTAGGGACACAAAAGTCCCTCTGCTAACACATAGGCAAAGAGGGTAATATAAACAAGACTTGTTACATTGATTTTATTCAGATTCACAGAGTGGTTGAGGTTGGAAGGGACCTCTAGAGATCATCTAGTCCAGCCCCCCCTGCTCCAGCTGAATCACCTAGACCACATTAGACAGGATCACGTCCAGGAGGGTTTTGAGTATCTCCAGAGACTCCACAACCTCTCTGGGCAAGCTCTTCCAGTGCACTGTTACTCTCACAGTAAGTAAGTTCTTCCTTATATTCAGGTGGAACTTGCCGTGTTTCAATTTATGCCTGTTGCCTCTTGTCCTGCCTCTGGGCACCACTGAGAAAGAGTCCGGCCCCATCTTCTTGACATCCTCCTTTAAGGTATCTGTAAACATTGATAAGATTCCCTCTTAGTCTTCTCTTCTCCAGGCTAAATAGGCCCAGCTTCTGCAGCCTTTCCTCTTAAGAGAGATGCTCTAGTCCCCTAATCATCTTCGTAGCCCTGTGCTAGACTCTCCGCAGTAGTTCCATGTCTCTTGTACTGGGGAGCCTGGAATTGGACACAGGACTCCAGATGTGGCCTCATCAGGGCTGAGTAGACCTTCCTTGACCTGCTGGCAACATTCTTCCTAATGCAGCCCAGGATACCATTGGCCGCCTTGGCCACAAGGGCAGATTACTTGTTTATTATGTGCAGTAAGAAGAGATTAGACAGTTATTTGTAATATAAATGAGCTACTTCAAAGACAGCTAAAATATTCCAAAAGCCTTTTTCCTGTTTAATGTTCCTAGTTTATCAAAAGAGAAGTTTTTCTCAAGTTGCATGGAAAGCAGAATTATAAAATCACAGAATGGCTGAGGTTGGATAGGACTTCTGGAGAATCTGATAGTTATTCTAGAGGCTCCCAGAAATAAGTGGTACTTTTGAGACTGGAACTGAAATGAAATTTCTACATCATATCATGTTCAGGAAAAAAAAAGGGGGGGGGGGGACTGTGGGCACCTGCCTGCTTACAAAAGATTTCCTATATATTTTTCTGCCCTAAGACAACAAAGAACCTTCCATCCTCTTATATGCCATATGCTACTCCTGAAGTAATTGAAGTTTTTTAAACTTCATTATATTAATAAGGTTACATTGAGACTGGTTTCTATCTGCTCTCTTGCAAGTTTTCACACTTACACAAGTGCCCTTGTACTAAGGGTATCTTCATCCCTGTCTGGTAGCCTCAAATGATCCAAAAAGTAGGTAAAACTTGAAAAGTAAACCTGTAGTCGGAATTAACAGAGTAAGGTAAGAACTGAGCATGGCTATAGCCTTACACATATTAAATAGCTAGTTAGAGTGAAAAGTCCTTGTGCTCACCTTTTAAGAAGAACAGAAACTCAAACTCTAGTTTGTGTTGCTTCAGACTTTCAAGATGTCTTTCTACACTCTGTGTGGCAGGTAACAGTCAAAGCTATTATTTGACTGAAATGTCTGCAATATCCATATTGCTTTTTGGTGTGGTCCGTAATTATCTCCTTGCTCACATCGAGGATGTCAGATGAAGTCAGCTTCATTTCTGCATTGCTCACAGCAAAAATTCACAAGGCACTTCAACTGAGGAAAAACATCTGCCTATCACACAGAAAAATATAAAACCCCTGCAGCTAGGTTTTTTTTTTTTTTTCACATTATACACAGTGTAATGCCCTAGCATCAACTCACACCATTTGCTGTTGGCACATCCTGTACAAAAACCTGCAAGCAATGCATTTTAAATGCAAACACGCTGAATAAGACATAGTGGAATAATACAGTGCTTCAACACATAGACAAAACATTATTTTCTTTTACTCAGCATCAAATCAAGTCTTGTTTAAAGAGACACTAACAATATTTAAGTGTCAAGGACTCAGATGTTTTAAAGAACAAAAAAAAAAAAAAAAAAATCTAACAATACTAATACTGAAAAGGCCAGTAAATACACCAAGATTTACCTGGGGAGAGATTTAGCTCATTCTCTCATCTGTTTTTTTTTTTTTAAATCTGCTTTATTCCTTGGTGGTGCTGAAGCAAATTAGCAACATGGGAAAAGTACTAGGAGAAAACAGAAGGTGTACATTAATTTCACACCTGATTATTAATTAATTTGCTCAGGCTGTGCTGGAATAATCAGCACCTGAACAGCTTCGCTTGTTCCCAATGAGCCGCTGCAGTCGCTCTGTTTAAAATTCCGTGGGGGTCACAATTGCAGCAGGCTGAATAGTAATGATTACAGAGTGCCTCTGCCAGGCTTCCTCTCATGCAGCCTGCTCCACGCACACTTTTAAAGCACCAAGCACAATTATGTCTCTAACATCAAGGCAGAAATATGTGATTTCTTTCTGATAGTTGAGTTAGACTAGCATAAACCTGGAGGGAAAAAAAGTGAAGTTAGGTGAAGTAGCTCAATTTGTCTCGTCTTGCTGTTAAATCACGAATGTCAAGACAAAGCCAGTATTACTGACATTGGAAAAATTATCCAGGACATGTGAATTTGCATAATGTATTACGAACGGAGCTTTGGTGCTCTGATACCAGCAACACAGTGTTGGGAAATGACAGGTTTTGCTAACTTCTTAAATAACACACAAATCATCTTTGACAGACAGATGATATAAAAGGCTGGCTGAAATTTTCCATCACACAGCCTCTCTTTCAGATAGCACTTCTAAAATACAGCACATATAAGCAGTTTCTTATACATTTGATCCAGTTTGCTTTTCACTCCCTTCTGCGCACCATGTGGGTTGCAATTTGCTACAACATCTGTCTGATGAAAAGCTTTTAATTTATGTAAAATAAGCGGCAACTTGAATAAGAGCACTGTGCTCATATAAAGATATGATACATCCTTAACATCCTATCCTCATTATAATATCCTTAGTATCAGAACATGGTGTAAGAACTGCTATTGACCTTCAGTAGAGAAACAAGCGCATGTACAAAATGGAAAATATGTAAGATAACATTTAAAAAGGAACTCTAGTATAAACAGGACTAGGTGAACTTCATACTCCAAATTAAAACTTAAGATGCACCCTCCTCTTTGACTATGAAGATCTCAAATGCTGCACATCTCTTTCTGCATCAGTCCCACAGAGCTCACTGATACTATTTAGCTCAGTCCTATGAACTGGGAATCCAATACAAACAAACGTGCTCCAAGGAGGGTGTTATGGTTGGTGAGGAGTATGCTCAAATGAGCAAGACTTTCTTCTTCTCCTGCAGAAATTTTGCCAAGGAAATCAAGATCCTCCAAGGAGGAAAAGAAAATCAACAAGAGGGATCTTGACTCTGCAGAATCACCAGGACATTTTGCTAGGAGTGAAGGGATGAGATTGAGTCTCTAGTGTTAGTGTTATGCATTTTGTATTAAATAGTCGCTGGATTTAGGGGTAGCAACAGTAAAAATACTGACACTCCCACATCAGTACTTAATCCTTATGCTACCAAATCAAGCTCCGTCCTGGTATGCCTATGGCTGTTCACTTGCTTCCCACTCAGGCTTTGGACATAAATGTGGCTCATGCTAAAGCCTGGCATATGCTGGAAGGAGTGCCATTAGGCTAAAGCAAGAGCGACATGTATACCACACATTCAAGGACAGTAAGAACAAGGTCTGTTATCCTTGCAGATATCCTTGTACAAGTAACCACTTTTTAACTCATCATAAGACTGAAACTCTTCAGAATTAAGCAAGATTTTGTCCACTAACTGAAATAACCATAGAGATGGTAGAGACAAAACATCTGAGCTGGAAAGTGCAAATACATCAGCTCACCCAAACAGGCCTTGAAGCTCATCAGTAGCTGGATTGCTGAGACTCTTGTGCTTCCTGATAGAGTATAGGGTACGCCTGCATTGTGGTGAAGGAAGGACAAGTACTCTTGGCATTGGCTAGGTAACTATTTTGCTCATAAGTGCACGAATCAGTGAATTAATCAAGTAGTGAATTAAAGAATTAGGATTTAGACTATCTTTTGAAAAGGGATTGAGCCTTGTTTGCTTTCTACATAATGAGCTCATGAAATAAAATTTCATTCATGCAGTATGTTATCCTGTAAACTTGAGGGATCCAAACATATGTCCTCTTCAGCTTTAGATTATATATACTCCACTGCACACGAAAGCATTGTGCTGGGCAACCTCCTTCCCCTCCCTGTCATGCTCAGATTAAAGACTGCTGGGAGAAGAAAGTTTGGGGTCCCTCAAGTTGGAGTATTTATAATACGCACACCTTTCACTGTCAGTCTCTCCTCTTACAGAGCTAGGGTACACTCTGAAAGAACACCAGGAGCTTTGCCAAGTTTGTTCAAGCAGTCTTCATGGACACTTACCCTCAGGAGAGAAAGTGGAATCATAACACTGAGCAGATAGAGGCACATACCTGCAGCCCCAAGTATGGCACTAAAGCTCCAGAGTGGAGTAGGATTTCAGACATACTACCTCGCTTTTGATTTCCAGGATTACAGCTTGTTTGCTCAGCATGTTGGGGGAAGACTAAAGAGCAAACAGCAATTTGCTGAGCCTTCCCATACACTGCCTAAAAAATGCAATTTCATGATCCCTTTCTTGATATCAGCTCCCATTTTGGAATCAGGTGCATAAAAGGAGAGCCTCGCAGCATACTTTTTCCTTAGTCCAATGCTGTAAATAATTACAATCATCTGCAGAGGACAACCCACCTCAGTACACTCAGTTAGGTATCTGAATGACTGTGAGATGGGAATTGGAATGTTTGGATTAAATAGCACAAATGTTATATATGGGTAGATAAGAGCAAAACTAAATGGTTCAGTTCTGCAAAATGAGATTCTTGGCATTCATTACCTTCAAAAACAACTGAGAATGTGCAATAACCCTAAGCAATGGTCTCCAAGTAACCTCTGAGGCAGAGCATTACAAGGATAAGCTAATTTTAACAATCAGGTGTAAAAGCCGTAAAATTCTAGCAGAGCTTATTTCCTACTTTATACCAAGATCTATGTTTGTATAAAATTCCATGAAAATTGTACCTAATTTACCATGGGTTATTTCTTGAATAACAAGTAGGAAGAAAGGTAATAATATTTTGCCTATATTTTTATATTGTTTTCATCACAGTAGGCAACCTACCTATAATAAAAAAAAATGCAGCAACTCTGATTTTGCAGTGTTATGTTTATTGTATTGAGTTATATACAATATACCTCAATACCATATGGTGCATAAACAGTAAAATAAAGAATATGAAACACAATAGCATTACAATTATTTAGTGCTATAAGCACTATAAAGCATCAAAGAAGCTAGTGAAATTATGCTGAAAATTGAGAAGGAATGTTTTTTAAAGCGTTTTGAGGACTTTGCCAAGAACTACTCAGGAGTAAGTACATCCTCCTTAAAACTGGGGGTGGTTTTTCCACTGGTGAAAATCGCCACAGCTCTATCAACATGAATCAAGTTAATCAGTATACCCCAGATTATAGTCTGTATCCACACGGATTACACCTTTCAATTTTTTTTTTTTTCTGAAGTGGTGATCAGAAAGAGCACACTCAAAGGGGAAAAGACTTTAAAATATCAATCGACACATTACGAGCACCCTTTGTATTGCTACCACAGCTTGCACCCAAGAATTCCAAAGAGATTAATCAGTATTCAATCAAATCCTAAGTTCACAAAACCCATTTTACAAATGAGATACTCATTATATGAAAGAACTGAAGATTAGATTCGTCCTTATCAAAATATGCTTATTATGTCTTTTGACTGTTAAGACAGGTTATGAAGCTCCTGACTCTCACCATTAGCTGGTATTTCCCACCTCAGAATCACAGCTCTCTTTCTCCCCAGCGGTTCTGATTTGTTCCCTGCAAGTCTGGTGCAGTGAACAAGGGCTCACAAGCTTGGAAAAAATATTCCTCTTGAATCAAAAAAGCCGATTTCCACCTGGTGGATTTAAATAACCTTCTAACCCAGGAGAACAGGGAGTAGGTTTATGTTTTTTCAGGCAGTTGTCTGAAATAGGTATGCACAAATAAATTTCCTAGATGCAGGCGCTGGTTCCTTTACTCAAAAAGAAGAGATGAGTTTTCTGACCTGAAGAGGAAGCAGAGGGGGACAAATAAGACATTATCTGAAAGCTGCCCAATTTTCTTTGATTAGAGATAGAGACAAAAAATCGAGACATGTTATGTCAGACTGGCTTTAACGTTTAACGTTCTGGTTGGCAGGAGGCAAGATCTGTCTACCTGAACGTACCTTTGCACTCTTTTGCATCCTAAATCACTGGCAGAAAGCACTACTAATCTTATGCCTGATCTGTAGATTACTTAATTTTACTGAAAGCCACACAGCTTCCATGAAAATTACATTTTTCTCAGAGTACTAAAATGAAGTAAAACATGGCATAAAATATGGAACATTTTATTTCCTTGCCAATACCTCTCTGGGACAATGATTTAGTCTGGGATAATATATGCACTACAAAATCTGTAATAGTGGCTGAGAAGGTGTATCAAGAAATGAAAGTTTGTTTTATTCCTTACTGAAATGAGTTTGACTGATATAACCATGTCTCTTTGGACTTCTACTCTTGTTATGAGAGCAACAGAATAAATGTCAATGAAAATATTAAGTATTCTGTTTTTTACTTGAAGATTATGTTATTATTCCCAATAGAGAAATATATTTGCAGACTTACTGAATAAAATTAACCCTTAACATAATTCCACTAAAATTCAATGGAACTGTACCACAGATGAGCCTGCCCTGTTAACATGAACAAATATAAAACTGTAACATGTAACTTCTACTTATCTAAGGAAACAGGACTCATTACATTAAAAGATGTTTGTGTGTTACCAGTTAGATTCTGTCATCCAACAGATTCTGTTAACAACAACCTTAAAATCAGTTTTCATTAAAAGACTAGATTTTTGGGGTGTGTGTGTGTGTGTGTGTGTGTGTTGTAAAAGCATTCAGTACTGGTGTTTTTCTCCATTCTTCCTTACTTCAGCCACTGCATTTGTTTAGAGGAGCTCCAAAAACTTTTCCCAGATGGAATATTAGGTAGAATCCCAGGGATAATCTAATTGAAAGAAAGAAGAGTAAAAAGAAGTAAAAGCAGTGCTTTCTCAAATTTAAATGAACAGTATTGTTGCCAAGCAATGCTTTTAGTTTTTATTTAAAGCATCACTTTGATGGGTGAAGAGGTCACATTTTGCTATGATGCAAAATATTTGAAATATAAAGCTTGCATTATTTCTATGTGCATAGAAGAACACAGCATGACAAACTAAGGGCTGAACTCTGTCCTCCTAGGCAAACACTATTAAAATGCTCTGAGAGCATTGTTAAAACACTATTCTGAAAGCAGAGTTTTGTTACTTTTCAATCATTTTTAAGCTTACCAGAAATGAACAAACATTTCTAAGCATTATATCTGGTTACATTAATCTGTGTTCTAGAAAAAAAAAACATTAAAAGCTAGACTATAACTTAATTTACATTAAAAATCTAATATGAAATAAATGTTAAGCAGTATATGACTGAAGTTTGACACTGCAAACATTTGGATTATGAAAAGCACTCTGTGGGGTGCTCCAGAGAGGAAATTACATTTTGTTTGATGGTAGGATTCAGAACTGTATCAGGGGCAAGTAAAGTTCTAGTATTTCTTGATGGATAAAATTCTGATATGAAGGATGGCAAGCAGAAGGTAGAGAAGGTGTGATTGTTCTACAGAAAATCATTTATATTGCCTTTAGAGTACAAATGGGTTAACTGGCTAATAAAAGAAGTGATGGCAATGACACTTTTTAGGTAAAGCGAAGACAGACAGAAATCTGAAGAGGACTAATTGTAGGCATCTGCAACAAAACACTACATCAGCAGCTCAGAAGAGCTGATGAATGAGTTCTGAAACATTAGTATGGAAGCTGTAGGAATTAATGCTAAGCTTTAGAGAAAACCTAAATTATTATTGATCAGAGATATTATAAAAAAGTTGAATATAAAATCAGGCAATTACAAGAATATTCAACTTCAGGATGATATTGGAAGTACCATATCACAAGGCAATATGGACAGTAATTGGGGAGGAGGACAAGACAAAAGACAGATGATTCTAACACAAGGGAGTCTTATGTACAGATAGAACAAAAGGCTACCAGATTTGCTGACAGATGTGTTAGGAAGCATAGTGTAATAAGAACACACTTAAAATTGTAGCTTTCCTGTTCCGTGCACACATATATCTATGTGGGGAATCACTCACACAGGAACTTTTAAAACCAGTAGAGTTCCTTTCTTACTTTTCCCTCAGGATGAAACATTCAGCTCCCAAAGCGAAAGACGACTTTGGAAGTGCATTTGAACCCATGAAGATCCACAGGTAAGCCTCTGCACCCATTCTGCACCTCTTTTGGCAAAACAGCCATTGGAGCCAATGCAATTCCCTTCCTCAAAAGTGGCCTTCCTGGGACAACAGTACCAAAACTAGAAGCACCTGTGCCAAATGCATTGAGAGAGCAGATCTTGAGCCAAAAGCAGACTTGCCGGCATAAAAGTCTGAGAGCTATCTAACATTATGCAGTTCCAAGATGAAAGATGAAGACATAGGAGAAACAGGCTGCAGAGACGTTACTGTTGCCCTTCATGACTCTCCACTTCCACTCTGGCTGGGATCTGTTAAGTTCTCTAGGCCACTGTTAGCAGAAACAAAGGAGAACGGAGTTCTCCAGATGGGAAATACAATTGTTTGCCATTTTTAATGTGGATACAATAGACTTATCTCAGCAAAAAAAATATTTCACAAGAATGTCAAGAATATTGAGTCTAAAGCAAAAGGAGAAGTAGGGCAACAGTTATTTTTGAATTAAAATACTGCGATGCTGCTGTGAGATACAGGTGGCCTGAGTGACTCTAACAGTGGTTAGAAACAATTACGATCAAACGGAGGAATGGAAATGAAAGGAATCCTGTAGATCGGCTGCAATCTTCCCTCAGTGAAGTGCTAATGAAGTGCCCACACATTAACTGAACAATTCACTTCAGAAAAAAAATGTACATGATCCAGAGTTCACTGAAGTCAAAGGAATCGGTAACTTTAACTGTAAGCAAGAGTAAAATTTTAATTCAAATTGTAAGCAAGAGTAAAATGTTAATTCAAAATATTTAAAACTTACTTCGAGAATATTCCTTTAGCTGCTGGTTTTTTATCAGACAGAAGAACAAACAACACCTCCTCCTAAGTCAACGTTATTTTCTTCGTATTATATGTTGATATTGAACATTGTATGTGCACAACTTTAATATTTGTTCCATCAAATTTTGATTTTAGTACACTATAACTAACAATAAGTAGACATCTACTTATATGCTACTTTTCCTGTATGTTAATTTGGATGATTATAAATATTAAAAAGTCCTGTTAGACTACTCTTCTATACTTTTGCATTTAAACGCAATATTCCATGTCAATAGGTTCAAAAGTCAACCTCCACACAACTGTTGAGTATTGCTGCCACCTTCAGGGAACCCATGATAAAAAAGACCCCAACACATCAACTAGAAGAGAAACAGCGAATAAATCAGAGATTTTTGATGACACTTGGTTATTATGTTTTACTTCAAATAGAGACACTGATTTTTATAATGGCATATGGTTTTATTATCCTCATTTGTCAATAATAAAATAGGATTCCAGTGTTAGGAGATTTGCCTAGCCATTAAGAGTCAGTGACATATATGTCTTTATCTTCTTGAAGTTTCACCTAGAAAAAATTTGTGGATCAGAAAACTACTTGCTGGTCATTTGAAAAAAACGTATTTTCATTAGAATTTATTTTGTCTTTGATTCTTTGAAGCAGTTACTCAGCATTTCAATGTAGATTTTATCTGCTGTACTGAACCTCAGTTCTGCTAGTTATTTCTACAAGGATAATGTAGATTGCACAAGCCTTACTTCTTTTTCCAATCATGCACAGAGCATCTATTAAAAATTTCTTCATAAATATACGTTGAAAATCAGAGTCTATAAATTCACTATGCTAATTTTTTTCATCGATAAAATTGGTAATTGTTACTGGACAGGATGGTTCTGAGTTGGTGCTTTACAATGTTATGTGAGAGTCCTATTGATTTCCTGCCAGTTTCCAGTCAATTGTTTTCCTCAGAAGAGATCAGCAATAGTAATGTAAGATCTTCTATGAAGTATTAGCATAACTAGAAGTGTAATTCCACACCAAATACAAAAACTGACACAACATTTTGTTTGTTTGTTTGTTTAAGAGCTTACCTGTGACTTATCTGGCTTAGCTCTACCTAGCAAGGCAGAAACTCATCTGATGTAATTTTAGACCGAAGTCATGACTGCTGAAGTTTTCTTAACTGAACATATGTAAATACTACATACATAGGCCTTGCAAGTACAGGTGAAAGTACTAAGTGATTGAATCTGATACTCTCATGTCCATTTAACCAATGTTTTCTTATCATTTTTTTAAAAAAGAAACAGTTGCAATGGATTAGTATTTCTCTGGAGTGCATAGGGTCTTCGGAGATTATTTGAAAGCACTTTCCCATTAGCACTAAGATTTTAAGCAATTTGCTTTATGATTCTTTTGAACAGATTATGATGTAATGAGCAATCAAAACGTGCTCATTGTTCCTCTAACTCTGGGAAACCTAAAAAGGACATCGTAATCAATGGAACAGAGGAATCACTACAACCATATGCATGAAAACAGTAAGCACCTATGGGATAGCCTTATGGGGAAAGCTCTCATGCCCTTTCCTGGAAATCAGCATGCCATGGTGCCTCTCTGAAGTGCCTGTAGAGTAATGCACACAGTAAGAGTGAACAAGCAGGAGGAACTAGAAATCCATGTACAGTTACAGGGCTACGGTCATATTGGGATCATGGAAATGTGGCAGGAGAGCTCACATGACAGGAGTGCTGTCATGGATGGATACAGGCTCATTGAGGAGGACAGGCTATGACAGCAAGGAGGAAGAGTTGTCCTGTACCTGGGGGAGCAAGAGGAGTGCCTGGAGCAGTGCCTGGGGATGGGTGAGAAGCCATCTCAGAGATTACGAGTCAGAATTAGCAAGCAGACTGCTGCTGGTAACATTGTGTTGGGTATCTGCTACAGATGCCATCATCAGGAATCGAAGCACCTGAAGCCTTCTTCAGACAATCAGAAGCAGCCCGTCTTCACAAGAGGCTCGAACAGCATCTGCGCTGGTATCTGTTTGAGGGACAACAGAGCAGGCCACAAGCAATCTAGGAGGTTTCTCCCATGCACTGATAACAATTTCCTGATATACATGGTCAAGTTGCTGACAAAGGCAGATGCTCTGCTGTATCTCATACTTACAAACAAGGAAGGACCGCTCGAAGATGTGGAAGTCAGGGGCAGCATCAGCTGATGTGGTCACAAGACTGTGGAGAGGTTGAGGATCCTGTGAGGAGGGAGCAAGACAAAAAACACGGTAACAGTCCTGGACTTCAGGGGAGCAGACTCCGGCCTCTTCAGGGATCTGTTTGGAAAAATCCAACAGACTAGGCCTCTGGAGAGAATAGGGGTCCAAACCCAGTTGATTTTCAAGGACCATGTCCTTCAAACTCAACAACAGTCCATCTCAACAAGCAGGAAATCAAGCAAAGGTGGCAGGTCTGCACGGATGAACAAGGAGCTCCTGACTAAACCCAAACATAAAAAAGCAAATGTACAAGAAATTGAAGGAGGGACAAGTGAGTGAGGAGGTGAGGAGGATTATAGAGACTCTGTCCAAGCATGTAGGGATGGGATTAGGAAAGCCAAAGCCACCTGGAGTTGAATCTGGCAATGGACATGAAGGGCAACAAGAAAGGCTTCTACTGAAGCAGCCTAAACAACACAAGGAAGGTGAGAGAAAACATAAGTGTGCTGCTAAATGGGGCAGGAGACCTGGCGACAGACATAGGAAAGGCAGAGATACTGAATGCTGCCTTTGCCTCAGTCTTTACTGGTGAGACCAGCCACCAGCAATCCCACAGCTCTGAGACCAAACGAGAAGTTTGGGACAATGAACACTTCCCCGTGGTGGAGGAGGATCAGGTTAGAGAGCACTTAAACTGCAACCTGATGGAATGCACATGCCGAGGGAGCTGGCCAATGTCACTGTAAAGCCATTTAGTTCTCTTCAAAAGGTCATGGTGATTGGGAAAAGTTCCTGAAGACTGGAAGAGAGCAAATGCCACCCCTATGTTCAAGAAAGGCGAAAAGAAGGATCCGCTCCTATCCTTAGCTGTAAAGACGATTCCTCTGTTGTCCATGGATTTATCCTTTGTGAACTATTACATTTGAGGAATACTTTATACTTAAAAGAAATTTGGAAAAAACAGGTCCTGAAGTTGATATTTCAAATTATAGGGCATGTTCAGGAAGAGAGAATCTTCTTATTAATTATCAAGTATGGAAATTCTCTGTAATATTTAAAAGATTAATATCCATGTAGTATTTCATACTTTGAAACTTATGCCTCCTTTATATGCTACAATGTACAGATAGAAGACATTCCAAGAACACATCTATTCCAAGTACATTTACTTAACTAACATCTAACTTCTCTGCTAAATTACAGCAGCAGGAATCAGCACTGTGATAATCTAAGAACCTTGAAATTCTAAAAGAACTTGCTCCTATATTGCATCTTCCTGAACTAGTGTTATCAGCCAGGGGAACTCCTGTCTGGACATCTGAGAAGAGTATCTAGAATACTTTTGTTACTGAGAAGCACGCCTGGCTAGAAAAGACAATGAAATTGCACTAGAATGAAATACACACGAGCAACTTCTTAGTGAGAGCAACTCTCATGGGGTTGATGTGCATATAAAAATAATGCACTTCAAGCAGTGTTGCTTTCTGGAGTAGCACCCTCATAAGACACCCGCCTTTATGCCCCCTAGTAATAATGTCTAACAGCATTTCCGATTTGCCAACTCTACTGCAGAGGAAGGAGGGTTCCAGTTTGTCAGTAGTTGCTAAACATGTGCCAAAAGCAGCTGAATGAAATGCAGAAAGTGGAAGAGTGTAGAAAGGAATAGGAAGGTTTCAGAAGCACCACAGATACTGTGAAAACATCTTACTATGATACCACTACAATCACAGTTTATGGTGCTTTATAGGAAAGTCAAGGCATGTTAACATGAAGGATCTTACATTAAGGACTAGGGACCCTGACCATCATGTTATTGGTCCTATTTATTCCACACTGGCCAAAAACCTGAGATGCTGTCCCTTCTGTAAACACTTGTAAAACAACAGATGTAGAGGGAGGAAACAGAAACGTTGTACCAGAGTATAGCACTGCTCAGTCAGTGCCTGGACAGTAAGAAAGCAAACTTGCCTGTTGACCTTGAAAAAAGAGCCAGTTCCAAACAGTGCGCTTGGAAGACATGGCAAGCGCAAGACAGAGCTAACAAGACTCCAGTTGGTTTACTGAAGATCCTATTCTTTTGCAAGCTGCGATCAGTGCTGCAATAAAACAGATTGTTTTGTGAGTGTCTAAGGGCATTGGCCACTTCCAAGCGCTTTAGAGAACTGTGCTACAGGTACCAGAGAGACACCACAGCAAGAGATCAAAATCTCGTTTATGAAAAACAGGTGGGTATTTCAATTCCTGAATCATCACTGTTTTACAGAAGTATTGCATTTTACAAGTTTGGTCACAACTTGCTACTAGTTCTACTGTGGGAGAGCAGATACCTACATCTAACCAGAGCTCTATTAACTGAAGGGATTACAGATTCACTTGCAAAAATATTTCATTACAGAAGATCAACATTACTGACATTATCAAAATCATTAGAAAAATAAGAGTAAAGGCTAAAAACATACATTAAGTTTCATCTTACAAACAGGCACTGTAAATCATAATCTGTCCATTATGCACATTAACTGTAACAGATCTCTGGCTTGTTACAGCTAAGCTACTGGAAAATGATTTCAAAACCAAATGTTTCATAGTTCTTTGTTGTGCATTAATTTGTATGTAGAATGGAAAAGATCTCATTTAAGTGTTTTGCAGTACAAAACAAGATCTTGCCACACATACTTTTATTTATTAAGACATTCTGCTCCCCTGCTGATGTAAATTCAGAGTTAACAACATTACTGTATTCCTTTATTTTAATGGAAAACCTATGCAATGAAAAACCTATGCAATCAGGGCCATCTCTTTCTCTTCTAAATTAGATTGGACAACCTTACTCCTTACTAATATAAAGGTATGCATGTTAGCTGTGTCTGAATATTTCATAAAAAACAGGTTTCTCCATAAACATGTCCGGTCACCCAAGCCACGAATTTCCCCAGCAGTGCTGCCGGGGCACGGAGAGCAGGGTGCTCCGTTTCACTGGACAAGAGGCGAAAGGGCAGATCCCCCCTTTTCGAGGTCTGTGTGCCCAGACATGCCACGACCAGCACAAGACCCGGGGACCCTGACAGCGAGTTAAACAGCCCTCAGGAACTAGAGGGCTGGAACACTGTACCACGGGGCTCCTGCCTCCCGCTACCGCCCCCGCGCCAGGGAAGCGGCGGACCGCGCAGGCGAAGGCCGCCTCCCAGCCGGTCCCAACCGGTCGCAACCGGCGACGCCCCGCGCCGCGCCCCGCCCCGCCGGCCTCTCGCGATGTTGCTAGGGCCCCCGCGAGACTCGGCGGCGGCGGTTGCTACGGGCTGCGGCGCGGGGAGACGCGCCGGGAGCGTAGGCGAGGAGCGCGGCCGCCGCCGCAAGGTGATTTCTAAGCCTCCCTCCCCGCCCCCCACCCCCGGGACCCCGTGCGAGCCGTGAGGGCGGTGTCCTCGCTGCGGGGTGCCGGGAAGCGGGCCCGTCCTAGCGGGGCGCGGTGCGGCCCGGGCGATGCCGAGGGCGGGAGGCGGCCGAGGCGTGCCGAGGGCCGAGGAGGGGGGGCGGAATTAAAGCTTGTGCCCGCTGCTCGGCCCTTCAGAAAAGACCGTGCTGTCATGAGGTGCTGGTAACAGCGCGATTAGGGAGGTGAAATTATTGGCGATAAAAATCGAGAGCAGTAGGGACCTTTAAACTACTCATCCTTCTGTTAACCGGAGTTACTAGCTTGTGGCTGAAAACTACGCTTTGTTGCTCCAAACCTCGGGCAAAGCCTGTGTAAAAATCTGCGGCAGAAAAACACTCTCCTCCCAACAGGAAGCTATAGTTTTGGGGGCAGTCTTTCCCTTGTAGATTTTTTTAGGAGAATTTCTGTAAAATAATTCTGAACTAAAAAAAGGCTCAGACTGCAAAAAATGAGTCTTGGTATAATGTTTCTTAGGGGAAAACACGGCAATTAAAGTTTTGTGGGGAAACTAGCGAGTGTGCCTAGTGAACAAACATATCACAAGTCCTTTACAAATGAGTTTTAAGATGTGTGTGTGTGTGTGTGTGTCTGTTGGTAATTATGTAAGTTGAATAACCCTTTCAAAGCAGACTAGAGATGAATCTGCAATATTCATGATTTGTGTTTATGAATGATTTTGAATGATGCGTTGTGTTTCTTGCTAGCCAGTAGCCAGATATTTGCACTTTAAAAAAAGTCTAGTTATACAAGAATGCTAAATGAAGGTTTTTGCAAGGTAATATGATACCAAGGTTAAAATTTAAGATTTATGAGAGTGATTTATTTAGACCTAAAAGTACACTGACTCTAAATAAGTGTCTAAAGATCAGAATTTATAAGAAAGGAGTCTATCACAAGGTATTTAACTTTTTTATTTTAATGCTATTTTTAATAAGATCATTGAGTTAATTTTGAGTTATATTTAATTAAAATTTTCAGTTCAACTGTGCTGCTTACCATGGAGAACAGCTAAATTAGCTACCCATTACATTTAATAAAGGGCAACTCCTCCAGTTGGTGGTATATGGCTTTGATTTATTTTTTTTGTTAGTTAATAGTATTTAAGTCTGAAGATGTGATTTATTATATTGTCTCTTTTAAGTAAACATATCATTTATTCACAGGTGCTTAGACAGTTTTTGATTAACTTTTTTTAAAAAAAAATGTTTCTGAATAGATTAGAAATATGTAAGATGTAACTGCCACTGGAGATTGGAAGTATTCCTTGGCATATGATAAAGTTTGAGCCATTAACTTTAATTAATTAAGATCAAAATTGAGCTTTTTTTTTAACTATAGATACCTTCTACTTCTAGATTTGACTGATCATTTCCAATTTCTCATTGCTGCTGGTCCCATTTTTTTCCCAGTAGTGGTAGTGTTGAATTGACTGTTGATTACCACAGGGAAATTCAGCTGCTCTGACCTGGCCTCTTCCATCATGGGCACTGCAGCAGCTCTGAGTGGAGGATTCAAAAATCAGAACTGGGTAGTAATATTATATGAGAAGAAGTTGAGAGGCTTTGGGAGGTTATCAAGATACAGCTGTTCCATCTGTTTAACTGCCTTTTTAACTTTTCCTTTTTTAGTAATTACAGTGAAGTCTTGTGCATATTGGGTGAAGACTTCCAGAATATTCAGAATTTTCCAAATACAACATGCGGGTTAAGAATGTTGTCCATTAAAACTGATCTGATTAGTTTAATTTAGTTCGTCTGACGATAGGGCCTATCAAAAGAGATGACTTCAGACAAAGTCTTTGATAGAGAATACAGTATTGTACCGTTCATAACGGGGAAAAAAGTGATAATTGACTTTTCTTAGAATTTTAATGGGAAAAAATCTTATGAGAAATACAAAAGCATGTTATTCTTAAAATTCACTTCATACAGATGTCTCACTTTACAAGTGAAGATGAAGCTCTGTTACAGTCTATGCTTAGACAATTGCTGCAGAACGTGAAGGAAAAAATCACAGGAGCCCCATCAGTAGAATGTGCTGAAGAGATCCTCTTGCATTTGGAGGAGACTGATGAAAATTTTCACAAGTAAAAATAATTTTCCTATTTTTAGTACTTTGAAAGGAATTGAATATGTTTGCCTGTGTTATTTATGGAGAATTGTTACAATTTATATTGATGTGTGTGAATGCATATGTATTTTCATATATAGTTTCTTGTGGCTAATCAAATCTAGACAGATGTTAATTTAGAAAATAAAGTGAATTTTGTTTTATCTTTTTTTTTTCATTTTGATTGTAATGATAAATGAGGAACTGCTTGTGAGAGAAACTCTCAAAACTAGCTAATGTATTAAATGCACAGGCAGACAGAAGCTAGAAGAAATCTTAACTGAAGAATGTCAGTCAGTATTTTTAACACCTGCTAGGCAATATAGTTTTGCTTGTTAGAATAAAATAAATTTTCAGAAGACTATTTGGCTGCAATCTGTAATTATTCTCTGTGACTTAAATTATCTAACCCTTCTATATCTTATCAGATAGTTGTTATTTTTAATGTACATTCTGAATAAAACAGAAATATATCCCCTGCATGTTTTTGTTCAATCAGAGTTCGTAGTATGATTTCACTGGCATGCTATCTGGAATTTCCTGAGCCTACACTGCTCTTCCCTTTCTATAGTAGTCAAATATATTCCTAAGCTGCAAGATGTAGAATATTTTTTTTACTTCATGGGGAATTTTTAGGACAAATCTAAGATATGTCAAGTGAATATCAAGCTTAAATGACCTTAAAGACATTTTAGTAAGGATCTGAGTTCTGTGATTTGACTTCTCCAGAAAAAAATGACCAATTATTTCAGAAGAGTGGCATTAGCTACATTCCTTTAAATTCATCTAGTTTTTAGCATAGCTCTGTCAGTGGTGAAAGTTAGGTAAAAGTAAAAAATGAAATGGTGAAATTTTAGATAAACCCTAGTTTTGTCTTTTTAACTGTTATGTATTTGCATCTTCTTGAGATGATAAATGCTTTAGATTTTAGTTGATGTTTAATTTGTATTACATATTGCAGCAGATAACACTTTCAATAAATTGGCAATTGCTCAGAATTTGAGCACTAGGTTATTGGATAAAAACATGATTAAAAAAGATTTGTTGAAAATATATCAAAATTAAAAATGACCTTTTTTTTCTTGAAAGGAAAACATTTTCAATTAGGTGAAGATATACATCAAAACAAGAAAAACAGAACTGTCAATATGTCTTCTGACATATATCTTCTGAGCAGCTACTACAAAAATACAGAATATGAGGGGTCTCTCTTTCCACAACTGATGGAAAAATGCATGGTGTCTCTAGAACAGTGAAACCATGGCATCCATTATTTTATCTAATATATTACAACATCCATTACAAGGATATTTAGTTTTCATGAGAGAAGTTTTAACTTATGTATAAATTAAAAGTACAGTGATGCTTCAGATAGTGGATGGGAGTATTACAGTCTGGTGTTGCAATGTTTCTGGAGTCATTTTTTGTCTTAGCATATTCATGATCTGTGGCAATTAGATTTTCTCATGCTCAGAGAAGCTCAGAGAAGTCAAATGGAGATTTGTTACTGATGCCATTGGGGAACTTTCTGCTTAACCCTCACCCTACCCCTCCAGACTGCAGACTTCTTTATTAGCAGTATGTGTTTTTGCTTTGCACAGTATAGCAGTGCAGCTCTGCATTTTCATCACTGTTTCTGCCCCATGGCTATTCTACATCAGTAATTCTAACAGATTTTGAGACCTTTAATCTTTGCTCCTGCCTTGATATGAAAGAAAGAGGAACATGGGGTCCTCAGAAAATTAATAGAAAGGCAAATTGAATCAAATTCAAATTTTATGTGCTGTGCTAGAAAATCAGAACTTTTTACTATATTTATGGTTTATGCATGGTTTATGTTTTGGGTTTTTTTTATTTGTTTGTTTTCTTAAATACTTAAGGTTCTTAGCACTTCTTTTCCTGATGCTGCCTTTGTAAGCCCTGCCAGCTCAGTTTGACATGCTTTGACTCATGTAAAGTAGTAGTTCTGTGAGTGTTGAAACCATTATTCTGCTATAAACCATTTTAATGGTGGTAGAATAATTAAAGATCAATACCACAACTGCAAGTAGACATAAACTTAGTGGCAAGCTAAGCAATACAGTCTTTCTGTGCAGGATTGATGATGTAATTGCTGTGTATTTCAGAATGATGGCAGTCACGGCAAAAATACATACCCTGAAAATGTTACTGTCATAAAAGAAATGGGAGGAAGTTTTATGAAAGCTTTCATTCAGCAAAGAGTAATGTACAATTTCATTATTGCAGTAGTAAAAAGCTAACCTTGAAGACAAATGAAAACACAGACAAAAATAAATATAAGCAGAAGAGTTGCATCTTTGAGATACATTTCTATTACCTTAATTAAGAACAGAGATGATGTCAGAAGGGAGGTGCATAGGAAAAGGAAAAAAAAAAAAAATACGGCTGTTAGAACTTTGGATAGGAAATCCAGCGAAAATATATATATTGTGAAACAAAAAAGTGAACATAAAGAATTGTCTTTTACCTTGAATATAGTCTTGTTATTTTTGTAAATACCTGTGAAAGGTAAAAGCTGGTAACTGTTGTATCAGTTGCTTTGATTTACATTTGTGTTTTACAGGTACTGGACTTTGTACCTGCGTAATGAACTTTTTATTTACGTTTATTCACTCTGTACATTGATATTAATTCATGTAAAGTACTTAAATGTATGCACTTGGTGTAATCAAAATATGATGCTTACGTTTTTCTGTGAATTGCTGCATGCTTCCTCCCTTACACAATTTTGAATATTAACAAAAGAACTATATGTTCTGGACAGTATTTTAAAGCAATGTTTGCTGTTAAGATAGTGTCTGAGGAGTAATGTCTAGTGAATGATGTTCATTATTAAAATTCTCCCCAATTACTCATTTTAAAAACTATTACCTTTATATAAATATTTGATAGTAAGAATACAAAATGCCATTTTTTAACCTTTAAATATGTAAATGTAATCATAGATAACTAGTTTATCAGTTTGGTTCAGTAAGATCTTTGGCATACTGTTTTACCATGTGCTTAGGCCTTGGACAAACTCATCTGCTAGAATAATTTGTAAAGGGAGTTTTCTATTGTTTTTTGTTTGTTTTATATGTAAACTGCACAAATGATACTTCCAAACAAGTATGTTTTCAGACAGTGATATGTTCAGCATACTTGATTTTTAAATTCAAGATTTAGTGATGTTTTATGATTTTGTCCACAAAACATTAAAATGTGTTTAGGTAGGCTTTTACATTTAGAAGAAGCACAAAGGAAAATTAGAAACTATTTGGTAGTGTTGCTTCATAGAATAAGCTGATAATGAGTGTGTTAAAGAAAATCCAAGTTAATTGTCTTTCTTGCACAACTGAAGTTTGTTTCCTTTTAAGTTGTAAACACTTATGTTACAGCTATTTTTTCTCCCAGATCTTGCTCTATTAATGTAATACTGAAAATGTTTGAAGGTGAGCTCAAGAAAATACATTACATTTTTAATTTTGGGTATTTGTTGCAGCTATGAATTTGTGAAATACCTTAGACAATATATAAATAATACTCTAGGATCTGTGATTGAGGAAGAAACAGAAAAATGTACTTCTGCTCAAAATCAGGGTGAAGTATCTGGCTATGACACTGTTGTCCAGCGTGTTACCAAGAAGACTCGTGAATCAAAGGAGTGAGTATATACACGTAATTTGTATGCTTGTTTCTTTTTGGTCTTTGTATTCATTTTTCTTTTCTAAAATGTATTTTGAAAATACAAGTTCTCAACCAGGATTAAAAAAGGGTTACAAAAGTAATTCTTTTCTTCTAAATATCAATGCTAAGCATTTCAGATTTTTCTAGTCCTTAGACTGCATTTCGTTATGCTTGGTTTTGCACTGGAAATAAGAATATGAACTGTTGCGTAGAAAGATTGGGAGCAAATCTGTCAAGATACTGAGACATCTAGGGTTGGAGTTGGAGGGTACAATTTGAAAGGACTCACTTCTTGATAGTAGTGTGCTAGCTGCATGTTACGTTCAGTTATGAGTGTAAGTTGGTCTAAAGGAGAATTTTTTTCTCAAGTATTACAGTGTGGTGACTTCTCTAGATGCATGTATTTTTCTCAACTCACTTTGAAATTTAGTCAGATATCCTGTGAAAGTAGTATGTTTAGTAAGTTCTGCTCTTATTAACCAGTATTGTCAATACTACAATAAGTATATTGTAATTTTAACCATCCTACTTTGGATTTTGGTGTATTTTCAGTGAGACTCATATAGTGCTACCTGTAGAATTGATATGTGAACCAAATGTATAATCTTTCAAGATTTTCTGACCGTGAGACAGACATTCAGATGTCTAGAAATAAGTAGGTTAAAGTGGAGAACAGTATGTCAGCATATTGCCAAGTGTCTACAGTCTAGATTCATAAACTTTACTAAGTATCGTATTTAGTAAAGACACTTTTTGTAGAAAACCTTTGTGAACACTAAATAAATCCTTAAAATTTGCGAAGTCTTTTTTTTCTCAGAAACTCTCTTCCCTTCCTATGGCTATTAAAATAGCTCTTTCTTGGAATAGTGGGCCTTTCTACTGAATTTTCGTAGTTCAGATTTCAGTTCTGCATATGCAGGTAGTTGTTATCATTTTTTAAAGCTTTGGTAAGTAGTGCTTACAAAGATGGCTTTTATTAGGTACAGCTATTATTTCTGGAAAGTATGTGAAACTTCAAGACTTTGATCTAAATATCAGTTTTTTGGAGTTTCTGTTTCAAAGCAGGGGAATAAAAGCAAATTATAAAAATTACAGAATTATTTTATTACAAAAATCTATCAATCTGAAGTTAAAAACTAGTTCAGAAATTGAGGTTCTTGATACTTCAGCTTGTTTTTCTCCAATTTGAAACAAAAATGTGCTTTGTCACAGCTGCTGTTATTCCAGTTAGAAAAAAATACGTTATTTTATGTTAATGTGTTGTAGAGGAAGAAACAAAGGAATAAAATTCATGTCCTGTTTTAGTTCCTAAAGTAATTTTATACAGTATTAAGCCAAACAGTTTTTTCTTCACTCATTTTATTACACAATCTAAATGTCACCTTAGTCTCTCTTTGTAGTGGAACTTGGATTTTACTATGATATCTATTGTTTATTACATGTTCTTAATAAGAAACAAATTAAAAAGTGGTTTATGTGTCTATTCTAGAAGATTTTCTTTTTTTGTTTCCAGAAGATTTCATATCTAGGATACAAAAAAAAAAAAAAAAAAATCCAATATGAAACATTTTTTTATACAGGCTTTTTCTTGTCACCTATTTCCAAGCATTCTGAATCACAGGTTAGAAGGGACCTTTGGAGATTGTCTAGTCCAACCCTCTTGCTCAAGCAGGGTCACCTAGAGCACATACCACACTGGATCGTGTTCAGGCAGGTTTTGAATATCTTCCAAGAAGGAGACTCCACAACCTCTCTGGGCAACCTGTTCCAGTGCTCTGTCACCCTCACAAGAAAGAATTTTTTTTTTTTTTTTTTGTCATGTTCAAATGGAGCTTCTTGTGTTTAAGTTTGTGCCTGTTGCATCTTGTTCTGTTGCTGGGCACCACTGAAAAGAGCCTGGCCCCATCTTCTTGACACCCTCCCTTCAGGTATTTAGAGGCATTGATAGGATCCCCCCTCAGGCTTCTGTTCTCCAGGCTGAAGAGGCCCAGCTCTCACAGTCTTTCTTCATAAGAGAGATGCTCCAGTCCTCTGATCATCTTAGCAGCCCTTTATTGGACTTGTTCCAAGCCTCTCTTGACAGGGGAGCCTGACACTGAACACACTGCTCCAGATGCAACCTCACTAGGGCTGAGTGGAGGAGGAATATCACCTCTGTGATTGAGTCTCATTAGGTCTTGCTGTGATAAGCTTGATATTATTTCAAGATCAGACAAAGTTCAGTTTTTATTCTTCGTAAATTTTTTTTTCTAGTGGTTAGGATGTATAAAGACGTTTATTTAGAAAAATGCACTATGAAATTTGACTCCTTAGTGAGACAGTCTGTATTTCTTTTACAGTACAGTCACTTATATTTAGAAAGTACTTTGTAATCAACACACCTGGCTTTTATTTTCACCTTCAAAATAGCTATTAAGATGACTGTTTTTCAGATTATGCTTTATATGTTTGTGTGTTTTGGTGGTCAGGATCTTAACGGTTCCTGAGCTCATTAAAGTTAATACTAGAAATGCCAATGAACTAAATATGTTCATGTCTTATATCTTTAATTAGAGCCAAATGTTACAGCACAATACAATCGCAGAATGGTTGAGGTTGAAAGGGACCTTTGGAGATCATCTAGTCTAACTCTCCTGCTCAAGCAGGAGCATCTAAAGCATGTTAGACAGGATCGTGTGCAGGCGGGTTTTGAATGTCTTCCAAGAAGGAGCCACGTCCTCTGTGGGCAACCTGTTTCAGTGCTCTGTCACTCTCACAGTAAAGATGTTTTTTGTTATATTCGGGTGAAACCCGAATATAAGGAAAAGCTGCTTTACTGTGAGAGTAAATACAATTCACATTATCTTTAATAATTATTATTTGATAATAATAATTACTAGTAATGTATACTATTTTTGACTGTAAAATAATAATAAATAAAAACAAATAATAAAATAAATAATAAACCTATTTTGAAATAAAATGCCAAAATCTTACGGTAGTATCTCTTTCTGAGGCAGCCTTTATTTTGAATTGGTGCCATATGGAAATTATTGTTCACTCTATCTAATTAAGAAACAAATCTTGACTTTGTTGAGACAGAATTGTTTTGCATGCATGATCTGTACTTAGAATCTTGAATCAGTAGGTGGTATTCTCGTGTATTGGTTCTGCTCAGAGCTTATGTCAGAAGGAAAATTGCACGTTTAACTAGAAGAAGCATAAACAGTAGCAAGGATCAGAGTTGATCTTTAGTTTTCTTGGGGACAGGTTCTCCTTTTAGGTGGGTTCCTATTACTCCTTTTTAGGAACCTATTAATATTAGATTATGTTAGCGGTGGTTTCATTGAGTGGTTTTAGGAAGTCATAAAGTAGTTTAATTTTAAAATACAATTATATAAAATATGTAAGATATATGCATGTTTTGTTGCTGATTTTGTGTTCGTTTATCGTTCCTTCCTGTTCATTCAATGAGTTCAGTTTGAAGTGACATTATACCATATTCAGTTATTCAGGATTTAATTTGTGGGGTTTTTTTTCTTTTTCCTATGCTATTTAATATTAAATGTCATCTTTACTTTGAAGGTACAGAGAAATGATGCTTGCCTTGAAGAATGTCATGATGGTTGTGGTGGAATCTTTGATTAACAAATTTGAAGAAGATCGGATGCATAATAAGGAACTGGATAGTAAAACTAAGAAGGAATGTCAAAGTGGTTATTACACGGACAACTACTCTGACAGTGATTCCTCATTCAACCAAGTACAGTGTGCTTTCTGTCTATATTATGAAATAAACATGAAGCTGGCAATTTGTTAAGTTCCAGGATAGTTGGTGGAGATTGAGAAGCAGCCCTAAACAGTGATTCATCTTGCCTGTCTTTGATGCTTGTCCTAAAATTACTGCCATTCTTCTCTTGAGGACTGAGCTTATACTAGATGCCTAACCTTTAGACAATGTGTGCTAGATGGAAGAATCCTACCCCTATTCTCTAAAGTACCTGTTCAACTATTATAAAAGAAAAAGACAAAATAATGAGAAAAGCAATACATTTAAATTTTTGTGATTTTACTGTGGGACCTAAGTAATGTGCAATTTATTTCCAGTCTGCTGCACTATACTGTCTTACTTAATGAATTATTATAAGGTATAAGATGTATCACAAAGACAGAGTAAACTTCAAAACATAAGCAAAATATATAAAAGAATGTTGCTGTAAATTTAACATTGGCCAAACAGAAAGCACTTAGAATGTTGATTTTAATATTAAATTAGGATAGATGTTAAAATACTAATTATTAAAAATAAATTAGATATCCAGAAGACTACTGATTTCTTTTGTTCTTTTTAATAGGATATACTAATCATAATTTTAAATGTATGTTATAGAGTTACACGTTCATGAATCAAGAACAATTGCAGCTGCTTGCAGAAAGGCTTGACCCTATTCAGCCGAAGGAAGTAAGTTTAAGGGAAGAAATAAAATCTTGTTGTTACAAACAAATGTTTATGGTATGTTGAAAATGGAGTGCATGTACATAACCTTCTTATGCTTATGTGCATTAGTGAAAGCTTGTCCGTAATGGTTCATGTGTGCTGACTTTAGTCAGAGTATTTCATTTTTTGTATGTGTCTGGCTCAAAAGCTTTCTTGCAACAAGTATTTTTTATGATGAGATCATAAAAACCATTTTTATGATGAGATCATAGATGAGCATTCTTTAATTTGGAAAAGGTTATATGAAAAGTAAAGTCCCTGAAGCTTGGTTTCATATATGCATACCCTTTACCCCTTTTGATAACTTCATGTTGTCCTTTGTGATACCATTATCAGAAAAGAGATACACCTACTTATTTGCCAGCAAACTACTGCCAAATGGAACGTATAGTGTTTAACTTAGGTTTGTCTTTCTGGCAGTAGTAATATGGCTCACTGAGCACTGCTCAGCTGCTGATACTTTGAGGCTTGCAGAAACATATTATTTTGAGAGCGCTCTCTCTCTCAGTAGGGTTTGCCTGCAGTCATTATTTTGAGAGCTTTCTCTCTTAGTAAGATTTGCTTGCATTTGTCCAGCAATTGACGAAGTCATGGCAGTTAAAAATCTGATACTATTAAATGTTGTTTAACTACCCTACAGTTGATTTCAATAATACGAAATAAATGAGCGGAGACTACGTTTGTCTTTCAGTAGAACAAACTCAGATATTTGAAGTTATTTAGGTTATAAAGCTGATGAAAATTCAACAGTAGAACATCAAAAGTGTCTAGTAACTCATTTTTCTACTTAAAAATATTAAAAAGTGCAGTATTTCTACTTACAAAATATTTGATTGCAAGCAGAATGTAAAACAGAAATAAACATAATCATTCCATCCAGTATTGAAAACCTAATTGTAAAAATGGCTTTGTTGCTTCTTAAAGTGTACACTTTTTGTTCTTCTCACTAATGCAGTGTTTTGACAAAACACCATAAGAGCATGGAGATTAAATGTTTTGGAACTCCTTATCTGTTCTACAGCCAAGGCCTGTTCCTTCCTTCCTCCAAAGGCTATTTTAAATTACTTATTTAAAAGGTGGCTGTTGATATATTTGAGTTGTTTACCTTTTTGTCTGCTTCAGGTGCGCCAAGAAGCATTGCAGACACTGTGCTCTGCCCCTCCCTCTGATATACTGAACTCTGAGAGTTGGCCCAATCTGCGTAAGCATCTAACGGAGTCTCTGTCAGATCCTGATGCAACTTTCAGTGTAAGCTAATGTTCTGTATTCAGTTATCAGATGTTTAGGTATAATAAAGAGTACTGAAGACAAATAAAAAGTTACATGTGTATTACAGGTAGTCCAGCAGTGTCCTAAGGCATTTGTTGTTATTTGAGCACATACCAGATAAACTGGTTTTGAAGGAAAAGAACTGATTGGTTCCAATAGGTCTTGATTTAAAGATAGCTGCAACAGGACTTTAGAGGCACAAGTACTTTTTAAAATGTTTTTAATGGGGAATGTCTTTTGACGAAGTAAAATGGAAAAAAAACCCTGCTCTGTAAAACATTTAATGTTAATATTTCCTATTTAAGTCAGGTATATACTTCATGACAGTAAGAAAATGATGTTAATGATGCTGATGAGGGAAAAAATTAGTGATTGTGCAATGCACTGCACATGTATGTGCATTGTGTATGTGTTAATGTAATACATTGCTTGCTGACTCTTTTTCATCCTTAGGAGAAAATTTTGAGATTCTATGCAAAAACCTTTTCTTCTTCTCCATTTAATATGACAAGAGAAGTATATACAAGTTTAGGTATGTGCACTAAACTACATTTAAGACTTCATGATTCATGTACTTCCTGAAAATCAGTTATATTTTACTATAAAACAGTCTAATACTCTCTCTCTCTCTCTCTCTTTTTTTTTTTTTTTTTTTTTTTTTAAGCAAAGCACTTGGAGTTGTATTTTCTTTCTGGAGAATATCATCTTCCTATTTCTGCTGGTCTGGATGTATCTAATACAGATATAAATCGTTTACTAAAGAAGGTATAAATGAACTTTCCATACCTTCTATCATTTTTGTCATAACCGAAACACCATGCATTATTTATATTATTTATATTTTAATTATAATCCCTGCATTAACAGGTGCGCCTTTTAAATGAGTACCAAAAGGAAGCTCCATCTTTCTGGATTCGTCATCCTGAAAAGTAGGTCGTTTTCAGTAATGTGTTACTGTTCCTAAATTTAATGATTTGAACATGTAATGGTTACATACAATTTTAACAAAAAGATGGTGGCAGGGTATGCAGATGATTAGATAGTGTTAAGAAGGAAAATAGAAACATGGGGGAAAGTAGAATGGAGTAGTTGCATAGAAGCAGTCATGGGTCATATTAAGATGCTTGCCTTGCTTTTAAAGTGTTATGAATGCTTTATTATAAAAAATATGATAGATGTTTTACAAAATAATAAGTATAAATTTAGTGTTCACAAAACATTCAGTCATTTTGGAGAATACTAGAAGGTTGCTTTTAAGTTTATTCCTGGTAACACAACAAGTATTAATAACCTTATAAGATCAAATTAAAAATAGTGATTGATACTTACTGTTTATCTGAACAGTAAGAGGTTTACAGTAAATTTGTTTCTGATTATTACTTTTGGAAAACTTTAACTGATTTGAGAGTTTTGTTCTCTTTTTCCCTATTTGTGTTGAAAGATACATGGAAGAAATAGTGGAGTGTACCTTGTCACTGTTGTCAGTAAAGCGTGAGCCTAGTCATCTTGCCTCTCCAGAATTTTTGAGCCCAGTCTATTTTTTGGCTCTGCTAGATATCAAGGCTGTTTGGTTCAAAAAATGGACGGTAAGTATAAATAAATAAACCCAAAACACAGTTGTTGATGTTTGGCATGCATCTTAAAAGTGGATTTATGAGTATTAGTATCATAGATCTATTGTGATTGATAATTGCCTATACTGAGCGCTGTAGCTAAAGTCTGATGTCTTAGGATTGTATGTCCTTTGCCCTTTAACCCTACTCTCTCCTTCCCTTTTTATTTGGGTACCAAATAATTTTTATAAAATTTCGGGGATGTTTATGCTCATTAGGACGTAAATCCCTTTGTCATAATTGACAGAAGTCCACCAAAAGATGCAAGTGGTTCTGTAGAATAAATGATGAGCAAGAGAGGCATGAAGGTACAGTTATAAATGCTACAATATATGCAACTTGATGATTCTTGTTGGACATTAGAGCATTCTGCAGTCTGCGATGTATAACCTTATGATTCATGATTTACACAATGTCATATAAATGTGTAGTCTAAAATTTCAGTATGGTTATTGATTTTTCTGTTTTACACAACACACTACACACATTTTTCTAAAAGAATATATGTTTTGTCATCTTACTGTAGTGCAAACAAAAGGCTCGATTCAGTGTAATGCTGGTTTACGCTTGCTGGAGTTTAATTCATCAGGGATGCTGCTGTGCACAGGGTCCCTAATGGAACAGAACTGGAGTTGATTTGGATTTTTGTATTTCAAACTGAAGCTATTTTGGAAGTTTAAATTAGTTCTTCTTTATAATTTTAGCATGCATATTACAGCAGAACAGTGGTCCTTAGACTTTTGGAAAAGAAGTATAAATCTTTGGTAAGTCTATAATTATGGTTGTCGGATTTTACCTGGAACTTGTTTTTGCTTTATATGTTTTGATCTGAATTTTTTCCCCCCTTTTTTCCTTTTGTCAGAGCTGTTCCCTCATCGTTATCTAGACAACTCTTTTTTAATTATTATTTATTATTTTTTAATGATATACCTCATTATTAAATGCAAAGAAGGGTATATGACCTAATCTGAGTGAGAGGAAATTTCTATGCCTTATAGGAGATGTTTATTGTTTATTAAGTCTTTGTTACATTCGTATTGCATTCATATTTAGAATTATTTCTATAAATGTAGGGAAAAAAAGCAAAAGATACCTAAAAATTGTCATAAAAGCTATACACTGAATTTAGATTTTTGTCAGGAAGAGACTCAGAAAAAAATTCATCATAGTCTTTTAAGTTGTGATATGAAGCATTAAGGATTCAAAGTGACAGCAAAATGTATCAATTGGAAAATGTATGGTAATGTAGATGCTAATGCTATCTTATATTCTGTATGGGAAGATCGCTCCACTAGGATGAAAATTTCATCAATTTCAGTGAAAGTAATATAGATATGAAGTCCACTTATTACAGAACTGAACTTTTTGTAAAATCATCTTATACAAATCAATAAATGTAAAATGCATATGGCTGATAAAAGCTTAAAATGAGAAATAAGAATGGGTGTGTTTGATTTGTTTGTCTGTATGCATAGCACAGAGCATAGAATAAGGCATGGTTGTGCAGCAAAAAGTATAAATGGGGAGTCCGTTATAACAAGGTGGTCTAGTATAATTTATAAGCATAGGGTAAGCTTACAATTACATATGATTTTATTTAGTACGTATATTTATTTATTTTACTTCAACTTTTAGTGTGCGCATATTACTTTGAACATATGTGAAAAATATCTTAGTAGCTCCAAAATAAAATAGTTGTAAGCTTACTTTTTTGGTCATACACTATATTTGTGATTAATTTTTAAGTTTACACTGATAAAACTTTTTATGGCAGTGATTAGGCGATAATATGATAATGGTTCATCAGTTTTGCAATAGCAGGGATAGCACTGGCAGCAAACCCAAACTTAGAGTTTCTTAATGTAGATATATTCTAGACAAAGGTTTTCACGTGTGGATACTGGCAGGTTTCCATGTTAATGATAATATAGCAACCAAGTATAGGTAATCATTAATTTCTCAAAATACTTGCATGTTCATTCTACTCTTTTTCATAGATCAGTTGTTTTAGCACTTACAGAACTGAAGTTTCTGATGATGCATTTTACTAGTGGTGTAAAATTTTACCTCCTGGTTTGCCTCTTTATGCAAACCACTGAAACACGATCAGTTGTTGCAGTGATGTCAATATTTAGATTCTTACATTAAAGGGTTGTACTTGGATATAAAAGAAAACAAATTCACTGTAAAATGACAGACATTTTATTTTTGTGTGTTTTTTTGACAGATTAATGCAGCTGTCCAACAGTGTCTTGACTACTTTGAGTTTTGCAAGTCATCAGCTGACAGAACTTCTAGAGTCAGCATTTTTTCCCAGCAGCGCTGTAGTAAGTAACTTTGCATGTATTGCGTTATATGCTTGTGCATCTTAATTTTCTAGGTCTTTGCACTATATCAAAAGGCAAGCTGTCTGTTGGTTTTCATCAGAAAACATTTTATGTTAGTTTTTTGAGAGAACTGTAATACAGCTTACACTGTATGTCTTCATATTCAAAATGATCCATGTGTATTACAATAGTTGTTCAAATGGGTGTTCTAAATTTTTGGTTTTATTGTTAAAGGTGAGAAGCAGAAGTTTTCTTATACTGGACCAGAGTTGCAGTACATCTATTTTGTGCATTCACTGTGCCTTTTAGGAAGATTGTTGATCTATAAGCAAGGTCGAAGTCTTTTTCCAGTACAGATGAAAAACAGAAAAGGTAAGGGGAGAGCTGAGAAAAACGTAACCTGTTGAGTAACAAGTATATCTGTTAGTGTTGTGGATTTATAGGACAGTCCTCTGTTCAGCAGTCCTTTACCTGGAAACCTTTGTTAAAAGATGGCATTGATAATCTTGAGCGGCAGCACCATTTTTTTAATCTTTGATAGAAATGATTGAATAGCTCACTTCTGTCCTTATATTCCGTACATGAATTTCATGTTGAAGGAGAGTTGCATCAATACAGAAGTGATTCAGTGTTGCTAGATATGGATAATATCTGTTGTTAATCAGCTGTCATAGTCAGTTGAAAAAGAGACGTGCAGGATCAAAACTGTTTTTCTGGTGTGAAACCAAACCAGTATTTCAGGCTAAATACAGATGAAAAACAATTTGGAGTTTAACTTATTAATGTAATTGTTAAGCCATTGTAGAGGAAAAGATTGGTACCTATGGAGCCGAGGAGAGAAGAGATGAGATGGTAAAATATTCTAAAGCCTAGAAAAGTCTGCATATAGCAGTACATTGTGCAGGGTTGACAAATACAGGTGCATGAGGAATACAGTAGTCTGCCATTACATTAACGTCTTTACTAGTTCAATATGGATTGCATAGTATTTCTAGATAATAGTTCTTGGACTTTTCTTTTGAAGGTATTTTGTACTCTGGTTTGAGGATCAGGACTTGAGAGGTCTAGTATGAAGTGGCTGTCTTGTGAGGAAGAAACATCCACTACTGTTTGAGTCCTTTTGTCATTTGCTGATAGGCTGTATATTCCACTCAAGCAGTGGTCCCTTGATGATGTTTAGCTTTTTCCTCTTCCTACAAAAGCCAGTGATCTTACCATCTATCCTCTTAACAGAATCCATCTCAGTTTCAGAGATGCCAACCCTTTCCTCACAAATTGCCTGATTTATTAATGTAATTACATTAAACTGAAAGAAGTAGTTCCTAACCTGCATTTAGCTGAGCATTTGTTGTTTTTGTTTCAGACCTGAAAAAGAGTGTGTGTGTTCGACCGTTTATCTTTTTTTCCAGCTGTATCACTTAATCTATTAGAAAATAATGCTTTTTCTTACAACCATACATCCAGCATTCTCAAACTTTGGCTGCCATCTATTTCAGTGGAAGGCATGGTAAGATTGGAGTTGCCTAAGTTGGGAGCAAGATCAAGCTTTATAATTGAGCATGAAGTGATACGGTAGAGTTCCTGGGAGGTGCATGTCCTTTGCTTTACCATTTGTATGTAATGTTGATGTTCTCAGTAAAAGAAATGTGTTGCTTATGCATATTTACAGAACCAACTTTATTTGTAAGATTAAAGCTGTATGTTGATTTCCAGATTACGTTTTTCTTTCTTTCCTTTTTTCTTTTTTTTATAGATCGTGTATCACTAACAGATCTGTTGGTATTATTTACTCAGCTTATTTATTATTCTCCAAGTTACCCAAAGACAACTTTGACAGTGCATACAGGTATATGTTTACATACTAATATATTCATAATAATGAGTCATTTGGTAACTTCTATATTTTATAATTTTTAGTTTGGGTAAGCATGTAATAGCATATAAGTAAGGGTAAGCAGATAGTAGCAGTATTTGTGCAAATTTTTCTTTCCTGCCTCTACTTGTATTAAATCAGTGCTTAACAAAGTTATGTTTCAGAAATATTTACCTAAGCTGTACAGATATATTAATGTATATGTATGTAAGTTTAAAAAATACAAATAAATACTTCTTGTGTTTGCCAGACAATTATTCTCCAGCAAGTCTTGTTACAGAGATTCTGCAAGTTTTTTGTGACCAGACGGGATGTGCTGCTGAATGTTTATATACTGATGCAGTGGTAGATGCCCTTCTTCATCCTATTCAAAATTTACTGAGTGGCACAGAGGTTTGTTGTAGTCTTTCAAATAATATTTAAACCTATGTAGGATCATCATATTACATATTTGCTCTACAGAAGATGTATGTAGTTATATGGAATTACATCTGCTTTTTTTATCCACAAGACATATGAAAATCTAAGCACCCATGTAAGAAAATCTAAGCACCTGTGAAAGAAAATCTTACCTGCTCTGCTTGTTACTTAAAAGGAAAAGTACTTTTATTCATTTTTAAATTCAGCTTGCAACTTGAAGTGTTCTCAAAGCATGGAATAGGTAAAACCTATAATACTTAATAGAAAATTATTGTTTTTTTTAAGTTAGAAAAAGGGAGCGAGGATTTTTCTTTTTTTTTTCTTTTTTTTTTTTTTTTTTTTAACATCCTCATGAGATGTAAAACCTTTGTGAAGTATTATCTACACTTAGGTCCTTGAAAGCCTAGTTATGCTTGTATGGCAAACTGCTTTAAGTTTCAGCTTGTCCCATTACTTTCTGTTTTATCTGATACAGTTTCATTGATCTAGGTGACAGTGAGTCTCTGGACAGAGATATGAGGATGAGGGCCCCAAATGCACATGGAGTACATTAGCAACCTGAGCTGTCCTGTATAGAGAGTCTTTGAGAGAAATGAATAGCTGTGATGCTTTGAATTGACTTCCTGAGATTATGAAGGCAGCCTAGGATCCTACCCTATGTACCTTATTTAGATTCTTAAAGTGAAATTTTGTCAATACCCTCCTAATTATTTTTTACTATAGTTTGTTTTTTAAATATTCTTATCTATATATTTTTAAATTGAAATATTTTTATAAGTGTAAATAGCTGATCTCAAAAAAATTTTAAATAGATATTTCTATAATGCTTAAAACCATGGTCATGAGAGACTTGATCATGTCAATAATTTAGATGGTTTGTGAGTACCTGCGCTGAGTACAATAGCATTGTTTATACATACATTATACATATTGGAAGGATATATGCACTCACTTTTGTAGGATCAACACTTCAAGTTGTCTTGTTATTATTTTTTACTGCAAAGATTTAATGCAGATGTTTTAAATGATGAAAAAGACTGAGCCTGTACATATTTTGAACACTGATAGGTGAATTTAAAAATAGTACTAAATCAGTACTTCATTGATTTGCCATGACTGAGGTCTCTATAATCCCTCAAGCAATCTCAATAGTCACATTATATTATAAAGTGTATACAACTGTCTCTGTTTTGTATTGTACATTAGTAAACTATTATTAATTTAAAAATAATTAACCTTTAACAGTTCCTCCTTTTTTCTTTCTGCTATGAGCAGCAGTTACTTGTAGGTAGCTGAGCTCTTACGAGCTGTAAGCCCTCCTACACCTTAGCGTAGGCTTATTTGGGAAAAAAAACAACAATAAAAGAGGTCATAGTCAAGAACACTTAATGCATACATGAAAATCTGTTATGTTTGCACAGTGGCTGTTTTAGGCCCAGATCTGTATACGGTTGGTAAATGTGGAATGTGTCCTAGTTGTTCTGATGAAGCTGCTGCACCAGTGCAAATTGATTTGTATCATATCTGGCAAGTGGATGGTCAGAAAAATCAGAGTGACCCTCTTCTCCCTTTATAAGAACTGGAACTATTTGCTTCCCAACCAAGCCACTGGCACTTCTTTCACGCCCTGAAATCCTGCGACCCCATGTAGGATGTGGTGTTTGCCTCTATAATGCTGGACTATGCTTCTGTGATTTATCTCAAATGGAAGGCTGCACTGAAATATGATAAGAAATAGTAGCACTGGAAACTTTAGTCATCTGGCCACACATCTTTATTAATTTAGGGAGGAGGTAGGGAGCCCATTGGAGCTGCATGCAGCAGTCTGTTCTCAGTTGCATAGTGGGCCTAATGAGCAAGTATGGTTCTGTTGTTTGGGCTGTAAATCCACTCCAAAAAAGTGCAGGGCTTGCTTGCATTTTAAGTAGAATAGTACTGCTAGTCTGTCCTACAGAGGGGTGGAGAAACTTGGTGGCTATGAGCAGCTGTCAGATTTTTTGGACAGCAGTAGTGACTTTTTGGGCTCTGTAGCCTCTGAATGGCTGCTCAAGCACAGCTGATGTAGAACACTTTATTCACATTTTAAATAAACAAAGTACTATATATTCTTTTGTCTTGCACAAGAAAAGTAAAATAAAAGTACTCTGTGAAGATATAGTGACAGCCTAGTACAGTTCTTTCTTGGAATGCTGAACGATGTCTCCCAGTAACCTAAAAATAAAAGTTCAGAGAGCCTGCTTTTTAACTCTCTGTATTACTGAAAATTTTAACCAAAAAACAGGGTCTTAAACATATTTATCTTTTAAGTTCCTTAGTCCACAGGTATTAATAGTAAATGCCTTAAGTTTTAAAGTAATAAGACTTTATTTTTCCTCAGTGCATCATATATAATATAGAACTACCTGTAAGAGAAGAAACAGGAGATGAATAGTATAGCATTTTAAAATCCCGTCTCCCATGAATCCTGCTGTCCTTGATGGACGAATGAGAAAGATGTAAGCAGTGGACTTTCAAATTATTCTTATATGCTTATATATGCTTATTCTCCGCTTGGACGTACTAGGTATTTAACAAGCATTACTGGGAAACAGTAATCATCCTTGTGTTCAGCTCTTTCTAGAAACTTCCCTAAAATGCATCTCTCTGATTCCTCTCCATTTTCCCTAGTATGGATAGGTGGAAGTTACCAAAGGACATTTCTCCCTTTGAAAACTATAATTCTTCTTTGTAAGCACATCATTTATGTGTAAGTCTTGGGAACTGGGAGTGTTTCCCAGTTTCTGAGTGTTAAGGTACACTCTAGTTATCTCATGACTGTATGCTGAGAAATGAGCTGATGTGCAGTATTTTCTGAGGCATGTGGACAGGAACAGAGTTTCGATGAGCGTCTTTAGGATGCTTAGAACAAGCCATGCGGAGCTGCAACTGCTGGATGCTTGCCCTGGGCACATCTTCTCCCTTTTTCTGCTCCCTCAGGGTTTGGCTGCCAGGTTCAGGGCCAACTTAGATAATGGTGCTGGTGTGCAGCCTAGGTGATTGCTGGGCTATGTCTGAGCCTGACCCCAACTCAGCTTTGTGGCTTGACCTTGGACCTACCTCTTCTCCATCGGCTTGTCTGAGGATTAGTACTGTTTGCTGAACCTGGCTACCGTGACTGGACCGGGTCTACTTCTCTTGCTTGGGTAGCATTGGAATGACCATTGGTTTGATGGGGAAACCTCTGCCTCTATCCCTCTGACTTTGCATCACACCTGGCTCCCCTGCCCATGCAGAGCAGCCTGCCCTCACTGCTACCTGAGAGGGTCTTTGTGGAGCACCATGCTCGCTTGTCCACCATTGACATACTGGGCTCACTTACTAATGAGCACTGGCCAACTCGGCATTTATTCCGATCAGACATTTACTAGTGGGTGTACTGGACAGAACAGTCTGAATTCCAGTGTTAAATGTTCAGGCCCTGTTGATTACAGCCCACTTTACAGAATCAGTTGTGCCTCCATGATGTCCGATGTGCATAAAGAGTTGCCAGAAGTTTGCTCCAGTGGGGAAGACTTCCTTCCTAATTTCAAAGCAATGACTTATTATGGAAAGAAACATGCTTGTACTGTGACTTTGGGAAAGGAGGGAGAAATAAACAAGAGCAAGGTTTTGAAGAGAGAATTTAAGTGAGGTGGACAATCAAGATCTTGTGAAATTAGTTTTCCCATAATAGCTAAAGGGTTGGTAATTCATACACACAAAAAGGGAGTTGATGTATTTGTCACCTTGATTAAGACACCCAGGATTATTGGGAGTCTTCCCACATTGATTGTGGAGGAAAAAGGAGTGTCTAATTTCTAATAAGAAATGTCTGTTTTCCATATCTCTGCAGTCTGTGGAGTAGTGTCATAACCATTAACTGGTAATTACTGCTTTTTGTGATGAAGATTTGAATGTAGCCTGCTTGCTTATTTTGAACCATTAAGCAGTCATTAGAAAAATGACCTTCAGGTTCTGCATACGCAAGCCAGACTTGAATAAACAGATTTCACAAAAGCACTGAATTTTAAACTTTTTTTTTTTTTTTTTTTGTGGCTTCCAAACAGATGTATGTAAATTGTCTTGAAACGACTTTAATTCACGCAGCAGATATTTTGGCAAGGATTGCTGCTGTAGAAGATGGTCTTTCTGTTCTTCTTTATGGAGGAAATGAAAACTCAGCCAAAGATAGGTAAGAGTATATTAATGAATTACATTAGTCATATGAAAAAAGACTTGTTTTCCCTTTTTTATTTATTTATAATACACAATATGTTTTGTTTACGCTTTGAGTAAACAGTACATGATTATCAGGTAAGATAGGAAGTGTTTTAGAGAATGTATTGTGGAGATAGTTATGTGACTAGCTGGGGAAATGGCATTTTTAAGAAATACTTTTTATTAAAGGAGATTTTCATGGTTTATGGGTTTTTCTTACTCATATGAGAGAGAGAGAGAGCACGAGTGAGCGAGCATGCTTTCCTGTCTCTGAATGTAGTTCCAGGGTACTCATTGTGTTACTGGTCAGGCCAAAGGGCCCTCTTTAGTATGTTTTCTTTGAAATAAATATTGAAAATGAACCTTTTTATTGGAAGGCTAGATTTAATGTACCATTTGGATCAGCAGTTAAGAGGCATACTTTTTAATACATCAGGAGCTGACATACATAACAGCATATCTACCTTAGGAGCTTGTGTGATCCAATGGGTAGCGTATTGTGAGATGATGCTAAACAGATCAGTAAAACTGAGAGTAGTCTTTAAAAGTAACTAAGCTGCAGGTCATGAAATTAGTTGAAAAGTCACAGCTGTCAGTTACAAGGAACGTGTAGCTGGAAATGTTGGAAGTAAAAGATAGCGATTTGGAGAAAAAGGTGTCCTTTGCGTTACTAACCTATAAGACTTAAGAAACAGATCTCAGATACGGAAAAAGAAGAGCAAGCACAAATTTTGCCCCCTTATAATAAGAAGGGTAGTACTGATTAAGCAAAAGATAAAATGACTTGTCTTGTTCTTCCTGACTGGACTCTTTAAAAAAGATAAACAGTATGTAGCTTGTGGTCATGCGGGCTACATGGAAGGCAATGAATTCGTTTTGGGTTTATGTGGACCTGTAGCTAGAGTATAATCACTTGCCCTACGTTTTCTCCTCCTCTGAATGATGTTACAGGGATTAACACAGTGGGCCAGAGTTTCTTTCCATTGTTCTTACAAAAAATTAAATAGGCTCATGCAAGGGATTTTTTTCAAGCTGTGTTGGTGACTGCAAAACAACATTTTAAAAGTATGATTTTATTTCTAGTCCTACAGCTGTTCATGTAATTGTTGAGTTTACAAAGAAACTTCTTCATGACGACATTTCTCTTTTATCTGGATCCGAGCTTTTGCCAGTTGTTAAAGGAGCTTTCATTTTTGTATGTCGTCAGATGTACAGAACCTGTGAAGGCCTGCAGGTGCTTATTCCTTATGGTTTGCATGAATCTATTGCAGAAGCTTGGAAAAAGGTAAATCTCATTTGGAATCGGGAAGATTAGCAAAATCTTACTGTAAGAGTTTCAGTTTGTACAATAGCTGTTCTTTGGTTTAGATTTTTTACATTTAAGTAGTGAGATAAGAATGCTTGGCAATTAATTCTTGTTCTAAAAATTAACTTCTGTTTTTCAAATTTTCTTTCTGTATGTGAACTTGGCAGGTGCTTAGTTTAAGACTTACATGTTTTAATGTGAAACCAGGAACTCTGAAGATGTATAGGTAGATCTGTCTTTCGTAGACTAACATATTTCTCACCATTGTCCTTGAAAGAGGTCATCTGATACCATAATGGCCAGTATCCACCACAAATCTGGTCGTCACTCTTTGGTTTGGATATATAGAAAGAAAAAAATTCCAAGGTGTGGTCTTAGTAGATTTTTAGGATAAGCTAATTAGTTTTGAGGGGACATAGGAGGAAAAATAAATTCGAAATGTTTGGTTAGATGCCATTGAAATGTTCTCAAGAGACCTTATGAGTTGTACAGGCAGGAGTTCTCTCATTTGCATACTTGGATAACCTACTGAAGTGTTGAAAGTGTAACTTCAGTCTGATTGCTGGTCTAAGACTCTTTCTGCTTGAAAGAGCTTGAGCTCAGCAGTTCTGCTGCATACTGTGCATGTACTGAACCTACTTAATTCACTAAACTTTTCCAGTTCTGTTGTTCTGATAGCCAAACAACATGAAAATTCTTACCTGGTTATTATAACCATTAAGTTGATGTGGAAAAATGTATCTGGATGCAGCAGTGGCAGTTTTCAATAAGTTTGCAGTGAAATAAAATTGACTTCTGGTTAACTGAAAGTGTATTTAAAGGATAGATGTTAAAAGTTTTAATGGAAAAATGAAATAAAATTGTTTGACTAAAAATAGAACCATCTTTTTTCTTTTCCTCCAGTGACTGTAAAATATTTGCTTAGAGTCAAAGGATCAGACCAAGCTAGAAAAAAAAAATTGACTAAGCGAGTAAAGAAACAGAGATTTGAATACAAGGGAAGCAGAATGGAGCGATTATTCTTCCTGTAAATGCTGTATGGTTTTATTATGATTAGAAGTTTTAGAAATGCAAGCAGTCACAATGTTTACTGAGGCAGAAAATATCAGAAATAAATAACTTGAATAGAAGAGAGACTTTAAATCATCAGCTTGTGGATGTTTCTTACTACTTTCACATACGAATATTTTTATAAAAGCATAAACTTTTAGTTGAAAAATTACTTAGTTTACTGTGATATACTTACAATTCCAAGTTTCTCAGCAAAGAATGTCTTTTTGAAACGATGTTGCATTGAGAAACCTGATTTTTGTTGAATAGAGTTTAGTTTAATTGAATCATGCTGTAACGTACGTAAGTCTGTCTTTTTGTGTTTTCCTTTCTTATGTAACTAGTCAGTCTTACTTGAACTAACTTGTTACTCTATTTAGTGGTTATCATATGCAGTCTCCGATATGCTTTTGATGGGCATTTTCTAGTTATTTGTTCTAGAGCTCTATAACAGGTACACATGCACAGCAGACTTCTGTGAGCATTATAATCATTTGTTATAGTGTGGAACATCATTTAGACAAATTGTTTTGATACATACAAGATATATAAGATGAATGCATAGAATTAAAAAATCATCAAACTTTTAAATGATAAAATGCCATTTCTTCACACGATTTTGGAGGTCAAATTGAGGCTGAAGTGCAGTCTGTGTATTCAGGACTTAAGGAACCAGCAAACTGGTATACTGAAAGTCAAGTTTTCAATTCTGTCATCTTGATTATTTTTTGATAGTTTTCTATCATTGGCCTGCTTTAAAACACGAGAAGACTGAAAGGGAATCTTATCAATGTCTATAAATATCTTAAGGGAGAGTGTCAATAGGATGGGGCCAGACTCTCTTCAGTGATGCCCAGCGACAGGACAAGAGGCAGCAAGCACAAACTGAAACACAGGAAGTTCCATCTGAATATAAGGAAGAACTTCCTTACTATAAGGGTAGCAGAGCACTGGAAGAAGTTGCCCAGAGAGGGTGTGGAATCTCCTCTGGAGATACTCAAAACCATCCTGAATGCGATCCTGTGCAATGTGTGCTCTAGGTGACCCTGCTTGAGCAGGGGGGTTGGACTAGATGATCTCTATAGGTCTCTTCCAACCTCAACCATTCTGTGATTCTGTGAAAATATTCTACCATTTATAGTGTAGCTAAAAGATTGGAATTCGATTTAAAAAAAATCTATACAAGCACTGGTTATGAGTTTTTTAATGAATAGACTAGTGGTTGTTTTCTCTTACTTTACATGTCTCTGAGACTTAATACTGATGGACAAAGAGGTTTTTTTCATGCCAGATCCTGATAAGAATTCTGGGACAAACGTTGACATTATTGCACAGATAAAAGAAAACTTGACACATCTAGGACTACTAATGACTTTAATAAAGCAACCTTTTCTGGATAAATTATCTAATGTATTTATAACAGTGTAAATCCACTATGTTCACTGAAATTAACATCTGTATTATATATTGCTCACTTTCATTTGAATGAATTGTGCAATATGCTTCTCATGCCTAGAAACATAAAAAGCTTAAATCATTGATCTTAAATATTAGATGTTTTCCCAGAATTATTTTCAGATATCATTTAAATTACTGTCCCCATCAAATATAATGTGTTTGTGTGGGGGGGTGTTTTTTGACAGTTATGTAGTAAATTTGCTACTGAGAAGTAGATGCATAGAAGTGTGTGTGAATATATATGTATGTATATAAAATTTACACACAAACATACATACATTATGTGATATTTTGCAACTTTCGGAGTCTATTATTATTATTTTTTAAAAAAAAGCATTTTAAGGAATACTTAAAAAAAAAAAATAGCCTTATAGTGGTTTATACCTGAGTAAAAAGTGAAAAACGATTTTTTTTTTCTGGATAAAAAATGAAATCGAATGGTATATTCTCAACCAATACCAAAGGCTCAATTACAACCTGCTCACTCCCCTTTTTGATATTTTCTTTTTGGGGTCTTTTGTCTTTTTTGACACTAGTTAGAGAAGTCTAGTGTTTAAAAATGATGTAAATGGACAACAGGTTTGGTTGTTCTTTGTTTTTTTTTTTTTTTTTTTTTTCTAATTTCACAGGCAAGTTTGCTTTCAGAAAGAATTCCCACTCCTGTGACTGGTGCAAGCTCCCCTTCGCCAATAAGTCAAGAATCAAAAAATGTGTAAGTAATACCTAAATTAGGGTCACGCACTGCTACTTTACTGATGTTTGAGGCATCTTATAACACTGTTGTCTTAGCCTTTTGCCAGAAATATACTGGCAAGGTAGATGGAGCAGTATCGTCCTAGCATAGGTCTCTGTAGAGTTGCAAAAATTGTTCTCGACCTTTCAGCACCTTGTTTTTGGAAATTCTGGACTAGTTTCTAGCAGAAGCCTTTTCCTCCTCAAACACATGTAAAAACAATAATTTGTGAGTTCTTACTAGTTGCTCACAATGTTTTTCCATTGGTGAGAAATTCTGTACTTGCTTTGCCAAGTCAAAAATTTATAACTTCCACATTAATATCTAGGAAAATTTGTTCAGGCTCAGATAGTAAGTTATCAGTATGCTTAAGGGTGGTACAGGTCTTTTGGTTCTTGAAGGAATTATCTATATATTATGTGCATCTCTCTCTTCATTGACCTTTAGTTCTACTGGTCTGGGTTTGGATATTTGTACGAAATAGTCTAGTACTTACTATAACTTTCCTAAATACTACTTCTACTAACATAACGTAGGCATAGTCAATGCATTTTTATTTTTCAGAGCTACAAATTGTAGTGTTTCTAATGTTTTCTTATACTTCTTTCAAATCTTCTAATGACTGTTCTGCTACTCCTACAGCTCATTATCAGAAGAGACTTTGTTAGATGCCTTACTAAATTTTTCTGCCACGCCAAAAGGACTATTTCTGCTTCATAGTACAGGGGCCATGAATGACTGTGTGACTTTTATGTTCAACAGTTTATCAAAGAAAAAGCAGGTAAGCATTACAGAGTATGGACAATACTCTGTAATAGAAAACATTTTTAAAAAAAGTACTGTGATAAAATAAGAGACAAAAGAAAGCAATAAGCAAATAAATTTATTCTTTGCTGATGCTGCATGTCCCAGATAACAAAGTATTTGATAAAATACTTGATAAAGATGTTTAGTTGTACTCTTGACTGTGGCAAATCTGTAGAAGGTAATTTTCATGAACTGTCCAATTCTAGTGATACAGTGGATTAAATTCTGTAAGCAAGTATAGGAAAGATCAATATTGAAGAGTTCCATGCACTGTGTCACTAATTCTTTGCTCTATATTTGTGTCTAACAGACAAGTGAAAATGAAGAATCTGGTAATCAAGTGATTGTTACACAAATGGCAACAACACCAACAGGTGCTGTAGCTCTACAGAGTTCAGGTAATTAGAAGAGCAATTTTATTACAAATAGTTACTTGCTATAGTCTCCAACAGAAGAAGATTATGAGAATGATGTTAAAAAAGATGAACTGACTGGAATAATTATGTAGTATTAGCAAATGTCTTGATTTCTTCTTGTTAGGAATTTATTCCTTCAAATTCTTAAATCATTCACTTATCTTGATGCAGTTATTTTGTTTCTTACAGTATATGAAATTTTTATTTCATGGTTTGAATTCCCAGAAATTTTCTATATGTGCATAAATGCATTTATGACTGTTAAGAACAAGCTGCTAACAAGTTACAGGTGATCATTAATTCTCATCTGCAGATCAATAAGTTTTGATTTCTGTAACTGGTTTGTAGTTTTCCATGGCTACTGGCTGCTCAAAGAGTGAAAGAATGCACAGACCTGAATGTCATTGGTTCTTATATTCAGTAGTGAGATGGAATTGAGATTTTTCTGAATTCTTGCCTGCCAGCCCATGAATAAAAGTCCCTTCAGATTCATTCTCAGATAGCTTAACTGTTGTCATACCTTACAGGGGCCTACATAGTCAGTAGATTAACAAGAATCTTACCAATAAAGTAAAGTAGTATCTTAAGTTGTTTAAGAAGTCTGTGAGGTGTGGAAGTTGCAAATGTTCTCTCTAGATATCTAGAAGTCATTGGTATATAATTAAAATATTTGACTGAAAGCGTGTCACAAAGGCAGGCAAATCCTGTCAGTCAAGGAAACTGGTTGTTAATTGTTTGTTATTTACACTTGTGAGATCTTTATGAAATTAAGGAGTAGATGTACTTGAGTAACTCCATCTGTCCTGTTTAAGGTTCTTAGTCAAGTCACTTGTCACAGCCTTTGGAATCAAAGACAAATGGTAGACCAGAAAAAATCGATGTCAAGCTCAACGTTGATTTTCAACCTTGAAAGGAGATTGTATAGTGTCATTAAAGTTGTTACTAGGAGTCACTTACATCTGGAGATTTCTTAGTTAGATGTCTATCTTTCCCCTACTTTTTTATTTAATATTTCACATTTTAGATTCAGTTAATAGTATTTGTATTTAAAAGATTTTTTCAGTGCTTTGAAATGTATCACTATGGTATGTTTTCATTTATTGATGAGTTAAAGTAAATTTTATATTTAAATTTTATATTTTTAAAAACATGGGACCAACATTACAGAAGCATTGATGTATAGGAATTATCTAAAGGAAGACTAGCAGCTTACTTACATTGAACGATGTAGTGTATAGAAATACCATCCTACACTTACTGCAAACTGCTGCTGTAGATTTTAGGCTAAATATAAGCAGAACAGTGTAGAAAGGTAGGTTGATTGAAGGATTGTGCATGGGGGAATAAAATGGTTATTTTATGTGACTTCTTGTTTGTATTCTTACCATTCTCATGATTAGAACAAAAATTTGTTTTAGGCTTTATAAAAGCACTTGTAACTGAACTATGGGCTCTTCTGGAATGTGGAAAAGATGATGCAAGGATGACTCAACCCAGATCTACTCCAGTCGATCCTATTGACCAAAGCTGTCAGAAGGTGAGAAGTTACTTAAGGGAGGAGAGAATGATTTATAATATTTTTCTATGTTGACATAGAAAACAACATTATATTTTATCTAGGATGTTTACATAACTTTCTGATTTTTTTTATTACATCTATACTTGTTTCTAAGCATGTGGGGCAAAATTAATGAAATACACTAGTCAAATAATGAGTTACTGAAAGAGGTCTTGTATTGCATGGAGGGCCATGATGCCAAGGATCTACTAAAGTCAGTATAAAATAATAAATAAGACTCACAACAAAAGTGAAAGTCTTAAAATAACTGTCCATTAATTCAATCTCTGAATATTGTAGAAAGATCAGTTATCCTTGTGTTTTAGAATATGTTCTGTGCCTCTGAATTTTACAACTACACAATAAAGTATTACAGCTTTCAAAAGAATTCTGAAGTCATTTCCAGAATTATATTTCATTTATACCAGTGGGAAAAAACCTCAGCTTTTTACTAAGCTATCTGCTTGTGTAATTTGACAGTTTATACATATTTCACAGATATTGCTGCCTTTTGAGATTGTAGATAGACCTGCCAGGTTTGCAGCATTATTTTGGGCAGCTCTACACATGTCAAGTTCAGCCTACATAAAAGATAACAAACTTGAATTAAATGCAAAGTAATTTTATAAATATGTTTGGTTATACTTAATTAATAACCTCTTTCGTTCACCCATTCTTTTTTTTTCCTTTCACTAGTCTTTTCTGTCTCTGATAAACTTGCTCACCTATCCTGCAGTTTTTGAACTCCTCAGTAAACAAGATATGCCAAATAGACCACTGTATTCACTCCGTGAAATTCCTACAGATATAATTGTGAGTATGTCTTTTTCTTTTGAAAGAAAAATTAATTCTTCTATAAGGATATTTTTACCTAAGAAAATAATTACTCTAACAATAAAATAAATTATTTCTTATTACTGAAAGATGGTGACATTTTCTGCATTTTGTATTATATACAGCATGAGGGCAGTATATGCACGTATCATTTCATGTTAACCTAAATTTTAATTCTGAAGTCCTAAAGATAGTATAAAATGTGTTGTCCACTTCAGAGATCTTTCCTGGATTATATTAGAAATATGCTTTTTCCAGGAAAAAGTGACTTATATGAATATCTGTATGTGCATACAATTTCATGCCTACACATGGGTATTATATAATATTGTTTTAACACAATCTGTGGAAGCAAACAATGGTAGAAATTTCGTCTTCCTAAGTAGCACAGATCATTCACATAAACTAAAATCACTAATTAGAAAATTAAGGCATGTTTCAGTCTTTTCTAAAATAGTAATACTATTTTAGAAGTTTAGTATTATTCCTTATTATTTGCATATCCTGTATGTCTGCATATCTTGTATGTGAAAATATCCTGTATTGTTTAGTGGCTAGTATTATGCTTTATCCATTCACAATCATTTTCTTTTTTTCTTGTCTACAGATCAGAAGCAATTAGTTGCAGTTAAAATAAGATCTTTGCTAATGAGTCAGCACTTGGAATTGATATTGCATGACAGTGTTGAGTGTAAACTCTTGATCGATAGTACTTTAAGTTGTTTGGGCAGTGTGTGTTGTACTGGTGTTTGTTGTGTTTGGAAGTGTTTTTGCTGTTGTTCTGTAACACTGTTTAGGTGACTTCAGGAGAAGAAGCGGTGATAGTTTTAATTTATCCAGTCTACTCAGCGTTGCCGTGTCCACTAATGGATAGTTTAGTTCAGTAATAAGGTTTTCTGAGGCACTGGAAGTGGGGAGTTGCATGCTGAAGGTGGTATATATTTGCCAGTTATTAGATCAGGGTAGATCTTTAGTAACAGTTTTATGGCTTTGAAGGCCTATGTCACTTGGACATTTGAGGAGCTTCAAAAGTTTGGTGGAACTTTTTACGTTTCCAAAAGTAGCAATACTAGTATTATTGTTGAAAGTTACCTGAACAATTGTGGATAGAGGTGTTTTGGATGGAGTTTGTTTCACTTAATTACTGTCCAAAAGGCAATTGTGCAAGTCTAAGATAGACATTCAAGATTCAGTTGTTAACAGAAGGGAAATGGGTTATTTAAGGGGACATTCATGTATGTCATGGAGCTGCTGGAGCCAGTCCAGTGAAGAACTGCTAAAATGATGAAGGGACAGGAGCATCTGCCCTGTGAGGAAAGGCTGTGAGAGCTGGGCCTCTTTAGCCTGGAAGAGAAGGCTGGGGGAGGAGGGGGTGTCAAGAGGATCGGACCAGGCTCTTTTCAGTGATGCGCAATGACAAGAGAGGCAACGAGTGTGAACTGAAACAAGCAGCTCCGTGTGAATGTGAGAAAAAACATCTTTGCTGTGAGGGTGACTGAGCACTGGAAGTAGTTGCCTAGAGAGGTTGCAGAGTCTCCTTCCTTAGAGATGATTCAGGAGCCATCTGGACACATTCCTGTGCAATGTGCTGTAGGTGACCCTGCTTGAGCAGGAAGGTTGGACTAGTTGATCTCCAGAGATGCCTTCCAACCTCAACAATCTAATTGATTTGTGTGTTTTGTCCTTCTGTATTTTTGTATCATACAAATGATACACAGAATTTGACTTGCACTATTTTATGTTGAATTATATTTGATAATGCACATAACTTCAGTCATCTTAGCATGCCTTTTGTTTCTTAAACACACAGGATTTAAGCGTTATTTCTCCTCTTAGTATTTGTGGGTAATTAGTTGCATCATAACAGATTATCAGTTGGGCTTTTACTGCTTCTAACAGTTGATTAACCAGGTTTTGATTTTGTTGCCTTAGGAAAGTTGTTATGGCTCTTTCTTAATCCCTTTTGGTTTTTTTTTACCCTAAATTTGTTGAATAAAAATATTTTCTAAAATGCAGCAGATGATTCATGATCCTTCCTGCCTCCATTCTACCTTTGAGAGGTTCCTTAGGAACAGAGTTGCGAGAGAATCTGGCTTGAAATGTACCCTCCAAATCTGTATCTTTGAAAGGCATGTTTAAGCTAAGTGAAATTCTCTAGTGATTATGGAGAATCTAAGTTATATTTAGATACTTTACTCTTATGGTAGAATGTTATTTTATTTAAATACCTAATACTTAAATTTTATTTACTTTTTTTTTTAAGATTTATCTACACATTTTTCTGATCAGACCCTCTGTTGAACGTTGTTGACTACCTTCTTTCCTAATATCCTAAATCAAAGCTTGAACTGCTTTTCCAGTGGTCCTATACCTATGCCTCCCCTTTCTGCTGTTTTACTGGCTTCAAGTTTGGATGCATAGATGAGAGAAGGAAGTTGTTGTCAAAGAAACAACATTTGACTTTATATATTTGCAAGTATAGAGATACAAATATATAAAAAAGCCCTGGAACCTGAAATGAATCATTTTATTAATTTTAGTGCCCCTTACTGTTTGTTCGGTAATATAGCAACAGGTCAAAGTTGATTTGTTTTATTGTGAATTTTAATGTGATTTTTTTCCACTATATGGAAAAAGCGCATTCTTTGCAGCTCTTTCCCCCAACCTCCTCAAGAAATCTAATAGATGAAATATGGTTTCACTTCATTTTAGATAAGAATATATTTTAAGGTGACAGTTTACTTTGGCAAATTTTAATTATTTTCTTATAACTGTGATCTGAACAGTTGAATAATAATACTCTCTGATGTTTCTGGCCATACTTATTAAACAGCAATAAAATAAAGGTTTGAATTTAATCCATATTTTAAAAAAACCCAGTAAAAACTTTGCATTTTGTTTCTTCTGACTATAATGAAGTTACTGCTTTAGAAGGACTTTGGATAGGCAATAAACCAGAGGAGATCTATGCAAGAAATAGGAAGTATCCTTAAGTCATTGTCTATTATGTTAGACTCTGTATTATGAAAAAGGTAAGACTCGACATCCAAGCCAAACCTTGCTACGCACAGGACTGATAGCCACGCTTCAAAGCATTTTGTACTATCTAGAGTTAGGGAGGGTATTATACTAAAGGTATTGCTTTTTCAGTCTAGTATGGCTTATTAATCATACTTCTGTGTTAATTTTATCAAAATAGTTAGATGTATAACTGTTTCAACTGCTTCCTAGCAGTTTTATCATAGGTTAATGTTAAATGTGAAATAGAATATTTGATATGCCAGGATCTTTTTGTATGTTTGGTGATTTTTTTTTTCTTTTCCCTACTTAGTAAGTTTTGTTTCCCAGCCTTCTGTACTGTTCTTTTTTGCCTTTGGCTTCTACCATGGAAAGCACAACTTATTACAAAAATAATTTAAAGCAATTTTTTTTAATCATAGGTTTCATTCTTTAGTAAACAACTTTGTGAAACTATTGTGTTATTATATATACAAAAAATGAAGACATACGTGAGATTTTTTTTACTTCTCTTGGCAGGATATCATTGACAGGCTTATAATTTTGAATTCAGAAGCTAAAATTCACTCCTTATTCAATTATGAACAATCACATGTATTTGGTTTGAGGTAAGATGCCTTTTTTTAAAAAAAAATCCTTTGGTCACAATAACCAAATAGAGTAAAACATGCTTGTATGCATTGTTTGCAATAAGCTAATGTTGTTCGGGTTTTATTATGCATGAAGGTGAAATTTGCTTTTTCTTGAACACAGGATAGAATGAAAAATACGTCCTACAAAATGAGAATAGCAATGAATCTAATCTTATTACAGTAAATGGATATATTGTAATATGATAAGCAGTAATAGAAATTGCTCATTGTTATTTTATCCAGTTGATTGAAAAGGAAATATGGTGCATCCATCATAGTACATAAAACAAAAATCATACCAAAATACTAAAATAAACAAAGTATTTTATATTATGCTTCCATCAGGCTTTGTTTTTCTAGTTTCCCTGCAGTTCATTTTTTTTTAATGTATCAGTTCAGTTGTAACTATTTTCACCAATACTGATTTTGAGGAGGATATTATCATTGGATCCCAAGTATTTCTAGAATCTGAAGGAACACTTTAAATGTGCTTACTCTGTCATGCTCATTTAAATATGTAATAATATTTTGACATAGAAATCATAATTTCTCTTTTTCATTGTTTTCCCAAAGCTGAAGAATACATAAATTTATTCACATATTTACTGGTAGTTTATATGGTATATACGGTACAGTTAAAATAAAATTTCTGTTGGATTGCGCTTCGTAGTATAGAAAATTTTGATAACTTTACTTGGGCAGGTTAAGGGTCAATGGATTGTATACTGCAAAGTTAGCTCTCTTTAGCCCTATTTGTACATAGTATCAGAATAAAATGATTGTGTACTATGAAATCAATAACCATAAATTATAGCACAGCTTGCTGATAAAGATGAGCATGGAGAAGATGAACAGTGACAGAATTTGAAGTTGGGAAATACATGATTTTGTACTGTAAATCAAGAGTTAGAAATATGGTTTTGGCAGAAGTCACTAGCTGAATAGGAGTGAGAAGTCCTAAGATGGAATTAGAAAAAAAGGTGTTACTAGGTATTCAAGATTATCCTACTTCACAAAAGACTTGACAAAACTCCCACTCATTTAATTAAGGATAAGGTAAAGTGAGCTGTTCTGAAGTTTAAAAATATTTTTGGAATGCTTTTTTACCTTTATATGGTGCTGCCTCAAAGAGGTAAAAGAAGAGATTTCTGCTGTGATATTGGAAACCCTTTTAGGTTGTAGGCAGAAATGAATTACTTGTCCTGAATGCAGAAGCAGTTAATTCCCATAATGTAAGACAGAGCAAGTTAATGAATCGTATGTTGAAGTGTTGATTGCTTTTAATATTTTTAACAAGGCCTGTATCTTGTGAAGCAATTGAACTGCCCTTAACTGCTCGTAGGGGCAGCATAGCTAGTCCATCCATAATCACCTAGAAGAATTTAAGATGAGCTTTACAATTCACCACAGAAACGTTATTTTCTGCTAGACCCTGACCAAGTCAAAAAAACAAATGAAAATCCAGAGAATGTCTGATGCCACCTCTTTCTCAGTTCATACGTATGTAAAGTTAAACTGCCAAGCTTCTAGAAAAGATTAAGTAATATTTTATTTTTAGTGTGGAAACTTGCTGTTCATAGAAGTGGTAGATGTCTTCATTATTAAGTTGTAATCAAATAAAGGAAAGATTTTTGAAAAGTTTAAATGTCGTTTTCAATAGAGGCTTTTTCTTCTGCAGAGGCTTTTGGAATCTCAGTAATACCAGGACTTCATACTTAACTTAGTATTTAGCAGATTTAGTCTTTACTATATTGTACAGGAGCCCTCCCCTCCACTGCACCTTTCATTGTCTTTTACCTAAAAGAAAGCAAGATATAATTTAGGGATTATGAAATGTTCCCATGCGTACCACAAATAATGTAGGAGTGTTTTCTTAGTGATTAAATGGCTTTTCAAGAGGATACAGGGGTTGCTATACAAATATTTTTTGCAAATATTAGACAATAGGCACATATCAACCTTTGATTGTGATTAATTCAATTGCAAGCACAAAGAAAATTTGTACTATTACATAAGTATTCGGAGTTCTGTATTGAAGTGATCTTGGAATTCTGGCTTACTGTTGCATGTGCCATATTGTTTACAGTACCATAAAACTTGCAAGAAACTCTTACATTATTTTAATGTAAAAGGTGTGTAGTTTATTTAAAAAACCTTTTGAAACTAAGTTTCTGAAACTTTTTTGTGAGCACTGCTGACTACAGACATCTGTGTTCTGTAAAGTAAACCTTGTCTTGTCTGGTTGATACTCTCCCTGATCATATTCCATCAAGGATAGATACTAAGTTCAGTAGCAGGTAAGTATAATATCAGGTGTTGAACAAATTTGAATATCTAAACAGTTAATTAGAACAGATCTACATTTCTCTTTACCACTGTGTAGGAGCAAAATACTTAATGTGTTTGTGATGTCTGATGATTGAAAATAAAGTATTGCGACAGCTTGATTGTGGTGAAACATCTGTCTGAAAGTATTTCGTTTGGTTAGATTTAACACCATTAACTCGACTAACTGCAGCTAACTACACTACTAAGCTCTTCACAGGATCTACACAGCCATATGCCTTGTTATTTAGTCATGTGCATTATTTGGTCAGGTATTGTGCATGGCTCGCTTAGAACACTGCTGCTGAACTTCAGATCTGTTTTAGCTTACAGGTTATACTCTAAGGTCTTGTAATTGCTATTACAGTTCAGTGTGCTTATTTGAATGTTAAGCAAATTCTGCAATTTACAGCTACATTTTTCTCTGTGTATATGCTGTGCTTAGTGACTTAATTCTTTTAAGTATGTAACTGTGTTTAAAACTTAAAATTTATAGATGTTTCCCTGGTCTTTTTAAGCAAAAAGCATAGGCATATCTGTGTTTTTAATGATGATACATTGTTTTATGGTAGTTGTTTGTTTTCATTTTGAGTAAGTATGAATTCCAAATTTCCAACTATTATTCTGGAGGATCCTGTAAAGACTTATCTGTCAATTTTGCTGTTCAAGCTTTCCTGCTCTGCCGGTGGAGTGCATGGAGTAGAAATCAAAGAGGTGTTCTATGGGAAGCTAGATACAGTTTGCATAGCCAATGTCTCTCGGTCTATAAAGAATGCTCTTTAGAGTGCATTTGTACAGACTAGGTCCTTTGATCAAGGTAAAATACTTGGTTCTGTGTTAAATTATTTCCTAGTATGAGCCTATTTTTTGTAATTCTTAACTCGGAAGCAAGTATCCTTGTCTAAGTTTTTTCTTCAGTAGTTTCAAAGACAATGTTTATCATTCATGAATATTTTCACATTCCTGAATATTTGCTAGGTTATTGTGTTTGGATCCAGAAAGAGACTGTGTATTTAAAGCCCTTTGAAGGTTCAAGTCTTGAAGGTTCAAGACAGTGTAATTTTCTGAGGTGAGACACTTCTAGGTGTCTGTTTTCTAGTTGAGGGTTAAAGAGTTTAACACACAAGTGAGTCACACAAGTCTCATTCATACAGTGCAGACCTTTCTGATCTGGTATTTCTTGAATTGCAGACATTCTGATACTTTTCTAAAACAAAGTTTATTCTGTTGACAAGGTTTATTCTGTTGAAGCCCCTTTTCAGTTGATGATTTTTATTCAAAATTGAAACTTTAGGCAAGAAGTTGGGAAAGTAAGAACAGAAAAGTGAAAGTATATAGACAGTTCCTAATTTGTGTATAGAAAGATTTTCAAACTGTCAGTTCAACTTCAAAGCAGTTTTGGACTTTCTAAAAAAGTTTCTCAATCAGATAATGTTAGTCAATAAAAGAATACAGAAGGCTATTCCAGCCACTCTTTTGTACAGCCTAAACATATGGGTTTACAGGAACTCATGCAAAATTCTCTGTAGTCGCTGCACTTCAGAAGATTCTGAATGTAGACTGCTGTCAGAGCATGTATCCTAGAAAAGCAATAACTACTGCAATAAACTAGTACATTTTTAACATACTACACAAAGAGAATTTTCTTAGTTTATTGACCAAATTTATTTCTTTGACTTGAGTGTAGCCAGTGGTTCTGTATTGCAAGCTATCGGACATGAGAAAGAGCAGTTATCTGAAAAGTGTGACACTAGAGACCTTAGCCATCTTCCTTTTAAGGCCGAGCTCCTCTTTGAATTGCTATGGGTTATACTAACAAAGGAATTAAGTAAACACTGGTAACACTTTTCTTTCAGACTGATGCATTATATGGCATCAAGGCAACTTATCTAATATTTCAGCATAGTGAATATATCCGTGAGTTGCGAGCTTTTACAGTCTATCAGGAAAATATATGCATAACATATTTTCAAAGCCTCTACCTAAAGCATTATTGAAGCACTTACGTAGCGATGTTCTGTCTATTCAAAAACTTGCGTTTTCTGTGAATCTTAGAATGATACTGTGTTGTTTGTTTGAAAAAGTGGCAGAGTTCCAATTTTTTTCAACTTTGGATAACCAACCTACCGCCCCTAAAAGGTAAGTCTGAAGGTATCCAGTGGGTGTTGGTGTGCATAAAAGGAGAAGTAGAAATACAATTACAGGAAATAGGCATAGATGATAGACAGTAGGAGGGGATCAGAGTTGGCCTATGGGGAGCTTTGCAAAAATTTTCTTCTTGTTTAACAGAGTACATAGATAACACATACCATTGCTGAAAAATCGTTTGTTTTCCTGTTGCAGATAATTGTGGAAAATATAAGATTACAGTAATAGATATCTGAATACTTCAAAAAGGGGAGGAGGGGGGAAAGCTTCGCTTTTTTTTTTTTTTTTTTTTTTTTTAAAGAGATCTTCTGTGCATATGCCACTATAAGCCTCCTAAGTATTATCAGATCCAAAGATCTTTTGCATGTACACTCAAACTCAGAAGAATATTTATTAGCCTCACAGTTGTTCACTGGAATGCCTCATGCTAGTGGGCCTCAAGAAACAATGACAGTGCTCTGGTCAAGAGTTTGGCTATCCACAGGAAAATACCTGGAAAACTCAGATTAGAGAATAAAATCTTCCCCCTCTCCCCAGATGCACAAATTGAGACTATTTAACTGTAAAGGCAGAATGTGCTTGCTTAGTATTAGAGTTTTCTGAAGATAGCCTGTTTTGTAGACTACAATGAAAAGTAGATCTATTTAGGCTTGTAAAAGGCAAGTTAGAAGAAAGTAGTATTTGTTAGTGCTCTGTATGCTTTTCTAAATGCATCGATGTTTCAATAGAATTACAGAAAACTGTAAAAATTAATGCAAGTCCATGTTCATCAGTATCAGCCTCAGGAGGGTAGGGCTACAAAGCCTGCCACAGGTAGGAAAAAGGGTCTTGGATAGTTATTTTCAGGTTTGTGAAATAAGTATTTTGATTTTATTATGGGGTATTTTGTTATACTATATCATGATTAATATGTTTTTTTTTCTAATAATACTCATTTCCTTACTGAAAGGCTGCAGAAGATTATAAAAATGTGTTGTATCTTTCTGTTGGCCTACAAAAGTAGTAATGTGAAGATTTAAGAAAGAAGATTTTAATGCCTTACACTGTACAGGCATCTAAAAATCAATCAGCCTACTGACATCTGTCTCAGCGGTGTATGTTAGTTGAAATTTCATCTAGTGCACTCCAGTGGAATCCAAGTGAATGCTTACAGGTATGCAGTTGTTAGGCAAGAGAGAACTTCATGGGTTTTGGAAATCCAGATAATAAACACTTGCATTCTTTTCCATTGTATTTTCGTCTTCATTGTAAACATGTCCTTTCATATGTAATGACAGGGTTATTGGTTAGATGTACTCAAGAAACCCTTCTCATGCTAATGACATGGGATTCACAAAGACATAACTGTATCTAAGTGAACGGAAGAAAGCCATGAACAGCGAGTAGTTCCTCCTACCTTGTGGTGAGAGGAGGGAAGAGTATGGTGAGAGAAGAGAAGAATCAAGTCTGACAATATTTCTTCCTTCCTCTAAATCTACCAGATTTAATTTGTCATACCTTGGAAGACTGAAATAGGAGGCCTGTATAGTCCTCCACTTTTTTTTTTTTTTTTTTTTTTTTTTTTTTTTTTTTAAACAAGCCTTATTTAGTTAAATAAGGAGAAGTGACTGAATTAACAATTAACTACTGAGCCATTCACTATTGTATATTCTGTTTTGCACAAGTCTTTGGAAACCAAACTAGTTCCTCTAAGTGTGTGTGCTGGACATGTATGAGGGAGAGGATTTGTACAATAGCGATCACTGCAGAATGCACATTTGTCCTGTAAATCTTTGTCTCCTGTTTAATAATCCAAGGATAAAATACGGAACCTTCCATTATTAGTAGGGATGAGGAGTTGTAACAGGATAATGTTCATCTGTTTCCATGTTATGTTGTAATATAGTTAATGTAGTTTATGATTAATTTATATGTTAATAGAAGTTTGTCAGGTTTATTAATTTAGAGCAGCTTAAATAAAATAAGATCAGCAGATCCTGTGATGGGATTACATCACTTATTTTTTGATGTGTTTGGATTTTTTTATTAATTACTTCATACTGAGGGAAATTAAAATGCTTCACTTCCTACAGTTTAAAATCTAGTTCACTTCTGAGTCTCCTGTGCTGGCAAGTGATGCTCATGAATAGCATTTGTGTTTAGCTAGGGAGAATCTCTTACCATTAACAATCACATTACGTGTGATTTGTAAATGCATCCAGTAGGTAAAGTGCTGTAGATACTCTTTTGAAAATCTTTTCATGTAGAAAACATCATAAGGAATATATCAATCCCTCATTTTTTTTTGCTAGGAGAAGTGTGGTTGCCCTGAGGTAGTATCTTCCAGTGTCAAAGGTATAACTCAAGCTATAAATAAATACTCTGTATTCAGATTTCTTTTTTCTTTTTTTTTTTTTTTTTTTTTCGAAAACAGTATGAATGAGCTTTTCCTTCTCTGGGTCAGTTAAAAGCCGTGATGCTTGAGAAGACCACTTGGGAGGCCTGTTCCCTCTGCTCATTAATAATAATCTTTATTTTATCAGCAGAGATACTGTGTGAGGCTTCCAGGTGTCCCTTGTGATCTAAACCTGACTGGGCAGCTTTTAGCCTTTTATTTTTTTATTTTATTTTTTATTATTATTTCTTTCTTTTTTTTTTTTTACTAGCCATTGTCCTTCGTCTGCCATTGTCAGGTAGCCATTGTCTACCTGTCTGGCACACTTGATTCTAATTGCAACTGACTCTTTGGATCTGCATTCTCGTTGGAGCTCAGGCAATTTTTCAGAGTATAATAGAGAGTAAATCAAATTGATGATGTAGATTCTGACATGTTAAGGTTGTCCCCCATGATGATGACACTGAAATTATTTAAGGAAAGCTTTGGAATTTTCTATTGGTATCCCTATTCATTTAGCAAGCATTCTTCCAGAGTCACCTGTCCCTTTTTTCTGCCTCTTGTACATTTGCTTTTTTTATGTTTAAGTTTAGTCAGGAGCTCATTCATCCATGCAGGCCTCCTGCCACCTTTGCTTGATTTCCTGCTTGTTGAGATGGACTGTTCTTGAATTTGAAGGACATCATCCTTGAAAATCAACTGGTTTTGGACCCCTACTCTCTCCAGAGGCCTAGTCTGTTGGATTCTTCCAAACGGATCCCAGAAGAGGCCAGAGTCTGCTCCTCTGAAGTCCAGGACTGTGATCCTGTTTTTTGTCTTGTTCTCTCCTCACAGGATCCTCAACCTCTCCACGGTCTCGTGATCACATCAGCTGATGCTGCCCCTGACCTTCACATCTTTGAGCGGTCGTTGCTTGTTTATAAGTATGAGATACTGCAGAGTATCTCCCCTTGTCAGCAACTTGATCATGTATATCAGGAAATTGTTATCAGTGCATGGGAGAAACCTCCTAGATTGCTTGTGGCCTGCTCTATTGTCCCTCGAGCAGAAACCAGCGTAGACCAGATGCTGTTCAAGTCTCCTGTGAATGTGAGGTTTCTTCCACTTATCTGAAGAAGGTTTAATCTACTACTTTCTCTTGATTGGACAGTCTGTAGCAGATGCCCACACCAGTGTTGCTCATACTGGTCTAGTCCTGACCCATAATCTCTCACTCACCTGTTGCTTATCCCCAGGCAGCACTTCAGGCACTCCTGCTCTCGCATACAGGGCAACTCCCCTTCCTCACCATCCCAGCCTGTCCTTCCTAAAGAGCCTGTGTCCATCCATGACAGCACTGCAGTTGTGTGAACTATCCCACCACATCTCTTTAATGAGACTGTGATGCACACAGGTTTCTAATTCTTCCTGTATGCATTTGTGTATGCATTTGTTATATGGGCACTCTTCCAGTGAAATAGCCAGAAAATACAGAAGTGTACTGCTGCAACAGTCCTTCCTTGCTCTAAACTTTTATGCCCTCCATACATTTGTATTTCGGAAGGAAATCTCTCTTTTTTTTTGAGCTTTTTTTTCTGATCGGAGTTCAGTGTAAATATTATTTGAACATTTGAAGAAAATCGGTTAACTTAGTTTTGAATTTTGCTGAAAGGAAGGAGATTTTTACTATATTTCAGAGTTTGTTTTTAAAGTGGGAAGTAGGCTTCTCAAACAAAACATTGCTGAAACTTGAAAGATACGTGTTAGTTCTATTATATATATTTGGCCAGTTTTTATAGTCTTTTCATAATTGTGCACTCGTTATAGGTAGGATATTGGACAAGTGATCTGTTTCAATTCTTATGTCTCAAAAATGAAAAAAAAGCAAGCAGACATGTTCGAGGGTGCTCAGAAATATGCAGACTTTGGGAGGTAGAGGAAGGGAGTATTATCTTTTATCAAATACCTGTACTTCAAGGACTGCATTTTTAATTGCATTTTTCTGTGTAGATGAAAATTTCAGTAGAATTTTCCAGCAGAGACTGCTTACATTAGGAACTACTGTATTTTATTATTTATCTTACCACTGTTTCTTCATACCTAACTCTGTTTAAGGTTTGTTTTGAGGTTTTCTCGTTCTGTATTCTGTACCAGGGGAGATGTTATAAATAAGTGGTTTTTCACTACTGGACGTCTCTCTGTCAGGTTATTTGCAGTCAAATTATCATACTTAACAGAATTGGTTGTGTATCTTTATAATAATTTCAGTGTTCTTTGTGTATATTTTTCTTGCTTCTATACAATAATAAGTATTGTAGTTGAACTGTCATTTCTTTTTTTGTGCCGTAGGGAAATACTGAGAAAGATCCAGTATCAGGAAATAGAAAATAAGTAGATCTTGAAGAGTATTGAAACCAAACACAACAAAGTTACTTAATAATAAAAAAAATCTGGCTATTTATTCCTTGCTTGCAATTTTGTGAATTTGCAGGTATTAAATTATCTATAGAATGGCTTGCAAATTTTTGCTGTTGTCGGTAGAAGCATATTGAAAGTTATGTGGAAGATAATTAGCATTGACTAACAGTTTAGAAATTTCACACAATATGCATTCTGTAGTTTCCCATAAAGTCTTAGGTGAATGCAAAATATCCTAAGATTTAATTTATGATGTGTTTTATGGCTATGATAAACAGAAAATAAGAATAGCAGCAAGAGTATTTAGTCATACCGTTTTCCATAAATAGGAAGCCTCTAATGAAATTATTCTGTTGCTGTATTACAGAGAATAGATTAGTATTAAAAAAAAAATGTAACATATTTTGGATTGCCCTCACTTACATTTTCATGAAATATGTTGACGTAGAGCACTGTCACTATTAATTTGGCCTGAAGTTATAAAAGAAAATTGTATTTAATGTGCTGTCATTTGTTCTTGTGATTACTAACTTCGTTTACCACAGTTGTTCATTTCTCTAACATCTGACTTTAAAAGTAAAAACATCCTCCAAACACATGCATGATTTTGTAACATGTTAGATTTTTTTTTGTTTTTGATCTGTGTTAAATTTGATTATATAGAAGTGCTTTAAAGACTATTTTCTAATGGAAATATGTATTTTTATCTTGATTTTATTTTCCCCAAGGATAATTTGATTCTAAGATGTTTTACCAGCCTATTACTGTATAATTCTTTCGTGTTTCACATAGAGTCTCGTACTAAGTTTGCGTCATGCTTGTTTTTCGAAATATAAACATGAAGCAGACAGAGCTGACCAGTGAGTGTCACATCCTCTGTTGTTCAAGGCACAGTGAAAACCTTTTGGGAACTACTCTCTGTTTACTTACAGCTGTGCCGCTTGAATAGCTAAAAAGGATATAGAGTGCATCTGATCTGGTTCTGTCCAGATGTTTTCAGGCATTTTATTTATTTATTTTCCATTTTGAGATCTCATAAACATGTTCACCATTGTCTTACTCTGCATTACTGGATTCCTGACTGATGTGCTATCATTTTAATGTGTCCTTCTGCAGGTTATTAAACGTGCTATGCTGTGAGCTTAATACCCTGTTACTTTTAGAGACTCAGTATAAAGTGTCACAAGTTTTACTAACTGCTCAGGAGGAAAATATCATAGAAACGTCTGAAGGACCAGGGTAAGAGTGGCCTATATAAATGTTATTTCAACTATTTTTCAGCACGTTGGATGTTCAGAACTTTCCACTTCCTGTGTTTGCTATATGGGACAGGTAGAGAGCTTAAATCAAACAACATGGGCTACATATCAGCAGGTGTAGATCATTGTTATGTGCCGTTGAGGATGACATAACAGTTCTGAAGTTTTTCACTCATGACCACTGCTTGCTTAGATGTTGTCAATCAGAAGTAGGCAGGGGGAGTAAAATGCTAGGACAGTACTTTCAGACATCTCAGGATTGTTCATGTTTATTTCTTCATGCTTACATGTCCAAGTCTTGATTTAACTCTTTCTCTCTAAAGTTAACTCTTTGTCTCTAAAGTTATATTTGTTCTTTAACATTTTTTGAATTAAATGATAGTAAATAAAAAGGTTCTGATTTTGATTTTATTTTTCTTTTCCTCCACCAGAGATTTTATAATTGATGGTCTGTCAATCGAGAGAAACCATATTCTTGTTAGGATAAATCTTATTGGAGGACCACAGGAGAGAATTTTGCCTTTAAGAGTGCTAGATAAGGTTTGAGTGTAAAGTTTAACAGTTCCTCTTTCCATAACTCTTGCCTTTATTAATTGAACATTTTTGTTGATAATTCGGCATGTGAATGTTATTTAACATTATGAAATACAACTCAGTTTTATAAAGGGCTAACATTTTTAAAATGAGATGTTACTGAAAAAATGTATCATTCCTGGTATCTGGGGTTTGGCATGTGCCTAGAACATGCCGTGTTCAAAAGGGATTTTCGTACTGGTGTATTTAAATGCTGCTTCTCCCACTGTCATTATGAATGCAGTTCATATAGTTTTTTCTATATTCTTGTGTTTTCTTTATTAGCTTTTCATCTGTTAATTCTTCCTTTTGCTACCTGCATTTTCATCTGCAGTATCTAATACCTGTAGCTTTCATTGATGTTCTAATAATGTAGTGTTTGTCAAGCAGTTCTTTTAAGTGTTTGCTTCTCAGTGACTGTCACTGTTACGAAGATAAGATGCAAATCACTATCAGCATGGTAAAGACAGCTAGATCAATGTATACAAATGGAAATACAGTTTTTTTGTTTGGTTGTTTTTTTTTTTTTTTGAGGGGGGAGAGGGGTGTGAACTGCAATTTCCCCTTGGTTGGGGAAAAAATACTAAAATCAAAACTGTGAATGGTATTTACCAGCACAGGTTCTAATTGAAGTGATTTTTGGATATATAACTCTTGTTTTAATTGTGGAATATCTCATCTTTAATACTAGTATCAATTACAGTTTTGATGCATAAGCAATAATTCAGTGAATTTTGCCTCAGTATTAATCAAGTAAATGTTGTTAATTCATCTCCTAACTCAATTTCTTTCTGGTCATGTTTCTAGGGCAGTGATCCATATCCTTGGCCAATGTTTTCGTCGTTCCCTTTGCCAAAGTGTTATCTTTCGAAAATTCCTAGGAAAGCTGATTTCAGACAAGGTATAGAACATGCAAATAACGCAGATGTCAGACAAGCATCTCTGATTTATTTTTGTTCTTTTCTCAGATTATAATCTCATAAATACTTCAAGATCATTTTTGGCTGCATATTGTTGGCTGCATTTGTAGCTAAATAAGTTGATTGGTTTTTGCTTGTCTTGCCTTGTGTAGCTGTCAATCTGCAAAGCTCTGTTTAGTAATCTAATTCTTATGCAAACTTCAACATTAACCTTTTGGCTAGTCTCAGGTGGGTGTCTCATGAGATATATTTATATCATCTCTCTAGTAACTGAAGCAAAACAGTATGTTTAAGCTGCAGATTTTTTTTGTGCACTATTTTCTTGATTCAGATTCCTGTGTTTACAAAACTTGATGGTGTGTGAAATAGACAGTATTTAGGACAGTTGCTTTCCACATTGAACATCAGTTTAGAATGTGGGCATACTGAAAAATCCTTTGAAAAACTATCTAGGCAAAGTAGTTTAATTCATATAAAAGAATCTGTTTTCAGGTTTTAATTTGTATAAATGATACAGAAGAATCTGGTAAATTGTTCGTAATAAATAACTCATTCTTTGTGTTTGTTCTTGCTCGCTATGTCCTTGAGATGTATTTATTAGAAATTACTTGTGAATTTCTTCAGCAGATAAGCTTTTCGAAAGTAATAGGAATTAAGAGTATGCATTATGAGTAGAACAAATGTAAAATACTCTGTTTATAGGTATCTAGAAAAATAATATGAAAAGAGTTGGCAAATTTTTCAAGAATAAATCAGCAATTTCCTTATCTGACAAGACAAGGCCATGTAATAATACAAAAAGATGAAGTTTTCTGTATCTTTACCTTACTAATAATGTTACACGGTTCTCAATGAAATATTCCTGAGCCAAGATTTTTTTTTTAAAAAAAAAGTTCTAGATTGAATCACCATAAAATGGATGCCCATTTGTTTTTAAAAAATGTCAAGTAGCAGTTACTGCTGCTATCAGATTGGAAAAAAACATATTCTGATGAATCCCATAAAATCTCTCTCAGTTCTCTTGTTTGGAGCAATGCTGTCACTCATCAGTAGCAAATTGGATAATGGAATAGAGATTGTGTTTATCATTTGGGGGAATGACAACAAGCTGGGAGTAGAGCCTGGTGAAATCTTGTCAGCTAACATTAAACTTGCGAAAGAGATTCTTCAAGGATTTGCAAATAAATTTGATGAAATATTGAAATGTTTTTATTTGAAAAGGCTTTTTTTTAGTATTAAAGGTAACTGAAGTAAAAGATTGTGTAACTTGAAAATGAACAAATGAATAAAGCATTTAGTTTCAGAGTCAAATAGAACTTTAAAAGATCTGATTTTTTAAAAAGTTTCTTTTTTATTACATCTAAAAAAGACAGGAGATAATTCTTCCGGTCAGTTGAAGCTGGTGAGTCCTTGGGTAGAGTACCTGTAGCCTACCCTGGGCACCACAGTCTGAGGAAAACAAACATTTGATAGATTCTAGAGCACAGCAACAAGAATCATAAGTGACTTTGAAGCATGATATGTGAGTACAGATTGGAATAATTGGAATTGGCTGAAAAAACAGAGGTGATGCTAGTGCCTGACTATATTACAGAGGACTGTAGAGGGCAGATTGATTTAGTTTCCATGTCCCTTTGCAGAAAAAGGAATAGTTAGTTGAATTGGCAATAAAGATTTGTCACAAGTTAACAAAAATTCTAACGAGATGCATCTGGAAATCATGAAATGCTTGTTAGAGGTTTTAAGACCAATTTTTCTGATGTTGTAAATATTCCAAATTTATGTTGTCTTCTTACTTAGGCAACTTGCCTAAGGTTTTAAGAACAGCCTAGACAAGTAGTTCTTTGGTTTAATTCTGCTTCAGTGCAAGATGGACAGGGCTCACACAGACCTCATCTGAATGGCAAAGAGTTGTGCAGATTTCATGCTGTGGAGTGTTTTTTTTTTTTTTTTTTTTTTTTTTAATGTAGCCTGTGTGGTAGCATTTCTGTCCTCTATTTGGGTAGTTTATATTACATGAATGATTAAACCTGTTGTATTCTTAGCGCTATGTAAGAATGTAGCACTACTTTGGCTGAAACAGAAAAGGTTATAACTGTAAGTTTTATTCTCTCTATCCTGACCTCTTATTTACCTCCTCTCTTCTTACCCAGGAGACAAGACACCTGAAAAGAAGCTCACCTTTTCTTTTTCCTTTCAAAATTGGTTCCTTGTCCTATTATTGTGCTATTAGCTGTGAAAACAATACCTGAGCTATCAGTGAGATATCACTTTGGTAAGTGGTATCTATGGAATGGATATTGGAGATTGTTAGGGAAGGAAGAAAAGAGTTTACAAAGGTGCACCCAGAAATGATATAATTATCTCTGAACATACTTTGTTCTGACCCTTCCTTCAGATGGTATTGAAGGACGGATGCAATAACAGAACCTTTATTTCCTAGGTGTCTCTCTTAGGGCAAATGCAAGTTGTCTTTTTCAGTGCAAGCCAAAATTTCTCAGTAAATATTTTCGGTCTAGACTGGTTCTTGCTCTCTAAAGAAGTTATGGACTGCTGAGGTCAGGGGCACAGTGAGCTTCCTTTCCACGGAACCAGTCTTCATGTAGCTCAAAGAAGTAGCTAGAATAACCTGACCAATAGATAAAGTAACATGTGCTGGGTGGTCATTGCGAATAAGCCATTTTCATTGAGTTTTCTGCCAAGAAAACCCAAGAAATAGTTTTTTGGTTTTTTTTTTTTTTGTTTTGTTTTTTTGTTTTTTTTTTTTTTTCCTCCTATCCCTTAATTCTTTTTGAAGGACACTAGTGAAAATGCAGTAGTGGCACCTTTCTGGTTTGAACAGTTTGGGTAGGAGAGAGGATTAATTAGCTGTAAGAAGAAGCAGAGCAATGTTAACTCTGCAGAGTGACTGGAACATCTGGTTCCCAGCTGCAAAGCCTGAAGCCTGCATCTTAGAGATCACTCTTATGATTATGTACTATGTCGTGATGTACTGCTCTCAAACACACTGGCAACTGGATGTTTTGCCTTGTTAGATTGAAAATGGAGTTAGAATTTTGCAGGCAAAATTAGTACCTACATTCCTCCATTTTATGATGGTACTTTGGATGGGTAGAGTCACCCAAAGAGTATGTTTGTATTTAAGAAAAGTCTGTAGGGATTCACTCTTAACGAAAATCTGCCCTGTTTTTGCAGGTGTTAGGCATTTGTCTGTATGATATATACTGCCTTAGGAAAGCGTATATGGAAAAATAAATTTGCTGAGTTAACAATTTAATTTGCATTAATTATTTCAACCAGTATTTAGAGTTGGAAAACTATTGGATAGCAGTATATTAAAGCTTAATTTTTTGTCAAATATAATTCGTAGTGAAGCTTCAGATGATTTATGGAGATCATTATTTACATGTGGAAATTGATTATGCTATTTCCACCTGTTTACACTGCAGCAAGATACTCTGTTGCTTTTTCGTTTGTTTTAACTGTTGAGTTATTTCAGTAACATAATTTGAGAAGGAGCTGTCAAGTGCGTTTCAAAGAGTGATATAGCCCTTTTATTCAGAGTACAGCTACTAAAAATAGTGGATTTTTTTTTTACTTGTAATATTTACTGTTGGTTATTTAAAGTTAAATAACTGTAATATCTCTCTTCTGTTCACTCTTCTGTTTGCTCAAAGATCTTTGCTTTGCTTCTCCCAGCTCTGCAGTTGTGACAGTTGTTGTTCAGCATGCCTGAACACTAAAGTCTGTAAATTTCCTACAATGACGCTTAGCATTTTCCTTTTATATACATGTCCCATTCCTTAAGCTTACACTTTTTCTGACTCATACAGTCCAGAATTGCTACCAAAAATCTTTCATGATAATACTCTCAAAATCTTTTGGTATTTTATCTTAGCCATTGTTCTCTGAGTTCTGCCTGTGCTTTACACTCTGACTTGAATGAGAACATGCTGCTATGTTTTGAGTTCTTTTTTTTTTTTCAGATTTCTTTTCAAGCATGATTTTTAGATATCTATTTAAAATGAGCAGTCTTTACTGTTAGACTCATCTGTCGAAGAACAGGCTATGTCAGCTTTCCTGCTTTCCTGTGATCTCTTTTAATTTAACACAAATATCTCCGTCACCTTCACCTCTGTGACTTATCCTCCTTTCTGTTTTTGGCTTAACCTTCATGTATGGGCTTATTGTCTTCTACTCTTTTAAGAAATCCCATTCAGTTAATGAAAGATAAAAGATAAATAAGTGAACAAGTCTATTTGAAATGTGTGTCTGCTTTGATACAATGTATATCCTTATATGAATTTTTCAATAATATTCAGATACAACTTTGTCAGATTATCGTTATCCATTACTTTAAATCTACATGTATCTTATTCAGGATCTTCAGATCTTAGCCTGTTAGTCATAGAAAAACACTCTTGTTCTCACAAAACACAATCAAATGAGAAAGGACATGTGACATTTCTGATGCATGCTATAACATTTATGAATTTTCCTAGGTCTTGCCCACTTTAGACACAAAGGCTAACTGAAGAATAATTTGAAGCAGTTTCTTTTATGGGATGAGATCAGTTTGAATTTGCAGAAGCTTTTGGTGTAGTGGTTAAGATTCTTTTTACGCACAGGTGCACTTTAAGATGGTTATAGGGCAATTTCATGACTTACTAACCTGATAGAAGTGGTTAACAAGGCTGCACAAAGTAACCACTGCTAGCACAGAGGAAGGGGATGGGAAAATACAGCCGCATACAGGGAGAAAGTCTAGACTGCAGCCAATGAATTAAACTGACATAAGCTTGTCTTTTCACTCAAATAAAATCAACATGCTCTTAGATGTATGTTTGCGTGTGACCTACTGGAGGAAGTGATAGTATGTGTTTAATGACAAACTGAGAAGTAATGGTCTTACTGGAATAAAATAATATGCCATGAGTTGCCACAATATGATACCAGTTGCGGTAGGTAATGGATATGTTAAATACATGGTTATTACACGAACTTGATTGCCTGGGTCTATAGTTTGTCTCGCTTTCATCTGAGTTTGAATATTTTTCATCTCTGTGAGGATCCTACATCTGGACTCCTCCTTGACTGGAGAGAAAAATCCATTAGTAATATAAGTGCCATCCCTCAGGAAAAATGAAGTCTTATTTTCAGTTGATTGCTTGCCTGTCACTATTTTGATAACAGAAACGAAAATAAAGTGTTAATTGGCAGTTGTAATGAGTAAGTAGTTCGTATTTTACTGAGAGTATTTACTCTTGGATTTTTCATTTCTCCAAATGTTTTTCAAGCTCACGTGTACATAACTACATCAGTTACATGTGGTACACATTTCAAGTCTTTTAAGCTTTCTTTGCTAAATATTTTTCTTTGCTAAATATTTTCTTTGCTAAATATTACCTTCCCAGAAGAGCCTTGAGACAAATGCAGTGGTCTCTAGTCTTCAGCAAAATATCAGAATCCATCCTAGCAGTGGAACATATATTAGCCCTGCAAAAGGCTACAGCTTTAAGGAAGTTTTGGATCCATTGACTCTGCTAGCTACTAGCATGTACGCTTTTCAGCAAGCAAGGATAACTAGTCTTTGGACAAACATGGAGTTTCATAGAAAGAAGTTTGGGGAAGACTGACCTCAGAACGTGTCGAATGAAGGGACCAAGTAATTATATATGTAGCTAAAGCCCTACAAGTTTTACTACAGGCAAAATAAAGTTTTTTTTTTAATTATTATTATTTTTTTTGCTAAAAGCTGCAGTAGAGGAAAAGTATTGGAAAAACAAATGTTAAAAAGGCTATTGAGGTTAACGGTGCAAGGTAAAACAGTGGTCAAATGAAGAAAGCAGGAGGAACCAGCAGAGATGGAAAGGTGATAGTCTTAAAATCCTGCTGCTGTTGAAATTATTGGGGAATTTTTGTAGTAGTAGTATTTTGTTCAGTGGAGTCAAGTTTTAACTGTGATCTCTTCATTTGATGAGGTGACTGCCCAATCCTAGCTGCTAGTTTCTTGTCCTCAGTGGCCAAGCTGAATTACTAAATCCTCTGGGAAGTAAAATAACTGTTTAACTTGCAGAAGGGTTTTACAGTTTTAAGATTTTACAGTTCTACGTTTTTCTTCCAACCACCTGCTACCATCTTCAACTATCACATTTTATAAAAATAGCAGTGAAGGAAAGAGAAAGAACTAGAAATCCTGTTGCTATTACAAGCATAAATCCTTCTTCACATCAAATTTTCTTATTCACGGAAGCCATTCTTAGTGTCAGCGCATGTCATTTGGAGTGGTACTGGCTGAAGACTTAGTTACTTGATGATAAAGGAATTTTGTGTTAATTAATTTGGAAGAGTTGCTAATGTTAATCGTTAAGTCACTCTAATGAATGTTAATAGTTAAATCACTCTAATGAGCTTTTCTGAAATACTGTTTATTGTTTCAATAAATTCTAATGACAGGGAGACAGTCTACTGATATGAAGTGTTAAAATCTGTGGACTAGTTTAAGATAAATTATATTCAATATAGTAATTCTGTTAGAATATTTTAATCATCTTAAGAGCATTTGCAAATGTCATTTTGATTGTGTTATTTACTAGAAAAATGAATTAAGACTATGAAGAAGTAAAAATGACAGCAAATACTGCAAATAACTATAGATTGGCTAAAATCCTTGTTAAATCTTACATTAGAAGTCATCTTCTTGAACAAGATACGAATTTCTATAATGGTTTATTTCAAAGCATAGAAATGGAACAAAGGTAAGTTTGCAAAGTATGAAGAATTCTTCATTATTTTACTGAATGGTTAGTATCAGTTCAGTCTGTGATCCTTTAATAATGATAGGAACTGGATCATCCCAGAGCAAATACGGAGTGCGCATAGCTGTTGGGGTGCATGCATGTGCACTTATCTTATTACTGAATACAGCCTTTAACTTTTCACTCAGATTAGCTTTTAACAGCTGTGACGACATTATTTATAGTTGTGATCAGAAAAAATTATACAAAATTAAAAATAAAAAAAAATAAAAATTGACAGGCAGAAAAAATATTCTGTATTGTGCCAAAGGAAGGAAGAATGCAAGTAAGAAATTCTCAGGTTCTGTTTTATTGGGGAAACAAAAAGTTTTTGTTATCTTTCAGGATTGTCCTGGAACTTTTCCACCAGGGCAGCTGTCAGTGATGCAGGAATCCTAGCAGCCTTAAGTGTTCTGGGAACCAAATAGCCTGAGAAGAGACTTCCTTATTGATTCCATTTCTAACAAACTGTGCATACGGGAAGAAATTATCTTCTCTTTTCTGACAAAGTATATGTATGCAGCATAGATTACCTGGTATGCTGTGCCATCATGTGTCAAGCTAACTTGCTTGTGTTTATTGTTTAGTCTGAATTCCAAGACAGAAATTTTGCTTGCAGATGTTTAGTTCAAAGAGAATTTTTGTGATTCTAAGTACAGTCATTGAAAGCCAACCTTACATGCTGATTTTATATTTGTCACTGTAGTTCTCCTATTTTCAAGCTCCTCCTAGACTTAGCTAGTTATGAAATCTACTGCCTTAGCCTGTGATACTATATGCTAGAAAAGTGGTAAAATATGTTTAATTTCCTCTAGCTTTGTAGAAAGTAGAGGGAGAAAAAACATTTTTTAGAGAAGAGAACATACTTACTCTCCTTTTGTTATTACATCAGTGCTGGTTTTAATCTTGAAGGCATATCTCCCTATTGTATAGGAAAGAGAATATAGTTTTAATAACAAGGTGAAAATAACAGCAAGGAGCTATCTTTGAAACTCTTTATTTGTGTTAAAAAGGATTCTTTCATAGAGACTTTTGGTAAAACAGTTGCACAAATTTGTTTTATAACCAAACTGAACTCATAATGAAAGATATTACCTGATATAATATTTTTGCCTCTCATGTAACAGCATTCTACCAAAAGACCCTGTTTTAGTAGTACAGAGTCACATGTTCATAAGTTATAAAATGTCTGAATTAAATTCTTTCAGCTTCTGACAACACCAAGAAGGGCCTGTGGCCCTCAGGTGGAGCATGCTGGTGTCCCTAGAATCTTTAGAGTGCGCAATGTGAAATTCTAAGAAGTTTTTATGAGTACTGTGAATAAAGAGAACTTGTAAGTTCATTAGGATGCATTTCAGTGACAGCAAAAGTAAACTTCTAATGTAACTATGTGTCTCCATTTTGAGTTGGGTTAATCTGGGAAATTCTAGAGATCATCAAGCTAGTATAAAAGTTCTCATAGCATGGGCAACTCAATATTTTTCCCCAAATTTACTTGATGTGTATGCATAGCAATCTGAAGGTTTATCATCTGTCCAGACTAGAGGCATCTGAGGGAAATCTGCTTATAGAATTTTCCTTGGAGCACTGTTACCTTGCCATCAATCATGCTTCATTTCATGTTCAACAGAGTAGTGCTGCCACTTCAGTTTTCTTATGAATTCGATGCTATTCTGTGAAGCTCTTGATTTCTCCCATTCCTCCGCCCTTTTTTATTCTGAGTCATGAAATTATGTGGAAATATCAAACTATTTTATTTAAAATAAGTTTTCACCTCTTATTGTTTGGGGACGAGGGGATTATAAAATATATGGGTTGTAGAAGATGTGCTCAGGAACATCTTACGTGTTCAAAACCATACAAGTAAGTAAAATGAACATTCATTTTCTATATAAAGCGTAATGCCATCAGCTTTAGGACTAAAAACTTCTCCAGTGTAGTTGTCATAGAATAAGGGCTACTATATTGGTCTTTTCTTCCTGACATTTGAGGGCTGCTGGAATACTAGGCAATGACGAGGCTTTCAGCTACATCTGTTCTTCTCTGAAATGGTTTCTGATTCCTGAATGCATCTGCTACATCCCAATGGTAGTTTGTAATTTACAGCTTTTTATTACTTAGCATATTTAAAAAAAAAAATGCTGTTACAGAATGATGCTCATTCTTTTATTCTAGATAATGATTTGGATAAGCTCCTATCACTTTTAAAAAATCCAGATAAACGAAGTGATTGGGCAGAAAACTGTAGAAAACAGTTCTGTAAAGTCATGAAAGCCAAACCTGATATCATCACTGGAACGAGTGAGTATTGCTTATTGATTTAAATAAAGCAAACAATGTCTTTAGAAGGAACTGTTTTTTAATATTTCATTGAGAATTATCTTTATAGTTTATTGATTATGAGAATTATTTCAATGTGATTTTCCTATGAAAAGAAGATTTTTCCCTCATGTTCTATTTATATCTCTCTACACCCATCATCCCTGTGTGTAACTTTTAAAGGTGCTGGTTGTTTTGTGCAAAATGTGACAGAAGAAGAGGGCTCAAAGTGTTTTCTTCGGGTCTTGTAAAGGTCTATGATTATGATACTCAGAAAGTGGAAAGGAGAACCTGAGAGAAAAGCTAAACACTTCCCACATATCAGTGAATGACTTTAAAGGGGAAAATAAATGCTATGAATAGCCAATTTAGGTGGATGTTTTCAAAATGAAACCTTAACAAATATCAAAGTATCCATTCATTCAGATTTTTCTTCTTTTCTGTGTGTATTTCCTAATGAATAGTGAGCTTGTGCTGCAGCGTTGTTATGATTCCGTTAAAACAACAGACCTAACAAAGCAAAAGAAACAATTACCCATGTGATATAAATCTCCGGAAATCAAACTTAATAACTTACAAGATAAAGTTGTATAGCAGTGAAGAAACTATGTGCTTTCAGAAAATGCTGACTTGCAGTTCTTTAAGAATTTGATTATAGAAGATGCTCAGTACATAGTCGGATCTTTTGCTTACATATTTCAAAGACTTCCCTGTAAATTCTTTAGAATACCAATCAGTACAACTGACAGTCAGGCTGAGGAAATATATTTTATGTGGGATCAAGGTAACACAGCATGTGTGTTTTGTATAAGAGATCTGAATTTTACCATAACCTGTGAAGCCAAATGAAAATTTTAAGGCCTAAAGAAGTCATTTATAGAGGAACTAATTCAGTATAAAAATAATTAATAAACTTGCCACATGTGTAAGTTAAAGATCATAATTTTTGAAATTTTCAAAATTCTTTGAATTTTCTGTTCTCATTACTTGTATGAACTGAATTTGTGTTTGTACTTGGATGATTATAATTTAGTCAGAGCTTTTTACCTTCCATTTGGAGGAATGTGTGTGTGTAGACAGAATATGCATGTATTTGTTTATAACGTATATATGTTTATTGTGTACACTATATACATCCACAATGCTGTATTTATGCAGAAAGAAAGAGTGCTGTAAAATAGGTAAACAAATGGAGATTTGTAAGTTGAAACACTGAATATACTTTATATGAACTTCTGCTGCTATAGGAAAAGTGAGGAAAGCATTTTAAAGAATCTAGATTTTTCTAGCCAAAAGTGTATGTTTACTTCTCTTCTATGTTTCTTACAGAACTAGTAATCCACTGAGCGTTTTTTTAGAATGTTGCACATTGTGAAGCACAAATAATTTAGTCTTTGCAAAATCAATTTATTTGAATGCAGCATATTTTCTAGACAGATATCTTCTTGGATTATATGAACTTAATGTTGAAAATTGTTAGTCTGTTTTCCTACAAACAAAAGGAATTATTTGTTGACATAACATATTTTTATATAAAAGCAGAACATAAGTTTAAAATATGTGACTTAGAAAAAGAAAATGGAAATCTATTCCTTTAATGCTTTGTAGTAGGCTATACACAGCCTCAAAGCTTGTGTAGGTTATTTTATGTGACTTTACTGGAGGTATCAGAAGGTAGAATTAGGAATTTAAAGAGAACCATTAGAATTTGTTAACCCAAAAGGAGGACATTAGAGTTTCTTCTGAATAACTGTTTCCAGCTGAAGTGGAACAACTGGGAGTAAAAGTAAGCAAGAAAGGTATCCATGAATTTTTTTTGCTTGATTTTTGAAGGAGACTTGCTTCAGAATTAAAATGAAACAGTAAGTGTCTCCAGTCATCTAGGAAGAAAAATTACAAATCCAGATTTCCTTTTTCTGTCTTCCAAACCATTCTAGAATAACTTCCAAATGAGTATTTTTTATGCATTTTAAGTGCATGTGAATGTGCACACATGTGAATGAAGATCACACTATTTTATTAGCGTTGAATTTGAAAGGATTGTTTTCCATTAATAAGGAAGATACTGTGTTATAATATGTTGTTTTCTTAAAGAGAATGCAGATGGTTCCTTTACCATTTCGGTGTATAATAATTGAAAATCTCTCCCACTGATCCTGGGAATTAAAAAAGAGCCTCCCTATTGTTGACATTAAAAAAAGAATTACAATGTTTTTTGCAGATTTAATAAATAGAAGTTGATGGAGTTAAAAATTTCTGACACTGCTCTTAGAAAAAGAAACTAACTGTTCAAGATTTTCACTCTTGAATTTGTAGTCTCTAATACAAGTCCTGAAAGACTGCTGTTAACACTTGAGAGGTACTTTTTTTTCCTGTTCGTTTCTTTACGTGAATTAAACTCCTTTGAAGCATCTGAGAATTGGTACAGAATATGATCTAGTAACACTGTTTACATTAGAAGAGCTAAAAAATTCTGATGCTTTTGTTACTAAACATAAAGCAGCTCTCTAGTGGCACCTTGTAGTTCTTGACCTTTCTGGCTTAAACCCTTCAGAGCATAGGTACAGGTAACCTCTCCTAGTGGCTACTTATTAACAGTTAGAATCACATGTGGGGTTTTTTTTCTTTTTGTTTGTTTTTTTGTTTTTTGTTTTGTTTTGTTTTTTAATCAGTACTGTTACACTGTTTGAAAGCAATTTAGATTACTTGGCTTTTGTGTGTTCATTCTTTATGAATGATGAGTGCTACTACAACAGTCCTGATGTTATTGTACGATGAACTTTTCTGAATTTGATTTGTATACTTTTTCAGTTGAATGAAAAATCACCGAGTCAGTTTCCATCTTCATAAACATTTCAGAAAGTATGTAAATAAAAGCTAACTGACTTAGTATGTAAACACAAAAAATAATCTAGAACAACTAGTTGTCATTTCACATGAATACTCTCTTGGAAGAGACTGTCTTGTGAAAAACCTCTGTTTATATATTAGCCAAATTTGTTTTGATACACTCCACTTACAAGTCCTTTCTTTTCTCAAACTTGATTAAAAGCTTTTGGAGATCCTGATGGACATTTAGATAAATACTTTCAAATGGTGGAAATCAGCTTTGTGCTTAACAGTTATCACTTCTCCCATTAATTCAAGCACTGAATTGAAATATTTCCCTGTTAAGTCAAGCATGTGGATATCTTCCAACAAAAAAGGGAACACGTGCAATACTCTGACTCGATTTTAATTTTTGTGAATTATGCAGTATTTTATTCTTTTAATATTACTCCTGTTTGTTATTACAGCATGGAATATTTTAGTAATCTGAATATGAGCAGTCATGCGCTGAACATATATCTGTTTGCAAAGTTTAAGCTTAACTTCTACTTTTTGCTATCTATAGCTCTAGTTCAGTGAGGTTTTTTGGTTATTTACTTGCACAAATACTTACTATGTTGTTTGTAGACCAGATTCCACTAAGCATATTAGTTAGCCTATTTGTCTCCAGAATGTAAAAGTAAGTAAGTACAAAAATTTTGGCATATATTTATACTATTCTATAAAAGTTAATTAACATTTTAATCTGCACTGAAAAATTTCTTTGGAATCCTTAGAAGAGAGTGGGATGAGGGAAGCTTTTGACACAGCCTGGTTTCAAAGACATATGTTACATTTTCAGAGTGCCTAAAGTATTGCAACAACAGCAGTAACTTTCCCATACTCCTACGGAAAATGATACCATTTTTTGAAGGGGTCTCTGCAACTAATTCTTCAGTGCAGTTTACCTTTCCAAGTGTAAACTTTTTTTTAAGGTTGTAAAAAGGTCATTTATTCTGATATTTATTTTTGTGAATAAACTGTTATTCTTTAAAATAAGTTGCTTTTTGCTAATCCAATTGTTTTATTAGAAGCATGTTTAAAAAAGTTATTAGCAGCTTCTTCTACCCATAAAGAAAGTGAAAGAACGAAATTTATGTGCATAATTTATTTGTTTTGATTTACCAAAACATTCCTTGTTGTGTTTATAAAGTAGTGTTTTGCAATGCAAAATTAATTTTATTACTGTTGGAGTTAGCTGCTTAAACTGTAAACTATGTTTAGCTATTGTAGTGAACAACTGCATCATCCCCCATCCTCCATTAAAACAATAACACCAAATTCAAACTTCTGAACACTTCTTGGACTAATTCGTGACTCTGAAATGGTTGTGTGAGTTTGTTCCTACAGTTAGACAAATAATATATTCCTGTAAGTATTTTCAGCAACTAATCAGGAAAAGTCATGATTTAATTTCAATATGTTAGCTTAAAGTGATTGGAGGAAGCTAGACTACTATCTTTATGATATTTTTCTTCATTATTTTTCCCGCATAACAGGCATCAGACTGCAGACAGAGCTGATACTGTGTCTTCCTCCTCACACACAAAATAGCTTGCACTGCAGTCTCCTATGTTAATTTTCATGTCAGGAAGGCTAGTTCCAGAGTTTTATGTCTTTTTCCATTGCCACTTCCACTGTAGATTGCTATGCCTTACTCGTACTGCTATGACCGTTTGTACAGCTACCATCTAAAATGGTTTAGTGAAATTATCTAGCTTAAAAACAACAGAACTACATGTGGGTGCATGGAGATTATGTGCAGGGACGGGCAAACAGAGACTAAGACAGTACAGCTCGAGGCTTGTTACACTGAGGTATAATAATAATAAAAAACAGCCAAGGAATTTATAGCATGCAAACTGAAGACAGGAAATCCCGAAGGTGACTACTCTAATTACTCCCTAATGCTGCTTCGGATTGTTGTGAAAAGAAAGTTGGCACCACTGATTTTTAAATTCAATTTATCATGCAGCTGTCTTGGGATAGCATTTACTTATAAAAAATATTAATTATTCCTATCTTGAATTTTAATATGGGTCATCTCAGTATGGACTTCCTCTGTGCAATACGTACATGCAGTCCTTTTGTTTGAATCTGTGAGATGCTGTGTTCAGTTGCTGAAGTATCAGACTTACAGGATCAAGGATTAGGACCAGTGATTTTTCACTGAGAGTTGTGAAAGAGTTTCCTACTTAATATTCTGTTAAGATGGGTGATACGATTTCTTAGAGATCTGATTTCTTGTATAAAGACCAGATTTCAGCATCTGGCTTATCTGTGCAGTAACTGTAGACTTAGAGCTTCCATTGGCAGGAATCAAGAACTTTATGGTCATTATGAAACATAGACTGTCCCAAAGGAAATTCTCCTATCACTTCATTTTAAGTGTGTAATTTTTATCTTGTGATGGCATAGGCAATTTTATATTGTTTCTTGGAAACAGCTTTTAAAAGTTCATTAACTTTTATTGGTGTAGAAAATTTTTGCTTTCCTGTCTACACACACAGAGACAAATGGGATAAGATACTGCAGCTTAATTATAGTTAGTTTTCATTTTATATTGATACTGTGTAACAAATTCTGAAGTAATCCTTGGAGGATATAAAGATAACGCTGAACATATTCTCAATAAAACTATTAAATTTAATTTAAATTAGGAATGCAAAAGGACAATGCAAGTTTTGAATTGTTCCCCCATAAAAGCACAAATAAACATGCAGCTATTCAGATAGCTTTATTTATTCGCATATTGTCATCTTCTAAAGTAATGTAGTTTTGTATTTTGTTCATTGCCTCTAATATTTTAATGAGTTTTTGCTTTTTGTAGTTTTGGCAGAATTAATTGAAAAGTTTGTGTCACATCTTTCTGAAAGCCCATCGGATTGTTATTTCAGCACTGCAGACTATAAAGGTCAGTTTTCTAATAATTCATTACCTTGCAGCCTCTTCATATTTCAATTACTTTTAAATTTATCTGTAACATTTTTGAGGTTGTTGAAAATGTTCGCCAGCAGCTCAGAAATTCATTACTTAACTGATGGGATATACCTTGTTTTGGAGGAAAGGATGGTGTACTTGAGGAAATAGTACAGATAATTATTAGTGTTATCTTATTTCTGTATGGGCAATGAAGAGACAGAGATAGGTGAGGATATGATTTAAAGTATTTGTTGACACCTATTATAGAATGATCTGCATAGTTGATGGCGTAAATATTTAAGATGACATCAGCAATCGGTCAGATTTATTGAGAGCCTCGTAATGTATGATCACCCCAAAAGTATGCCAGATACATTGGGTATGTATTGAAAACAATGCATCAGTTGAAGGAACAGAGTAACAAGTGTAAGTTTCTGACAGAGGTGCTGCTTACAGTCAAGAATAAAGGATGAATAGTAAAGTTAATTTATTCTGAATGTAAAGTCATAAATGTTAATATTTGAAAAATCTTACAAAATGAGAAGATTTAAAAGTATTTTTTAATATCTACTCAAAAATACAGTTTTGTTCCTTACTGTCTGCCCAGGACTATTCTCCAAGTTTGTGGTTTAGTCGTTTATAGTACTCATTCTCCCATTAATGCTGAAGAATCAAACCCACTTTGGGGAAAGCCTGGCATTTATACTGTAACTTTATTGGCACATTCATAGAATGCAAATACAGTGTCCTTGGGAACTTCAGACTTGCCTTTGAAGTTTCAAAGCATAAAATCCCTTTAGTAATTTAGATTACTTTTTTTTTTCTTTTATGTAGAGGTCTTGCCTTTAGCCATCTACCTGCTGAAAGCTTGCTAATGGAATAGTCTTAATTTTACTTGAGAATCTCTCCCTTTGCTTATGGAGTTGCTGAAGTACCTATTCTTCTACTACTATGTACTTTCTCCTTGAAATTTCAGTTCTTATAAAATTGAATCCCAGCATTCCTCTAAACCATACATATCAAGAGTTCTTTTGTGACCTGTGTCAGTTTGTCACTTAGGTTTCAACTTCTCAGAAAGCACAACAAGCAACAAAAATCTCTTCGTGGCCTCATAAAACTTGGTATTTGTGTATTTCTGACATTTCTCAATTCAAGTAATGACTTGGATGATTCCTTTAAAAGCCCTCCTCATGTCTTCATAACATTGGCTGACACCTAGAGTGCCCCTCTGGTTCCCCTCTGTGCATCTCTTCAGGTTGTAGTTCAGAGCATCACCCACTCTCCAGCACTATGGAAGGCCCAGGTTCAGTTTCCTTTTCTGTTGTGGGGGATGCACATACTCTGTTTCTTTGGAGAACCCAACAGACCTAGTTTATCAAGGTTATCTTAGTCTTTCCCATTAGAACTCTTCTGCCTTGTATAAATAAGACAAAAACTAACTGGAGAAGGAGGTGACAATTAATATCCAACCTTGTATTGTCCAGCAAACCAGAGCATCTTGCCCTTACCTAACCTTAATGGCTCAGTGCTTACTTCAGTGTGAAAGAGCTCTAATATAGGGGAGGGAGGAGTTCTCCATACTCTGTTCACTTAAGAGTGGAGAACCTTAGTTCCAATCCATTTTCAACCTGTTTCCAACCTAGGATTTAAAACAAGTGCAGGAAGGTCAAACCTGGGTCTTCTGTTTCACTGATCTATGATTTAACTGTGAAGCATATAAAGGGGGTGGCAACAACAACTACACACTGTAGTTTTGACTTGAATTTGCAGTTAATTCCTGGATGAATGAAACTGCCTTTTTTGATAAGTTTACTGTTGACTGGAAGAAAAATTAACTTGTATCTATTCAGGTGAGAAATTCAATTTCTTCTAATTTTTTCTAACTAGAAGGAATTACTGTTCTTTCTAGATAAAAAGAAAGAGTAAGAAGGCAAGGTTCATCTAAAACATACTGTTAGTTTTGAAGAAACACAAGGTTTGGAAATCCTATGATAACCATAGACATTAAATTCATTTTTTAGAACTGAAAGTCCCTAAGAATAGATACAAGAGATAAATGGTTTTCATTTGCTCTTGAGGTTCCATGTGTTTTAGTGAAGACAAGTTTGGAAATGGGAGAGCAAGAGATGTTATCTAAGATAACCAATATTCTGATGGTCAAAACACTGATGAAATGTAGGTAAGCGGCATGTGTTCCTTTTGTGTTTTCTTTCCCTGTCAGCAACACCATTGTCAGAGATTCTTTTGGAGAAGAGTTCTCAGTCCAGGAAACACTGTTCAGTCAAGCAGAATATGTTTCAACTTGGTTCTATTTCAAGTTTTATAGGATAGTAGTAAATAAAATTTCTCAGCACATTTTTCAGGCAGGTATCGCAGTGAGTGTTGTCCATGAAGACTAGTTTAGACCAGTGAAGTCATGATGATTAACATTAAGTGAAACAAAAATCTGGTTATGTACAATCTGTGATTATACTCCACCCTGGAAGATTTAAAGGGCTTGTCTGTAAGAGTCATTTGTGTAGCTGAATTACACTCATTGCAGTTTCTTTTTTACATAATAAAACGTTGTGTGGCATTGCTATAAAAATGGGAATATACTTTGAGACCCAAAGTCTGTACTCACACTTCCTGTGTTTGTACAGAAGGGACAAACAAAATGTGCTCAAATATTTATGAGACTTACTTTTCTTTAATTTTCTTTTCTTAAAATTAGGTTTCTCATTCTCTCAGTGTTTAAATAATGATTGGCTAAATTTATATATATATATATATATATATATATATATATATATATATATATATATATATATATATATTTAAGGATTTTTTTCCAGCATTTCTAAAGGTGGGAATTTCTCCAAGCACCACAGTTAATTCTTACATGCCATGTTACTTCACAGCATCTTTCTATTTTAAGCTAACTTCTGAAACTGTTCTTACAGTAGAGATATCTTGCTGGTTTAGGTAGTAGCTAATGAGTTGTTAGAAGGTAAGCCATATTCTAGATGCATCTCCTAGCCCCAGATCCAGGTAAGCCGAACACACACTGGGCAAGTCCATATGTCCACCATTCTCTCTCTTGAATAAATTTGGGATCTGAGGGACTGAAGAACAGCTGTTTAATTTTAATGAAGAGAAGCCACAATTTTCATGAAAGTAAATTGAGTACAAAGCATAGATACTAAGTGTTTATCATGTTTCTTGAAATGAGAAATAGATTATCTTAAAATATGACAGCTTTCTAAACCTGTAGGTAGTTGTAATTAGAATAACACAGTCATCTGTCTGCTCTGGAATCCCTCAGGGTTTCAGTCTATTATAAAATTTGCAAATATGGAAAAATCAAATTAGTTCGTGTTGTTATCATTTGCAAGATAAGAAAGAAGGAAAAATGACTGATAAGCCACTATGCAGTTGCAATATTTAATTCTGAACAGTAACACAAATCTTTCTTGAAGTTTACTTTCTGCTAACAGCAATGATACTGCTCTGATATGGATTCAGATGGGAATAAAAACACATATAATATGAGCATTAAATGTTAATGAACTCTGTCTATCACCTCTCCACAATTAATACTTTCCAATTTACTTTTTCTTAAAAATAAAACATAATAATTGAAAGCCAAATCATTGATGCCTAGCTGCAGTAGGATGACAAGGAACTGAAATTTACTGTAATCTTAAAACAGCCATTGTGCGGTAGGGATATGATGTTCTTAAATGGGAAGCTGTCAGTGTAGGGCTTCTTAGAGGGAGTAACAGATGAAAAACGCAGGACTACACCCCAAATGTACACCCTTCAGTGTGCTGAAGAAAGAAGGGCATTCTTCCCTTTCTCCTGCATCATTTGATGAGTACATCTCTTTAAAGATGGGTACCCACTTTGAAGATACTATTAAGAAAGGCATTTTACCTGTTGCCAGTTTGTATTTTTTTTAAAAATAAAAAAAAAAAAAATAATTGGACTGAAAACGTGATTCTTCCTTAGGAATATTGTTTCCAGACATGATTTGAATATTTATGGTGACCACTGCTCAGAGAGCAAGTTCTAGATATGAATGTTCAGATCTTACACTATTAGCACAAGAAATCTATTTGATGACGTAAATGACTTTTAATAGACAAGGTGGAATTGCATTTGAGATTAACTAGCTCTGATGAGTAGCGAACAGCCTTCTCCAGCATGTATTCTCAGATCCTATATTCATTTTGTCTCTTCATTTACGGTTTAATTCCAACAATAAGAATATGGGGGTTTTTTTGAAAGGGAATTTTTTATAGACAATTCAAGCAATGAATATGAGATTCAGCCGGTTGGATGTGGTCTAGATGAGGGGCTTGGTGGAGGAGAGGCCACCATTGAAGAACAATAGTAAAATGGCAGAAGAGAAAATAGTGAGAAATGTATGACTTCTGCTCTCCCCCGACTCCAAGTAATGTTTTAGAATAGAAACCCTTTAGAAGGTCATCAGAAGGAGAGAGGATAGATATTGAGGAAACATAAGGGCTTATGCTAATAGTTTGGGCACCTGCCTAGCTACAGTTTCAATGTTTAGACGTCTCTTGAAGAAGAAAAGCTGTAAGTAAAAAAAAAAAAAAAAAAAAAAAATGTCTTTTAGTTAAATGAAAATATGATTAAATTTTCATTTTCTTAATTTCCGTTTGTATGTGCGAAGTCTACAGTTAGACATCTGATAGCAAAAATAATTACATACCATAAAGATTTTTGAAGCACCTCCAATAATTATGCAGGTACCTCTGACCATCATTGGATATTCAGAAACTACTGTTATGTTATTATTAACATGGTCATCTATAAGAAGAAAATTAATCTTTTTTACCATAATTAAAATGTTAACAGTTGTGCAAAGGTTATGTATACAGCCATAGAAATATTTGACCTGGGCACCAAGAAGTAGTGGGAAAAAAAAATGTGAGCAAAAGCTTTAGTCTTTTTTTCTATTTACTATGAAAGGGAAACCAATCATTTCTTTGAGGTGGTGAGAGCAGTTAAATAGGGAAGTAAACCGTAACTGTGGATGTTTTAGGAAATACACCATGACATTTGGAAATCAATCTTTAATTTTAGAATTATTTGAGCTCTGCATCCAGTTATTTCAGTATGAAAACAATATTGTCCATCGGCTGACTTAACCATAAAAAGCTCCTTCAAGGTAGGAGGGAAAATGGATAAGAAAACAATCTTTTAGATGAATTGTAAAATAAGCTGATGTATTAAAGCCTGGGTTAAACAAGAATATTACTGGCCTGTGTTTGCTACCTAAATAACTTACTCCACAGCGTCTGCAGCCTCACAGCTACAGCTGTAGTTGTTGATTGAGTTTAATACTACTACTTAATTGCTTTCGTATATCATGCTTTCTTTTTTGTGCTCCTGAATACTACAAAACTTTTTGAGAAGTACTGCCCACTGAGACACTTGAAATAGGCATAATCAGGGTTAGTACGAATGATCAGTCTAATCCCATGACCTTGAAGATGGGAAAGCAAGAAAACCATGAGATTGCTTTAAAGATTGTCCCTTTGTTCGTTCCATTCATCTTCTAATCCCTTTTGACATTTACCATCTCTGAGAGTATTCCTTTTCGCAGGAAGACCTATGAGACCACAGTACTCCATTTATCATTTCCTACTGATAAAAGATAAAAACCTTCAAATTCCTTTCCATCCCTGGATCTTGCTCGAAAAACAAAACAAACAAAGGAAAAGGATTTGTAAGCGGACTTTAATGCCCACTTCTCCTGAAGGTCCTCTGATTTGCGGCAGGAAGAATAACGAACACGTAGAACTGTCCAAGATGCATAGAACTACTTATTTATGAAGACTGGATAGGCAATAGCAGTGAAGCATTCCTTACCTAAGAGTGCCTGATTCAGCCTAACTAATTGAAGAAAACCTTAGAGTAAGGGAAAACACTGATGGGAGAATACCAGTCATTCTGGGAAAGAGAAAGAAATTCCAATCACTTAGAAAATAAGACAAAGAAATCAGTATTGCTCTTCTTTTGAGATGATTTGAAAACCAGGGAAATGATTAAATGAATTTGTGATGAGAGAAAAAAGATGAGTTTTAGAAAAAAGAAGATAATCCAGTTGGAATAAACAAATAAAATATTGAAAAAAAGGTAATGTTCTGCAGTTTTTGCATATTACCTTAATTTCTTTTTATGTTTAAAATTATGCCTGGCAAATAATAGTTGGCAATCTTTGGCTGTTAAAGGTGTTTCAAAGCAAGCATTTCTATTTTGAATGAGTAAGATTGTATTAAATAGTGAATGTTTTAAAAAGTATTGACAGAAGGCATACCAATATTTCTTATGAATTTCTTATTTGAAGAGTGCTTTTATATTTTAAAATCATCCACCTCTACTGCTGTGCTGTTTTATGCATTTTAGAATGAGAGGCAAAGGCTAATTTCTAATGTATTTTTTTTAATTGTAAATATTTAGAGTTCCTAAAGAAGTATATGGAATTTTGACATCCTTTTAGTCACTTGTTATGATTTGGATTAACTTCCATTTTACAATAGTTCACATTTTATATTATAAATTTAAAACATGTTTCACATAGAATTTTTGTTATCTGTGAAGTATAAATGGGAAAACTGTTCCATATTTTATTAATCTTTTCTATGAATTGAATGAATAAAAAAGAAGTTGGCAAAGCATGATGTTCATTCCATTTAATAAAAACAACAATGCTGTATCATGTCCTCATCTAATTCAGTGTTCAGAGCTGTGCTTTGTCCTTTGAGGATAAATGGCATTCTTATTTAGAAAATTGATCTTTTGATACCTTTGTTTTGGAACCCATTGTGTTTGAAGGCCGTAGTTATATCAGGTTTATTGACAAATATTTGTTAGGTGAGTTTTGCAGAAAATTGAACTCAGAGTATTAAATTAGAGGTATGTGGACATCATTACAATAGTGCATTCAACATATTCCTGCAAGCTTACTAGTTAACTTTTTATTTGTAATCTGCACTATTTCAGTGTCCCACTTGATGATAATAATTTTCTAAGCTTAAACTTAAAGTTTCTAAGTCTGATTTTTAATCAGTAGGAAGTCGTCCTTTGTGTGTTCTAAATGACTTTATAGTTTCCTGAAGCCTACTATTCCTACTCTTTTAATTGGAAAACAAGACTTTTGACACAGGACAAAGGACTACAATTTATATGTTCCCTTTCTGAACTGTGCATTGGCAGCAACTGAACTGCCTGGTGTAAAGAGCTATGTATTTATGTGAAATGTATTCTGGTGTACAAAAGCAAGAGTTTTTGCCTTGCGGAGGTGCTATGTAATATTGTATTGTTACTCAGTCCAAACTCCCTCTTAATATTATGTACTTTCACAATATAGAAGAAAATATCAAAGGGAAAAGTGATAAGGGGAAGCCCCTTTGCAGCTAAGATATTATTACAGTGGAGAAGAAAGGCAGTGAAAATCGATTAAATCAGTGGTGTTCTTTTAATGCTAATAGGAGATAAGCATTCAGTGCTTGCTGTAAGGAGGGACCTCGATCAGGAGTTGTGCTGTGGCTGTTGCTCAGGACCCTGCTGCCAGCTCCAACCTCAGCAGCCAAGGAAGGATCACCTCGAAATGGAGGCTGGGGTTCCTTCTGGTGTAGAGATCGATGTGCCATTTCCCTCTCTCCCGCTGTTAAATACGATGCTGAGAGGAATGAATTAACCACTAGTCATTCAAACTGCCCCTAATTTGTTCTCCATCATGTGGTCTAGAATGTAATACCTCTCTTGCCTTCACAACTGCAAATAAGAACCTGGAAAAAAATTGAGTGCAAGTTAATATTGCTGCATGAGTAATCAGACAGCTTGGAGCAGTACCTGAAAAAGATGCGAACTGTTCCACTCAACTCTTTTTTTTTTAAAAAAAGCTGAAATGTCCTGTGATTTTAAATATATTTATTCATAGATTTTATTTCTGGTATGCTATGCATAATGTATATAACTTTCTGTCCATGAGAGGAAAAAAAAGTCCTTGATTCAATATTGCTATTTTGATCCTATTAAGTTACTGAATAACTTAGTCTTACTGAAAGAACAGTGTAAGTACAAAGAACAGCAAAGAACCTGTAAAGGTTATTTCTGAAAAGGACATGGTCAGTTTCTCATATCTGTAGCAGTTAGATCACTGTATTTTACTGAAGTTATAATACAGATTTCTCATATTCCTGCTGTTGAATTTTATTGCTTTGTTGTTAAGTGTAATTTTGCTGTATTGTTTTCTTTAAGAAAAGTTCAGTCTGCCTCATGTGATCTGAGCAGGGTACATTTTATTTTCCTTGATCTTTTTCTCTTGATCCGGGGCATTTCTTCACCTAACTAGTTAACGTTTTTTATAATGCTTCAGTCTCTGTTATTTGTTTACTAGTAGCGTGGAGTGTTTACCTAAATGGGTAGCTAGGGAATCCTTCAGTTTGGTTCCTTTATCAGAGAAGGATGTAGAGAAGAAAATATGTTTCAAGTTAATATGTGATCTGGTTCCTCCAACTATTATTTTTTCATTAACCATTTGCGTGAATATTTTTGGTTTCTGCTGCTATATTTATTATTTTCATTTTTAACAAAGTATGTTAGTGTTTAGAATTTTTTAAAAACTAACTTTGATTTTAGATTTTTATTAGCACTTTTTTTTTATTGGTGCTTTGTCTGAAAAAATGAAAAAGTTAAGGGTTTAAGCCCTCAGCTTTGTAACTGATGACAGTTTATCGAATTATTTTTTTCTGAGATGCAGATGATACATTGATGATGGTACATTGATGAGACATACACAAGAGAGAGAATGCCTTTTCTTTTGCATTTAGAATGTGAAATTTTGAGATGATATTACTGAGAGGTTACTTTAATTCAGGTTTTTTTAAATTGTCTAGCTTAGACTTCTTATATTCAAGAAAGGCACAAAATGGGTATGTACTAGTGTCTGAAAGAACAATACACAGAAGTACTTGTAGTTTTTTTTTTTTAATTCAGCATTTAAAATGGATTTTGTGAGATTCATAACAGTAAAGAACTCTTGTTAACAAGGTTAACTTTACCACTTGGAGACTTCAAGGCCACTGGAATGGAAGAAATTAGATCAGAAAATACTGTTTTGTCTGAATTCCATGCCAGAAAGGATGAACTTACATTAAGAAACTGATCTGAAAGAGTTGCTGGTTGTATTGTAAAGCTACAGATAACCATTTAAAAAGTGAGCATTTTCTTATAAAGAAAGTGTTTTTATTTTTTTTAAAAAAAAAGAGGGATGCAGTCAAATACCAGTTTTTGATGCATCCTTTGCAAACACCACTAAACTTTTTAAAATATAAAACAGTTCCTCAAAGTTGGTATTAATACATAAACTTAAAAAGCTTTGTATTAGTTTTCAGTTAATATCATACTTAAAATAATGTTTTTTTTTTTCTTTTGTTTTAGCTACTGATGCAAATGTGAAGAATGAAAGCCTTTCATCTGTGCAACAACTTGGTGTTGAAATGACAGTCAGGTAGACAGCATTAAAACACTTCCCTAGTGTATTTTTAGAGTTTACTTGATTTTTTTCCTTAGGACGACTTTAATGATATTTAATCTATCAACTCATTGCTTTATACCATTTAAACCTAAAGAGCAACTTTGAGAAACTGAATTCAAAGTCTCAAAATGAAAAGGGTATTAGTACATAATTTAATTATCTTTGCAAATTATATAGGTTATTATTGTAGTAAGAGCTACTTGCAAGTTGTTGGTAAGATCTAATGCTAAAATTACATTATCCTGAGTTACATGTCTTTTTCTTCTCACATTACTTCTCTTAATGGCTCTGTTAAGTTAAGCTTAGTTATATGCCAGTTACACATTTTACCTCGCTGGTAATTTGCAGAGCGTTGGTGAAGGAAAAGTTAATGTGTCTGTATTTCCACAGATTGTTAACTTTAGCATTAATACTTGAACTTAGGTGCTAGTAATTACACTTAATAAAAAATACCTTTAGATGGAATTATAAATAATGTGTGTGAAGAAAATGAATCATATGTGATTACATAGAAGGAAATGTATGGTTACTTAGCTCTCCCCTGTATCTCCTTCAATCTCTAAAACTTTTAAGAGGGGAAATTTAACAGGAAAAACTTCTAAGGTGGGGAAATCGTAAAACGGAGTAGCAAATGTTTGGTGAGTGTCTTTCCTATGTTGCTCTTATGCATATATTACAGCGTACTATTTGTTAAGAACGGTGCTGTGACTGTTTAACTGTCACAGTCCTATTAAATACGAGTTTCTGCTTTTTAGGAATTTTTAAAAATATAGTCAATCTTTAAACAATATTTTTTTTTTATTTTTTTGTGTTAGATATGGGAAATACTTAAACTTACTAAAAGAACATGCAGAAAACGAGCTGTCTTTAGTGTTAATGAATTGTGAGAAATTTCTGAAACAACAGCAAACAACTGTAGTATCCTCACTCTGTATCCTTTCGTGATGATATGAAAAATGCCAGTGGAATTTGACCTCTCACTTTGTGTTTTCGGTGGTGATGTAGATGTATAATATACTCTGAATTGAAAAAAAAAAAAAAAAAAAAAAAAAAGGCACTCCTACTGTGAAATTTTGTTAAACTAAAATACACACCAAGTGCACCCATCAAGATCTTCATCTTTGGTTTCTATACTGTGTTAAAATATGTTGCAAGTCTCATTCATTTTTGTCATAAACTGTTCAGGGTAGAATCAGATACCAGATGTTTTGTGTGTGTGGTAAAGAGCCTAGAACATTACAGCTTTGAGCATTAAGCATTTGTGGTATACCCACAATGCAGACAATGTTAGTGATCTTTAATGATCCATGTAATATAATCTATGTTTGTAATTTGATCAGCAAGAATGTTTTGACTTCTGACTTTAGATTTACTGTGGAACTTCTTAAAAATAGTCTTTTGGAAGTTTTACTACATTTTTATGCATTGGAATTACTACTATCAAAACACACTTCATCACCCTTCAAAGCTTTTCTTTTACTCTCTTGCTGTTTTTTTCCTTAATGGTCTCAATTTCCTCTTCCTCTACCTTTTTTTTTTTTTTTTTTTTAACTATAAGGTACTTGTTTTTGTTGTATATGTTTGGTTTATTTCTGTGTTTACAAGTTTTGGGGGTTTGTTTTCTTCTGTTGATTTGGTTTGATAATTTAGAGATTACTGGAAAAAAGTAAAGAATATAGGGAAAACAGCTTAGATCATTTAGTTCAGGTTAAGCGGCAGCTGTATCTCTAAACTTTTTATTCAGAAAGCTGTCTTCTGTGCAGCTCTGTTGCCAGTGTCCCACCTCTGACAGACCTTAGTCTGTACATTTTGACACGGAGAGGGGAGAAGGGCTCCATTTCATGCATGGCAGTGAAAAGAAATTCTTTGCTGGAGTTCCTTAACTTTCTTATGCAGGTTGCTTGCAGGGAGCTTATGCTGGCTACGATTGGTTTGCATCTTCTGTGTTTCTGATAATGTCAGGAGACAGGGAGAAGACATTAACGTTTCTTCAGCGATTTTCACGTCTTCTCATTTCAGCATTTCTCTGGCTACCAAGACTGCATATATCTGTAAGCATTTACAAGCTGTTCTTTCTGAAAATCAACTTGGAAAATTTTTAAAGGAAAGTTTATCGATATTCTTTTCCGTTGTTGTTGTTATGTGTTAACTTTTCATTAAAGTCCTCTACGTGAATGCAGGTCCTTAAAAAATTCTCTCAGAAAAATACAGATTTGACATTTACTCAAGTGGTTATTAGTGAAAAAAACAGGTGGACTGGTGGTAGTGTTACTGAATTTTAAAGCTAGCAATTAAATAGTTGTTATTTGTTAGTGATATTAAATTTTGTTTGAAAGCTGTGATACTGTTGAGTGGCCTTTTTATTCTTACTACAGTGTGGAAGTTCATTCTTTTATTAGTAAAGCTAACAGTTTTGTGGATAAAAATATTTTTAAAGATGTTACTGTGCAAGTACTTGAATGCTTTGTAATTTTAAGTGATGTTTTCAGTCAAGTTTGTAGTGTAAACAACATCATTCCATCTTTCGTTAGAACTGATACTATCAATTTAAATAACCTTTCAGTTTAACTGTCATATTGTTTTGTATTTAGACTACCAACTATAGTCTTTACTAGAAAATTCTAAGATAATAAAAAAATCCAAATTAGATTCTGTACCTCTTCATGAAAGCCTCTATATTAATTTCAACTGGTTTATCTTTTCACTACAAATGACTCTATTGGACCCATTTAGAGCATGGAGTCCAGTCCTGAGACTGTTCCAACACAATGAAATTTTCTCCATTGTGTGCATACAGTTGTGCTGAACATCCTCAGTGCTGACAACTCCAGTGTTCTCTTCCTTGTTAAAACTCGTCAGCATGGCAGACAGATTACTGCAGTTCATTCTCGATACTTAAATGATTTGTCTTTCATAATATATCTTGAAAACATAAAAGCTAGAATAATCAACCTGTTCTCTTTATTTCCACAATGTAAATTAAGAAAAAATTCAAAAATGAATGAGTGATTATCCAGATATTATATTGCCTACCTTAAAAGAAAGAAGGAGGAAAATTCCAAAGCATGTACATTGACCTTCTAGCACAAAGATTCATTACCTGGAATCCAAACACTGACATCCAGGCCTTTCTATACTGATAACCTCTATTTCTTTTGCTGCACAAAAGTTTCATTCATTCCGGCCATGCATACCACCAAAGAACTTTTACGCAGAATACAGCTCTAGATACTACAGAAGCTCCACTCTTTACTCACTAGAAAAGGGGAGAAAATTTCTATTTTTTCATTTAAAATATAACAACAGTTTCTGCCTCCCCACTTTGACAACTAAAGCATACATGCAAGAGTTAAATTACTCATAGAAAGGAACAGCTGGCCTATATTTTCTAACAATTTCTAACTTTGGATTTTTCTTAATTTAACTGCATTTTTTTCCTGACAGTTGTATTAGCTTTTTATATATTTGTTTATTTTATTTATTCTATCAATACTGACTACAGAGGATGTCTTGTCTTATTAGTAAACGTGTTTATACATTTATATTTGCCTTAGAAAAATGGTTTTTTTTTTTTTTAATAATACATTTTCATAGTCTGCAGTCCTTTTCAGTGATTGTTTTTTATTAATCAGATGCACCTGCCTATTACCACAGTGGAATCTGGCATCCATCCAGTCTATTTTTGCAGTGCTCATTACATTGAGATGTTGCTGAAAGCTGAGTTGCCACTTGTCTTTTCAGCCTTCCACATGTCTGGTTTCACTCCATCCCAGGTAACTGCTGAAAGCATATCAAAGTAACATTAACTGTTAGACTTAAATCCACAAAATCAAATACATTCAAAGTTAAAATTGACATTGTTGTGCATTTGCCATACAGTAAGCAATAGAACTCAGTCATAGTGAAATGATTTAAGAATAATTTTTAAGCCTTCTTCCATACCAATTATTATTTGTTATCAATGGTGGTGGTTGTGAAGCTGGGAATAAGAGATAATATTGCATGCAGAGTGACTTGGAGCATTTGAAAATAGAAATCAATTGACTTCATTAGAGTAATAGCAGTTTACTGCAGCTGATGATTTTCCATTACACATTCATACGAAAATTTGATAAAAAATGCTAGATACTGAAAACTCAGATTTATAGCTAAAAGTAAGTGAAATATATTGTTCTCTGGAATAATTTCCTAAATTTTTTAATGGAATGGAAATGAGTAATTGGAATAGATGTATAATAGGAAGAAGTTTAGGTGATACTGGAGCAAAAATTTTTTTGGCTACCACAGCTATTCCAATCAAGTTAAAAACGCCTGCTCCTATCTATTAAAGGAATTTTACTGGAGAAGAGTATTTCACCATAATGTTAGCTTTCATTTTCCCTTTTTATTACAGTGTTTTGGAAATAGAGTGCTATATATGGAGCATTGCTTGTAAAGACTAGTCACGCTGAAGCATAAACAGCTTCATCACCACAGTAAGAGAGCTTATAGCTCTATTAAATTACTGTTGCAAGGCAAAAAAATATTTTTCAGTTTATGCCTTCAAAATAACATTTGTCACAAAGTTTGCAGCTTAAAAGTGTTCTTAGTGGGAATGGATACCAGTGTGTTCCACATATTACTTAAAAAGTCAGCTTGAGATTTAGGCTTTCAAGAATGAGGTGTGATAAATGAGGGTTTTTTTATCTCAGCATAGCAATAATGATGTATTTATAAGTCTCCTGATTTGGGGTGCAAAAACACAAGGGGACAACCATTCCCTTCCTTGAGTATTCTTGTGTAAGTTATCCTTTAAGCTTTAAGCTTGCACTCCCTTCATAGTAAGCTATTTACCATTCTAAACTGCTAACAAGGTTCTGTTATTTAACATGCTACTAAAAGGCCACTAGTGGGAGCCACTGTAATGAGCACATACCTCTGTGTGTTTTTTTCCAGTTTTACTGGAGGGGGAACAAACAAGTTCCAAACTGTGAGAACAACTCTAATGCGTTTAAGTGCTTGTGTACACGAATAAATAACTGATTGCAGGTTTCATTGCAGAGTATGGCTGCTGTCATCTAATTAGAATCTCGGTACTTTCTGCTACTGCATATTTTGAAACACTTTAAGGACTGATTAGCAGAAGATTTCTGCTCTACAGCTAAATGAAATAGGCTGTACATTTCTTCATACGTTGTGAGTTAGAACTGGAAAAAGGAGTTGCTAAATGTGTTCCATCCCTGTTTCATTAAATGCAGAAGTGCCTTAGGGAAGGGCCTAGCATTCATTTATAAGGCAAATAACTCCTTTAATTTAAAGGAAAGTCTACATTAATCACACTTTAATCACCCTCATTACCCTCTAGGCCACACAAAAAAATATATATTGAGAAAACTCAGCTTATAAGGAATAACTGCTTTTATTTTCATTGGACTTTGAGTTTTATGTTTCAGGTTCAAGAGTTGCCAGAATATACTCAGGTAGGTCAGATGCACAGATGCAAGATCTTCTATTTAGCAGAACTCACAGGTGCTCTGTTCAGAGCCTGTGACTATTAAAACAGTGATTTTTTTTTTTCTGTACTTTTATCCATTTTATTTTCCTAAGTAGTGGCCATGTTATAGGAAAAGGCTGTTGTATAAAAAGGTAAGACGTAATGTGGTTAAATTACAACTGAAGATCTACAGCAATTTAAATGTATATAACTTCATTCTAATCTAGATCTGTTTACAATGGATAACTCAGTGCTTCTGGAATTACATGGACTGGAGTGAGATCTGTCATTACATTGCTACGTGTATTTTCCTTGGTCCTGATTATCAGATATATATGTGTGTAGCTGTATTCAGACACCTACAGCAAGACATTCTGAAGCACACAGAAGCCCAAGACCTTCAAGTTTTTCTCAAAGTAAGAGTTTCTTTTTTTAATCTTTCAGTTACTGAAGGGAAGCAAAACTCTAAACTGGAAATAAATATATTAATCTGAAACACAGATTGAATTTCACTTACTGATTTTGAGTGAGTGAGATAATACCTCAATTTTATTTATTTCCTGGCAGGAAAAATGTAATACAGTATTTTGCAGTGAATAGTATTCCTCTCAACTTTGAATCTGATTCAGATTGATAAAATGTAGATTTTTATATGTTATTTTTCTCTCTGTTATGTTGAATATATTAAAAGAAAGTTGGGAGGAGACTGATGCTCGGTTCTTTGGCATTCAGGTCCTTGACATAATGTATTTGATTCCACACATCTTTATATCAAAATTAAGTCAAAAATTGCAGCAGCAAAATGAGTGATTTTCATCTCTAATTTAATTAAGGCACATTAAGGGACTGGTTATTTTGCATATCAGTGCATCCACTTTGGATCCACTGCATCATGGTAGACCTGAGATTGAATAAATTTGTGAAATTTGTGTCAGCCCTGCATTTGAAAGATGTTAGTACAATTCTTTTGACTCAGTAATACTCAGCCTCCAGGTTATTTCAGCCTCCAGATTATGTGTGTACTGAGTTAGCTTAATTTATTTTTGTGATACTTTCTGGGATTACTCTGGGTAGGCGTGTTTGTGCAATAGGTGAATTGTATACAAAGGCTGTGGTAAATAAATTTCAATACTGTCTTTTTAATTTTCCTGCAACTTTGCTGTGGACAGCAAAAAAAAAAAACCCCTCGGTCGTTATGTCCTGTTAGATTAAGTTTTTCCTCTTTGCTTGTCATTGTATTTGCCATGCCTAAATGGGCAGAACTGTTCCATGTTGTGAGTAAACATAGCTTAAAATGAGTATTATTTTTCTTCCTAATTCATAAATAATATTGAGTGGATCAAGAGCAGCTAAGCTGCATTTCTGAAAACAGTTGTAAAAAGAGCAAAAAGATGATTATACCAGTATGAGTTCCATTCTGTTTTTTGAACACCATCTATATATTCAAAAGAGGAACTGTAAAATACAATAAATGAAATTGCTTATCTCCTGGCTGGTGCAAGCCTCCACACTAGTTCTGAACAGTTACCTAATATCTTGGAGAAAGAGGGATCTCCACCTCTATGAACAAAAGTTATGGCTTATGTTCTTAGGGTAATTCGTAAAGTTAATGCGTTCACCAGTATAATTGTTGTGGTTTAAATTTTTGCTTTTATTGTCCATCATCCTAGTAAAGTGTTGAGGCTGATACAGCAGCATTTGAATTGGTTGGAAGTTATTGTTAATCATCACAAAAAACTCTGTTATTTACAATAAGCACTTTTTGACCGACAGATACAAGTGTATGTGTGGGGGGGAGCTGAAGAGAGAACCTGTGGATATAAAAGCCACTTTAACACACTTTAACATGCCATGTGTCAGTATAAAATCCTTTAAAAGAATATTTTAGTATATGACTTCGCCTTTTTAAAGCTTACTTTGTTTTCCTAAAAAAAAAAAAAAAAAAGTCTTCACAGGGCATATTTTCCAGATGGAGATGAACAAGTTCCATCTGAAAAAGCTATTTGTTGTCAAGAATGTAATTAGGAAGAACTGTCTGGAAGTAGATATACCAGTTCTTTATTTCCAAATGAAATGTAATAAAATGTGTGTATTTTAAATACTCAGGCAGTGACAAGCAGAACAAAATGAACTATCTTCAGCAGCCTAGAATTCATTAAATTGGAGTCATGCATCTTTTTTCCTAGCTAATAAATGTATTCTCTGTGTATTTGTGCAGGAAGAAGCCCTCCATGGATTTCGAGTGCGTGATTATTTAGAATATATGGAAAGCTTAGAGCCAATCTACAGGCCAGTGCTGCTGAAAGACATGAGGAATATAAGAGTGCAGAACGTATAGATAAAGCAAATGTGCATGTTATTTTCCAGTTTTGGTTACGTTCTTTAAAAGGATGTTGATTGTTTGATCTATCAGTCTCCATAAAAATAAGTCAGGCTGTGTATATGTATGTACTGTAAAATAAATAAGGAGGGTTTTCAGAATATAGTTTTTGCTAGCAGACTTCATCTAAATTGGATGACCTGAAATAGCATATTTTTCCAGATAGTCTATGTGCACAGCCTTGTTTTTGTTTTGCAGAAGATAGCTTCAGAACCTGCTTGTAGATTGCTGAAGTGTATTGTTTGTAATGCCTGGGACCTGCTTCCAAAGCACTGCATTATTTTCATCTCTCTGGACTGTATTCTTTCTTCATGTTTTGCAAGGATCTAATGAAGTGGATTTCTTAGAAGCAACTCTAAATTTGTGCATGAAAAGCGAACAAAAGCAAAAGAGATACCCTGTGCAGCTGTTCTGACTTTATGGGTAAAGTTGAGAAAGTGAGGTGACCAAATATAGGCAATGAAAATGCCCTTTTTTTTCTAATAAACAATTTTGTTGTAAACAGGTGTTTGTAACATACACTCTCAGTATGTGGAAGTGAAATACAAGGCCCTAAGCAGCCTGATCTAACAGGACCTGCTTTGAGCAGGAGGTTAGACTAAAAGACCTCTGGAGGTCCTTTCCATCCTATACAATTCTCTGATTGGAAAATAACGAAAGCTATTACTGTTCCATGCTTTTTAGTTATCCATGCTTGATTAAAGTTAAGATAGTTATTAGCACCTTTAGTTTGCTGTGCAAACCTACTCAGAGGAGCTTGTGTTCATAGTTTGCCTGAGCTTTATCTCCTGTTTTTCCTTCTGTGTTCTGCACTAGCACATTTGAAAGACTAAGTTGGGGGAAGGGGTTCTCTTAACACTCTGAGGCAAGATTGGGCTCTAAACAAAATTTGTCTTTCACTCTATGTGTTTATATGGGATGCATCCTGGGTAGTAGGCTTTCCCTCATCAAGGTAACTGCAAAAAAAAATTCTGTACTTTTAACTGCTCTAGCAGCACTCATGTTGCCTGGCAGTGCAAGTATGTGCACATTCATTTGCATATAGAGAAGATAAGTAAAAATTGATATTTAAGTTAACGGATAAAGAAAAATATTACTTCCAAATATTACAATTTTTATATCATTTAAATATAAAAGTAATTTGAATTTACTTTGCACTTTCAGTTATTTGTATCTTGTTTGTATTTTTTTCTTTCTCAAGACAGCTGTTTTCCAATTTGAGATCATGTTATTTTTTCCTTAACTTACTGCTTACACTGAGAATTACTTGCTTCCTTACAGAAAAGGTTGAAGACATTTGGGATTTCAGCCTTAACTATTTCTTTGTACACTGTAATTTTTAATACTTGCACTTTTGTTCTTTTTCATTAAAAGACACCTCTAAAACAACTAGAAATCAGTAATAATTTTGTATTTGAATCATTTTTTTCCTAAGCAAAAGAACTATGAATGAGAAAATGCATTCTGCAACTGTTCAGAACATCCTCCTGCCCCAAAATATTAGATCTTTATATTAATAAAAACAAAATAGAACTTCCTTATTTTTGACAGCATTTGGGAAATGAGGAAAAAAAAATCTATTGCTAAGACTTTAATCTCCACCTCTCGTGTTCATATTTGTTCTTACTATTTTTTTATACTGTTTTAAGATTCTGTTTTCATTCATAGCAGATAGGGAAACTGATAAGCTTTTATCTGTGCTTGCCTTTCATCATCAATGAAATGCAAGAATTAAGGCTGATAGATTTTATTATAACATCATTGTCATGTAGATAAATTTTCCACGCCAAAATTTCACTAAAATAAATATTAAGAAATTAATAATAAATGTTTGTACTAATTGATAGTTTTCTTGAATCCAGTTTGAAAGCACTCAGCAAGATTCTGAGTCAGTAAGTAATACTCGATTTGTTGACAACATATTCCTAATATAAATACTACAGTTGGCCTGATAGCTCTCATTTTGTGGGCCATAATTTCAATCAAATGCAATCCTATTAATTCCTATTAGCAAGCAGGAGGGCTTCCTTCAACATCTGGAAGTGATCAAAGGATGTAGGTGGACAACAAGATATCATCCTTTAACGTTTCAACATTTTTAATACAGTCTCAGATCTGCATCAAACTTTCAAGAAAATACCAAGTGAAATGTAACTTTTACAGTGAAGAGTTTTTATGAAAGGTGGATATTTAAGATAATAATTTACTAGCTGCAGAACTTCATAATCACATTTAAAATAGAACTGGAACAGTAGTTAAATTTATTCTCCAAATTTTTTATAATAATATCTTGAAAGGGGTTGGGGGGGGGGGGATAGGGGACAGTGTGATCTGTTTGGGATATAGCTCTGATAATGGATTTCTTCTGTGGTAAAGAGAAAAATTGTATAAGTCAGAGCAAGTTTTATTTGCAAGTACTTAAGCCCAGAGGTCTTTTGTCTTAGCATTCACTGTGGACGTTCTTTTATGTCCCCCTCTTGTCATACTGCCTCCACCAGAGCAAAAGTGGGTAAAGTACTTCCTACCCATCGCAAACCAAGCTGAATCTTCCTCTCCCCTTCTCTTCCCCTTAGATTTGTAGGTTACATAAATTCTTCACTTTCCTTTGCTCTTTTTTTTTAATCATCTCATTTCTACTATGTTTCATTGGCCTCTTTCTTATTCAGCATTTTTCATCTGTTCTTCCAGGTATTCTCTCAGTAGACAAGCAAATTTCCATTCTTCACAACTTCCATTCCACAATATTTTTTCTTCTGTTTTAAAAGAGGCATTTTGGTGATACGGACTTTTATCTGCTTTTTGCATACTACCTCATCAGTAGAATTTTTTGGTTTCAAGTTCTACCTTACAAGTTGCCCATAGTTACTGGCTGAGCTTGCTCCTAGACACAGATCAGGCTACAGGAAAAGGTTTGGACTCTCTTTATGTCTGTGTTAGAAGGATTAGCTCCATTTACAAGGCTAGGACATTGGCTTAGAAACTTCTAGGAGCATTGCAAAGCAATATTGTCCATCCATGATTATACTGCAGAACAGTATTGTCCATCCACCACACGCACCTGTTCTGCCTCTAATTTCCAATTTGCAGTATCCAGGAGTAAAAAGGCATGACTGGGTTGTATTTATAGTTACAGATAAAATTACAAGTTTCTTATCCACCTTGCAGCATTTTTAACAATCTAAAAATGTTATATTGCAGTACCCTTTTACTGAGGATTTTATTGTTAAAATTTTTATCTAACGCAGCTGACCAAGACAGAAATACGTATTTTGAATGAGACGTCCAGGACTGCAGTAAGTGCAAAACTAGCATGTGTTGCATGCTGGTGCTCACAGCTTTTGCCTCAGAATAACAATAACGATGTTGTGGAAAAAAATCATTTATCCATACAAATCACTTTGACTGGTCATCTCTGTCTTCAGTCTGAAGGCTGTATTTTTCTTTTGTAATTAATTATTTCACAGATCAGATCTTCTGACAATTTCTCCTGCTTTAGGCATTGTGCTTCTCAAATACTAACATTATATTTTACTACTCAACATTTTTCTAAAGTTTTCATGCAATGCCACTTCTTACCTTGTCATTTTCTTTTTTCTGGGGTTGTTCAAAGGTAACATCTGATACAGGGAATCATCTTCTACATGGTGTTAGCAGATAGGAAGAAGAAGGTACTGAAGTTGCTCTGTGAGGAAATTTCTGGTGTAATGACTTCTGGCATATCCAAATCTCGCATCTAAAGTAGTGAGGAACAAAAAGAAGCAGAACAGTTATAATAAAGCTAGCTGTTGGCAAACCAGGTGTTCAAGAGTCAAGAGTTCAAGGGTTGTAGTAGATGTAGAATTGGTTTTAAATGCTATGCTTACTTCAGCATATTTAAAAACTGTTTTGCAAAGAATTCCTTTGTTACCATCCTGCCTAAATCTCTTACAATAGACTTAGCTAATAAAGCTAATAAAACTAGTGGAAAGAGTAGCTGGTGTCCTGACCAACAACTGGATAAAGTTTTCCAGGTTATCTATTAACAATTTGATAACAGGTGACAGAGCAGGACATAAAAAGGCCCAAAGGGAATCTGGATAGGTTCTAAAACTGATGCATAACTCCTCTTTGATGTGGTGAAGAAAGTCACTAAGGAGTCTTACTCCTGTGTGGTCAACTGGCTTGCTAACAGCCAGCTGGTCAATGACTATCATCTTTTCTTCATGTATTAGAGCTGAGAAGCAATCTGCTTCCTGAGGTGTCACAATGAGTAGGGATTTCTTAGCTGAAAGCTGAGTTAATGGAAGAAAGCAAGTATTGGCTTTTGTGGAGGTTTTGCATAGACAGTTGTACTATTTCTACACCTCTAGACTCCTTTTCACACCCATTCAGACTTTTTAAATACATTTCTACGTTTGAAGCAGCCATTCAGAAATTCAAGCATAACAGAACCATATGCTCATCTAGCCCTGCCTTGATCAAGGCTAATCCAGTACTTGCATTTACAAAGTTTTTCCAAGAAAAATGCGTTAACTTACATTTAAGTTTCTAATTAAGTTCCTACATTGCAACTTACGCTTGACTTCTGTGTAATGGTATGTTCAGTGGTTGACACTTAAAAGGATATTGCAGTTGGATGAAAGTGCTACTCCATTAACAACAGAAAATACAAGCTTATGTTACCTGTGAACGTATAAAAGATTCTTTAGTGTCATCAGTATCAAGTTCCTAAATAGCTTTTCAAAATACACAACTGTTTTTGCTTTATCTTTGGCAATAAACTTGTTCTCACTCTGAGATACTCGTTTTTCCTAAGTATGTTTTCACCAGCCATTCTGAAGTTTCTTGAAATTCTTGCCCCTTCCTCCCCCACAACCACAGAGTACTTAAAAGGCAAATACTAAATCTATTGGTATATTAGGAGATCTATAATTTCATGGACTTCAGTTTAGTTTCATCCAAAGTAATAGTTGCATTATTTCAATTTAAAATGAAAAGCCCTATTCTGTAATGCTCTTTGAAGAGATTTTTTCATTTTGATGATAATTACTTCACACAGAAAGTTGGTAAATTGTCCTGTACTTTGTTAATATCAGACCTTCAGTACCTTGATGTTTCTGATGACATCATTGCTTCTTAATCAAGTGATATATAAGATCCAGTTACTTTAGCAAAAAGTTACTTATCATCTGTTTCCTTCAAGTCTTTATTCTGTGAAGTGTAAGTAAGGAGCTGGCATAATTGATCAAATGCCTTCTGTAGTCGAATAACTAAGAAGTATAAATTCCCAAAATAGATCCAAGTTACGTTGACAACATTACTAGGTAATATGACATAGGAAAAGTTAAGCATTTAACAGTTCTTTATTTGGTTAAAGAAATAGGAAAAATATGTGGGTTTTATTAACACCTATAATTATCTTTACAAAATGCTTGGATTCTCAAAATATTTTAATTAGAATTTTTGAAACAACAGAACAAACATTAAAATAAATTCAACAGAAGCCACAGATGTTGAATTTAAACCTATCTAGTAACATTGCCACACTTTGCTGTGAGAAAAATTAAATATTTCTGCAAAATTCTTGAAAAATAATTTCACTAGATAAAATGTGTGAAGACATACGCACATTTGAATTATAAAATATGTTAGAAGTTGTACTGAATTTTTTGTAGTTATATGTGACCTAGGAGCAAGCAGTACTGACAAAGGTTTTGCCACTGGCTTCTGTTATCCTGCCTGTGAGTTTCATAAGTTCATGGATTTAATTTACTATTGAGAAAAGAAATGGTTTAAATATTTTTGGACTTCTGTGAACTGTGTTGGCTTACTTATATTGATAAAAGAGGCTGGAAAGTACAAGGAAAGAATTACAACAACAGTTGATGGAACCAAGTATTTGCCTGAAACCAGGGTCAAAGAACATTATGATTCTCATAAAATCTGTATTTTGAACTTTAATAGCACTCTTTTTTTTTTTTTTAATATCATAGCTTTGAGGGAGGCTATTTCTCAAAAAATACGTAATGGCAAACATCCAGATGGTTAATAAGCACTAAGAAGCTTATATGTGTGTATTTCAAAAATCTGTACATTTTGAGAGAGACTATGGTGGATGGCTTTTAAGCTACCAGTTGTAAAACCATCAGTTTCTTTATCAGCAACAGGTTTTTTTCAGGCAAATTAGTTTTTGTGCTAGGGATTTGGGTAAACCGAAGACTTTTACCAGCGAAATAACTGCTACTTTATTCCTCATCCCTTTACCTACCCCCTCCCCCCCGGAAAAAAAAAAAAAAAAAAAAAAAAAAAAAGGCACTGCAGAGATGACCCTTAATACCAACCACAGTCATCAACATTGCATCAAATCAATGCAGAGAGGTACAGTACACAGTAATCAGGGAGATGAACCGAATACAAATACAGGGACTGAGTACCAAACGCTGCCACTGACGATGGCAATTTTTCCATTGGCTCCAGCACTTCTGTCTGCTGCAGTTTCCCTCATCTGCAAAAAACCTCTAGTAAAATGCAGTCTGTGAAGGTTCTTGGATGATGAATTAGAGAATAATTGTAAAGCATTTAGTGTATGAAAATTCTATATAAATGCTAAATATTGATACATGATACTAATATAAAATCCCATTCCCTATATGACAGACTATCACAACCTATCACGTGGACACTGAAACAAAGCTTGAGATGATGGTAGCCAGGGAAACCATTGGTAACGCCTTTGGGTCAAGGACAGCCTAAAAACAAATCATTATCTTAACAACAGATACCTGAAGACATGTGGACATGCCCTGTTACCTCTAGGTTGAGGATTTTCTCATCCAGCCTTGTTGGCTTATAAATAAATTTCGCCCTTCATTCAACTTCCCGCTTTCAGGAAATAATTGAATTTAGGAAAACTAAATCTAATCCTTCTACTGAGCTCTGGAAGTTTACTGTCTGAACTTCTATATGTACTTCTTTGGTTACCTCTTCCTAATTCTCTTTCCCTGCTTTTCATTTTGGTTCTCATAGTTACTGTTTCTTCCTCTCTCAGGATTTTTTTCCCTCTTGTGTTCATCTGGGGACTGTGGACAGTCACCAAATCTAACACTGGAGGATACGAAATATTTCCTTGCTTGTGTCTAACGGGTATAACTAAATATGATTTAAAATAAAGATTATGAAAAAAAAGAAAACACTAAAAAGATGCTGACTTGAAAAAGCTGAATAGGGAGACACCTGTAGGTAGACATTCCCCACATGTAAGCTGAGGGTGCTCCTGACCCAGTCTCTTACTGCAGGGAGCTACCTACCACTGCCTCTGTCCGTCTGTCTCATCCCACTGACCATCAGCTTTCATGCCAAGCTGAATAGAAACATCTGTGTTATCCCTAAGAGACGCGTATTTTCCACGCCATCTCCTTCTCCATTTCTGCAGCATGACTCAGCTGTTCGAGATAAAATCAGTAATATACAAAAATTATTTTCATCTGTTCATGCTTGCCATGTCATCGTCTGTTGATTTTGTTCTGAAAACATTGTGTGCGTAGCTAAATAAAAATCAAGTAACCCTTACCTGCTTTTGTAAAATGACAAATCCGCAGATAGAAGCAGTTAAATTAACCCTGTTTTCTCTCCACCATATGTTCTGGTCGTATGATGAGAGAAATATGGAAAGTGGAAGCAACTAGAAGATTTGAAGGAAAAAAAAGTCTCAATTTTGGTAGGAAAAAAGTAGATCAGGGTTAGATAATTAAACTCTAAACTCAGTGTTTCAAGATGTACAACTCAAACAGCTGCTTGTTCAACAGCTGAACAATCTCAGGTTCTCTAAGGCATATTGTGTTATCTTAAAGTAACTTCTAGCTAATCCACAGAAACATTGCATCGATTTCAAAAGGAGCTAAGTTAGGCCAGCAAAGATTCCAGTGTCTTTCTAAATAGGCTGAATTTCATTAAACCATATTATCATTAATGAGAAGAGATAACTCAGAATAAAAACAGAGACACAGCGGAGTTGGCATTCAGAAGGAATATACCAAACTGCAGGCAGTGCTGTGGTGTGATATAATGCAAATTAGTGACTCAAGGGTTCATTTTCCAGTTCCTGTGCATTTCAGCAGCTCTAACATGAGTATTATCCTTTCCTGCTTGCTCACTGCCCTGCAATGTCCTATTCCAGTCCCCACACTTCCGGGAAGCATATGTAAAAAATCAAGTTGAGGAAAGAACTACAGGACAGATTAAATAAGGGTAAAACCTGACGTATAGTTAGGGACCTATGCAGCAAGTCCGTTCAAGAGGAAGTTAAAAGGTGATTTGATCATGATCTGTAATTGCTTGCATGGAGAAGAGGTTTCTGACAACATCATGAATTTAGCCAAAAAAGATTTCCAAACACAACAAAAGTACATTGCTGCCAAGAATGCATAAGCTCTAGCAATAAGGAGCTATGAAAACAGACTGAAAGAGGGGCTCATTTTTACTGTGAGAATAACTATTTAGTTGCACAAATTTATTTGTTTACATAGTGCATACTTTGTCAAATCAGTATTTGCAGTCAAGATTATTTCAGGAATAAATGCATTCTGGAATACATGCCATTCTAAAATATGTAATTTGCTCTAGCATAAAAAGTTCCACAGCCCAAGCTAGGGTTAACTCTGTGATACCTGATCTTTCTGTCCTTAAAGTACATTAAAAAAAAAAAAAAAAAAAAAAAAAAAAAAAAAAAAAAAAAAAACAGATCATATTAATAGGATGTGATTATTTCCAGTACTCTTTGATGCATTTTAATCAAATCATTTAAAAAAAAAAGAAAAAAAGACTGAGATAGAACAGGAAAACATTTTATAAAGAATTTACGGTATACGGTAATTACAGCACATATTTTCCATTTTGAATTATAATGCTGCAGATACAATTTTAACCAGACTGAGCAGATATAGAAAATCAAAACTTGCTCGAAACATAACATCATTATATTAGTGTCGTAAGAAATAACTAGCATTTATTTCCTGTAATGAAGTCATTTGGAGAACTGCAATATTTGTCTTGTTTCTGCAAATGTATGGAGGGTATTTATGACACCCATACTGGCATTTTATTTATTAACTGACAACTCATAAATAGACAGAAATATGGCCCTTACTTCGATGCTAGATTATTCAGCCTAGTTCCAAAGATGTAAACTGCTGTTTTCAGATGCACAGACCATGTCCTTTCAGACTGCACTTGTTTTCAAATTCTAAGCTAACACAGAAAGTGTTTTTTAGTTTCAGACCAAGAGTGAGGTACCAATTTTATTGCTTCAGCTAACAAGAACTCATTCAGAAAGTAAGTTTCATATGCTCAAAATATTTTGGTTCAGTAGACTGTCAGGAAAATCCCTGCTTCCTACTTCCTCTTATCCCAAGCAACCAATAAACTAAAAAAGCCCCATGTTCCAGAGCATAATGCTGGTTCATTCTGATTCAGTACCCCCCCCCCCCAAAAAAAAAAAATCAATCTTAAAGCTTAACATACAAATGCATTGGTGCATAGGGAGGTGTTCCCATGGTTTGAAAAATTAGTTTAGATGGGGTTAAATTTCGAGTTGACATTTGACTAACATTTCATCAGGTTAGTTTCCTGCTCAGAAATAGAATGAGACAGGGAGAATACATGAAATTCACTTAGGATGATGCATGGTGAAAGCAGGCATTTCTTCTGGTGGATTTTTTAAAGAAATAAATACAACAAACCCCAAAACTCCAAGGTAAATTAACCATTTGATAGAAACCGGTGTTTACTTTTGAGAAAGTTTTCATCTGCTCTTGGCATTTCCTGAGCTCTAACTCAAAGCCTATCACAATGTCAGATTCAGTCATGATACTGGAAATAACTGCTTTTAAAATGGACTGTACTTTAGAAGTCTGTGCTTTAAATTAACACAGATACTGATAAGCCAACACAACAATGGATTTCATACCACAGCATTCCTCTGCACCATAGCTTCTGGTCACTGCTGAAGAAAAGCAATATTGGTAATAAAATCAGGAGATGGAGGTCTTGCCACATGGATAAAATGAACATTAATTGAAAGGGGAAGAAGCCTTATAACAAAACCTATTTGTCAACTGTTTTCTAGAGTAGAATATGAGAGCTTCCAACAAAGCCGTAAAAGTGATGGAATAAAAAAAAATGAGAATGTAATCATTTAATGAATTGTGCTCATTTTTGTCATACTGGCATTCATCTTTTTGAACTTCCTTCTCCTCAAAATTCTGGATGTTTCAGATAAGGTACCTTTTCTGGAGTCCTGCAGCACAGTTTTCAGAGTGCACATTACAAAGATTTTTCACACCAACCCTCTCTTAGTTTCTAAAAACCCGTGTTGTGAACAATCTAGAGTGTTGTCACCTTGGGCCTTCTATTTTGAACCTTCAGGACCAGAAGGTTCAAAATAACCTATTCGCTATTTTGCCTCAGATTAGTGTTTAGCTAAATATTATTTTTCTCCTACTCTAAATCAATGAAGAAAAGCATCCTGCTAGAAAATAGGAAACCAAAGTTTGGAACCAGTACAACAATTTTGGCAAGGAATTCCTTTTGAGGGAAATTATGCACTTATGAAGCAAGTTAGAGAGACCATCTGTCTAAATCACTTTGGAGTCATTCCATTACTGTTAGGAAATTCATTTTCTGCAGACTATGGAGGTGGGGGGAAAACATGGCTGCTAGATACCCAAGCCTTTTTAGGCTCCCATGAAAATTAAATTTAATGAAGCTTCAGCCAGATCACTACAAGCCAAACAACTTTCTCCCTTAGAGATATTAACTTTATATACTAAGTAATTATCTTCACCTTCTTCACCAAGTAGACTTGAAGCTTCCAAAACATCCTGCACTGCAGGAGTAGTGGAATCTCAGTGCAGCACTCAAAAACTACTATTCTGGATTTATTCTCCCATGGAGAAGAGCAGGCTACAGTTGCTTTGCCTGTTCAAAAGTTCACTGGGAATCTCTAAGCTAAAATGCAAATGAATCAAGTAATAAAAAGAGTTTCATTTCATTTCATCACAGAGAACTTTTAACCACAAGAAATTTCCTATGGTTGTCTTTTAGCTGGCTAGGAATCTGGTCTGTAATGAATACGTTTCCTTGCATTAATTGACTTGGAGTGACATATTTGATGATTGACTTCATTAGAAAGGAGCAGAAGCTTAAGTCCTAACTGGATTCTGGTACTCTCCTGTAAAACAGGATAGATGATTATTACTTTGTCCGAAATCAACTTACCTACTTACCTACTCTGGACCAGATGTTAACATGCTCTCTTTAGCTGTTATGGGGATGTTGAAGAGGATACATTACCAAAAGTCTCATCAAATACTTTCCAAGATAATAATGACAACTTCTCTGCTCTGTTTGTCCTTTACTGGTTTACTACCCTACACAATCTTATCAGTAGTGGTCCTTAGTTGTTGATTTTTCCCCTCCTCTGCATAAAGCAATCTCTTTCCAGTTTGTATGCTGGAAATATGAGATAAATACTCCAAAATGCTTTCACTTCAGAAAGACCTACTATGTTTGGCATCTGGTGGCACAGTAGTCAAAGAACAATCTAATCTTGGAGCCAGAGAACCAACTTTTCCAAACTACTCATAACAAATGACCTTTATATCCTTACATATGCAATTAGAAAGACTTCTCTAAAATGAAAAAAAAAAAAAAAATGCAAACAAGAAAACAGCCCCCAAGCCCCACAAGGTGGCAGCTCTCGTTCCTCCTAGAAAGTGTCTGGCTAACTTTCTGCATTCATAGCTCTTCTTGCTCTCCTGCAATAGGCAGTAACAGTTAAATATTTAGCTCAGAATGGGGGTATCTGGAAAAAATAAGTAAATTTGTAATTCATTTACCTGCAGTTCATTTCAGGTTCACTTCCAAATTTTCAGTCTCCTAAGATAGTTTATCCCTAAAAAACAATTTTAACTTTACTAAAAAGAGTCTTTTGTCAAGTTATTCTAAAAAGCAAAATCTGTGGACTACCCTACAAGAAAGTAATGACAAAAGATGTCATGGGAAAAATGGCATTGGATGCTCAGCTCTACTGAAAACATGACCAAGGTTAAAGTGTTCTGTAAAACAGAAAATCATGTATTACAAGTGTTGCAAAATTATACATTTTGATTAGATTATTTTTTTGTCTTGCATAAATAGTACTTTGAATATATGCTTGACCACTCTCACAGTCAAAAAAAAAAAGGTTTTTCTTATGTTTAAATGGACTTTCCTTTGAGTACCTGGACAAATGCAGAACTTAAATATGCATACCTGCCACAGATTACCACTATGGTTATTCTTAGGGCCAGCTACTTTTCATATGTGATGCCAGAGTCTCAAATAGCTGTTGAAGATATGATGCAATATTACCATACCATGCTGAAGGAAACAGTATCATCCTTCCCTTGCAAGCTGCTCTCCAATTCTCTGTTGTGAATAATATCACTTCTTTTTACTGCAACAAGTTTTGGACATCAGATTTTCACCAATTATTTTCCAAAAGCTTAATGATTGCTTCCAGTCAAGGTAAAACCTCAAACGGCTCCCATAAAATCAACCCCACACCCCACTTCACAAGGTATTGTTTAAAAGGCAATGGGATATCCTTCATACCATTGGGCTTCTTTCATATTGCTCATTTCTCCAGCTGAATACTATCTTCTAGTCTGATTCAAAAGAGATTCAAGACACATCCCTCAGAGCAAAAGAGTAGCAAAGACCCTCAAAGACATATTCTTACATGCTAAGACAACCTAATGACATGCTACCTCCCATACTCCCCCTGCTTTCATGTTAAATGCTCTCACCACTTGCATCACACTGACCCTAGCAGTGTCTATTGCAATGACAAGATGTTTAAGGATGGGCACAAGAAGGTATGGAGAATTTCTTGAATAACAGTGGATGTCTCATGGCTTATGTTTATGAAAAAGTCAAAGTCACAAAAAAAAAAAAAAAAAAAAAAAACAAACAAAAAAAAAAAAAAAAAAAGATGCTCATGAAGGCCAAGGGACCTAGCTGCACTTTAACACTTCAGAAAGAGCATGTCACTTTGCCATCTAACTACAAACAAAAGTAGGGACACCTTTTTGTTTCATCTTTGTGATAATTTCACTAGTCATAGATTATGGTTTTTGCAAATCTAATTTCAAAAGTGTCAACAACAAATACAAGACATCACGATAAAACCTGCTGAGGAGTCCTCTCTATGAAAAGGTGGATTGAGGACTTCAGGCTAGATGTGATGGCTAAGTCACTATTTAACTTTGGAGTTACTTAGTACAGCCAAAGAAATTTAAGCTCTAGCTGTTCTGCTTATAAAGAAAATCTTCAGATTGTGAGCTTGGTGAACAACAAGGCATGGCAGACAATTTAATACAGTAGCTTGGAAAAACATACACTTTTCTCTGTTGGCCTCAAACGGACATTTTGTTAAGACACATCAGTACTTTTAACAGAGATGCTGAAATAGAAATAACTGCACAGATTTCTGTGGAAAGGCAAACGTTTTCATAGGTTTTGGAAAAATCTTTTTTATTAAATTCAGAGCAACTGATCCATTAAGATCTCAGACCTTCTTCTGAGAGTGCTGAACATTAGGTAAAGTTTCTAGTCAGGTGTCAATGTGGAGAGGGAAAGCTCATAAAATTCAGCAGACGTTTTAGCAAACATACTGTGATCACTTGTGAGGTGAATATGCAGTTTAATAGATTGCAATTATTATCAGTTAAATGTTCAATTCTTTCCACAAAGTAATCAGCCAACAAAGATTAGCTCATTATGCAAATGCAGACAGCGAATGCAGTGTGCACAGTGGTGTAGGAAAGATGCTGCACTGGCAGTGAGCTACTTAAGGTACAGAGAGAAGCCAGAATTTAAAATAGTCAATGTAATAATAAAAAACAATTAGAGGGGGTGTAAACACTAGGTCTGAGGCTAGGAAATAAGAAAAGAAATAACTATCAAATTAGTATGCCAGCATGGAGCTGGAAAGCAAGGCCTTTCATAAAATAATCAGAGCACAACAGAGACCATCAGGATCTGAATTTGCAGTTCCAGTGGATGTGAAAGTATTGTCCGCTTGCAACAGAAATCAACCCCAAGGGGTATACGAAAGTAGCAGAGCTGTCACTCTACTGCAGAATAGTATCTCCTGTGCGATGTCGTCCTTCACTTACGCAGCTGACAATTTCCTGACTGAACATAATTTAGTTAAAACTGCCAGCATGTTGAGTCTCAGGCATCTCTTTTGAGACCTATTGGAGTAGAAGACTCTTCCACAAACCCAAGGAATGTATTAAGAACCATTGGTGGACTGTCTGAGATCGAGCTCTTCCTGTCCTCGCTCCCCAGCTGCTCCGGGAGGGCTAGCAATCTCATCAAGAGCAGGCAGGGAAAGATGCATCTAATAACATCACTGTTGCCCAGGCTGTAAGCCAAAAAGGAGAATGACTCAGTCCAGCTCAGGAAGCCTTTTGGACACATGAGCGCACATGCATCCATGCCATGCCCATGCCCCTTCCAGACAAGGGTGAGCAGCTTTGAGCTAGAGGGTAATTGCACATCACCATGTCAGCCTAGCTGGTATCAGTACGACTGGGAAACGGCAAGCTCTGAACACCTTTGTATTCTCTGAAAGTGCTTAAAAAATTCCTGGTGTCGGAATCATAAAAACAATTTAAAAAAATTATCAACCAGATACAAATCTCTTTAGGTAAAGGTATTCCAGCAGCACTACAATGGAAAATAAATCCTGGAAACAGGTTTAAAGAAACAGCAAAGTTTGGTCACCTAATGACTTGTCATCCAATTCTCTGTATAGGCATTCAAATTGCCATTTGCACTCAAGGTTTTTTGCACCTTTAAAGTTTTAGGTCTTTCTGTTATTGGTACACTCCACTGATAGCATAGGTAGGTGCCGTAAGTATTTGGGGGATGGATAGTAAGGTTTTTCTCATTCTCTTCTGATAAGGATGTTTGAGGGTCTGTTCCACACTTCATGCTAATGACAGCAGGGAAAAGGTTTTTATATTTTATGACTGTGATGACACTAGAATAGAGGCCGTTTTCTACAATACCACAGGAATCAGGACACAGTTATCTATGAACCTTGTGGTCGTTCTGCTTCTGATATCTTAAAATCACTGCTAAGCTCTGATCTAACCACAGAGACACCTCAGTCTCCTGAATTTCTGGTAGAGGAATCTCCAAACTGCATCCTACTCCATGTTAAACCCTTGTTCAAGCCAAGAGATGCAAGCTATAGCCAAGACATTATTAAAATTCTAAAATTTACACTTGGTTCTCCCATAACTCCTAAACTTATACCATATTATACCCTAAATTCTGGGTGTAATCTCAGTCTGCCTTGCTGTGGACAAAAGTAGTCATTAAAGAAATTTATACCAGCAACTATTGCTACACATATAATATTTCTAAAGAAACTCTAAAAGTCTATTTTTCACAACCTGTCAGGGATCACTGATAGCACTATCCCTCAGTTTTACTATGATTAGTCTTACAACTTTATCTCTGTTTTCATACTACCTGCGCACATCACACTGAACCTCTTTCATATTGCTTCAGTTTCCCTCAAGCTCAGCTACACTGCAGCAAGCTCAGAAACAACTGTGGTTTAAGCAGTAGCTATTCATTCGTTACGCCCCCAAAGATCTCCTATGTAAACTTTACATCCAGTGACCCACCCAAAACTAGATTAGCACTTAGATAAATGCTAATTTGATCATCATTTCTGCTTAATCTCCAGGAGCCGGGCAGCAGTGTGGGGAGATGGAGGTTGTTTGAGGCCCCAATTTGTCAGGGGCTCCACAACTGCATACGCAGCTTCCAACATGCGCTCAACCCTACCAAGTTTCCAGTAGGTTATTTGAAATATGAAAAGCCTCAGCTTTTCCATAAAATATTTTTTCTGAACTTTTGCCAAAACTAAAGTAGGTATTTTACATTCAAAGCTCAGATTTTAAAAATTCAAAAGCAGCTAGGAAAGATTGATGTTTCCTTAGAGGAAAGCCATGATTGAGGATTTAACAGGTAGAATAAGAGCAGTTCCATGGGGGCTGCTCCAAAAACCTCCTATGCAAACCACACCAAAAACAAATCAGTGACAATGTTTTAGAAATCCCTTCCAGATATCTAAATAAACAAATATTACTGTCTCTTTCAGCTTGTTTTTTTTCTCCTCTCTTCTGCAGCACCTGCTAAAAGTTGTTATTTTCACTTGTTTTTTTCCTTACATCATCTCTTTTATGTGTTTTTTTTTTTTTCTGATATTGCTGATTACCTTTTTCACATACTTTGGGAAGAAATCAAATACTGACTTCTTCAATTGTTAGAGCTTCTTTGCTCTTCTTCCATCCAGGGAAATGAACAATTATTTCTGGAATTTCTCCCAATTTATGTAACACTGGAGTAAAGTCTTTTGGGGTTTTGTTTTTTTTAAACAAGTAGTATTTACCTCATTCCCACTCAGATAGTCACTTTCCTGGTATACTGATGAATAGTATGATACAACTTTCACCATTAGTAGTACAGCATCATCAAGGGCTAATCTGAAGCCACATTCAGCTTAAGACAACTTAAGAATTCAACAGTGGAAATCTCATTTATTCTATCCTTCTTGAAAATTTAAACCAAATTGTAATAGATGGTCAACTAAACAGATAGCTCTTGGGATTTATGACAGCACCTGTATTAAGAAGGCATCACTTCCAAAGCTATAGAGAAAAAATAGCTATGATACTGTATACAAACTCCTTGACAAATGCTGAAGTGTTGAACCTTGAAGAGGTTCCCAAAGTCCTATTGCATTCACATTTAATACCCAGTTCTCAAAGGCAGGTAACCAATCAAAACTCAATAAACAAAATCTTAGCCAAATATCAAGATGCATTTTCTTTACTGATAAAATGACACTTGCGTGTATAAAATGGTACTTGCATGTAATGGTAAAGTACAGGATATCAGTGATAAATTCTGGATATTAATTTCTGAAGTATGATATCAGTAAAGCTCATGATTTGTCTTGCAGATGTACAAACACCAACTAAAGACACCTCCACTTGTATAATGAATTATAGTCCATTTTTTATACACTAACACACAATTCTGTTTATAATATGTTATGTTAGCCCTCCATACAGTGCTTGTAAAAGGATTTAACAGAAGGTTGTTGTTTTCCCTTACCATTTTTCCCTTACCATTTTTCACTATATATAGTCTCCTGCAGCAGGAAATTCAACACTCTCTTCGGGATACATAGCTCAGCATTACTAGCCTTCAACAACACAAATAACTAAGCATATTTTTTTTGTTATTGCTCTAAAATCAGTTCCTCTCTGGGTTGCATTCAGACTGATCAATAAATATTAATCTGTGTCTATAGTCCAAAGGCCTCTGTTTTTTTTTAATCATCCCAGGATTTTCATTTTATATCTTTAAGAAGATGGACGCTACTTGATGTTTTCCTCAGATGTGGTTACTAACAGCCTCAACAGACAATAATGACAAGAACACCTTCTTGTTCTAGAATCACTGAAAGTTCATTCTGTACAGCAGCAGTTCATTAAAAGAATATATACACATAATATTACAACAAGTAGTTGAGGAAAGAGTGACATCATAGACAGATACTTATTGCTATAGGTTTGAATGTAGTTCTTTTTAAGTTATGATGTTCCTCTGCTCTTGGAATACCTGTGTACATGTACTCCACTGTTAGGACAGGTGGAACAACAAGGTTTGGGACTTTTTGATCTGCAATGTTTGTTGCTACATCAGCAGAATATCCTCCTTCTCACCACGCATGGCTACAAACAGGAATTCAGGAGGTTGCTTTGTCATGTGCATTTTTTAAAATAGATTAACGATTCAATATATCATCTATCAGCGCTAAGTATTTGCAAAAAATTTCCTCTTCATCATTAAAAATTGTTTTACTACATGACACACACTTATCATTTATATTGTCATTGCAGAAGGTAAATTCCCAAAGTCAAAAAATTTCCCAGCCAATAAGCCATTGATGGCAACATTTGATTTCCCTGAGAAAAGGGTAGTTGACAAGCAGACATGCCACTGGTACATCTGTTTTGCAAAACACCTGGCTCTCAGCAAAAAATAATCTTAACAAAACAGATATTTCAGAGGTGTGTGCGCACCCTGTCACTGGGGTTAGCTGGCACTAATGACTAGTTTGGGGGCAAAAAAAGAAAAGTATCTTGCAAAACAGTATGTTAGTGGATACCAATTCTTCTAAACAAAGCAGTACTGGTTACACCAGTGCAGACTGTGGCGCTATCTACACACACAGCATCACCTATTAGGTACTACATACCTTCTTCCCCCTTAGAAAAAACAAATTCACGGGTAAGCTTCTGCTCCTGTCTTTCACCCTTCTGCCCCTTAAACATCAAACAATGGGGATACATCACCTCTGGAGCACATTAGGGCCTGTCCAAGTTCAGAACCAGACTTTTGTTTAAATATGGTGACTGCAAACTCCTAGGCGAGCCAACAAGCGTGGGTGACGTGCGGAGGCTCATGTCGGCCAGCCAGCAGCATCCTCTGTGAGCACTGCGCTTTCAGCCGGTGAGAGTTCACTCCACGTTCACACCGGCCTCTGATAAAGTCAGGGTAGTTTTCCTATCAACTTCCACAGCATCAGAAATTCACCTTTTGTTTTTCCAGCTTTATTTGTATGCAAAAAAACAAGATTTTAAAAAGTAAGATTTAGTGGTACATCATTAACGTGCTCAGAAAAAAAGGGGAAAGAACAAAGATGCTTTCGGTTTCCCTTTGTCAAATCCAAGGGCAGGTTTTCTGTTGTTAGTGATGGCTTCATTTTTCTCTGTGTGTTTTTTCTTTTCTTTTTCTTTTTTTTTCTTTTCTTTTTTGAATACTAGTGGCAGCAGTTACTGCAGGGAGAGCATAACTAACAAAAAGGAATAATCAACTCATTGCTATTGCTACCCTATCTTAGCAGCTAGCAGAGAGTTACATGTGTAAACTGATTACAGAAAACATTTCAAAGCTGTAACGTTACATTTTGCTTCAAACTATCCGGGCAACCTTCACTAATTACACTGATTGTTAGAAAAATGCAATCTACAAATTAGCAATGGATCATTATCAACATTTTTTCACCTTTCCAAGAAAAGCAAAGCACTTGTTCCAATAAATTTAATTAAAGGTGCACTAAGCCTGAATCATCAGAAAGAAATGTTTAGGTTATTAACTTTCTAGTTCCACTTTAATGCTACTGCCTTTAGCAATAGGTCAGTAATAGAAACGCATTTTTCATTACAAAAAAAACAAAACAAAACAAACAAGCAAGCAAAGAAAAGCCACTCATTCAGCCCTTCCTTATTTAGCACAAAATTATTTTGCTTTATTTCCATCACATTTTATGTTCTGTCTGCCTTCAATATTGCCTGCAATGATTAGCTCCAATTCAGTGCTAAGCTCTAAATCAGACATCTAGCATGCCATGCCTGTACCCAGACCAAGGTCAGCTCTGCCAAGGGATGGATTTTCAAAGGTCCCAGATGGTTAGCTCATCCTAGGCTTTTTAATTTCATCCTACCTGAGTTTATTTTGCACCATGGTGTGGAATAAACTCAGGAGTGGTCTACTTTTCTGCCTGTGAGGACGCTTTATGCCAGCAGTGAGAAAGAAAAGAGGGACGAGGGACTTCATGACCAATAAGCAAATGTTAGACATGCAGTGAGTCAGGAAAAAAAAAAAAAAGAAAAAAAAAAAGACATTTGCTTCTTGTTGTTTACAAGAATTGATCGCCTGCAACCGATAGACTGTGATTTGGTGCCATAGCCTCGTTGAGGTACTGAGGTTGATCCTATGTGTTCTCAGAAATATCTGAGACAGAATGCGTTTTAAAAGAGGTAAAAGTCATCATCAGAAGCTCAGCCTTTTAGATGGGGCTGAAATAGAATATATTCATTTTGCCTGACACTGTGGTCCTGAGCAAGAGGATTTTTAGTGCATGATTGATAGACAATGAGGCTCTTCTTATCGAATATCACTGCTGAGGAATTGACTTGGTAGTGAAGTAACACAGAGAGCTTAAAAAGCAGATGAAGGAGATAAGTAACTGTTGATATTGCTTTCCCAGTCCATGTAAGAACAGATGCTACTCTCCAACCTTCATTTACAAGCTATTATTTGTTGTTCTCTGTGAATATATTTGACTCTCCTTAGATCACCCCTCCTTTTCCTCACTCAGAATAAAATTGATCTTTATCAAATATATAGAAGGATTACATTGATGTGAATTAAAGTTACTGTGCATGCAGAACCTTTTACATCTCAAGGATAAAAGTCTCAAAAATTTAAAAATTCTTTTTCCTCCATTAAAGCCTAACAGAAGTTAAAACTTATAAACATTTTTAGCATCTTAGGAACAATAAGAAATAATGCCTTCTCCAGTATTGTGAAGTAAGTTCTGGTTTATTCCTGCAGTAATGTTGAAGGTAAAATATGTTTATCTCATTATAAGAGCTGTTCTTATGCAAAACTAAAAGACTTCAGACAGCTTAAAAACTTTATGAATTACCATTTTAGGGAGCAAATTGTATGGCTGAGGCCCTTCCCAGCTTCTGTCTGTTGTTAATGCTCATCTCAGTCCACATCACCTATGCAAAAATGATATTCCACAGCAGCATAGCGCTCCCAGCTTTCTCTAAGCAATCTATGCTTCTCCTTCCAAGAAACCATGCAGATTTCTACATGCCTCACTTAACTTTGTGACTTTCATACTTCTCGTCTGAGCTACAGAAAATCATTTCTCTTTCACATTTTGTTATTTATTTCTCCATGCATCACAGCTTACAATGTTGATTCACTCGGTATTCATCCAGCAGAGATCGGAGAGTAAAACTTTTACAGGGTCAACTTGCAGAGCCCTTTGCTTGGGAAACTATTTCCTTTTCTTTAATTTCAGTAAAATTCAGAGCAATCCTCAAAGCAGAGTCTATGGGAGACGCCAGAGCCCATTTAAAATCTGTCCATAAGGCTGATGGCAGTGTAAGTTGTTTCTCCCTTCTTTAGGCTTTACAATAGGCGGAAGCCTATTAGCAATTCCTGTTACCAAACAACATAATACTAAAATCTCTCACACTTCCCACTTCTTCATATGACTAAGAAAAAAAAAATAAAAGAAAGAATAAAGAAACTTTTGGTTCAGCAGCCTCCAAACATCACAACTTTTTACACAGCACAAAGCAGTTCTGTTTCAATACAGCCTTTTGGGAAAATGTCATTTCTATTCTACAGCAGCAGGCAAGGAATGATTCGCCTCTGCTGCCTTCTGGCAGGGGTGGTTATACCACATCTTTTAAAGCTGTCATCAGCTCATACAGAATACTAATGCTTTTCTGTTCAGACCAGCACTATTTGATGAGGAAATCACCCTTTCATGACTTTAATTTAGTTTATTGGTGTTTTCTAGAGGATTGAGCTCTTACTATCCTCATAGAGCCAAATCTGTGGGCAGAATAGAGGTGGGGTGGTTAACTGCAATTTCCCCACACAGTTTTATCATCCACTGCAGTACGTGGAGACTGGACATGTTGCAAACATATACAGATGGCACCTCTGTGCTAGAAACGTCCTTCATGAAAGAAGGAATATATGGTACTGCACATAAAACAGTAATGAATTCCTATATTATCTGCTTATTATGGCCAGATAGCTTAACTCCTATAAGCAACTATACCTTTGTCTCACTGTTTCCTCCTCTCTTCCCTCCAAAATCAATCCAACGATTCACAGTTACTGAGGATATTGTCTTGTTCCTATAACTCCATTTTTCCTGCCTGAAGAGATGAGAAAACTCCTTGCAAGATGGATGGAACATTAAATCTGAGCAGAGCCAATGCTCTGTTGAGTTAAAGTGGTCACTGCTTTGTTAAAATTCAGGCAACTATGAAAATTAACCCATCTGCTCCTAGGGCTGTAATGAGGATTAAACTTGAACATAGATCTTAGCAAGGAGAAATGTGAGCATACATAAGCAAGTAAATGCCTTGGTATTCAAACAGAAGATGTGACGCCTTAGGAAAAAAAATAAATAAATGAAATTCACCCTGCCTTCTGCTGTAACGCAGATATTTAATGCAGACAGTCTCCGGCTATCACAATGAGAGTTATTGTGGAGTAAAGGTAGGAGTGCAAGATAAGAGCTGAAATAAGGTACAATTTGAAAAACACTCAGAACAGGATTTTTAAAAGCCCATTAAGAAGAATAAGCTATTGAAGAAATCCTAAAGTGCCATTCTGCACCTTTGCAAAAGTTCAAACTTCACATTTCAGTTCCAGAAATGAGTAGCAAGAGCAGCAAAAGGGCTTATCTTTTCAGTCCTCAGCCTCAATACATGCTTTATTAGTAAAAGCCTAGTCTCCATTCTAGAATCACAAATTGAATTCAGCTGAAAAGATATAGTGCATTTGGCCTCTAGTTCCCTTACATTCAATAAATACGTGAGATTTTAACCACCATGGAAATTGTTCTAGCCCTCATCTGGAAGGCACAGCCCATGAGGCAAGCGGTATTTCATTCTAAAAGCCAATTATTTCATCCTGTTTTTCGGGGAAAAGCTGTCATAACTTAGGCTTATTGGCATTTCTGATTTAGCAAATGAGGGCACTAGATGCCCAACTTATACTATCATTGCCAAGAAGTGAAGCTGACTACTCATTGCCTCTGGTTGCCTGAGGGCCGTAGCCCTCAGAATTGATACTCAGCCTTTGGATGTGCAATGCATAGATCTACAAGCAGCTAATCTTACTCAGGTGTGTAAAGACAGCATAGACAGTTTTATTCTTACCACTTCAGAAATATTTTTTCCCTGCTGGGTTTCCAGTCAGAAACAAAGTGGGTAGCTTTCTTGTATTTGAAAAAGTACTGTCAAAAGATTTTCACTTTGAAACGGAAGGAGAAATAACTGAATCTCATCAGTCTGGAGCTAAATTAAATGATGATGGAGGCCACATCTTCCAGCCATCACAATCTGCTAAATGTCAGCCCCCCACCATCTCCAGCAGTTGTCTGACACATACTAACTGCATATACAAAAGTGGTGAAGTCTTCACTTTGAGAGAAGAAATTCTAGATATTGGATACGATACAAACTCAGTTCTGCAGAAATCTTCCTGCCTGTGGTCACCTGCTATCCATTTTTTGTTGTTGTTGTTGTTGTTGCAGTTGAATATTACATATGTCAGTCAGAGGATATAGCCTTATTCTGCTCAGGTGTTGACTCACCTGCCTGGACAAAAGGTGGGATAAGAGGACTACAGCTACCACATTAGCATCACTGGCTGTCTGCACATTCTGCATAGCGATTACACAGTCTCACCATCCACCGTGTTCCCATTACATCCCATGGCGAGAGCAGTGAACTAGATTGTGATATTCTTACTTTCACGTCTGGTCTACAGAAGATAATATAGATGGTAAGATGAGACGCGCTTGGTTTTATGCAAGATCGTAGCAGCTGATGCGACATCAAACACCCTGAGTGTGAACACCTGGGCAGGGGAAACGCTCTGGTTCTGAATACACAGGCAACTGTTTGCTTGCAGCTTTACTGTCCCGTGGGGGCCTTTCCTCACTGCTTCCCAAAAAGACAAACCACAGCTTAGTCTGAAACCAATGTTTTGATTCCCAGTTCCTCAAGCGAGGCACAGAACATGCTCCTACCTTTAAAAGGGCCAACGAGAAGCAATGGATGTATCTCAAGTTTCCACCAGCTCTTTTGCACCATGCTCAGGTTTGCTCATCACAGAGCCAAACAGTCTGCACGTGCACAGCGTCTCAGCTCCGTGAACGGTTTGTGAGGGAATTAGGATGCGACTGTCCCCTCAGCCAGAAGTACTCCAACAAACACAACAAAACACACTCTGAATGAACTCAGATGTAGATAAACAGAGGATTAAAGAAAAAAGCTCACTTTCTTGGAAAAATGGTTTAAAGTACTACTAAAACTACTTTTACAGAAATTTCACGGATCTTTCAGCCAATATAAACAAATTTTGGTCATGTGCTGACTTCTTGCTTAACATAGGCCATACGCTCAACCGATAATTTCTGTTTGACATGTATCTGAAAGCCTTGATTTTAGGCTCAAGTACTAGAGGATTCTGATGCCTCTCCTAGCCATGTTTAACTTCCATCCTTAAGAGAAGTAAAAATTAGTGCTTTATTTCTTGTTCACGAAACATATCTGCTTAAAACTAGTCTTTCTTTAGTAGTTTTGCATTTTTCTGTTACTTTAAAGAGTTACCAGCTATCAGAAATCTCAGTAGGTATCTCTGTAATTAATTCACCTTCTGAATTTCTTTAAAATAAAACAAACACTAAGTTGATTGGTTCCTTAAATCTCAGACTAAAGAAAAGGCTTTAGTGTTTTTTTGTTGTTGCTGTTTTTTTCCCCCTTCCAGAGCTCAAATCACCTGATTTCTTTGCTAAAACCTTTCCAAATTTTCAATTGCTCTTCAGATTGTAGACAACTCACTGTTTTCATTAATATAGTGTTGTTCCTGCATCCAAGGGTCATGCCTGTTTCTAGTGCAAGATGGAGCCAATAGTCAGTGACTTGATAACCTACCATCAATTGTTTGATGCATCCCAGGATGCATCTATTAAGTGTGATCTGTTTTTGTCTCATTTTGTTTGTTTGTTTGTTTTTGTAGATAAACTTGCAGGAGGAGAGTTTCAACATGCAACTTCTAAATGTTCTGGAACAAGTCGACTATTTTATCCAAACACTGAAAAAAAAGAAAAAGAAAGGAAAAAAATACTCTCTTTTGGGAAGAGTGATCCTTTTATAAATATCCTACTGCTATTTGTGGCCATACATCAGGACGGTTGAACTACGTTCCTAAGGATTTTCTTTTATTTTTGTTTTTCTGAAGAGACTGTATACCTTCTCTTTTCTCTGAAATTGGCCAAATTATTTGGTACTTGTATTCAGAAAAAAAAAAGTAAAATATTCAAAGTCATTTTGGTTTCTTTCTTCTGTAAATAATTACTAGCTTTAATTAATGATAGGATTATTGCTACACATAATGCTTTGTTTCATTGTTCTAAAGGGCAGAAATCTCTTCTTCCTCCTATCACCCTCTGGAGTGAAGAAACATCCCCCCTTTATTAAGTATTATCCAAAATTTCATCTAGCACACAGATGAAGACAAAGCTTCACACTGACATATCTATCTCTGTATTCCTGGAAGGCAACGTGGTATAAACGTGCAATCTTGCACGACGGTGACTCTGCCATGACTCCATGTATGACCTAATAGAAGTTACTTAAATTATACTGCATTCCACTTCTCCTATCTGTAACAGGAGGCTAATACTTTTCTGCCTTGTCTATGAATTGTGAGACTAAATTAATGTAAAATCCTTTGAGATAATTATTTCTGGAAAGAATGAGGTAATAGAAAGCTTTGAGCAAAGCTTTCATTGCAAACAGCACCTTTTCAAAAAAAAAAAAAAAAAAAAAAAAGGAGGCATTATATTTAATACAGTTAACAAGACTTTCCTTCTGACAAAATTTTCTGGCAAGAAAGATTCTTCCCAGACATTTTGACTTATTAAATAACATTAATAAGAGAGACTTATTAAATAACATACATTTATTATGCCATTGAAGGAGGAGTAATAGGTAATACTCTCACTTTTCTTTAGAGATTCTCCATTTGCAAGAACTGGACATTTGCAAGACAGCTAGTCAGATGGAAGAAATAAGAGATAAGTAGAATAATATTTTATCTTCTTAGTTATTACAGACTTGGACTTTCTGCTCAGGTTTCCCAAAATTCCCTTCCACTGTAAGAGAGAACTGGGAGGGTATAGCACAACACAGATCACCACTGAGCCAACGTTATTCAGCATTCAGATGAAATGTAAATAAATATGTTCTAATTCGTTTTGTATCCTTGCACAGTTGTTAGGCAAGGACTAACAACAACAAGAAGCAAAAAAATAATGTCATGATTTAAATACAACCTTGCTTTTGTATTTGAGTGTGTGACCAACCAATACACCCCCACAAAGGCTCAGAGGAGATGGGTAAGGGCCAGGAAGCTCAGGGAAGAATGTATGGAGGGACTGCACATGGCTGTTACAAAGAAAGTTAAATTTATCTCAGAACAAAAGAGACCTGAGGAGGGCTTTGTTCTAAATAAATGTTTCTCTCAGCTGAGTGGATCAACTGACTATATCACAGCTCAGTGGATCAACTGGTTGTGTAAATGTTTTTTCCCTGAGTTAAGCAAAAGAGTATAAAGGTCTCCCTGACTTAGCCAGATCAGCATAGAAGGAGCACAGAGCGGGCTAGGCCCAATACAGAGTATATTATATTAAAAAAAAAAAAAAAAAAAAAAGGAACTTCAGAGAGAGCAATAGGCTTGAGCTCATTTCAACCCACATATTCCTTCCTGGCAACTGGGACACCCACTGTCATGACAGTTAATGTATTATAGAAACTAGTATTGAGAATCACATTTGCTCTGTGATTTGCATTTTTTCCTTTTTCAGTGAGATCCATTCTCTGTAACTTATTGAAATGCAAGCTTTCTGGGCAGCCAAGGAATTTTCTTTCACATCATTCTATGCCCAAAGTCTTCTCTGGCTAGAGCGTAACTCTTCAGGGATGAGGATGGAGTAGTTTCACGTTTCCGTTCAAATCTGCATAGATTCTTAAGCCTATACTGAAACCAGAGTTCACTCACTGACCTGTAGATATATAGTTAATTGTAGCATCCAGGTGTTTTTCCTCAGTCTCTGAATCTATGGCCTATTAGCTGCATATAGAGTTATCCACCCTTTCATTCACTTCCTGGAGGAATGGCTGCATGTACAGCACAGTGTTTTATTTTAGTAGGACCTGGATTTAAGTTTTCCTTATTAAACTCTGTTGTGAAATAAGCCCTGCACATTAACTGTAAATAATGTTTCTGCTTTGCATTGACACAGCTGGTGAGCTCTCTTGCACATGACCAAACTCTACTTTGCAGTGGAAACTTCTGTTGTGCTTGAGGATCCGAACTGTAGGACAGGATTTTCATTGTGAAGAACCGGGTGTCAAGGCATGACTTAGAAAATATGGTCTGGAAAATGCGGAATCCCTGAATTTGTTTTGACATTAAGTGGGAAGCCAGTATGGGCATATAAAAACAGATCTGATATACACTTTAAGGGCTGATTCCTTAACAGGTATAAAAGCTGTTAATTCAATTGGCGTTATTCTTGGTAGAAAGAGGAGGGAGGCCTTACCTCTAAGGTAAAGATATAAAGATATAAAACAATGAACGCTGTTTTATAACACTGCTATAGTTCTGCCAGGGCCACAGGTGCATCTACAAAGAGATTCAATTATTACATCCTTTCTGAAAGGTCCCGTACTGTAAAACTAAACACCTCATCTCTTCTGTTTGAAGGAGGTGGGGAAAAGAGATATGCTACTGTCACTGTGCCTGCTGCCTACCCAACCTTTTCATAAGCAATTTATCAAAAGGGTTTTATGGGTCCCAGGGTAAGGGCCAAGCACTTTGAATGTCAGGATCTACTGACAAGGTAGATAATGCAATACCTTTTACTGGGCTAACACATAATTTATTATGCACTAGCTTTCAGGCCAAAAAGGTTCCTTCTTTTGAATGTTGTCAGAATTTTCAGAGTAAAGCATTTAAACAAGACAGCTGATTTAAAGCATTTCAGCTGGCCAGCTTAAATCATGTCTTAGGGTTAAATCAAAAAGAAAAGCCTTTTGGAAGAAAAATACAGGCAAGATATACATAAGCTCATTTTTCTTGGTCTTAGAGAATCTCCCCAGGGTCATCTAACTATAAAATTATTCTTTGTTTTTCTTCAGAGGTATCTCTTGCTTACTCTGACAGAACAAAGGAAAAAATGTATGAAATAGGTTTTGTGAAAATTCGTCAAAATAAGAATCAGGAGTCGAGATACATGTGGAGAAATTATACTTCATAATTAATTTGTTATAAGCTCAGAAATTCTTAAAATGAAGCAGAAGTTTCTTAAAATACCTTCTGATGAAACTACTAAATGGATGATGAACATTTAGAAAAACAAAGCAGAAGAAGGGGAGTAGTGTTAGAGATCTGCTAACTAAGTCTTTCTAGAGGAAAACAAGAAAATGCTACCATTACAAAAAAAAAAAAAAAAAAAAAAAAAAAAAAAAAAAGAATGCTGCATTTCAGCTACCTTATGCTCAGCAAACTTATACAAGGGAAAGATCAACTCATATTACTATTGTTGGTGCAGGTTCAGGGAAATGCAAGAAGAAAATTCTAAAATTTCCCAAATGGTTCTAAATGCATCTCACTTGCTGCTTTTGATTCAACCATTCACTGCTATAATCACAAACGCAGATAAAGTTTTTACTTGCCTTATTCAGGAGAGCAGTGTAAAACATCAGTTTACTTCTTTAAACGATGCACAGAAACTGCAGGATCGGAGATCTTCTCAGCTCGAAGCCTCTTTCGAGGAGCAAAGCAGAGGAAAGGAGGCTAAGCAAAAAAGCAAAAAGCTCACAAGACCTTTTCTGCAAACAAGAGGCGTCTTTCCCAGGACACTAGTGTAAGGGGTCACATTGCTCTTTTGTCTGCAGTTACGCAGCTTGTGAAGAGTAGCTTTCCCAAGGAGAGGATTGCTTTGAGGCCTTCAGCTAGCAGGATGGCTCAGGCCTCTCTCTTCCTGCTGCTTTCTTTTACTGGTGCACCTCTGGGGACGTGGGGTGGCATTTCATTGATAAGAGCTCCTGATGCTACCTATGAAAACAACACATTATTCATCTCCTTCTTTACGGTGCTCGGCAGGTCTCTTATATAGTTGTCGTTATTGATTCTTTATGACTCGTTTAATGCTTCCAGAAGTGTTCCCAACTCCTCCCTCTCTCACACAGCTAATTTCACTACTTATCCCCAAATCATGAAAAGTACAGTACACTGTACTTTTTAATCTTTTTACAGTGGCAAATTAGTACTCTTTGTGCTTAAAGACAGCAGTAAGCATTTTCATAAACAAGCTTCCTTAATCTTTAATTCCTGATGTAATGGAATAGCTGCAGCTAGCAATAAGTAGTCACTTTAAAACAATTGTGTAAGGACACTAATTCATCAGCATCTTGGCTTATAAGACTTATAGAATTCTCAAAGCCATGAAACCCAATAACGCGCACTATCTAAAGGCCAATTTTGCAGCTTGAACGCATGAGAAGAACATTCTGTTTAGCAAAAGCAGGAGATATAATTGTTCAACACCTCAGACTCAAAAAGTCTGGTACTAAATTATGAGAAATTCAAAAATGCAGTGTGTCTGAGCTGTATTCAGTACCTTATTTTTAACAATTTATACATATTTCTTCTACTAGTTTTTCCAATAGCTCAGCAAGTCCTTTTCCAGCTAAAGAACTAGGAGGCATTTTTGTCTTTTCCCTCCTCTTAGGCGAGCTTTCCATAGTCCCTGTGCTATTACCTAAACAGTCTAATATATTACTTGTGTTGTCGAAGTGTTGATAATAATTAACAAAAATAGCATACTAAGAAACACAGCTGTCTCTCTAGATTAGGAATCAAATATCATCTGCTGATTCATACAGAATTTTACATTTTCAGAACTCTGAGTACACTCTGGATAATTATTTCTCCAAGCAACACTATTAAGAAAGCAAGTATGTGATGTGTTACTCTCACTGCCAAGCAGGGACGCAGTGGCAGAGAGGTAAAATGATTGGCCTAAGGCCACACATGACAAGGTGGGCAGAGACACTATTACTACTAAGCAATGCCAGCTGCTCAGCTCAAAACCTAGTTTCTTTTGCATCTGCGCCTATTAAGAATCAAATTGCTTTGCTTGTCAGTTTACCTGCTTATTTGCCCAACATTGTTGTATGCAATACAAGCCTAGGAGGTGTTAGTTAGCTTAGTTTTTTAGTCTTGTGCTTCAAAGGTCCAAGTCTCTACTCATCCACTTTGTAGGTAGCAAATATCTGGTGTTTGTTTTCACGTGGGATCATTACAAACACAAGTAGAAATTTTGGGGGGGGGGGGAATCTTGGTCTTTGCCACAACTACATCTGAGCTCCATGTTAGAGGACATCTCCTCCACCCATCGAGAGCTCAGCAACACTTCTTGAATTTAAATTTTAACCTTTGGTGAAAAATAAAGTCTTGATGGCAGTGTACTTCCTATATTGATCCAGACACACAAGCGCAAGGCTCAGTGTGGTCTCACTTCAAAAACTATTCCACTCACCTTGGAAATAAGCACCTGGAGTTTCAGGTTGTTGAGGCACATTTCCTTTGGTGTCAGAAATGTAAATGCCTTACCAGTGCTAGCGCAACAGATTCACACCCATACGCCTATCTGGGCCCTTTTAAAAACTTAACCAGCATGGTGGGAATACAGAAGTGTGGCACCACAAGGATTTTCTAGATGTGCAGTTCACCTGGGAAACCTGCAGCGGCAGAACTGTGCACTTTGTTCATTATCCTTGCCCTGAGTCCATGGGTCACTGGCAGATTAGGCAACCTACAAAGCTGTGAAAAAATAGGAGAGGGGACAAATGTCACAGGGTGATATATTTTTGCTAATCCTGATCCGCGTCCTCAGCTCCACATTGACTTGCCCAGTAGAAGCAATAATGGCATTTGAAAGAGGAGCATCTGACAAAGATTTCCATACCAAGTCCACTTCACATCAAGACGGAAAATGAACATCTAGCTAACGGTAGATGTTTAGCAACAATAATGAACTTCAGAGGAAACATCATCGTTTAATACTCTTTTACAACACTACCAAAGTAACTTGAGAATGCGGAATAAGTTTTAATAACCTTGTGGTTAGCGATACCTTCTTCCATGAGAAGCCCAGCTGAAATCAGCTGAAGGCAGAGGAGAGACAATGAATATAAAGAAAATGGAGAACGCGTATACGTGCTCATAGTCAAATGTGACAAAATGTAAATACCAAATAATAAACTTTTAGTTTTATCAGAGAATAAAACACCATTATCATACTACACTTTTATTCTTTGTTGTGTTAAATATAATGATGACTTATCTTCTATGAAATTTTCTGGATCATAGTCATCCAGGAAACAAGAGAAGCCCTGCACGAAGATCATTGGCAAAAACTTCTCCAAAATGGCAGCATGCTCAGACTCTTAAAAAGGGGAGCAGGCTCTTTTTGAAACATTGTCTGATCCACTGGGTTTAAAGAATTATTTTAGATCATGTAAAAATGTCCCAGAGGCACACACATGCAGCTTTGTATTAGTGAAAAAAGCTACAGTTAAAAAAATTAATTCTGAATTAATCATCTCATTTGTTATTTCACAGTCTTTTGCTAGCCTAAACAGTCAGGCAATACAGTAAGGTATCTTTCCAATGGTATCATGAAAAAGAAGTTACATTTTCAACTCTCTGTATTTACCTATAGTTTCATTGCAAATTATCTAATTAAAACTCTTTGAGGTATTAGCTCATTGTAATATACAAATTGCTACAAGTACAACACAACATTAGAACCAAAATATGTGATCAGAAAGTCACACAGATCGAAATGAGGCTTGCTCTAGGGAATATATTTGGCATACATAAGTATGTCCATGTTTGTATGCAATGGAGAGAAAGTCTAGAGATATGCCCTTCTTGATCTGTTTTTCCTGGTCATGAGTGCTACATCCAAAGAGAACTATATGTGTAGATACTACAAGTATTAGTTCTAAAAATAAAAACATCTTCAGTCTTCATAAGCAAAACAGATATTTGAATTTCTTTTGAAGAATGATCTCATATCTACATTGGATTATAAAGAAAGGAACATTTGTCTTCTCTTAAATATTTAATATTAGTAAGAATCTTCCGGCAGGAGTGGAGCATATGCTAAATGTATGCTAGAAAAAATGCTAATACCAGTAGCATGCTTTCAAATTGTGCTTCACTTAGTAATGTTCATATCCTCTGCTGATTCATGTTACAGCACAGTCCCCTCCTGCCTAACTCAAACAGCATCAATAAAAGCAAAATACTTTATTTGCTCAGAACTTCTAACGAACCCGGCTTCAACACACATTAAATATATTGCCATTAAAAAAAAAAAAAATACTAGTTCAGCACTCGTGCCTCCCTTTCATGTGGCATTATGTCATATAGCTAAGCTCAATCAAATTAAATCAACTGTCCCCTTCCCCACATAAGTGTTATCACAGTGAGAAGTAAAGGACAGTAAGTCACCCAGGCAAATCTGAACGAAAAATCTTTTCATATTAAACTGTATTTGTTTTCAGGGCTGTATCAATTATAAGACAAGTCAACATAATCATGAAAGTCATAATAACAAGTGAATATAATCATGGCATGAACATAGTAGCAGTCTCAAAAAAAAAAAAAAAAAAAAAAAAAAAAAAAAAAAAAAGTTTTTAAAAAAGACCAAAACCAAAAAGAACCCTTAAACTCTCAGATTTTCAGATTTGTGCTATTACAGCACAACTAGCTTTTTTGAAGATCAGATGATTCCAGTGAATTTCAATATGATTATTTTTGATCTAACTGAGATCTTGACCCACTTTTTTAACACTAGTAAAAACATTAGGACGTGCACTATTCTGCTAGAACTAGGGGCAAGCATAGTGCTTAGTCCACACACACACACACACACACACACACACACAAAATGAATCTATATTAAAAGAAAAAGGGTTTCTAATCTGATATCTGCCAAACTTTCTACATAAAAATGTTTCTAAACTCCATCAGAAAATAACACGACTGGGTACCTGCATGCATTTCAGTGCCAGAATCCAGGGTCAAGTTTGGATGCTCTGATCTGCTCTCAAGCTACTCTACACCCACGCAGATCCAGCCCTCAAAAAATTGCTATTACCAGTGCTTCCATTTCCATCCACATGTTAGGCTGTCTGTTCTCTAGCGAAGACTTTGGGAGGGATTATCCTTTACTTCTGCTTTGCTCTGAGCATTCAACGTTATCACAGTCTGGAAGAGCAGATAAATTATTCCAGTCAGAAAGTAAGCATATTTTTAATCAGAAAATGAAGCTCTTGAAACTAGCTAACCAAAGTGGTGGCAAATTCGGAGTTCTTGACATCTGCACATTGAGAATTTATGACTTTTTGACTAGACATGCTTATCAAATACTGATTACAGAGTTCAGTGAACTTCTGGCAGTCAGTGACCTGCCATACATGAATGAATGGACTAGATCATATCTTCTGATGTTACATACCATGAATCTCATCATCACTTATGTTTGAAGTCCTAACTTTAGATGGTGAAATAAATGGGCTTAAAGCTCACTTTTAGGGTCTGTGTTTGAATCTTTTCCTCCATGCATAACAATATTGACCATTTCTGAAAGTCTAACTTATCTTTTATTGTTAACAATGAAGCACTGAAGTTTAGGAAAAAAAAATCACAGATTTAATACCAATAATAAAATCTTTTAGAACAACACAATTTTGCACCAGATGCTCTACTTGCTTAATTTCAAGCACATAATTATTTGCAGATTAAAGGTTTTAATAATAAATGTTTTAGATATGGATTATACTAGTCTATAAAATTTAAATGGACATTCCTCTTTCCTGACAAGTTATTTTTAAAATAATGTATAAGTTAATCCATTTCAAATATTAAGATAAGAGTCAAAAGAGTTTACACTTCTTAAAATACATTTTACAGAAGGTTATTCAGTGAAAGCTATATCTATCATTATTGAACAACCCAGTTTTCTTCAAAGTATTTGGTAGTTTACTAAAATTACCTAAAATCTCCTAAAGTATGTAGACATTTTTCTTTTTATATGGCTGTTTATTCCTTGACTGGTAAAACACTTTAGAAGAGGAAAACAAAATAATAGATGTTCCAATTTGCTGAAGTGCTTTGGATTTGGCTGCAGACTTGATCTGAGATCTAGCTCTTTCTTGTTCTGTACAACCTTTCTCTAGTTGTTAATGAAGCTGTATGCTTCCACACACAGATCCAAAAGGTCATGCAAAATTACTTTTGCCTGTGCTGTTCTCCACACCCTCTCTTTTCTACTTCTGTCCCATGTGCCTGTCACTCACTTCTGAACTTTATTTAACTCTAGCACCTGTTGAACATTGAATATCTATTTGATGAAGGTAGAGACACAGCTCTTGACCTTCAGAAATACACGACAGCATTTTTAGGACAATAGAACTTGGCTCGTTTGACAGACAGTAGAGCCCCAGTACTTACTTTCCAAAGTGATTTAGTTTCCACATATTCAAAGAGCAAATATATGCTTTCAGTTTGAACAAAATTAAGCTTACATTAAGAGAAACATTTAACAACAGAGTAAAGCTTACAGTAGCTTTATCAAAAACCTACTGTGAGAAGCAGGAGGAATACTAAGAGAGGGATACACTCTCTGCCCTGCAACATCAGCTGTGCCACCTGCTCCTTCGTGAGACAAGGAGGTCTCTTCGATATTTTAAAGTTATAGCTGTATATAAATCTGTCTCTCTGATGCAGCTGAGTACCCTACTTGAGAGGATTTGGAGGATCATTCATTCAAATGACACTCAAATTTGGAATGCCGTGTGCTTCAGGATATTTAGAACAGCTCATCAGTACTGAGAACTGAATATGGAAAAATAAAATCCAAACTTCCATGGAAAATACTTATCTACTTAGCTAGCAGGGAGCAGCTCGATAGAGATGCTTTCTGCAGTAACATATTGATGCTGTGTTCTCCTTGTGGGATGTGTCATATCTGAAGCCATTTAGATTTTGAAGACTTGATTGCTCAGATATAATTACTCTAACATGTGTGTGTTTAGTATTCATGTACCTCTCAATTGCATGTCAAAATCTACTAAATTAATGGTCATGTTTAGAGTAAAAAAAAAAAAGATTATTTGTTTAAACCAATAGACTAGATAAGCCACATTTCTGTAGAAACTCCTGATGAAGAAATACATACCAAGTCCACTTCATTATTTTATCTTGTTCTTGTTTTTAAAGATAAGTTATGTATATGTTCCTGAAACGTTCCCCCAAACAGCACTGTAGTCAAAAGTCTAATAGCACACAAGCTTTACCAAGAGTAGGTTTCCCATTGGAGGTAATGTATTCTTCTGCAACATGTTACAAATTATTTTTAGTATAGCCAAATACAATATACAAATAGTATACCACTTACTTTTGCTTTATAGATCTACAAATACACCATGTTACTCCTTTCACCTATTAGGTATCTTTCTGTATTGTCTTTATCATATATTTTGTTAAGCTCACATTCTCAACTTTAATTTAGTTGGCAATCAGGACTGACAATGCAAAAGCAGTAAGATTCATGAACATGTGATAGGAGCAGAAAGAGCATGCCAAGAAGTTTGTTGCATGCTTCAGATACAGCTTATTGTTAAATGCACTGAGAAACAGTGCTTTTTTCAGCTGTGATATATAAAAGCAGGGTCTGGAGTACCGTTTTCTACTGGTAATGGATGAAAGATGCAGTAATGTTTAAATTTAAACTGACTTTTTCTACTACTTCGTTACCCACTGAGCAGGTCAACCAGTTAAATATACTTGGAAAAAATGTTGCAGTACTATAAATACCTAGAATTGCATATTCTAGCTATTACACACTTGCATAAAAGGATATATTTTTCCATAACTTGTGACTGTTTCTGTAGTTTGAACACACTTGATTTTCTTATCTTTGTCTGAAGAGAAGAAATTCTTAAGTTTGTTATTTCCTAACAGAAAAAAAATCAAGTAAGTGCTTTACCTCAAGTAAATGCTAAGACAAAGAAGTTTGCTCTGCCTGCTACAGAAGTAAGAAGGACAAAATGTCAGAGGAATTAATTACAAAATCTCCTAGTGACAAAGCATAGACTTAATGAAGATTCCAGCCACATTAAAACCTTGAGTCTAAAGTAAGTTCACATGCAAAACAGAGCCTTTTGTCTACAGGTTTAATGAAAACATTAAACTGATCTTGCTTTTTGTAGTTGACTGGAAGGAGCATAAAATAGATCCTATTCCCTGTTCCACAAAGGAAAAAAAAAGAAGGAAAAAAAAAAAAAAAAAACCCTCAAGCATCCCCAAGCTAATGCATTTCTCTAAATACTAAGTGTTATTGGCCATAAGCAAAACAAAACTAGTTAAGATATTCATACATGCAGTTTTTACATATTTTCATAGAATTGAATAAGAATAAAAACTACAGCAGAACAATAATAATTGAAAAGTGAAGTAAACCATCTTATTAGCTCAGCTAAGGATGGTGCTCCACAGTTTTCTCAAGAACATCTACATCTTAATTTAACCTTTAAGAAATGCACATTTTATTCGCTTGTGTACAAACCTGTTATGTTTATCAGACACAGGGAAATGCTCCCCTGCCCCTCAGTTCCTGCATTTGGGTTTCTGAACCCTAACAAGGGTGAGAAGAGACAACGAGTTTAGCAGTAATTGTGTGTTCAGCACTGCTGCTCACTCTTCCCACATTCATTTTATTTTTCAGATGTTTCCGTATGCTTTAATGACTGGCTGGGAAGATGAGGGGAGAGCAGTGGATGTTGTGTACCTTGACTTCAACAAGGCTTTCGACACTGTCTCCCAGAACATCCTCCTAGATAAGCTCAGGAAGTGTGGGTTAGATGAGTGGACAGTGAGGTGGATTGAGAACTGGCTGAAAGGCAGAGCTCAGAGGGTCGTCATCAGTGGCGTGGAGTCCAGTTGGAGGCCTGTGGCTAGTGGCGTCCCCCAGGGCTCAGTACTGGGTCCCATCCTGTTCAACTTCTTCATCAGTGACCTGGATGAGGGGACAGAGTGCCTCCTCAGCAAGTCTGCTGATGATACCAAGCTGGGAGGAGTGGCTGACACACCTGAGGGCTGTGCTGCCATTCAGAGAGACCTGGGCAGGCTGGAGAGATGGGCAGAGAGGAACCTCCTGAGGTTCAACAAGGGCAAGTGCAGAGTCCTGCATCTAGGGAGAAATAACCCTGGGCACCAGTACAAGCTGGGGGCTGACCTGCTGGAGAGCAGCTCTGCGAGTGCTGGTGGATGACAGACTGACCATGAGCCAGCAATGTGCCCTTCTGGCCAAGAAGGCCAGCGGTATCCTGTCATTAGGAAGACTCTTGCCACTCCCCTCTTGTCGAGGGAGGTGATCCTGCCCCTCTACTCAGCCCTGGGGAGGCCTCATCTCGAGACCTGCATCCAGTTCTGGGCTCCCCAGCACAAGAGAGACATGGAGCTACTGGAGAGAGTCCAGCTTAGGGCTACGAGGATGATCAGAGGGCTGGAGCATCTGCCCTATGAGGAACGGCTGCGAGAGCTGGGCCTGTTTAGCCTGGGGAAGAGAAGACTGAGGGGGGATCTTATCAATGTGTACAAGTATCTGAAGGGAGGGTGTCAAGGGGACGGGGACAAACTCTTTTCGGTTGTCCCATGTGACAGGACAAGAGGCAATGGGCAGAAATTGAAGCACAGGAAGTTCCGCCTGAGCGTGAGGGGGAATTTCTTCCCTGTGAGAGTGATGGAGCCCTGGCACAGGTTGCCCAGGGAGGTTGTGGAGTCTCCTTCTCTGGAGATCTTCAAGGCCTGCCTGTATGCAACCCTGTCTACCATGTTCTAGGTGACCCTGCTGAGCAGGAAGGTTGGACTAGATGATCTCCAGAGGTCCCTTCCAACCTGATTCTATGATTCTTGTCACATTTAACTTGTCTGGTTTGGCACTCAAGGAAACGACTACATTCATGTAATTCACCAACCCATGATCCGGCACATTATCTATCTAATCATAAACACACAAAAAATACACATATTCCAAGCTCAGTGGGAGCAACCTGGGCACTTGGACCAAGTATCTTGGTTATTTAAGCTTGTCCACCATTTCCTGGTCTTGCTTCAACTTGTCCTGCAGTTGTCCTTTGGTCTGCAGTGACCCAAGGTAACAGAAGGCTGAGGAGGAAAGTAACACAAATCGAGACTTTCTTATGACACATTACAGTGGCTTTTTTTATTCTGTGAAGAGTTTCTAGAACAAAGGAAAGTTGGCTACAGGTACCACATTTCTTTAAATTTAAAGAATTTAATCAATTTGAACATAGGCTGAGAATATATAGAGGCTTGTGAGTCATAACTCAAAAGAATTATACATTTGGAGAAATATTTTGTGATTCTGTAGAGGAATAAAAATGCAGAAAGATAATGTATCTGCTTCAACTACAAGATGGAACTCTTTTTTGGTTTGGATAGACAACTCATATTTCTGCCTAGATAGTATATTAGATAGCACAACAGAAAGCTTTGATATTAAACAAGGAAAATGTACTCTCTTAACTACAACATACAGAAGTTTAAAATTGTTTAGATTATCTGCCTTTTTTTTGTACTACAGATAAATAGCACCAAATTCATGTACTACACAAGCACCTTTGAAATGCCTTTAAAACAAACAAATTAGTATAAATTCACACCTGAAGAGCAACAGTACAGCTTCCATTTAGAGCACTATGAACTAAGAAATTCAAAAGCATAGACCCATTCTAGCTGATAAAAACACAACTGAAGAAAATCCCTGCTTCTGCCATTTTCTAAGGGAGAAATACTATTTAAACTTATTGTGGCTGAGAACTAAATTTTTCCATCAAAAATAAAATATGGAGACTTTATGCTATAGAATGATGAATTACTAGAATAAGCCAAACTTGCTTTACATGGAAAATATCAACTGGTAGCAAAATATGTGGTGAAATAATCATTTAATTATTTTTAAATCAAGACAACTCCAATAGAAATTGGGCTCACAGCTTTATAAAAATATGATAATGTTAGACTAGCCAGTAGGGTGTATTTTTCATCAGTTAATATATATGGGAGCTCATAGGTATTAAATTACCTCAAAGAAAATATATTCTTGTTCCATGACTTCAATAGACATGGATTCAGAATTGCAAAGACTTACTAATAAAGATGCTGAATATCAGTGCTGCCATGGTTTAAAGCCAGTACTTCTACTCATTCATTTCATTAAAAGAAAAACGTAGGTGTTATGAAGACCTGCCATGAAAAGCCTTGTACTCATTTCCTCAGAAACCAGAAGAGAAAATGAGGATTAAAAAGTTAGAATTATAACCACATGTTTCTGCATAAGTTAGAATGATTATGCTTATATAAAATGAAAAGGTAAAAAGGTCCAGCCACCCATTAGCATTGGCTGGATGGTACTGCAGCTTTTATAACACATGATCTGGTAACAATCATTTAAAAGGTAAATATCAAATTCACATAGACTTCAAGGAAAAGCCAATAGTAACTCTTTTTTGCAACTTGACTTAAAGTTACCACTGAAAAATTTGATACATCCATGGAAAGTGAGAAGGTTAAAAAGACTGAGTTACATGTCAGGGTAAGCTGGCAGCAGCTATGGCAAAGCAATACCCTCGAATTAAGAAACAACCAAGAGGGTTGAAATTCAGCTTCTCATGAGAATATATTTTCAACCTCTCATTTCGTAAGCAACGTAGAAACTACTATCTAAACCACAAAGATGTCCAAAACCTCTACAATTAAAAAAGAAAACTTTGAGTCTTAGATCCTTCCCAATATCTAAAGGGACTAGATACTTTTTCCAATCTGTATCTAGCAGTTTGCAATGAGTTCTTAAATGACAGCCTAAAAAACTTCAAGTATTGGTAGCAATTTGCTCAATGCTAAACAGATAGAACACTTAAAAATACAGCAGCTTATTTTGGCTTTATTGTGTTGCTATTAGTTTTTAGCACTGAATGAAGTTCTTTAAAAGATCTGAGTGGATATTAATAAGCAGAGAGGGACTTTTTATTTCAAAATAAGCACCTGAAATTGAAATCTTAGCCACCGGAGTGCTCTGGTAACTACCAACTGTGCCATAGCGCCTTCCTTCTCTCTTAAGTACTCTAACAAGCAAAAAAACAAGCTATTAAAATTCATTAATACATCAAAACACCACCACCAGAACAGAACAAGAAAACCTTCATCTACTAATTTCAAAATCTTTACTTTCTAGCAGGGCTAAAAGGAAACATAGTTCCTATTTGTTAATCATGTATAGTCCTAGATTTCGAAATCACATTTTGCATTTTTGTCTGAGACTGATATCTAAGTTGAAATCACTTTCCATTTCTGTTTCCTCTAGAGTATAGAGCCTCTTCTGCTCAAGCTTTTCATTTCTCCCAACATCTAAATTTCCAATCTCAATTGCACCAGCTGGGACTGCAGGAGTTTATCAGAAGCACAAGGTTTCATGTTCCAGCTGCCTTGAAGTTTTAAAATCTCAACTTCCCATCAGACAACTGTTACTACAGATTGAACCAGCATGTGAAGTTTAAGAGAACTTAAAACTTCATCATGATTTTACACGATTCCCTTCTTCAACACTAACAAAAGCACATCTTAAATCTGTTGGTAGGACTACTTTTCTTTCCTCAGTTTTGAAGTGCATTTTAAAAAGAGGATTTCTTCCGTATGCTTGTATGAACAATGATGCCTGAATGTAAATTAATGCCTTTCGTTTGTAACTGCTTTTATCTTCCAAATCTGAGTTGTTGTTTGCTGCAAAGCAATAGAGCACACTGATTCCTTTTCAAAGAAAGCTTTTTGACAAAATGGCTCATACACCTGTCAGAGTAATGGAGTTTTGTTTGACAAAAAAAAAAAAAAGAAAAAGAAAAAAAAAAGAAAAAAAAAAAGAAAAAAAAAACCACTCCAGCAATACCAGTGTTAATTTCTGCATTGTTTCAAAACACAAAGACTCGGAGGAAAAAATAGCAATTGCCTACAAAACACTGTGTATCTAGAAATTGTTGGAAGCTAATTGCAACAAGCTTCAGACGGTTGCTCCGCCACTCACATTTCACAATGCAGAGGCTTCAGGAAAAAGTGATTCTTTCATCTGTCTGCCTTTTGAATTTTTGGTTTTCTTATCAGTTTACTTCCCGTGCATTCATTGTTGCACTTACACAGCTTCTGCAGCACAAACTGTTACCTGAATCACAACCCACAGAAGAGTTATTGCTTTAAGCAAAGTGCATCTGCACTGCTGTGTTTGGGTCTTGGGTGTGCCATCAGGCATCAGATACGGTAGCTGCCCTCCCGTCTGTCGATCCAGACCTGAACCAGGCTGGAATGAACTGCGACTGGAATGAACTTCAGGCCAGTTATTCAGGAGGAAAAGAAGCCCCCAAATAAAACATTCCCTCTACCCACTCTTCTGGGAGACCACCGATTCGCAGAAAGGCAGAGTAAGAGTTGTAGCTTCTCTCTCTTATTTGCAAATAATATAATCACTGTAAATTAATTATTAGCCCCATTAAAAAGTGGAATACCAATGTAATTTGATAACCAGTTTATTTTAATCTCTTGTTAAATAAATAAAGAAACTAGAACTGTGGAATAAAAAAAGGGGTGGGGGGTGCCTAAATCCTTCAGGTTAACAACATCTCTAGTTTGCCTTAAATGTCACAGAAAACAGGATTTTATATTTCTTCAGCTTTTTTTTAAATAACTAATTCTATTATGTAATTTGGCCTATAAAATATAAATCTAAGCAGTCAAATAGCAGTTTAAGAATGACCCATTTTCTTATGCTGACAGTTCAGCTCTCTCAGCAGCAGGGAAAATTGTACAGCAGACACTGTAAAGTCTCTTTCCACCTTTTAGAGTGTTTTAAAAGTACAAGAAAGCTTGTACTTTTCACATTAGCTTGTACTAATTCACATTAGTGAATTAGTAGAAATACAAGGATTTTTAAGTTTCTACCTAAAAAATATTTAGGCAGACTAACCACAGATCCCATCCCACGAACCTGAATTTAGAGAGAACTTCCAAATATTATACTACCCTGACACAGTCAGAGAATCCACAGCTGCACAATCCATTCTATATGAATTCCTCCCTCCAAAAAATATCTCTGGTAATAATCCCACCCACTTCAACAGGGCCAAGACTTCTCTCTCAGATCCATTCTGAAACCACTACCCAACCATACCACCCCAAATCAGAACTTGATTTTGGCCTTAACTGCAGTAGATTTGTTAGACAAAAGTCTTCAGATCAAATGTAAAGAGACAAGCTTAGGAAGGCAATACTAAGTTGAAAAACAAAACAGAAACAAACAAACCAAAAACCGAGATGATATGTGGTTGTAGATGGATTAATTTGACAGAAAGTCTATATCTGAATTATTCAGCACAGATTCCCTTTTGAATCAGCAGAGAGCTAGTCAGAGTTAATATCTCCACTGCCTATAAAACAACCTAGATAGCTGCAGTACCCATGTCAAAAGCAAAGCGAGGCATAACCCACCCGTTCAGACTCAAAGTGGAGTAGGACCAAGATCCATAGTTAGCACGGAAATGTACTAATTTGGAGTGGAGACAGTGGACACCTAATCTCTACTGAACACAGCAGTGACTAGGGTGATAGAATCATATTGACTAGAAAAATTCAGAGCAGGAATAAGGCATGGCCTGTTAGCAGCAAGGATAATTAATAGCAAAGGCTATGAGGAAAGCAACCCTCTTCAGCATCTGGATTCACAACATCACAGCTAGTGCATACCTGGCATAGAAAATAGACATCGAAATCTCTCCAGTCTCAAGTTATCGTTGTGCCCAAAAATCCTACAAAGAAGGAACAGGCATTGCTGACTCTCGCTCTTTTTCTGTCGTACTAAAGTCTACAAGCCGTACTCTTGAGAAAGTCAGACTACGTATTCCTAGCTGAAATAGAAGCCCGTGGTCCTTAATTCTGACCCTTCTGATATTGAACAGAAAACTTACACCAAGTTCAATACAACTAGGATTTCAGTTTTTTTCATTTTTATTTCAAGAAAAGTGAGGCCCATAAAGCTAGATTTCAAAACCAAACTTCATCATTAGATTCTTTTATGTAACATATCACATTTTAGTGATGTTTCCTAGAAGAATAACATCTAAGTAATTATGCTGTCTGTCACTCTCCCCTAAATAGTTTAATTTCATTCAAATTTGAAAGAGGACAAAGATGGTCTCAAGGATATTAAAGTCATATATTTTGCAGAAATCTGCTTCCAGGGAGAAGAGAAAGATGCTATTTATGCCCTCAATAAAGAAAAAATCAGAAACAGCTCAATCCAAATCTTTTCCAAGAGGCAGGACCAAACTTACAAAAAAAATATATATATTTGTCCTTTAAGCAGGTACACAGCTCCAAACAAGTCACAATATGTCCACTGTGGTGGTTTCATGTCAAAATACATAAATGTGGCCTAGTGTAAAGGACTGAATTAAATAGGAAATCAAATTTCATTAGTTCTGCTCCTAATGGAACGGTTTGTTTTAGCTTACAAGTGTTCTGAAAAAATCTAACAGTTATTAGAAACTTTGAAGATTACATTTGATCATTAAAATGTGAAATAGGTGAATTTATGTCTGTTTTAATTGAAAAGTTTAATGCAATCTTTACAACAGTTACCTCCTGATATATCTGCAAATGTCTGCAGAAAATTTTCACAATGCATATTTTACATATGCCAGGAGATTATAAACATGAGAATTAGACGGTCAAGACAGAGACAAATTAATGGAGATTTAATTAAGATGTTCACAATTAAAATCTATATACTTAACAGTGATTAGTTTCTCTTTTCTACCTTTTCTACTCGTGTAAAACCAGGGGAATAGTTGGTCCAATCCTAAAGCAGCCAATCTAGTATTTCTTAAACAAATATCTCTCCACGCAGCATACAGTCAAACTGTATACTTTAGTAGTAAAGATGTCAGTACCTCAAATCCCCACCTGCAGCACTCTAAATAGTTGATTTATTCTATTACAGTTAATAATATTTGTACTTACAGTAGGTAAAACTAAGATAAGGGAATTGCATTTCAAGATGGTCAGTAAGGATCAGGAAGATGACCCTCTTACTCTCTGATGCATACGATGTTTCATAAACTATGTGCAGAAGGTAGAGGGTTTTGACTCTCCTCTTTCTCTGCTGGAGACTCTCAATTACAGTGCCATCCTGGTTTGGATGCTAAGATAAAAGTTTAGCTGATATATAAAATGATTTCTAACACTCTCAGATATGTGGATCTACAGTTAAGCACACAGATTCATACTTAAGTTCTTTTATAAGAAAGAACTTAATTCATACTTAAATTCCTATTACAAACAGCCTTATTTCCAGAGGTGACAAAAAGCTATCGAAGTCAACGTAAGGATGAAAACCTGTGTGGAACTGCTCTTATTTCATAGCTTTGCTAGAATTTAGACCTTTAGTTGTGGCAGAGAATATATAACAGTTCCATAAAAAACCCGCAATCACACAAACAACTGCCAGAGAAAAAGGTGAGAGTTGTGCAGGAAGCATATCTACAATATTTGCAACCAGCCATGCATTGCAAAACTTGAATTCTGTTGTCTCCAGCATCATCATCATAAAAGTTGAATATTCCTGCACTAACACGAGAATATTGTGATATTAAATGCAAAAATCAAGAGAGCAAGTCTGAAAATGTTGGACTATAGATCTATGGCATCATAACTGCATATTACAGCACCATCTCACTGAGACTGTACAGCTCAGTGTCAGCCTAATGTGGGCCAGAGGGTTCCTTCATCATTTGTAGAGGGAATTTATATTCCTGTTTCCTCAGATTATAGATTTAATCTGGAGCCTCATATTAGATTTCCATACAAATTTCTCCCTTGGGTTTAATGTCAAATTTAATCAGAAAGCCGACATCCACTTTCTTAGTTTAGATTAAAAGCACTGGAAGGAAAAACAAAGAAAACAAACCTCCTCACCATTAAATATGTCTTTTAACTAGCCAGTGGATTCTTGGTAGCTACATTAGTGGTCTGTTAGTTCTTTGTTGCACTTTGAACACACTGGCACAACAGGTGTGGTGTTTTCAAAGCACACAAATCCATTCTATTTTAAACTAGTAGTTGAAGTCAAAACGAAGCAGCAAAAAACACATTTCAGTACCTGATAGCTTGTCCATAGCTTCTGTAAAACAAATTGAGGAATAGGATTACTGAATAGGAAGCAAGACAGCCGATTTGAAAGTTAGATAAATAACTATTGGCTGGCACATGCTAACAACTTAATTTAAGCTGGCAATTTAAGACTAGGAGATAAATTTGCACCTTTGCTTTACAGTATGAAGAAAATGGCGTGGCAGCCAACATATGCTGAGATACAAGAAGAAAAGCCAGTGTTAATGGACAGATCTTCAACCTTTAATAAGAAAATCATTCCTTCTTATGGGGGTTGCATGTATGTGAGAAAATTCCCATCCTATAGAAGTTAATAGAAGGTAATATCCCTTCTATAATTTTCTACATAGGGTTCAAAACTCTGGAGCATTTCTACACAATGCTCAGTTTCATAAATGTTAGATCCTGTTCGTGAGACCTGCTGGTGAGCATTTATGTGAGAGTGACAGAGTAAGACATCTATTGTGTTTAACGGCTTGACTGAGGAAGCTTTTCCTTTGGGAGAAACTGGGACAGACAAGGGGAGAGGCCAGAATAAAGTCAGTTCCATGAAATTAAATGCGTAGTGAAGCACACTAGCAGGTCTGTGAATTTCACTTCTCTCAAATAATGCATCAGGCAAAGCAATGAGGCATCACAGAGTAGGTGTGGAAGCCTATTCACTAGAAAGAAGGGAGAAGAGAAAGCAGAGGGGAAAAAAGTAGGGAAGTGATAGCAATGGCTTAGAAGAAAGTTGCCTAGAAAATGAACAAGAAGGTGCCTAGGAGGCAAAATCTGAAGAAAAGAAAAAATCTGAAATGTATCAATTTGAGAGAGAAGTCTATGAGATGGAAGTTGATGAGAACGAAAGAAAGAAAAGACAAGGAATCAAAAATAAGAAGAATGGAAGTCATATGCTTCCACTGTTATCATATTATGATAAAATACACAGTGCAACACACACCTCTCTTGATATGTAACAGATCCTTCCCCAAATTAAATTCATCCCAGCATAGTATAGAAGGGTTCAGTCAACTAGAAATTCAGATAACTACAACCATGATTGGTTTGAGGGCTGAGTTATTTAGGTGCCCAGTAAAGATTACCAGAGCATCAGTAAAAGCATCAACTTTTATAAGCTACACACTTTCTGCTTTGGTGACATAGAAATGCATAAAATAGTTTCAGTAACATTATTTCTCATGGCCAGCTCTTAATATGTAAAGTTCATCGTCTCAAACCATAGTTGAGGGAATTAAAGGAAAGAAAAATGGAGATTAATGAAAGGTGGTATACCTCAAAAATAACTCATGCCTTTACTATAAAATATGATCTCTTTGAACTGTATAATACTAGAAGCCAATATGACTCCTTGTGGGAAGCTAGGCCACTTAGCTTTTCCACTTATTTTATGTAGTTTCTTCATATTCTTCCTGGTATATTCACATATTCACACATAGGGAATTCTCATTTGTATGCGTTGTGAATACAGAAGGACACACTGATTTTCCCCATGAAGATACATTCATATTTTAAATTAACCTGGTGAGGCTCCTGAGGCCCCCATAGATAGAAGACACTGAACTTACCTCTGGAATCAATTATTTTATCATCTAAATTCTGAGTCAAAATGAGATCATCAGAATTCATATACTTGAAAAGAAAAAAAAATCTGAAACTGAGAAAAATTTAAAAAATCTCATCTCAACCTAATTCTGGGTGCATTATTGCATTTTTATTCTATATTTACTTCTGTTTCATTTCTGATTTGTTTTCCTTTGGTACGAATCAATCACAAAAATCCCTCTCTTACACCCACCGAAAAAATAACCTAAACAAACATAATTTTAGGATACAAATCTATATTATTTCATAGCCATTTCTTGTCCTCCTGTGTGAAGGCAGAGTTGCCAGGACTGCAAAGAGACCTAGTTTTCTTCAATAGCACGGGATCACTGCTTGATCTTTATCAGTGTAAACTTCACCGTCCCTGGGTAACCTAACCTTTCCTTACATCATGGTACTGCTTCCTACCTCAGCCATTAGGAGAGTCTTCTGCATCTGTTTCAAATCTGAAATTTTTTATACAGAGTGAATTTAATCATATATATTTATTTAACAATAATGTCATGGCTAAAGGAACTTGGAATTCTAGGAATTTGATTTGACTGAAAACTAAATTTCTGAAATTTAGCTTTCAGTCAAATTTAATATGAAATAATTTACTATTTTATAATTAATAAACGCACAATGAAGAAGCCATTGCAAATTAATAACAGAAACATTTTCCCTTACAACATTTTCAAAACATTGTCTATAAAGAATAGTCTCCCTCTTCCTACATGAGCACTTTTAAAATAAAATTTTAGTCCAGAAGTTTACTGGGACAAATTAGGATAATTTTCCCTCAGAAAGATGTCAACTAATTCATGTTATTATAAATTATTATGGAATTTTCGTGTGTGTTTGTGTGTATGAGGAAATGGTGCGGGAGGGTAGTGATGCTAACTGGAAGATTGTACACTGAGGAATTAGTGACCCACATGACAGTTACCCTGAGTAGATGCAGGCCTGTGTCGTGCTCTGCTGCACATACGACTTGGCCTTCAGGCCAGTGCTGTGCTGCACAGGTCCCTTGGCCACAGGATAAACTTAACCTGCTAATTGTAACGGAGGAGCCTGCAGGCAGCTCTTACTTGGCACTAGCAATTACGGCACCTGCGTGTCCTTGTCTTTAGTGAAGCAAGAGCTTCTCCTGTGAACTTTCTTTTGCCTGGCAATAGAAATGACAACTAGAATTGTTTTCTTATAAGAAAATCCTATAAGAGCACTAAATAATGCCAGCGAACCTGTCCGTGGACAGGGTCTGTGCAGTGTGACATGTCCTGACTAGAGGTCTAGCCAGTGCTGCACAACTCAGTTCCCAACATCTGAAGGGACATAAGTTGATCCCTCTTTTCCTTATAGTATCAGCTCCAATAAATGCTATTTTAATCAATACCTTACAGATCCTGAGTACCTTTCTTACTGAGATTCATAACAAACACTGGCACTGGTGCATTAAAATGAGGAAATGATGAAAATACTGTGATATGAGAAACTGATAAAGATCTGTTTCCAAAATCTGTAATAAGGTTAGAGTCATTGTAATTTAACTGGGAGAACAGCAAACTGTTACTCATATTTTTCTAAAGTACCTTAAAAAGGATGCAAATCAGAAGAAAGAAAGTCATATATTAGAAAACTGGAACCGATAACATTATGTTTCCCAAATATCTTGCTTTTCAGCTTCATAACCACTGAAGAAAAAGTACATGCTATTTTGACAGGTAAGTATATAATTAGTGCAAACATTCATGAGCACTGGTTATGTCATGAAAAGAAACCAGGAATGTTTCTGTACTCCAGAACTACTCTGACCACAAACAGCTACTGTCCAGAACGATATATACCTCCTTAAAGATTTTCTGAGAGAAAAATACAAATTTAATTGGGAATTGTGAGGCTTGAGCAATAAAAACAGAACTTTTTATATCCCTTCAAAGAATTAAGTCTCCAGCCACATTTCATATTTTAGCCCTTACAGTTTCTGAAAACTGCAGGAGACATTAATTATCAATTGCCTTGAAGTCTGAAGGAAGGTCATGAATAGCCCAGCATAGGCCTTTTTTCTTACTCTACAGAGACACGCTTTATTTGCCAAAATTAGATTTTTGTTTTACTTGTGCTAAAGCTCCCTGGGTTTTTCACTCTGTTTTCAATTTACATCAATTCATAACTTTTGGTACTGAAGCGATAGGGAGAAATTCCACACCATCAACATAGTGAAGCAGTTACAGTATCTAAAATCCAGAACACTGCTTTTTCAGATTTGTGATTCTAAGAAGAGAAATATGTATCTCCAAATTAGTGATCTCTTCGCTGGCTTGTGTGTCTTCTCAAGAGATCCAGAATCCGCTGCCAAGGGGCTAGTTCTGTATGAGGTAACACGCAAACAAGTGAAGGAACCTTTGACACAAAAAACCTGCAGTCTAGAAAAATCTAGTTCTGGTTGGTTGGACTTACTCCTCTTTCAGTAATATCAAGCTGAAGCCATAGCAGTTTGTATCTCAAGTGCATCATGTAAAGAGATAAATACAGGGTTAAACATCTAATATGTTTAAACAATAACAAAAAAAATCTTAGACAAGAGCTCCAACAAACAGACTGGAGTTAGGCACCCAGCTGTGCTCTCTTTCCATTTCTAGCATCTGCTTGGTTTTTGCATAGCGTTTGCAGTTGACCCCTGCAGTTAGTAGGGGGTCTAAAACTTATCCAAACACTCTGGCAATCTGGTTAAAATACTGCTTCTGACCTGTATCACCCAAACACGTGAGGGGGAATTTCTTCACTGTGAGAGTGACGGAGCCCTGGCACAGGTTGCCCAGAGAGGCTGTGGAGTCTCCTTCTCTGGAGATCTTCAAGCCCCGCCTGTATGCAGCCCTGTCTAACATGCTCTAGGTGACCCTGCTTGAGCAGGGGGGTTGGACTAGATGATCTCCAGAGGTCCCTTCCAACCCTACTGATTCTATGATTCTATGAACACCTGCAAACCCATACAGTGACACAGAAGTTTCTCTTTGAATCAGGGCTACATAGGATGCCAGATGATTGTATGCAGCACTTTTTTCTTCCAAATCCAGAAGGTAAACAAATTACATGCATTTAAAATACAAGTGTGTAGATTGTGTTTTCTATGTATGTGGGCATCTGAACTCAGGATCAAGCCATTATTTATAAACATACTGTTAGTTAAACCAGTACTAATACTTACGAGACTACATGGGCCTTTTCCCCGTGAAATCATGTCTTTACATGCTTATTTTCTCAACACTAGTCTTTCCTCTATGACAAAAGGCTAGGTTAGAGTCATTAAGAGGGAGAATTCCCTTTCAAATCAATTAAGGTTACAATTCTGATTTCAGTGTTTTGGGAACAGTGACAGTTTTTGAATTACAGGTTCCTGTATGCTTGTCTGACTCAGATTTATAAGCAAGGTCAGATATGGCAGTGCGAGAATGGCATTGTAATTAGAAAGGTGCTTGTTTTGTCAGCTAGGTGTAAAATACCCCAGCAGTGCAGAGTGAAGCCTTTGTTTTTTAAGTAAATTAATTGTAATAACTATGAAGCTACAGTTGGTAAGCCAACAAGCCAGGCGTGAGCAGGAAATGCAGACTGCCAGAGCGTTCCAAGATATTCCTCCAGGAAAAAGCATATCTTTACAAAATGAAGTTTAGCAGTTCAAAGTAAGAAATAGGAAAGGCAAAATGCCAGCTCAAGTACTTGACTTGAAAATGGGTACTTGAACAGCTGATACTGGAAATGAAGGCAAAAATGGGACACAGAAAAGGCCTGTGAGAGCTGGTATGCAATACAGCATAAGGCAGAACGTTTGAGGTCTTGTGTCTGCAAATTGCACCTGAACTACAAACCAGCTAAGTAAAACTACTCCATTTCTATGGCTTCCACATTTAGTTATCTTTTCAACCACTTCCTTCTGCTTTTACATATGAAGACCAGTTAAAAGAAACTAATTACACAATAAGGCTGCAATTCTAAAATAAAGCAGCAGTAACGAATCCTTAGCAATTTCCCCTACCTCCATTACATAAAATGTGTTGTCTCTTCCACTTTAACCGTGAACTCAATCATGGAACAAATATGAATGAAAATAAATCTTGCAGAAAAAAAGGTTATTATACAATGAAAGAAAGTTCAAAATTCCACACAAATGTGATGTCCTCACATCAACATCCTTCTTTCTCAGAAGAGATTGCTTGCTTGGTTCCTTCCATTCTGGAGGAAAATGTTCCCCTGCTACTTGTTAGTTTTGAGAGTGCAGAGGAAGAGAATTGTGAATTGAAACAAAATCTGATGAGAGGGAGAGCAGGAGGAAAAGACACTAAAAATCCACAGTGGAGTTGCAAGTGAATTTATTGAATTATCTGCTTCATTAGTGGTAGCAAGCGCAGACAATTAATGCTCCATACTTGCAAGGACTGTTTCTGCTACTAGGCAATAGGTTTGCTAGATAGGCAGAGCACGCAGTAGGTGTGTGTGGTGGTGGTGGTAGGGGAAGAGTGATGCCTCACTGTTCAGCAGATGGCTTAAGAAAAACTGGGACATCTTGACTACAGTAAAAATGGCTAAGCTGGAATTTGATTCATATGAGGATGCACAGAAGAAGACAGCTCTATTTCTTTCTTTACTTATGCTAAAGATAAAAGGTGTAAAGGTGTACTAAAAAACCCTTCCAAAATATTCTTCAAGAACTCATCTGATTGTGTGAATGTCCATTCGATTTGTATGAATACACCATCTGAATACAGACAGCTATTTCCTTTTTTTTAAAAAAATAATGTGATCTCAGCATAATATAAGCTCTTTAGACTGAGTAAAAGGCAACTTAAAAAGCTGTTATTTGAAAAGATATTTAAGAGTTCATATGAACTGAAACGATCTAGAATTCAAAATTTCACATGGAAAAATAAATGAAATAGCGGCATTACTGATCTGAGAGGCTTCGGTCCCGCAAGGTGTCACTGCCATGGTGTGGGTTGTCTGTGGCCTCTTGGTGTGTCCCTGCTCTCACACAGATCACCTGTAGGCCATGGTCCTTCAGAGATGTCTCTGTGCCGGCATGTCACCTATGGGCCATGGTTCCTCAGGAATTTTTCTGCCCCAGCGTGGGTTTCCCATTGACATGGTCCCTCAGCAGTGTCCCTGACTCATGTGGGTCACCTTTGGGCTGTAGACCCTAGGAGGTGCCCTTCTTTTAGCATGTGGCACCTCTTCCCATGAATGTGTCTCCAGCTGCATTCCCTTCCTTTTGTGCATCCTCCCAGGTCTCCTCTCACATGTGTCCTCCTCTGTGTCCTGTGTCACCTGTCCCAGCAGCTACCACGAGTTCTTAAATGTTTTGAGAGAGGCATCACGTTTCAGCATGCAGTGGAGTGTGTTGGAGCTGGCAGTCCCTCGCCTCTTCTCACAGTTTTTGACAATCATTGCCTGAAGCTGAAAAGAGAAGGTGTTTTGCCCAGGCAAGCTCAAAATGTCTGCAAAATAAGCTGACAGCACTGTGAACATATCTTTTTTTTTGGTCTATGAAAATAATAGCAGTTTCATCTCATAAAGCATCTAAAATGTATTTCTACTACGGTGTGAAAAAACATTTTAAATTCATCTGGTGTTTGAAAGTTTCCAAACTTCAGTGTTTTCACTATGGTTACTGACTTAATCTCTAACACATTCAGAAAGAAACTAAAAACAAGCCAATTAGAACAGTAATGAATGATAATAAGAGAAATTCTCCTCTGTGTCAGAAAAATATACAACAAGAGAAATCTCATTTTCAGAGTCCTAAGTTTTTAATTACTTCTAAACATGGATACATCTAACAGACCTGCCTCTTATTTATGGGTAAATTACTGTCTCATGTCAAAAAACCAGACACGTGCTGAGCTGTAAACCTAAGGATCTGTTCAGGGATGCTAGTCATCGATAAACTCAGAATTTAAATCCAGGTCTGAAACACAGGACGTTTCGTCTGTGTCCTATGAAGGCATATTAATATGGAAGGGGTTGATTCTTAGTTGAACATACATTCACTAAAACACCTCCTGTACTGGACATGCGCTCCTTCTTCCCCTTTCTTCCTTTAAAGTCAGAATTTTTGATGCATCTCACCAACAAGATGTTCACATTCCTAAGAGCAAATGCTTTAGAGGCAGGAAAGGACAATGAAACCCATCAAAAAGCCTAGGAATATTTCCAATGGAAAAAAAAATCAAATGATGTTACTTAAAACAGGTCAACAGTTCCATAAAAAGTCTACATATATAGTAAGTCTGAACAACAGAGTAATAATGAAGTATTTTGTTTTTTTGGTTTTTTTGTTTTTTTTAAAAATGGCAGTGATACCTCTTGCAATGTACTAAGTTCATTCACTGCTCTGCTAGCAAAGTAAGCTCATTTGGGAAGGTATTTTCTAGGTTACTCTGATCATCAACAACTATGAATAATAAATGTAGAATAACCTTACATGGAATAAAGCTTTCATCAATCAAAGTGAGGATAAAACACACCCACTCATTCACAAACACAGAGCATATAGTCTATTTTTGCTTCTTTGCACCTGTTCACTTTTCCATTTGTCATAGAACAGGGAGGAATACAGTACAGATCAGGAATTAAGAGCACAGATCTCATGCCATTATATATTCTTCCTGGGCTTGTCTACTTTCAAAAATCATAATAATTAAGAACAAAAATGCTCAATCTGTCTGACATAAACTTATGTTCGCCCACGCCAGCTACCCACATGACAAGTCCATCAGCCACTAGTCTGAGTATTCTGAGTCATATTTAGACATCCAAGATCTAGCTGCAATCAAGTAAATCAAGAAAACACAACAATCTCTAGAATTTCTCTTAGGACAATATTTTCATGTTATAATCTCTACCCTCAGAAAACAATTGTGCCCTTTAAAAATATCAAACCTTGAAAATAAGCAAGATGATGATCTCTTCAAATAATCTGAAAAGTGGAGGCTGGGGGGAAGGAAGAGTCAGAGGCAGGAGAGATTGCTGGATTACTGAATGAGAAACAGCAAGATACAAATGGATCAGAGGCCTGAGGAATACCTAGGGAAACTGAGCTGTAAATAAAACTGTCGTATAATTCACAAATTTTGCTTGTTGAAACTTTCTCTCTTGTGTTATTTTAGGCAGGTCACCAGAAGTCATTTCAGTATGGATATTACCAAAATACCTGGCTTACCCCCCTCCCCCACACCCTTTCCCATTTTAAACATCTCATTTGTATTTTGGCCATAGAGAAAGAGCATAATGGTATTCTGAAATTATCAGTCACCTATTTCAGAATTCAACTCATCGCAAAACGTACATAGACATTTTCTTTGGGAAAACTGAAATTTAAAAATAATATCAGTAAAAATAAAAATGTTGATCCAAAACGTATATTGTGATTCACATACTTTCATTCTCTTGTCTGATCTCAATTAGATCTCTCAAGATGCATTTCTTAGTAATGAGATGCAATGTAGTGGAATACATCATTGGAGATGAAGCCAATTACTTTAGCAGTTCCATCAGAAATTTGGGAACTTCCCATAAACAGAAGACAGTAGGCATGAAATCATTCATTTAGTCAAGACCCCAGTTTTTCATTACAGTTTTAACACAAAATGATTGATTAACACAAATTAAAAAATAGAAGAGCAAACCATACTTATTTGTGTATTGAAGCATCACACACACACACACACACAAAAAAAAAAAAAAAAAAAAAACACACTCTTGACATTTCTTCTCCAAATATGTATCCTTTAATTATATAAAGGAGGCTCAAATATGCTCAGAACAAGTGTCACTACGTTCCAAAGTCTACCACTGTTTTCTGTCTCCCCTCCCATACTTTTCAACCTCCTTTCCTTCATCTAATCTCAAGTATTTCTTAAACTATTCATTCAAAACAATCTTTTGTCTTTTGATTATTCTTTTAAAAACCCTTAGTTACTCTGAAACACAACAGCCATTTATGTTTTCTGATTTTCTTTAATTAAATAATATTCAAAGATCTAACTGGTTAGTCATCAAATGAAATCAGTTCTTGATGCATATTTAAAAATAGCCTAACCATTAAAATACATTAGAGGCTGCAGGGCAGATTTTACCATCAAAAAAGCTCCAAAAAATTGGCATCTTCTTGTTACTGCATTGCAGGTTAAGAAGGCTATGCTAAAGTGGTAGAGCTCCCCTCATTAACTATGTTAAATTAATGTTTGATAATTTGCCAATATTTGTAGTAGGAAAGTACTTCCACTGGGAACACACAGAAAAACATAAACTTCTCTCTCAAAAAAATAAAAAAAAAAAATAGTTATGGAAAGTCTTGAATTCATAAACTCTTACAAATTCTGAACTATTTTAAGAAAAAGAAGAAACATTACTCTTCCCTTTAATTACAACATTCTAACAACCAAACTTGAGAGTCTGAAGGCTCTGAATCATTATATTGCTTAGGTCTTTAGAAGAAAGAGTCAGAGAACCCCAAGTGAGTATTCTGAGTGTACAGTACAGTGCACTCAAACATTCAGTTACAGTTCAGCCCAAAAAACACTCAAAGTATCATCAGAAGAGTGATAACATTCCTGCTATGAGTAAAATTGCATCACTGCTATGATCCTGAAAAATGATTCCAATTAAAAGCAATTTGCATGTTTTCTGACTGGGCTTATTGTTGGATTTAATCTTTCTGTAAAGGCAAAATCCTTGAAGCATTTCTGCTGAAAGGCAAAAGTACTGTAATTTAAATTAAAATCTTGGAACAAGAACAGAAACCCTCGGTGTAACCTTAGACTAAATGATATTATTAATCTTTCTGTAAGAAGATAAATGTGATGAAAAGAAGATATGCAGAACAAGAAGTTTTCATCGCTGTTTTAAGATAGGATAAAAAAATCTGTGGACATTAAAGATATTTAATATGTTTTTTAGAACAAACATAAATTTCAGTGACTCAATATATTTGAGTCATTCAATATAATTGAGTTAAAATTAGGAAAACAATTTCAACTTGTTTCACAAGGTTTCTTAAAGACTTAAATATCTTTGTGAGTTTATATTACCTAGGAAACCGGACTATAAGTAAAAAGCTCATTTTCACATACGAAAACAGTGCTAACAAACTACAAAATTCTTTCAACAACTATCACATACTTACCACTAAAAAAGGAGGTAGGTATTTTGATTTGTTGTGATTTTAAAAATCTTATTTTTAAGATAAGAAAATATATCTCTCTTTCTTATTTTAAAAAGGTCACAAGTGAAGTTTTTTGTTAGCAAAACCACCTTTCCATTCCGAAGGAAGTTACCACTTCTCACTCAGCAAAGACAACATAACAGAGACTAAAACCAAATGAACAAATCATCTCAAGTCCTGCATCCAGTTCTGGGCTCCCCAGGACAAAAGAGACGTGGAGCTACTGGAGAGAGTCCAGCGTAGGGCTACGAGGATGATCAGAGGGCTGGAGCACCTGCCCTGTGAGGAACGGCTGCGAGAGCTGGGCCTCTTCAGCCTGGGGAGGAGAAGACTGAGGGGGGATCTTATCAGTGTGTACAAGTCCCTGAACGGAGGGTGTCAAGAGGATGGGACAAACTCTTTTCAGTTTTCCCGTGTGACAGGACAAGAGGCACTGGGCAGAAATTGAAGCAGAGGAAGTTCCGCCTGAGCGTGAGGGGGAATTTCTTCCCTGTGAGAGTGACGGAGCCCTGGCACAGGTTGCCCAGAGAGGTTGTGGAGTCTCCTTCTCTGGAGATCTTCTAGGCCCGCCTGGATGCAATTCTGTCTACCATGCTCTAGGTGACCCTGCCGAGGAGGGAGGTTGGACTACATGATCTTCAGAGGTCCCTTCCTACCTTACTGATTCTGTGATTCTATGAAAGAAAAAGACATTTTAGATTAGCAAACAAAAGAAATAATATCTCATACTCTTCAGAACTTTGCCTTTATTATCTACTATGAAGTCCTATTTAACAAAAGCTACTTGCACATTGCTGGATTTAACAGTTGTGGTTCTGAGCTCCACTCTTTTTCTATGAGTCAAGCCACATCATTTTATTTACATTAAACTATTTGAAAACGATTTCTTATTGCAGCAAAGTTGCAGTATTATGTCCTCCAATACTATATAGTCACAAAAGTAAAACAAGTAAATATTAACAAGAAACTATTTTTATAAATTAGTACAACAACAAAGCAATTATACAAATTAGCATTGATTCTACTCTAATCAAGATGTAAGGGAACACTTTTGGAAGAGACCGTTCCTTGTCACTCAGGTCAAACTAACCAAATGATGAAACTGCTTGCAACCTTGCATGTTACTCTTTGAAGTAGTCAGAACAACCAAAATTTAAAAACTGGTAAATAGTAAATACACAGAAAGTATGCAGGCAGCTGCTAGGGAGACAGTAATTAGAAAAGCTGGTATACCCTGTACTACTAAACCAAAATAATCTTTCAGAGTTTGAAAATATAAACAAATACAATTGTACATAATTACTTAGATTTGATTCTGCAGTTAAGCACAGTCCAAAAAACAAAACAAAACAAACAAACAAACAAAAACACATTAATCTCAAAAGAAACACTCATTCACTGTAGTGCCCCCAGCCCAAGCACGCAGTCTGGGGTGTTAAAAACACTTGCAAATAACTTTTTTTCAGCCTTAAGTATTATCCACTATTTCTCAAAATAGGATTTATTACTCTCTTTTATGGCTGAAAATACAATTTTAGGTATTTATAATACATTATTGTCCATGTGCTCTTCTATAGTGAACTGTATTATTCTGAAGCTAGAAAATCTTAGAAGGCAATTACTCAAAATCGTTACTTAATGAGGAACATATTACCAAAGTAAACTTCTTCAAGGTCCTCTAGATGAAAGACTAACGCTAAATAAAAGGAAACATACTGCCAACTATTCTATCCAATATTAAGGGGTATCATATAATCAATTTAAACTTAAAATTAACTCCTAAGTGGACTTACACTCTTCTCAAGGGACTGCTGAGGATGGTTCTGAACAGGCATTCATCCTACAGACAGAAGTCCCAAGAGCTTTAACTTATTACATTCTCAGTCTTTCAAGTTCTCTATAAAGTTACTTGGAAGAAATGTAAGGTAACAGGCTGCTAACAATGAAATCTTTAAGATGATACTCATGGTATGTCTTCTTTTCGCTCAATACTGCTTGACAATCTAATTTCTTTTCTCAGATTGGCTCAGGATTAAGATCGATTTAATCAACCTCCTCCACTCCAAATGAAGTCAGAGTGCCATTTATTGTCACAGGAAAAACCAGAATGGTGTCTCTAAAGAATCTTTTGGTACATGACAGAACGATTGCTAAGACGGTTCAGAGGCAATGCAAGCCTTTGGGCTTTGGGAGGTTTGTGAGTGGGAAGTGTTAGATTCTCAAAAGAACAGCACAGACCTTAGTCGACTTTTTCTCATAGCTGATCAGTGGGAAAAAAATAACCAGCCTTCTGTTTGATTGAGTCACTTAAGGTTGAAATGAGAATTGTCTCAGCACCCAGGGGAGTAAACTGAGTTAGTAGCGTTGAGGCTGTTCATTTGATCTGGAAACAGATTTATTCATGTAACAGAATTTGATGAAGATTTGCGTCCAACTGCACTGAACAAGACCTTGCTGCAGAGAACATTCTGGCTTACTAATGCTATCTGGAAGGCCCAGTGGAATTTAGCAATCCCAAATTTTCACATGGCTGCTGAAGACAAAGAAGAACATTCTGATGCCCCAATACCCTCTTGTATAGATTCACCCACCATGTGGGATGAAAATTGCCTTATTGTTATGCACATGCCCTAATAGTACCTTCCAGTCTCAATCTCAGCTGCTGCCTCTAGTACACACAGATTCAAATAATCCTGAAGCCAATAAAAGTGCTTTATAAATCTCACATTTGATTACTTCTAATTGAATCAAGATTTTCTGGTCTTACTTTTCCCTATACTATATCAGAAGAGCTGCCATATCGGACAGATCAAATTACAAGTGGCTTATATCACCCATTCCTGACTGTGTCCAGAACAGGGGCCTGGAGAACAGTGTAAAACTGTTGGAAGATGATATCTGCAGGGTGAATGTGCTAGTCTTCAAAAATAAGTTGTTCGAGGATGTCTTTAGAAATTTTCTCTTACATTATTTTTAGTAGTCAACAATGGGCTTATTCTCTATGAAACCATCTAATGTTTATTCTCTGGAAAAAAAACTCCTTGATTTCTGTGACCAAGCCTCTTGTTCAAACATCTGACTCCCTCCAGCTTTATGCTTCCCATTCAAATTCAGACTTTTCAACACAAATATATCCTACAGCTCCCTCTAACACAAGCCTGCTGTATTGGATGATATCTGACAAGAAGGACACCTGGTCACTTGACAACTCCACTCTTGCATGCAGATTCATTCAGATCCCTTGAGGCTCCCTTCCTTCCAACCCCAGGATCGTCTCTACCCTCAAAGCTCTTCCACTGACAACATTCCAGCCAGTTCCAGCTACTTATTTTTTTAATACGACTTCTTTGCTCTCAAAGTCAATATTTGATGCTATCCTGAAGTGCCCGGGCTCAGTATGCTTTTCTCTATCAGTTCCTTCTAAAACCAACCCTTAGATCAGCAAACTCACCCTTGACTACAGCCATTGTTATTTTTCCATGATAGAGTTGGAGCAAAGGATTGTCATGGGAAATCGAAGAGAGGAAAAGCAGAAAGAAAGGGATTTAATCATGCATGGCAGAGACAGAGAAAAGGAAAAAAAGAAACAGCAATGGACTACAGGAGCAAAGGATTTGGAAAGAGATGGAACAGGTGGGATGTTGCCCACAGCACTGTGAGGTTGGAACAGAAGAGAGATCAGAGAAGACCTGAGTGTCAGACATACTGGAGGGTGCCTGTAAAATGCTGGTTTTCTGTCTTTAGATTTTTCTACTGCAAGTCTTTCTATGCAAAATCTAAAAATAAGTATTCTTATAAGCATTTGAACATATAACAAAATATTGTACTGTGGAAATCATCTTTGGATTTTATTTTTGCAACCTGCCCTTTTTACCATGCTAAAATATTTTTTAAGAAATGCATTTCATATTCCTGCTTCTTTCCACTTTTTCTTTTTTTCTTCTAAGTCATTCAGTTGTATAGACAGTACACAAGAGCAAAAGTTACTCCACAGGGAGGACCACAAATGAGTGTCCTCTGATTTCATTTCACTCAAATAAAATCCCTGTTATTCTGCCACTATGTAACAATGCATAAGTCCAGAAAGTGACAGGCAAACGGTAGAAACATCCTAGCACAGAACTAGACTAGGAGATCCTGAATTACATAGCCTCAACATAGCTATGCTCATTTTGAAGAAACACTCTTATTATTTTTGTAATATTTAATTATATAGAATAAGAAAGATGATTTTATGGGTACTTCAAAGATTTAATGTTAAGTATTGAAATACACTTGATTCAAGACCAATTTGATAGATTGCAACCAGCGTAATATCTCTTATCTCTCAGAAACAGTAGCTTTAATATTTACAGTTCTATTAAGTCACTAGGGAATGAAACCTCATGGACCAGTTTTCAGAAATCTTCTAATTTAACTTTAAGCAGCCAAGTTTGAAACCTCACATTGGATATTCCTCTCTCTTACATTGTCTGGATACTGAGATGACATCTGTCCTAAAGATGGCACTTAGATTTAAACAGCATGTCTTTCCTCACTCAGTAGCAGCTCTGCATTTTCCGTCAGTCATACAGAGTTTTACTTGCAGAATCTACATGGCAATAACCTCACACAGTGCTTTGAAAAACTTAAAGTTAACATTGAAAGCTGTGCACGCAAACTATTATTCAGTATTTACTTGATCCGTTTTCTTCCATAGATACTATGGAACAAATGTGTACTCATTCATGAAATGCTTTGAAATATTTGCCTTATAAAACCTCAAGTAGAACTTTTCAAGAAACAGAAAAAAACCCAAATGAAAGACAACTTTAGTCTTTTGCCTTTTTGAAGAGAATCAAAACTATGGGCGGGGGGAACATAAAATGAACAGCCAAGATGATAAAAATGAATCTTGTGATTGGGATGAAAGGGAGATGATCTTCCTAAAGATTTTGTTAAATAATATGATGACCATCCCCTATACAGCAGTTCCTGTCTAACATTGAGTGAGTACTGGAAGGCATATCTTCTATGAACACATTTTATTCTGCCATGTCTAGTCAGACATCTGACTGATTAAATGTGTGCTTGTCCCTGACACTTTCAGTGATCATAAAACAGCTCCTCTGTGTGTTATCATCCAGCATCTCTGAGATAAGAAAAATGAGGAGAAGAACAAATATTCATTACACATACTTTATATTAAAAAAATGGATCATCACATTAGGAAAGCCTTCTTTTTCCAGCAGAGGCAAACTATGAAATATTCTGAGGCTTTCCATCAATAAAACCAACTAATTTTTATTTGTAGTGATTTCTGAAAGTTAGTCATAGATTTAGATTTAAAAAACATTCAGCCTGTTACAAAACAAAAACACAATCCCTCTCCTTCCCTCCAGAAAGCCCTGAGGAATGTAAATTTAGATTTTAGATTAAGGACATGAAGCTTAATGAAGAACTCTAGGGACACACTTCTTTCTAACAGCTACCCTGGGGAAAATGTGACAGAGTACTGAAGAGAGACCTATCTCAGCTTTTATGAAACAGGCGGAATTTTAAGCTTTCCCATTTCTCCTTGATAAAGCTCAAGCATTCTTGCATTAACTACCAAGCAAAAATATTCACTCTTTCCTGGTTATTCTGACCTCATTAGCGTCCTGTCGATTGTTTAAGAGAAGATTCTCTTTCATTGTAAATTCTCTTTCAAATGGTACTCCCTCCTGCCTCCCCCCCAAAGGGCCTTTAATTGTGCAGTCTACAGGCATTTGACAAGTGTGACAACTACTTTGAATTAATGCCTTAAGATTATTTACGCGCTGCCTTAATTTTAAGGAGCAAATCTGATTAAAACTAAAACCATGAGTTCTAGGACTGTATAAAAGAGCTGCAGAATCAGCAGCACAAGATGACTATTTCCAGCAAAGGACCGTTTCACAAAGACATTTCAAAGAAAAATGGCAATCAATCATTGCCCGTTTCAATTATAAACATGCACGCACACACACACACACACACTCTCCAGTCAAAGTAAGATCATCTCTTAGGCTGCAGCCTTGAAATGCACCTGTTTAGTAGAGTTAGAAAGGAGATCATTTTAGTTAAAGAAACCTCTCCATTCTACATCTGTGCCTAATTTACACTGCACCAATTACAAAGTTTACACAATTAAATTTCATATGAAAATCACAATCTTTTGCTTTATTGAGTGTAATCATATGCATATCAGAGCACAATCTAGAAAACAGAAAAATCTGAAAGCTGTTTACAAGAGATAGTTATATTAAGGCAAGGTATGTGGAAGAAAAACCTGAAGACAAGTCAGGGGAAATGAGGAACATTTACTTCAGTGCTAATGACAACAGCCTCATATGCTTCAAGAAAGAGGAGCTAAAATAAGCATTTGACCTGAAGCTAGTAAACAAAATCCCTCATCTTCCTCACTGAATTTGAGCACAAAATAGTCATTTATTTTTTTCTTAGGGCAAAGTAGTCAACTCTGAAAATCTGAAGAGGAAACAGTATAAAGGAGAATTTACATCACTTCTAGGGCTCCAAAACATTTTACAGACATGTACAAGTTATTACTCACCAAAGAAATGAAGTCACATCTTGAAGAAATCAAAGTAATTAGTTAATAGTGCACTGCACCGTGTCTTTGTGCCAAAGGCAACTGGGGAGACTTGGGATCCAGGCCCTGCTATGATTCCTACCGGGAATACATGCTTCGCCTCTTACTGGCTGGGCCTGGGACACGAAGCTACAGCAGCTCCATCTCTAATGGGCTGCTGGATTCAGCAACCCCTAATGAGGGCTGTACCTGACCAAAAACTGAGGAGTGTTCAGTGTGTACTCTGAGCTGTATTCAGAAAAAACTCTGAAGGATTTTTGGCCAGGCAGAACATACAGCAAACTCTTTAGTGGGTGGTTTCACAGAATGATTGAGGTTGGAAGGGACCTCTGGAGATCATCTAGTCCAACCCTCCTGCTCAAGCAGGGTCATCTAGAGCATGTTAGACAGGATCCCCTTCAGGCAGGTTTTGAGTATTTCCAGAGAAGGAGACTCCACAGCTACTCTGGAACTCCACAACTTCACTGAACCTGTCCCAGTGCTCTGTCACTCTCACAGTAAAGAAGTTCTTCCTTATATTCAGGTGGAACTTTCTGTGTTTCAGTTAACACAATCAGCTTCCTTTTCTCAAATCTTAGTCCTGTTCCTATGCTGTAGCCCTGTTCTCACACAGTCTGATTCACACACATACTGAGCTAAGCGATGAGCGAAACTAAAATATGGTGAAATCCAGATCACCAGTGTCCTAAAAATGGATATGAAACCTTCTCCCAAGACAGACTATTTCTGCAAGGCACAATATTTCTAATTTGTATTTGTGTCTATATATGTATGAATGTATATGCACACTATAGGCATATGTGTATACACACACACACACGCACGCAAAAGGGATGGTAAATAAGAAGAAATAATTCTATTAGGCTGGTAACTGTCTGCATGTCCTCACCAAGGACAGGCTTTAAAAAGTGAGTATACAGGCTTCAGATCTGGGGCAGATCGTTATGGGAAAGAAAGTCCACCGCTGAGAGCAAAACAAAGAAAATTAATATCAACTACATTCTATTTTAAGTTGCTTAGTACTGGTTTATTTGTCAGTCTAAAAAGGGCTCCACTGTGTCAGGCTAGATCACTTCCCAGCATGATGTGACCTTCCTTCAGGGTGGTCACTCAAGTGAAATAGGAAAGTTTCTAGGGCACTTCATTTTAACAGTAGTAGTTTGAGGGTATTTTAGACTTACATTATGGACTTTCTCCAGTATGAGCTGCATAATGATTTCCTATCACATTATTCTCTCGAGCTCACTAGAAGTCAAAATTCTACGTATATAAGATGATCAAATACACTCCTCTGTGAATCACAGCAAAACAACGTGAAAAGCTAATGTAAAGAGCTAGTAAATGAGCTCTGAGGTATTATTTCAGTGAAGACAAGTCTTCATTTTGCTTTCCTTCCCCAGCTGCAAACTGTTTGTTCACCTTTATTTATCTATCCAAATTTCAGCTTTATGGAGATTGTTAAGCAGTGCCTAGCACATGAGGTTTGAATAAATTACTGAACTTAAGGTCTAATTCTGCTTGAGTACCTTCTGAGGTAGGCACATAAGAGAGATCCTGACCTCATTGCAATCAAGGCTGACTGCCATCACTGGAAGTAGTGGTCCCACTAAATGTAATGAAACGTAATTGGGGCAGTAGGTTCACGGCCAGGTATATTTAAGTTGCATCCCAACTCATTCCATTCTCTGAGCAAGCCTACTTCTACTTAACTGCATCATTTATTTTGGCTACACAGAATTACAGCACCCTTGGTGACACCATGGCCATGCTGGGGCTGGCCAGCATCATCTTGGAGCATTGGCAAAGTGGGGACAGATGTGGAGTTATCACGTGGGGTCAGTTTGAACACGTGTTGCAGTGCCCAGGTGCTGTTCAGTGCAAAGCACCAGTTCATGAGGGATTCACTCTCTTTATTCAGAGAAGTTCAAAAAATTTTGAGGCATGAACTCTGTGCTGACAACCTTAAAGCCAACTCAGATATTGTCTGAACTACTGTAGCCTGTATAAAGCGGTGTAAATACATAAAACTGGCACAAGCTCCATAATGTAAGCACAGGATAATTAAACAGAAATGTGTTTGTATATTTAAGCCCAATCCAGCTTCAGTTGCATAGATTCAGTTTTTAAAAAGTGTAGGCCCACACACACTGAGATAAAGGGAGGACAAGTGATTTCACTGGCAGTACATACATCTTAGAAATATATCACCCTTCTGAAGTCAAAGGATGTTTTACCACTGATTTCTGTGATGCCAGAGGTTTTGTACCATGCATACTGACCAATGTTTGGAATGAAAAAGAGAAATAGGGATAACTTCATGGTTTACCAAAGGAAGAATACCTTCCCCTTACAAACGTCGGGGTCATTGAAGAGGGGGGTAGAGCATGTGCCAGGTTTCTCCTTTGAAACTTCACTGTCAATGAGACCTTGACATAAGCAAATCCTTTCAATTCTTTCCACATACGAATTTGTTCAGCTACAAATGGAGTTTCTCTCCTCTCAGATGTTTAATGTCTGCAACTGAGAGAGGGATAGTGACTTCTCAAAAAAAAAATCCCAAAAAACAAACAAAAAAACAAAACAACAACAACAAAAAAACCCTCTGCTGTCCCTGGAAAGGAAAGATTTTCTTTCTGGCAATCTAACTAGGAGGACAACCCCTGAAATCTGAAACACAGTAGCAGTATAGCTAATGCCTTTGAAAAGATGAATCCCCAGACTTCCAACACCTCTAAAGGTAGTCTTACCTTCATTAACCAGAATGAACTCAAACACAGTGAACACTATTTAACAACAAACAAACAAGTTATATCTAAACTAGAACACATGGAAGAAATGAGGCATGTCATTTCCGTTGAGCTATGTTCACAGTGCACAAAAAAGGCAAGAACTTACCATATTTTTAAAAGATCTGCTCCCAAACACCCTTGCTTGTATTTGCTCTACACACTTATTTTTATTCGCATATACTTTCCTTCTTGTCCTTACAATAAATATGCTTATTTCCTTGAATCCTATCTTTAACAAGTAACAAATACAATCAGCAGGAATCTGCAAGTGCCTATATTCATTCTGCATCATCCCCATCTGCCAGGAAACGCAAGCTGAACATGCTCTTCTTGGTCAATTTTTATTTTCCTACAGTTTGACTCACTTCTGGCTTATGGGGCCATTCTTGTTGTATGTCTTACATTCATCACCTTGAAGGCACAGGACTGAGTGTCTTTCTCACCGGGAGGGGTCAGTGCTTTTCTTACAAATCTCACAGGAAAAAAAAGCAAGAAATGCATATATAGCAAATACATACTGGCAGTTATTTTTTCCTGTTTCTTCAGTTTATTTACCCTTAATTTCAGCTGAAAACCTCAGGATGTAAGAGCAACAAAAAGTCTGATAGATCTAAGGCATACTAATCCTTTCCTCACACAGCTTTATGACATCTCCATTTTTGGTATCTACATTTATGGTGATAATACAAAAGAGCTAATCAAAAGAGCTGAACTACCTCCCATTGTGGGACGACATAACCTTCTCTCATGTGTGATTATTATTAGCACAAAAGAGTCATATAATAGTCATGTATAAGCTAATAATCTCCTAGAAGTTAAAAACAAATCCCACCTACAATATAACTGACATTTTCTTAAATGACACTTCCACATATCTAAAGACTAAATTCTATTTTGTTTTCCAAAAATCTCTTCATCTCTCTGCTACCCTCTGCCCCAGAATACTTATAAATATATTAAAATATCTTTTATGGATAGCTATTGAAATTATCAAGAACATAATACCATCAATTGTTTACTAGTACAAAATGTGTAATTTTGCCTTCAGCTGGAGTCTCCAGTTAAAGTCAGCACTTAAATAAGACAGCTTGGTATGTGTGACCACTTCACTGTTCAAGGCTAAAGTGCTTCCTTAAAATTTCTGTGAGAAAGTTTCTGATTTTAAGCTGAGATTCCCTAAGCAATTTCTTCAAGAGACAGAAAAATCTGAATCTATTTTGTTGTTGTTGTTGTTGTTGTTTTGTTTGTTTGTTTAACATAGATCTGGTCTGCATGAACATTCAACGTTTATTCTTCTTTCAGTATTCACTAAAAAGAAAACTGAAATTTTTTTCATAAACTGCCACTGCTTGTCTTAGGTAAGCTCTGGCTAACATAACCAACTCCCTAAAATTCACAAGGAGCTCCACTCGATTCGCAGCCCCTGAACATGTCAGCACAGTTAGGCAATCACAGCTTCTTCCGTTCAGTTTTTCCATCAGTGAGTGCAGGAGAATTTCACAAAGTACGCTGAGAAACATGGTGAGAGGTGCTAAATGCTATTACTATTGAACTAACATTAAACAACAGATTTGCCATTAGTTTTCTTTTTATTCACTAAGCAAGTTAAATTGCCGTCTTTCAAAGAAAAACTTTTGCATAGAATATTCAGGGCTTCACAGCAACAGCACGAGAAGTAAAGCCCAAAAGACTCGATGACTACCACAGCTCACAGCAATTACGAAAGCAAGCAAGCATTATGTTTCTCAAAGATGACAGTTTTTCTATTTCTCTTTCTTCCCGTTTTTAAGTACTAGAAGACAAATATTCTTGTTCTTGAGGATACCATTAAGTGAGGCTTCCCCAGCCCCTGTCCGGGCAAAACACTGCTCACAGCAGAGTGCTCTTTGCAGCCCACATTTGCCTTTCACAGCCCCTTTGCAGCCTCACTCCAGCTGGAACTTCAGGCTTTCTCTTTTACCCAAAAAACCCAGCATGTTGATATCCTAATCCTGCTATGCCAATATGATATATTCGCTTCTCTGCCACTTTCCCAAACATTAATAACATTATATTAATTTATGAGGCAACTTCTAAACTTTGGAAAATAAATTTAATCAGTATTAATACCCAATAGGGCATATTAAGAGGAAGATATATCCCATATTTGAACACAATGCAAAAATAAATGCCTTTTCTGACTCCATATTATACATCCTAGCAAGGTTTAAGAGAGCTTTAAGGCTTCCAGATGGATCTGGCTAGCTCTCCAAAGGCTTCTGTGCATTTTGAAACGGTGGAAAATCTTGTTCAGTTCAGATGAACATTGAAAAAAAAAAACATTTCAAAAGATTTATCTGACAGTCATGAGTTCTTGATTAATTCTGAGTTTTAGTTCATTAAGTGACAAAGACTTTTTACTGTTTCAACTCTTGGCACTTTTATTTTGGTCAAAACAAGGAGAAATGTATAACACGTGTACACACACACACACACACACACACACACACACACACACAAAGGATGACTGCCCTTTTTGCCCCAAATTCCAGGATGTGTTTAATCTAGATCTCTAGGTGCTACCCTATCTCAATTTCATTTTTATTGAGAATATTTATTAATTACCACACATGCATTCAGATAAATAATATTCATGACAAACAGACAAACCTGAACATATAAATCTTTAAAAAAAATTAAAGATTTATAAAGTGTCAGTGAGTATTTGACATTCTTGGTGCTTAAAGTTCCACTTAAAACTGTAAACTTGGAACACCTCTCACCCCCGCCAAACATGTTATGCTACGGAGAAAGAGGAACATAAGAGAAAGAAAGAGGCACAAGCATCCCTGGACATACCTGGCAGCTATGAAGAAAAAGAAAGGAAAAATGAAAAAAAAGAAAAAAAAAAGAGAAAAACAACTCCTTAGAGCTGAGATTCAGGCTGGTAATGAGGTGTATATTGTCAGACCTGCTCAAAGCAACATAAAAGGTGGAATTTCAAGAAGGCTGACATATGAAGACTTCTGGCCTTTGAAACAGAGTGTTACAGAAAATTGCTTAATTGGTAAATCCACGTCAGGAGGAAGATGTTCAAGACAAAGATAAGCTCAAGACGTAACAGTAAGGAGGAAATTCCAGCTGTTTGGACATATCTGTTAGATGAACAATAGTTATTTGCTATAAACTGTGCTCTTTGGCCTGGCAAAGGAATTGATGGATCCACCAAATGGTGGATGCAGACATGGCTGGAACACATCAGAGAATGGTGCAGCAGGTATGATAAACACTCTGAATACAAAGGAGAGTTAGATGTATTCCATGAGTTGTTCTCGGGGTTATTACTTTATAGTTTATCACAGAAAGGAGCTAAACAAGCATTGTCTATGCATATTTAGACTTACCTGTGTACTTTTCCTCATCATTTTTGCAGAACAAGCAAGGAATACAGGAATAAATGGGTGAAATAAATAGATTATATTCCAGTTCACCATTCACATAATTGTCACCAATTGACTGGCAAAAATCTTTCTATTGATGGTGTGTGAATCAGAAGAAACCTAGCCAGTTTTTCTGGGTTAAATTTATGGGACTGGCAGTTAGAAGACATACAAATGAAAATACAAAACTGTTATATTTCATACAATTCTGAGTGGATCTGATTTGACAGTTCTTTAGATGGAACAAACATGGAAACTCACACTGCCATTTTACAGCATCTTCTTCAAAGCTAGAACCACACTGAAAAGATTTGATAGACCAAGAAAAAAAAAAAGCTAAGTCCCTATTTCAAGTGATTGGGTACTGCTCCAGAAGTGACATTTCTCTTTATTTCATTTCTCTTTTATTTCTATTTTCATAACTCTCAGGCACTCTTCATCACCTTCTTTTCAAACCACCACTGCAAAAGAAGCCAAGGGGATCCAGAAAGGAAGGGAAGGCTTTCTAACACCCACTCACAGCAACAGCAGAATTCCCTATGACTTCACCAGAACAGAAAGGAGCCTTATGACATGGTACGATTTAATGTGATTCTGCTGCTCTCACCCACTAACCTTCATCACTCATCTTCATCACTTAACAAATTGTCTTATCTCACTACAGAATTATAGCCAGTAATGCAAGGATCTTGTTATCTGCAAGAGGCATTGACGTAAGCCTGATGGAGCAGATTATAACGTTTATACATTTGTTCAGTTACACAATGTTGATCAGACAGAACTAGATCAGAGATAAAGCAGGCCTTAGTCAATCTAGCTTCATCTTTTTTCTTGACTTATGAATAGCAAAACCCCTTCTTGTTAAGGATTTCCTGATGTTGGAGCCACTGGCTAGTGGAAAGAAGGAAAAAATGGATTCCTGTTTCAAGCCCTGATCTAATTCAAGTATCACTTCCTGACTCTGGCACAGACTTGCTGTATATCTGTTGCTGGGTTAAGGAATAGTATCATACACCAGATTCCTAGAGAAGGAGGAAAAGAAGAATTAAAGAGTTTTATATTTCTATGTCTTTCCTCAGATTGCCATCTGAAGCATTTCTATATTAGAAATCTACCTACTTATTTGTTATTTCTTGGGGGATTTTTCCCTCTGTTTTGACAAGTAGTCCTTTTGTCCATCTTCAGTTTAAGAAATGGGAAGGCCATGTAATACATATCATCTTATTCTCTCAATAAATCCACTAAAAAAAAATAAAGATGAGCTGCCTAAAAGTTCAGATCAACTCTGCCTTGACAAACTGTTGTTAACTCTTTGCCACTTGGCTCCCCCTGTGGCTGGAACTACCTATTTGGACAGGAATTGTGTTCATTTTCCACAATTTAGGATTATGCACACTGGTCTCCCAGTGAGGAAAAAGGATCATTTAGACTTAAAAACTGATGCTTCTGGCTTTACATGTCCCAGGCTTTCAATTAGGACTCCTGTATCAGCTTAGTAAACATCTCAGAATCACTTCATTATTTATAGATATTCACAAGCAGCTAGCAGGAAAAGATGCTAAAAACAAATCTGTGAAGTAAGGTTAGTATGTTCCTCTTTAGATTTTGATTCGAGATATCCAGTACCCAATGGCAGAATAAACACAAGAACATATGTATTTTGTTGCTTATTTAAAGTGTGGCAGTAAGCAGATAGATGTATTTATAAAGTCTGAGTAGCCCAAACATCTTGTACTTTGAAAGGAACAGTACATCTGTATTTTCTTTCCTACAAAAAAAGAAAAGGAAGCACGGTCCAGTGCAAAGGACGCTGAGTGGCACTAAGGCGACTCTTTTGCTGTTTCCACCATTAATCAACACTCAGTAAACGATAACACAATTAGTCACTCTTTGCTGCCCTTTAACTTGTCTACACAGAACCCAAGGTGCAGTCTGTCTCTGCATCTAGTACTGTCTAATTCATTTTAAATGAAAACCAAAGGCGTAGTATTAAATACCACCACAAGCCAAACAAACTGGTACACCCGCATTTTCTCCTTCGACTGCCTTTGCTCGTCATGAGTCAGTGACATCCTGGGGCTTCTTTCTCCTGAGAAAAGGCCAGACATAGGGGCTTGTTATTCTCAGTGTTATGGTCAATACCACTTGCACAATGTTATTTTTAGAAGCGATGTCTGGCTGTGTGCTTGAAAACACAAGAATAAAGGACTAAGAGTTTTACTCCCGCTTTTGCTGATTACTTACATGGTCTTGAAGAAGTCATTTAACCGTTCTGTGCCTCAGCACTCATATTCAGGAGAAAGTGCTACAGCCTCAAAGTTAACAAGAATTCTTCCTCAGCATTTGTCTGCTGAACCTGTCCTTAAATCACAGGGTCTATTTCTACCCATGGCACAGCCTAAACACCCTATGAGTACACACTAGCCACAATATTTATAAATTACAAGAGGAGGTATAACTAACATGACCCTTCAGGAAACAAAAAGTATCCTGTAGCATAGATAAGGTAGGGTTTGCTGCTCCTCTCATTTGGAGCTGCAGCAGCAGTCAGAACACTATTATGTACAGAGCATCATGTTTCCCGTCTGCTCCTAGGGCAAGAGTCAGATTTTTCTCAGTGTGATGTCAGGTTTCCAGAAGCGGTGTTACCCAAGCTGCCGGCCTCAAGGACAAGGAGCTAAGCAAGAGCATAAATGTCACTCCATAGGGAGCCTGCGTGTTTTCCAAGCCAGAATTTAAACTGAAAGGCTGTAGGAAGCAGAGCCCCACCAAGGCCAAAGATTAAAATATAATCACTTCCATACGTGCTCTGTGTAAAAGACAGCAGTGGCCTGCCATGAAGCTACCTCTCAAATGAGATTTCTCAATTAAGGAAATAGCTTCTCCTGGCAATCTAAGTGTTACTGCGTTCTTTCTGAAGTTTCTCTTTGCATGAGCAAAATGATACATTATCAAAGTAAATTCCTCATTCATTAACTCCAAACTGGAAATTCCTTAGTAATGCAGCTTTTCAGAGAGGACTATATGACAGAAACAATGCAATGGAAACACACTATTTTAGAACGGTACAGCACAAACAGCATGTACACAAGGCTGACATAGCACTGAAAACCTCTAGACACACTAACACTTATCCTTAGCAATAATTAGAAAAATCAGATCTCTGTAGGATGCATTCATTCCTATTTATCATTAATGAGTTTTTTCCCATTTCCAAAGTAGTTTTCTTCCTGACCTCCCTCACCTTTATCCCTACTCTCCAGGAACTGGCATACACAAGCTTCACCAGCTACTGCAAAGGGCATCCATAAAGGCTAACACCCATTAGCTAGTAAGGATTTGCATCACCTTTTCATGGAAAGGATGTCTTCATTCACCCTTCATTTTCATTTTCTTACTCACTTGCTTTGAATAGTTTTCTCTGTGTTTGGTATCTGCCCATACACATTCTCTGAATTCCTCTCACACATCTCTTTCTGCTCCCTTAATACCTTCCAGGATATTATTTTTGGAGACTTCTGCTTATGAATATTTCAGCAGGACTTTTGAGTTAGTGTGGTATGTTAGTGGAACTGTTCCATTTTCATTACTTTACAGTTTACAATATCCTTCCTTTTCTATAATTTCTAATGCAATCTTTGCTTTCTCTTCCACACTCTGCACATCACACTCATAACACAAGGAGAGATTGGAGGCCAGAGAGACAGTTACATTAATTTTTTTGATATTGTTTCCCATTTTAGTAGGAAAGTCCCCATCACACCAGCAGCACAAGAAAACAATCTGATTTTACCCATGTATTATTTAAAACTGGAAGCAAAGTATCACAAAATAATACAGGATGGAAATGCATAAGTAGGTCCTCATAGACTCCTAAGGCAAAGCTGACTGAGCTTCAGCAGATGAAATAGGAAACACTAAAGCTGTTTTGCTGTTGGCCCCTGTGGATAACAGCAGGCCCCCATGCAAATCCACTGGCTTGGTATAAGTTACTCTATATAACACAAGCTCCAGTTCTGCACCCTACTGCTCGTGCAGGTGTTGTAGTTTACAGACAGGGAACTCTCCCTCCTCGTTTCCTCAGCCATTTGCTCATCCAGTTCAGCATCTGTTGTTGTGCTTTGCTACTTGACACAACTGTAATTTTTCCACTTAATTCAGAAAATCTAACAGTTGTAATTCAGAAACCAAGCTCACCTCAAGGAAGCATCTGAATGAAGCGGAACTGTGAGCAGGTGCTCAATTCAGTCTTATCAGCACCCTCAGCATGTGCATCTTCTCATTTTCTTTCTTTAGCTGAGGGGGGGGGTGGTGGTGAAGAAAGGCAGAACTATCCACGTTTCAACAACTTTGTTGTTGTTGTGCAGTGATAAATCTTCCAGGAGATTAAGAATTCTACTGACAGTTTCTAAAGTAGCTGCTGCTGATCTGCTTTTGCAAAAAGGACATGTCTCTCAAGTACAAATAAAAATATACTTGTGGAGGGATGCAAAGGAATGGTTCTGTACCTCTGAAATTCAGAAGTTAAAAAGAGATTGTATAATCTCAAAGCTTTATTTGACCCAATTCTGCTCTGAAATACCCCCAGGCAAAATGCCCACAACTTCTTAATTGACATTCACTCGTAGCTGCAATGTAACACCACTGACTGCTGGGACAAAAGGTCGTGAAAATTTCCACATAGAGTCAACTGTTGAGCTCTGCCTTATAATCCCAGGAGGTTCGTGAGGAACAGGAGCGTCAGTAACCTAATAGTGCCTGAATACCGGATTGTGGTGTTGCATGAGAGTTGGAGGGAAGCGTGAATTGTAATAAAGGACAGGGAAAAAGCAAAGCAAAAACTTTATGAACCAAGGGCTGATACCCTTATTACAGTGTCAGAATGAGCTCACCTTCTTTTTCTACTTAGCAAAAGGGAGGTATTCAGCACTTGTTGCTGTGCAAGTGATAGGAAGATCAAAATAATGTTGTGTACCTGTCTATTTTTAGTGAGCTTTCATTAAACAAAAAAAAAAAGGAAGAACATAATAAAATGGCTTTTAAAAACAACTATTGTTGCTGACATAAAATGGAAGAGGTATTCCTCTCTTCTGAAGAAAGCTTACAAGGGCCCTTTTTGGCTTTTTTGTGGTAGAGAAAAATGGAAAAGGACAAGAATATAACCTAAAGCCAATATCAAATATGACACTGAATTTCTACATCTTTTTAAATATTAGATCTGGAGCAGGCATTCCTTGCAACAATTTTGTGGTGAGGACACTGAAACAGAAAACTTAGATTGCTCAACCATGGAGGGAGAAAAAAAAATGGAAACAGTAACGGAATCCAAGTTTTTCAGTTTTGTCCTCATTCTCCCATTCTGCAAATAGCCTATAACCTCAAAAGGAGCAACTGCTCTGCAAATAGCAGACAAGCCACAGAAATCTCACAATGAAATACTTCCTCATCTCTTTTGCCATTAGAAATCCTGAGAGTACGTAGGTCTGAAAACTTATGGATATTTCATAGCAATAAGTATAATGCATCTCAAGAAGCTCTCAGTTTGTTTTTGTATTCATGGACCTCTCTGGTGAAATACCTGTCTTCGAAGGGTTTATGATAAACAGTATCACGATTCAATGCTTAAATTCATATCATTGACATAGATAAAGTGACTTCTTCAGTTACGTATTGCTTAAAGAGAAAGTACTAAAGTAAGACTCGTGCCCTATGCACCAACTATCCGACTCTCTTATCCACTGGATGATGTGATATCTCTTAAAAGTATAAGCCAGCTTCAAAGTGAAAGAAACTATTGTTCAGCTGCAGTAGTTCTCTCAGCTCACTCGCTTTTGCTACTGTTACTGTTCATGTGCCAGCTCTGCTCCACCTCTCCCCAGTGCTCAGAAATTAAAGCAGTCACTCGTAAGCAATCCAATGACCAAAGAAGGCGATCGTCAAGTCTACGGCTCTCACCTGACTATACTAAATTCAAGGCAGAAGATCTTTTGGAGTAGTGTGGTCTCAGCCCTACCTGTTAAAACAACAGATTTTATTTATTTATATTTAACTGCACTGGGGAAAGGAAAAGAATCAACCTAAAGATCTGAAATTTTTTAGCAAAAGGAGGTAACTGGTACTGTTCCTGCCCTAACAAGATAAGGGCTTAAACATATAGGGTTGTGAAAACCTAGAAATTCGCAGTCAACATCTGGGTATCTAAGACCTAGAAAGGGCAAGGCAAAGCCAGACTCGCCTTTACTCTTTCTTAGTGGATAGTTCAAGGGATAACTGTTCATCCTCCAACTCCACTTACTTGCAGGCTTTTGGTATCCTGTTCTTAGATGTCCAGGTTTGCAGGTAAACGTGAATCTCAGCTATAGATGCTATTAGATGACAATATGAATAGAGAAGAAGGTAGGCCAAGAAAGGATTATAAGATTATGCTATTTTATATTAGGTCTTAGCTTGCACTACCATCGTATTTGTGTGCTTTCCAACAGCTCATTAAGCAAGATGACTAACACCGGTCATGTGTGATTCACACTGTCACCCTCCCCTCAGAGGACTGTGCGCAGTGTACTGTTTTGGCAGAACACATGCTTGTTCCTGTATGATTTAGGGTAGATGAGACAAAGTATCCATTGTGCTTAGGAGAGGGATGTGGGAGAGTTGAATGTTTCTTTGGGTTTCTCCACGCAACAACCACACAGTGCTTTATGATATATATAACAGCAATGCCTACGCCCCAGCAGGCTGCACTCATCGTCAGCACTGGTGTGGGTTTCTCTGCCCCACGCTGTTTTGTGCTGCAGAATCACACCTCTAGTTCCACAGAAACTCCATTTCGCAATCCCAGGATAGTCAGACCTCATACACAAACTAAATTGCTCCCCATGGTAGAATGAAGATAAAGGTGGTTCTCCACAATTCCCATGGATAACATATTTCTCGTACAACTTGTGACACAACAAAAGTCAAGAAAATGGCTCAGCTCATCTTCTGCAAGTAAGTGAGACTTACTTTTCACATTCTATCTATTCCCTTGCCTGACAGTCTTTCCTTACAGGACCCCTGCTAACAACTGCAAAGTTAATTAACTGCATATGCTGCCTTACTAACAGTAAAAGACACAGAACTGCTTATCTAGAATCCCATCAGTAGAGAACAGGAGAGGAAGCCTAGTACAGCTCTCAGAAAACATGGACATGCTGAAAAAAGCTCTGATAACATCTAAAGGGAAGTTTTCTGTGCTGCCAGTAGAGTAAGACTGATATACCAATCAAGCTAAACCACTTGGCAGAAGACCATATCCTAAACTGTTGAAGTCCATAGCAATAGGGCTCATCTTATTAAATGTAAAGGTGAACGAAGAAAGAACGAACCAGTAAAAGTAAAATCTAAACTATACGTTCAAAAGGCTTAATGTTATATAGCCAAAGCCAATACCTTTGTGACCTGAATCACAGAATTACTGAGGTTGGAAGGGACTGCTGGAGATCATTCATTGCAACCCCCCTGCTTAGAGCACTGTCACCTACAGTGGGTTGCTCAGTCAGGTTTTGAATTTCTCCAAGGACAGAGACTCCACAGCCTCTCTGGGGCAACACATTCCCGTGTTTAATCACCTCACAGTAAAAAAGTGTTTTCTTATGTTTAAATGGAATTTCTTGTATTTCAGTTTGTGTCACTGGATACTAACAAGAAGAGTCTTGATCCATCTTCTTTACTCCCCTCCATCAGGTATTCATACACATTGATCAGATGCCCCTGAGCTTTCTCTTCTCCAGATTAAACAATCCCAGCTCTCTCATCCTCTCCTCATACATCAAATGCTCCAAGATCTTAATCATCTTCATGGCCCTTCACTGGACCTGCTCATGTATACCCATGTCTTTCTTGTACTGAGGAGCCCAGAAATGGACAAGGCACCCTAGATATGGTCACACCAGTGATGAGTAGAGAAGAGGGATCACTTATCTTGCTCAACCTTCTGGCATGCTCTTGCTAATGTGGCCTAGGAAGCTGCTGGTTTTCTTTGCCACAAGGGCTCATAGTCATCTAGTTGCACACCAAGACTTTTATTAGTCTACTATAAATATTGTTTATAGCTATAAAAGGACATCAGTCCTTTGTTTGATGTGTGCAGGTTTGACTGTTGCATTTGCATCAGCCTGAAATTCAATTAATAATACCAAAAAGGAGGCCTTCTTCACCACACAGAAGTGTACTACATAAATAAACCGAGGCCAAATTATCATATTCGTTATAGACTGATAAAATATTGTCTTAAGAGAAAGTAGCAGAGATGAAAAAGACCACATCAGAAATTCTGTTCAAGTGCAAGCGTGAGAATTATTTACTGCAACTGGGTGATGCTACCCGTAGGTTCCTAAAATTCATGCTGAGGGAATATACCCTTCTAGCTTTGACACTGAAAAGAAAGCTACACCAAAAGAAAGATGTTCTTATAAATGGATGCAGGATTTTAGGCTAGGTAGACTGCACTGCTCAAAGGCAGTGCAAGTAGGAGAAGGTAAGACAGTAATTCCACAAAGCAGAAACTTTTTATCTCCTCCATCTTTATCCAAATCAGCTCATCATTTATTTCCTTGAAAAAATGAGTAGTTTGATAAGAAACTAAATATACAGTACATCTGTCATTTCCAACCCACCCCCCTGATTTCCATTTAAGTCCCACAAATTCTCATTACTTTTCCCTCAACATTTGCAGTTTGTCTATCTACTCAGCAGAATTTTGCAGTGCTATCATGAAAGAATAAATCTTTCCTTTTCCTCACTGTTAATGAGTTCCATATATTTTACGTGGGACACTTCATGTAGAAGATACTATGGTAAGTTCATACTGCAGGAAGAAAAGGCTAGCGAATTTATCTGTCTTATCATCTATTGAAATAGACCCCCCACACTTCTGTGGATACACTACAACCAGGCAAAAGCACTTTAAAAACAGACGTTTAGCAAGTGCTTAGGCGTATGTTATTATTGAATGCAAAATGTGTATTCCATATATGAGTTTACAGATTGCTAACTAACTCTTCAGATCTGCTCTTACATTATGAGTGTGAAGAACACAAGGTAAACTTCCCCCACAGGAAGCTAGTCTAAGAGTTTGCCTTACACAAGGAGAAGAGTCTTCCAGAGGATAATCTGATGGTTCTATATTGGTGATATTAGTGTTCTGCTAATTTACGCTGCACCTGTACCGTGTATGGAGGTTGAGGATTGTGCAGACGGAAGAACATTTCAGGGTACTCTTGATCAACAGTTATTTTTGTGAAGAGTATCTGGTTATAATTACTAGATTGCACTAAAAAAAAATGAAATAAAAGAGTGACCTGCTTTTGATAGTTATACAGGTCTATGGAGTGAGCACTGGAACAACTGGACTCTGGACAATGAGTACTGGGACAACTTATCTACACCCAAAAAAGCAGCTATGGGGGCAAATATGTCAGCTGTGGATTTGCCTGTCATCCTAGGCCAGAATTTAGGATGCATTCTACTCCTCCACTACACTTCAAAACTCAGGAAAATCCTGCTAACTCAAAACTAGTAACTATATTTGGGCAGATCATTGTTTTCTTTTTCTTCTGTCAGTATAATGTGCTTTTAGCTCCCTAAGGCCTCTGAGACTGCAAACTATACCCCAGGGATCGATTGAGGGAAAAAAGGCACAGAGGAAAAAGCAATAAAAGTGGATTTTGTCAAGAAAAATGCAGGAAAGAATAAGACTAATAGGTGAGGAATTAGTTCGGAGAAGAATAGTGGCAAGGGTTGTATAAAGATGCCTCTTTACTGGCATCTGAAGAAAAAACGGAGAGTGAGAAGAACAGCAAATGATACCTGTCAAATTAGTTTGGAGTACTGGACGTCTTTAAGTATGAACTGGTAATATTAATTCAGTTTGGTAGCTAAGGAGAGATTTTTGGTAGGGAGGAGATAGAGTTTGACAGAGTCTTGCCTGGTTTACACTCAAAACAGGGATGAGGCTGGAAGTTGTTCTGAGAGATTACATTTTGTATCACTGAAATAATTTAATCGGTTCAAAACGGTACTTTCATTTTAGAATAAATAATTTCAGAAAAAAGCAAAACATTTTGAAGTTTGAGATGCTTCAGCATACAAAATTAAGGTGCTTCAGCTTTCTAAGAAAAATCTCTCTGGTCAGGAACTCAGTTACTCTCAAACTGCAAAATATTCAGGTCTCCATGTGCTATTAATAAAAGCACAACTCTACAGCTACATGTGCAAAGGCTTGTGAAAAATGTTCAAATCTTAGACATTTAGGTCCTCCCTCAAAAAAGCAGCTCTCCATACGGAATCACCAATTAGAGGGTGGTACCCACAGGAGATACTAATAAGCCCATTCATGTTTCCTATTTTAACAAATAAGAAGCATAAAACCACTAACAAATTTTGTGAAGCGTAAAGAGTGGTGAAACGGCAAATAACAGGGATGACAGATCAGTCACACCGTACAGTCCCGCTCTCCTGGGGAGTGTAGCGTGGCACTCCGGAGGTCCCACGGGAGGCTAAACCCCTGCACTCTGCCTCTCCTCAGCATCCTGCAATTTGTTCTTGGCACAAGCCAACGCAACTACGATTACTCGTAGCATGCCCTCAGCCAGAACCAGAGGTAGCTTGTGAACGGCAGTATGTGCGCACAACCTGTGTTTTAAATAACCTCGGTTTGCCAAAAGGGGGATTTAACACTGACAAATTGAAGCAATTCTTTTAGAAATATGCCACAGCTACACAGTCACAGGGCTGCTGCGGACCGCAGAGGTTTGTCCCAGGCAGATCTCAGTCCTACAAGGATTTGAACCAAGCAGCCCAGTCTAAGTCTCAGCCTGGTGCTAAAGGGCCAAGGAATTTTTGGTTGGGTAAACAGAAATCCAAGATAGCAGATGGAAGTACAAAAGCAATTTTACCTTAGCATGTAGTGTTGGTGAAATGAAATGAAAGAAAAAAAATAAATAAAAACTATCTCTCTACTTTTTTTTTTTTTTTTTTTTTTTTTGAAATGCAGGAGGAGATGAAAACACTTCCACTCACCCACCTACCCACCCACCCCCTGACTGAAGAAGATACAAAAGATAACCACATGCAGTGATGTAAGAAGCAAAGAAAAGAGATAGAAGTTCAAGCTTTCTCTTAGTAAAAAAGAAAAAACAGAAATGACTTCCAGGAACTGAATGAGGACAGAGGAAAATACCAGCCCATGGAAATGAGGGAGCTATGTCAGGGGAGTATCTGGTGCAAGAGGCATTAAACTTCAAACAAAATAAGAACGAAATACAGAAGCTAGAGTTGCACAAATCATAATAGAAGCAAAATAAACAGCAAGAGTGACTGGCTACTGAAGCAAACTTCACCAGGAAAGTGGTGGATTCTTTGTCTTTCTGTATATAAACTAGATATTTTTCTGGTAGATAAGTTTTACTCACATCCACTATATCCTAAACCAAAGTCATCAGCCCAATACGGGGGGGGGGGGGGGGGGGGACTGCAGGAAATTAATAGCTTGTGATGCAGAGATTACTTTGGATGATGTAATAACCCCTTCTGGTCTTGAATCAAGATCTAAGAAAAATCAAAGCATTTATAAAAGTACATTATATAAATAATAATATAGATTAAATAAAAATAAATTAAATAACAAGAAAATAATAATATAAAGTAGGATGGAAGAGCTCAGGAACATATTATATACCTGTGAAAGAGCTTCAGGGAAATGTTCTTCAGTTGGCAAGACGGAGAGAAAACTTACGGCAAGCTTTTCAAATGCACACTTCTCTAAGATTTCTCTTTTTCTGTATTCCAAGAAACAGTTCTTTCTCGTAATCGAGTCTGTGAAAATGCCTGGGGTTATTACTGCTATTCCTACTACAGTAGTACCAAACAATCCCACGGCAGGATTTGAATCTTACTTCTCTAAACATGGTCCAAAAAACAATAGAAAAAACAGCTTGCACCTCAGAGACTATCATCTTGGGAATTAGAGAATACGTGACTGAACCAAAGGAGGAGAAGAGGCCTGTAGCTGTGACTCAGCCTTTAAACTACTTTACACATTAGTTTTCCTTTTTTTTTTTTTGGGGGGGGGGGGGCGGGGGGGAGATCAGTTTGCCCCACGAGAAGCACGCCTTTTTCAAGTGATTTCATTCAGCAGCCTGAGCACTAAGTTTGAAATGCAAGAAACTCATTTCCATTTTGGCTAGACTGTCAGCACTTTAATGCACAGAAATTGCACACTTTGATAAGTTTAACAGTCTTCTGTTGGTCTGTGGTACAGAAGGCAGGGCACAGTTAGAGATGACAGTCCAAGTTCAAGCTCCTTATGAGTATTAAGGACCAGGCAGAGGGAAAACACTGGTTCTTTAAAAAGCAACACATGCAGACCCCTTGCCCTGGTGAAGGGCTCACTTTGCCTTGTGCCAAGTGGGACACGGCAATGGCTGCCCACCTGAACTCAGCACCACCTCCATCGCAGCTGCCCTCACTCACGGGCTGCACACAGCATGGCCACCAAACTAGGAGCACAAATCCCAGACAACAGGACACCCCATGTGGGCACACTGTCCCATCCTTCAGGTGGGACACCAGGACTCTGAAAACTTGCACTGCACTGGCCTGTGACTTATTGACATTTGAGGCAACATCTCCACAAACAGCTTCTTCTGCTTCAGCTTACGACGAAGGTTACAGTTGTTTTAACCAGCCCATTGGTCTCCTGGATCCCAGCAGGTGTGCTCTGTCCCATCTTCTTTGTTCACCTTTCAGATGGCACCATGTCTGCTCTGCTTGTTATCTCCCTTTCAAATCAACCCTTTTCATAGAATTATAGAATCAGTAAGGTTGGAAGGGACCTCTGGAGATCATCTAGTCCAACCTCATGCTTTCTCCCTAACTAAATTTTGGTTCTGCCACATCACCCTCAGCAGGGACTCTCGCATTCCTCTAGGGATTTCAGGAGCCTCAGCACACACAAAGGTCTGCAGCAGACAGAGGAAGTGATTGAGAGTGTAGCAAAAAACTAAGATGTCACTGCATATTGTTTGAGAGAAATAGCTGTTAGTTTTCTCTCAACTGCAGTAGAGAGAATCTCTGTACTTGTGGGAAAAATGCTATTTTCATTTTAAGGAACCACTGAAGTTAGGACAATAATTTGGTATTCCACCTATAGTACTTCATTAATCATGAAAGTGTTCACTAAATCTGTTTAAGATGCATTTTTATATATCATTATATGGCACATACATATGTCATAATTTGTATATACACATTAATGTCTAAATATATACATATGCACACACCTATGTGATATACAGCTATAAACATTCTCACTCTCTGTATATATACACATGTATATAAACATCCTCTATATAGATGTAAACATCATCTTAGTATAACATCACTAAATACATTAAACTATCAGTTACCCAGCTGAGTAAAATTAATCTATAGGACAATATTTTCAGTTATGGTCTCCACAAAGAATCCTACCTTTAAATTATATAGGTATGCAGCAAGAACCTGTTTTATAAAATTTCACAATGGGTCATGTGCAAATAAAGATTTTTGTAAAATACTGATTTTTTGCTTCTTTGTGTCTTGAGTGAAATTAAAAGCAGAACATTATCATGAATCATTTTAATTAAAATTTATGTCAGTGCAGGAGCAGGAGGAACAAAACACTATATTGTAATATACAAAGTACACGATACCAAGCACATGCAATAATCCGTTTTTCTGAGTTTTCTTCCCTTAGATCACATAAATTACAAATAAATACATAGTTCTTGACAATGAGATAGACTTTTGAGAAATAATTTGCTGGTGTATTTGAAACCAAAAGAAAATTTATTTACAACAATCAAGCCATTTTTCTTGTTTGCCATTTCTTCTAGTGAATAATTGATAGGCTAAATCAAATATGACCTACAGAAATTCAGAGAAAGAATTACTCCTAAAGTTAGTGCAGGTCTCTAACATATAGTATGTATTGAAATGTAAAAATATTGGGACTGAACAATTTCTCAGAGACTGCATAGTAGGAAAGCCATTCAGAAAAGAATTAAAAATGGCATCAATATCTTTTTCTAACTCATACAGAATATAAAAGGGAGAGTACACTACGGAAAAGGCTTTCAGTGGGCAAAAGTTATTTCAGTTTCACTGAATTGAGAGGAACCAGGAGTGTTAAATTAATGAAGTATAACAGAATTTTACAGCCTGAAAGAAATTATATATAGTACTCCATTTAAAAGTTAAACACTTTTTAAAGGGTTAACAGGATCAAGACCTAAGCACATAGCATTAGCGGGATTTTAACCCAGCCCACAACAAACAAGATCAATGAGGGTTCAAAGCCCAGTGCAGTGCTGCCTGGTGCTCTTTTCAGCATGCTTGAACCTCAGTCCCTAAGCAGTGAACCCTCACTGAGGGTCCAGAAGAGTGCCGGCAGGAATTTCCAATAACGTTCTTCCATGGCTAATCAAGGAATTTCAACTAACCAGTAACTGAGGTGTTTTAGGACTTGGGTGCCCTCCTCCCCCTCAACGCTTTCATATTTTGAAAGGCCACAAGGTAACTCTGATTTCTATTTCCCTTTTAGTTATACCAGATTACAGTATTTTTCCCATTGCTAGGAAAAGTATAAACAAAACTACCTTTAAACTTGGAAATTAAATCCTGCTTCTGAAGAAACGAGAGTTCTGCCACTCTGCCCAGTCCTACCCAAAAGCACTGGTTCAATGGTTCTAACCCATCACTTTACTGAATAATATTATCATTCTAATAATTCAGATTCTCTAGGAAAGCTGGCTTCATTACAAGCCTCTTGGATACTGTTCACCAGCTTTCTAACCTGCAAACTTGCAATTGCAGTTGTGAACTATGACTTAAAAACCAAAGTACAACAGATGACCCGGTGGCACAGAAGAAACAGCTGGCATTGGCAGGTGTAATCCTGGGTTGAAGTTTTGCAGTGATATACTATATACAGAGACTTGGACCAACAGGACTACTTAGGCACGTAAAATGAAGCACCATTCCTAAAGTTGAAGGGAGGTACTTTCCTACTGCACACACACACACACACACACACACACACAGAGAGAGAGAGAGAGAGGAAGAGATTGTACCTTCTGGTGACCAATGCCAGCTGTCACTAAAAACATCACAGGGAAGAAGAAATGACATGTTGCATTCGTTCTGGCACATCAGTAAGGAGGAAAAAAAAAAAAAAAAAAAAAAAGAAGCAGATGTGTTACCACCACCACCAAATAACCTCCTCAATCTAAAAACATTGGTTTGAAGACTTTTGCTAGAGAGTAGCAAAGAATTTTTGCTGAAACTACCAAAAGCAGACAGAATTCAGGGATAGAAGAGGGCAGGAGAACTGCCCCCGCAGTTGCAAAAAGCAGGACTCTGAATGCCACAGGATATAGTAGCAAAGCTATAGGAGCAGAGGTGACCCACCAGCTTACAAAACAAGCAAGCAAAAAAAAACCCAGACTAAACCAAAACACCCTAATTTGAACCATGTTTGTTATCAGTTTACATCAGGATATTGGAACTTTCCCAACGGCTGGCGTATGCTCACTGGAGGTGCGTAGTAGATGCAAACAGAAGAATTACATGATACAGCCCATCCGTTTGCCTGTTGTTACTGACATACAGGGAACAGAGGTAACAAAAACATCTCTTTAAAAATGTTTATCCACAGAGCACTATTTTTCTCCGCATAGATATTACTACCATTTTCTCCCAAGTTGATGTCCTGTTCCCTTTTCTTCAACCAGAATTTCACTTCAGGATCAACAGCCACAGAGGTACAACTATTGCCTGTGATATCCACAAAAGGTGGGAGAGTTCCAGAATTTAGTGTTTAGCTCAATAGCATTTGTTTCTGGAGGAGCCACACTGAGTCCTACCTGAATCAAGTCTGTTTAGTTGCTGGCATTGTCTTCAGGAGAGGAAAAATAAAACAAAATGTACCCAGACCTGGAGAGAGAGAGAAAAAAAAATTGTCAGGAAAATTATTATTCCTCAGGAGAAGAAACTACCAATTTAAATTATGGTTATTATTAATAAAAATTATCTTGCATGAGTCACATGAGTAAAAATTGTTGGGAAGCTATCAAATATAACTATGCTCAGAAATACTGCAATTAACCCTGAAGGCAAATACTAGAAGTTCTTCCCTTCCCAGTTTCAGGTTTGTTGAGAGCTTTATTATTTATTTAAGAAAGTTCACAGATGTACTTTGCTAATAACTTCATTAAAGCACACCTGAACAGAATAATTAACAGCCTCTCTGGATTCCCTCAGCTAGATTAGTAGTCATCAGCGATAAAAGATCTGCTCACATCAAATAGATAAGAGTACAGGATTAATGCCCAGCAACTGATGATGAGGTCTGCATTGTGCAGCATTATGTCCTTGAAATGAATGCATGCACATCTGCTGTGGAAAATTTGTGTTGTTGTTAAACAATTCTAAATAGTTAGTAAAGTGTAAACAAAACATTGTGTGTTTGCTTGTCTTCCTCAAATAAACACCAGAAGAATTTATAGCAAGCAATAATCCATGTCCACTACAAATTACCAGGCTTTTCGTCCCTGTTGCCTCCACAGTTCTTTTTCTATCTATGTAGAAAGAAAAATAACCAAGTTGCTCGTAATATAAATATCTACGGAAAAGAGAATTAAAAATGTTTTTATATCAAGGCAAGTTTGACAGTTGTCTGTAGCTCACAGTATAGTTCCAGTCTACTTATAACAAAAAAATAAAACGAATTATTATCCAAAGTAGTGTGATATAAAAAATACATAATACTAAATAAGTTACATTTTATTGGGAGTTGGAATGTTTTCCTCTAGAGAAGTCCTGCAAGTATACTTGATTTGGGGAAATACAGTGATATTTTACCCCTTTATCATTGCTATTATTAGGTATTCCTCAGAAGAATAAGCCAGAGGTTGCATATTAGAGAACTTCTGTGCACCAGGTGACCTTTAAGAACCAAAAAGTGGTTTCTTCTCTCATAAAAAGGGGGTGAAAAAAAAGGAAAAAAAGAATACACTTATGCTTCATAAAGATAACCTTGAGAACATTAAGCAATTCCAGCTGCTTTGCACTACAACAGCTGCACTTCATTTCTACATCAGCATTTAAAGACAAATTTTTATTTATGTAAATAACATCACTGTACGCATCATAGATTTTTTTTTTTTTTTTAAAGACCTGTTCATATGTTTGCTTCTTATCACTAACTATTTTCTGAGCAGGGCAGAAGTGCTAGCGAACACTGAAGTGCCACACAACAGATAAACCCGTTATTACTGCAGCCACGGCAAAGGCTGCACAAGGGATTCACCCTGCATATTCCCACGGTACCACAAAGTGCCTATGGCATGGGAAAAACATCAGTCTCTGCCCTTGCCCTATATTTGCCACACTGACATCAAGGAAGAGGCGGCAGCCAAGCTGCTGTGGTGGCCAGCAAGCAGGTGACTGTTGGATCACGCCTTTCTCTGCCAACAGCGCTTGGAAAGCGAAGAGATCTGCTTCTCCATGATTACGGAAATCCTCTCCTCCCCCTTCTCATTCACCCATGCTCAGGTCCTGTGTTTTCCTTCACTTATTCTCAGCTGATCCCCACTGTGACAGTGGTTAAGAAAAATATAAAGTAAAACTTACTATTTTTCATAGCAATCAAAGGCAAAAAAAATCATCATTTTTGAGGACGCAAGTTTATAGAGGAGGAGAGGGAAGCAAGTTGTCAGTCACTGTTATTCTGAGAAATACGGCCATTAATTCAGGCTTAAAGGGACTGGCAAGATCACACAACAACAGCATGAGAACTGTTGGGCATCTTTCTATAGTAACTTTTTTCTGCTTATAAGAATTTAACTGACTTTCAAAGTTAGTTCTAAGAAGTCCATCATAAACAATCATCAAATCTTTAAAGATTCTTGCATGGTCTGAGAAATGAAGAAGTCATTGTCCCATTTTAAAATACTTTGCAATTCAAAGGGAATTTTTTTTAAAAAAAGAATTTGGAGTGTTTGTAAGATAAGAATATGGACTTTTTACTAAATCAGAAAAAAAAAGTTTGATACTATAGTCATGAAACTACTTGCAGTGATGCACAGCTTGACAACACCATTCACCACAAACAGGAAACTACATGCATGGTCGATTATTTGGAAATAATCTGAGTTACTAATGAATTACATGGCTATAAAGCTTAAAACTTTAACATGAAATACATATTTGTGCACAGTAACATTTCTGTAACATCATACATCAAATCAGACAGTGTAACTGGATATAAAGATTAGCAATGTACTAAAAATTGAGTGATTCAGGAGGGGAATCTAGCAGAATACATCTTAGCTTCAAAATTAAGTTATTCTTTTCCTTGTAATTATTGCTACTCCTCTTTCCATGCTATATCCCCACAAAACAAATTTTCAGCTTTTAATTTTTATTAGTCTTTCAGGCTTTCATGCTTCCCATTTTAACTCTTCTCTTTTCTACTTTGCAAAAATATGAGTGACAACTTAATTTCTCTCCTGCTTTTAGAAGGTCATAGATCATAAAGATCATAGAGCGATCAGATAGGCTTTCCATTTTATTTTAAATTAAGCAATCTCAGCAATGATATGTGTTAAATTACATCCCTGTACATCATATGTTGAAATGATGCGACTAGTTGATGATGATAATGAAAAAGTTCTTGCTAGAGTACTTTACTTTTTCCTGAAAGGTTGAGGGGAAAAAAGGAGGACTTTTTACTTTTTCCTCAATATTACGCACAATATTTACTGAGAATGGAGTGGGGTGTGGCAAAACAAAAAAAAACAAAAAAAAAAACAACACACACCAAGCTCTAAATCTTGGCTTTCAAGACTGCACTTGAAAAGTAGATGTACTCTTTCCACTACATACCTAGTTATATATTTCAGACCAAAAGAAAATATCATTTGGTACAGAAAGCATAAAACAACATTATAGTTTGATGGAAGGAAGAACATCACTTAGACACACTGTGGGCTTGGACAGCAAAAGCCACTTTTCAGAGTGCCATGAAGTTGAAAATTTAAGGAGACAAGAGTCAAGAGATAATTAAACAGAGCTGCTACAAAATATTATAATGGATGCAAGGAGCATTTAAAATATAAATTATCTCATTACTAACACTGGGAATACCTAAAGTGGTTAGCAAGACTCTCAATAGCACAAAACCCCCATAAAACAGAAACCAATTACAAGTTCAGAAGCAGAGATTGCTCTAAATAGATTACAGCTGTTTGATTTAGATGTGCACAAATTAAGTGCTGCGAGGAAAGAACACCAAGAGGAAAGCTGAGACTCTTGACAAGTGAGCTCTCTTTCTTTCCTTGTTGTTACCCAGTGAGCAAATATCACTAATCCTTTTGGGATATATTTTTATTTTTAAATTTAAAGGAAAGTAGCATTGCTCCATTCAGGAAAGCAAGTTTTAATGGGAGATTAGTGGCCACAAAAACAGCTGAAGTTGGAGGTTTCTGAAGTCTTAAAACAGCTTATAAGTGTTCACAGTCACACTGACAGTTCCCTTCCATGTATTTGGTTGCAATGACAGCTTATCACTAGATTCCCAGAATAACGTTCTCCCAAATATTTCTCGCTTGAATCAGTGATCTGTGATGTTGCTCCCAGTGCAAAGTTATTATCTCTGTATTTCATAGCTAAGTGCCTGGCTGATCTGAGCCTTGAAACTTTAATAAGCATGGTGCTCAATAACTTAATACATAAAAGTAAATATTCTTCATTTTCCAACTTTTTAATATACCGGTAACCTTAGAATCAATAGATTTCATTGCTTTCCATGTCAGATCTGATATTCTAAGCTTAAGAGAGATGGAGCACAATTACTTCCTTAATCAATAAATAGAATTTTCCTAGAGGTTTAACTCTGAAACACTTTCGAATTCGCAGAAGGGAATGCATATTACGATCACTATCCCATTCCCCTGAGCCACCAAAGCATTCTTGTTCTTCTAAATAGCTCTCAAATCACCAAAATACAGAAAACGAAGTTACTTTCATAACCTCCAAAGATCATCAGAAATCTCAAGAGAAAACTTGTTCCTCTGGGAATTCTAAGTGAGATTTCTTGATCGGAGGGACTGAAATAGCTAAAGCAACAGCAACAAAAACCGCACACAACACAAACGAGCTTCCAACGCTTTTGAGATTCACCTATCGGTGTTCCTGGAAACGTGCACACACCCTTTATCACTAGAGCACTGAAGCTCTGCGTGGCCCAGGGGTTCAAATCTGGATTGTCCCCTCCATCACCGTTCCTTGTCAAACTCGGAAGAAAAACCACGTAATGCCAACTGCAGGACTCATTCCGATTGAGCAATGCTGTAAATAGTACGAATGTATTTTAGCCAATACAAGAGGAATCCAAACTTAATGTGTACACAGGCTAGTATACAATCTCTCTGTAGTCTACCCATAATTGAACAGCTCATCCTAGTTCCTAACACCAGCACAAGGAAAAGTGCATACCCAGTAGATAAATCTATTTCACTGGTGCAAGCATGAAGCTGCCCTATGTGCATTTTGATTCTTCTTTTACTGTGGGGAAGGACTGTAAAGCTATGCATGCCAAACCAAAACGTACGTGAAAGCTAGCGGAAGAAGGGAATAGAAAAGATGAAAAATGCCTTACAGAGGAGCATTTTTCCACCAATTATAGAGCAACTTTCTTGTTATGATGAAGTAATGTCATTCTATGAACTGTATCCTTTGAATTACGTGATTCTGTGTTACACACACAGTGACCTTTTCAGTATTCTTTACAGGAGTTTCCTGAACATTCAGACTATGTCCCCAAAGGTTAGTCTGGTTATATATAAGGAAAAATGCTAGCAAGATGTTCAACAAAAGATAAAGTTTTGAGATTTGCTCAATGTATTTATTTATTTTAAAATTTCAATATTATGTGCACTTCCAAGAAAAGGAGACTGCTTGGAGAAAAAAAAAAAAAAAAAAAAAAAAAAACTCTGCCTACGTGAATTTGAATGTCACGTCAATAAACATTTAGTTATGTATGATTGAGAAGAACTTAAGCATGCAAAAAGTCTGCTACTCTACTCTAGCAGCAATCTGCCAGAAGCTTCTGTATAAGTCACACAAGCAGTTCTGTAAACATCAGGATTAAAATCCCCAAATCCCATGGCCTTCTGCCATGGTATGATGCCTTAACATTTAACATGGCACAAGTTTTCAACCCTGTGTCTGGGGCTCTGATGTCTGAGGACACATTTCCTGGAAATAATAGGTATGAAAGCTGAGGGAAGAAGGGAGGAAGAAAAGGAAGAGCGACAACATTAAGTCTTCCTTGTTTTGGAAGTGAGGACTGAGTAAATTTAACTAAATACCACGTTTGTATACATGTAAAACTAAAATATTACTTTTAATTTAAATGTGCATTGATGCAGGAATTGTGATTTCAGTCTCAGAACAGAGACAAAAAAAAATTATTCTGCTGTACTCATCCACACCAAAAACTAGGCCTGATTTTTTGTTTCTTAGCTGAGCTGACTTATGTTCATTTTGATTTGCTGACTGCTCGAATTTCTTCACCCAGGATTTGCATTTTCATCCTCTTGCCTGTTAACCTGTAGTTAAAATAATAATAAATCAAAAATTATTTACCATCAGTATATAAAATTAAATTGCACAAATTCACTTTTACTAGACCCTTTAGACTACTATACCATACAGAGCATGAATAAGCTATATTGCAATCTGGAGCAAAAACAAAGCATCATAAACTTCTCAGTTCTAGGAATTCTGTTTTGTTCCATCTTTCTTCTAGCTTTCCAGCCTTCCCAGTTGACATACATAATATTCTCCCAAGTGACTGTGGGCAACCAGAACATATCCTCAGATTAACATTGGAGAAAAACTGATATCTGCCTTTTACAGCAGTTCCTAGACTACAACCATGGATTATTTCCAAAAGAGCAAAACCGAATTTCTGAGTTAAAAGCAGGGGAGGTGGGGGGGTGTCCAAGAGTTTTTGTTTGTTTGTTTTTGCTTTTATACTCCTATTCCCAACTGAAACTAATGGGCAGTGCTTTAAATTTGTCTATGATGAGAAAAAGCACATGCCCAACAGGACAGTTTCTCTCATCCGTTTTTCAATCCTGAGAAAGTAAGAGTTGAAGAGGCAACAAATGAGACACAATTAAATCTCTCTTTAACTTCAGGAAAGAGCTGTCTCATACATTCAGCAATTCAACCTGGTTCTACATCTCCTATACAAGCAGAAACACAGAAGAAAAGAAATGGTTGTATTTGCATTAAAATGTGTTGTGCTACCCGATTAGCAGAATTTCATGTGGACATTTAATAAATCATTTTATTAGTTGAGATTATGATCTACTTTCAATGGAACTATAAGGCTATATTATAAGGGTACTTACTATAAGGGTAATAAACTATAAGGGTAACTACCATTTTAAAAGTAGTCCAGTTCAGACTTAAGCACTCCAGTTCAACCTATAGGAGAATTAGAACTGATACCAGCAGATCTTTTGAAGATAGGTAGGTATTTACAGAAACAGGAGAAAAGGGGCTTCTCAGTGAATGCAACTCATCTCTCCTAAGTCCTTTTTATTTATTTATTTACTTACTTATGTTTAATGGGGAATTATAGGTTGACGAAGACTACAAGATGCAGAGCTTAAACCCTGTGAATAACAAAGAATAACAAAGGAGAATAACAAAACAAAACAGAATCTCTCATAATTCCAAATAGGGATAATGCTCCACATATTTGGGCTCACATGTTTCAAAATAAAAATTCCCTGGTGGTACTTCAGTTTAATAAACTTTAAAGGTAGAAAGAGGCCAAGAAATAAGATTAACTTAACAATGACAACATCACTACCACCAGCAATCACTCATCACTTGCTACCTCATAGGCAAGAAGAGCTAGCCAAGAGAAAAGAGATGTAATAGAAAAGAAATAATATTTAATTACTTGCTCTTGGATTGTAGTCATTGTTTATTTCCACATTTTGCTGCATCCCTTAAATTGTTCTCCATTGCCACACTTTTAGGTGATTCCCACAATACACTCCTCTAAAGTCAGAAGTAATAAAAAAATAAAATAAAAAAGACCAGAAAATAGTATCTCAGTATCTTGTTACATCATTTGGAAGCATACTGTATAGTTGTCATCTACAAACTACTGTAGAATTTTATAAACATAAAAGTGTTCCCATTAGGAAGAAAAAAAAAAATCTAAAAAGGATTTATACTTTCGGATCAGAATAACTTAAGAACAAAAGTGAGCAAAATACTTGTTTAGAAACATCTTATTTCCTGTAATTTATAATTAGTCCAAAGGGTTTTATCTAGATTCTCATCCCCACTCCTCGGGGGTGAAGGTTTCACAAGGCCAGCTTCCAGCTGAGGACCAAAAAGGGCTTAGAATAAGAAATGTTGAAAGACCATAAGCTATTGGTATAGAATGGAGAAGAAAAAGATGCTATGGGGAGAATGTTAGAAGGAACGCTACAGGAGATGAGCATTAACTCTGCAGATGCACAGTGCCAGTCATCAGGCTTATTTCCAGATTTTGCTGCATCAAAGAAAAAGGTTTTGCACCCAGCTGAGTAGCAAATAAGATAGGGAACTTACTTACAAACCCACCCTCCTGCACTTTTATGATGCAATTCTGCTTTGAGCAAAGAAGAATAAAAAAGGATTTTTCCCCTCTTCAGATCAAAACAAACACTTAAATCCCTGAAGTTTGTTATCAAAGGATTTTGACCTTTGCCACTGGCACTACTCTTAATGAAATAACAGTACCCAATACGAAATAAATTGCTCAAAATACAGCTACTGAAGTGTGATGAGGTTCATGAACTTCAGAACATACCCTCTGATTTCTCCTTCTAGCAAGGACTAGTCCTGTAATCTAAGGCATAATAGTGAATTTCTGAAATAAATGTTCTCAGATCAATACATATTTCTTAAAAAGAAAAAAAAAAAAAAAAAAAAAAGATATAACCCAGTGCCTTTAGTTCCACTGAATACAGGCATACTCCCAAGTTGTAATTTTCATTCAGATTCAGTCTTATAAACTGCAATTCCAGTTCTAACATTGATACGGTGCTATGAACATACTCATTGCTCTACACAGCCTCTGGAACAATGAACCTTGCATAATAAAAGCAAACCACAGTACAGCCACTCAGGGAACAGAGTTTTTTGTAGAGCAAAATGCTTGGTTCCATTTGAAAGGCTGTCTGAAAGCAGAGATATCAGGTGGCTGGCAGGTAAAGGCAAAAAGAACTTTCCTACATTATGGGGCAGAACACGATCAAGGGGGAAAAACTGTGGAACAGACAGAACTACGAACAAGAAACAATAAAACAATAATGAAAATCTAATGAAAACGTGTGGTTCGCATAGCCACAGACATGAAAACAAAGACAAATCTCTCAACTTACAGCCATTCCAGAAGGAGAGATGCTGCTGTATTCACTTAACTTATATCTCTGTCCTTGCGTGCTAGATCACACAAGAGAGGAGGCCCTCTTGTTCTGTGAGGGCACTGCAAGCAGAGCTACGTAGCATAACCCTTGTAGCAGGCTCCTTGTGCCTCCTCAAGAGGCACAAGCTAAGAGGAGCAGCCCAACCCTACTGACCCCAAGTGTCAGACACAGCCATCAGCAGATCGCTCCAGATTAGTTACACCTGGCTCGTGGTGGTTTGGTGCTGGAGAAAGGTTGCAGTGAAGTCAATGAGAGGCAGCTACAGGCTCAGGAGCATGCAGCTGGAGTCAAATAGGCATCCTCAGGGTGTAAGCATTAACAGACCTGATGCAGCCAGACCTATAGGTATTATTGCAGAAACTCTATATTCATTCGTTCACTTGTTCATTCATTCATTCATATTCTTTCCCAAGTATCTAGACAAGAAATAATGAGAGAAAATAGCTTTGAGTTGAGCAGTATTGCTGTTTATGTATCAGAGGAAATGACATTGTGCTTGAAAGCACCAGGAACAAATTTTTGTCTTGCAAGAGAGTAAACAAGCTGCAGAGAGGAGCTCTCTCTATCTTGCTCAACTCTGTTACAGGTGCAAGCCCATTATGAGTTGTTATAATTTTGTTCTTCATTGTGTAGAGCGAATCAGCACAGGAGAAATGGAAACTAGTGTAAGCATATGAAGTGAGAGTGGGTGAACAGAGTAGGACATAACAAATGGAACAATACCTGCTCAAATAGAGCTAGAGGGCATGTTAATGTTAATGTGGTGCACGTAGTCTTTAGTTTACAATCGAAAAAAATCTCTAGGCAAGTGGGAATTTATGCTAAGCTCCTTTAGAGTCCAGTACTCTCTGACCAGGTTCTTTTAGACTTTCCACACACATAGAGAGTGCAATGTTTAATAAAAAGTTTATTTTTGAAGATATTTGATGTTATATGGGATTCTTGGTTTAGCAAAGTGATTCATCAATGTACTGAACTCACAACTCAGGTATGCACTTATGCAGTTCAACCACAGTAGCAATGTAGTTGCCATTACCGGTCTCTATAATATACTCTCACCCTCACAGCACAGGGGGGTCCGTTCTCACTGTGAAGGAATGCGTGGATTGAAGCCAGCTCAAGCCCATTTTTTCTTCAAAATTTCTTTGTTAGTTACTAAGGTTTTATACTCTGTGTTGGGCTGAGTCACCTCCATACTGGTCTGACTATCTCCGGGGAAACATTCACACTCTTTGGATCAAGTCAGGAAGAAACATTTACACCTAATCTGTGGCCACTTATCTAAAACAAAGAGGTCCTCAGGCCCCCTTTTGTGTTGAGATAAAGCCAACTCTCTGTGCCTACACCATTCCTGAGCTTCACGGGCACCTCCTCCCTGCCCATCTCCTCTGAGCCTTATTTCATTGTAGCGGTCGGTCACAACTTCCTAACTGTAGCTATTACAGCTTCATCACCTTTAAAAAAGTGGGAGTCCCAAGATAAATGAGAACATCTGATTGTTCTCCAGAAACTTTTTTTTAAACACCTACATAAGTTATATTAACACATTTCTTTGATAAATCTCAAGGGCAAACCTAACTACCTACTAAAATGCAAGAAGGCTTGTATTTTACTGATAAATATACATATATAAAAAAGTTAGACACCATATGCCTCCTCACCAAGCCTTGTCTTCATTTGCTATCTTGTACTATCAGGGAGATGGGAAGGGGACACACATTTCAAGAAGGAACTGCTAGAACTGTTGACCTGCAAGTAATCTTCTCAATACCACACATGACATTTGTCATAAGAGATATAAGATGCTGCAGACCAATAAAAAAAACACCTTTGATGAAAGAAGAGCTTTAACTCAGTTAAAATCCTGGCTAAATTCCAACTCTGATAATTACATTCTGAATTCTTAAATCTCCACTGCCATTTTTACTAGCTATAATATGTTATGTTCCTCTCTTTGAATATTATCATAATACCTGAGCATCTTCTAAATGTCCTTATCCTCACACTATGAAGGCAGAGGTTCTCCTAGGAGGTGGCATGGATTATTATTTTGCTTACTGATTGGGACTTGGAAAATCCACTGCAATATATGCTACTGACTTACTGCCTGCATTTATACATGTTGTGGAAGCTCTGGGGATCACTCTTTGCTAAGAGACACTATAATTACTAGATTAGTTTGGTTTGGGACACATTGATTTTAAGTGTCTAAATCAGTTTGTGAAAAAAGCTTTTACCTCCTTCATGATGTAACAAAGATAAAAACAACGTGAAAATCTTTTTCACTTGATGTTAACCTCAGCAGTGCAGCTGAAATAATTACTTTCATTAGATGATAGAAAGTTCTGTACCACTTGCACTTCTTTTTTTTTTTATTATTTTTTAGAGTATATACTATGGCTAAATGTCATCTGTTTGCTTGCTTTGTATTAAACTCAAAAGAACGGCTTAGGTCCGATAGCATCTTCCCAGTGATCCTATGGTGCCACACTGGAGCTCATACAGCACCAACTATTTTACTTCTACATCCCAGCTGCTGTTTCTCTGCAGCATTTCACCAGAGTCTAGACTAACTGGCATAGGTCATCACTAATTCAGAGATCATGATTTTTCTTTAGGTAGAACGTAGTATACAGCATGAAAATATTTACTCCTAGTCTCTGCATTGGGTTTATACATCTTGATTAGAGTTTGACTTTGTTTTGTTTCTACCCAGAGAAACAGACTGTATATAATAAAGTGCATTTAATCTTTGCTGTACTACTTTTCCATTCACACAGTTCTGAGGTCTTCAGTGAAAGATAAAGTTCATACCTAGCCCAGTTCCCATCATATGTTCAGAACGGTTCGATTCTCCACAGATAGACATACTCCAGCTCTGCCTAGACATTTCTTGATTTGCAAGAATGAAATGTGGCCATCAGAAAATTGAAATGAGTTCTGATCAAAATGCACTGGAACCACTCTACTAGAAACAGTAGAAAATTTAGAAACCCAGAAATAAACTCATCTGTCATACTAGAGAAGCATACTGGAGAGCTCCTAAGCCCTATTACTTATGTGCCAGAGCATGAAGTCTTTTCTTTCATTTGAAGAGAGAGAGACTCTTTCAAAAATATTGTTTGTATAGATAATGACTTTCACAGTTGCATAAAAGTGTATCTGTAATGATGTTATTACAATGAGTTTTATGGTTTAATTATGCTCTGGGTTAAAGTATTTCCTTTAAAGTATAATGCCTATCAGTTTCAATGAATGTTCCTATGGTCTTGTGGATACAGATCTTTCTGACCCTCTTGTCCCACAAAATCTGCCCTTGACAATGAAAAGGAACCCATGTGGGTTTCTTTTTCTTTTTTTTTTTTAATTGAGTTGTGCACTCCAATTATTGCTTTAAATCAAGTAAACTTAAATCTTTTCTTTACCTTTCCCTTTCTACACGAACAGCCCCCTCTCTCTCTTATTTATACAATTCTGCACAGCTTTTTTGGACTTTTTTTGATACTTGGTGGTGGAGAATCTCCCTAGACTAAGGAGTAGGCATTATTTATTTATGTAATACAATTTTATTTTAACATTTTTTTCTAAGATTCATTTTTTAAAAACGTATCTGTAGCTACAAGCAAGGATTGCTCTGTAGCAGACTGACCAAGAACCATTTCATTTCTGTCATCATCTGTACTTCAAATGAAAATTCAAGATTTTAGTAACAATAGTTGAAGATTTAGTAGGTTGAGCAGGGGAAAAGAAAGAAAGATGAAGAAAGTGATCTTTTCCCTGATTCCTTCCTAGCTCTTTGCAGAGTAATCCAGTCTGAGAACTCTAAAAGCAGAATCATGACAAAAAAACATCTTGAGGTAATACCATACAGCAAAAGCTCTTGCACTCAGGCCAAGTACAAAGTCTAATTGTCCAGCTTTGAAGTAAAATACCTCTTTTATTCACTACTCAGGCTCTTTCTTTCCTTCAGAAAGGGATACAAAGGGATACAGGTTGTAAGTACAAAAATGTCCAAATGCATCTCAGGTACTTTCTATCATATATCAGTAATTCGACTCTTTCTTCATTTCTAGTCTATTCTTAACTATGCAAGGGGTAAGCTTTGGGACTGATACTCTGTAGGATTGCCTTATCTAAAACATATGCTGTTCATATGCTAAAACATATCACTAGTCAATGAAAACTGCAAAGCACTATATAAATTGATTCTAACGGAGGAAGGAATCAAAGACCCTCAAAGAATTAAGAAGCAGTGTACTAATACTGTGTATTTTTAGTGAGAAAAATGGACCAGAACATATGGGACAATAGCCTAAGCTCCTCTCGAATAGCAAAAAATCCCACTGCATCAAAAGTTGCATTGGAATATAAAAGTAATTGCAAACATTTCATTAAGCAATCCTGACCAAGGATCTTTCCATCTAGAAGCATAATACTGATTGAACATGGAGATGTGTCAGTACTTAGGTTTTCTTTATTTCACAACTATTGCAGACATATAGGATGAGGAGAATGGAGAAGTATCACATATGACTGCCTTCTAGCAGCCTTAAGTTTCCTTTAGCTTTTAACCTTTGACACACTCAGGATGAAGGGACCAAAATACACACTATACGCTATGATTAGGGTTCCACAGTGGGTGCTTGCCTGCTGTATAACACATTTGCTAGGTTTGAAAATTAGTATGGAAGTAATACACTGAATTTGATAGAGAAGACAATTATTCCTGTCTTCACTGAGATAACTTCAAGAAAATATAAGTAAATAGTCTGCTGCTGACTGTTTGCAAAGGAAAAACAAAGCAAGTAATTTAAAACTTATTTTTACTTTTGTAAACATTTTGTAAAATTGACCTTAGAAGAGTGTCAATTTTTTTATTTCTCATGTTTTGTGAGTCTTTTGAACCATCTGTCTGGTAGTCAGAGCAATCGAACTGTCATTCTCTTCATCTCCACGAGAGAGGCGTATAGTATGATTTTCCTACTGCAATGTGGACTGATAGAACAGGCCAGACTTTTACCTGAAAACAGAGCCTGGGAAGACCCCACTGACAGTTTTTATGGCATTAACTCAGTTTTTTGAACAGGAACACTTGGCTAATGCAGAGCTTTAGATAGCTCTTTGTACTGAAAAGAACCTGATACATGAGGGCAGATGAGAAGATTCACCTACAACGTTCTTATTGAACCTAAACTAAGATTTTTGAACTACAACAGGATGGTTTATCTGGTCAGAAAAGTTACTGACACATTGTCAGCAGGTCAGTTTGAGGTTTAAAGCCTCTACAATATTATAGAATAAAATCCATCTTAATTCTCCCTGCTTCTCCAGCACCATGATTATGCTTCCACACAGGCGTCTGGGAAAGGGGACTCTCTCCCTTAGACACTCCTAAAGTAGTAACGCTTCCTCACATGCTCCATCCTTAAGGATATATTTGTATCTGTCCAATAAAGGAGTATTTATTTGGGGAATATTCAGCAAATGGTAAGTAAATAGAATACAAAAAATGTATTCTAGTACATAGCTACAGCCTTTGCCTCAGTTTATCTGTATTGCAGTGGCTCTCTAGTAAATAGAAGTGAATTTCTGAGATAATTTTCTCTTCTTCCTCTTTTCCACTTCTAAAGAATCCCAGTTATAGTTTGCATTCACTGTGCAATAAAATTCCAGAGCAGGAGTGAGCACCAGTGCAGTTTATCTCAATTTCTGGACCCAGTAGATCTCTAAAAAAGATGTTTTTTCATCACCGTCAATCACACAGCATTTGCCACGCCATTTCTAGAAATACTGAATCTCTGTCTAAACCATTTATTTCAGTTCTGGAGGTGTTGGTGCTAAGGTCATCACAGAAATGCAAAGAGCTTGGGTATGTCTCTTTGCAATTTGAGTAAAAATCCTTACTATGACAAGGCTCAGTTTCAACTCCGTCACCATTACAGCATGAACATTGTTTCTTGTGAACACCGACTTCGTCTGGTCCAAGACTCAAAGATAAGGAGATCCTGTTTTGTAGGACAAGTATATATTTGCTGGTATGTACGTAAAAGTTACTTGTTGAACTATCTTTGTACAGCTTCCCCAGTGATTTAAATATAGTAGTGCTCTTTAATCTTACAGTGAGAATACTACCTCCACACCGAACAGCTTTAACTTCAGGGGACTTCCCCAGCTTCAGTCAGAGGAAGACACAGTTGTCCAAAAATACCACCACATCCAAAACAAAGCATTACCTATCACAAACACAACATTACCTCAACAGTTCTTTTCAAGCAAGAGGATGGAAAGCATATCTTACTTTTTTTTTGAATTACTTTCATTTTACATTTTGGGCACACAAAGCCTGGTTTGAAAGGCACCCTTGACAACAATTACTTGTGCTTGTAGGTGTGAAACCTAATATTTCAGATGATGGTTCAAGTACAGAGAATAGTAACATGACATGGATAGTGAATCCTGACTTACTGTACGTAGAATTCATTTGTCTGAATATACACAGTATTGCACATTCGCACTGGCAGCACCCCAGGTTTTTCCATAGTCTTAGGAAAACTCTCAATCAAAATGCCATGCACAAGTCTGAAGATGCAGCTACGTAAGAATAAACTCTTCTTTCAGTCACTGATCCCTTGTTCTCTATTCACCCTAACCTGCAACCCTAGGTACCTATTTCCCTGTCCTGCAGTCCTTTTTAGGCTAAGGACTAAATAGAGAATCTTTGTTCCTCTGGCACCACTCATTTTGAGCTTGGCATTTAATCCCCACATCAGCAGCTAAACACCGCTTCTTTTAGTTGTATGTGGTACATGGTTCATTTACATCTTAGCCTTGTATTCAGTCAACACAAGACAACGGGAAACTCTCTTAAAAAAACAAGGTGCTTTAATCTACATGCAATCTAATTCTTGAGTTGCATATATTTATAGGCTACTAAGTTATAGTTTACACAGGAATATTTAAAGTACAAGATATCAAGGAAATTAAAAGTATGTGCAAATGTATTAACAGGACAACAATATAGTGCTTAAACTAATAGCTTTTTTGACTGAGACTCAGTCCAATTAGCAAGTCAAAAAAGTTATTTTTGTCAGAAGAAAACCCAAAGTTTGCAAAAAGTGAGAAGTCTCTGAACTGCATGTTAATACAGAAAAATTTGAATTAGGTGATATTACAAGAATAACCTTTTAGCATTGAGTTCACTGTGGAAAACCCACATTTTATTTGCATATATACTGCAATAACATGCTTGTCCTGAATATTTGGAATGTGAATTCATAATACAGAAGTAGCAGAATAAAATGCTTATCACACATTATAACTTCTACTGGCATAGGCCATACCTTTTAAAAACTCAATTTTTTTCACACCCCCATTTCAAGAGTCAGCTGCAGCTTTATGTTGTTGTACCTAGAACCTCCTTCATCTATGACAATTTTGACTAACAAGGAAACACCTTATTTCTTTAGCAGTCTGATTAGAATTAATAAAAATCACCTCCCAGTAAGATTCTGCAGTAATCACCTCCAGTTCTTATCATCAGCACACGTGGCTATTCAGAGTCCTGAATGACCAGGTAATTTTTTAGAACGCCACCTTGCCATAAGCACCCTTTGTGGAAAAAATGAGAATGTTAAGAGCTGGTCATTTCTTTGTCCTGAGTAATTCGAAATGCAACTATATCCTTGGTTTGTGCTGCCCATGTATTTAATTATATGTGATACAGAACATTTACTTTAGCTGTTTTCTGACACAAGTCGATTCACTTATGTTAAAGATGCTGACTATGATAATAATAATGTATACTGTCCAGAAATTAGAAATAAGAATTTGTGGAGAGTGCCTATCTTTCTTTATAGACTTCAATATACCTTTTAACCTTCTTTTCCATGTAGAACTGTTTCCTCAGTTTCAGAGAGAAAAGAAGCTGGTATAAAGGGTAGTTCTAAGACACTGACATATTTCTTACAATTGTATTAATTACTATAAAAAGAAAGACTGAGAAATCTCTCCTAAAACCTTGTGATCAAAGTTCTTATCATCAAAACTAGGACTGTATTAAATGAGTAAATTTACAGAGGCAATCCTGGTCACTAAAGGCAAAGAGTGTTTCTAGGAGGACTTAAAAAGACCTTACTTTGATTCTTCCCCGTAATGCCTACTGAGGGGAAAATGAGAGCCAGTGGGGCATGCTTGCTGAAGAGAAAGTCTGAATCATTACAGCTATAAAAGGAAGAGAGGTTTGAAAAACATATGCAATCGAAAAGCAAAAAAAAAAAAAAAAAAAAAAAAAAAAAAAAGTGAGAAAAGTGTAGGAGAAACAAAGGAATAGAGCAACAAATGTAATTACAGGGAGATGTGGCATGAAAAAGACAATTCTGTTCACAACATACAGAAATTTAATTCAATTTAAATTCAGAATAAATTCTCCAAATTTCAAACTTTGCATGAAAGCAAGCAGAGCTGCTGACAGTAGACTCACAGTGCCAAAGTCCACAGCTTGGAGGCAACATGCCTGCTGGCTGCTTAGAAGAGGACTACAGAATCAGGACCCTACACAAGGACCAGCAAGGGCAGAAGCCAGCTTTCCTGCCAAGGAGACAGATGATGAGTTTCAGGAAACCTGTCTGGGACCCACTGAACTGCTGAAACTGAAATCAAATTGTTTTATGGAAAGGATTCAAATAACTACCACCCATGTTTCCCTCTACTATCTTTAGCCATGTTTCTGACACTCACCATGAAGGGAGAAATAATACTAATTAGGTTTACAAATTTCTAACAGGAAAATTAATAGTATATTAATTGCACAGCACTAAGTTGCACAGAAGCCAATCTAGGATCCTACATTAATAGTTCATATAAGAGAAACTACTTAACAAAGTTACACAATTCTCCTTCATGAGAAAATCCTGGACATCTCTGACGTTACACCTGACTCCTTCATCTCTGTGTTCTCCCATTCCCTTTCACTTTCTGTGAACTGAAATCTGAGAAAGAGAGTTACTGTGGTGGTGTAAAAGAAAGGATGATGATATGGAGCCTTATCGGGAGTCTCAGAACACTCAAGAGAGTAAGGACAAGTCTTTTTTCTCAGTATAACTCTTGCTGCATCTTAACTGTTCTCTTTATCTTCCTTACTGTATGAGTAATGAAAACATTCACACGATGCAGGAAATGTTGTTTCTTTATATCATAGTTTTTAAGGAAGCAGAGGAGAACTTTAACAGAATCTTGTGGCTGTATGTTTAATCTCCTTGACTTGGATTTTCCCACTTCTACCAAAGGACCTGCCCATCAGACCTCCCTTCTTTCATTTTCTTCCCCTCTGCCACAGGTAGCGTTGAGCAGACAAATCACATGTCCTTAAACATTTACAATAATTTGCTAATTATTGTAATAATTTACAATAATTAGCGTGGCTAATTATTGTGCATGTTTTGCATGCATCTCCACCACTAGATATAATGGGTTAATACTGAGCAAGCAAAGGAGGTACACAACAGCTAATACATTATAATAAAGAGCAATAGAGAGCAAAGTAAAAGTTTATATATTAAGTCTCATATTTTGCTAATATTTCTGGTTTAGTTCTGTTACCTGATAAGGGAACTTTACCAGACTTCCACACGAAAATCCCATTTATTGAAACCACACACTTTTTGCTTTTTCTAAGGATTAAAAAAGGGCTTGGTGCAAAGTTTCTGGTTTTCCTGAAGACGTACACTAGCTTTCCAGGATTTTACAGTGTAGCAATTAGCTTGAAGTATTCTCTGTAGAACTTAATTGTGCTCCTCAATTTCTTAAATAGATCATTCCTGAAGCCTCAACTATCTAGTTGATTATTTTTAGAGGAAGAGTTTTTGTGTAAATATAATACTTAAGGTTCAGTACATAACGCTGTGGTTTTGTCCATTAGTCAGCCAAGTGAACTCCCACTTTCTGCCTATAGTTGGCAATTAACTCCCACTTTCCCCTCACTGTGCATCAGAAACACAGTTGTTGTTATGGTCAGAGGAAGACAGACTGGAGGCCGCCCTGGTAGGGATAACTGGACTCCAAAACAGAATTTCCATGCCAGAGCACGACAATTTAGGGCATTGCTACTGTTTCCATGGCAGCTGCAGCAGCCACTGGACCAGAACAGCCAAGGAGACTGGAGTGAGCAGAGATGCAGTTCAAGAAGAGCAGGTGTTCTGCCATGAGACAGCTCCTCAGGGGAATGTGGAGAGGGGAATGGCAACTGGCAATGTATGGCTCCAGCTTGAACAGCAGGATCCAGGATTTGGGGAAAAGAAAAAGAGACGTCAGCACTGACTCATCATGCAGTTCTTCCCTTCCTAAAGCAGTGGGAAACTTGTTCAAGCCCCCTTTCTTTTCCTCCTACCACCAATTCAAGACACTCTCGTTCAGACAGGCCAGATCCACAGTTATGACCTGGACACCCTGTGTATCCCTACCCCCCTGTGATAAACCAGGTCCTAACATCCTAGTACAACTCAGCCCTTCTCTTTCCCACTACCATAAAACTCTCGGGAGCAATCCCCTTAAGCCTCTACCCACAATAGTAAGATAAGTAGGTTGTTTCACACTCTGAAATAACTGCAGCAAAGGTTTCAGAAAAGAAGGTATGAGGCTGGTCACTACTGTTTAACTGAGCAGTGCAAGAGGATCTGGGTCATACAATACATTTTCCAAAGCAGCTTGAGGGGGAAAAATGACCTTATCAGTTTGCCAGAGAGGTGAAAAAGATTTCTCCTCATCCATTTGGGAGGCATGGTTTACAAAAGAGTCAGTCTCCTTGACTTCAAAAACACTTCCACCTACTGTAGTCTCTTTAACACCCCACTTGAACATCAATGAAACAGCTACCAGCAACTGCGATGGCCTCTCTGTCATGGGACCTACTAATTAGCCCAGAGGTGATGAAGTGCTTGGAGAGACTGTGGCTTGGCTACCACTTGGGCTCACCAGCATGGTCAGTGGGTGCATCAGCAGGGGAGGGCTGGCACCAAGATCAGCAACTTCTGCTGTGCAACCTTCTGTAGGTATTTTGCTTATCTTTCGGCTTAATGTGCCGAGCATAGAGCCAGAGTGAAGACATATGGTGGTTTTCTTTTCTCTTTTGTCAAAGGAAATGATGTTTGAAAATGAAAAGGTCCTTTGGTATTTCCATCACTCATTTATCTGTCTGTAGTGGACTCCATAAACTGCTGTAGTGTTTCTTTCAGAGTAAGGGAGATAGCCCCTGAAATAAGTGAATACAAATAATTCCTTGAACAAAATATTTAAAATCAAATTATACAATTATGCTGTGATTAAGAATAAAATATTTTCTTAATTTTACCTACAATTAAGTTGTCTTGAACTGGAAAAAAGTCTATGTTCCCACAAAAGATAAGAATTTTGTGCCTCAATTTGAGACCAGATGAGAGGGCACCTTCTTTTGTGCTTAAAATAAAACTTGGATGAAATTATGATGCCTACAGGCAAAAAAATTCATCCAGACAACCCAAGCATTTGAAGTCACCTTATACCTGACCCACTTAAAACTCATGAGTAGCTTATCTGTCAGCCTGAAATTTATTCGGGCAGGCTTACTCCAGTGCCTGACTGTGGGCAAGTGCATATAGTCATAAGAAATTAGCTCATGCTTTAGCTCCGGATTGATCCAGCTGGCAGGAGGAAAGGCTTAAACTGTACCTACGTCTGCAGAAAAATCAACTCCACTGAACATTTTCTGCCTGTGCCTAGTGCATAAGGGCAGTCTTGCACAGGCAGGAAGCCTTAGCCATTCATCAAATGCTGCTGCCCTTTTCGTTAAAGCAGTCATATGCAGAGTGGGAGTGCTCTGTCAAAGTCACGTCTTACCTTGAGGAGATTCAAAATCTTCTGTTTTCAACCATCAGCTCTTCTCTCTTCATCTTTCCCCCTGGATCTCGGCTGCTCTGCAGTCAAGAATCAAAATGGCATGGCACAAGGAGCACAGGACAGAGAAACTGTCCTGTATCTGGTGATATTTACATCAAAAAGACAGACTGACATTCAAATCTTTGACTATTTAATGTAGAATTCCTCCAAAAATTTTAGCTGACACTCTTTGAATCTTTGCAGTGACAAGTACCTAATTTTTAGGAATTCAATTTCCATGTCTGAGGTGACCAAACTTGTACTCTTTGGTACTTAAAGCACCAAACTGGAGAAGATACACAAAAGAGCATATTCTTTTCCCTAGAACCTATCTACCCAGAAGATATGAAATATTACCAGCTTAGAAAAGTCCTCCAGTCAAAAATACAACTCGACAACCCTGATTATTTATGTTCCTTCCAACAACGAAGGAATGGAAGATAAGACTCTCAGTGAAGTTTTCAAAGCGCAATAACTGGCTTACTGTCCACCGAAACAACTTCTTGACAACTAATTATGGAGTTTTCCTGAGGAGTATCAGGAGATGATTGACCAAAAGCTGGAGTATACATACGTATTTACATATCTACAGTCAAACATTCTTCTTGCTGTACATGAATATTCATGGTTGAATTGCCTTTGAAAAGAATTATCTCCTGAAACTCGCTGTCACAGAGCCATAATGGAATACAAGCTTGTCTCCTTCAGAGTCTTGTGTGTCTACACTCAGTGATACATTTTCAACTGATCCTATTTTCCACATCATGGTACATAGGTATGTGCTGTACATGCCATTTACATATATCTGTATGTATGTTCTTATGGACATGAGTAGTGTATCTGAAATGGCACGTATTGCTACCAACTTGCAACCCGTACTGCAAATACAGTACAAGAAATGTGACTTATCAGTTTTGAATAGGATTATGATTATTTTATGATTGTCAATTGTTTTATCCAGTCACTTAAAAAAATCATCATATGCTATAGTCTAAAGATATGGGCATTTTTAGTTTTTTCCTCCATAAACAGAATTTGTAAATTGGGTTATCACACACAGTAAGCCACTTTTATGATACTTTATGCACTCTTAAGATGCTTACACATATACATGAATACAAACATACTGGAGTGCAGCAATTATTTAAGTTGAAAAGTTAAGAGCTGAAAAGTCAGGACAGAGTAAAATTAGAGCTGTTTATACAAATTTAATTCTAACTTGAAGTACATTCTTTAGTAACACAACCACATATTATTGCTCCTTACAGGAGTCTTGTCATTTTAGTGCTGAAGATGGACAGAGTTCATTAGATGAGCACCTATTTCATAGTTTTTCTTTGTTCAATGTTCAGTGTAACTTCTGCATAAGTGAAATAGCTGGGAGAAATTTGGTGTTTAGCAATAGGCTCTATAGAGTATTTGGCAAGAGAATAAAACTAGATTATACGTCTATTCAAAAAAAACCCCACCGCAAACCTAAAAAAAAAAATCAAAAACAACCAAAAAAAGTGGCTAGTGACTCCACAGTTATTACTAAGGATGTTGACATAAAATGCATAATGCTGTTATCATAGCATGGCCAAAACTGCGTATATTCTTATCAGTTTAAGTTCTTATCACTTTAAGTTTAAGGGAACTTCTATGTATTAGGGGGAAATTTGTTTAAAAGTGCAAGATAATTCCAGAATGATTTTTACAGAAAATTATATTAAAGAAGACACCTGAGCATCATTTAGGAGATAATAAACCTATAACAAGACACATTTTTTACTGACTGCAGAAATATAGCCTCTTTGGAGAGTTTTCTGAAATGTAGATGAGTTCTGGGAAGGAAAAAAAATGAGATATGCAACACACTTTTGCTTCTTCCCAAATGCTTTTATCTCTTTGTTAATTATATTAATGGTTCACTTAAGTCATGAATCTGACACTCACCGCTCTTCACAAATATTGCATTGTCATCAGATGACTGCTACCCTCATCTATTAATAATCTCAAACAATGCCCTGTCGACTTACTTCTGAGGTTCGGTAGACTACAAGAAGATCTTTGTTCCTAAGATGAATATCTCCTGCGAGATGTTGTAAGTGGGTCTTTTTTACTATAATGAATATCATTACTTGAGAATTAGCATATATAGAGATGAGAATTTTTTTGTAGGGTCTTCTTAGCATTATGATTGTAATTAATAATAATATCACATTAGTACTCCATTGACATGGAATATGTCCCAGTAGAAAAATTAAAGCACTTTCAAAAATTTGCATAAAATACTCATAGTCAATGTCATAAAATTTGAAAACAGTTCAGGATCAAAATATTCTTAAGGAACAATTCTCTGAGATTTCTAATATCAAGGAGAAATTTGAAAAATAGATTTGTCTGGTGAAGAGCTAGCTCTTTCAAACTCACAAAGAAATTTCAGGGTTCTCACTGAGAGATTTGTGAAGATAAGATAGCCATATTTTTTCATTTGTGAACCTAGTAAAGACCCTTTAAGTGATAAATTCAAAGACAATCCCTAAGGAAAGACAGAGGAAATTAAACAAAGAATCATAAAAGAGCAATCTAACTATATAAGAACCTTTATTTTTTTTTCTGTTACTGGAAAATTTTCACAAAGGAAATCTGGAGACTGGTGGAGAAAAGCTGATAATTAATAAATCAAATAACATACAAAAAGAATTGAGAACGTTTTCTTAAAATGCAAAATCTGAGATTCCTGAGGGAGCTCCTTTCTCAGCTCTTACAATCAACAGGCCCAATTATATTGTAGATAGAGAATCATGGTTCTAGAGAAAGGAAAAACTTTCACATTAATTTTAGAGACTGTATTTGAGAATTTTATTTCATTTCAGACATTGGTGAAGATAATACCATGTTAGTTTATTTACCATGATGTGCCAATACCATGCTATTTTACTTTGTATCTATATTATCAGTGACTGTACACACAAGCATATACCCCTGGAGTTCCAAAACAGTTCAGTAAACTCAGTGAAAGCAATACATGCTAAAAAGTCCAGTTCTGTTTGTTCCTCACTGTGCGGTAGTTTATAATATAAAAGTTTATCCTCCCAAGCATGAACAGAAGGCATCAAGTCAACATATGCTCTTAAATAAAGGTGTCCCATCGTTAGTTTTTTTTTTTTTTTTAATGATACAAAGCTGCACCAAATATCAAAAATTATAGAAAAGGGGTGCAACAGGAAATGAAAGAAAATAAATAGAAGCAGAGTTTGGGAAAATGTAATGATAAACTGAATAAAATTTAATCTGAAGCAGAGCAAAAAAGAAAATTAATTCAAGGTCCTCTTCCTTCAAATTCTTTCCATTTTTTTTGCTCTTGGTTACATTAAACTATGTCATTTTAAACTATGTTACGTTATATTAATCCACATCTATCATTTTGTAGAAAGTTAATGTTTTCATGGAAGTATCTCTTACAATTCCAAGCACTCTTTCTTACATGGTAGTATGGTGTTCAGAACTTAAAATTGGGTATGCAAATGTAAGGCTGTTAAACTAGAGAACAAAATGATTTTGTGAGTATGAAAATAGAAAGACTATCAACTCTTATGGTTAATATTTTTTCTCCATTTATTTGTGGTGTTAGGTTTAGCTCGGTTGGTTAGAGTGTGGTGCTAATAATGCAATGTGGGTTCGACTCCCATACAGGCCACTTGTTTGGGGGCTGGATTAGATGATCTCCAGAGGTCCCTTCCAACCTTAGCGATTCTATAATTATTATCAGTTTTAGTCTTCCCTCAGATTCTTGAACTACCTATGAAAAGATGTAAGTAATGAAAAAAAAACTCAGTGTTCATTAATATATAAGCAGCAGATGCTTCCTGTTTACCAAGGATATGCAAAATAGAAGTTTGGCTGAGAATAAAGAGAATAAACAATAATTAAGTATGAATGTATGGAGAATACGTCCAGTAATTAAAAATAGCATATACTTATTTTGCCATCAACTCAGATCTTGGTAGTGATCACTGGTTTTGACAGTACTGATTAGAATGGTCCAACTTGTGCTATCAGATCACCAGTTTATGTGTGTCCATGTGTGTCTATTTTGTCCATGAATAAGATGAACTGTGGAAAAAAATACACTAAAATTTAAACTATTCTCACATTCATTTGCAGATCTTGCTTTTTGAAACTACAATTTAATTAACTTTCCTCTGATCCAGGTGCTTGTATAAGCACTTAATTCTTATATTAACACAGACAATCCCATTACCTTTCTTGGGAACACTCAGGTACTATATTAACATTAAGAATGGACTTACCTGTCCTTAAATGTAGCCCTTGTGTTACACCTCAGCATTAGATGGCTCAGCATCACAGGAAGTTTATATCAAAGCAAATCCACTTTTATAGATGGAGTTTCAATGATATGAATCCAGTAAGACTTTGTGGAGAAATAAGCACTGAATACTACGACCTGGGAATTAGATTGTTGTGGGAATTAGATTGTTCTGATTCCAGGACACTGTTAAAAGATAAAATAAAGATGCACATCTTGACTGGTTTTCATTAGACGAGGAACTTTCTGTCTTCTAGAACTTATCTCAAATTTCTGCATTACTTAAGGATACTGAAGTCACAAAAAGCAGGGTTTTTTTCAGTTGATAGTAACAGGGAAATAGTATTTAAATTATGGGGTCATAAACTTAGTAAAATGGAAAAGTGTAATAAATGACATCTGAATTCTATGATTCCTTGAATTTCCATTCAGATTATATGTTTTTACAAAATCTACTCCAAATAACTTCACATTCACCAAATTCCTGTAATTGATGAAAACTTGCTTTTTTTACCTTTTATAATGGGAATCTGTGTTTTATTTGCGGGTGAGTAAGAGGAGATATATAACAAGACTAAGTTTTGTCTTTGGGCAAATATAAAAGAAATCAAAGAAAAAAATGAGTTTCTGCATAGAAATATGAAAAATATGGATTCACACATCAAACAGCCGTTGAATAAATTAATAGTTTTAAAAAACTGGTCATGATTTTCAAGTCCAGCTTATTAAAATTACAACAAATGTCCATTTTTATCAAGATTTGTAATAAAGTGCTTATTTTAAACACTAAAGCTCTTCTTTGTGTAACAACAGTCAGCAATGAAGATTTCTAAGTAGCCCAGATCAGTGACTCCAGATCTTAAAAACGGATGTCCCTGATGTTCATATATAAAAATAAGGGGCACGGTGAATGCAAAAATGATATGCATGTTGGAGTGAAGTGTTTGCAACAAAATCCTGGAGATCAAGAATGGAAAACAAAAAGGCTATAAGCCTCAACTGTAACCAAGAAAACTTTACCTATAGAAAATTCCAGTTCCTGAGGTTAAAAAAAAATAGTACACTTATTGTCCTTATGCTTGTTAACAACTCTGTGAATTAACCAAAATGTCCAAAGATTTGGTTTTCTCTTTGATACTACATGGTTCACAGGAATGGACAAGTTTACATCTTTTGTTACATACATAGTTTACATACTTTTGCTAGTTTACACACTTTTGCTCTAGAGAGACCCTACAGACAATTCTCCTCTTGCTTACCTTGCTTTAAAATTGAAATGGTTTCATCAATCATGATTCACATCTGTAAGTGAAAGAGAAATTGGGGCTCTGGCATTATTAATCTTAGCAGTTTACCACAAACACTCTGTATGAGATGAACTGTTCATTCTGAAAGTGACAATGTGTGAAACAGAATTAGAAAAGGATATTTTTTCCTTTTGAATTTTCAGAAGGCCTTCAGAGCAAGCAAATTGTGTTCCACTGTTCTTTTCTAATAATGAAACAGAAGCCAAGGTGCTTGGTAAATTATTTAAGGGATCACCTGATGCTGGCTATTGATTATCATGGAACATTTTTGCAGCTATAAAATTTTAAGTATTTGAGGAATATGGTGAAGAGTAACAATGTGTTACTATTAATTCTACAGCAATAAAAGTGTCCTCCTATCTGTCAGTTTAGTCATAGCCATATATTGTGGACCAATCATTACCATAACCTCTATTCAAATACATTCAAAAGTCAAGTGTGAAGACTATAAGTACTTCATTTGTTTTTTCATTAAGGTAAGTGCTGTTAAACCTAAAGGATGTTTCAGGTCTATTATTTATTATTTTTCTAATGTGTAAAGCCACACGTTAGACACAGAAGATTTTTACTATTAGTACTGTCACACATGTAGGCCAAATAGGCCTACAGTTTTTGCCATCTTGTGGTTAAAAAGACAGTATTGATGAAACATGATCCAAGTTTGTCTTCAGGCCTCATACATCCAAAGCTATTTTTGGCAAAAATTCAGCTTCAGGAACCTGGTTCAGCCATCCAGTCTTCTTCCTGTTGTATATAGTGAGCACGGGAAGATAGGTTTCTCCAGAGGAAGATTAAAGGCAGCAGTCTAATACAGAAGAGCCCCATGGTGACCTTTTTTCCATTGCCTTTGCAAAGTCAGGGGAAAACATGCACTAACCTATTTGGCTAAGTTTGGTGCTTAGCTGTCAATGGCATGAATACAGAATCATAGAATGAGTAAGGCTGGAAAGGACTTGTGAAGATCATCTAGTCCAACCCCCCTGCTCAAGCAGGGTCACCTAGAGCACGTTAGACAGGGCTGCATCCAGGCAGGCTTTGAACATCTCCAAAGAAGGAGTACAAGGACCTCCCTTGCTGAAGCCTGGGCTTGAACTAGGGACCTTTAGATCTTCAAATGCTCTTCCAGCTGAGCTACTTCAGCCCCTATAGGGGCCAGAGTGCCGAGTAGCGCAGTCCCCCAGGCACCCCACCATGGGGGCATCGTCCCTGGGTGGGCTTGAACCACCAACCTTTCAGCTAACAGCTGAGTGTGCTGCCTGTTGTGCCACAGAGACCCCCAAATCTTCACATTTTCGGTACTAGTCTTTCAGCCTTACACCAGTTCTGCAAACAGGGGTATGTCAAGGATGACTTCCTATTGACCTGTTGTCTCTTGCACAGTTCTGATCATCTGTTTGGTGCTGAAAGAGTGAAAGTACTTCCGAAAATCTCATCTATACAAACGTCCTTATTGTTGTTATCACAAGTAGCACTGTATCAGTAGTAGGAATGGCAGAAAATTTTTAACAAAAGAAACCTCTGAATATATCAAGGAAGGGAAGATAACCTCTTTAACTGTGTTTCTTGAAGTGGTTGGCAGTTTTCACAGCCCTTCATAAATGCTAGAGCACAGCTTGAAACATATTTCTTTCAGAGATCCATAAATCAATATCTAATTGGCTTATTAACTCATCTGATATGATTACTGCACTACTTCAACTTCAGCTGATTGTCTCATAAAAATATTAGGGTTATTCTAGCCTAGTCTGCCCAGTAAGGGAGAAGAGAGGCGGTCATATTTGGTTTTACCATGTTAGGTTGGACTCAGTTGTGGTCAATGACATCCACAGGGAAAAGGAAAAAAAAAAAAAAAAAAAAAAAAAAAAAAGTGTCCTTTTCCTCTATTAATAGGCTTTGGTCTTTTTCTGGGATCACCAAGATCTAACACTAAGTAGTTCATCATTGGACTATGTGGTCCTGGTTACCAGAAGCATCAGGCTCAGTAATGTTAACCTGCAGTGGGGAGGTGAAGAGTCTTTGGTGCTCTCTGCGCTTTCCTACGTATCTCATTGTCATTTCTAACCTGCCCAGCAGCGCCATAAATTGCTGAGCAGCGTTATTCTGAGCCACATTGCCTTTTGATCAGTTTGGACTCTCGCTGTGGACATTGCCTGAGCCTGGCTCACTTCGCCAGAAGTGATTTGTCATTGCTGCCCTCTCACACAGTGAGAAGCGTGGCAGTCACTGTCATCAGGCTTAACTGTACAGAAATGTACTTTCAATCTGAAGAGGTTTAAGAAATGGATCAAAAATCTCTGATGGTAGTATACAAGGACCTTTTGATCTTTTCTGAATCACCTCAGATCTGGAAAAGATTGAGAATGAACATGTCTGGACTAGCTGTGTCCCATTTCCAATGATATTTTTAGTGTTGCAAGGTACACACTGAGAAGAATCTTTCAAGCCAGGCTCATGCATTGATCTTATGTCTGAAAAATTTAAGTGGTCATAAAACAGGGGCCAAAGAAAATGCTAGACCAGTCTCTTTCTAATTATGGGCAAAGTAGCTCTTAAAACAATATATTCCCAAACTCAATCTGAGATCAAATTCTACAAAGCTCCTGCTTAAAACAGCAGGATTTTCAGATGTATGAGCACCTGAATTTATAGAATTTTATTGTTAAACTACATTGTGTGCATGCATGCTGAAACTACGGAGTGTATTTGCAATGACCCATGAGATAACATATTTATGTAGAAGCTGAAATATTCTTGCTGTAAATAAAATAATTTAAATCCCCAGAGCACAATTTGCTGGAAAAATTCACATTCATTTAATATCAGATTGAACCATAGAGGACTTAGGTATTCGATAAGAATACTAAAAATTCTCAAACTTACACCTTTTTTGTATGTGAGCAGATAGTGCTCAAGCACTAATACCTTCAGGTATGGCTGATCATATCAATATGCAGAAAATTCACCTGCCCAAATGGAGGTTATATATCTTAATCCAGAAACTGGCACACAGGTGCACATATGTGATATGGCTGAAAAATCTTTTGCTAAAATAAATAAGCATTTTTGGAAAATTCTGACCTTCAGATTTTATCAATTTGACAGTTGCAAAATATTGCTGAAGAGAGATTTATAATTTGTATTTAGGAAGTATTTCACCTTCATGTGAAGAAATAAACTGAATTCTGATTTCCTGAGAATAGCACTCTCAAAGCACTGAGAACAATGTAGCCCAAAAGGAACGGTTAGTTTTTAATTTTATCAATTGTAATATCAGAAGACAACAAAAGGAGGACCTATCACAAACATCTAGTCACTGCAGCCATAAGAATAGCTTTTTTCAGAGATGGGAAAATCAATTCCTTTTCCAAGCGCTGAATTCTCCTGCTGTTTCATTACCAACTCACCTTTCATATTGCATCTATTGCACTGGAGAATCTCATAGAACATTTCTTCACCAATCCAGCCTCCGTCCACAGCAGACTGTTGGTATTCCTGGCAACAGGACCCTAGAGGAAACATCAGAAAAGAAGGTGCTAGGGATGCTTGAAAGGAATGGCTTTAAAAGGTTAGAAATCTTATGAATACGAGAATATACAGGGATCTATCAACATCAATCCTGGGCAAAATCAGGGCTCTTCAGGAGTGGAATTTCTCCTCTGAGCCCAGGTAACCAAGATCTTTCTGTTCCTCACAAGGCCCCAGATCTGTACTGGTGTTTCTCCAGAGACAGATACCGAGACCACCTCTCTGCCTTTTCATAGCATCATAGAATCAGTAAGGTTGGAAGGGACCTCTGGAGATCATCTAGTCCAACCTCCCTCCTCAGCAGGGTCACCTACAGCATGGTAGACAGGGCTGCATCCAGGCAGGTCTTGAAGATCTCCAGAGAAGAAGACTCCACAACCTCTCTGGGCAACCTGGTCCAGGGCTCCATCACTCTCACAGGGAAGAAATTCCCCCTCACAACCAGGCGGAACTTCCTGTGCTTCAATTTCTGCCCATTGCCTCTTGTCCTGTCACACGGGACAACTGAAAAGAGTTTGTCCCCGTCCCCTTGACACCCTCCCTTCAGGTACTTGTACACATTGATAAGATCCCCCCTCAGTCTTCTCTTCCCCAGGCTGAAGAGGCCCAGCTCTCGCAGCCGTTCCTCATAGGGCAGGTGCTCCAGCCCTCTGGTCATCTTTGTAGCCCTATGCTGGACTCTCTCCAGTAGCTCCATGTCTCTCTTGTACTGGGGAGCCCAGGACTGGACACAGGACTCACGATGAGGCCTCCCCAGGGCTGAGTGGAGGGGCAGGATCACCTTCCTCGACCTGCTGGCAACGCTCTTCCCAATGCACCACAGGAGGCCATTGGCCTTCTTGGCCACAAGGGCACATTGCTGGCTCATGGTCAACTCAACTGTCATCCACCTGCACTCCCAGGTTAATCAAATTTGATTAATTCCCAGGTTAATCAAATTTATCAAATTTGGCCTGTTTGCAGCAGTTTTGAAATATTTTTCATCTCTCACTCTTCCACCAGTTTTATGAGGTGATGGCAATCATAAATGCCCTTTCAAAAGGAATTGATAAAAAGGGGGGAGTAGAAGAAGAGCTTAAGACATGAAAAAATGGAAATGTGGGAAGGGCAAAAAAAATCAAAAAAGAGGACCTTGAGGCATCAGTGCTGGATAATGTAGGTGAGACATTTGAAAGCACACCAAAGATGACACAAAGGAGTTACAAAAATGAAGAGAAGCACAATTCAAAGGCAGAGCAAAGTTTCAATTGAGATCATGAGCGAGGCAAGGAATTCAGCCACTGACAGGAAAGAAGAGTGGGAGCCAAAGTGGGAAAAAAATGGCTGGGCAAGAAATAAACACTTTAAATGGTTTGAGCGTTAGAAGCTAAGCAACAAGTAACATGGGAAACTGGTTTGATACTTATTTATTTCTATTTTTATTATTGTTGTTGTTGTTACTGTTGCTGTTTTTTTCCTGTGCATATACTGTGCTAGATTTCTTACTTATTTCTTACTGGGCAAGCTGGTAGTAGATTGGTTGTCCCTCATAAATTATCTAAATTTCAATATCATCAGAAATGCTTACATTCAGTATTAGAGCTTTCAAACACGTCTTCATCTGGACTTATATTAACTATAAATTTATATTTCTTAGGGAAGTCTATACAGCCACTAGTTTAGTTCATGCGGGAACAGGAATGGGCATATGTATAGCGAACTGAGTTAAACTTAATACAGATATCCTCTTAATAGAAATTATATCAAGAATTTCAGTATGGCTTTGGATTATTCCAGCAACCAACATTGGACTTAAAGCCTTTCATGTGTATATATGCATGTGCATATATGTATAAACAGAATAAAAGGATGCTAGTTTATGATAACCATAGCTTGACTGGGACGTGATCTTTTCTGTGTCCTTTGAAGAAGGTCCTCAGAAAATATAATATTTCACATTACAAAAGGAAAAAACAGAAAAAGTTTTCACTTGTTAGCTTGAGGAATTATTTGAAATCTAGTGCTATTAGTATGCCAAGTTTATAAATATATAGTTTTTTGTTGTCTCTGATTTAGTAATAGGGTAAATGTGCAGAGATATGTAATCCAAGAATTGCTTAGGAGGACTGCATTAATTTGGTCTTATTTTTAAATTGTGTATATTCTGGTAAAGAGGTGTGGATTTGAAAAATACAAAATGAAAAATTTATTCCATTGGAAGTGTTCAGATCTGGTACCTAGTTTCTACTATGAAATATTTATACTTAATTGCTATCTGAATATGTTTTACATTGCATGTTATGCACATTTCCAGTAATCTGTCTGTTTGATGATATAGGTTACACCCACCATCATGGAGTGAGAGTGGTTAATGAGTTTCTAACCTCCACAAAATCATCAGCTCAAAGGAAAGAGCAAGTAGAAGATAATATTTTAACTCAAAATATTGTAATAGTATTAGACAAAATACAGAGATAAAATGCAGCACAGAATACTCAGTGCTTCAGTGACAGGAAAGGATAAGGGGACATAGACAAATGACAACCTAAGTGCAAATGAACATGTCAAGTATTGCTTGGAAGACCTCTCTTGAAGACTAAAGCACCAAAGGGGGAAAATTCCCTTTAGCAGAACCATTTTGCTTTGGTTTGTGTGGCTTGTTGCTACCCATGTGTTAGATACTACAGCTGGCAATAAGAAGGCAATGACAACTAGCTATGCACATAACTTCTGGTGCCAGTGCTAAGAGGAACAGACAGTTTTAACTATAGGCACCAGGGGCTGGTTGATATATCATTGCAGACTAGCTGGTTGTTTATCAACACTATGGGAAGAATATTGTCACAGCATTTTATGATAATGTAGTGTATAGAATCTGAGACTGTAATAAGACTATTACAGCATAGATTTTTGCATATACCATGCAATATGATTTGCTGACTATGTTGGTCACAGGACCACAGGAGAGGACACAAATAATATATAAACCAGCCCATCAGTGTCCCATTAACTAAGCATCTTTTTTTATTTATTGGAAATACAGACCTCTTTAAGATCTGCTAGCCCTCACTAATTCTTCAAAATCTCTCAGGTAGGTTGCTCAGACTGGTAAGCAATAAAAGCTGTTTGAAGAACTGATAAGTGCCAAAAGTCAGATGGCAGCAGACAATTAAAAGAGGGCTGTAAACCATTGATCAGAAATTCTCTTTGCTTTTCCAATCAACAGTAAAGTTAGCAATGCCATCCAGCTGCAGTATATGCAGGTAGCAGGATTAATTCCTCCATAAACTCAGCTTAAAGAGCCACAATCAGAAGCTGTACTAATGTATGCAGTTAGTTTGTGTTTAAGAGGTTATAAATACAGATCATAATGCTTTGGAGTATCAACCCTGACACTTTCACAGCACAGCAAGGGAACAATTCACTAGAAGCAGCAATCTACAAACAAAGCTGAAAGGAAACATTCAATCTAAGAAATAGCTTGCAGTTAATTTATGTTGCTTCATGCCTTCTCTTTTTTTTTTTTTTTTTTTTTTTTTTTCTTTTTGCTTCTCTTAAATCACAGGATTTGAACCCCAGTGCAATTTATGCTAATGCTTGCCCTTTCATTGCCAGAGAAGTCAATCTCCTTCTTTCTTTCAATTTAGAAAGCAATCACTCTGTGTGAACAACTGTGTTTTTTACTTTGCCACAATTAAAAACTTTTTTTTCTGAGAACGTCCCTGAATTATAAAATTATTTGAGAACTGAAATGCGTGAGCACACTTCAACACAGGATAGGCTTTTTACTAAAACTTGGCATCCAGACATCCAATAAAATTTGTGTGTACCTTGAAATCAGTGTGTGGCCTCAGATCTGAATTTTACCAAGTGACCTTTTAGTGAAATCAGGCTGAATTAAAACCTCAGAACAGACTGCCAAGCTCCCTATTTTGAGTTTCTAAAACTTCCATCTAAATGTTGTGGTTTGAGGCCATATCTTGTTTTTCTTTCATGATATAATATTAAGTAAAACTGATAACTCTAAATCATAATCCTTACAGCTGACCTTCAGACTGGCAATGCCTGTTTAAAACTTATTAAAATCAAACTGCTAAAGTGACCACAGCAGTGATACTAAATGGCACCAAAAAATATGCCCCGCAGGTCATAAACAGAAAATTGAAGTAAAAGAGTCAGTTATATTGATCTAAATGAAAGATGGAAAACAAGGATATGTGGTTCACCAGTTGTGCACGTTATGTAAAGTTATTTCGAAAAGCATTAATCACATTTGCTTCTGATGCCCAAACAGCTCAGCATTGCCCTTGGAAGAGTTTTATTGCTTTCTGTGGTATTTATTTAAACAGTCTTTTCAGTACTACACAGGCATCACTTTCCAAACTATAAGATGATTTCTGCAGTACTTAGATTATCAAAACACAGCTGTGAGAAAAATCAGAATCTTTTCCGCAGAATGGGGCCCTTTTTCTTTCTAATAGGTCAAATTTTAGACAGTATTTATCAATATAATCCCAAGACCAGTGTAAGATTTTCACTGACTTCAGATCAAAACCATATTAATCTTTGAATGCAGAGGCCTGGACTCCTGTAATGCTGAGCACGCAGCTATAGTTTAGCAAACACATAATAAATGTTTCTTCCCACCCAGCATGAAGAAGGTCACTTCAAAATTAAATGTAAGAGGTAGCTTTAACCCCCCTGCATAAACTCATTCTAAAAAATATTTGCCTGTGACAGAAGAATATTACTGCATTAAATAAATTAAATTTACAATTCAATTTTAAACGCTTTAAAAAACATATACTCAATAGCATTAAAAGTACAAGATATTTCAGACTGCCCTTGAAAAGTGTACACGAAATACAACTGCATGCCTTGGCCTAATTGGTGCTGCAGTCAATCATTGTGAAGCTTGGAAATAGATGGTGTCTCTCTTCTTAGTCCCTTAGGAACTGATTTACATCTATTATTACTATACAGCTAATCAGGGTACAAAATTCTTGTCCTGACTGGAACTACCATATGGACAAGACTGTGATGATATCACCTCAGGAAACTGCTTTAAACAATTGGCTTAGACTTGAATCAAGCTGTCTGTAAAAGAAGGACAACATGTTTACATTACTGGAGGCAAATTATTTTATTTTTACTTTCTCAAGTCCACTCTGGATTTGTATTATCAGCCCAGTAAACTGCACGACCCTCCAGAGATACCATGATCAACAACAGGCCATGAATTTTCAGATGTGCACAGTGCTGGGAAATTACAATTTCCGTAAGAGGCAGTCACCCACACTAAGCCCTGAACCTTGTCCAGGAGCAAATGGCTTTTGCATCAAGGCAATGTAAAACTCCTGCCAATCCAAGTTCAGCATCAGCAAGTCCAGAGTGAAAAAAAAAATCCACTAAGTGGTCCACTCTTCTGTGGTTGTGGTTCATGACACGCAGATTAGCAGTGCTGCTTTCCAGATACACTCCTATCTGTACAGAGGCCTTGGATAAGACAGCCGTGGCTATTTAGTATCCCTCTGAAGAAGTCATACTCCATACAGTTCCCTGCAGCTGACTTTTGCATCGACAGCATTGGCATCTGCACGTGTCAGACCTCTGATGCCTTGCACCCAGGTCAGCTCCTCACCTGTTCTCCTGGCCACAGATATCCATGCCGTCAGCGTCCCGCTGCTGCCCGTCCTGGACCTCCAGCGTGCCAAAGGCCATGTTCACATGCCTGCAGCCCCTCATCATGTTCAGACTAATTCTCAGTTTCTGCTAAGTGACCACCAAGAATGCCTTGAGAGTTCTTTGCATGGGTAAAAAATACTTCTTTTGATTAGAGACTGGTATACAAATCTATGACCTCTGTGAACGCCAGAGAAGCAAACAGGTCTCCTTCCATTCTCCCCAGGAGAAAATCACAGCAAAGGTATGTGTTCAGACTGCTAAATCTACTCACCTGTCTTCCATGAGCAGTAGTAGGAATTGCACAGGTGTACAAAAGAAGAGATTTTTATTTGTATTTTGCTCTGGATACATCATCCTGGTTGTAAAGGGAACTATGTTATAAATTTTTTTTTTTTGTCTGTGATATAATAGATGGAAGAAGCAGCTAAAACATTTCTATACAAGATTTTTCTGTTTATTCACATGGATAAGCTAAGACTTTCTTTCCTTGTAGCTAACTGTTGCTTTTACTTTTGTTAACATAACTCAATATTTAATGCTTCTTAATTGTGTGTAAAAGTATTGTATTTGGAAGGTACAAAACCTCACGAAAGATAAGATAAAAGCTAATGAAAGTCAAACAATATTTTCCATGATCGTAACTCCCTAAATCCTGGAACTAAGTGTTCCTGTTCTTTCTTTCAAAATTTTACTAAGCACTAAGATCAATGGAAAATTCTAATTTGCTTTTTTCCACAACTTTGTTCTTCAAAGCCTTATTTACAGAAGACCATCTGTTGGCATAAAATGTTTATAAGTTTTTAGAGTCAGTTTTGATACTTAGATCCAACTGTAAAAATCACAACTTCATTTAATTAATTAACTTTCCTTCTTTTTAACAAGGCTTTTTTTGTAGGCAGTAAACAACTATAAATGATTGACTACATCAGTTGCATTTTAGCCTTACATATATGTATGCAATCTTTGGACACAAACTCCTGCATGTACAGAAAAGCTTTCTGTGTGCAAATGCTCTAACAAACCACATTGCCACCATTCTACAACTGAACTTTTCCTAATGCCAGTAGTGTCATGTGGGCACATTTGGCCTATCTATTCTGGCAGAAAATAGAATATGGTGTACAAGTTTATTATGAAGCAGCTGTAAATGGAAAACAAATGCCAGCTCTTTTCCTGAATTGATTTATTTTAACAGTAAAATCACTTTTCACCTTAGGTATTTATTATTTAAACAAAAAGATGTTTTGATTTCATTCTCAAATCTGTGGAGATAAAATGATGTCTGGCATTTTCTCATGTCCAGTCATCTTTACATTACCTTCTCAGGTCGCTGACAGACAACATTAAAGTCACAATATTGTTATATATTTATTTTTTACTTTTGCTTCATAAAACACTCAGCATTTTTTTCAGAATTATTGAAAATGTACTTTCTTGCCTCTGCGCCTGGTTCAGTTTCTGATATAAAATTTGGATAGCTTACTCGGCTGCAACCGAGTTATGCAGTCTAATGTCTTGGGGATTGGGGCCCTTATTTATAGGCAGTTAAGAGGCTTTGAAAGGTCAAAGTCACTCTTTCTTTCTTTGGTGATTGATTCCCTAGTTACACTCTCAGAAACATTAAAAGATGCTTCTGAGGAAAATCACTTCCAAGTATCTCCCCAGTGCACATATATACATACTTGAACTATATTTCAAAGCATCTGTGTGCTAGTGCAAAGTATTTTTCTTAGTTGAAAGACATACTTCAAGGGAGCAAGGAATCTTCATTTGAATATTTGGCTAGTCTGAGAATCCACTAGATAAAATCTGCCATATGGTTAAGAAGATTTAGGTCCCTGTACTAATAGATTACCATCTACTATGGTACATCCACAAAACTCTTGACAGTTTCTGAAATAACTATAGCAGGCTATGCCAAGTTGGAATGAGACTTCAAGAGCTAGTAAAGCAAGGTATATTAATAGACCAACCATAACATGTTAGTTTGTTCACTATTAAGTATTTAGAAGAAATACAAACATTCCTTAGGAGATATCAAAGTGCTTGCAGAAAAACATATGGAAATGCAAGGTGACTGAAAAATCTCTTCAGAAGCCTCTCCACTGAAGCTATGGGTAAGCCATTTTTGCAAATATGGATGAACCAAGATAAACCAGCTTCCTGTTTTAAAAGGTTTTATAGAAAGTTCCCTTGCATGAAAATTCCTCTAAGCGCATTTTGCATCAGTTCACCACCAATTTTCAGAAGCCACAGGAGACACCCTTGTAGTTCATGGTAAACCTTCATCATAAGAAGTCTGCTCTCAGAGCAGATTTACACTCATGAGCAAGTCAGTAGAGGTCATGGAGAAAACAGACTTGCAGCTGCCAGAAGCAGAGGGAAGACTCATCAAAAAGAGCAAAAGAGTGAAAGAGTGAAAGAAAGAAAGAAAAAGAAAGAAAGAAGAGAAAGGAAGAAAGAAAAAGAAAGAAAAAAAGGAAAAGAAAGGGAAAGAAAAGGCTAGAATGTTGTGGAAGGATAAAGCAGTGGCTATGAGTTTTGTTTTATGGGATTGGACAAAATGGAAGTAAATATAGAGGTCATTTATGGAAAGGTTAATTGGTAGTTAGTGAATGGTGGAGGTTCTGATGGAGTGAAGGCGAGTCAAAATTAGTTACTACATCACCTAACTATGCATAAAGCTAGATTTTGAAGGGACACAAGGTTAAAGATGAAAGAAAAAAAATTTCTGCCTGAAAAATCAGATATAATTTCCCTTTAGAAACTTTTAAGGCCAATAATGATCTTGTTTTGGACATTCACTATTGACTATCCAATTATGGTTACACCACTTTCAGAAAAGCATGGAAAGCACCAATCTTTTTAACATTTTTATATGATAAAACTATGTCACTAGGAAGTGTTAAAAACGAAAGTGGATTTAAATTACGCAATTTTAGGAAGCAGAAGATAATTTCAAGTTAAATCAGCTGGAAGTAAAAAAAAATCAAGACAAAAAATGTAAATGAAAATTGAGAACCCTTTAAGACCGCATAAAGAAAACTATAATCCTTTAGAGGAAGCAAATCATATTGGGTAGTAAGCCAGTGAAAGTGAAAGAAAGCAAGAAAGTGAAAATATGCAAATGAAAATAATAAGAAAAAAGAAATCTCAGAAATGAAAGAACAGAAAAGGTGTTCATAAATCATAAATATTAGGTGCTTGTAACTGTAGAAAGGTATAAGGGAAATCAAAGGATAAAGAGAAATAACTTGGCAGCAGATTACAAAATGATAGGGAATTTCTGTATATGATGAATTTAAATAATTCTAAAAATAGAACTGTTTTTTACAAGATAAGATAGTAAAACTAGCAAAAATAACCAAGCAAAATCATCTAATAAGTTTTTTCTTCCAATAAGTATTCTGGTTTTGAAAAATATCTAATGATATCATAATAGGATAAGGTAGCAATAAATTATTTTCCTAATAAAATGACCATTTTCAAAATAAAATACTTTCCATTTGAATAGAATGCAGTAAAATATTAAATATAAATGCTTGAAGTAAAACATTTTTACATCAGTGAATCTGTTCAGCTTATGTTCTAGATTTTTTAAAACGCTATGAGAATCTTAGACCATTAATGTTGATTTGCCATACAGATCAGGACAATGATGTGGTAAATTCTGAGATTTGTATAAATGCTATTGTTTCCTACAGTTTAAGTAGGTAATTGGGATGAGCTAGGTATCCAAAGCCTGTCAGGACGATCCAAGAACAATAAAACAATTGTTAGTGCAGAACAGTATTAATAGTAACATTGGCACTCTTCATCACGCTTCTTTAGGAAATGGATGTAGTCAACCAGTTTGGTTTCTTTGTTACAAGAACTGTTGTTTCATAATACTGTTTTCTGTGACAGTAGTTGTTTCTAAGATATCTCAGAATTTCGTATAAGGCTTCCATGAACCTGAAAAACAGTACAAAAATGTAAGGTTCACTCATAAGGTATTTGTTGACAAGTCACTTCCAGGCTCTTCTGCAGATATGGATTATAAAAATGAGTCTCAGCCAACTGCACATTAACTAGAGGAAAACTTGCTTGACTGAAAGACTTCAAATTATAACTGTATACACAAATCTTCTGTGAGAATCTTGTACTGTTCTGCAAGGCTGAGTTCTTGACTGTATTATACAATATAATTCCTTGAAATAAAATAGAAAATCATTATTAAAGATGTTTGTAGATGCCACAAAGTTTGCAAAAATGTTAAAATCCTGAAAAAGATTAGAAGTGCATAACGGATAATCAGCTGAACATGAGCTCCTAATTCAAAAGAAGAAATGCAGTCCTCTGCTGCATATATATATATATGTATGAAAATCCTATATTGAATCAGAAGGATTGTACTCCGTTGGTAGCAATGCAAATGAATTGCCTAGCGATGCAATTTGTTCCGGCATCCACAGTTCCCAAACAATGTTGATAAACTGAAAAATACAGAGAAGACATATGAGAATCATTGAAATTATTGTGTTAACTAGTGCTATGTAAGTATTATTATTGTAAATCTCTCCAGGAGCTCAAAGCTGTTTAACTTGATAAAAAGACGACCATTGCATGAAAAACAGAAATTTGATATGAGGGCTATTTAATCAGACTGATAAATGCCTAAGATACAATGGTTGCAATGAGGAAAAAAAATCAATTATGCATATTCTCTCTAAATATAGGATACATACTATCAAGAAGTGTAATCAATCCAAGGATCACCCATAACCAGAGATTTTTCAGCCCAAATTCAGCATTAAAAAGAAAAAAAAAACCTATATTCTTGCTCAAACAAATTAATTCAAGGAAAACCTAGATCACACAAGTTAGAGAGCACTAAATGATCCCAGAATCTCTTTGGTAGTTTAATAGAAAACTGCAATGAAAAGTACAAGTACTATGTAAGCTAATTTACTGTGCCCTCAGCAGTTATGCATCGCTTTAAAATATTGATGCAAACAGATGGGAAAAGAGGAACTTGGAGCAGTGATTTTCCTAGAAAGGAGAATCTGATCCAAATTAGTGGAATAGCATCGCTAGACAATTCACTTTTGACTAATTCTCTGTCGAATAGGTTAGGAGAATATGTTGCACTACTTCTTGTGCCATTCAGGCAGACCAAGTGCAGTTTAGCCAAGATAGTCCACAAATCAAACTTTTCCAGTATTCAGTGCAGAAAATTCCTTGGACCTAGAGCAGCACATCATTAGATGTTTTCTGGAAATGATGTTAACATTTTCTCATTGTCTGCCCATGCAATCAAATTATTTTTCAGCTTCAGTGGAATGAAATGAAGAATGTGAGAAAAATCTATGCTAAAAATGTATCTTTGCAGTGGGTTTATTTCCTTGACCATACAGCTTACTCTTGCAATATCTAGGGCTCACATTCTTTGCAATTGCCCCAATATTCCTAGTCCCTCACTACTTGTAGCTTACAAGGATTGCTGGAGAAATGAAAAAATCATGACTGAATTTGTGTATTTTTCTCTAACATGTCATAACAAAAGGAAGGTTCAGGTTCTTGTATTTATCAAGAAGTAATAATCTTGAAATTGGCTTGAAACTATTCAATTATTGAGTGCAAAGAAATTAATACTGGGTCTCAGCTTATAGTTCAGTTAGCAGAATTTCTTCTGTGCAAAGAAATACCAGCTCTCCTGAAAATATGTTTGGCCTTTGCTATGAAAAAGATAATTTGTTATTTTCTTTCTTACGAAAGTTGTCAATAATTTTGCCAAAAAAATTACTGAATAATCAAGGGTGATCATCACCGTCACTTTCCTTAAATCAACTCCTTCAAGTTCAAGAGAGTGTGCATGTACAAATCACTGCAAATCTATTCTTTTATGAGTGAAGAAGTAGCTAATTACTGAACCACAGTAACATGATCTTCAAATTTAGTCTCTTCCTGTTGATTTCTTTCCGCAGGGAAATTTTCTTCCCCATGCTCAAAATCAAATCACAAAAGCTTCCAAAGTAAACTTGTATGACATTTCAATTTTGAGCAATAAAAATTATTAAATGTGCAGGATAGTTTAAATTAGTTTAAAAGAAAAGTTTATAGTTCTGCTATGTCTCCAAAGACTAGAATAGCATTCTAGAATTGATAAAATGTACCAGTTCAAGTTTTATGGTCACAAGGTTTCTCCTTACTTTTAAAATAAAAATTCCTGAGACTTTTCTAAATTTTGTGCAGGAAAAGTGGGAAAGATCTTTTCACTTCAGCACCCTAAATAGCTAATGTCTCAGTAGGTTGGCTTTCTGTTCAACCTCAGGACAATGTTTAGTTCTTGAGCTGATAAAGAACATCAGTGATTGGTTGGATATTGGTTACGCTGGCAGAAATGAAAATTTGAGCATATTTTTATTATTTTTGTTTATGATAGCAAAATCATAACTTGCTGTTTACAAAATGTTAACACCTTTAAATAAGGGCAGTAGACAGTCTTTTCAGATGACCATTCAACATACTTTCTTTAGAAAATGTCATAATACTTTTGGAAAAAAAATATGGTCCAGGCAAAACAACCTTCTCAAAGAACTGACAAAATAACAAATTATTGAAACAAAGGCTTTTGTTTGGGGAATTTTCAATAATAATATATGTTTCATGTAAACACATGGAGAATTATACCTATGAATACAAACAAAAATGTGCATGTCTGTGTATAAAGAAATTATAGTAACAACACAAACAGGTCCAGTTCAGTAAAACATTTAATTGTATGCTTAACTTTGGGCCGAATTGAGGATAATGACACTATCAAAATGCTTACAGTGCTTTTGCAGGCTTTGATGAGTCAGGACTGAAGAGGTTTTCAATCTTTCTTCTGACTCTACCTTTTCCATCTATTGATTTTAGGTAGCATCTTCCACTATTGCAATCTGCGACCCAAGAGAGGTGTTCTTTTTTTTTTTTTTTTTTTTTTTTTTTTTAAGGCTTCTGACTATTTTTACTAGAAAATTATAGTATCAGTTATAATATATATATATATATTTAGGGAGGTTAATCTAGAGTTATTGAGCTTTATAAGTTACTGCTGGCAATACTGTTGTGTGGAAACATTAGATCTAAAGCATCAAGGAAAGAAAATTACTGTTCTGACATGTAATAGTCTGGAACTTGCATGAGCTTCATGGCAGCTCAACTGTGATTTAGGAGAAGTTCAGTTTCACTGCAGCAGCGCCATCAGTTTTCCGGTGAACCCACTCAGTTTTCTCGGGTGAACCCACTGCAGTTAAACCAAGGTAATCGTTGTGTGGATCAACTGGTAAACATATGTACACGTTGCAATTAGCTAGAGTTTCCAGTCGCAATTTACTAGTGGGGTTGGAAATTGGGAAAAATCAAAAGACTACATCCAGTCACTCCATGCAGTAACTGGAGAAAAGTATAAAACTCAGTTGCCTTAACAGTACTGTCTTTGCAGGTTTCCTAGTTGCCGTTCTTTTGCTTAATTTAAAAGAAAAGTCAAATTTTATCTTAAAAATAAAAGTAGTACAAGAGTTTTTGTACTCAAGAATTGCACAATATATGAATATACTGTTTTTCAAATCTTTGCTTTGAACGTAAATCAAATGCACTTAATGAAATTAAAACAAGTGCTGAAGTGTGTTTGCAAAATCTAGGCTCTGTCTGGGAAAACCCTGGGAAGCCAAACTATAAGATCTGCTAGAAGCAAAGTAAGCTCAAAGAGCACAGTCTATAAAAACTTTTGAACCTGCATAAGTTTATGAAAGAGATTGTATAAGATTGTTCCTGATAGAAAAGAACAGACTTGGTGACCTAGGACCCTTTCAGCTCACTTTGTTCTATCTTGTGATTGTTTTTTTCTCACTCTTGCGAGGTTTTATTTTTCAGAGTATCATCAGTAAAATATCCATGCTTCTTCTCACTTACCAAGGACAGATTACTGGGGCTGACAAAGGAGGCTGTAAATTCTCTCCTTTACCCATTTCTCTCCTCCTCCCTCCCTTATCCTGCAGTGACACTGGGTGATGCAGGGTAAACTTTTCTGCCATGTTGGTATGTGGCATATTGTACATCAATGTCCAGTTTCCTATCACGATTATTATCACACAGAGTGTTCAACCCCCTTATTAGCTCTTTTCCTATACTTATTATTTTGAAAATACAAAATGATTTTCAGATTAAAACAGATGCTATTTTTGCTGTTGTGTTACTTCTTAAACAGATAGGTCCCTAGAATTGTCTTTGGTTTGATCTTCTCCTCAGTATCTAAAACACCTTTTCAAATCCACCCAAAATATGGGAACCCAATAGCAAGTCAGCATTACTATATTTTTGTTGAAGGTAGCTGAAGTGACTTTGTGAAACAAAAGATTGTTCTCTTGTTATGTACACCCTAATCTTTAAAGCCCAAGAACAATGATGTGACATTGAATTGGCTGCAGCCCTTCAAGGGAGTCATTCATTAATGATTCATTGATCTTTCTGTTAATTAGCGCAATGCATTAAAAATAAATGCACCAAACCTTACATTATCACAGAGGTCTCTGCTTCCCATCAGTGCAGATGTGACCTATGACCAGTCACGAAATGAATCGCATAGGATGCAAAGGATCTCCAGACGTCGTCTAGCACAATGCCCTGCTCAAAGCAGGTCTGAGGTTACTCAGGGCCATGTTCAGTTGGGTTTTGAATATAACCAAGGAGATTTCATAGAGTTTCTGGGCAATCTGTTCCAGTGTTTGATAACCTCACAGTGATCTTTTTTTCCTTATATCAGGTTGAAACTTCCCACGTTGCAAGTTATGTCTGTTTCTCTTCACCCTTCCTTTGTGTACCTTTGCGAAAGTCTTTCTGTCAATAGTACTGACTCCAGTATTGACCCATGCTAGTAATCAGTCACCAGCTGGACTTTGTACCAATGAAGACTACACTTTAAGCCTGACAGTCCAGCCAATTTTCCACCCAAATCATAGTCCACTTATCCAATCCGTATGTCACCCACTCATTTATAAGCCGTCACTCCACTTTTTTTTAATCACTTCAAAAAGGAAAAGAAGGAGGATCCAGCAAACTACAGGCCAGTTAGCCTTACTTTGATCCCTGGGAAGGTGATGGAGCAGCTAATCCTGGATACCATTTCCAAGCACAAGAAGGCATGAAGTTGATCAGGAGTAGTCAGCATGGATTCACAAAGGGGAAATCCTGCTTAACCTTCTATGATGGGATGACTGAGCAGTGGATGTTGTCTACCTTGACTTCAGTAAGGCTTTTGATTCTAACTCCCAGAACGTCCTTGTAGGCAAGTAGATAAAATGTGGACTAGATGAGTGTATAATGAGGTGGGTTGAAAAGTGGCTGAATGGCAGAGCTTAGAGTTGTGACCAGTGGCACAAAGTATAGTTGGAGGCTGGTAACTAGCAGTGCACCCTAAGACAAACACTGGGTCCAATTCTGTTCAGCTTCTTCATCAATGACCTAGATGAAGGGACAGAGTGCACCTTCTGCAAGTTTGCTGATGATACAAAACTGGGAGGAGTGGCTGATCCACCAGAGGGGTGTGCTGCCATTCAGAAACCTGGGTCTGTTTAGCCTGGAGAAGAGAAGACTGAGAGGGGATCTGATCAGTGTCTACAAATATCTTGAGGGAGGGTGTCAAGAGGATGGAGTTGGACTCTTTTGAGTGGTGCCAAGCAACAGGACAAGAAGCAATGGGCAAAAACTGAAAACACTGGAAGTTCCACATGAATATGAGGAGAAATTTCTTTACTGTGAGGGTGACAGAGCACTGGAACAGGTTGCCCAGAGACATTGTGGAGTCTCCTTCTGTGGAGATATTCAAAAGCCTGGACAGGGTCCTAGGCAACCCTGCCTGACTTGAGCTGGGGTGGGCTGGGGTTGGGGCTGGGCAGGGGGAGGCCAGCAGTGGGCTGGGATGGGAAGAGGCTGGGGTGACCTCCAGGGCCCTGACAAGAATGAGGTATTTTGCCCTTTTAATATAAATGAAGTTTAGCAACCAAGAATGCCCCAGTAAGGAAGACTAGAGCTAGGAAAAGAAAACAATCAGCCAAAAATAAGATATGAAATATTTTATTATATAAATAAATATGTCGTGAGCATGGAAAAACTGAAGTCCCAAGTATCCTATTTTTCTTTAATATTTACATGGCTGTCAAATGTATTTTTCCCCTCCTTTATCTATAGATCAAACACTCTCCTTTTGCCTCCTCACCTCACCTTCCTCAGCCCTGCAGCAATTTAACTATCAGAAAAAATACCAAAGCACTAGAGTACCATTTGCTACCTTCTAAATTAGTTAGTGAAATCTTTAGGAATGTGTTAAGAAAATGAATAATTTTCATTGTTTCTGTAACTGGATCTTTTTTTATTGTCTACCTAAGTGGATGAGTTTCTGAGAGAGAGAATTCATCTGTATTTGTTATTTTGTCCCATTGCAATTACCTGTACTCAGGAGTGCTTTACTTCCATCGCTCTCTATTATAAGTGCGCTTTGTCTGATCCATATGTTATTTGAAGATTTACTTTTACTTTTTTTGTACTTTAGAATAAAGAGAAACTTAGTTTTATGGCAGTTTGACAGCTTTTCCTCCAACTGACAGACCAAAATTGATCAAATGTACATTAGAGCTTTTAACTCTGAATCATATGGTATCCTGTAGGGAATGCAGCTGGAGTAAGCTCTGATGTCTGAAAAACACTGCATTCATGCCAGATCATTCACACTAAGCTTCCAGTTGTTTCCTTTATCTGCTTTGCTGGCTTCCATGGTTTTAAAAGAAGAGTCAAGAGGATCTGTAACAATGTCAGACTGGAATCCTGCAAGGGCTTTGGCACAGCTATATTGCACAGCTAAGACTCAATCACTATGGCAAAAGTATTCAGAAAGGACTGCCCAGACAACCCTGCACAAATCCTCATTCACTTGTATAAGAGGGAGTTTTTTTTTTTTTTTAAAAAAAAAAAAAAAGCTAAAAATAGCTTTTTTTAAAAAAAGGCATTAAAAAAAAGGCAGCAGGGTGGGTTCTGCTATTTGAGTGTTTAACAAAATTGAACATTATACTAGTACTGTACCACAGTTGCCATTTAAAAGTGAAAAATTTTCTTTTTGTCTCTTCAAAGTTAGGAGACCTGATTGAACTCTTCCTTAGACTGACTTTTATTGGGAGTTACTCCATTTGCATCAGACCATTTTCAGCAATGTGAAACAGGCATGAATAGGTATTTATTTCCAATGCTTTTGCAATGATGTGTTTCAAGAATCTGTTTCTGTTCACAGCTTCCTGGGTTGTATGATATTTAGCAGGCAATTCAAGTATGGAGCGCTTTCTAACTATGGTGAAATACTAGCTACTATATATGAACTTGTTCTTTCCCTGTAGGCTCTCCCTGTAGTCTCGCCAGTAAAATTATAAAGTAAATAGAAGGACTAGAAAAATGTTCATGTTCTACATGTTCTGCAAATATCCTTGCTCCTGAAATCCATAGAAATCTCTTTTCTTAAATCATAAAATCTCTTTTGAAACATATGAAATGTCTCATGTCAACAATTTGCCTTATTATCCATAGTCTTGATGTATTCTTTAGGTCTCCTCATTGGACTTAAAATCATCCTGATTTTTGGAGAACACAGTCTTTTCCCACAATAGGACCTAAAAGGAAGTATTACTTTGACGAGCAGGGAATAATAAGCTAAGTTTATTTCTTGATAGATCAGATTCCCTTACTGCATTTTGTCAGAAGGTTCTCTGGTGTAGAATATGGCACTGCATCTGTAGCTGTGACAGCCACACTTTACTGGCATTTAACTGAATGATTATTTCTCTATCATTGAAGTAATGCTAACATCTATTTGGCAGTTATAACCTTATAGAGCGCTTGATTCGAGGCAGCTTTGGAGATGACACTGTATCAGCTGTCAGGGATCCCCAGAGCAACGTATTATTTGCCTGCTGCCTCACTTCTTTTTACTGTTCTTTCTGAAACTGCACTTCTGAGGGAATGTCATATTAAGATAATTATGATGTCTAATGCACTGTCCTTTCAAGAAAGCTTCCTGCAGATGCAAACTCCATGTGATACAGATGCTCTGTAAATGTCCCAATCTGCAAGTAAATGAAGCTTGCCTTTCTCTGTGTCTAGGCATTGAGAATATGCCACTTAATAATACCAAAAGTTCAAGAAAAGTCAGAGTTATTATTTAAAAAAACAAAAGTTGGCTGTGCATAATAACATTTCAAAGAACGAGGATTCAGGAACAATCACTGCTGTTATCTTCAAAATGGGGCCTCGGATGTATTGCTGAGAGGAGACAGAAAAAATACTCAAACACATTTTGTGATTCCCTTAAATGCATATGTTTGTTCTGGTAACAGCTTCTCCAAACTATATTACCCACTTACTCACTATTCTATTACCTAGTACCTGCTCATAGCCTCAACAGGCTGCAGTTTGAAAGAAGATGCCTCATTAGACTAGGATCTAGTCTAACTCGTACTGACATGCTTACTTGTTGTTTAAAAAAGAAAAAAAAAAAAAAGATAAAACAAGGCTTGTAGTTTAAACCTAACGACAGACTGGACTACAATAGAATATTAGAGCTGTATGTTCATTAAATTATTGTATAGCTCAAACCGCTTTTCTTTGGGGGATTTTTAATCATGCTTAGAATGAATACCAATTCAAAAAGTACTGCAGCCACAGGAACAATTAGTAAAGAAATTTCTGAATATAACTTTGAGACTGCATAGAGCATCCCCCACTGGGGCACAAGGAAAGGGAGGAAGTGGAGAGAAAGGAGATGATTACCTAGGCTAATGTGAATAAGTCATTTAAGCAATTAAATCCTCTTCTTTCTCACTTCACTGCCACTTAAGTGTGGTTCTAAAAATCAGTTGCAGAATTCAGTAAGCATTGATCAGTTTAGAAAAACTGTTTCAATCTTTTTATATTTGCAATATCTGTGTGATTTGCATCAGGAGAGAGTGACTTTTACTCCTTGCAAATAATACACCCACAATTCCTGGAAGCCCGTATGCATTCAGGGCCTAGTTCAGCACCTATTGGACTTGAAGGACCACTGGTTCAGGTCCTTAATCTGAGGCTTCATAGAATCATAGAAAAGTTAGTTGGAAGAGACCTCCTCAGATCATCAAGCCTGCCCTCCCCACACAAAATAGGACTATTGCCAACATTAGGACAGATCAGACATGGGTTGCTCTAGCTGAGCGATGAAAATTTCATAAGGTGAAAGATCCACATCCTCCCTGTGCAACTTGTTTCACTGCTGCATGACCCTCCTGGTGGGATTTTTTTTCCTAATGCCCAGTCTCATGCCCAAATTCATATTTTATACTTTATTTTCCTGTCTAAAAACACGGCTTAAGAAAAATAGATAAGTAACAGTGACTAAGTGAATGATATGAGGAATAGGTCAATTAGCCCTAGCAAGGCCCGACAATTAATAATTTACAGGGAAGTTTCATAAAAAAGAAAATAAACCATAAGGCAAAGCAAAGTGATATAAGAAGGGAAAAAGAAATGAAACAAAAAATATAAGCTAGCATAAAAAATATTAATTACAAAAATATAAGTCAGAAAGGCAAATGGAAGAAAAAGAAAATTGAAAGATTTAAAAAATCAAAAATATCAAAACAAAAGAGCTAACAGGACATACAATTGATAACACTGATCACTGTGTTACCAAAGCCTGTGGTGTTACATGGAAGATGAAATTGGTCCAGAAGAAGTAAAAATACCTCAGAATAAAAATAAAAATAAAAATAAATAAGAATATTAAACAGCTGACCCAGTAAGTATAAAATCATGTAAGTATGAAGTCATTTTCAAGAAAAAAAATCTCTTTCTGTTTTTTTGTCCACAGGTTGGTAAGATGTAAAATTCAGTGAAAGATCACGAAGCTTGCAGTTGGACTTGTGTATAATTTCTCAATAGTAGGATAATAACATTTAGTCACCCTTAAAGAAAACTTTTACAAATACAGAAAAAAGATCTGTATGGATAGATGCTAAGCATTATTTGTAGACAGATATGCCCTCCGAAACATGGAACAGGTGTCAGAAACAAGGAAAGGGAAGAGAGAGAGGGAGAGACAATTCCGTTTCTTGGAGTGAAAGTAGCAATTAGAGGAGCCTGTGATACAGGATGCTGAAATACAGCATCAAAACTTGTTTCCATGATATTTACAATATGGAATAGTACAATCCATGGTTATTTTTAAACCATAGTCCTCAGAAATAGAACTCAAAAAAGTAAGGGCATTATGGTGAAGAATAGAGGTTGTTGCAAAGCAGAGAGTGAAAATATCTGCAGGGATGGAGAAGGTTCATGCAAGAAGAGAAACAAATACTCAGGAGACATTCTAATTACATTTAGACCCACTCAAAGCCAATTCATTTACTTATTGAATATTTTGTTTGCAATCCTAGGGGTTTCTGCTACATTTTAAGGAAATGCTCTGACCTCAGTGATGCCTTGCTAATTAATTGATTTGATTTAGGGTAGCTGCCTTTGCACTGGAATCTCATACTGATGAACAAAATGAGCTGCCCTCCTAACTCTTCGATTTTAACTATTTAAATGAGCCTTATCCCCGAACATATCTTCAGCACTTATCCTCTCAGTTTAGTTCAGATATTTGTATCTCAGGCTGAAGAGAATGAAAGAACAAAACATTTAGGTAACTAACTATTAGCATCATAGATTTTTCAGCAGTAACCACCTTCTCCTCTTCATTCAATTTCTGGGTCTGTTTGGGTTATTTAGTAAATAATGAGTTTGGAAAAGAATTGCCTTGACAAGTATTTCCCTTCTCTTACAGTACGCAAGGTAAAGGAGGGAACAACTGCCTTGAAGAATATGACAATACAGAAAGAGGCCAACCACCATTCACAAGGTAGATCAGATAGCTTTAGAAAAAAAAATCCAGAATGTCAGTTTACATCTGTTCCTTTTCCCCTTGGGAAAAAGGAGGGGGAAGAGGGACTCAGCTTGGTGCAGACAGTTAATTAAGTGAATATTCTCTAAAAGTAATAAAAATGCATTAAAAATGAGTGTTACCTTCAGGTTCTCGTCTCCTGGGGGGCTTCTGGAGTAGTAGAACAGAGCTGCTTGTTTCTTTCTGCCTCAGAAAGGATGTTCTGTTTCAAGGCTCTCCTCAAAAGGAAAAGTCTAAATTAGAAAATGAACATAATCCTTTCTCACTCCCCAAAAGCCTGATAGCAAAAGCTTTGCAAAAAAAGGCATTTAGCACATCAGTCTCTCAGCAGAAAACTCTGCAGTTTCTATGTTCTTTGCTTTTTCATGCCTAAGAGCAGGCAGATAAATAGATTTCTAAGTGTTTCTCAAAAATGATTCCCAAAACAGAGCCCCATTTTGAAAATCAATTTAAGGTTTTTAAATCTGGAAAGAATTCAATGCTTTGGAATCAAATATACTTTGAGTATATAACCCTAAGTGTCTAAATTTGAATCAATCTCCTTTAACACCTCACTTTTCTTTGACTATATAAACATCTTCATCTCCTAAACTTTAGATACTCTCAGTCACTCCAAAGTAAGATGGCTGTAGTTGTTTTTGTGTGCTTACTTCCATCTACCTAACTTTTGTCTGGTAGAAATGAGTATACTATCTTTTATGTACTTCAGCAATATTTTGTTATTCATTTTTTGCAAAGATATTGTAAGCAACCTCTTTCATCTATGGTACTGTACAAGGATTAGTGAGAGTGATGGTGAATGAAGAATGTTCCGAACAGAGGATGTCAGTTATATTACCTACCCTAACAATAAGATTTGCCTTGACAAGAAGAAGCAAATGAATAAAATATAAATGAATATAATTATGCCTGCACTACAGCTGAACATAAAAACATGCAAGCATGCAATAGATGCAAAAAATATTTCATAACATTGAAAGTTTTTAGATTTCCCTTGGCTGGAGGCTGCATGGGAGGTAAACACAGTCTGAGAACAAAATTTTCCATCTTTTCCAAATTCGGTATTTGCTACATCTACAGCTTTTGATTCTGCGATCAGGGATGGGCAACCCATGACTTTTTTACTGAAGTACCTGGGGTTGATAGGAATATTTTGCTTTATATTCATTTGCTTTAATGATGATTGCTAACAGCTTCCTGTGTCATGTGGCCACGGTGGTCCATTTCATTTTTTGCCTGACCAAAGAGGTAATTTTCAGCTGCCTTCTAAACATAAATCATTTTGAAATGCTAAAGAGGTTTGGTGCCTTTGTTTCATTACTTGAATAGTAATTAAACAGCTTGTGAAGTGGAGCTGGTAAGGTCGAGGAATTCTGTTGTCTGAGAGCCAAGGCAGGTGGAGCAGCAAAGAATCACAGCAAATATTTGAAAGATGTCTATCATGACTGAAAAAGGGGAGTGGATACCCATGCACACTGCATATAGCCCTGAGGTACAAACTCTAGCTGGGTCTGCCAAATTCAGGGCTCAGACTTAAACTTAGAACAGTTCAAACAGTGCCAGTGAGAGCACAGAAAATTCTGTCCTAAACTTAACATGTAGCATAAATATACATTTTTTCCTAGTTTCCTTTTTTAAATGAGTGGTATACATGACCTCTTGAAGGTAGGATTAAGTGCTGGATTGTATTGGAAAGATTTTACTTGATCATTTCTCACCCTAGAAAATTAAACAAGCTACTACTTTTTCTCCACGTGCCATTGGAAATCATATTCTGTAGTCCTCTCTCTATTAAATCTAAAATTGTCTTGTACTATGTTAAATATGCATACATCCACTGAATTCTTGAGATGTTTATTGAACAGAGAACATTATTTTTAATCCTTAGATCATAGACAAATCGCAGCCGATTTTAACTAGATTTTAACTAGATTTTAACTAGACCAATAAAAAGCACAAGTATATCCTAGTGACCTGAGCCCTGAGTCAGTAAAGCAATTAAATATATCTTTTACTTGAAGAATGTGCACTGTGTCGTCTCTCCTCAGCTAAGGACTTAAACTTCACTTTAGGCTGTTTATAGTGAGGGGCTAGCTCTAGTCCTTGGGTATCACACAGCTCTTAAAACTAGTGGAAAGAATAACAACGATTTAAGAGGAAATCAGACCTAGAAAGACAAAAAGGAATGCCATCTATTTTTTTTGTAGCTAGAATTGTAGGTGGCATGAAAAAAAGTGTAATTAAGGACTAACTCCAAATATTGATTCTAAAACATAATTGTCAAAATCACTGGGAAGATATGCTGAAATGGAAGGTGCATCAGGTCATCTGGGCATCTGGTGATGATGATCAGGTTATTCTGAGTGTCTAAAATAACATGAATCAGGAAAACAAGATTTATAATGAGAAGTTTGCTGAAAATCATAAATGAAAAAAAAATCTTTTTTTTTCTTGCACAGACAAGCAAAAGATAACAAAAAATGAAAAGAAACTCAACCAGTGTCATGTATATGAGCATCTAACCTACAGATCTAACTTACAGCGACAGTCAAACATAAAGTGATTACTGAAAAGCTCAACATTACAGTACCTATTTCCCCCCCTTCAGGAGGGAAATTATTTATCACAAAAAGCCCTCCTCAAAAGCTTGAAAGCAGAATGGAGAACTGTTAGAAAAAGGCCAATAAGAATGAAAAGAAAAACCCCTGTTTTAAATCCAATCTCTCTCTCTGGGTATTGGAGACCTTACTTATGGTCGTCATCATCTGATGCCTAAATCTTTCTATGCTTTGCAAACTATTCAGTATTTAGGACAATATAAATCCTGCATTCAACTGCAGAGGAAAGGTATATGAAAATTGAAAGCAGTTTATTTTTTTGTGATATTTTATAGGATCTGACAAACATCCAAACATTTTCAGAAGAGTGATAGAGACCTTAGCAATGGTTTGTGTTAATATCACCACTCTGATATATAAGACTCTTGAATTTAAGTGCAGGTGTGTCAGCATGTGTGCACAAGAGAAAAGCACTAACATCTTGAGCCTACAAAAGATCCTGTTTGGTTGGACAGCTATGTCTGCACTTGGACTCAGTAGAAATTTATGTAGGAATGAGACTTACTTTCCTGCAGGATTAGTGCTCTAGGAGTCCTCTCTCAAGTTTATCAGCTGCCAAAGAGGGTTCTTTCCTCCTATCTTCCTTGATTACTCAGAAAATGTATGTTTTTAGTCATGGATTCTCTCTTCTAATTTTCTTGTGAGATGCCTAGTGTAATGGGACCTCATTTTAAGTTTACGTCTCCTGAGATTGCTGAAATACAAGTGAAAAATAAGAAGAATTATCCCTACACTAATGATTCTGTTCATTTCTTTTGTTAATACTTGAAAATTTAGAGTTTGGGTATTATGAGCAACAGGCTGAGCGTTGTTTGAAGTCATCTGGGACTTGAGTAAACTATCTTTATGATCTGTTCAAACTATTTCAATATGAAATGCTTACAAGTTTCCATGATATCTCATTTTGTGTTCTGGTAGACCTCCTTTTCTGGGTTTGTTTTTTAAGGTCAAGAATGCAAATTACAATAAATTTTGCTTTCATGGTTCTAACCTAATATGAAGATAATACAGCTTATTTTAAACACACTATAACTTCTAAAGTAAAAATTTAATCCAATTAAATATATGCTTCAGTAGATCCTTAAATTCTCTGAATTTGAATAATAAAACCCTTCTTAAAAGGCTTCCTATGCTCAAATAGCAATAAGCCTCTCAGTAATGAAAGAAAGAACTTTATTCTGTTCTTAAAGCTTACGGCAGCATCTACAGTAATTCAGTTTTCTTTCATCTCTCCCTACATATTGCTGTATTTGGAGTTGAATAAAAAGGCGGCTTTTTATTTCTTTGATGAAAACACATGGAACAAGTCTGCCAGCATTCTTGCATTTTTCTGATGAGAAATAAATTCTCTTGTATTAACATGTGCTGACTCACATTGGTTCAGTGCCATGAATAGCAAGGATATCCAGCAGGCTACCTGATTTAGCAATTAAGAATTAAAACTAAACCAAAACAACATCAAGTGAAGAACTGCATATTTCAAGATTGCCATAACACTATGATTTATGAAATTAAACTACTTAAAATACTTTAAGTGCATTAGTGTTGCTCTCTTCACAGATATCTCCTCATATATAAATTAATCCAAACAATGTATACTATATACAATTATAACATGTACACAAAAGTGTATGATGTCTAGTGAGTCTTGCCTTATAAGTTCTAAGACACACATACACTCACTCTATTTGTGATTTTGCCTCCCCGATTAACTTTTTAGCTACAAAAAAATTTCATACTGAGATCAAGGAAATATTATAGGTATTAATGTTTATTTACTATATTAGTTTTTCCCTCTCTGCCATTTTATTTTTATGTTCCCCATCATTACTGCTTTTCCTTTTTCTACATCATTCTACGGATAATAAAAGACACAACTTTTTAGAATCTGTGTATATCCTGGGTAATGCCAAGCATATCAAACAAATGGGTGAGAGAGAACACAAAAACCACCTGTCACACAGACTTGTGTTCTTCAGTAAGTAAGCCTAGCTTCACTCTTGCCTTAAGCAAAAGAGTTGAGTTTAGTTGACCTGCCCCAATAATGTGTCAAAAGAAGCTCAACAAAAGGAATGTGTCAGCAAGCAGAGCCTACTTGGCAAAGGAGCTGCATAAAAATTAGAACGGAGCGATCTTTTTCAAATGCTCATTCCCACAAAATAAAGGAAAGTAGGAAGTATTTATTAGAGATAGATTAGACTAAAATCGGATGAATTAGACTGCATCATTAGAACCTCCCCACTCCCAGAATACAACTCCTAAAGCTAAAATCCAGCTTTAAAATTGCTGCACAAAAGAATTGTAGGTACGTTTGATATCTAGAAAATGTCCTCTGCAAGGAGAATAAAGACACACTGCTTACAATACAAAAAAAAAGGAAGGGGAAGGGGAAGGGAATGAGGAAAGGGAAGAGGAAGTGGAAGACAAGGCAAGGAACAATTAGATTTATAGATATAGCTAGTAAATCCATCTTCTTTCTCTGTTTGAGCAAGGTTTTTTGGTTTTTGTTTTTTGTTTTTTTCTGTGAAAAGGTAAGGTAAGAGTTAAATTAAGTGGTAAGGGTTTTCAGATCTGCTGGCATACTTGTCTTGCTGTAGGTACCCCTTTCTGATTAGCTCATACTATTTTGGAAATGGTGCACACTAAACAGTACAAAAGCCATTCTCATTTTGGAATAGGAATACCTACACAAGACAGTCTGTTGGTGCATTTTTTTTTCTTGTAAACATCTCAGATGCCCTTAGGATCCTTATGGTAACATTTCTAAAGTGATTCAGAAATATACTTAGGTACCAAGTGTGAGCCCTGGGTCTGGCATGCCCCAGAAGCCTCTGACGCATGAAAATCTTGCAAATCTGTGCTGACGGTACTTGGAGTAGCTCCTAGGGCGTTTGGTTTGTAAGGTTTACCAACACAAAATACTCCACTTTGCCCTTTTCTTTTTCTTTTTCTTTCTTTTTTTTTTTTTTTCCCTTATTTGAGCTCCTTTGTCCAATCAGCGGAGACTGTAATAATGGTCATTGCTCAATCACTAGTGAATTTTATCCTCCTTATTCTCAAAATTCAAGGTACAGGTCTTTAAAATGTTCATAGGCTTTTTAAAAACAAAAAGGATCCCAAAATATTCTGTGACATGAATACAAACAAAGCCTTATTTCACCACCTCCCTTTACCAGACAAATAAAAATTAAACTGGAGATCTTCATCTTCCACTGGTCTGTTTTCTCAGTCTTTCACAAGAAATTCTGGACCTCTTTTCCCATTCAATATCTTCTTTCTCTTTCAAGGCTTCTCAACAGCAACCTCCTGCATTCATTTTCCAGGCACTTATTCAGGCAAAGCACCCAGTAACTTAAATGATTATTTACCCAAGTATGATCTGAACCAGAGAATGATTAGTGAAACAGTTCCCTATTATATTATTTTTTGTATCTTTCACTCCATAATTTTATTCTAGGAAATTATATTTTTATATGAATTAATTAAAATTATTCACTAAGGGACTTCTGTTTATAATTCTTGATAATATTTTTGAAGTTGTTCGTTAATAACAACTTATTACAAGGCTGTTTGTTTCCTAAATGCTGAGCATAAGTTCTGAGAATCAGGCTTGCAATGTGAATATTTATGAATTAAAATCACTCACCACAGACAATATTGTATTAACATTAATTTTTATTTGCTCACTGGTGACATCTTTTACTAGAATGTCTGCAGAAAGAAAAAAGTAAAAAGGTATATGAATATTCCAGGCAAATAAATGTATAATTTTAACAAGTGTTATTTTTTTATTGGTGTCTGATAGAAATATATGGTTACATTCTTAAGGATTTGAGTTAAACTGAGAATGAAGTTATTGCTTCAAAGAGGAAATGCAATTACGGATCATTATGATTAGAGCAGCCTTTCCCACCAAGGTCACAAAAAGGTTATTTTCAAGAATCACAAAGAACAAATTGAAATTAACAGCCCTCTGCGTATGAGGAACAACTGGCAAGGGCCAAAGCTTTACTCAGATTTCCACTAAATGAATCACAGCTAGAAATTAACTTTGTGACCGTTGTTGAAAAACAATTTGTATACGTGCTATAGAAGAAACCTCTTAAAGAGTACAGATGATAACCTTGAAAATAGACGTAGTGTTATTATTCTGAAAGGAAATAACAGTAAATACTAAAAGTATGTATAAATTCATCATTCAGGATGCCATATTCAGTTCAGATTGGAGGGGCCCGAACAAGATGACTTTGTGCAATCTGCAGCTCAGAGCAAGGCTAACTTCAGTGTTAGACAAGGGAAACTGTCTAGGCAAGTTCTGAGTGTCTCCAGTCACGGAGACTGTGCAACCTCTCTGGATAACCTGCTTCTATGTTTGACTGTCTTCATGGTAGGAAAGATTTTACCTAATATCTAATAGGAATTTTCATTAATGTAACTTGTGTGAATTTTCTGTGGTACAGTAATAAAAATAAGACTGGAGACACAAAAAACCAACTTTCAAACTTTGGAAAATGTTGGTCTCTGCTTTCAGTTCACTATTGTATGGGAAGTCTGAATCAATTATTTTCCCTCATCTATATTCCTAATACTCCTACACTCACAACAATGCTAAATATAATTCTACTGCTCATATATAAGTATTACAAGATAAATTGAAAAGATTTAGACTAACTGGGCTTTAACATGTCTTTGGATTTATCATTTCTACTCAAATTCTGCATATCATGTTTCAAACCGTATTGTTCATCTGTCTGGAAAAATCTTATAAGAAAAGTTAAAAGATGAATAAAAAAGAAGTAGTGGCAAATCCTCTAAAAATCTGCTTATTCTTTTATAATAGTATGTGGTAAGAAACACAGGGTAATCAATTTTGACTGTATATCAGAGTTAAAAAAACTTGTCATATATGTCTCCTTCATTGAAAGGGAATACACTGATACAGTTTTCCCAGCAGACAAAATTAAATGATGATGGGTGGTCTGTCAAGAAATGACATTACATTTGGAGAATGAGAAATGACTGCAAACACAAAAATATAATAACCAGAGAAAGAAATTATCAGCCAGTGGAATAAGCCTGTCTCCCTGCCAAGTTTTACATAACTTCAAGAAAATCGTCTTGTGAAGGAGTGTGAATTTGCAGATACATTTGAGCACTAGAAGTCAAGGGTTTTTTACCCTTATTAATACTCAGGTGTACTTATCTCAGAAGTGGCTTCAGTAACATCTAAGGAAATGCTGGAATAACATGAGAAATGATAATAAAATCTGAGTATTGACACATCACAGGTGCATATCACTACAGCAAATAGTCTAGAGGGTGACTCCAACCTGCCTGTGAGCAGGAACTGTAGAACATCCACGGCCATCTTTAAATGTCTTTCACTTCACTTAGTTCAGGTAATAAACTGAATGTCATTGTATGACTCACTATCTAAAATATGCAAGAGAATCCTTTCTCCTTTAATATTGTAGAAAAAGATGCAAGATGTCCCCTTCAGAGCCATGGAGACCAAATCCCCTTCTTGATCTGTAAAGCAGTTTCCCATGGTGATAAAGAATTCTCTCTCCACATCTGTGAGGATTATGATGAGATTCCTAAGAAGAAGGCAATTACAACACAATCTGATGCCAAAAGAAAAAAAAATGTATTTTAAAGTTGGAAGCTTTAAAGATTTGTAAATTTGTCCTCCTCCCTCTCTACCCTCTTTGAAACCTGATGGTTTGATTAACAGGTTCCATTTTCACGTTCTAGATACGTTCCTTATTTCTACATGTATCACCCATCACCCATTAAAGTGTAAAAGAGGGAAAAATTTGCAGTAGGTGGAGTAGATATAAAATTTTTAACATCCATCTATCCACATATATAGTGATAGCTCTGAGAGGGCAGTAAGTAACCTTTGCTGCCATCAAGGTGTATTGCTATCAATCATACAAATGCATTGGGCATTTATGGAGAGAAATAAGCAAACCATGGGGAGCTGTTAAAGACAATTTCAATCAGAAATTAACAGTAGAGAAATAATGGAAAAAAGTTTGATGGTGAGTGGTAAACATACAGTAGCTCAAAGAGGTGATGAAAGGAACAAAGATATTTTAACTGTTCGGTCATGTAGACATGATTAAAAGCAAACAGAAGCTTTGACTCCAGTTACATGATCTCTATCAAAAAAATAGATTGTTTGACCCAGTTTCCTAAAACTGAAAAGCAAAAGGCCACCACTCCTAATAGTAACAAGGAATTATGAAAGTTTCAGTGGAAAGACCTGGAAGTAACTGGTAGCAGAAATACAAATTTCCCTTCAGGTCAAGATGTAAATACCATGACATGGACAAGATAAGTTAATTTGCACAGCTAATTTGTCCTTTAATGTATTGTTCATATCCTTTGAAACCATCATTCCTAGTTACATTTCACAAACATGTATACTTACACAAAAAATCGCCCTGCAAATTTCACCATAATTACTGAGAAATTGAGAATAAACTCTGTCCCAGAAAGGGTAATGCCATGGGTGCATGCATATACAGTGATGTTTTATGGGTAAGACTAGAAAGAAGCATGAACCTTTGTTAATAGGCTCTCAAGCTTGATTAACTTTCCTAGAAAATCTACCTCTGTTGCTGGCTTGTGATGGTATTTATAATCATTTCCTGCTTTTCTTTTTATAACCTCTACAGCTTGCTATATGGTGATAGCAGAGTATAAATCCATAGATAAGAGATAATATAACTCTATTTTCTTTGGGTCTGGAACTGAGTGATTTACTTTTAGTCTAGCGTTAACAACCCAAACAGCTTGACTTTCTATCCCTTATGAGCTACTTATAGCAACATTTTCCGTAAAACAGTTAGCTTGCAATCCGAACTCAGACCATTTGCTCATTATATTATTATTTTTTGCAAGCCAAATCCTGATTTGTGCTTTCAGTTTCAATGGCAGTTTGTCAGAGAAGAAGAGAATCCAGCCTTTTTAAGAAAGTCAGCAGTAAATATGTCATCAAAACATTTTTTCTCTAAAAATACTGAAAATAGATAATATGATAGAAGGCCAGCTGTTATTTCTGGAAAATGTATGGCACAATATAATTGCACACTCCCTCTGTTTCCATTCAGGTCTCATTTCAAAGACCTGGTAATGCCTCATATTTTAAAATACTTCAAAGTACATGTTTCAAGATACTTCTTATGTTGAGTCAGAAAAAGACAGTTTTCTCTCAACAAAGCCAAACTTCTGCAATTATAAGGACACTGAGGTGTGATTTAACGAACTGTTCACAATCTACTCGTGATTTAAAGTCTCATGCTTCTAGCAGAGATTTGGAAGTAAATAAATGCTGTGTCAGGGCACTGCAGGGACACTGGCTCCCAGGGCTGGTGTCGGAGCAGGCACAAGGTCATGTAGTGCTGGGGCCTGGCAGCGACTGATGTCCCTGGGCCGGGCCGGGCCGGGCCGGGCCAGGCTGGGGGGAGGAAGCCAGCGGTGGACAGGGATGGGGAGAGCTGGGAGTGACCTCCAGGGCCATGACAAGCTGGTAGTATGGGTTTAGAAAGAGTATCTTTTATAACTCCTTTATGTCAGATTAAAATGTATTTATATAGATAAGTTCTCCAAGTAAAGATCTTCCTATTGTATTGTGGACTGTAGACAAGGTTTAGAAGGAACAACAGATTAGATTGGTCATAAGGCATTTATTGACCCATCTAACCACCATTAACGTCACATCATGTGACATGCATGTGCAGGGATCTCTGGTATGGTAATGGCCAAGTGAGCTGCATCTTCTCCCTTATCTCCAGTCCTATTTGCTGCAATGTTCAGCTCTTGCGTATTATTGTGGTATTTGATCATGCAGCTGCAGTAAATGAAGCTCCTTCCCCAGTCAAGTGCCAGAGAAACTACTGAGTCAGATAGGGAACGATTTCTATCAGGACTCTGAAGTTTTTCATTTTATTTATTTATTTATTTAGCAGGGCAGAAGAGGTGGATTTTGCATTGTGACAATCACAGCACAGCTACATGCCAATTGCCGTGCTGTAGTTGATGAAGCCCTCCAGTAACTGCTCTTTTTTTTTATGGCTGAACAAAATAGTTTAATTAATATTAGTTTCAATTCACTGAAATATCAAATTATAATCAACTGAACTAGAATGACAGACAAAAGGTTGTTTCCAAAAAAAAAGTGAAAAGCAGAACAAAAAAAAAAAAAAAGAAAAAAAGAAAGTCTTCCACAGGGAGAAACTGTAATCTCAAGGTTGTCTAGGAAGAGAAAACAAGCATATGTGTTAGCTGAAGGCTTCTGATTACTGAACAAGTCTTAAAAGTTCAAGCTACTGTCTTTTCTTAATTAGCATTTAACAACATATTTTAGCGTAATGAGAATTTTGCAAAGTAACCTCTGGACGAAACGAGGATTAAACAAGAGCAGAGCAAATAAATGAGTCCCACTAGATAGCCTTCCATCACCCCTGTCACCATTTCTGTGTGCTTCATGCTCATTACACTCTGCCTAAGAATTAAGCTGAATGTCCAAGATGGACATGAAAAATTATGGATTTAAAACGCTTATATCACATCACGAGCAAGGAACTTTGTCTTCCATGCTACAGGCAGGAGCAGCACTGATCATTTCTCACACAGCACCATAAGCCTTTTTACTGTGTACTATTACAATGATTTAAACCTCGTAGTCTTTTAAGGGACATCATATTTAATATTATCTGTCTAAACTAAACTGTAGTTCATGTTATTTTTGCACTGTTTTACAAAATGAAGATGAGATTTTGTTGTTTTCTTTTAAATTATCACACAGCAGTGTGATGAAGTATCCCAGGTGGAATTAGACCTTGAGTGCCTGACTGCACTCAGGAGAGCAGGGCAGCGCTCAGCAAATTCAGAAATGTCCCTACTATCGTTTCAAATGGCTAGGAACGGGCCACGAATCACCAGAAATGATCAAATAATTCAGAGCAAGAAATTTTCTGTGTCATCAGATTGTCATGTAACTTTTCAATAATTTATTATTATTACTACTTGTTTTCTAAATTTCTTCAAGGTTTCATGGAAATGTGTACAAAACTCTATAAGAATCATCCTGAATCAATACCTGATGCATGAACTCAAACTTTTTTAGAAACTGTGGAATGCTTCGGATGTAGGAGAAAGATCAGCTGGAATATGATGGAGGCAAGGCCCTGAAAATAAAATACAGAGACCAGACTGACTACATTAAATCTAAGCTGATGAAGAAATACCTAGAAAGAGTTTTCAGCAAGACAGGTGAAATAATTAGTTCAAATAGAAATGGAAGGGCCTATGGAGAAATCAGGTGGCTTTTCAAAAAGCATAAAAACATGTACAACTTCCAGTTTCCTCTTTGCCATCTCTGAGGGAAACAGGAAAGGGGACAGAGAGTTGGAGAGTTTCCCAATTCTTTTATTGAAGCAGCTGTTGCTTAATAGCTTGGGGGAAGAGAATTCACCCATCTTGCCACAAAAGTGCTGCTGAACCATTCAAGCAGCACGTGTTTTTTTTTAAGAAAGGAAAACAGCTGCAGATTTCTTACCCTTAAAACATCTGTGTTATATGTGGTGGTTTGGAGAGCCTGGTGATACTTGCAGGCCTGACATGAGTTGCTGCATTGATCCATTCTGCATCTTCAGAGGAATCCTTGTCCCCAGATGCCCACCATTGTCTCTGAGAGCAGCACCTTCGGAGTAAAATTTAAAGCATAATGTATGGCAATGTAGGCAAAAAAAAAAAAAAAAAAAAAAAAAAAAAAAAAAGTACAAAGGCTGAGTGTACCAATGGGCTTTTAATGTTTGTAATTTTTTGTTCATGCTGGGAGGAAACCAGTAGAAACAGCACTTTACGTGAGACAGCTGTTGTTGCAGACTGCAGACAGTGACAGGCTTTACTAGCTCAAGGCATTCCAAATAATATTTTTTTTACAACACCTTTTTTACAACACCTTTTAAGATAGTCAGACAGAGACACATTACAAAGCACCATGGCATCAGCTACAGGCAGTCTCTTATCCAGATTCTCAGAAATGCAGTAACAAGGGAAGCTGATGGCAGGTCAGGACTTAGGTAGATTCACAGAACTGTGCTGGAGATGCCTGCCCACATTGTATGTGGCTCAAGGCTTTTGTCAGCATTAAACCTTGCACTATTATTTTCAAAGATAAGAAATATGGATGAATATGAATGCTTTAAAAACCTTAGTACAAATATTACTAACTTTTTAAATCCCTTTAGCTGGTATCAAGAATAATTTACATTGGAAATGGATTTTTATTTATTTGTGTAGTTAAGTAAGGGATAAAGTTTTAAAACTGCTCTAAGACAGCTGTTTCTATTTAGCTCTTGTAAATGGATAATCATGTGGTCTTGTACACACACAGTTGGGTCCATTAAATGTTTCCTTTCTCTGTTCAGATGCCTCTGCTACTTCCCATGAATATAGCCACTAAAAGCTGTTCAAAGCTTTCCTAATGAAACCACAGGGAAACTGCCAGTCCATTTGGGGTTTCAAAATCAATTACCCTATCTCAGTGAAATGAGGAAGTTTTCAGTCACCGTTAGACCCAGTTCCTTTCCCCAAGTTGCCATAGATGCTGAGGGTGAAAGCAAATGCTCCGTCAGAGAGCGAATGGGAGAATCCAAAGAGGGGATGAGGTTAGCTGACAGCTTCCCAAAGACGTTGTAAAATTATTTGCTATCTGACCAATGCTTCCATTTTCCAAAGTTAATGGTGGTAGGAAGGACCTGGATCCTTTTAAGGTGGTTTCTGGAGAAGCCAGACTCTAAATTCCGATTTGGCTTTGGGTAGAGTATTCATCTAAGTAACAAAACCAAATGAAATGAACCTATTAGCAGGGCATGTTGAAGGTGGAGATTGCACACCACATAGGTGCAGATCAGCTTCTGGAGAGTCCAGCTGTTTACTTGTGAATTCATGCAAATAGAGCTGAATTAATCAACTTCTATTGACAAGGAATGTTACACCTCAGTGCGGTTTTCCAACTGCTTTGGAAACCCAGCTGCATGGCTAAGCTCAATGGCTTTCTCTTCAGTGGGAACATGTTACTATTGCAGCAAAAAACTTTTGATAAAAATATACACACAAACTAATGAAGTACCCAAAACACCCACACTATATTCATACCGACCTGATTTACTCAGTCAATTAATACAGTACATAGGAGATAACTCGGGTGAATCTTAAGCATCTTCACATTCACCATGGGCAGTCCTTCGTGACATGGAGCATAAAATAACTTTCTGGATTGCACAGTTGGTACCAACAGAAAAAAAATGAATTGTAATTTGCTTATTTACAGAATAACTCGCCCCCACCCAACCATCTGAAACACAAGACAGATTAGAAAAATCAACTGCATTTAATCACATTCATCCCCCAAACTCCTTTTTTCTTTACAATGGAATTAAATTTGAAAGATGAGAATGGCTTACATGCCATCACAATGCTGACTCAATAGAAAAGGAATAGATTCATGAATAAAGGCACTAAGTTTCATTTACATTGGTTTGTGACATGTTTTGCTACTTGTAATTTATTTTCCAGGCCATTACTGAAGTGTGTATGTATCTCAGAGATACAAATGACTATTTTTCTTCCATTTTTACTATTTACTATTTTGCAATTTAAAATGTTGCCATGCAGCTGAAAGATAAAATTTAGATTGCAGTCCATATAATTAGAGTGAATCATTCTGCATATTAATTTCTATTTAATCCTTCTACTTGGCTGACATAAGGTCAACTTGACAATTAAACTCTTTAGTACAGGTTACTGACTGATCTCAGAGACTTCAGATGGTATGATTGTTTAGTAACAACTTTTTAAAGTCAAGTCAATAAAAATCAAAGAAGGTGTGAAAACGGTGGGTTGAATTTTCCCTATAATATTGTATAGGAAGAAAGGTATTATTTAAGTGCTCTGGATTAAAAGTAGGTTAATTCAGTATCACTGACCTTGAACTCACTGTATTTAAATTTTAAAGAAACACTGTTAGGAGTCAGGTAAGATGATGAAGTAGGGTAACAGAGAGAGAAAGAAAAAATGTTGGAATTAGAGAATCTCTGTGATCTTCAACAATTAAGCTCACAGCCCACAAAACCCAGCTGTTGAAACTGGGCAGTAAAAAGAAGTAATAATATCCTCACAGTACTGATGCAATGATATAATGATAAATTCTACATCATAATACCGTGATAAAGTTTACCAGCAATTCTGACTACATCCCAGCTGGAAGACATCCCCTTCATCAGAGCATGCTACATAAAAACTCATTCAAATGTCTATGCATAATTTGCCATCTGAAAGTTTTAACCAGCTGCTCATAGACACACTTACTTATATTATCTTACTTCAGTGATTCAGAGAAGAAATTTTCTTCAGCTTTTTGAAAAAGTTAGGGAAATTATGTCTGTTTTCCCCTTATGGTGTTGTAATTACATTAGTGTGGAAATGGCCACTGAAGCTTTATTCAGAATACCCTCAGACATCTTAAAGCACAGATCTTTAAGGCTGGTTTGTCTTTAGCAGATGCTTTATTATAGGCTCTTAGCCTTCTAATCCGCAAGCAATTAGGAGGTCCTTTTAACTACTCTGGAGAGCTAGACATTTACTCTGCAGTCCAATGAATTCTTTGGGAGATTTGGCTGATTTGTGGGCTTCTTCTTTTTTTTTTTTTTTTTTTTTTTTTTTTTTTTTTTTTGTAAAGGTACAAAAAGAGTATTTTTAAAAGTGCACTGATAGAAGTGAAAGTGTTACATTGGCAGTAACTTCAATGAATTTGTAATTGGCTGATTTTGGCTGTCTTTAGCTATGCAGTTGTGTGCCTTCAGCCCTCACCTGAGTTACTCTGCTCTCCCCGCTCAAGGCATCTTATGCAGAGATAGTGATGAAGCTTAAGAAATGCCAGGGCTGTGGTTTTGCATAGTTAGGAGCAGGAGAGGGTGCAAGGGAACATTTTTCTCTTGGTCCACAGCCACCATGGGTTAACTTTTATATTATGCTTCAACATGTAAATTAATGTTTATATTAATGGCTGCTTTTCTAAGGTGCTCCATCAAGAGTAATTTCTCTTGAAATCTTGCCCTCTGCAAAATATTCTATGATATGATTACTTCCCGGCCGGAGATCTTAATTTACCATCATCTGATGAGTAAATTTTATGACAAATATATCAATAGAACATAGCTTTTAGATAGGACACTCTACCAGAGGATCTGACAGTGTCTTACAGAAAGAAACTGAGAAAGCCTCCTAATTTATGTTAACTGGTTGACTATGTTGCCCAACAGGGAGAGAAACGTGGAAGAGGTGCATTGCTAGAGCATAGCAAGCCAGAAATACATCATAATCAAGATTTCTGTATTTCAGTCCTTGGATCCAAACATTAAAAAACATGACTACTTTTCTGACTCTTCTGAGCATATTCTCATCTTATCCAGTTTACCTTGTATGCTCAATGGCCTGTGGTGCAGAGTTGGATTCTCATTAGAATGTAGAGCAGTTTATTTACAAAATTGCACAGTATGTAGCTCAGGACTTCACAGTTTATGAACAGTAGAAGTGCTTTGGAGTATACAAAATATTACTTCAAACACACTTTAACTCTATAGAGGGACTAATGCTTAACTTTCATTCTTTTCTGTGCCCTGTAATTTTTTTCTGCAGCCCTGATTATTGTATTCATGGCCAAGCAAATCTAAATTCCTTCCTCAGCTTTTAGGAGAAAAAATATGCATCTTTGATAATATTATTTTCCTTTGTTTCTTTTCTAAAAGTACTTGACTTTCTAAAATTTCCTGTAAATTATTTTGTTGAAAAACTAAGAACTTTTTGTTACAAAACACTGAGATCAAATATATTTAGAGTGTGATTCAGTAATATTTGAGCCAAACACCAGTTCTCAGATCGTAACTTTGATTCTCATCCTTCATCGTTCAGAGGAAATGACCTGATGCTCATGATAAATCTGGATTTAAAAATCAAATACCTCTTTGGATCTAATTTTGTTCTCTCTAGAGCAAATGACAAAACAGTTATTGGTGTCAGTGGAATGGCGTGGAAAACTCTAATCTTGAACTTTCCCTGTTGTCATAAATGTTTCTCTTGGAATACATTAAACTAAGGCCCCAGGATAGGCTCTTTTCACAAAAACTAGGTAATTGTTTTGTGAAACACTCAAATACAAGTTATGATGTATATATTACCCAATTATGTGAAAGCTACTTTAATAATAATCTAAAGTTACCTTTTATTTCCTTCATGGAGTAATCGAGAATTTAGATCCACTAGAGCATTTTTTCCCCTCTTTTTCTGGTACACTATATGGCTATAGTGTCTAAGAACACTTATATTGTCAGGCTGGAAAGGGACTCAGACTTGCACTCCAGCCTAAACTTCTGCACACACAGTATAGCTCTTGGAGCTCGCCAGCTAGATCAGCCTGTGAAACTCAAACAGGAGGGAGGTTAATATGTGAAACGGTTTGGACTCTCATAACCTTCAATCCCACACAGTTTTAACAGCTTCAGCCCTCCCTTGGACACGGCTACAAAGATACAGGATAAAGCCTTATGTCTGAGAGTTGTCAACGCATCAAATTTCATTCCAGCAGGATTCCCTTCTCAGTCCATCAGGGGCTCAGGGAAGGGTTTTCCTTGTCAGAGGCATAATACGGCTTCCTGATGATTTCTCACCTTCCTTAGGACTATGAGAAATGTAATATTACATGGTGTAGGAAATCCTCCCAGGTTACTCAGCTCATGTGTCTTGCTCACAAAGCTATGCTGATTGCTGGATCTGACCTTAGGAAGAAATTTTCTTCCTGATGAGATTGGCAAGGCTCCCAAGACTTCATCTGTCTCATGCAGTGTAACTTACCTAATCAAGTCTCTGCAAAAGACTGCAGGGCTCTCTGATGCAGAGAGTGCTTTGGTCTCCCTGGTCTTTCCGACTCTTTACCTTACAGGCTGGAATTGTTCTGACCTAATGAAGTCATTTCCTGGCCTTAATTCCTAAATTCTAGTAAACCTTTTAAAATACCTTTTCTATAATATGCATTCTGAAGGAATCAGAGACAGAATTAATTCTCTTCAACTAGGAATGGTATCTTAACACACAGGGAAATGGAATATTCTTCAGAGGTGCACAAAAATGTAAAGAAACTAAATTGTAAATGTCTGAACAACCTTTTGGGAAGAAGATGACTTAAAATACACAGATATTGGTGTATTCATTTTTTCTTCAGTCTAAAAAAGTGTTGTTGGTTTGAGTGTCTTTTTTTCTTTCTTTCTTTCTTTCTTTTTTTCTTTTTTTTCTTTTTCTTTTTTCTGCTGTGGCACAGGGAGATTTGGGTGTTTTTTTTTTTTTTTTTTTTTTTTTTTTTTTTTTTTGCATAGTGTGAATCTCTGCAGCTGGAACTCTATGAATAAGAACACCATGAGTGCTATCAGTTAATCTTTTTCTCTTTGGGCATTAGTTTTGACCTGACTCAGAAAACTTATCTCAATTTGAGATAAGTGAATATTCTCATACTTTTACATTTTTGTGTGTGACTATTTCATAAAAAATGGCAAGTGTCCCCTGTTTTGATTTCTTCTTTGTCATTTCCTTCAGTTCTTTAACCCCTCTTGACTGAACTCTTAGAAGTATGTTCAAGCTGTGTTCACACAAGATCACCTGTAATTTTTTGCAACAATATTTGTCATGCATATTCAGTACTACTACAAATGATTCCATTTCTGTTCAACTAAATCGCTCTTTATTCTTCATCACCTCTCTAGCCTGCTGATGTGCCCACATTTACCTGATTTCAAGCCTAATCTTCTTATACTCATAACTTCATTTTGTTGATAACCTGTTTTTAGCCTTGATTTAAAAATTACTGTATGACAAATTAAATCTCACTGTTGTCAGCTCATCATATGTGCCAACTACATTTTTCAGTTTCATTATCTTTGTATCTATGTTTGGTTAAGGCATCTTTCTCTGCATATATCTGACCGACCAAAACATTCACCAAATCAATTATTTCTCAGCCTGGCTGGAAGCACACCTTGAGCAATTTCAATTTAATATTTAAAATGTTCAGCTTTTAGTTTTTATGTTTACATTCTTTCTTATTCTCATTGTAGAAAATTCCATCCTGTGGACAGGAATCCTCTCATTCCAGCACTAAAAAAAAACAGCTTGATTTTTTTATTTTTTTTTAAAGCTATTTGAAATATTTTATTGAGTATTAAGCAAATACTAAGATTATGTAGAATGGAGTTCAAAAACTCACCTTGCAAAATAAAGTATACAGCTTTAAGCTTGTATTAATAATTTTCGCAATGTCCATTCTTTTAACTGTGAATTTGTAGAATTTTTTTTTAGATAAAATAAATTATTGAGAATAAAGGAGAATTTATTCTCATTAACAGGCCAAAATTTTCCATTCATTCATTAAAAGCTTGAATATTTTTAGTGATTTTGCTTCCCTAGTTTTTTGATTGCACACATCCCATAAATGTCAGATCACCAGGCTGCTTTTAAAAACCTTATTATTCAATATGCTGTGATTTTACTTTTCCCCAGGGTAACTAAACCATAAGACTCACTGACTTTAATATACTTTCTTCTTCTTCTTAGTATTGACTAAAATCATAGTCATTCTGTTATTCCATGGGAGTCTATAGGGCATTAGGATGCTGTGCTTTTTAATTTTAATTCAAGAAAAGATCCACCTTTTTTGAGGTATTATATTACATAGCATGGTACATTATTTTTTAAATTATTTAACATCTCATCCAACTTTTGAATTGCTCTCTATCACAGCTGCTTTTCAGAGCTGCAATGCTTTCAAATCTAGGCATGCTAAATCCTGCTTTTTTTTTTTGTAGACTGAGTCTCTGCTCAGTCTACAAGAAGTTTTATACAGGTAGAAATATTTCAAGTACACTGTTAGACAAGTATGAACCTGAGTGCGGATTCAGTCATTTCTGGGTAAAAATGTTTATGCCTGCAGGGTCTATAGATGTATACACATTTTACCTGAGTAGCTCTTCTACATCTCAAGTAGGAATAGATCTAATAATGTTTATATATCAGTTGTACGTAACACTTTAACTATGTCAGGTTAGTAAAAACAGTATTTTTCCATGATTAGAAATGTCCTGTATTGTTCTTTCATATCTAAAGTAATAACGATTAAACTTTAAAATGACATTTTCTAAAAAGTGATTGCATCATAATAAATAGTAATCACTTATCACTGCAATTTCCACTTTTTCCCACCCCCTCATCAGGCTTGAGCAATAATTTGGCTAAATACTAAAATAATGAGAAGTTTCTTCAGTACCTGAGAACTGTAATTATTTTAGTGACAATCCTTGATAGAGTTTGCATATAGCTGAGAACTTTAACTTCATGGGCTAAACTTGAGTGTGGATGCTTCATGGATTGTTCATTATGGATTTAATCATCCAGAGCTTTATGCTGTTAAATAGACAACTGAATCCAGCCAACTGGCTGTAGTTGAGCCTTTAAGGGATCTCTAATGCACTTGGCATTTTCTATGAAACCATAATTCAGTTTTGATGACTTAGAAGGAAACTTTAATGGTTTTCTCAATACACAAACTTCAGATTAAAGCTGTTATACTTGCCAGATGATGAATGAAGTTTCTTTGACAGCTAGGCCATCACATTATCATAATGTAGAAAAAGGCAGAGAGGGTGTAAAGGAGAAAAGAAAAAATTGTGAGGAAACATATAGTCTGATTGTCAGAAATTCCCAGTGCCTCCAGCTCTTATTGAGTTCAGTAGAACCTGCACGTGCTTTCACTTCCAAAAAACTCAGGTCGTTCTTGCATTAAAAGTCAAAAAGAGACCAGGCATTGAAAAAGCATTACTGTCCACTTTTGTCTATTCCAATCAAAATGATCTTTCAAAGCAGAACTGCAGGTTCAAGCATATCGTTTTTTCAACCTTGAAGCAATATTTTCCTATTTAGCAGGACAATTTCCTGGAAAATGCTGTCCTAACAATCATGTCATTTCATCTTCCGTTTAGAATATACATGGCTTGATTGGAAGCAACATCTGAGAAAAACAGCTTATCATCCATTATGTTTTTTTTTTATTAAAAAAGAAAAAAAAAAAAAAAAAAAAAAAAGTCTCCTGGAGCCTACTCAATGATTGTTTTCTTTGAAAGTGTAATTGGGTAAAAAAGAAAACAATAACTCATTTTTCATGCATTAAAGGAGCATTGTAAAAAAAAGAGAAAAAGTTCCAGTGGCTAAATGTTGTTCAGCCTAGAGAAGAGAAGACTGAGAGGGGATCTTATCAATATGTAAAGGTATTTTAAGGGAAGATGTCAAAAGGATGGGGCTGGACTCTTTTGAGTGGTGCCATGTGACAGGACAAGAGGCAACAAGTGCAAACTGAAACATGGGAAGTTCCACCTGAACATAAGGAAAAACTTGTGCACTGTGGGGGTGACAGAGCACTGGAACAGGTTGCCCAGAGAGGTTGTGGAGTCTCCTTCTGTGGAGATATTCAAAAGCCATCTGGACAAGGTCCTAGGCAACCTGCTTTAGATTACCCTGCTTGAGGTGGGATTTGGCCTAGATGATCCTCAGAGGTCCCTTCCAGCCTCAACCATTTTGTGATTCTATGAAATGCCAAAAGGTAAAAGGTAAAAATAGTTACATTTCCTCTGCTTACCATTACTGAGAGCCATTTTCTCTTTAAGATCTTTTACCTGTTGGAATTTTAATGAAGAATGCAAGCTACAATTAATGACAGGTGAAACCAAAGAATCTGTACAGTATTAAAGGCAGTACCACCCTGGAGAAATAATGGAGGCATGGGAAATTCCATCACATTCTCTTTTGCATCAGAAATCACATTATTTGCACATATCTCCCAAAACTGATGGTTCTGAGCAATAAGTTTCAGTTCAAACAGTGAGAAAAGGATTCTTGACATACATGACAGCTATGGCAAATGGGAAATCACAGAAGTCCACTGGATTATTTCTGATATTTGGAATATACATATACCATCATCTAAATGTAAATATTAATTTCTTGCACAGTATAACCCTGCTTCCCTAAAATAAAGTTTCCTGTACTTTCAACAGGACTTTTTAACTTTCCAGTTAGCTAAAAAAAATAGGAAACTAGCTCAAAGGCAGAGCTCAGAGGGTCGTCATCAGTGGTGTGGAGTCTAGTTGGAGGCCTGTGGCTAGTGGCGTCCCCCAGGGCTCAGTACTAGGTCCTGTTCAACTTTTTCATCAAGAAGATTTGTACCGATAAAGTTGGTGAAACAGTACAAAAGGCTTCTGGACAGACTCTGGAACTTTTTCTGTGTAGGTTTCCCCGGAGCAAGTTAGCTAAACATCTGCCATAGAGAGTTCAATTACAGTCAATTCTACTGTATGGAGAGACACAGAAGAAGGGAAATCAGGTAGGTGACCTCTCCTGCTGCACATTTCTGTGAGTCTCTGCTCCTATTTTCTGCTTAAACAAAAAAAAAAAACAATATTCAAGAAGATATACATATGATGCAAGTGATTAATATAGAAATATAACTAAACCACCTCTCTACTCTAGTAAGCTTTCAGTCATGCTGAATCTCAGTTTGAAACAGCCCCAGAGGAAGAGGCTAGATAGTATTTTAACAATTTCCATACACTTTTCATTACCATTTTGGAACAACATGTTTCCAGTGAAGAAATCCCAAGGTGATTTGCTTTCCTCTTTCAGGCATAAATTGTAGCAGAGTGTTAGAAGAATATTAAAAGTGATGCAAAAAAATCAAATAAAGAGAAATAAAATAATCTATTTAAATATAAGCTTAGATGTTTTGGGAATTCTGAGGTTTTTTCTTTGTGTGTGTGTGTGTGTGTGTGTGTGTGTGTGTGTTCTTCAGAACAAAACTCTGTTGCTAAATCAGTGAGTGTAAAGAAGATCTCCTTTAAAATTATTTGGGGGAAGTCTGGGGGGGATTTTGAGTTTTTTTTTTTTTTTTTTTTCTTAATGTATCTTCCTTGGAACCAAATTTGTAATCTTTGAGCGCTTGGAATAAACGGATATAGTAGATAGGAAAACCACTTTGATACAGTCCAACAAAAATCACTCAGTTCTCAAGACAAGATAGTGACATAAAGCTATTTACATAAGAATGTTAAACTTCATATTAAACAAAACTCTACACTACATATTTTATTTGCTGTTATGCTTACAGTTCCCAAGGGGTACAGAAACTCACTGTAAGAAAAAAAAAAAAAGGATATTTGTCTTTATGTTCTTAGGGTTTACCTCTTCATTTATCTTGTTGCATTTGCGTATATAATTTGCAACATCCTGAAAATTGTTCGTATTTTCTCTGAGGACCATAGTTTACTGCAGCAGTTCTAAGCAGAACAGAGACTTTGGGGAGGGGATCAGACTTGGTGAAGGTAGGCTGAGTTCTGCAGCAGCTAGCTCCATACAATGAACAATATCTTAACAGTGCAGCTGGCAATCCAAAGTGATAACCAGATAATCTGGCAGCCAGTTGAGAAGAAACCCCTATCATGTAACAGACTGGAGTCTAATATTTTCTAAATTGCCTTGACACAGAATTTCTAAGAACTTTGATTTAGGAGGGGAAAAAAAAAAGGTGATAACTGCAAAGGAAGTGAGGTACATTTTAGAAGCCCTACAAGGAGGAGATGGCTCTTTTACAAGAGTGATAGTAGTATTCTCTCACCTACTTTCAGCCATTCCTCATAATTATCGGGTTCCCTGTAAGGTGGAGTGAAGTACCTCTCTGGGGCACTTCACCCTGTACAGAGATCCCTCAGGCAGGTGAACTCCCTCCTTTCAGTGTAGCAGGAGCCACCATGACTCACTTGAACTAAATATCCAATTTTATGGTCGTTAAGGTAAAAGGATATGAATTCAGCCCTTAGTGACTAAAACATCCAAAGCAGAGCAATTTGCTATCATCAGAGTTCCACAGAGCTTTATTCTGATGTAAGGTGTTTTATAAACAGTACAATGATAATCAAAGGAAAGCATGTGTCCCCAGAGCCTTTGAAGATGTGATTTGCTGTAGCCAGGTTCTGAAAATTTCTTAGGCAAAGGTGCAGAAGTGTGACAGCTTTTGTTTTAAAGCAATAAAGCAAAATTTTAGCTTTCAAAGCTCATGGTAAACTAAAATTAGGACAGATGGATTTTAGTGGTTTTCATACATGGTAAATGTCCAAGAAAAAATAGAAATACATTAAATTATACATATGCAAAGTTATGTTTATCTATTCAAGCTGATGGTTGTAGTACGTAGCTACGAATTTGGAAAACACTTTTTGCATAAGTTCAGATTTTTTCAAAAATTAAATGATGATATAAACCTAGGGGGAGATAGGAATTAAGGTCTCAGTGTGAGGTGATGAATGGTAGGAAATCATGAGTAAGAAATTAATAGAGCCAGGCTGAATGGCAGAATGAGCTGCAAGCCTAGAGCTTATAAAAATTCTCAGGGAGTCCAAGGGTTAAATATGAAAGAGCAGGAGAAGGGGCTAGAGGAAAGTCTGAGAAGACAGTCAGGAAGAGTTGCAGGTGAAGAAAAAGTCACATACAAGGAAGGGGAGGTAAGGTAAATAAACGAACGAAAAGAACCCCAAAATCTTTATTAGATGCATAATGAACTTGAGGAAACAAGGTGCTAGAGAAGAGGAGTAGCCAAAATATGAAAGGCAGTAAAGGGTTGTCTTTTCTGTTTTTCTGCAAGAGCAGAAGGCTGGACCTGATGATCTGTGGTGTCTCTGTGGCTGTGCCTACTCTCATAAATAAAAGTGGCCAGTACCAGTGGCCTGGCCCCCGGGGGGCCACACCTCCATTAGGTAAGTAAGCACCAAAACTCCTGCCGTAAGGATACTAAGAGCTTCATCTTTTCATTTCAGTTGTACCTCTCTTCAGTTTATTTATTACAGTTTATTTATCTCATGGTGTCTGGAACACTTTTGTAGTTTATAAACAATGGCCGAGCCTAGGGTTGGCGAAGCCAGATTTCCAAAGTACAGCCTCTAATTTAGGGGGCCATCATTTTTTCGTCACCTGAGACTTAATTTTCCAAACTGCTTTGTAAATAAATTGTAACGTAAAACAAATAATCCTGAACTCATATTTTATTGTTATTACTAGCTTTTATTGTTTCAGGCAAAACAGACCTAATAATTAGTGTGACAGAAGGTAGAACCAGGAAGGCAGATCTTGTTTATAATCACAGGAGAAATACTTCACTGAAGACACTGAAGACAATTTGAACTCAAAATACAAACAACATAATTAATTTTAAATTAAGAACAAATTACTATTTTACCTATCAAAGGGGAATACAAAGCATAAACATTTCATATTTTTTTTCTATTAGACTATCTTGAGGAGTTCTCAGTACTGATTGTTTGCAGTTGTCAGGTATTGTATTTTTATGTATTGCAATGAGACCTCAGAAGACAATAGATATGAATGTTTTTTTGTCCTTGATTTGACTCAGTTTATGATATAATTATTTTTTTCTAAGTATGCAGATGTTTTGCCTATGTTGTATATAAAAACATTTTAAAATGTTAACCATAAAATCTTTTGCACAGAGAGTTAAACTTAATATGACAAAAGCACATTCAATCTATATTCTTAGCTCAAAATTTACCCCAAACAATCTGCTTTTGAAAATATCTATGATATTCTTACAAAAATGTTTTACAATTTCCTCTTCCCTTAATTTCTCCTTTTCCTGTTCTTGCAACTGCAAAAAGAAGGCAAACCAAAAGTGGGTGAGAATAGTGACAAAAACATGCACGTTCTCAACTTGCACCTTCAGGGCTGGTATAATTCTCATGACTTCAGGTGTGTAAAATTGCACTATCCAGTCTACTCTAGGTGTCTGTCTTCCCTTTTGCAATCATTGAAGTTTGAGACAGAGGCATTTCTAAAGGACAGTTCATACCTCCTAGGACAAGTGTCTAAGACTGATGTGTTGAATTAAACTCTGGAGAGCCTTTCTCTGAATTTTTATTGTAGAGGGAACCTAGTTAACTAGCTAGACTTAGTTTCTACATTATGTGTATCCCACCTTTTACTGAGGAAATTCTAGTTGTTTGCTCATTTTTCCCTGGGCCTGGAGAGTGTCACTAAAACATTTTCAGCTAGTTCTCTAGTATCCCTCTTTTAAGCATTGTAACATTGTCTCGCCACCACGGGGCATTATGCCAATATTCGGCTTAGACTGTGGAAAAGCATCATTGACAGCAATAATGAGGAGGACTGGGACAAACAGAGCAACAAATGTTGAGTGGAGAGGTGGAGAGTGTTACGGATTACCCCCCTGGGCAAGCTCTTCTGTGTGACAGTCACTTGCATCAAAGCAATTTCAGGGTCCTAACTTTGCCAGCATTAAAGGCTCTCTTTCCCATTAGGATCTGGATAGGCTTTGCTTGAACAATTTCTTCATTGTGTTAAAACAGTTTCTATCAACATTAGGAGGGCAAATTTTTTGACTTCTGAGGCTTTACAACGTGTTTTACAGTCAGGGCAGGTATAACAGAAGCTTACAACAATGCAGCAAAGGATCTCATTTCAAAGCTATCTCTTATGGGCTCCACTTTTTAGGATTACAGTGCAAAAGAGCAACTACTAATATTAAGCAGCCTGTCTGTCTTTAGGGGATAAAAGCAGATTTTTCACATCAGGTAGTGATGAGCCTGCATCAGAGTTTTCCTTTTGCCTGTTGCTCATTATCTTGTACTGCCCTTCTTTCAGCAGAAGATCAGCATCTTTACTATTTCAGACACCTACTGCTAAGATTACACACTGATGATGCTTGTCCACAATGGTCACTGATTCCCACCTGTTCTGCTAGCTATGTGCAAAGGGCTTGTTCTGAAGTATAAATTGGACAGTACATGTTTAGGTTCTGACCCTACGTAGGTTTATACAAATACAACAGAAGAATGTGCTTAAAGTTATGATTCTTCAAACTTTGATGAAGATATTGTGTCTAGCAAATATAGAAAATCTTGAATATTTCAAATTAATTGCAAGACATCATCTGATTGCTTGTGCTCAAAAAAAATCAAGCTCAAGCCTGAAGAGGTTCAGAAAAGGGCTAAGGGAACAGAGAGATTATTCTAACAGAGAGAGAGATTAGGAAAGACTGGCCTATTCAGCCTAGCAAAAGCCAAGTGTGGAAACAGACATGAAGTAAGTATTTTGATGTAAAAACACCAGGGAGGGAGTTAAGCTCTCTTACTGATGTGAGAACAAGCGGTTATAAACTGACCACAAATATATGCAAGTGGGGATCTAGAAGAAGCATTCTCTGATTACTAATATACTTGGAAAAGAGGAAGGGAAATGAATGATGAAGCAGTAAAGAAGAATATGTATGAAGAATAAGGCAAACAACTGCAAGCATTTTTTTTTCTCTTACCTCAAAACGTCATATGAATTTTGAATTAGCCTTGACCTAGGGAAAGAAAAAATAGATCTGCAGATAGATTGTAGGTGACATTGAGCCAGGAAAGAAATTATTACTTGGTGACCTAAAAAGAACTAAGTTAGAGTATGTTAATTTCTGGCCTCAAGAAACACGTATTCAAAGAGTAAGAGCAGCTCACATTAGAAAGGACAATGATTTATGTATGTATCAGCCAAAGAGCACTAGCACATTGTTTTATTATATTACTGTCTATGGATTTCTACTGATGCTCTGCCTATCTGGGAGACATGCAGTTCTAAGAAAAATGGAGAGGCACCTCGGAACAATAATCTGGAATCCATGGATCAAAGCACGGTATCAGTAAAGTTCACACTCATTCTTCTAATATAATAATGAATAATCATATTTTCTTTGAGATAGATACTTTAAAAAGAAAACTTGGCAAACTGTAGCATACAAGACATTATCGAGTGAGTAGGACTCAAGCTGCTGCACTGTTCCATGCAGGCTGAACTGGCACAAAGATGGAAGCATTTTCCTGGGATAACAGCAAGGTCACAGAACTCTGCTCCATCCTTACTCTCCACCTTTCCACCTCTTCTCTTTTCCTTTGTTACTCAATCTTGCTAATTACATCCTGAGAGCAATGCCATAATGTCCGAGCTGCTCAGTACCTTTCTCCAAATTAAACAAACAATCTAAAGTCTAGAGCCCTCACACACGTGTTTTGCTTTTTAATTCCAAATTAGTTAAGTGTATTATACCATCTAAAACAAGGTGACCCTATCAGGATTTCCCACATGGCTCTTTGTTTTTATTGCAGAATCATTTAAAAAACAAAACACATAATCCATTACTGTCAGCTGCTTAATGGGAAAGGAATTAAAAAAAAAATCTACCTGAAAAATTCAGTAAATAGGATCTTTGTGTGTCAGATCAGTTGTGCACTGTTTTATTAATGAAGATTCCATTATTGCCTTATTAATTATGAGAATACTCATGCATATTATTAAAATAGAGACAAGAATTTGGAGAACAGTCAACAAATTACATTTAATGACTGTTCCAAAGTTTCTCTCCTACACATCCAAGCTAATTAAAAAGTGCAAATATGAGAGCAGAATAGTAATAATATTGGTTTAGGACTCTGCTGGTAAGATTAAAGGGCTCTATCACATACTGTCTAACCTTCAGATATTAAACTAGAGACAGCCTTTCACAGAAATGATAGTGATAAGCCTTCAAGTGAGTGAGACAGTGTTAGAATGAAAGTTCAACATGCCCCAAAGGAGCCTGACAGTATATGATGACTGGAGGCCTAAAAGCTAATGAAAGATAAACTTTCAACAGAAGAGCTGTCAAAAAAGTAAAAGGTACAAAGAAAAAGCCAAAGCAGGAAAAGAATGTATTCTACAAGAACAGTGAGGAAAAGGAAGATTAGAAGAATAATGCTGTGAAATACTGTCTGATCTTCTGACTTCTAAAATTGTATTTTCTTGTACCAACCTTTTAAAAGAAAGAACTTGTTTCTGGTTTACAACAGATTATGGAAAGCTACTAAAAATAATTTTAACTATTTGTAATGTATGTTCTCAGAGATTTCCCCAAGGTAGATGACATCACTTGTCCATAAATTCAGAATTGCTGGAGTATCCAAAAAGCACTCATGACAAAATTTTTAAAAACATACTATTACCAGCATGTGCCTAATGGGATATAAAAACAACCTAAGCAGGCTAGGTGCCTAACTCCTACTAATTTTGCTGCATTACTTTTTATTTATGAATTCGCCATGGGGTTTACACCAAACAGTTTATTTAATACAAGTAAGAATTACAGATTTAGTTGGTATGAAATACCTCTTGAATAATGTTCATGAAAGCTATCAGTCTATAACGTGCAGACTTTTCCTTTCTCTTCTCTATCAAACTAGACCAACAGTTGATTTTAAGGAAGATGACTTTCAGCCTTAAGAATCCCAAATGAGCACCTGGAAATCAGCAGCCGATAAACTAGAAAGCTATTGTATGACAGCAAAGTTAATTCAGAGGTCTCTGTTGGGAAAAATATCCCTTTCATTATTTCTGTCCCCTGTGATTGATTTTAATTATCAGTTTGATCAGAAATATATTGGTAGGAGGGTCAGAGCTTGCAAAGAAAATCCCCACTGCTCGCAAGCTAATGGGACGCAGCTGCAAAGGAAATAAAGCAGTGTAATTAAACTTTTGTCTCCTTGATTCCTTTCTTCTAAGTATTATAGATGCTATTTTTGTATTAGTGGAGAGAAAAAATAATTAAATAATAATTCTTGACCCTAAGAAGTGTAAAGATACTCCTCATGCATAACTCCAGTACAAATACCTTTCCAATTCTATCTCACAAGGCTCTCAGGGTCTGATAAAACATCCCATTCAGGTCAGCACCAAGCAAAGGGTTGGAGCTGGAGGCAATCAGAGAAACAAATAAGCTTTGAACTTAGCATTTACTGCAAATGCAGCCTGAGAGGAGAGCAGATCTTGGTTTTTGCTTCAGCTCTAATTTCATAGCAGCTTTTTTTTACAAAGTATTTGCTTTGAACCATATTTTCACAGTTCAGAGCACTATGCTCAAGCAATTATTGTTACACTCTTAGCTGGTATTGTTTGTCCAATATATGATTAATTTGTGTTAAAAATGTCCTGGCTAGTATTGAAACATCTCTTCCTCCATGCTCAAGAGCGGTGCATCCCTCTGAGTAAGAAGTGCAGCAAAAGGGGCAGGAGACCTGCATGGGTGAGCAAGGAGCTCTTGGCCAAAGAGCCAGAAGAAGAAAGTACACAGAATGTAGAAGAGGGACAGGCTACTTGGGAGAATTATAGGAATGGAGTCAGAGTATGTAGAGATACAGCGAGGAAGGCTGGAATTGAGTCTGTCAAGGGATGTCAGGGACAACAGGAAGGGCTTCTCCAAATACATCAGCAGCAAGAGGAGGACTAGGGAAAATGTGGGCCCACTACTGAATTCGGCAGGGGCCCTGGTGACAAGGGATACAGAGAAGGCAGAGTTACTGAATGCCTTCTTTGCTTCAGTCTTCACTGCTAAGGGCAGCTCTCAGGAGTCCTGTAGCCTGGGCGTGAGGGAGAAAGTCTGGAGAAGGGAAGACTTTCCTTTGGTTGAGGAGGATAGGATTAGAGACCTTCTGGGCAGGCTAGACAACCACAAATCTATGGGATGCACCCACGGGTACTGAGGGAGCTGGCAGATGTTGTTGCCAGGCTGCTCTCCATCATCTTTGAAAAGTCATGGTGAACTGGAGAGGTGCCTGAGGACTGGAAGAAAGCCAGTGTCACTCCAGTCTTCAAGAAAGGCAAGAAGGATGACCCAGGCAACTATAGGTCAGTCAGCCTCACTTCCATCCCTGGAAAGGTAATGGATCAGCTCATTCTGGAAGTCATCTCCAGACATATGGAGGAGAAGAAGGTGATCAGGAGTAGCCAGCATGGATGCACGAAGGAGAAATCCTGCTTAACCAATCTGAGGGCTTTCTCTGATGGAATGACTGGCTGGGCAGATGAGGGGAGAGCGATGGATGGGATAAGCTCAGGAAGTGTGGGTTAGATGAGTAGACAGTGAGGTGGATTGAGAACTGGCTGAAAGGCAGATCTCAGAGGGTCATCTTCAGTGGCGTGGAGTCTAGTTGGAGGCCTGTGGCTAGTGGCGTCCCCCAGGGCTCAGTGCTGGGTCCCATCCTGTTCAACTTCTTCAGCAATGACCTGGATGAGGGGACAGAGTGCCTCCTCAGCAAGTTTACTGATGATACCAAGCTGGGAGGAGTGGCTGACACACCTGAGGGCTGTGCTGCCATTCACAGAGACCTGGACAGGCTGGAGAGCTGGGCAGAGAGGAACCTCCTGAGGTTCAACAAGGGCAAGTGCAGAGTCCGGCACCTAGGGAAAAATAACCCTAGGCACCAGTACAAGCTGGGGGCTGACCTGCTGGAGAGCAGCTCTGCAGAGAAGGACCTGGGAGTACTGGTGGATGACAAGTTGACCATGATCCAGCAATGTGCCCTTGTGGCCAAGAAGGCCAATGGTCTCCTGGGGTGCATTGGGAAGCGTGTTACCAGCAGGTGGAGGGAGGTGATCCTGCCCCTCTACTCAGCCCTGGTGAGGCCTCGTCTGGAGTCCTGTGTCCAGTCCTGGGCTCCCCAGCACAAGAGAGACATGGAGCTACTGGGGAGAGAGTCCAGCGTAGGGCTACGAGGATGATCAGAGGGCTGGAGCACCTGCCCTATGAGGAACGGCTGCGAGAGCTGGGCCTCTTCAGCCTGGGGAAGAGAAGACTGAGGGGGGATCTTATCAATGTGTACAAGTACCTGAAGGGAGGGTGTCAAGGGGACAGGGACAAACTCTTTTCAGTTGTCCCATGTGACAGGACAAGAGGCAATGGGCAGAAACTGAAGCACAGGAAGTTCTGCCTGAGCGTGAGGGGGAATTTCTTCCCTGTGAGAGTGATGGAGCCCTGGCACAGGTTGCCCAGAGAGGTTGCGGAGTCTCCTTCTCCGGAGATCTTCAAGGCCTGCCTGGACACAACCCTATCTACCATGTTCTAGGTGATCCTGCTGAGCAGGGAGGCTGGACTAGATGGTCTCCAGAGGTGCCTTCCAACCTTTCTGATTCTGTGATTCTATGATCCTATGAAAGTAATATCCTGATTTCAGAGTATTTTTAATACTCCTTCCTTTAAACTGCTTTCATAAGACCCTTTGGTAAACATTCTAATTTGCCAGTATCGGTTGTCTTCCATTTGAATATTAGTTGTTTTAGTAACTAGTATTCTATAAATCATGCTTTTTTCAATGACTATAAAATGTCTAAAAATTATTTAAATTATGATTGATAAATCTATTTTTAAAATACATATCTTCTTTAAAACTAAACAGCACCTTCTATCTGCATCATGGAGAAGTACTAATCAACATTTTCGTACAACACTGTGGAAAAATTCAGTAAGGTATTTATGTAGTAATGGGGAGCCCAAAAGATATTTTAAACAAGCAAAAAATAAAAAAGCTCCTAATTAATTAAAATTAAGACTTTATTTTTTCTCTTGCACAAGTAGTAATTGAAATAATATGTTGAAACAGTCTATTTAGTTTTTAGTTTTTCCTCTTCTGTAACTGCTTGTTCCTTTTTGGGGCGATTTGCAAGGTGAGCACTGAATGGCTGGTCTCAGAAAAAGGTGCTACAGGTTTTTCATTCCTGCAAGTTTTTTCTTTTGAGTAATCAGAGAGGCAATTTCTGAATTCTCAAAGATGAAGAATTTCAAAGACAGAAATAAGAAATATTATCTATCCTGGCAATTAAACCATAAAAGACATTTTTAATACTGAGAAAGAAGGTATTGGGGAATGGTAGAAGTCCAGGAAATATAATATATAACATTTAGGTAGCTCTAACTGCTATCTAGAGAGATCTTTACTACGCTCAAACAGAATCAGATAAGGAAAAATAGCCCTGTTAGTAATGCACACATTAAAATGAACTTGGCCATTAAAATATATTTATAGTTACTGAAGATTATAGCCACAAAATCTCGCTGAAATAACTTAAGTGTAGTCCTGTATATATTATAAAAGAGAGATTATTTCTTCTTGTTTCTTTTTTCTCCAAGGGATGGAAAAGAATGGTTTCCTCTTACCAAGGTTTGCTTTCAGCCATTCACCACTAATACGAGGAAACAAACAAACAAACAAAAAAAAATAGGACCTTTTTGCACATTGTAAAGACCTTCACACTGTCACTGTTCTTCTTCCTTGTATACACTTCATTAAATAGATAGTGTTGGCATTTATATTTTCTCTTTTAGTTTTGAGATCCAATACTTCTCCTAAAAGTCCCTATTTTTAGGATTCATTGCTTCTTAGGATGCTTGATAGTTCAGGAAAACAACAAAACTTAACACTGTGAATGCTTATTATACAAGCTTTGGGGAGTTACATGTTAATTTAAGCACACTTTTATGGTTTTTTCACCTTTAGAGACTTTTCTAATGTGAGGTAAGGAAATATCTTGCTCACTCTTTTGGTTTCCCTTGTTCCCTTGTTCCCCCACAAGCTCACTTTTAAATTGTGACTCTGCTTTTTTTTTTTTTTTTTTTTTTTTTTTTAGAAACAAAGAAAATAAAAAAAAACATTTTTATATATCCTTCACTTTTTGAAGAGATATGCAACCCAGAAATCAAGATAATTTCTATGTTTCTATTTTAAGTGAAAACAATAGATGAGATTGGCAGGAGAATTGTTAGACCTCATTTTACTAGCACTGCCACATTGACAGTTACTATTATGTTTTATTTAAAATTTTTTTGTTTAAAAACTAACAAAAAAAAGAAACAAATCAAAGAAACCAAAACCCTTTTAATTTTTAACAGAGATATTAAAATGTTTAAATGACGCATGGAATATTTCAGCTTAGTCTGTGGTAATGAATCCTTGGAGTACATTCGATTCTTCTTTTATTTATATTGAAATGGTAAGAAGCAACAAAATCCTTTTTTCCAAGAGACTGCATTGTAAGTTTACCAGTTATCAAAAGTAGACAAGACACAGAGAAAATTATCAACCTTTCTCACCCATAAAACCTACCTGAAAAACATGTATAGAAGAACCTTTTCCTACTCATATTAAGAACATACAGTGAAAAAGGAAAGCTTTATTTCATAGTGGATTACTTAGTTTTTGTTAAGACACACACATATTCATTGTCACTGTAACTCAGATGGAGAATTGCAGAGCACATACTGAAATGATACTGCAGAGCAATGCACTATGGATGGGAAGAATGTGGAAATGATATGAAAAATTGGTACAGACTACAGAATCAGCTCTTCCTGCCCAGTAGTCTCAGCAGGGCAAATGTAGGAAAGTGTCAATCGATAATAGATAATGTTTAAAAGATTTTGTTTCCATTTCTTCCTATCCTTAGCATGCAGAACAAAACCATACTTTAATAATCAGAAAGCTTAACATAAAAGGTGATACAGAAGTTTGGGGAAATGATAGAAGTTCAGACCGTTGACCTGATAGATGCAGAAAAACAGCTAAAAACAACAGGGTACAGAAAGAAGAATATTTGGAAGGAGATCAAGCAGTTAACTCTCTGTGGGGAAGGTAGGAGAGAGAATATATTTATGAAAAGGCAGAGAGAAAAGGCATACCAAATGTTAAATTCCTTCTGACGTCCTAGATACATAACTTTTGAATTTGTCACTGTAGGTGACATATCAAATGTAAGAAGAATGTGTTGTTTGGAAAACACTTGTTTGTTCGAAGAAGACATTTTTTCAAGCAGCTGCCTGCAGTTTTAAGAATGATTTACCACTTCCATGAACATAACAGAGGATTAAACGAGTTATGCTCTTTATAACTCTGCAAATTAAAGGTTGAACTTTCTCTCCCTTGCAGAGGATAGTGTCTCTGTTCCACAAGTAATCCCATATGCCGTGCAGTGGATTATTGGTGAATCAAGATAGCACTCAGCATGAATCAGCAAGGCAGACTCTACATCAAAGATTCAAGACACTTCCCAAAACAAAGCAAATAATTCCTGACTTCTCATCCCATTTGGGAAATGTTAACAAGTAGAACGTGTTATAGTCCAGTGACGAATACAGAAAACACAAACCACAAGGTGCTTTACAAATACAAGAACAAAATTGGCTGAGCTCCCATCTGTTCTGCAGCACACATATGGTGAAATTCATCATGACCCAATTGACTAGCTATCTGAGAAACTCGTTATAAGGAATAAGTGAATGAAAATAAAGAAATGAAGATTCCTTTGCCTCACATTTGCTAAATTACACATTAGTCTGAGTAGGGATAGCTTGACAATGAAAGCAAATCTGATGGACAGTAGTGATTTCTGTTCATACTAATGTAGACCTGCAGCATTTAGATAGAACTGGGTCAAAACATGTCCAAAATCATCACTCTAATTTTAAATACTGATGACAACCTTTGCAGAGAATACAGATTCACCTTAGCAGTCCTAAGTGCAGTGAACAGGATGCTAAGTTTTTTCATTTTTCAAAATGTCTAAGAAAGAAATTATCAGGAAGAGAATGAGAAAACAAAGTTGTGTTTAGCAATGAGAAAAACAAGCATCAGCTCAAATGAGGGATCATATTTTTACATCATGCAAGGTGTTTTCATGGCATCTGTTCAGTGGTTTTGGTATACCAAATCGCTATGAGAGCCATGCAAACAGGAAAAATAGAGATCCTTGTCAAACATAAGCCTGCATATTTCTGTTGCATTTGGATTCTCAGCTCCTTTGGGATGGCTGGAGTGGGGAGGGCTTGGGTTAGCTTCAGTGTGGGGCAGGGGAACAGCCTGGAAAGAAGGAGCAGCATTCATTTTGAAAACCTCCCATTTTTTCAGCAAATCATCTTTTTCTCACCCCAGACTGTAAGGTCTCTGCTGCAAAATGCTGTGTAAGTGAGTAGAAATGGAAATATCGCACTAGATCATACTGAGCCCAGAGCACTCATTAGGAAAACCCACATTTTCTTGCAAAGGGAAAACTGCTAAAGTATAACCTTTATTTAACCCCCTACTCACCCCTCCCAGAAGATACAAAGTATTCAATTATATTTTTTCCCTCCAGTTATGTCAGATTTAAAAAGGAAAATGAGATCTTAACAAGAATGGTTTCAAAATAGCTGCAAGTCATAACTTTTAAATGTTGGAACTTACTGTTCAATGTTCCAGACATTTTAAGTGAATAGTCCAAATGACTCAGTACTAGGAACACTTCCAATAAAAATCTTCAATGCGTTTTAGGTTAGATGATCTGCAATTAAATCCCAGAGGATGCTATTCAAATTTTAAAGGGGTCCCCTACTTTCTCTTGGAACAAGATTGACATACTTGCTTAATAGTTTCCACAGCTTCAGTAACTGGATTGCCTCCTCTGCATTTTTCAAGTCACAATCCACTATTTTAACATTTTAATTTGTGAAAATCCTTTGTACTTTCTTGTTTAGAAAAGTTGATGCAATGTCAGCCTAGGGAGTTCTGCTATGCCTTAATTCAACATAACCTCCTACCCCCCCCCCTTTTTTTTTTTTTACTTGTTTAGAAATAGTTGATTTAGATCCTTAAAATATATAAGGAAAATCCAAGGCTGAGAGTCAATCCATGTCTTTGCACCATAACATATTGTACTAAATAGAAATTAGGTCTTACAGAGTGAGGGTGAGTGTGACTTCTGCACTGGATCTTAATTCTCTCTCTCTCTCTCTCTCTCTTTTTTTTTTTTTTTTTTTTTTTTTTTTTTTGATTTAAGTCAAACAATATATGAGGGAAAAGAGTTCAATATTTTTTAGACAAATTCCCATAGCTTAAAAAATCTGTCTGACCTGGTTCAATGCCTCAAACACTGACTGTATGAACACCTATTTATATAATATTATTTACATGTCATATTTCTAGAACCTTGAGTAGTTATACAACCCACCTGCAGTGCAGGAGTTTATAATACATGAGACAAAGAAAGAAGGATATTGTGAATTCTCGAAGGCAGCCTTATGCTGTTGAGTAGAGAAAGTTGGTATCCCTTAGCTCCTGAAAATGGGAAATACAGAGGTAAGGTATCCAGTATCCCTGCAACTTGACTTCACTGTCACGCAAGCTGTGCCTATAGCATTCAATAGCATATACTCCAGAGACTCTGCACGACTACTGAGTCAATCCAATATACGGATGTGGTTTGATACAATGTTGTATAGAAATAATAATATTTGAATCATAACAGTAAGATCCTGTGTTCTAGGTATTCAGCCTTGCTTCATATGTTGAGGATGGCAAAATATTAACACATTATTTCTGTTTTCAAGACCAAGCCAATAACCAAATTTCATAAGCATATCAGCCTTAGTTAATGCTATTTTCAAAGCCTATGTATGTAGTTCAATGGATCAGTATAAACTTCCATAAATGATGTGGTTAACTTGCTATTACAATCCACAGACCTGGACTCGGAACCTCTGAAATGCAGCACTGTTTCTTAACTTTAATTCATTCTTCAACACAGTCACCTGAAAGCTATTTTGAATTAAGCTGTCAGGTATGAAAATGTTAAAGAAAACCAAGAAACAAAGCAATGCCACTGCACAATCCATTTCCATTGCTAAAACTGCAATTACAATGAGGGGTAGGAAGGTCTGTCAACACCTACATGGGAAAACGAAGAGGCATGACTTTTAAGGACACTTCACCAAACTCAGTCAGTGATCAGCAAGCAGGAGTGGCATATCAGGGCATTCACAATCATTATCTCCATGTCTAAAATGACAGTCTTTTTATACAGATACAATAGAAAAGAAAAGAAAAGAAAGTTTTCATCTAGAGATGCAGACATTTATTCCATGAGTTATGCTAACAAAGGGTGAAAACAGGGTAAAAAGTCCTTTTCCTGTCCTCTAACCTATCATATATAGAGTAAATGCATAACAAAAGTAAAACCAAATACAACCTTCCAATCCAATTGCCATTCATTAGACTTGCTGTCAAGAATGGCTGTCAAGACTGGATTTCTTGTACATTGAGCGTTTACTTTTTTGGGAGTGAGTTAAGTACACTGAAACAGTCCCATTTCATCACTACAAACTTGCTATGTTTTCTAATTACTGTAAGATTCAGATTCTGCTGAGCTGATGCTTCATTAAAAATACAGTCATTGTGCAAAAAAATATTTACTGTGCTACCACTGAATAATGTAATGGCTCATGTAGTTAAGAATGGACTCAAGCATAAACATGGCTCCTTAGCTGGCAGTGTGCATTTTATTTTAAAGGCATAAGTTGAAACAAAGCATTAAAAAGTCCAGTTCCTTGTTTGATTAGAACTCTTTCTTTCAGCTTCCACTTGCCTTTCCCCAGAATGAAAATGTGTCTCTCACTGTTATTTTTGGTAAACATATCCTCAGGTTCCTTGAGTGATTTAAGGAGCCTCCTGCTTTGTGTCTCCACTAGACTGAAAAATCTTTGCTGTTTTTCACATGGATTACTGGAATACTCTGCAGAAGTATCTCTGTGAGGCTCATAAATAGGAAACAGTATCAGAGGAGGAGTGCTTGAAAGCTGAGCTGGAATAGCATTATGCATTTGTAGCATTAATGTTTAAGTTATGCAGAGTTATTATGAAATAATATTTCATTTTATGATTAATCACTGTAATTTACATCAAGGAACTGTGAATGTTTGCCTTTAGTAAAGTAACAGTTTAAGGATTAGCACATTGAAAAATATCCCCAGGCCACTGGTATGGGAAGAAGAATCATCATTTTGGTCTGTCAGCAGGTGATATAGTCTATCAAAATAGGCCATATACTTACATATCTGTATAGCAGTTTAAAAAAAATACATCAAAAACATATAACTGAAGTCACTAATGTCAAGGAATATTTTGTTTATTACCGACAACAGCATTAAGATGGAAAATAGAAGTGGACAAAAAGCATCCTTTACCTGTGGCAGCTAATAAACGCAATGGTGCAGCCAACTCTGTTGAACTGACTATGAAATCCCACGAGCAGAAAAGTAAACAGCAAGCTTTTGGGGTAGGAAAGAAGCTGGTTATTAAAAGAAAGCATTATCACTTTATTATTGCTTCTGAAAAGAAGAGAAGTCATTCTTCTTTCCAAACACAATCTCTATAAATAATGAAGGATGTTCTGTAATGGGGATAATAAACTGTCAGTTGTATTTTTACGGCAGCAAGACACATACCAGGATTGGCCTTGTGGAAATATAACTATGTAGAACAGCAATAAATATTGTTCCGCATGTTTTCCTGATCTATTATTCTTATTTTTAATTGATACAAACAACTACACAGTGCAGAGCAGGAGGGGAGCTGTGGCGTTCAGCACAGGTTTGTGAGCTCCCCGTGCTTTCCGAGCGTTTGTTTGCAGGCTTTTCACAGCCCCTGGGGAGGTGTCCCAGGCCTTCTGCAGAAGTGCGCCAGTTTATGCTCGGGGACCGGTGCTTTCCATTTCCTGGAAGGACGATTTTTGTCTTCCTGCCCATACACGTGCTGCCCTGCAGCATTTTTTCTGTTACTGTTGTGGTTTTTAAAGGCATACCAGGTGAAGGCGCCTGTTCCCCGACACGCTCTCTTACAACAAAGAGGACGCTTTCAGAACAGAGGGACCAAATCCTGCAATATTTTTCTAAGTAAATGCTAAGGCACGATGTGGACTTCCTGCGCCAGCTAGTTCCTCGCTGTGTTGTAGTTCACACCTCTCCTGAAGACTCAGTGGCAAATAACCATAATCCAAACACAGTAACTGTCAATTCCATTGACTGCAGAAAGATCAGTCCCTAAAACAGCATTAAGTGGGATTTGGGGATTGTCTATATAGCTTGTGTATATACTAAATAGTATACACACCATTTTTACCCTCTCTGTCTTCAAATACAATTTTTACAAATAAAGGACCCTAGGACCCCCTAAGGACCCTAAAGGAGACTGACGCTTCATCAGAACAAACAATTTGTGAACACCTTAAGGACACACCTATTAAGAAATCGGCTCACAGTCTAAAATAGACAAAACATCCAAAGGGACAGGAGATGACACAAAGAGAATAAATGCATCTTGAATCATAACACAGGGTAGAGGTGGAAGATGGTTCTCTGAATTCCTACCTGGTAACCTTCAAAAGGCTTCATGGCACTGATAAAAGATAGAATTACTTCAAAGATAAAGAAAAATGCTATCTCTGCATCACTAATCAAAGAAATTGGGTCTAATTCTAAATAATTAGTAACCAAGTCTGAATAAAGACTATTATAAAACTGAGAACTTGCTTATTACTAAAATTAATGGAGGCTTTTACCTGTCATAACTCTGGGATAATTTAAAGTGGACTGTTTAGTATGTATTTCAGACAACAGTCAGCAAAAGCACTAATATTAAATAATTTATATTATCATGCATATTTAATACACATGGAAAACATTGTATCTCTTTTCACAACTACAGCAAAAAAAAAAAATCCTGAGGAATCAGTCACTGTATATTTTTTTCTGCATCTCTTTCTGCTCTCTTTCACTACTCTGCCCTGAACCAGTCACTGATGCTGCATCCTGACTCTAGTAAGTCCACTTGCTTTCATCCTAAAGACTGTCAGCTCTATCCTTCATACTGGAGTTTTGCAGTAAGCAATGTGAAAGGCTGTTGGGATAAAGTTATATTAAGCACAGAGAAAGGAGAGAAGCGCAGTCTTTCTGATCCATCTAACTTGTTAAATTTGAGCATTGCAGCGGTGCTACAACATGATCCTGAGCTCATGATCTAGGTTTTCCTGTACAAATAACTTGAACCAAAACACCGGGAGCTCCCATTAAGATGAAAATCTTTCAAACACACTCAATCTTTTCCTTTTGCTTTGCATCAACAGATCTGCCTAGCCAGAGGCTGGGATTAAAACGAGGGGCAGCCTGCATATAGCAGAGAGACAAACTCTCATTTTAATTTCTGCTGAAATGTATTGTTTTCAAGTAATGAGAGAGAAGGGTGCCTCTTAACAAAGCAAACATCTTTAATGATGTTTAGCTTGTCTCTCCACCCATCCAGCTTTTCCCTACCAGATGCCCAGCTCTGATTTCTCATGCTTGCCTATGTTTCGTTCAGACCCTTAATGTTAAGGGGAATATATTTTGTTCCATCACTGCTGTATTAATTGGCGGGTTATAGTGGCATCTCATTATGTTGATGGACTGGCAGGTGGATCACGCTGTACTCAGGGGGCTACTGCAGTTTGGCAGCTGAAATGTCCAGCTTTGTGAAGAGAAGGAAACCAGGTTTCTGAGAGCTATTAAGAACTAAATTTAGCAAAAATGAGGTCGTGAGAAAGCAGGCTCTGAGGGAGACTTTTTTCTTTTTAACAGTAAGTTCTATCAAGTCAGCAATGCCACAAGGAATAGTGATGCATGAGCAATGCCTGGAGCCTGCTGATAGACCAAACTAGAAGTCACTTCTTACTTACCTACTGCTAACAGTGAGAAGGCAATATAGTGGTAGCCTAGAAAGGACATTATATGTTCAATTATTAAGGACATCTATTAATTTGCTTCTAGAGATAGGTGTTCATATCTGCCCAGTAGTATTTATATTCTTTATTAAAATCCTGATCTGCTTCAGATAACTACTTTTCTAGGTTATCTTTCATTTCTGATATTAGCCAAGTTTTACTGCTAGTAATATTTTAAACTACATCACAAATACATCACTAATTCTGAACTGTAACACAAGTCTACATAGTATAAATCCTATATCTATACACATTACATGAAAAAAAAAAAAAAAGACAGCAGTGGGATGAATTTTAAGGTTGCGAAATCAGGTGCTTAAATGTTAGGAAATGTCAAAATTATGGCTGCCTGAGCGGTATTCCTTCCTATTCCTTATATGAATCATTAAACAGTTTGCAATTGCTTGATCATTCAAAGTAAGCGACGCAACACTCATTTTGTTAGCAGAGATTCAGTATGTCTGTTTATCAACATTATTCAATGAGACACCCTGTACATCTTTTTGTATACATCATTCAAATCATCAGCCAAGGACAAAATAATTAATTTCTTCATGGTTTTTCCTGAAGTAATATCTTTCCACCACTCTAATACTTCCTACATATTGAAAAAAATCAATCTTCAGAACACTTCTGCAGGGTGAGATGAGGTGTAATTCTTCTCCACAAAATACACACTAGTCTGGCTAACCAGAACCATTCCTGAAACTTATTTTGTCCTGTGAAGTAAATGTGGCTTTGTTCTGAGGGGGAAGAGGGATAGCTAATATATCATGTAGCTATATAATTAATGTCAGGGGAAGGAACTAGATTTGCATAGGCAATAGACTTAACACTGGCATATCCTAACTTTTAAGAATATGATTTAATAAGACTAGCATTCTTTTGGAAGCAATTTCCTCCTGCTCCCCCCCCCCCCCCTTTTTAATTAAAAATCTCAGAACTGTATCTTGTAGGGTTATATTTACTCTCTACATGAGTCATCCTCATGGGATGGGATCTTGAGATCTATAGCACATCCCTCTAATCACTTGAAAGCCAAGTGATTAAAAAGATATGGAAGCATTCAACTGCTGGCAGCATTTGTCTTTCAAACTATTCACAAGCTATGCAAACCTGCCCCTAAAGAGGGTGGAGATGCTTGCATTATCAGAAGTTTTAACCATTTGCAAATAAAAACACCGAGGCTTAAGATTCATGTTTTTCTCTACAAAGATTGTACAGGTGCATGGCTAGCCATTTCTGTCTAGATCTGCTCAGGAATTCAGAGCTCCTTTTTTTTTTTTTTCCTCTCAAGCTCATTCTATGTCTGTTTTTGTGTGTGTGTTTCTATGTGTGTTAGCATACATGCACATATGCACAAAAATTATTGAGGTTTTGCATGGAGAAAACCTTTGGAAAATAAAAATGTCCTTCTGAAAGTGGGAGAAGCCTGGGGCCTGGGATCATGGGTGACCAGCTCTGTGGCAGTAGGGGAAATGGACTGCCAAACTGAGCTGAAACTGATGTACTAACAGGATCTTAAGGGACCAGGAATTCCTAGTGGAAAAAACAATCAGTGGAAAATCTTTGAATATTTTTAATATTAATTTTTTTTCCTATCTTCCTAAACTTCTCCTTTTCCCTTTCTCTTGATCCTGCCATTGCTTAGTCTCTTAGATCTACATCATGACTTCTATCTTCAGCTAATTATGGCTGTTATCTCAAAACAGGGCAAATAATTTCACCTAAAACTAAAACAAACAAACAAACAGTCATATTGACAAACAACCTAAGGCAGATGATCAGCCTCTGGAACAGACAGTCACAACTGGCCTCTGGCAGAGACAGTGGGCCAAACGATCTTTAGTTTCATTCAGCAGGGCTGTGTAATGAAATTTCAGCTTACCTATTTTAAGTATGGCAAAACTGATGGAAATCAGGATCTTAGACTGCACTGTGATACCTTGAGCACGCATTGAAATACAGAGCTTTTGTAATACAGCCAAATAAACCAGTCATTCCAAACAGTCATATGTGGAATGACTTCACACACTGGTGAAGCCCACCTCCTCTGACATCAGCTTTCCAGGATAAACCAGTACCTTTCTGCTTAGTTATTATTGATACAAGCTATCACTACCACATTGACAGCTAGCAAGTGATCTCAAGTCTTCTCTGTCACGTCTATTCTGAAATTCTTCTTTCTGTCTAAACTTAATAGCATAGTTCATCAGACAAAACTAAGGAGCAAGAATCGATAAGAGAAGTCTGTGTGGAAGCTTATAAAAGAAGTGAAAATCACACTGGTGTTCTGTAGAATGGATAACACCCAAGCTTAAAAGTTATGGGATGTCAGGAATCCTCTTAGGGCTTGCATGTTAGAAAGACCTATGTTCATGTTTAACTTGATACATCCTGAGTATTTGCAGTTGCTTAAAACAGAATGTCCATAAACCCTCAGTAGAACAGAAAGCGCAGGCCTGTGGATCTGCAAAAAAATAGTACAGAAAGCCTATGGCTGCCAGGTGTCTGATGCCTGCTTCTAAAAAGCCTATTTAAATTTCAAATTTAAATGGTGTTGTTCATGATGATGGTATTTCTACTGTGTTTTCACAGGGAAAAAAAGCACTCATGGAGTAGCAGTTTGTGCAGAAATAAATAAAATGACATTTTCATGGAAATACCCAATTTCCTAGCTGCAGGAGGTGTTAGGATGTGCAAACAATCTAATCTGATGGACATTATATAGTTTGAAAAAATCACAGCCCTAGGAGTCTGAAGAAGGAGCTTCCTGGAGAGTAAAAGAAAAGTTTCCAGGTCAGAGAAGGGAAGCGTGAGATTGCTTTTTTTGCTTATTTCTTTATTAAACAAGCGAATAGGGAAAATCAGCAGTTAAAGACCCAGATTCAAAATGAATTTCAAAGCTCTGTGTGCCCATACAGTAATCTCAGTAGGTCTTGTATAACTCTATAAAATAGCTAGGTAGATCTGTTAGTGATAAATACTAGAGGAAACCCAGTCTGCATGAAACCAAAGAGTCCTAGAAATATAACGTTAGAGTGAAAGCCCATTAGTGCTCATTTTCAGCAATGCATGAGAGTTTCAAGGATAATATTTAGGTAAGCGTGTTGCTCATTAGGGGGTGCAGTTGTAAGAGTGTCCCACAATGTGAAATGTACAGCACTAGGCAGCACTAAACATCACACAACAGCACACAAGCTCTTTGGTAATTCCACAACTGCCCTGGTGCTCCACAAGCTGTGCAGGAGCCAGCAGCACCCAGGCAGTAGGGATGGCCACCAACGCCTGGGGCTGTACAAGCCAGGACGCAGCCAGGCCATCTAGGGAAGGGAGCTTCCCCTGTACACAGGACTCATTAAATCACATCTAGATATCACATCTGGTCTTGGACTCCCCACTCCAGGGAAGATGTTGATAAACTGGAGTGAGTTTCGCAGGGGCCACCACGCTGGTCATGGCTAGAGCCATGGACCCATAAGGAGAGGTTGAGGGGCTGGGGTTGGGTCAGTCAGGAGGAGAGATGGCTGGGGGCATTGCTTGCCCAGTGCCATGGGGAGGGGTCAGGACAGCAGAGCTAGGAGGACAACAGACAGAAGCTGAAATGAGAGAGCTTCAGATGGGATGTATGGACAAGCCTTTTCCCCTTGAGGACAAGCCAGCACTGAAGCCCCAAGAGATTGTGCCAGCTCCATCCTTGGAGGTGTTCAGAGCCCTGGACAGAGCCCTGGACAGAGCCCTGAGCAGCCAGGTCTGGCTGTGCAGCTGAGCCAGCTTGAACAAGGGCTGCACCAGCAACCTCCTGAGCTCCCTTCCAGACTGTGATCCTATGAATACCAGTAACCCAGGGTCACCAACTGTATTGGAGGGATGTCAGCTAAAACTTTTAAAAACTAAAAAACCCTGCTAAGGACACTTTACTAATTTAAAATCTTGATATACTACACTGAAAAGCTAATAAAGCATGTCTACACATATAGAAGTAAAAAGACAATTTAAAAAATTTTAAATACAAGGACACTTTAAGGTACATTCAACTACTTTTGAAGTTGCAGGAGCATGTGCTATTTACTTCAACAAGAGAAGTTGGATAACTCTCAAATTGGTATAATGAAACCTTTCAAACCAAGAAGCAATCTTAGGCCTCAGGGGGAGAAAATAAACAAAGATGGCCAAATAACTTCTCAGATTCCATTTCATATTGCTAGTCTTTGCATTGGGCATTTACTCAAACAGGCTTTGTGATAATGCAACTATTTTACTACAGAGCTGAAGTTTTGTTCTTTCTGTAAAATCAAAGAAAAAATAAAGAATGTTTTGCTGTAATTACTGGAATGTAGTTGCACACACATACATTGATATCTATACTTTTCTACAAAGGAAATAACAGCTCAGGAAAAGTAAACTGAACGGAGAATGAAGTGAAGAACTACAGCTGTAGAGAAGAAGACAGTCTAAAAAGAGCAATGATGACTTAGAGATATTATACAAACAGCAGTTTTTAAAAAATCTTGTAATATGTATATTTAATTAACATTACGTTAATGTTAATATTAATTAATATTATACTTCAACTGTGAAAAACTAAGACATCTATCTCACTTGCCTAAACAATATTGAGAACTCATTTTTACCCATGAAAGAAATACAGGTTTAGTTGTGAAACAACACAAACTTTGAAAGTCACCAAGAATAAGATTTCAAATAGTCAATACTGAATAATTCATTTATTCCTACCACCTAGTATATATTTTACATAATTTTAAATAGCATCTAAAATAAAAGGTTTCCTCTCACTTGATTAAGATACTTTTATGGTCCAAGTCACTATGAAGTCTAAATATTCCTGAATAACAGTAGTCAAAAGTGTTTTTCATTCTAAATGCCTATAGCACAAATCATGATCAGGGAAACTTATCTTTGAAAGATTGCTGTAAAGCTTTATATTACATAAGAGTATACTGAAGTTGAGCCTTCATATACTAAAAAGTGTCACCACAAGTTCAGTTTTCAGTTCTTTTAGAGCTAATTCCAGCATTAGTTCTTTATTCTCTGAATTCCATACAGATCTTTCATTATTTTGTCTGGGATTTATGCAAAGATAATGAACATGTACTACTACATATACTACTTTTTTTTTTAATATCGTCATAATATTAGCAGTCTTCAAATTTTCTGAAATTTCCTTTGTATCTGATTGTTATCAAAAAGTAGATTCAACAGGCCAGAAGATATCTCCTAAATCAGCTCTTTAGAACTTTTGCTGTAAGATAGGGCAGCCAGACGATAAATAAATAAATATATAAATAAAGATAGACAGACAGACAGACACTCATTGAACGGTTACAACTCTTGGACACTAATCAATCAGAAAGTAACTCCTTTTCACATACATGGGAGGCTGGGGTGACTAGCTCAGGATTAAGCAACCATTTGTTTGACACTTAATAAGTGAGGTGAATCTCATCCTCCATGTATAAGAATTATGATTTTAAACTTTTGCTACTCACTAAATTTACTGAACTGAGAGGAGACATATCTATAGAACACAATAACTTTTTCTTTGGCCTTGAAGTAGGGACATTCATTCTGTTGAAGTTTCATTCCTACAGTCTGAGCAGCTGCTTCCCAGAGAGAAGGAAGAAAACCCAGAAAGGAAAACTTGAGATCAGGCTGAAGGACATCATACCATGTCAGCTAAGGCTTTGTCTTGAAATGTGCTACAGCGGAGGACGGAAATTTCACAAAAAATCCGGAAAATATGCCCCACTGCTGCATGGTTCTCCTAGTGGAATTTTTCCTAACATCCAATCTGAACCCAACAAGCTGTAATCTGTGGTTCTTAACCCTTACTGTATCATCTACTGCTACCAAAAAGAGCTTGGCTCCATTGTCTTTGCAGCTCCCTATCACATAAATTGTAGAATGCTATTGGTTTACCGTTTGATTTCCTTCCACCAGACTAAGCAAGCCCACTCCCTAACTTCTCCTTGTGGATCATGTGCCTCTAACCATCAGCCTTCCAGTGGAGCATCTCCAGTTTTTTTCATATCCGTCTTGCACTCAGAAGCCCAAAACAGGACACTGTTCCAAGTGTTGCCTTCTCTGCCCTGAGCAGAAAGGGATAATAACTTTTTGTTATCTGCTGGCCATGTTTTTCCAAACACAGCTCAGGACGAGGTTTGCTTTATCACCCGTGACTCAAATTCGAGCACCCATTCCCTGTCAAGGTTCTTTCCACAAAAGCTGCTCTTCATTCAGTTCCCAGGCAGTACCAATGAATGGTGCTTCTCTTTGATGAACTTCATGAAGTTCCTGTTGGCCCAGTCCTCTCTCTGAACTAAATCTCAGCACTTTGACTGCTCCATCTAAATTAGTCTTGATTTGTCATACTCTCATTCTTCCTCTGCAGTTGAAATTATGGATTTCATCCTTTCAAAGTGTACAAGGAATGCCTTGTTCTAAGGCAGAGTTTGGAAATTATTTTTAATGATCCTGCTTACTGGGTTTATCTGATACAGATACAGCTTTAAGGAAAAAAAAAAAAGAACTAGAAATCTAGAGGGACCACAATACAGTAAAAAAAAAAAGGGAGCCTTTAAGCAAAAAAACTTTTTTTAAATGCTATTTGTAGGTAATCATGGTTTGATCAGTTAATATCAGAGTTTAAAATTATTAATACAATTCCATAAGCATTTTTGTGTGCAGATGTAAAAGCATAAACATAGAGTATGTTACAGAAGCACTGAGAAACAGAATCCTGTTTCATACTTTGTTAATGAAAACTATACTCTGTATCTACTACATGTGTTGCTCAAGGGACAGCTGAATTTCCTGTACTATCCCTTCCTATGTTATTCTCCAGACCTTGATAACTTTTCAAGAGAAAACCGTCTTCAAAATCATCCAGTTTTGAAATTCATTATTTTTTCCATTCCTTCAGATACACCAACTGGAGTCACCATAAACTCCAAAATTCACTACAAGAATGGAATATCTTTCCTGTAAATGTTTATGTACTTGAAATGTTGATAAATGAGAGCAATACAAATGAACTCAGTCTGACCTGAACTCATCACATTCTAACAGTAATCTGCATATCTTTATAGGAATAAGCATTGGTATGATGAAGAAAAATAGCTTTAGTTCTTTTCCACTTTCAAGGTTCCCATTCAGCAACATCTACCAGTATGAGCTGAACATTAAGCATATGTTTCAATCCCTCTGTAGTCATCAAAGTATTTAAGAATGCGCTTTTTTTAAGTGCAGCTTAAATCAGACTGACAGCAGTTCGACTTAAGCATATGCTTAACTGCTTTGCTGAAATGGGATGGGGTGGGATTACTAATGTGTTTAAGACTGGAAATGGGATGAAAGTGGAGCAAAGTCAACATGACACATAGAGTTACACAGAGTTTTGGATCTACCTTGTTCTTCCATTTTCTCATCACCATAGACACTTAGGTTCCAGCTCAGCACAGCATCTAGGCAAATGCTTTGACATAACACAGATGTAGGAGGTACACAGGTTACAGTCCTTTTTTTAATCACTTGAAAAGCAATCTAAAGGTGAACACAGATATTAGCTGGTTTCTAGAGCTGCCAACAAGGTAACACAGCAGCTTTTCCATACCAGTCCTGGACAAACCCAGACAAATTCTCAGCTCACACAACATGACAGCATACAAAATGTTTCTAAGGACCAAGACAATTTCTATAAGCAGTAGACATGTGGAATAACAGCAGTGTTGTGTCCTTAATAGCAGCGGGAAGAAGAGTTATTTCCAAGGTTGTAAGAACTTCCATGAAAGAGAGCTTTTGTGGAGAAGGTGTGCTCTTTTGAAAAATACAGGGTACAACTACCTTTCATGTTCTCTGTACATTGGGTCAAAATTGGCATTTGCATTTCATAGAAAATTATATTACTTTGGCTTATAAGTACAGCTTTTTGCTCCAAATCAGGATGTAAATTGGACAGTTCAGAATGTCCTTCAGAAAATAAGCTGACAAAATTATCATTTTGAAGAATACTGACTTCTTTCCTTCTTGTCCCAGATTGCACAGCCCTGGAACGCTTTGCTAACAGTGTCTCTCTGAAACAAAGACCTCACAACAACTTATGCCTGACCCAGACACAATCTATATTTTGAAAGGTGGTCAGAGAACCACACTGACAAATTCTTGTCCTCCAGCAGCTCAACAGATCAAACTGGTGGGTTTCTTTGGATCCTTTCTCATGCTTTGGAGGAAAGTCCAAAGCACACCAAAGCATACCCGATATTTCTATGCAACATCTTGCTTTTTGAAAAATGAACATATTTTATAAAAAAGGAAATTGTAGTAAGGCTTCCAGTAAGGTCTAATCCTCAGGAGAAAATCTTTGCTATTCAGCTTAACAGTGGCAGCTGTCCAAGAGAAGAATAAGATGTACATGTTTGCAACAGGTTGAGTTACTGTCATTTAGGTATAACAGTAATTCAAGGAATAAAATACTGACAACATGCAGCTCTGAATTACATCATCTTTAACCTAAGATAAAAGTGATTGTAGTGAGTAAGGGAGAGATTGGTTCCATTTCTCTTTCCTGCAGGGAAAGTCACCATGGCCCTATCTGTCATCCCAAGCACTTAACTCCTCTGCCTTCTCCGGAGGGAATTATGGCTACAGTCCAGCTGCATGTACCAGCACCATAAATTCTGACAAGGTCATGTACATCAGTAAATACTGATTCTCAGAAGGTGGATAGACAAAGTGAGTGTCTGAACTTACTTATCCTGAAAGGCTTTCTGCACAATAAACAAATTAAGATAAAACATCCTTATAGAAGAGAGTGAAATAGTAGGAGCACCAGCTAACAAGGTGATTGGAATGGGTAATGGACATTTGTTAATATAATTTTTGCCTCCTGCTTTTGCTCCTCTGTATAGAACGTACTCTGGTACATCACACCATTTGTTTAGCAACCCTGGCAAGACTACTTCTCACCAGAAGATATACTTCGAATGGTACTGATATTTTAAATCTAACTTTCAGCATACATCCTGCAGGGATTAATTTGAGAATACTGCAGAAAGATCATCAATGGCCTTTGCTCCCAAGTTCGAAACATACACCTATATCAACTGGTGCTAGCTAGTGGTTAAATATACTGCAAGGTCTGTGTGGCTTTCAGGGTTGATAAAAGTTTATAGAGCCAGAGGTTACAAGCAAATGCATTACTACTATTGGATGGTAGTAAATCAGATACGGAAACATTTGCTTTTTGTTGGTTCCTGCAGAATTAACCAGGAATATTGACTTCAGTGATAGTAAAACAGTCTCCTACTCTGGATATGCTGTTACCTGTTTCAGCAATGATGTTAATGACTGACTGGGCACCTGCCCCTGAGGTAACCCTGCCAAAGGACGTAGCCACAGCTGAGCAGCAGGGGAGAAGAGCCTGAAAGGTTACTGCCATAATTACCGCAGAAATGAGCTCATGAGCATCGGTGTTCACATGGAGATTATTCAGTTAGGCAGGAAGATTGTGATAGTACGGCTTAGGAAAGGGATGTGAGGGAGCTGGAGGACGTATGGCAAATTCAGTCAACTGAAAATGAGGTGAAATAAACCCACTGAGCCCAGCATGGCTTTATAAGCTAGAGACACATTTGAAATCAATGACCTGATTTCAAACCAGGTCAGTCAGAAATCAGCTCTGTATCACTGTCTCAGGTACTCCTGCCCTTTCCAGTTACCTCAACTCAGGCCCTGGCAGGCATGTGGCCACTTGACAGCAACTGCAGCTCCTGCCTGGAGATGCTCAGCAGCACTGCCACCAGCCACAGCGAGCAGCACCCCAGAACGTCTGCCCTCTTCAGCAGCTCTGTCTAACATTGTTTTCTCCACTCGACGTGAATTACTCAACATAGAGGAGAGCACACCATTCCCTGTTCCGCTCACAAGCTGTGAATCACCTTTCAGGACTTTTTTTCTGTTGGCTGTGAATGACAACAGTGTGAAGATCAGTCAACCTTTTAATCTTATGCAGCCATGATTATCAACAGAGAAAAAGAGGAATTGCCTGGCCGTGCGAGACACAGACCAACGAAAGGTTCTCTCAGAGAAAGCAGCCATACACCAGAAAGCAGCCATACACTAAGTCAAGCTTCCAGCCTGTTCAAGTCTATGACGTCTCCTCGGGAAAATCACATATCTTAATGATAGCCTCCTGAAGGGATTTTCATGAGCTTTTATGACTAGCACCCACCTTTCCCATTAAGAACATTCATTCCTCTACCATAAAAAGAATGGGAAAAAAAAGGTAGGAGAAAGAGACCGCTAATACTTTTTAAATTACAAAGCTGAATATAATTCTTTTTTCTTAAACCTTTCAATACCTTTTTGTTGTCTGAGAGACTGTTATTTATATTTAAGCAGATTATGAGACAAACCGATCTTTAAGTAGATTATGAGAAAAAAAAAAAAAAGATATTTTCTTGGACGCTTCTGAAGGAAGAACAACTTTCCCAAAAACTGGGACATCTTACTAGTAATCAGCAACCACCTGAACACTTTCAACAATAGGAATATTTTCGCAGAGGCACTTATGCAGTTCTGACAGTATATGAGCAGAGATTATTTTGAATTAAGAGTCAAAAAAATATTCATTTCTCCCTTATGTATGCACAGGGAATACTAATAGTACTGACTTTCCAGCTCTGTTCACACTGAAATTAAGCATATCATCTCAGAACATGCAATTTCAGCTAGTGCCATTCCACAGTCATAGATTGCTGTGTAGATAAAATCCTTGCAGCTGTACCCAAAACTCTGCATGGTCTCCACCAAAATGTCTGTCATCTATGTCTTCAGTGCTCTTGATATATGCAGTTTCTGAACTACAACATTTTGAGTATGTTTTCATGTGTTTGCTCCACCTTATCTAACACAGTACAAACATATCACTGTCAAGACTGAAGAGGAAAAGTGTTTTGGACAGACCTGTACAGGTCTACTTTACAAAACTTCTTTACAAAACTAAGCTAACTTTCTAGCAATTGGTAAGAATGACTACTGAGCATTAATGACAGAAGAACATTTCAGACATTTCATTGAGATGCTCTGAGTTACTTGCTTCTTTCTCAGCCTTGTGAAAGCTCTTATGTGAGCTAAACTGAAAATGGTTTTTGAAGTAAACAAAATTGATGGAATGTAGCTTTGCTGTTTCTTTTTTTATATTGATTTGGTTTAAGTATTCATTAAAAGCACCTTGACAATTTAGATGGTCATTTGTTGTACAATAAACCTAAACAAACACAGCAAAAGTAGATTCCAAAAATTTCTACTCTAAAAAGGAAAATGGAGCTGATAATCTCAAAAGTAAATGTGACTGACTACACAATTTTCACTTCAGCAGTAAAGAAACATGGATAGTAAAGAATAACTATTTGATCCACAGAGGTCGTCAGAGGTGCATGAATAACCAGAAACGTGGATATGTACATATTTGGAAATATGGAAATTGTAGTAGTAAAAAAGTCTTAAAACTAACTCATATGTTCCCTCATTAAATCTCAATCAACCCTATATCCCCCATACCATTCACATAGATTTAAGGGAGATAATCAGGTCATGCAGCTGTTGACATTACTGATATGATATTTACCATGGTAAAGTGAGATTTGAAGTAAGGAACTCTAAAAGAAAAATAACATAAAAATAGCTAAATGATAGACAATATAATTTATGCACTCTGTACTGGAGCTTATCTGTTTTTTCAGACATTGCTGAGAAAGCAAACCATTCCTATCAAATAAAAGCAGTATGAGAGGCATAAGAAAGATCCTTATTTCTTTTTTAAAGCTGGTCTTGAGACTGAACTGTTTAAACTTCATGCCTTTCTAGAGTTCTCCAACCAGGCTAAGAAACATAAAAGCATGAGTAAACGAACAGTACATTCTTTCAGTATAGAAATATCACAGAATTACTTGAAGCCTCTTCCCAGCCCCTACAAAAATCTACAAAGCTGAACCATCACTGACAGTGACAATCTTCTCATCTTTCACAACAAAGAGGAAAAAAATCCATACGGCTCCTGCATATGTGAGCACCAGTTTCTCTCTCACCTACAGATTACTTTTGAAGAGTATCTTGTAGTGTTCCTTAGAGAATAAGATTAGTTAACATTTGTTTTCCACTGAGCACATCTGGATAAATTGAGTGTTTAGCGTATTTGAAAACTATAGTTTCATTAGCATAATATAAACTTGATACAGAATACAAACAGGACTAGCAGTACTTTTTGACTTATACAATGTTTTGAAAGATTTAGCATAGTGACACTTCAGCATACTTTTTGTAAAAATATCAACCTTTCAATTTTTTTTTTTTTTTTTTTTTTGGTTTTTACATAGGACTAGAGATCAGCACTAATCATACCAGATCCATGGCCAAAATGGAATTAAATATAAAATATGTTTGACTTTTAAAACACAATAATGTTTGCATTGCCCCAGAATAGTATAACCACATGCCAGGACTACATAGATGATGAAAACAGATTCATATATGGTGTTATCTCAGCACCTAGAAGACAGGAGAAGCACAGAAGCTTTTGCTGCAGCCAAAGCACTGCTACTTCCTCTCTGCTACTTCTCACCTCTGAAATTTTAATAATAGTATGCATTCATGAAAGATATCTACCCAATCTTACAGCACCATCAGTCAAGCTGATGTACTAGGCAATTGAGGATAGATTGTCATGTGTGATCCCAGGTGAATTTTGCACTCCATGTAGGTTGCATCTCTCTCAAAATTCACCCATAGTATGATTTCAGTGGGGTATGTGTCCCTTTTACTTCTTCAAAACTCCATCTGCTCAGATCAGCTCTTGCTATAAATGTTGGCCCACAGAGAAAGTTTCCAATGCAAATACTTACAAAATTGCCATTCCTATCAGTTACAAAGCCTATTTGATAAATGCACAACTATGAAAATAACAGCTAAAGAAAAAAAGGAAAAAATGAATACAAATAGGTAAGAGAGACTCTGGTTCTCCCACTGATTTGACTGAAGTTCCTCAAATGTCTGTCATGAAACTCAGCTAGCAGGACAACAATCTGTTCCTTTTCAGAGAGAATCTTTACAGATCTTAAGATTTCCAGTTTAGGCCTATATATAGTGAGGCAAAAATTTCTCTCCTGTACAGCAATGGTGTCATGAGAAAGTAGATGGCCCAAAAGTGCAAGCTTGTATGATGGTTAGCTGGCTAACAACTAAGCAACATTGCAGATAACCCTTTTCTGTTGTCCAGCAGTTGATGCGGGAAATATTGTGCCAAAAAAATTTCTAAAAAGTCTGACTAGAAGAAAATATTTATACTACTCATGTCTAAATATTTTTGCTAAACCACTAAACAGTTGATGCAGACATGTATCAGCAGTAATATGAGATGCTCCAAATATGAAAAAAAAAAAATATGCAAAACACCACAGAACTCAGCACATGCAGCTAGGAGGCGAGAGGGAAGACAGTTTAGACCAGTAACTAGGTATTCTGAAGATATCCTTCCATAAGAAGCAGATTCAGGTCAACTTTTTCACAGTCATACTCTCATCTGTGTACCTAGACTGCTGAACTTTGAGCCTTCAAGTCAAGCTGACTATTAAGTCTTTGAAGATATGGCTTAGCAGCAGGCCAAACAAGAAAGGCCTTTCTTAGGATCTATGAACAGTAGTCAAAAAAAGCTCCTTTTCCTGGAAAGTTTACTCAAGCTTATCCAGGGACTGTTAACCTGGTCCATAGCCTAAGAGATTAATCTAATGTTGTCTCTTACAAAGCCTTTATCCAAACAAAGCCACCATGAGTTTTCTAATATAAGTCTTTCGGGAAAAGCGTGGAGTACATACTGCTTCTGCTAGTAGCATATTTATATTTAATTCTATTTTCCTGTAATCATTGCCAGATATAATGATTGGAGAGTGGCTCCATACTTCCCAGCCAGGGTGCTCTCCTGGGATCAACTCCAGTGTCTATTGAAATTACTCACAGCAGTTCTCTTGCATTCAGCAGAACTTGAATCAGACTCTTGGACTGAGGCCACCTGAAAATTGCCATAAGGGAATTTGTTCTCCACTTTGAAGGAATAGAAAAGTTCCAGGACTGTTCTTGAACTCTGTTCTTTGCCACTACAGCCAACATCGGCACTTTGGAAGCTCCACCATTCATCACATACTTCCTTCAAGCACCTTTCCTGTTAACTGTCCCACATGTATTTTCAAGAAGAAACCCAAAGAGTGAGGTAATTTGCCCTCATGGACAAAAAAAGTCTGATGCTATTCAGAGCTTCCTACTGGAAGAGAATTGCCAGCATGTTGAGGGAGGTGATCCTTCCTCTCTAATTAGCACTAGTGAGGACACATCTGGAGTACTGCATCTAGTTCTGGACTCTCCAGGATACCAACCTGCAGGAAAAAGTCCAGCACACTGTCTGGCCACAAAGATGATGAAGGGACTGGAGCATCTCTTGTATGGGGAGAGGCTAGGAGAGCTGGGACCGTGCAACCTAGAAAAGAGAAGGCTCAGGGGGATCCGATCAATCTCTATAAATATCTAATGGATTTGACAGAGGCCAGATTCTTATTGATGGTGTCCAGTGACATGATGAGAAGCAATGGGAACAAACCGAAACACAGGAAACTCTGTCTGAACATGAGAAAAAAAAATCTTCACTGTGAGGGCAGTTGAACATCGGAACAGGTTGCCCAGAGAGGCTGTGGAGTCTCTGTCCATGGCAATATTGAAAACTGATTGGATGTGGTCCTGGGCAACCTTCTGTAGCTGACTCTGCTTGAGCAAAGTGTTGGACTAAATAATCTGCAGAGGCCCCTTCCAACCTCAACTGTTTTGTGATTCTGTGATTCTGTAATGCTCTTTCCAGGGCTCTATCTGAATTCCAAGGAAATTCATCACTTTATTTAACTAAACATTTTTTCAGATCCATGCAGTGAACATAAAAGTGAAGACAAAATAGTTTTCAAGAATGCCCCTCCACATATTACATAGAAAAAGAATACTTGAATTCATTGCTATTACTTCACTACTGATCTCCACTTTGCCATTCTTGTCGATAGAAATTTTGCACACAGCAGGCAAGATACACATTTAATAGTAAGTGTAATTAATCACAGCTGTAGAATTCCTTTGAGAGTAATAGTTCTTCTTTCACTGACACTCCTAAAAATAAGAAAAGAACTTTTGTAGCATGAACACTAATTAAGGGGCTTCATGCAAGAATCCCTCCATGAAATCTGTGGCTTGTGTTATGGAGGAAGGAAGGTTTTAAGGCCTTTCTGTCCTTAAAATGTACAAGCCACCAGAAAATCAAGCTGAAGGTTGCCCCTACAGTCACTGAAATTTTAGCTCATTGATGATTTCTTGGAAAATATCAAAATATTTCTTGACTTTGAGTTGAGAAGCTCTTCCCTGAGATGATATTGAGGTTTAAAAGTTCCAGGGGAAAAAAAAAAAAGAGCAATTATTTTTCCCTGACTTAAGATATTATGGATAAGTGAAGTTATTCTGGTAAATTTGCATTGCAAAGAAAAAGATAGCTTAAGCACAGTGAGACCGTGGTCCATGCACTTTGTGTTTCTATTGGAGCTATGTTTTTATTCTCTGCATTAGAAGTTTATTTTTATTGATGAATGTACTTTTAAAGTGACACTCTCAATCATTCTGACTTTACCCATTTTGGCTCATACCACAGAGCAATATTAGAGTGGACAAACTAGACACCTTTTGGATGAAACTAAACTAATTTGTTTCAGGAGTGTACCTAATAAGTACTTTCAGTCTATGGGACCAGACAAGAGTTAATGTAAAACCTAATGAAGTAGTGTGCAGGGTGGTAAGCTCAGGAAGTGTGGGTTACACGAATGGACAGTAAGATGGATTGAGAACTGGATGAAAGACAGAGCTCAGAGGTCGTCATCAGTGATGTGGAGTCTAGTTGGAGGCCTGTGGCTAGTGGTGTCCCCCAGGGCTCAGCACTGGGTCCCATCCTGTTCAACTTCTTCAGCAATGACCTGGATGAGGGGACAGAGTGCCTCCTCAGCAAGTTTGCTGATTCTACCAAGCTGGGAGAAGTGGCTGACACACCTGAGGGCTGTGCTGCCATTCAGAGAGACCTGGACAGGCTGGAGAGTTGGGCAAAGAGGAACCTCCTGAGGTTCAGCAAGGGCAAGTGCAGGGTGCTGCACCTAGGTAGAAATAATCCTAGGCACCAGTACAAGCTGGGGGCTGACCTACTGGAGAGCAGCTCTGCAGAGAAGGACCTGGGAGTGCTGGTGGATGACACACTGACCATGATCCAGCAATGTGCCCTTGTGGCCAAGAAGGCCAATGGTCTCCTGGGGTGCATTGGGAAGAGTGTTGCCAGCAGGTTGAGGGAGGTGATCCTGCCCCTCTACTCAGCCCTGGGGAGGCCTCATCGTGAGTCCTGTGTCCAGTCCTGGGCTCCCCAGCACAAGAGAGACATGGAGCTACTGGGGAGAGAGTCCAGCGTAGGGCTACAAAGATGATCAGAGGGCTGGAGCACCTGCCCTGTGAGGAACGGCTGCGAGAGCTGGGCCTCTTCAGCCTGGGGAAGAGAAGACTGAGGGGGGATCTTATCAATGTGTACAAGTATCTGAAGGGAGGGTGTCAAGGGGACAGGGACAAACTCTTTTCGGTTGTCCCATGTGACAGGACAAGAGGTAATGGGCAGAAATTGAAACACAGGAAGTTCCGCCTGAGCGTGAGGGGGGATTTCTTCCCTGTGAGAGTGATGGAGCACTGGACCAGGTTGCCCAGAGAGGTTGTGGAGTCTTCTTCTCTGGAGATCTTCGAGGCCTGCCTGGATGCAACCCTGTCTACCATGCTCTAGGGGACCCTGCTTGAGCAGGGAGGCTGGACTAGATGATCTACAGAGATCCCTTCCAACCTTACTGATTCTATGATTCTATGATTTGACTCCACAGATCCACTCCTATGGCATTGTACTTTTAGGTGGGTAGGAAGAGTCATTTTTATCACAATTCAGCAATAGTCAATCTGTAAATCAGGAATAATATCCACCCAAATCCCAGGAAGATTTATTTTGAACACAAGATGCATGCGCTTCTCATTTGAATTGCTCTACTATTGCTGATATATAAGACTGAATTTCCAGAATCTTTCTCATACATCATCTGCGTAAAATGCACTAGCAAGTTACCTAAGTAAGAGCTAGCAAATCAGATATTCTTTTGCTTATTAACTTAATTTAAACTTCTAAAGCACAGATTATAGCCAATTCAGGGGTCTCTTATATTGACTGTGTATATGGTACATGTAGCTGATTTAGTGCATAGTGGTTGACTTACATTTACCTAATAGTGTTGACCTACTTTGACAGCTACAACTCTCAGAGCATATAAGGAATGGCATCTTTCCAAATTCTGATCATCTATGCTTTTTCTTGTCAAAGAGCAGTGACTTCATAAAGTTAAACAACTGTGGTTACATGCATTAAGTAAGAGAGCAAGAGATTACTGCAGAAACTAACAAGCTACCGTCAGCTCCTATTAAGAAGGCTGAACTTTCTGGGGTTAAGAATGATTAAGAAGAAGCAGGTGTATAGGCTATCCAGCCAGTAAATAGCATAACAGAAGCTGGTGGAAGCAATCTGTGATTTTTTTATGAGTGTTTGTTTTTGACTGCAATTAAACATTTTTCATAAGTTTATTTACCTGGAATTAACCCAAGCATACCTTGACACTCCAAAGTGAACGGTAGCAGCTGGGCAGTATTAAATTTTGCAATAATAGGACTTCTTGAATATTCACTTGTAATTTTATAAAACTATGCTTCTAGAATCTTACCAATTTTGAGAGGCTGGCACTGGACAGCAGGGAATAAACATTTTTAAGCTCTTCCTTCCTTCCTCCCCTCCTCCCTCCCTCCTTCTTCCCTTCTTTCCTCTCTCCCTCTTCCGCCATCTCTCCCTCTCTCTCTCTCTCTCTCTTTTCTATAGCACAGAGTCAAATATATGGTGTATAGTATATGAAACACAGGTGTGTTTTCCTTAATATGCTCACTCATATGAATCAGTTACTCATCTGCTAAACCTAATCACTCTCTCAGAGTCTTAATCACAAAACTACAGAACATTTTCAGTGTATCTCTGGAATACAAAGCTTCACATGTGATTGCACCTCCTTTTATACACTCAGTTCTTGCACCAGAAAATATCCTTTTTCTTCATGAATCATAGGATCATAAAATCATAGAATGGTAAGGTTGGAAGGGACCTCTGGAGATCATCTAGTCCAACCCTCACAGTAGCCCATACAGGGATTGAACCCACGACCTTGGCATTGGCAGCACCACACTCTAACCAAATGTCTGAAAGTGCACCCAACTCATCAGATCAAATAACTCCTTCATCCTCCCAAACTAATGTGCACATATTCCAGTACATACAGTATCACAGAGGGTACATTTGAGCATCACAGAATTGTTAACAATATCTCTGTGATGGTGGAAGTGCTGTCACTGTCCTCTAAAGACGACACGCTGAGGCAAGGTCCTAAGTTTTTCTGCAACTATTTCAGCTTTTTCGTCAAGACTTTCAGCCTCAAGATCAGCGTTATTTATTTGTCATCCCAGGCTGACTAGGAAAAACAGCAAACCCAAATCTATCAATACATCAGAATAGGAAGAAGTAGGAGAGGAGAACGAACTTTACAGCAAATATTGTGATCTGCTAAAAATCTGATGTCTTCTTATTTCTTGACACAGAAACTCCAGTCCCAATGGCCTACAGTTATTGCAGCTTTCCTAACTTTAGTGACCTGTCATTTTACATATGACCTGCTGATCTCCTTGTTCCCTGGTGACTTCAAACAGACTTTTTAATGTCCTACTCTGTAATCAGTTTGCCAGGAGCAAGTTGACCCATCGACCCTGACACCTCTGACTCCCCCAAAATGTTCATACAGCTTCCCCTGCTATTGAGGTCTTTTAAATGACTTTTTAATTTTTCTGTTTGTTTGTTTTAAATCAAGAAACATTTTAATGGAAGGTCATTCCTTCCATCATGTACAAGCAGCTACTTAAAGGTGTCTTTATAACCTTCAAACAGATACACCATCTTTTTATTTTCACATTAGGTTTCTGCTGAGAAGTCTGTGCATACTTCCTCCTCTGTAAATAAAGTAGGAGAAAAATGTCCTTAGGTCTCTGAAGGTGAGGTAAAAATTTAATTACTACCCACTCTGATTAACTTGTTTTGCAAAGCAGTTTTAGCAGATATCCCCTCTGGAAAATTTTCTTAATTGCTTCCTGAAGGCAGAATGCCCGTGACTAGTTCCTGACATTGTTAGGAAAATATTGTACTGTGATTTTTGGTGCTGTGCGCATACTGTATTACTTAGAGAGAAACAAATCTCAACACTCTTATTCGTAATGTCCTGAAGTTTAATAATTAAGAAGGAAAGAGGCAGTCAACTGTCAATTAGCTGCATTTTCATGAGGTTCTTAAGAAATGAAAACTTGCATTCTGGCATATGTGTCAAAAACCTCCCCAATTATACAAGTCTTTTATCCCCAGAAGATAAGAGATGTTATACTCCAGCAAATTCAGAGTTTTCTTGCAAGTATGAAGACGCATACATGCACACACACAGACACACACACACAAAAACTCTGTAGGGAGGGGAGTGTTAGAGACAAATATAAAATCTCTACTTCTAAGATATAAAAACATTACTCAGAATGTTGCATGTTGTATGAAGCATATTTAGAAAAAATTCCACCAATAGGAACTGTAAAATGCTGATAGATTTCTGAGTAATGATAGCAAAGGGGGAAGCATTATAACAACATTTGTCTTTCAAGAGTCTCTAGCACCTGGCCCACTTACTGTTTCTGAAAAGTGGCAAAATCAACTCAAGAAAACAGACATCCTCAGGTTACTGTGACCTACTGAGAATCTCATTTCTACAGGCAAGAGTTAAACAGCAAAACTGTATGCTTCACTGATCAGCTTTGCAAGTAAGAATGAACTGCACTGGACTTTCCAGTAATTTTTTTTCTTCATCCTTTAGAAATTATCATTATATTTTTTTCATCCATACAAACAAAAAAAAATGAAAGAAAATTCCATAAAAGGAGGTAGAATAAAATGCAAGACAGATCTTTTAATGTCAATGATGGCTCCAATTAGGAAACATTATATTTTTAGACAATACTTAGATAGACAGACATACTACGGTCCAGTGGTTCATTAAATTGTAAGGAACTAAAACCACTGTGTAAAGTCAATGTAGTCTACTCTGTGTGTGTATGCCATGTGAAGTATACGAATATACTGATTATGTTTTACCTTGTACTGCACCTATATGATTTTAAACAAACATTTAAAAAAATGAAGTATTCCAACCTCCCTCATACTCATAAAGTCAAACTACCTATGAAGATAACAAGATGCAGCTGCACTGAAGAAGAAAACACAGATGTGAGTCCATGCAAATGCACTGTTAAATTTGTTTTAAAGAGGTAAATGGAATGTCAGGGGAAAATAGCTCATCACTCATGCTTTATCAAAAGACTGAGCATATGTACTCTCACTACCTCTCTTCTACTCTGGTCTTTTCCACTTGGTAGGTAAAGCATTTTTATCTTCACCCTGCTTACTTTCATGTTACACCCCCAGCTGTTAGATCAAAATCACAGCAGAAAAGAAGTAGGTGGACTGTGTTAGACATAAAGCAGCCAGAGTGATCACACAAGGGAAAAAATCATATGTCTTTATAAACTGATGACAATGACAAAGATATATTGGACAGAAAGCTGATTCAGTTGGGCTTAAGTGCCTTACTCATTGACAGAAGAGGCTTTCAACTCCCAGTATTTAGCATTGCACAGGTCTTTTGCAGAAGCGGTCTGTCAGCTGCACTGTACCCAGAAGCTTTTTGTGGACAAGTGCTGAGCTACAACCAGATGTGGTGGAAATATCCCACCCTTGCTCACAAGGAGTTGGGAGTTGGATTTTTTTTCCAAAGTGGCCATCAGTAAAAAAAAAGGTCCAAGCTAGATAATCCATGTTGCAAAAAAGATACTAGAAACTTAATATTTTTATGTAGATTCTCAGGAATCACAACTATAATATCTGTACTGTGTGTGACTACACAGTGTTACACCTCTTATAGATGAGGCATTGTAAAATAATCATCCTTCTTGCATTAGCCAAGTTAATATGAGTAATGGAACATAACTGCATAGCATAAATTGTGTACGTATTTTTTTCTGGGGGGGCGGGACAAATTAAGAGAAATCACCTTTCTACCATATTGTTAATAAATAAAACAGGGAGGTGGTATCAATTGCAACAGATCAAGGATATTTAAGATTCATACTTCTGTAAATTAGCACTCATCATTATTCCTTCCTCTTGCTTTTTGTTTTAGTTCAGAAAGGTTTCTGTAGCAACTGTATCAAATGCCTGGTTTAATCTTCAAAGCTGTAACATTACAGTGAATTCTTGCTGAAAGAGAAACAAGCAAAAGAAAGGGCCAATTTTATTCGTATCCCATTAGATATAATGACAATGAGTGTTGTGCAAAAGAATCTCTGGTAGCAAGGCAGCAAATTATGGACACCAGTATGGCAAGCCTGAACACAACTCAGATCTAGCATTTGTCCGATACATAAAGCAGACCACCTAGGACACCAGCGGTCTAGCAGCATTTCTTGAGCTGAATAAGAGACCTGTCACTTGTCCTCCACAATCTCTTTCAATTGGATAGGGCTCACCTGTCGCTGTTTATTATTTTTAAAACTCAGATGATATGATTGGAGAGAAAACCTCAACAGCTTGAGCAAAGCTTGTATTATTTATATTTCAGCAGTGTGTTCCCATCCAAAACATTTACAGATGTGGAGGATAAACAAGGTGAAAGGAGTTGAGCATTTTTCACTTTTAAACACAAGCTAGACTACAAGAGACAGCTGTTTTTATGGGAATTCTGGTCATAAAAGTCAACATCTGAATGCAAATCACATAGTTTCTTGCACGAGTTTTATATGGCAATGATGCAAAGAGCAAAACGATTTGAGTGCATGCATTCTTGTCCTATGCCACCCCTGTGCAAATAACAACCTACCAAAATTCACAAAATTGCCACCTTGTTCTCTTACGCAGCCCAGCTTACAACGTATGAGTGTACTGATATCCCAGAGCTCCACTTTCCAGCCCTAGCTAGGAAAGAGACAAAGCAAGACCCTTTCCACCTCCATCCCCCACCACAGGATTCTGTCTTATTTGTCATCCTACAAAGACCCCTACACTCTGTTTGCCTGTTTTTTTCAGTAGCTGCTATCTGCTTAAAAATAACATTTTATGTTTTTAGGCAGAGTTCGGAAAGTAACAATAAGGAGCAGATCCTTGACTTAATTTCTATGAATAGGTGTCATGAAAGTAAGAAAACAGTCTAAAATATTCACAGGTAAATGCATAATTTACCTGTGGATGAGTTTTTTTGGCTTTTTTAAAATAAATCTTCTAAGAAGTTTTTTTTCTTTTTTTTTTAATTAAGATTTCTAATCAAAGCTTATGAGACCGACTGCATTAGCCAAAGCTTCTGATTAATCTACCGTTTCCCAAAATATTCCAATTAAATGTGACTTCTTGTGCCAGGACTTCCAAAAAAAGTTTGCAGAAGTAAATGTACTAATAACAGCCTAAAACACTGTGTGTGCAATCTTGACCCAGTGTGTTGGAAGCTGAACTAATTAAACATGAAATCATTCCCATCATTTCATTAAAGTGAAATATTAGACACATCTTTCACATGTAATGAGAAAGTAAAGTGAGTTTCATGATTAAAATTTCTAAGAAATGAAAACATCTACAGAATTGGTTTGCTCTCTGTTAAGGACTGTTTATGATTTGACATTTAGTGAAACAGCCCATTTCTACTATATGCTCTGATTTTAATGTTTAATGCCTATTGTGGCAATATATGCTGGCCTTTAGGGAATTCAGGTTTCAATTTCTTCCAAGTTCATATTCAGTGCCAAGCAGTAAAATCCTGTAAAACCAAAAAAATGCTATTTAAGCCCATAAACACTAACAGTCCTTCATAATTTCATTCAGTTATCCAAATTACACCATTTCGCAGCTCATCAGCTGATGCAAACTAGCTTCACTAGCTTTAAGAAATATTATTTATCTGTTTTGACAGCAATTGATTCCTACACCTCTGGCAGTCTATGTGCCAGCTGTAACTTCCTTCTCAAGCCTTTCTCACCTTTGCTCTATTAGCAGAGGAACATTCTGGCTCTTCAGCAAATAATAACAAAAAAAATCTACCACCAATAAGGCCTAATTTAACTCATTTCTTTTTTTTATTTGCCTTCTCTCCTCCTCCTTTTCATTTCATCACCTATGCAGATCTACTCACCTGTTATCTTTCAAGCCTTCTCTTGAAATATTCTAGTTGAATATTCCCCTCATACCATACCTTCATGTCCTCCATGTCCTCTTTCTTTTCCATCTCTTCTTCCCTATCCTTTCTTTTACAGCATGAGCATCAGTTAAAAAAATGATTCCTGACAGTAGTTACCAGCCTTCAGTTGTTATTGCAAGGAACATACCACCATCAGTAGACGCATTCAGTTCCTCCAAAGTGTTTCACCAATGATTTGTGTTCCACTCTTGTAAAACTGATCTGTCTTGAACAGTACCACTCAAGAGGAACTTAGCCTGATAAAATAATGCATTCATTCCACAGCCTCACTCCTTGATACCTCATCCTGTGACTGGATGTGTGCCTATCTGATACTGTGGCCCGTAACTGGAGTACAGTTCATGACCATCAGTAGAATGAGAGAGCACAGAGAGTCAAATTACATCTTCCCAGCTGTATTCCTAAGATAAATCTTTATTTTGGTCATATGCAAAGGGAATATCTAGGCTGTTGACAGAACATATATGTATATATATATCTATATATATGTATAATTTCTAAACCTCATGAAGAGTTCAGTAAAATTCAGTGGGAGTTAAAGCATTTTTTTCTTTTTTGACATTTGAATATGAAAGTCATTCCAGTAAAAGTATCAAAAGCAATCACACAAATCTTTGAGGGCTATGGCCAAATCACCACCAAAACAGTAAGAGCATTGCGAATGCATGGCAACAGCTAGACGTGAGAAAGTTGAGCCTTCATATGAACTTGACCATGTCTAAATAATATTTGCTGAATTGGCACACGAGATTGAAAATGTTTCATTCAACCAACTACCAAAATCATCTGTTTTGACTAGCAGTCAATTAAGTTTGTTCTCTAGGTCAGGTAGGAACATAGTCTACTGACATGTATAAAGGGTGAAGGTATAAACCTTTCTCACTGTATGTTGGGAGTTACTGTTGATATATTTGTCTGACCTTATCAAAAAAAAAATAGAAATAGCATACAACTATTTTTAAATATCATTTAAGACTAAAAGTGAACTTAAGAACATTTATTAGGGCTCTTTGTGCCTTTGTATTAAGTGATAGCCTTTGATCACATGACCATGTTTCATTTTTCTTCATTCAACCATAACCTAATTCCATATGCAATATATATTCACAATGGAATAGAACTAAGGGCTGCATGGATAACTATTGAATGGCCATTTTATAAATCTGGAATGCCTTGATTTGACACCTACACACTATTCTTCTGAATCTTTTCAAAGTTAGATATACAGGATTGTTCTTTGTTTTGACTGACAGATTTCCAGTGATGTTATGGCTGTATGGCAGGAATTTGCCAATGGAGTATGTGGAGGACCTTTGATGTACTACAGATTTCACATAGATTGTTATGAACAGTCAGTGCTCAGCTGATTAACATGGGCAAAACCGTCTCTGAATATAAGAGGAAAAAAATCACAGCCAATGCAGTAAAGAATGATATTCCCTTTCTTCTGATGACGATGAGTATCAACTTATGTGAAGTCAATGAGTAAAAGGAGGAGAGATACATAACTCCATTCAAGCATATTGAAGAAGCTTTAATTATAGTGGAAAAATTCTCAATTTTTTTTAGTGGTCCACAAATAGAGTGCTGATATTTGTCCTTAATCTCTGCTTTAAACAGTTTAGAATTTATTTTGGATAAGAATTAGTATAAACAGGTTGCCCTATCTTGAGTCAATATACTGACATAGTGTCATAGTTACTAGCACTCATAGTCATGGAAAAGCAGCTCATAAGAGGGGAATTCAGAAGAGTAGAAGCTTAGTATGGAAGTAGAAAATGCTCAGATACTGACAGCTGGACTATAACATATTTATGCAGAGAAGGGGTTAATTTCTTGCATAATTTCTCAGTCTCTCAAATTTCTTCTTTATGGGGATCCTACTTACCATCCCTTCCTCTTTCATGTGCAGGTTGACAGCAAAAGCCCTCGCAGTATGTTTGTTCATGTTTAGATGCCACAACTTCGCAAGTCTGCCCAGTGTCTGTTCAGAATATTTATATTTGAGAAATATCGTATATGTTACTCTTAAGAACTATTCTAAAATAGATGAAAAATGTCAATTTGTCCAAATCAAAATAGTCCCCTAAGAGACAGAATTTAGAACACTTGTTTTGGACAGTAAGACTTATGGCAGAATGGTCCTCTCGAACACCTCCTTCCCTACTTTTTAACAGCTGATCTTTTATATGTATTTTCATAGACAACTTCATTTCACAAAAGGTTTGTTTTCATTTCACATTCAGGAAATTAGATAATCTCCATCCCATATTCTGAGTGAGCTGACACATGAAATTATAGACCTGAACTTGTGTTATATGATTTGAAAATACCAAATACACTAATTCAAGAAAGAGAGGAGAAGAGAACTGCTTATTAATCTAATCTCATTAGGTGCATAACTGATTTCAAATTTAAATTAAACATAAAGTAAGTAGGAAATAGAGTATAATGCAATGGATGTTCACCTAAATTAGAGCATGCCAGATCAGGCTGATATCTTTAATAAAGATTTTTTTCCCCGGGAACAGGAAGTTCAGTAAAGGTACATAAACTGGATTTTATTATGTTTTTTGGTTATAGGGTTATTTGAAAAATTATTTAATTGAAGAACAATGGAATTTGCGCAAGGTTTATAAAGTGCATATGGACTGACGGACAGAGAGATAGCTCGTTTTAAAGGTGAAGGTATTAGAAATGAAAGAGAGAGGTTCCTAGTGGAATTACTCAGGATCCACTGATTGATCCAGTCAGATTTCCTATTTTCATGAGTTGGAACAAAAAGTAGGAAAGTGTTGCTGGTGGTAGAAAGTTAGTAGATTCAGTCAATGGAGAATATTGGCCTGTTGGACTTGAGTCTTCCTGTCTGTGAGGTCTGCGCTGAAGTATTACAAGGTCGAAAAATGCAACAGTGCAAAATGAAAGTCATTGACTTTAGGATTTAAAACAAGAAGGCCAGAAGATCTGAGTTTGTCTGGTGGAAATCACTGACAAAGAAAGGCTTTGCTGCACTGGCTAATTGGAGGATAAATATCAGTAAAACTATAAGACAATTCTGGTAAGATAATATTTTTCATGGAATAGAATTGCTATTTTCTGTAAACGCTATTAAAACAGGATGAAGTTTACCTGGGGAGAGTGGAGTTTAGATGAAATATCATGCTCTAGGTTGACAGGCAATGTATAGCCCAAGAAATACTGTTATGATGGCAGTTCTTCACTAAGAAAAAAGCCCATTGTGATCATTGATAGAATTGTGCTTTCTTTCACTCACTACAAAGCTGTTTTCACAGTCAGGCAACCATTTCAGTGGAAGAAACCGTAACATAGAAGATATTCTGGAAAAGATCTCTAAGGCTATATGCAAAGTCAACGGAAAGATACTCATTAACTTCAGTGTGCTTAAGTAACAAGATGTAAAATGCAAAGGTGATTTTAATATATATTTTCTGCCTATGATTATGTGGTTTTGATGGAATTTTTTTATAAATATATGCTTTGGATGGAAATTTAAGACAGAAAAGGAAAGATAAAGATAGTATTTTGACAGCTGCAATGTAGACATTCTGATAAATGTAACCATGCAGCAAGTTACTGAGCCAGATACACCATTTGGTGCTAGTCCAAAAGGTTATTAAGTTTCTAGGTAAAATTCATTAACCTTTGAGTATTACTTAGCTAAATCCTTCTTTACGAGTGTCTACCTCACTGTGACAGCCTTAAGCTGTTTACAATCCTAAGAAGTAGAGAAAGGGAGACCCAAAAGCCTAGTATGCCTCTCTCCACTGATAAAATATATGCTGTATATTTATTGACTTGCAAATTTTGACAATAAAATCAAAAAGAAAGTTGATGTCATTATAAGGTTTTGTTGTACTTTTGTTATAATTTGCTGCTCTGCTACAGTGTTTTGCAAAGAAAACACTGGTTGCTGAAGCTACCAATTAATACCACACCTCTGATTTATAGAGGAAATGCTTATTTTATTTCTTACAATGGATTTCCATAAGAATATGGATAACCCAATCAACCCAATTTTAAAGCTGATGATAGTTGAGAATTCTGAAAAATGCGCTTAGGTAAAATTGATTGTTTTGGTCATGGGAACTGTGATTCAGCTCCCAAAATGCAAAACTTGACTTTGAACAAAAGCTCCTTTGACTCAAAATAGAAGAAATAATGCAGATTGCCAGAGAAAAGGAAGGTGGTTGAAGCTGAAAAGCTGAAAACAAAATGATGTGAAACAAACTGTAAAACAGAGCAGACCAAAATTAAGGCAATCTTCAAGGATCTTCTTTCAGAGAGGATACCAATAGTCCTAGTGTGAAATGGCAAAATGTATTGAAGAACTGGGGTCCTAACATCACTTCCAGAAGGTTTCCAGGAAAAAAAGGGGAATCAGGGAAGTCTTACTTCCTTGCTATTTGCTAAGAGATAGCTACAGTACTGGAACACCAACTACAAGGACAGTTCTGTGTTACTGACATAATCTGAGAAAGTATTCTACTATTTTAGGAATAGAGAGAAGCAACGTGCAGATTGATTGTAGGATACTTCCTGTACCCTTATAATTTGCCAAGTGACTCTCAAACCAATTTGAATAAATAAGGATTTTATTAAAAAGATGAATAAACACACAAAGTAATATAAGCCAAGCTACTATATAAGTTCTAGAAGTTTATTAAAGAAAGGACTTTTTTTTCCATAACGGGAAGCAAGGTCATAACTAAGAGGTGATGAATATGTCCAAATCATCAAAGTACCGGATATTTAAAGCAGGTAATCAAACTGAACTGTGGTTAAGAAAATTACTTTGTCATCTTAAATCATGAAAATTTACAGAGGAGTCAGATTTTTCCTGTTTAAGCCAATGTTCCAGACAACACAGTGTTTGTTCTTTCTACTGAAGGACAAAGAGATCTGTAGGATACAAGTATCTGTAGGCTCCCCACACTCTATTTTGATCTCAGAAATTTGCAAAACTAAATTACCCAAATAGACAATAATTGTGTCTTGCCTGTCCTTCAGAAAGTACACCAATACTTAAAAAACCTTTGATTTATCACTCTATCCTCCAATTTTATATTTTTACAATATGTTGCAGATGCAAAATATTACAAGAGATCTAGGTAATACCAGGATAGAGAAAATAGTCAAGGACACATGGGCAAACTCTCAGAATCTATGTTGATCTCCTCCTATATATTATGGTGTTTTAAAGAACAGAGGTAGTAGTTTAAGAAATTTTCTAATAGTCATTAGGAGTTGGTGTTCATCCAATCGTGATACAGGATTGTTTGGGCACAGCAGGCCTTTGAGCTTACCAGTGAGACAAGGAGCTGTACAGAGCACTGAGGAGCTGTGCCAGAGCAGCACAGGCTGTTCAATCACTTCTTGGACCTTGCCCCTGATTCTGGTAGGAAGAATAAAAAGTCCGCATGGTAGCAGCAATGCATTTTGTGTGAACTATAGAAACTAAACAATTACTTTAAAGGGTTCCTACACATTGTCTCACAGAGCTTATACTTTGTGTACTGTGGCAAATGCCATCCGACTTCTATGCTGAGTCTTAAACTGTGCTTTGGCAAGACATAGTAAAACAAAGTTTGTGGCAATTTAAAGACATGGCTTTTGGTTTCTGTACAAAGGCAGAAAAGAAGCCAAAGGCACTCCACTACCAGATTGTGAGCTTCTGTCTGAGCTAGTGTCTCAAGGGCATTAAGTACATGAGGTGTGCCTACTGTACCAAAAGGTCCAATTTTAAGCAAACCCTTCCTCATAAAGCAAGCATCCCCTGCCCTAATATCCTCCATCCTAGTGTCATTGGGAGGCCAAGATTTGGGGTAAAGGGATAGTGTAGTAGTTATCATATCTACTTTACACGCTGAGAGTCCTGGGTTCAAGCCCTCAGTGGAACCAGCACCAGGAATCTTTGGGAGGTTGGACTAGATGGTTTCCAGAGGTCCCTTCCAACCTTACTGATTCTGTGAGAATTCTGTGAAAACATGAAATGCTGGGCAACACTGGGATCTCAGTCTCACATGCAGCCTAGCCGTGCATTAGGGAGCCTCTTATTGGCATCTATTATTCCCTGACTAGATTTTTCACAGCAGCTAACCATCCTGAGATTTAGAAATTGCATCATCAGCTCTTCAGTAGACTGCCTTGCATGTTCATCACACAACAGAACAATTTGTTCTCACCACTTGTAACACACACTTGCAAAGCACACTTCTGTCCCATCTCCAAACAGATCCTCTAAACTCCCAAGGGATAATATCCCCCATGCAAATGTCCTCTGAGCTGCAGATCTGCTACATTGCCTTGGGCTATGGTTAGCAGTTGTTCTGGTGGGAAGGGAGAATGAGCAAGAAATAGTTGGACACATTCCCTTCTGCCAGGGACATCTCCAGATAGGTAGAATATCAACAAAATTCAAGCTAGGTTTTAACAGAAGGAACAGCAGCCTAATTACAGACACTTTACGATCCTCATGTCCATGGTGAGATCATCATCACTTGATAACATTGGAAAGAAAATATGGCAGGGGAACATCGACAAGAGAGAGAAAATAACAGATTTGTCGCCGTAGCACAGCAATAGAGCAGAGCATGGTGTCCTTTAGCCTACAGGTACCTATGGTCTGATCCACAAAGAAATGCTAGTTTTGATATAGCCAGCATTCAGGACAAGAGGATAGTAGAGGTAGGTTTTTGAAGTTCTGCTATTCAGTGACTAGGGAGAGCATGTCACCCAGCACCACGATTCACAGCAGGAAGTGTAGTGGTACTCACTTTTTATCTCAGTCTGACTTTGCTTTACCTAAATTACTGTGGCTCTCAGTGGGCAAAAGCTCAGCCAGGTGAAAGGAACTGATAGATGCACTTGCTTTACCTAAATTATTATAGCTTTTCGGAAGCAAAGACCCTGCCAGGTGAAAATAACAGATAGAGGCAACACCAATAAAACTTTTCCAAAGCTTTTTTTTTTTTTTTTTTTTTTTTTTTTTTTTTTTTTTACTGTATAAAATAGCTTTTCTAAAATGTGCAAGATAAACAAAAATCCTGGGTCGTTTGCTGTAGCAGATGGGTTTATTTTATGTGTTTGGGACATGCAGAATAACTCATTCATTGCTTTACTTTTTGTGGATCAGCCAGTTATCCTATGCTTGAGCCAATAAAAATTTTGCTTGCTTGACCAAGAAAGGCAGAAAAATCAATATGAAGAGCTGTTCAAAACAAGACACTAATAAAAGTAGTGTGCTTAGTTTCTTGGAAATACTATTCAACTGTGATTTGAACATGAAGTTAATAAAGATGCACACATTCCTATCTGCATTTTAACTGACAGCCTCAGCATTTTTCAACATTTAATCCAATATAGATATACAATTGTTTATCTTTTGATAAATGTAGATGTAACCATGATGAACATTGCTGGGATTGAGATTACAAAAAAAGCCTTACTGATTATTTTATAAATCAAAGATATATATTTCACATTTTATAGTCAAGAAATCTACTACAGCATTCGTAATTCATTTGTCAACAAAAAGCTTAATGAAAAAATAAGCAGAGTTCCTTTTATTGTTGATTGTTTTTTCCAGCTGCACCAGCTCCAAATAGCTATCAAAGATCACCATTAGTTGCTAAGTCAGTGTGGCTTTAGAAAGCAATCCCCTAAACCTCCTGCGGTTGCTTTCTAGACACCTCACATTACAAGAGCTTGATGAAAAATATGTTACACTAGCTCATCATCAGTCCTGGTTCTAACTCTTTCAGTTACAGGATTAGCATATCTAAAAGCTTTGAGGGTTGGGGGCAGGGCTTCAGCATCCTAAGAAACCCTTGAACAATTATCTGCTAGGAGAAAGTCTGGCACTTTAAAGACATATTCAAGGTCTCGCCTCTTTTTTTTTTTTTTACCAATATCAACATCAGTCTAGGTTTTTCCCGTTGACATCTCCTATATTTATGGTAAGAAATTACACACAACTGCTTCACTTACCTTTATGAAGGTCATCTCTTCCCCTCTGTCAAGCGTTTTTTTGTATCTGGCTATCTGTGTTTCTAGTCTCAGGGTAGCAGATCCTTCAATTAGGCAATTTCCTGTCTGTAGTTTGCTTTGTTTTGTTTTGTATTTTTTTCCCCAAATGGTGGTGACAGATAGTTGAAATACAAACTGTTGGGATGCAGCCTTGGATCCTCCTGCTTCTCACATGGCCTCTCATTGGAAAACATCTTTCCTTCACAAGCCCACCCTGAACCACATGAACGTTAGTCATATAAGGTCTCTTCAGATGTTCGTCTGCCTCTCCAGGCCTCCTCTGCGGTTTCCCAGACCCTGAGGCATGGAGTTCTTATCTCCAGTTCTTAAAAGATCAGCTCCTAATTAAAGGAATTGGACTCATTTCAAAATTAACCTGGAAAATTTCATGACTGGAAAACGTAAACTGTATACTTCTTCATAAACACTAACATATAAATCCAAATTAGTTGTGACTTAATACTTGTGCATTGTATCAGAGGTGTGATAAGCATCGGTGACCCAAAAGGAACTTCAAAGTATTTTCAAAAGCTGATAGAAACAGATATGAATAGATCCCAATGTCCAAAATTCTATCTGAAATCCTCAAAAGTCCCTTAAAGTATGAAACACCCTTCTATCCTCCTAAAAAGCTGTTTTTTTTCCAAATGTTTCAGCAGTTTTGAAATACTGCTTCAACTGTTGGCTAGCGCATCATCTAACTCCCTGTTTCTTAAGTTAAAATATCTGAAGTAAGCCAACAGTGCTTCAGAAACACAGAGCATCTTACTTATCTGCTGTGATAAACCGTACCATTCAACTGAGTAAATATACACCCTAGATTACGTCTTCAGTGTATAGCTGTTTGAAAAATTGGATTTCTGTCTTGTAGATTTCAAACATAGGTTTTGTTCCAGTCAGAATGGAGAATCAAGTTCCTTCTCTCTCTTGTTTTCAAGATTTATCTAAGAATACATCAAAACTGAAACTAAATATTTCAGGAAGGTAAAAATGAAATGTCTCGATGATTTCTTGTAGAAAATGTTGACAAAAATGATATTTTCCTGAGAACTGTTTTGATGTTATCACACCAGTATTTTGTATTGAAAAATTCTTCACTTGGATCATGCCAATCCATGCCAATCAAAATTACTTTGATAGCTATTTTAGTTTAGTGAAATGGCCCATGAAAAGTTTGTGTTCAAAGTGTATTGTATTATATATAAGTGTACCTGATATTTTCTCCTGTCAGCAGCATAGATCACTGAAGTTTGTATGGATGCATGTATGCTCTTTTTCTGCAGGTTTAATTTCTGCCTTTGGATCCATAAATATAAGATGACAAAAGGAGTATTATGAGCATTGTCCTAATCAGCATTATCAGCATTTAATTAGTGCAGAACCTCTCCAAGAACACATCACACATAAAATATTCGTGCTTATGAATACTCCAGGAAAATGTAAAGTTTTCTGTCGTGTCTAGACTACACTCACCCCAAATTTTCAGGGTGAACTCTCTCTGTTTAAAATAATGTTAAGTAACAAAGTGTTTCATTATGCTTTGTTGAGCATAAGTGAGGGACAGATTTTTACTGGCTGCCATTCTGCATCAATGTAATTCAGTGAATTGCCCTAGAGTTTCTCCTGATTTACATGCCTACAAGCAAGAGACGAATCAAGTTGAACATGTTCATTCTTTATTATTCTTTAATTTTAAAAATTAAGCAGCACTTAAGGTCTTGAATGATGGTTCAGTTCACGAAAAAAAGCCTGTGCAGACTGGTTTTAACTGTATTGCCCCAACCTGTTTCCTAAAGTGAGGATAGTTCATGACAGCCTCATGCAGTCACTTGCCAATATTTCAAAACATACACAGAGATAGAATTATCCTATTTGAATTATTTTATTTTATCATATTCTGTTTTCAGCCCAACCTCAAGACTCTACCTAGCTATGTTCCCTGTTAAAAAAATAGTCATAATCAGGAATAAATTCTGAATAAACTGGAGATATTTGGAAATAAAAGACTAAATAAAGAATGTAATAATGAAAGGAAGAGAAATGAATCTGGGTATGATTGGAAATAACTATACTACAACAATAGAATTTGTATGTAGCTGTATGTATATAGCAAGAGAGAAAGAAATTAAAGATAATCACTAGAATATAGGTATTGGTGCCACACAGAGAAAAGAGGTATTTATTTACTCTGGGTAAAATAAACATGGATAAAGCATACTGATATTTAAACAAGAGAGAAGTCCTAAAGGGAAATAATTCATTTAAAGTAAAAGAGGCAGTAAATATGATTGGATGCTATAGGTACAAAGATCCTTTAGCACCTTTACTAAAAAATACAAAAAGAATTTTAGTGTCTTCCTGTGACATTTCTTGTAATAGCTTCATTTATGCTTTGACATGAACATTACATAGCTAATATTCAGGTTAAGCTAACCATACTACTTCGGAAAAACACTGAACTCTTGTAAGATGTTTCTGCTGAGTTTATTCTTTCCCTCATTTTCTCTCTCTCTGTCTCCACTGTTTCTAACTTACTCAATCTTCTAGAAAAAATTAAGATACAATACTGACTTGGCTTCTGAAAAAGGAGATGCCATAGATTTCATGTCTAGGTGACTCCAACTGAAGAGTATCAGGCAGCTGCTTGCTCAGAAGAGCTGTTGCAGAAAATGAAATACTGGATATTGATTATGACAGTCATGAAAAATATTGATACATCATATGCAAAAAGGGAGTATAAATTAACATCTGCCTGTCAAGAAGATGACAGATATCTGTTATAAATACCTATACAGTCTTTTCTTTCAGGCTCAGCAACCTGCTCAAATGTCGTTCAATTAAGAAGAAAAAAATTAACTGACAAATGACAGGTTTTGTCATACACCCAATCATATGTCATAAAATTTGTCAGCAAGGTGTGTTCAGCCACAAAGATAAAGGGAGATGGATAATTAAATTCATTTGACTCACTTTCTTGAGGTCTTAAACTAAATACCAGAAGTGGGATCAGATAGGAACTCTCTCCCAAATGAGACTGGTGAGGACAGCTGGAGTCTTAGCTTTCCTCTGTAGAACAAGGTTTGGTCTACTCCCAGGGATCAGCTGCACATTTTCACCTGATTCTCATTATTCCTACTGATGCCTTTGACCTGTCCTTCTTTTTCTCACTGATACACTGTACTTCCTAAGATTTTTTTTTTTTTCAGTCTTTTATCCTAAGTATTTTAAGGTTCCTACAGGACGCAGAACAATGTTTTGCCATAAGGTTGTAAGTAAAGTCCCAACCTTTCTGGACTGAATATCTTCAAGAATAGGAGTTAAATTTGGTGGTCCAAATGATCCGTTCCACTCCTCAGGTCCAAAATATTGGGAACAGCATCTTTCCAGGGCCTATTGTACTTTATAGGTAGACCTGTACTTTACAAGGTGGTAGCTTTAGCCTTAATTTCAGTAAAGTTTTTTATTAGTTACACAGTTTTTTTTTCTTCTCCCTTGTACTACCATTGCATTGTAAATCAATACAAAGGTTTCAAAAATATGTTTAGAATTTATGTAATTATTATTACTGTATTTTTTTCTTAGACTTTTCTCAGACTTCTTAATCTGAGACCGTACCGAGGCTTCTCAGTGCTGCATGCCCTTAAATACAAAAAAGACAATGTGAATCACACACAATCTATAAATAGAATAGGCTGGATGCTTTCCATATCTCATTCAGTTAAGCTTAAACTGTGTATACACTCTGCTTTAAAAACTGACATAAAGACTTCATATATAGACTTCCATGCAACGATTTTCATTGTTTAGACAGATGCCATCTTTTCAAACTGCTTATTTCTGCGCTGTATCATTTTTTCTGCACTGTTTTTTTTTTTTTTTTTTTAAAGGAGTCCATAGTATCCAATACAAAACAAAATAATGGAAGTAAAATTGAGATCTATATCTATAGAGTGTCTTTCCTGTATGCTACTGCATTACTAGCTTGAGCTTTTCAGGATTTCTTTCTGTGCCAACTCCAAGCACATATGACTGAGCTGAAAGCCCTATGAAGTCAGCTAAGAGAATCTCACTGACTTCAGGGTCTTTGCATCTGATCTTTGCATCTGCTCTCTTTGCATTAGCAAATGAACTGGAATGGCCAGTCTTCCAAAACGTGTTCGCATTCATCCTGGATTAACCTGTCCATTTTTGTGTTTTTTTAATGTATTCCTGACCCACTTTTTTTTTTTCTCCTCAGAAACTGAACAAATTCCAGCACCCAAGTACCTAAGAAATCAAAGTATTGGAAAGAATTTAGTAGGAAGATGCACATCCACTGTTTGGAAAAATCCACATTATGTACAATATCCTAATGCATGGACTTTTCTAGACACAGTCCAATCCTTCACCTGTGTTAAAACATCAAAAAGAGTATGGAAAGTAGTGAGGATGGCGAGAAAAGAAAAAAGGAAGAAAGAGATGACTTCTCATTCAGATTCTGGCAGTACTCTAGTACAGTCTGGTTCTTATCTCTGACAAAACTAATATCATTCTCTCCAAAGGAGATTCATGTTATTCAAAAAGAGTTCCAATATTCTGGTAGGAATATAATTTACAGTCCTTTTTCACCTATCAGTTAAAAAATAGTGTATCTCTCTGCTTCATCAACACATGCAATTTCATCCCCAGTAAATATTTGGAAAATATCTTTATGGAAATAATTTCTGCCACACAAAGTGGACAGAAGCAGCTGCATTTTTCAAGCAGAATTCTAGGCCATCAAAATGGAATGGATATGGAATTTGACAAAACTTTGACACAAAAGAAGTGAACTTCTGCTAACAGCTTGCCTGCATCTTTGAAGGATTTCTGACTCAGCAGCAGCCAGCCTGATGGGGAACAAGCATTTACAGGCTTACCACATTTCCCATCCACTGACTCCTCAACAGTTCATCTGCCAGGCTTCAAAACTGCCAAGAGCCTAGTTGACTACATTTACAAGTTTTCCAACTACCTCAGTTTGGCAAGGCATTGTGTAGATAAACAGAGTAAATTGATTTCAGACTGTAAAAAAGTTACAAGGATGAGCGCAGTGAATCTGAAAACCCCAGCCCAGGCAAAACGCCATGAGTTTTCTGGTGGCAGACTAATCAAGGTCATGCCATGAACATCTGTTGTCTAAGTGCAATTGTTACTGTTTTCTAGGTTACCACCAATGAGCAACTTCTCTTTACAGGCAAAGGAGATAAAGGCAAAGAAGGGCACAAAGACAAAGATGAGCAGCATTTGGTTGATCTTTGGAAAGACAGATCAGCTGCTTCTGCTGCTACCAAAGCAAGGATAGTAGGAAAAGTGTCCTTACTCTCTGCATTTCCCAGCAGTGTATGATGAAACAAGCTCACCTCCCCTCCAGCTCTTAACAATTTGAAGGCTCTGGAGAAGCCAGCTGGGTTACCAAATTACATCTCCAGCAATGACAGGAAAACAGAACATATGTACAGAATAGGTCTACAGAGCCTACGTACCTCACAACCACAGCTCCCTGAGGGCCACAAATGGTTACCACTAGCCTAGGACAAATTCAGGTCAATTCTAGTATGTCCCACGGGGCGAGCAGATGATGTTAAGATCAGTCTTATTGCCTGAGTAGTAGTGAATTTGTTGACTGAAATCCCCAGACAGTCACAGGAAGGGGTTTGCATCCTGCGCTCCACAGGAAAGCATCCTGCCAGTAACTTTAAAAGGTGAGAGCTTGACAACCTTCTTAAGTTTTTTCCTTGACTGATTTCATAGCTAAACTAAGAACTCCTGGATTATTTTCTATGATAAGCATTGAATGGATTATGCTTAGGGTAATGGTCCCTTTTAATTTTTGTTAGGTGAGTAGTGGGTTGCTCAGATTCTCAGGCTGTGTATGCTCATGAGACTCCATTGAGATGTAGAGTCAGTCAAACCTTGTACTTAGGGGTCTCCAGGCTTTGCCCTCCAACACGGCAATTCACAAAGTTTCCTCTGGGACCCATCTGAAAGAAAAAAAAAACAAAAAAAACAAACAAAAAAAAAACCCAAAAAACACTAAACAGAGTTCATGGTGACAGACCACAGAGGGGAGATAGTTGTTGTTTCTGGACACATGTTTGAATATGAAGCTTGTAAACCTCAAATTTAACTTCTCTTCTGGTCATCTCTCAACGAATCTGGGCGCTCTTCAACGACAGCCACTTTTTTTCACTTGTATGTCATCTTGTAGGATGACTAAGCCATTCTTCCAAGTTTTCCAGTTTACCTGCAAATTAAAAATAAGTATTTACATAGCATAAGCAGATCTAGCTGAAAGAAAGATTTTGCTGTTCAAAACTTCCTAAAACATATTCCCAAAGTTAGTACAGAAATGTTAAACTAGAAGAGTGTTTTGGGCAACTTTGGATTGAACCACTGTATTTAAACCCTCTTTTAATAAAAAGTAGCATAATAGTACCCACTTCTACAGCTTTTCTTGAAAAAGCTTCTATCAAATACTGTGGCCCTTAAAATTAAGCAGTATGTTATGAAAAGGGAGTTTACTGGGATAGATATTCATTAGCGAAAAAAATGGCAAAAGAACCCTTAAAGATTCAACATCACAAAGATGTGTTCCTTATTAGCAGCACTAAAAAAAGTAAATTGTTTTAGGAATGTTACACAGGTAATAGGTTTTCTTTTCCTCAAAATACATTTTGTAGTTACAGAGTCGTTAAATTATTTTAAATGTATTTAAAATTTGGTGGAGAAATGAGCAAATAGTGTTAGCCCATCTAGGAAATTATTGTTCATCTAGATTTTCAGCAGTGTTGTGAGACAAACATATACTGTATACATTTATATATTTAGAGAGAGAGAGAAAACAAATTATTCATATATACACTGTTTATATAAACACACACATTCTGTAGGCTGCATACAAAAACAGGTGTATAAAAATGCCTCAGGAAGCTTACTTCCCACCTCATACTACATTATTTCCTTAAATAGAAATACAAAATGCCTTCGTGAAATGTGACTAGATGAACACAGTTGTCACACAATATTTTTAATCAGTTTTCTCCATAGAAAATGACCCGAGGGACATGGATTAGGGCACCAGGGTGGGAAGCATGTATAGACATCTACATCTGAGCTAGTTACTTCAGTCTCTCTTTACTGTCAATGGAGAAAAATAGGCACTTTAGTGACATGATTCATCTGTCACTGAAGTTTGTGGCTAAAACAGGTTGAATGAATCATACCTCAAAAGTGTCTGTCTCTCTTTATTGACTCTGAAGGTACCTGAGGTGACTAACTCAGAGACAAGCTTCTATGCTGTTGATAACAAGGTTAGACGGGTGAAGCTCACTTGGTTGTTTGTCTGAACAGGATGAATTAAACTGAAAATTAACTTTTCTGATCCTTCCTTCTTAAAGCCAAACTCTCAGCCAAACATTTTGACAATGAAATAAAGTTGCCTTTGCTATGCCATGAATGCCACTGTCCTGTTTGCAGTGGGAGAGGGAAGGGAAGAAAGGCAGAGTTTTATTGCTGTTCCCTTTTCCATGAAAAGTTGGCCAAGTGCTTTGCCTCCTGTTGCTCAGACTGATGCTGATGAATCAGCGTCCCCAGGTAAGACCTGGCATAGAAGTGTCGTCATGCTATAGGTGTCCCGCTTATTCCTCTACTCTTGTTCTGTTGCTGCCAGTAGTAAATTATGTTTGCCTACCCAGGACACTATTGCTTTTTTTCATATAAGAACAGTGTCTTGCAGTAGATACTTCAGATCAAATGTTTGCTAAGGATCTCAGACTGTTTTTTACTTCTAAGGCTAGACATATCAGTGGGCTGCAAGTAGGTTAGAAGTCTAACCACCACTTAAAATCACGTCTGGGCACTTAGTCTTGTGGTGTCCTTTGAAAAACCTCAAACTGAATAGACAGCAGATGAATGAGGAAAAGTAGACAGTGCACAGTAAAAATCAAGAAAGAATTCAGGCTCCCTGTAAATTTGTTTATCTGTCCCTTGACTTAACATTCCTTTGCAGAAGAAACCTAAATTTTAAAAGTCTTGTTAAGAGCATATTAACAGGACTTATACTTCCTGCTAGGTTTTTAGACTAAATCAATTAATAAGGAGAAGAAATATTTGTACAAGTACTGGTCTTAAAGTGTTTTCCTTTAAAATTTTATAATATTAAATATGATGTTTTGCTGCAGTATTCTCACTAGTTTAGTTTCAAAGTTCATAAAGATATCATAAAATACTCCTTGACTACACTCTGAATCAGATCTGCATTACGATGTGACAGTAGTAATTAGAGCCAATTTGATAACTTACAATAACAGAAAGTAGGATACAGTTTTTCCACTGTACTAAAGAAAATCTCAACAGTTTTACACTAAACAAAGATTTTCCTGATGCAGCCAAGTTCCCCAAAGGAATTTCTACCTCGTATACATTTTTTGTGTGCTTCAAAGCAGAACAGGCAATTCAGCCTTTAAACTTCTGTTTACAGCCTTCTGTTTACAGATAGGTTGACTCTGTTTTATGTTAAAATCATGGTTCGTTTCTAGATCCTCTTTTAAGATCCACTTACACTGTGGGAAAAGTAAGACCTTAAAGTAAACAAAGAGTTATATACAGATTTTATGAACATATTGATCTACAGTTTTTCAATATTAAGGTTCTATGCATTGTCTGCAAACTCATTTGTTACCTATTGAGATGTGATATTTGCAGTTCACATTGCGATAGTGAAATGTGGCTGATCACCTGCGTGGTCTTGTCTGCTCTGTCTCTCTCTCCTGTTAAACATAATGGAGTTAGGAAAAGGATTGGGAGAAACATTGGAGCTTTAAATCTATGAAATAAAAGTATATCATATTAGAAAGCGATGATTCTTTCCCCATCTACACTTCATAGGGTAACATTCCTTTGGATATTTATTAAATCTTCTTGACTGAATGTGGTATTTAAATTTAGTCTCCTCTTGTCACAGTCAGGCAAATTCTACACATACTGAAGTACTCCCTCTAAAGAATACAGGCAGTTACTTGTCTTTTTCTTCCTGTATTCATGTAAACATATTCATGTTTAGAGTTGTGAGAAGCATTATCTCTAGTGGGGTAATTTCTCCCTGCTCACACTATTGAAAATACAGAGTGGACAAACGAATCTTACATCATTCGTGCAATGGTCCCTTCCAACCTCAACTATTTTGTGATTCTATGACTACATCTGAACCACACAAATATTCTCAGAAAACAAATAAAAGGCAAACACAGACAAGACTCAGATCCATTTATTTATTTGTTTTCATTTAAGTAAATACTTTCAGAATTTGTCTTTAGATGCAGCATGTGTCCAGTTTTACTGGACAAATAAATGAACAAATATTGCAGAACTAAAAAACAGGGCTAAATTAAATCATGTAAATGGTAGGAAAAGCAAAAGTAACCATTGTGAGAGCACATATAACTCTTTGGTCAAATAAACCCTTCTCTGCTCTTGCTCCCAAAATTAAAAATTCTGTACTGGAAAAATAAATTTAATAGTTTTGCTGACAGGCAAAGAAAGAAGTGCTGTGGCAGTCAGGAAAATCCCAGCACCAGCTGGTAGTCCGCCAGGAGTCTTAACAACCCTCAGCCTGAGCTGGTGGAAGAAGAGGAGCGACGCAGCTGAGCTCACTCCAGAGCCTGGGGATCGGTGTCACCACAGGAAAACGTGGCGGGGAGCGAGCTGCCCTCCGCTGCTTGCTTGTGTTAGCAGCAAATTTCATCTATTCTTCCTACAAGTCCTTGCTCCCTTGTAACGTTGTTTCTAGGCTGTTTCATAATGATTTTGTAACAGAATTGAGGTATCATTTCAATGGGAGTTAACTATCCAGGGTTGAAAATCTTGTATGTGTCTAAATGCCTAAATACCTTAATAAAACAGACCTTTCATGGCTACTTAGAAAACAAACAAACAAAGAAAAAAACTCAGCATACCCAAATGTCATATTCGTCATATTATTTATGTTATATGGCAAACTCAGAGCACAGGAAGCAGAAGCAGCCAAACCCACAGTTTTTCTCCAAATTTTCTATCTATACCATGTTATTCCCCAAAACAGTTGAAAAGCATTGTGTTCAAAACTTTCTCTTTTCCTCCATTGAGGAATGTTTTTCTTTATTTTTGGTAGTGTTTTTAGTAAGTTTTTAGGTTTTAGTAGAAATAATAATAAATATATTTTCAGTTTAAAAATAGTACCTAAATTGATGGAAACACTGAAAAATGGTTATTTAATAAGTAGCAAACTGTGGTAGTAATTTTGAAAAGGGCATAATTTATTTTATCTTTTATTCATTTCATTCATTTATTGTTGGAGGGTTTTTTTTGAACATTGTTTTTTTAATGTTACAGTCAGGCTTATTTGTTTCCCGAGGAGTGTGATAATGTAACTGAGAGATAATTCTCCTATTTATTTTCTGTCATTTGGCATCTGGATTGGTGTTTTTCTTTTTCCAGTCATTTAGATAGATCTTGTGCAGTATTGCCAGGGGAGAACAGAAAATGAAATAGTTTTAGCTGGAATTAATATTAAGCCATCTCAATATTACTCCAAAATTTGTCATATTCTAGACATAGTTTAGTAAGAACAGCTTAGTCTCACAGCAGGTATCCTGCCGACTGCAGTGCAGATATTTCTAGGGTACCTGAGGGCTTTGATTTGCTTTCATATTCTCTCCTACCCTTGTGGGTTTGTGATTTTGAGTTTCTGGAAATAAAGAAAAAAAAAAAAAGATCCCACCCAGGTTATTTACACAGGTGAAAGCTGGGACTGGAGACAGCTAAGTTAATTTCTCTTTCTAAAGGGGAAACTCTGAGCACACTTGCAAACCGTGAAGCCATGAAATAGGCTTATTAGAGGTCAAGCATATTGACCAAAAGGCGCAGAGAAGAGAAGGGCACTTGCAACTGTCATTTTTGCATGCTCTTTCCCAACTCTGCGTCTCTGAAGAGTTTAGAAAAGAATCAAGGTTGAAACTGAGTTACAGAAAGGCATTCAACAGTTATTTATGGGCAGAAGGACTGTTCAAGAAAAGCTGCTCAAGTGCCCAAATACCTTAGGTTTCAGGACAAGACTTTGCTCAGTACCCGAGTCTCTGCCATTAGACAAGCACAGTTTGCCAAACAGTGCACCGGTTTGTACCAGCAGTATTCAGAATGCAGAAAACCTCTTGTTGTCCTAATATCTTGTCCTAACATCACAGTTAAACTCCCCCAGTAACAAACATAAGTCCATGTGTTACATGTGCTCAGAAAACAGCCAAATATTTAAAAAGCAACAAGTTCATCTAAGAGGGTGGTGGCACTCTTCCCATCTTAGAGTAACAAATGGCTGTTTACAAACTTAGTTTCTCACCTAAATCCTCAGTTGCCTCTTTTAGTTAATAACTTGTTAAAAGACAAGAAAACTCTACAAGGATCTGGAGTCTCAACAATTCAGTGAGCTGGGAAAAATACTGATGATTCAAGGGAGTAAAGAAGAAATTCACACAGAAGGCAAGTTGCAGAGGATTTCATGGGATTAAGTAACAGTGATGACATTCAGTTCATATCAATGTAGATAAAATGGTATCTACTCTAGATAAATGCAAAAGAACCTCAATGATGAATAAACAAACCTAACTCTATCAACACATTGGTAGACTTGAAATTACTTGTTATCACTAAGGAAGAGATCTTGAAGCCACTGAATATAGTTCTCTGAAAATGTCACTTTCATAATTGTAGTGTCAAAGCATAAACAGAACTATAGAAATTATTAGGACAGAAACAGGAATATGAACAGGATAGAAAATACTATATGCTATTGTATCTATCCATGGCATATCTGTATCCTGATTCCTGTATGGAGTCCTAGTCACACATTTCAAAATGGATGCAATAAAATTAGGAAAAATACAGACAATAGTGAGAAGGGTGATCAAAGGTACAGAACGACTTCTGTATGAGGAGAGACTAAATTAACTAGAACTGTTAAGGTGGCAAAAGAGAGGACTGCAGGTGTGAATACAGTAGAGGTATATAAAATAATGAGCAGCATGAAGAAGAAATATTATTCAGATTTTCCTAATGTCAGAACAAAGGGGCACCAAATTAAATTATCAAGCGGCAGACTTAAAGCAGAGCATAGTTAAACTACAGAACTGTCTGCCTCCAGGAGGCTGTGGAGGCCAAAACTCTAAATGGGATCAAAAAGTAATTAGATCTAGGGAATAAAAGTTAAGGTCTATTAAATATAAAATACTACCCTTGGTTCAGGAAGTCCCTAAACCATGAGCTCCAGAATCTGAAAAGGCAGAATCAGAGAATGCTTACTCTGCTCTTATCTTCTGTCCCGGACATCTGCTACAAGTTACGGTTGGAAACCCCCTGTGAAGTTAAGTAAATACAGTACAACTGCCTTACATTCTGAAGATCAAGTGTGGAGACTTTTGACCCTTAGTTTTTCTACGTAAGGCCTACAAATCCCAATTTTCCACTGTTTCTGTGAATGCAATAACTACAAGGCTATGAGGGAGAATATAAGGGCAAGAAGTCATTTTATCCTCTGGTTCTCTCAGTTTCATAAAGATGCTTTGCAGATAAAGTTGCAGACATACTCCACTCAGTATTTCAGTGCAGGTATCACTGCACTCACTGTGCTATTGTGTTACCTAATACTGAGCTCTTGCTCTTCGCACTATAGTGTAACGCCATATTTTTATTCATAAACTGACCGTATGAGTTCTGCCCCCAGAGCTCGGCACCTACATTTTAGTGGTACTTAGCTCTACAACACCTAAAAATGCTCAGCAAAGCCAGACCAGAACTTCCTTCTTGTGAATCCTGAATGCTCAGTTTCACTGGGCTACATATGACACAGAAAAAAATGAGGAGACCTGTGACAAAACAGAATACACAGGGTAAAAGCAAGGCAGAGTAGCACCTGCTTTTGGATAATAACCACTGAAGCACTTCTGATGCTATCTAGTCAAGGTGTCCAGGACCTGAAAAGGGGAAAAAATAGAATAGCTGAGATCAAAAAAGTAGAAGCAGGATGGGATGGAACAGCTCCTTCTGGATGTCATCTCCAGGCATATGGAGGAGAAGATGATGATCAGGAGTAGCCAGCATGGATTCACCAAGGGGAAATCCTGCTTAACCAATCTGGTAGTCTTCTCTGATGGAGTGACTGGCTGAGTAGATGAGGGTCAGAGTAGTGGACGTTGTGTACCTTGACTTCAGCAAGGCTTTTGACACTGTCTCCCAGAACATCCTCCTAGAGAAGCTCTGGAAGTGTGGGTTAGACAAGTGGACAGTGAGGTGGCTTGAGAACTGGCTGAAAGGCAGAGCTCAGAGGGTCATCCTCAGTGGCGTGGAGTCTAGTTGGAGGCCTGTGGCTAGTGGCGTCCTCCAGGGCTCAGCACTGGGTCCCAACCTGTTCAACTTCTTCAGCAATGACCTCGATGAGGTGACAGAGAGCCTCCTCAGCAAGTTTACTGATGATACCAAGCTGGGAGGAGTGGGTGACACACCTGAGGCTGTGCTGCCATTCAGAGAGACCTGGACAGGCTGGAGAGCTGGGAGGAGAGGAACCTCCTGAGGTTCAACAAGGGCAAGTGCAGAGTCCGGCACCTAGGGAGAAATAATCCTAGGCTCCAGTACAAGCTGGGGGCTGACCTTCTGGAGAGCAGCTCTGCAGAGAAGGACCTGGGAGTGCTGGTGGATGACAAGTTGACCATAAGCCAGCAATGTGCCCTTGTGGCCAAGAAGGCCAATGGTCTCCTGGGGTGCATTAGGAAGGTCAGCAGGTTGAGGGAGGTGATCCTGCCCCTCTACTCAGCCCTGGGGAGGCCTCATCGTGAGTCCTGTGTTCAGTCCTGGGCTCCCCAGCACAAGAGAGACATGGAGCTACTGGAGAGAGTCCAGCGTAGGGCTACAAAGATGATCAGAGGGCTGGAGCACCTGCCCTCTGAGGAATGGCTGCGAGAGCTGGGCCTCTTCAGCCTGGGGAAGAGAAGACTGAGGGGGCATCTTATCAACCTGTACAAGTACCTGAAGGGAGGGTGTCAAGAGGATGGGACAAACTCTTTTCGGTTGTCCCATGTGACAGGACAAGAGGCAATGGGCAGAAATTGAAGCACAGAAAGTTCTGCCTGAGCGTGAGGGGGGATTTCTTCCCTGTGAGAGTGACGGAGCCCTGGACCAGGTTGCCCAGAGAGGTTGTGGAGTCTCCTTCTCTGGAGATCTTCAAGGCCCGCCTGGACGCAACCCTAACACGCTCTAGGAGGCCCCCCTCTTCTGAGAGGGGAGGTTGGACTAGATGATCTCCAGAGGTCTCTTCCAACCTTACTGATTCTATGATTCTATGATATCTGAATAAACAGAACAAGTGCAGCTAGCCAGTGAACAAAAGAGAAGGAAGAGCTCTGATTTCAGTGCAGACTTACCATGAAATGAGCCCTGAAATAGGCCGTATTTAGAAAAACGAGAAATAGATTAATATTTCAGTTCAGTCTGAGACATTCCCACTGTGAACAGGACATGGCACTCTCTGAAACCCATATGTATTTGAAAGAGAAAAAGGTAAGAAGGTGGAAAAGGAAGTCAAAAACTGAGACCAGTGTTCGTACCTCCTGCTGCTGCTATCTTTGCTTCATTCAAAGTTCCATACTTACCTCAGAAAACAAATATTCTTACGGCAGTCAAAAAGTTTTGTGGAAGTTCATGGATCAGAATTCTACCATGAACACTGTGCAGGGCTGTGTAACAGACAGAAACAAACTGTGTGCAAGCCATATAGAAAAATGGTTATTTCATTACCTCTGCGGAGCAGAAAATAGCAGTTATCTCAAATTCTTTCTTGTATGAGACATGAAGTTGCATCTTAGTCCCAAATCCTACCTTTTCCAAATTGATACATTCTGCAGGTACTTATGTATCTTGAGCATCCAACATTATCACTCAGGAAATGATTCAACACAGGGTGCAGTCGCATTAAACACAACAACCTAGATTCATTGCCTGACATATTAACATATTTTTAAAATAATACTGTGCCTGTATACCCCTGACGACATGAACAAGGCAAGCGAGAACCAGGATATTTGGACACAAGACCCACAGCAGCTGTATCGATGTTCCTCTCACTTCCCTCACACTGTGCTCTGAGTAGGGACAGTGAAAGCAGCCAGTCCTAACTCTCCATTTCATTAGCAATCTTAGATGAAATTTTAGTCAGATATCCTGTATAGGAGCCCTAGAGCAATCTCTTTGTCAGTGCATTCAGTACATTACCCCCTGTTTTTGTGAGTTCTGTTCATATATTGGAAACTACTACTGGCTGATGCCACAAGAGCAGCTCTGAATCTTCAAACTGTCGTTTACTAACATAGCTAGAAATGGAGAATGGAAATTCTGCTTGGATTTCTAAAAAGGCTGTCAGTGGCATAAACCTGACTGGAAGAAATCATTGATTGCCAGAGCTGTATGTAAACGTTTGACACTTCTCTCCACTGACTTCTCATTCGGCCACTCAGAACGCAGAGTTTCGCGTTCGTCCCTGCAGCAGGGAAGAAGGGGATTGTGCTGTGAGTGCACAACAACAGGCAGCAATGCAAGCAGCCAGCACGGGCAGCAAGGCAGGTACGAACCACCTGGCCTGGCAGCCAGACTCCATCAAATGTCATTGGCATGAAACAAGAACCCACATAGCCAGGAGCTAGCAATGGTGAAGGAGGTTTGGCCATTTTATGAACGTCTTAGGACTGTGTGGGGAAAGTATAAATGCTTACTGAGGAAATGGAGCTGGAACCTATCCCAAAGCACAGCCAGCATGAGTATAGTCTTTGTTACTCTTTGGTGAAGTCTGGTAGAGCTCATCTGAGCAGGAAGAAAAATGAACAAAGAGAAATCAGTTCTACAGGGTTACTCCACAGATGGATCAACAAATGAAAAATCAAAAGGAAAGAAAAAGGAGAAATAAAAACCCAAAACAGACTACCCCAGGAACAAAGCAAATGGCTTTGTTTGGGCTCAGCTGGACTAACCTGTGGGATCCATCTTGTATGTCACCCAGTATGTCCCCTCTACCCATGAAGGCGAGAAAAGATGGAGAGATATTTCCCAGTTCTTTGTAAGTCCAACTCAGGCACAAACAGTTCAGCATTAAAGACATCTAGGAAAGGAAACAGAAGATGATTTTTCTTTTTTATTTTTTTTCAGCATAGTTATCTGGCAAAGAGTTATACATCATGATTTTTAAAAAAAACTTCAAAATAACTCTGATGTCTTTGGCAGAAAAATACAGAAACTCAAAAAACACACAATAAAACTCTTGATCTTTGGGATGTATGAGAGCTGAGCACAACCCGTTCCCTTACAGAACCAAAAGCAAGGGCATGAGCCTTGCTTCCCTCATGACCCAGGTAGACACCATCTTTGGGAGCATTCCCTAAACTGCATCCAGGAATGAAGTCACCCTTGTGACTGCTAAGCCTTTATGTAACCATTCCCAGTTATATAAGCCATTCTGTGTGAGCTGGAAAGGCACATAACAGAACACCAAGCATGAAGGACATTTAATCCTGTTGCCAAGAAACAGACAGTCCTACCGGATGGTTTGATTTTCCTGACTGGAGGATGCAAGTCTTTTGTACACATGATAGATACCACCTAGTAAAAAAAAGGAAAAGGTGATTTTCAAAAGCATGTACCTAATTCACAAAAATGGCTTCTAATTTTCTATACAGTTGTAGAGGGTTATTTACCACATCTCCTGATGTAAATATACCATTAACATAGTATATATAAAACTTTTATAACCACATTGTAGATTTCTAAAGTTGTGTATCCCTACAGCGATTGGGTTCAGTCAGAAGAGACGAGGAAGAATTAAAAGTTGCCAGGGTTCAAATAGAATCTGAAATAGAAATAACAGATAATAACTTAAACATTACTTAATTAACATAAATTATTTCCAGATAAATGAGTAAAATAGCATTTCAGTTTCCTATTGTGAAAAATGTGATTTCACCTGGAGTGTCTCAGTTAGCTGAACAGTAGCTGAAACATATGTGAGAATGCAAAATGCTCTAGGCTCGCTAAAAACAATATTTGTAAATGGAAAAAGATGCACCATGCACCATTGGTACTATGGTGGGCCTTACTGAAACAGTGCTAAGTACATGTAAAAGCTTTGCTGATGCGTTGACCTATGTGAGCCTCAAAAGAGCTGTTAACTGCACAAAACCCATAAACTTTAACGAGCTTAAATGTAAAAGGAGAACAATGAAGCATGCGCAGTCCTGTCCAAGGGTGAGTAAGTGAGACAATGGGAACTAAGCAGAGGGCATCTGATGCAAGGATCAGCACAAAAACAGGACGGATCCTGCTTTGTAGCTGTTGTCCAGTCTGAAGGTGGAAGACAGTATCTAATCCATTCTGATCTTTGTGTCTTATTTTGATCAATATATGAAAGGAAAGTAAGTTGAAAGCTGCACAGCTATTTATTAGCTTATGGAATGTGATTTGTTTGGTGTCAGTGTCTTGTCATGGCATATGCTAGCTAATGCCTTGTCAGGTCCTTACTACCTGCCTCAGCCTTTGCTTCTCAACTGAGAATGTGGTCTTTTTTCATGGAATAAAGTCCACAGTGGAGTCTCAATACAGCTGACATATCTGCAGGAGGGGCTCTGAAACCACAGTGATACATGATATTTCTCTTCACTGATCATGCAACTGTACTTTATATCACAGTACATACTCTAGTAGCTAAGTAGTCACTCCTAATTCCCTCCATGGGGAAAGAGAAAGAAAAAAGCCCATCAGTGATTGTCCTTTCCAAGACTGTAAAGCCAAAGAGCTGTGTCCTTATGAAGTCTGGAGAAGAGGAGATGCTTAGATCTGAATTCTTAAAAGAGCACAGTGTCTGCAGTGTACAGACTGCAGACACTGTACACTGTGAAAGAAAACAAATGTTTTCTTTCAGCATAGACTTCAATTCCCACCCAACCAGTGAGTTATGATGAATATTTGACTCATAAACCAAGCTTTCAAGCAGAAAACTTACTTGGTAAAAAGGAGTCTGTGTCCCCTTCACAAGAGATAAGTAAAAAGATCCTAGACAAGAACAAGTGGTAGGCCCGAAGTTGCATGGACTTTGGTGATCACTGCTACCATCGATATTGTTGCTGTTGTGCAGGATGCAGAGCTGGAGTCCTGCTGAGGCTAAAAAGCACTAGAACAGGCAAAGTGCTTTAGCAATGGAGATGCTGGAGAGCTGAGCCTTGAATACTAAAATATCCCTGTACATCTATGCCCATCACCTCAACAATCAAGCAGATCATGAAAAAATATTTTTAATGTCTCAGTTGAATGTCATTCATAAATTCTCTTCTCATGTTAGGAAAAAGGCTGAGATGTTGGAGGACAGTAAACTGCTATGCAGTGGTGTTCAGTCTGGCAAAGCGCAAATGAATGGAAAAGGATATTCTACAAGAAGGAACAGGAAGACAATGCTCCTTCCACTATTCATCCTTGGTAGGCATGGAGATGTGCATGTAATATCCTGGGCACCAACTGTTTTGTCTCAAGGACAAAAGGAACATATGCTCCACTTATTCATTACCCCTGATCTGCTCACCTGATTTCTTTTCTTGTCCTTGATTGTCTTGTCCATCTGTGGTTCTATAACTTCAACACTTCTATAGATCCGTTGTAAGTTGCTTCCAAACCAAAGACAATTTTAACACAATTTTCTGATATATTTGTTTCAAAGCACCTTTCAACGTGTTGTGAAATCATCTGGATTCATTATGGTTTTAATACAATGTCTCATATTTGTGTATTATTTTAATGTGGTTGAACACCAGTAGAATATTTAAGAAGGAAATTCATCGCTTTTAATGCAAAGAAAGAGGTTTGGAGGTGGAATTTTTGTGTACCAGAAAGCAGTTTCTGCTGGTAAACAGTTGTATGAACAAAGACTTTGTACAATCTTAGTCAAAAATAATCCGTATCTCTACGACAAAAGTAGTGTTGCAATTAAAAACGAGTGCTTCAGTGGTACACCATCACTTTTTATTTTATTTATTTTTAACAGGAAGGAGGTAATCACCACTACCAACAAACATGAGTCATTAAATGATTAGGATTCCTAGCTCCGTCCTTGCCAAGCTCCGATCAGCTTTCAACACTGCACATAAATGTATTTCCCATTCATTGTAAGCACTGTTATGGATTACATGAAATACTTTCATTACATCTAGAGAAAGGAGCACTTATGCTTTAATGTATTTGCTCTTTACATGAATCATTTTTGCAGCTCTGGCGGCAATGATGGCTGCCCTGAGTGACAGTATGTGATACCTTGACATCCATTTTATACTCCTGGATCATTAGGAGTCAGAACAACACTGGTTTTAGATACATCTCCCTACCCCTGCTTGGCGAGCAAAAATAATTTACAGGCATTTGAATGCTGTGAGCATTAGCCACTGTCATTGCAAAAGTCTCTTCTTCCTAGCAGCAAGAAAATGCAAGGCATTTGGGCTGCCTAGTTTCTCCACTAAATTGGTTTTGTAAGTGTTGTTTACAACTTATCTTTGTTGCATGAATGTAAATGGATTAAACAACAGATGTGGTAGAAACATGCCTGATGTGGTATCAAGAAAAAAAAATCAGATGAGGATATTCCTCCTCTCACTTTCTTATTTCTATAAAGTACTATATTATATGAATCTAAGTGGAGCTGTAGAGCTTCAAACAGGAAAAGTGAGAACAGTGTTACTGAGCAAAGATTGTTTTGTTGTTTTTTGTAAATGATACAAAACAACCCTAAGCTTGAATGTGCCCTGGCTGCAAGGCTCATCATTAGTCCAAGAGTCAGACCCGATGAACACAGAAAAGTTTTTCTGGAATATCACTTCAGTCTTGCTCATATCTGCTACAACTACAGAGTTAAAACCATTTAACTAAACCAGGTGCATCCTATTTCCCTCGCTCCCTTATCACAGCTGTACGTCCTGTTCCCTGCAAACAAGTAGCAGAGTGACTGCCCTACTAGGTTGTGTTCAATAATAGTGGTTGAAAACCTGCCCAAGACTCTGTGTCTCACATTTCCTGCTGGTTGCCTCTCTGTTGCTTTCTACTGTAAGTCGCAGCTTAGCTAGGCTTCCCAAATCATGTTTGAGTGGCTGCCAGATACTCCTGATCCTCTTTGCTAGCCAGGCACAGGGATATGGGGGAAGATAGATTTTCTGCTCTTCCAGCCCATCCTTTCCTCTGTAGTATTTTCACCGCTGCTGCTGGTCCTGCCTTGTAAACGCTGAGCCTCACATAGCTCCTGGTCGCCATCAGGACTTAGTGCTGTAAGCCTCAGGTGTGGCATGCTACAAGAGTTAATAAGAATTTGCCTGACTTCTGTCTTAAGCTAAAGCCTTGTTTTTTGTGTAAAGCCTGAACTTACGAGGAGCTGATTTTCTTTAATTCCTCTCCTTTGGCAGTTTGCAATGTGTGATTCACTATGTTGGAGGTCAGGCTGCGATATCACAATCTTTCCCTGTCAGAATAGCCCTTTGATACTAGGTGCTGTGTACTGCATATCACAGAATATGTGTACCACATATCACAGATCGCTGAGGCTGGAAGCGGCCTGCAGAGATTGTCTGGTCCAAACCCTGCTTGAGCAGGGTCAGCTACAGCAGGTGCCCAGCTAGGTTTCCAGTATTGCCAAGGATGGAGACTCCACAGCCTCTCTGGGCAGCCTGGGCCAGTGCACAGCTCCATCAAAGTGAAGAGGTGTTTTCTGACGTTCAGACGAAGTTTCCTGTCTGTCAGTTTGTGCCCGTTGCCTCTCATCTTGTCATTGGGCAACACTAAGAAGAAACTGGCCCCGTCTTCCTTACTCCCTCCCTTCAGATATTTATAAACACTGATACTCCCTCCTTGAGCCCCCTCTCAGTTGCTCCAGTCAATCTTCTCTGAGGCCCTTTACTGGGCTCGCTCCAGTGTGCCCATGTCTTGTACTGAGGAGCCCAGAACTCCAGGTGTGACCTCACCAGTGCTGAGCAGAGGGGAAGTTTGCAAGTCTGGGTCCGGTTTGTTTAAACATTTCCTATCCTGATCCTCCTCCACTAAGGGCAAGAAAAATAAGGTCTCACATAGTGCATTTTTCCTTAAGCAGGATCCTCATCCTTGCCTAGTTTTGACCTCTCTGAAGATGCTTTCTCCGCCATTTTTACAAAAATCTGGCACAAATGATTTCCCTTTCATTAACACAGGATTGCAACAAGGTCTTCACTGAACAGATGAAGCTGAATTACAATATCCCAGTCAATAGCTTGCATATGAGATAAGTATATGCTGAAATCCATCTTCCAATTAGTAGTGGTGCCAGTCATAGAAACATGCCTCACAACAGCAGTCTCCTGAGCATCATACTATCAATGACATTCTGTTGCTGAAACCACTCCCAGACTAGAATTAAACTGCAGTATAGAAATCCCCCAGTTTTGACAGATGTTGGTTAAATAGGTTTATGTTTCATTCCTCTCTGGCATGTATAATCTCACCTGCCAAATTCATCATTACCTCCACCTGGTTCCGTACATATTGTCCATTATACTCAGAATGAGCTTTTGTGCACCACACAGGCCAGCTCTGCAAACTTGGATGTCTAAAATTTGCCCCAGATCTATACTTAGGGTCTCATCAAGCTTCTAATAGCTTCAGATGAGTTGAATTCATTCCTAAACAGCAAAGTTAGTTCAAGTCGCATTTTAGTTCCTGTTTTGCACTTTTATCAAAAGTATGAAAAACAGTGATTTACTGTTCTTACTTCAGCCTCCCTCCAGATTCAGCTGGCCTAGTTAGCACATTGTGACCCTTGGACCCTATCTACCCCTTCCTTGCCTACCTGTGTTTGTTACAGTAGCTGCAATCCCTTTCTCAGTATAGATAACCAGTACAGAAGTGCCTTACTCTGCTGCAAATCTTCACTAAATCCTGTGAAAGTCTTGTTACAAATTACTTCTTAAGGGCATTTTGGAACAAAATCTTCACAGGTTATAGTGTTTACTGCAGCCTAAGAATTGAAAATCATGCTGAATATTATTTCTGCTTCTTAGGTGTCAGTATGTTGGAAGGAGTTTGTAATTTCTAACAGTGCTCTATGAGTATCTATTAGTTTGCTGCCAAAAGTTGTTTTCTTAGAAAAGTCTGTACCATTATGTATCTGGTCACTTGCGTCACAGCATACTCTCTATAAGAGATTAAAATTTTCAGGACAACGAAGTCACTTCAAATATTTGCCAAGAACAGTTAGGCCTCTGATGATTCATTAAGGCATAGTAGCATCATCTTTCTCAGATAGTTTAAGCCACAGGTTTTTATTCTTTGTCTTAAAGCATTTGTAATTTTCCCTCTTAAAAAAAAAACAGCATAATTTGGAGGAAGAACCAGAGACTATCTCAAAAAAGACTGCCCTCCATGCCACAGGAAAATGCTCTCTACCTGGCAGAAACAGGCCAATTATTTTCACTTATAAAGATTTCATCTACTTATTATCTTTTCCATAAAATTATGTTTTGACTTCAGCTAGAAAAGAATGAAAAAGGAATTGCAGCTACCATTTGTTAGTCAAAAGCAGTGAAGCATCAAATCATACCAGACTCATAAGAATACAAGACTTTTGAAAGATCAAAAGCTATGCAAATCTTGCTTTGCAGCTCAGGTATGTCATATTAGGAGGACCACAAGAGTACAGTCTTCAAATTATAATAAAAAAGGTTAAGTGTATGTACCTTTTTCTGTTCTTATTACAATCATGCATATTCATGAAAAAATTCTTTTTTTTCCCCTGCTTTCTACAGTAATGGTACAAGAAATCAGAACTAATATGCCTAGCAACATCTGTTAAAGATAGTTATGAAGATGCTGGATTGGTTTAACCTTTTCAATGTCCCATAATTTTGACTAGCTGGCATTCAGTTCCTATCTCATAGTCCGGAAACCGAAGCCACAAGTGTTAAGAAATCAATGGAGCTGTGAAGGAACTTTGAAAAGGTCACTACACTACAGTCAGCTCCATCTTTCGCAGCTTGTATGGGGGCTTGAAATCACATTCCTGCACCAAAGATAGCAAGTAGAATCCAGAAGAACAGATATGGCTATATTTGGTGGTGGTTTGTAGGCAGACAAAAAAATTATTCTGCCCACACTCCAAGGTAGTTGGATAAGAGCCAGCTATGACCTGGAAGCTGTACAGATAGGTTTGTATAGCAGTATGGCCCTGTGTTTGAGTAGAGCCCTCTGAGGCACAAACGCAATGCGGAGGTGAAATGTTTCACTGCATACTCCATCTAGCTGAAATGTAAGTCCCAGGAAGAGCAACCTTAAGTAATGTCACCCCCATGAAACACTGAGAAAAAGAGAGAGGAAGAGTAATCAAAATCTTTTCCATGACTCCCTTCTTCACAGAAAGATTTCAAAGACTTCATTAATAATACAGAATCTTCAGTACTGTACCAGGCAATTTCAACCAGCATTGGACCAGTTCATAGAATATCAAAACATTACTTCTATTTGACTTTTGCATCATGGCAGAGGACGGTATTTCAAAGCAGGGAATATATATTTGAAGACTGACATCATATTACAGACCAATACGAGAAATAGAGAGAAAAAGAGCCTATGAGGACATGCAGCATTTCCAGAAAATAGTAATTTGAATTGGGATATTTGCAAGGATAATGTTGCCATTTTGTTGGACATTGATATTAGAAGTACATTCAAGTACCATCTGTTTACAGAAGGCCAGATTTCAACACTTTTTCACAGGTATATCCAAAGTTAAAAGTGATCACTTTTCTTCAAGCTTGTTTCGCATGAATACTTCAGAGCACACACAATCTCTCTTGTACACAGACCAGTGAGAAGACAGGATATACAGGATGAGGAAACACAAACCCACAGATGGGATCTAGAACAGAAGGTTGCATTTTATTATCTCTCAACTTTAATGTAGAGCCTTCTCCATCTCAAAGTACCTGGCTTTCTTTGAGTCCGCTGGAACATTAAAGCAGCCTTGTGCCAAGTAGCAACTTTAGAGATTGGCCTTTTCATCCTCCACTATCAGCTGTCGGACACAGTTTACCTCTGCCTCTTCTCATCTTCTCCCTGCAGTGAGAAATGGGATACAGATGAAGGTAGCTGGAGCGAGATGGTAAGATCTCTCCTTCATACCAGCTAGCTATCAGTGATTATTTCAAAGGTTTCATTTTCACCTGTGGGAGTTGATTCCTTTGAACTTCTCACTTGTTCTGACCAAGTTTAAACAAAACAGCAATCTCCACTTTATAGGTAAATACTTTACATTTTTATTTGTGCTTTTTATTAACTTAACACTGGCATTCTGGCAGAGAAATTGAAAAATCCACCAATTACCTTATCCTGAGAGGAAGAAAAGTTCTTCTGGATTCCAAATTCTAGTGATTCATATGATTAAAACATATCATCAGAGATTCTTGGAAATGCTGTTCAAGCACCATTTTTGGAGCAGGAAGCGTAATACATGCAGAGAAGATTTCTTACTACATGGCCCGATTTCATTCACGTACAATTAAATCTCCCTCCTTTCCTGCCTTCTACCTCATTCAAAGGCAGCAGGTACGTGCGTATATACAGCCTGTTGTTATCCAAGCAGGAGCACTATCTATCATTATCAGGTGCCCTGAGGAAATAGAGAGAGGAGGAAATATCCAGAGTAGCTGAGCCTGCCTCTCTGCTTTGGGTCTTATGATGTGCACTGTCCTCAGATAACATAGTTCAACTTGCCTGCATTCATTGAGACATGGATGGTGTTGTGCTATTCTCTGTTACTGCAGCAGCAGCCTGTGGAAGAACGACTGAATGCCAGTATATCATATGTGGGTATATATGGCATGGTTTCATAACTCTGAACAATATTCTCCACTTTACATTGAATAATCAAACTGCCTAAAAGCATAGGAGAGAATGTACATTGTATTATCAATTACTCTGGTGAAGACAACTGACTGAAATCAGGATAATTTGTGGGAGATTTAACTGGCCCCATTAAGAGAACTGTGTCAAACCAGCCTAAATTGATATCTCTAAGATACAGCCAGCTCTTCCTATTCCATCCCAGACCATGAGTGCAGAAGTTGGGGGAGACAAACTGATACTTTTAGCTCTTCAGCAAAGATAATAACACGTCATAAGAGAAAAAACCTGAAACAAGATAAGCAGCAATGCAACTTCAACTCAGTGAATATGATTTCTGGGTTGAAATCAAGTCCAATATCCCTGACTGAAACTTTATCTAGTGCTGATAGTGATCAAGGGCATCTTGACATAGACTCAAAACCAGTCTGCCATTGACATAAATTCCATTATAAGCCAGAAAAGTGTGGAGTACTGATGTTCCAAACAAATACAAAGACTTTGCCCTCAGCATAGCTGATTATTTTTTTTTTCTTTTTTATGTGGCTCAAACAGAATACATTTATTTCAAAAAGCCTGTGTAGACATGCTTATTGTTTTGTTTCTGGAGTTTCTTCATAATGGAAGCAGATACTCTGCCCTTCCGAGTCCATGCACTCTAAAATATGAGAAAGATAAGGCAAAGTACCAGGCATCTCTTCTGCTACTCTGCCTTTCTACTTGTCTGCCATCTGTAATTTCCAACAACATGACACTGTTTAAGGTATAGAGGAAGACTGCCCTCCCTGTGGCAAAAGAAACTTTGCAGAAGATGAATATGACACCACACATCTCCCTTGTGCTGGGCTGCATGTTTTCTGCATGCTTCAGCAAGGAAGTCTATCGAGATATTTATTAGGATAAGAAAATTTCTTTATTAGAAGAGATCCTTTTCATCTCCATCCTGCTCTCTACCTTCGCTGTTTAACTTCGCATAACTTATCCTTTACTCATTGCCTCTTCCAATGGAGAATGAAATAATCTCTTTTTACATATGTGACTAAATAGAAAGGGCGTAGGTTTTCTTTTCCTTTTATTTTCGTAAGATTTTCCACAGAGCCAAGAATGCCTGAACATTTATGATTAAATGCTATCTTACATTTAAATTAGATATTAATGATATATATGATTCATGCTTTGCAAACTGCCTATTCCATGGGGAGAGCCTTCTGTAAGGGTCACAATAAAGTGAGTATCTGGGTAGAACAAGATATGTCTAATAAATGGAACAAGAAGCAAATAGACAGCCTGAGGAGCTTTTCAAGTAGAGATGAAAGTCACAAGTGTGTGTGTGAATTAAAAAAGAGCAGATCTGTTTACCTCTGTCTTTTTACACATGGGCTGAATGCTAAGAACCACCTGTCAAAGCTGCATGCGAGGCAGTAAAGAGCGTTTTGTTTATCTGTGAATAAATTAAGGGACTCGGACATGATTTCAGCAAAAAGAAGGTAAGCTACATTGATTCCATCCCAATCCACTCTGGCAGTTGTCCTTTCCGAGAAACCCCAGGAGGGCTTTTGATGCACCTGCTCAGATGTAGAAGGTGTTATTTCACAAACATTTCTTTACTTTCAGTACTTGTCTTCATGATTGTCACCACTTTCCTTTCAGACCAAACAGATGTTATGGCTCTGAAGAGGGAACAGACTACCTGAAGTTGCTAGAAACTGCTCAGCACTATCCCAATAAAGGATGAGTGGATCTGAGAAACAAAGAAGCTGCTGGTTTTGAAGCCTCTGAACATTACTGTACCCATTATCACTGGGGGTACATGTTTCTGCATCGGAGCTGAGGGATCTATTCATGGAAAAACCCCAATGTACTGACACTAGTGGGAATTCTTCAACAGACTTTTGATCCATCCCCAGTTAGGCCTCCTAACTAAAAACACAGGACTGTGAATTACAGCACTTTACAGCTGTGCTGTAAATGAAGTGCAATTTTGGGCCAATTATTTAACCTCTGGCTTTCTCTCCTCTCTGCTGGAGCTATCAGAAAAAAAGAATTTCTGTCTTGTCTAGAGCATATTCTATGATCTGTATGCTTGATACCTCCTCAGGCAGAGAGACACTGCAACAAACTTTCAAAATAATCCTGAAATCTATAAATAAGCAGTTTCTGGGTACTAAAATAAATCTATTCAAAACTGCAGAATGGACCCCAGACCAAAGAAAGACTGATAAAGTTTGGAATAAGAGAGGTTGGATGGAAAGAGAGATAGAAGCTGCCCAGGGAAGAACTGGAGAGGAAAAAATATCTAATTAAATGTTTGGAGTCCTTTCTCATGGAAGCATGACCTTTCAGTTACAGTACTGAGAAGATCTACAGTACTGAGTGAGCCAGGTTCAGTTCCTGTCTCTTCCACAGACTTCTGGCACAGCCTTGGCTAATTAACCAAATTCCTCTGTATCACAGAATAAGCAGGCATAATTTTAGTCCTCCCCACTGCCTTGTCATGTCTTCTTAGACTGTTGAAATGAATAGTTCCTTATGAGTTACATTTTGTGCTTTTGTGCAGCAGGACACTTAGCACAGTTGGAGTAAATACTTTAAGTTCTACAAATAAAAAACAAGGCTGCGGAAGGAACTTGCTGCTTTTTATAATTATTCCAGCCTCTTGCTGGAATGTATGAACTTTTCTTCTAAAGGCAGATTTTGCAGAATGACATCAAATGACACCAAATTCTCAGAATGGCAGACCTTGCCATCTCAGCAATGCAAATAAGGAGCAGAGTATTTGCACATGAAGTGATAGGAGCAGCATATGACTGGACCCTGTGTGGAGAAGTGGCAAGGACTAAGAGTATCCTGGTATCCACAGTTCATTATCTACTGTGTGATTTTTGAGAATTTTTAGCAATTCCCTTGTGGAGAAGCAGAGGATAAATTGTTGTCTGGAAGGTTATGGTAAGGATTTCAGTGTATGTCATTAACATAAGCTGAGAAGGATGAATATTGAGCACATGTATATAAGTATAAGGCTTCCTTGACTGCTAATGCTCAGTGATGAAATTTTCCAAATGTGTGCTGTAACTGGAGTAAAACTGTTCGTGCTATGCTAACAGTACTTTAAATAGTTTTCAGACTGACTTAATTAGGCTGACCCTGCTTGGGGTCCTTGCACAAATTAGCAGCTTCTGTTACTATCTCCCATTTACCCACACACAAATCTAGTATGGTGGCTGGAGCTGTCATTCTACTCTTCTTATTTAGAAAATATATACCTTTTGTAGCCTCTGGGTACATCTGATGGCCTCTTCTCTCCCTTACCCCAAGAAAAAGTAACAAGAGCATAAAACTGTGTGTATAAACCTATTTATGTGTCTTGACTGTCTTCCCATGAAATGTGGAAGAGCACTCTGTATTAAAGGAAATACTTGGTGTTGCTCTGTTGTCTATGGTAAATTAAAATAGATCCTCATCTATTGGTGGTCTTTTATGGCCTTTGCATCCTTGTGTATGTGAATATAATGGGCATATTCTCAATGTCTCTGGATGTGTTGTAAGCACAAAATAATTTGCAGGTGTAGGTGATGACTGTCTGTTACTCATTGCTTTACTCATCATCTCATTTGCCTTCTTACCCCTAGCTTTAGCTCTCTGGAATTCACTGTAATGTTCCAAGTCTGAGCAACTTCAACTGAGGTGTCTCAAAATGACTGACCTGCAAAAGAAGATGTTTCAATGTCTGAACCCCAAAAGCAAGTTTAATTCTATTGATTCCCCTCTGCTTTGAGTACTTGCCATGAAGTTCATGGTTTTATGTCAACCTGGACTCCAGGACAGAGAATTCTTCTTCTAGACCAGACACAGATAGTCTCATCATACTTCACATTTTAAAAGCCTTCTGTTGCAACAAATGGACAATTTACAAGCTGAGCAGTGGAGATTCCACACTCCTATCTCTGTAATGAGTGCTGGAACTTAAAGTCATTAGCTATACACAAGAAAAATGTATGTTGTATTTTTCAAAAAGGTTCATTTTTTTCTGTTTACTTTTTTCTCTACTACAGAATATCTTTGACTTTTTGGCAGGAATAAAAACTGTGGTCAGAGAAAAGCATACAGACTTGGGAAGGGACACTAAAATATACATGTCTTTCCAAGCCTGGACTGGTCCAGAAGACACGGAGCCTCCAGTGAGGCTTAAGCAACCTATATGAACTACATAAGCAAAACGAGGCCAGCCTCTGGCTTTAGAGTTCTCAAGTTTGCTCACAAAAATATGTGCTAGAGTATGGCTTCTAATATATTCTAGCTTCTTTGTTAACAAAATCTTTACCTGCAATGTCCAAATTTTTTTCATCTGATAGCTGTCAATGACTAAGGTGATTGAGATAAGCATGCTGTAGCAGGATGTCTGTATGCAGGCAAGATATTGTCAAACTCTCACTGGAGATGTCACTGTAAACTCAATAGAAGCAAGTCCCTTGTTCTAAAGGGAGTTTGAAGCAGACTTAAAACACTCCTACTATTTCTAAACTGGCTTTTCTAACATGGGTTAAGTACAGAAGCAATGTATATCGTAGGGCAATGTTCCAGCACTCCCCTTTTTTTGCTGTACTTCATTCACATTTGTTCCACCTTCAGGTAGTGTGATGACAAAGTATTCATGGCACATCACAGTCTCTTCCTGGTTCTGTATATAGTTACACCTGCCTAAGAAAATAACAGTGCTGATTATGACAAACATCCCAAGCCTTTCTTGTCTGAGGGAAATAACTCCCCTCAGGGATCAAATACTATATGAGATTAAACATTCACATAGATCTCAGTAGTCCAGAAGGAAAGCAAATGAAGAAGGAATTGCTTTGAATTTTGGAAGAAATGCATTTTTAAGCCAGCATACCCAGGATTAAGTTTTTTTTCTCTGAAGTTACTTTAGAATTTGCTTGTAGATCTCAGTAGGGAAAAACATTACCATTGGCTCATTCTGATGTAGATCTGACTGGCCCAACATACCCTCTATTCCTAAGGTGTTTTCATAGAATCGTGGAATCAGTAAGGTTGGAAGGGACCTCTGAAGATCATCTAGTCCAACCTTCCTGCTCAGCAGGGTCACCTAGAGCACGTAAACAGTTTTTGAGAAACTATTTACCTTTTTTTTTTTTAAGTTAGCTCCTTAGAACCCCATTAGCTTCATCTCAGTTACGTTTTACAAGGGTGATCCATAAACATGTTCTGGTCAGAATGCTCCCACATTTATTTCCTTAAGTCAGGCTGTTGCAGATACTAGTTAGACTGATAGGACATAAAGCATCAGGAAGAAACTAGTGCATTAAAATCTAGATTTCCAAAGCAAATAAGTTCATTGGCTCTTGCAGTCCCAAGAACATTTACAGGTTACTGTTTCAAAAAAGGAAGAAATACTTTTGTGGATAGAGAATCTACTAAAAAATTTGATTTAGGACATTAAAATACTTAGGCAAAATCCTTTTAAACATTATCTTCCTAGGTGTGTTTTGTTCAGCTGAAAGTGATTTTTGTTGTTATCTGAGTTGGACACATGCCATTGTCATCTAGTGTACCAAAAGAGATTGCATAAGACAGTAATGAATGCATATTTCATTCCAGATTCTGCTATTATTTCAGCAGGGCAAGATATTATTCCCACTATGGAAGCTTCAACGTGAGCAGCATGAATGCAGAATTATTACAGGTGAAAGGCATCTTTCTGTCTCAGATCTCCATTCCAGCTTGCACAACTATTCTATTCTGTGTAAAGGAAAATACTCAGACCCAAAATATTTTGGGTTACCATAAGCTACTGAAAGTCACAAAGTTTATCGTAACAAGTTTGCACATATGGTCGCAACAGGGTGAGGGTAAATAAGGAGGATAAGCTGGTTCATTTGATGAACTCAGTGACTTGCAGGACTAGCTTAATGCAACTCAAAAAGGTAAATTACTTTATACCAGCCAAGGAACATGAATAGGTGATATATTTTGTAGCCATAATCCATCTGGCCATTGAAAAACTAAGGAGATGAAGCTGAAAAGTTCTTGCAAACATCCATTCAAACATCCAAAGCTGTTTGGCTCAACAATCCTTTTTTGTTTATATTATTTTTTTCCTACTACTATCTCTCCATCCCTGTTCATATGCAAAGCCAAGTATATTTGTTTATGTGCCAGAGGATTTTTAACTTTTTTTTGTTCATTATTGATCAGACATAGGTTTTTAGAAGATATATTCAGGCAGGTAGGAAATAGAAACAGTACCTGATAAGTGACCTTAAAGAATTCAGATGCAAATTTTGCAAATAATCCATACCACAAAGTGTGTTTCCTGCCTGCCAAATGCTTGCAAGTTTCCATAGAACTTCAGCTATGCTTATGAACAGGAAAAGGGGCTACATTCTGTCAAATAATTCACAGTAGTATTTGATGGAAATAGTAGCGTCATTATTCTTGAAGAAAGCTACAATAGATTTGGTACTTTCTTGATAATAACATTTAAGCAATTATAGCATTGTTCACAAGATCCAGGATCATTACAATTAAAACAGATCAAAAAGTTAAACAAATATGTCATAAATATCTTCCATGCCTAGAGGCAGATCAGAAAAACAGATTAAAACAAAGTAAAGCAACCTCATTTTTCAGCATTACCAGTGCTCTACCATGCTCTACCAATGACAGAAAAAGTGCCTAGATAAATTTCAAAAATGAACCAAATCCTAACTGGAAAGAGCCTAAGAGCCGTTTTTTCTACTAGTAAAAAAAACTAATAAAATTTTGCAGTATCGTTTCTCTCATTAGACTTTTTCACATTCAGTGCTCTGCTCTATTTTTTTTTTTAAGTAGACAGCCTAGACAGGACATCCAAAAAAAGCTTTTGATTTTCTTATATTTGTTTAAACCAATTAAAATTGTTTAATCCCTTAGTGGTTTGTTGTGGGTAATTGCTTGTTATTCATGCCTTATTCTGTTTACACACTGCTCTTGGAAGATTTATGCACAAATAAAAAATGTACTGTAGTCATAAACAACTAACACTTTATGGGTTAAGTACTACCATTACTGAATACAAAAACCTAAAAAACTGAAAAAGAAGTTTGAGCTATTCTCCTTTACGTAGAAGAATAGAGAAACTCAGGAATCAAACTTTAAGTAAACTGTTAGAAAGAAAGGCATTTTCCACCTGTAACAGCATATATTAAAGTCTCTGTTGATTTTATATGTCAAATGGAGTTTTCCCTTTGTTCTGAATAAGATATCCTATCACTCATGCATGCTAGTAGCAATTCATGAGCTGCATTAACCAAAGAAAAAACCAATACTGATAACCTTTTTTTTAATAAGAAAAGAAAAGGAGTCCTAAATGAAAAAAATCTAATTATTGATCTCCTTACCTGCAGCAGGTTTCCATGCATGAGAAATGTGCATATTTAGGATGGAGCAGACTCCCTATCTTAAGCAATATTTTACTTTCAAAATGCATTCTCCAGTTAAATGGAACCAACATTAAGCTTAAAATAAAAGTTAATCTATATATTTATCAATATGTTGATATATTAACATTTGTTAATACAGTTTTATTTTCCAGTGTATCTTATTTTTTCCTTTCTTTTAATTCAATTTTTGCAGTATACCTACATGTACTTCTGAGAAATGTAAAGCTGTTATTCTAAGGCTTAGTACAATAGAGGCATTCCAAATTGAGCACCAAGAGTAAAAAATTAATTTGCATATACTGGTTGGTCATAGCAGCAGAAGAAATGCTGAAACCCCTAAGCTCAGCCACATCAATGAGCCGAACACTGATGACTTCCCGTTACACAGAGATAGTTTGAGTCCTCGACTGACCCCAAAATCTAGATGCTGTGTCAGAGACCTCCAGTGACCTGACTTATCATCTTCACATACTCTCCAATTAAAAAAAAATGAAGTCAGTGTTAAGGAGATTTGAGTTAAGGAACAACTCTAATCCAAAAGCAAAATTAAATTTGGTATTCAGGTATCAAATGGAACCACTCAAATTTAGTGAATGCTTGGTGGGAAAATCCAGCTCGACAAAATATACATGAATATCATGGATTTTTGCTTCACCTTGTTGAAGAGAGAGGCTGAGTGTATGCAAATTACTTCATTATATCCTACTGCTTTAGAAAATTTTCAGGAAGCAAGAGTTTTGTAAGTACCCATACATGCTCATGATTTATTACAAGAAGGAGAAAGCTCAGGGAATATCATGTAGCTCACCTTTCTCTATGTTCAGAAATCAAAAGCTCGTTGTTGAGCTTTTGTGTATGTGGCCCTCTTTCCCTCAGCCACTCTGACTGTGGCTGCCCCAGTACTCCATCTCTAAAGTATAAAGAGGACTGAGGAGAAAAACTCTGGCAAAAACAGCAAGTAAATATGGGGTGCTAATTTAATCCCATTTTTGTTTATTTTGGAGGCTTTACTGTCAGTATGAGGTGGAAATCTAGGAGATCATTTCAAGAGATCTGCTTATTTCTGCTCTCAGAAATAATAGCTTTGTAACACAGGTAAAGAAAAAAAATCTTTTTAATGAATTTTTAAAGTGATCAAAATGCTATTTCTTGTCCTGGGAGGGCATCTGCAAGGAGATTGGGCCTGCGTTTTATTCAGCATTGGGAAATGTGGAATCATACTTATATCTGACAAACTGTTCTTTGCTTCCCCTTGAGAACGCAGCAGGTGCTGGTCTCCCAGATGAATGCCAACGAGGATGCTACACGGCTGTGGAGAAGTCTCACTGTCCTCATATCCTCAGAGCTCAACATCAGAATCCGGGCACGGAATTTAATCTGGGAATAGAGACAGGGAAACGTGCTGCATCCCCAGAGCGAGAGACATTTGTTATCTTACTGTGCTTTTGAGAAGAGCCACTCTGCACTGCACAGTGCCCTCCTGACACACAGCCCTCCTTCTAAACAGTCCCTCTGGCTACCCTTGACTGGCCAACATCTGTCACTCGCAAGAGCAGGGAATTGCTCGACACTACACTAGCACAGTATCCTAGCCCTTGCAGCAAAAACTGTCGCATCCAGAAAGTCCAGCAACATTTCCGGAGACGCACTAGGCTGCCCTGATGGCATTCAGTCCAGCCCTGACTGAATCTGCCCTAGCAGAACGAGCAGATGGCTCCAGCCAGCAGCTTTCCCCAGAGAGGGTTTGCTCAGCTTGTACCACCTGCTTGCAGAGGCAGAGCCGAGGAGCGTTCAGCGGGGCTGGCAGCCAGACCTGGGGCAATGCCCTGGCTCTCGTAAGGGACACAGTGTGCAGGGTGAAACTTCCAGGTTCATAACTATAACAGTGAAGGAGCGGAGCACTCAGCTAAGCCATGCAAAAGAGGTACAGCTCCTGGGAGCAGGGAGTGGAGGCAGAAAGCCAGGTTTTAACAGTCAGTTGTACTAAACTAGACAGAATGTCTTGTAGCGCAGCCACAGCCTGCATCTAGGGTCCCACTGGCCTCTCCTCAGCAGCTTGCTCCATCTCCATGCACACAGTATGGCCTGTATACAAACTGATATAAACCGTCCTGCACCTCAGAAGGAAAGACATTACTGCATTGCTACATATTTCAGGCTTATAGTATTTCTGTAGTAAGTACTCATTTAACTTCGTACAGGACTATCAGAAAGCTGTGTAGCTTTTAAGAAGAATTTGAAATTTTAATTTATAAACTGTTAGAACCTCTTTTTATACAGTCAGTGGAAAAAGGGCATTAAATGTGGAGGGGGTTCCACTCCCATTGTTTTCAAACATCTTTACATTCAGCTAATTTCCTTGAGACCTTTGAAAATTCAGTCTTCCATTCCCATGTGGAGTAGCCTATCTCCTAGGTAGCGCAACAAAAAGAGAGCACATCACTCCAGTGCACAACGCCTTTTACTGCTTGGCTGTCCAGATTAAGAGCTCCAGACAATTCCATATCTACTTTCTTGCAGCAGTCAGAAGTCAGCTTTTCTTCAAGAATATCGTACAGTAAAGTATCCCCAAGAAAATTGCCATATTTGCAGTTTGCTTCCTGACAGGCATTTATTAAACACAGTAAAAAGAGAAAGTCATCAAGTCATCAAAGGTATCATCCACCATCACTTGTGGGTATGTTGAATGACTGGTGCTGCAGACACATCTCCACTGAAAATATTACACACCAGATCAGTTCTTCTCTGTCTTTCAACTCCATGGCTACCCTTGAGATTGCAGATTTCACTTATTATTATTCACTTCCTGTGCTTCTTAAATATTGGTTTTTCTTTTCCTTTGTTTTTTTTTTTCATCTCTCACCATATCTGAGTTCTTTGGCAAGGGACCCTAGTGGATCTTGTCTTTTTCTACATCTTCCTGGGTATTTCTGGAATCCTTGGAGTCAGCCAGCATTACCATATCAGGTCTCCTGAGGCCATTCATTCCCATCCCCTCCAAAGCTTCGACAAATCAGACTGCCAGTTTTTTATTAAACTAACACTTTTAAATTACTTCCATTCACACTTTTCAGCATATTCTACATTGCTGAGGAAGACTTCAGGACATATCTCGATGGTTTGCCTGCCTGAACAGGTTATTTGTTTTTTCTTCCTATAGTGCCCCTCACAGCAAGATTCCACCAGTAAAAAAACACCATCCCACAGAAAATTTATGGCAGAAACAAGTCAGTCTACTTTCATTTAGTTTACTGAAAAACAGACTTTGAGGAAGAAAATGCAAAAGATTCTTTCTGAGAGACAACTAAAATGAGGTTTGAGTAAATACTTGTACGCATACCATTACTGCAGTACTAAGCCTACCTATAGTACACTCTGGTTTTGATAGGTTCAGAATGTGCTGAAAATAGGTTCTTTTGCTTTATTTTAAAAGCAGACCAAAGACAGGCAGAAAAATGTTTATAGCACTCAATTAAGCAAGCACAGATATAGGTATGAAGATATAGAAAGGGGTAGCAAGACAAAAATCTGAGCAAAAGATGGACAGAATTCTAATTTCATCTGAAGCGTGTTAACCTTCTCTGCAAACAGAACTCTTGATTTCTTTTTGCTCATTAATAGAGGCTTAAAATGAAATCTGTTCAATGGCTGGTCCGCCAAGGGCTAAATTAAAAATAAAAATAAAAAATAACCACAAGACTTTTTTTAATAACTGAACATATGAAAAATGCAGAATATATATGTGCTATACAATGCTCATTTATTATGAAGTCACTAGGCTATGAACAAATTTTATTTATTCTGTGCAAAGAGCACAAAACAGCTATAAAGCATACAGCACACATTTTTTGAGAGCTGTAATACGGTAATCTCCCAGTTCAAATTTCCACACCCTTGCTCTGGTCTAGCCCTTTTCTGCTAAGGAAAGGATACTGAAACAGCCTAAAGGAGTTTTAAAAGAAGGATATGTCAAAGTTAGGCTGCAATAAGTACCACTTCAGATATTCCAGATGTTTTTATAGCTGTTGTAATTCAATATGTTTCTAATAACAACGGGGCAGCCTCAGAACATACCACCACTGAAAGGGCACAAAGTAGTTCATAGCCATTTTTTGCTACTTCCTCTCAGGCTGCAAGCTTTCAGCTGCGCTGCAAAGGTTCCTGGTTCATCATTACCTCCTGCAGTAATTTTGCTTCTAGGCTTAGGGGAAACAAGAAAGTTATGATGTATATGGAAAAAAAAATCAGTAAGAAAAAAGTTAAATTCATCTAGAGTTTTGGCCAGAAACCCTGAGTGACCTTTAGTTTAATCTGACTGACTTTTTTCTTCTCTAGTTTTAGTCATGGATGGCAGCAGAACTGTTTATAGAAAACAAGTCTGATATGGAAGAAGATGTTTCAAAAGATCCAAACCCCATTTCCTTCTTGTAATAATGATAACGCTTGATCTTCCTATTAGTCACCCTAAACCAAATGATTATCAGCACTTTCCTCTTTTTAAGCCCATGTTATGTTAATGGACACAATTGATTAGATTCAAAGATTGAGGCCAGAACTTGAATATGTGATAGGCTATTTCAAGGACCCTATTAGTATTTAAAGAATTAGTATAAAATAAACCAACAGACATGTTTTATTAAGCAGCATCTGCTTTTCCAGTGGGGGGAAAAAAATTGACATCTAGGTAGCTGCTGTCTCCAAGCCCAGGGTCACTATACAAGCTTAACATTCAGAGAAACAAAATCAGACTGACAGTCCTTGAATAGAACACGTTACCTGTTTAAGAAAATGCTTTCACTGATTCTTTGATATTTAAGTTAATATTCACTGAATAATATGTAAACTGAAAATAATTTGACCGAGGGGCTTACCAGTATTAATGGTGAACAACGAATATGACAGAGCTTTGAAGAGCCAGATGACCCTGTGCCAGCATTAGTTTTGCACTAATACAGAAGGGAGTGACTTAACTCTTTGAAAAAATCTTCCATTAAATGTTGAGAGTTGAAAAAAAATTATAAGACATATTGAACAAAATACTAGATGATGGTTTGGGGAAGTTCCTACTATCTCTGGAGAAGCAGCTAAATAATTACTGTTCCTAGGATGGCAATTTTCCTTGGTCATAGTAGAAATGAATATTCACTTACTGTCAACCCATCTAATAGAAAATATGGAAGAAAAGGTCTACTGCAAAGTGATTTTATGTGGGGTAGCCAAAAAGAGCGGTACAAAATGTCACTAGTAGTAACAGCAACAGATGCCAAATTCATCTTTCATAGCTTAGGATGTCAAAAAATGTCTCTGAGTCTCAACTAATCACCTTCAGCTCCCTTTACAATCAATAAAAAAGAAAAACAAAACAAGCACATAATTCATCTGAACTACCTTAGGTATCTGTCTTAGGCATTTGTATCCTACAGCTACATAAGAGAAAATCTTGGATTGTTGCACTATAATTAATGTGTCAGTGCCTAAGTAATAATCTCCATTTTGTATGTAATTTCATTTTCTTTTAAATAAATGTTATTGACATTTATGGGTTTAAAAGCTCATGGCAGGGGAAGGGTCTGGGGAAGCTTGTCTCTGAGATCTGTTAGTGCACCTCATTTATCTCCTGATTTACAATATGTATTCTAAAAGTGAAATAACACCACTGACAACAATTCTAAGCAATTAAGATTATAACACAACCTCCATTAGATAATTCATCAAAATTATAAGAATGTTTGAGGAGAGAGGAGTTGGAAATATGCTTGAGTAGGCTTTACAATATGTATTGCTTTTAAAATAAATGGAGAGTTAAACAAGAGAAGAAATAAAATAAGTTTTCTCAAAATAAAATATTTAACCTTTCTGCCTCAGTTTCTCTAGGTATAACAGCCTGGGATAATACCTTGCTTTTGTCTAGTTTATTAAATACTGGTAAGATTAGGAATGGGCTTTATATGATCAATACAGAACTGATTAGTAATTCTGTAGCAGAACACTTTCCCACCATGAGTGAAATACGAATACATTTCTGTTGGCAAGTGATTTATGAATAGTTCAGACCTTTGGTTAGGCAAGTACATAACATAAACTCACCTTCTGGTATTTCAACAGACACAAATCCTATTTACTTTCCCTTTAATTTAAAAAATTACCAAAAGATTTGAAAGCTCCTACCACTTTTTCAGACTATAAACTATACACTATAATCAGTGTATCATTTCAATAATACAAAATATAAACCCAATTATATGGAGCATATCACTTCTGTACTTAAGGAAACTAGAAGCTAGAAAGATTACTGGAATTCTCTATGGTAGTACGCATTAGAAGTGAATTATTAATTATTAAATCTTTTCTATTATGACCTGCTTTTCAGATTTTCAAAAGGTATCTAAACCCTTTAATATTTCCCTTTTATCCTATTGGCTGTATGTTATGCACAGCAAAGTTGAAAAGTCTCATCCCTCTCCTACCTTAATTTTTTTTACTTCTGTTACTGTTATTACCTGAGGCAGAAAGGCATACATGTGAAGGAGTATCTAGGGCTTGTCACCAGCATTTATCACACTCCATTCCTCTTCTGTACACATATGTACATACAAATACCCGTGAGGGCTTAACTCCTGGCATCCAATGCACTAGCACACATCAATACATATCCTGAAAAATCAGCTTTGCTTAAATCCATTTGCACAGAGGATAGAATTAGAAGCAATCCACATAGAGACTGCATTTCCTCTACTGAAGAAAAATATTTGCATACATTGGAGCTGGTTGAGTAAGCTTAAATCCCCCCAAGTTTCCCATATTAGTCAAAATTAGGAGTTAAAGAAATAAAAACCAATGTGGTAGACTGAAAATCAACTTTTTATTCATGCCTCCACTAGTCTTGATCATTCCAGAATGTAAATTGACTCTTTTATAAGCATTCTTTCACAGCAAGTCGCTTTTATATGACTTAGGCATATATATCACTAGTAATCGTAGACTACAGTTAGGGAACATCATTTATCCTCAAAAGCCATCATTTGAATAGCTGATACTAATGAAGGAAACAGATAGAAACAAATACTGAAGTGGTAGAGCAAAAACTGTATACACTGAAATTTGTAAAAATCATATACTACTTTGTTTTTACATACCATGATCTTATATTTAAGTTCATTTACCCTGTCCTATGATTGACATTTTCCCTTTACAAAACCTCAGCCTTTTGGATAAGAATGTTTTCTTCTCACATTTTGCTTATGTTCACAAAGTGAAAACTTGTGATTGTTGCATTTTTCAGCACAGTAATATTTTGTTTGTAGTTGAATAAGAAGAAATGTTTTTCGTTTTAATGTTAAGTTCACAACTTAGCCTGCTTGTTTGCAGAATTTCCCCTTGAAACTCCTGGAGGATTTGTGTGGAAAGCCATTTTTATTGCTTCAGATTGCAATAGACCCTTTCACATTTAAGGATGAAGATATACCAAAATGTAGGAAATTACCTTAGTTTCTGTTCTCCTGTACTCTGCAGCTGGGAGAGGTGGAACAATAACTAACAACCTGCGGGCTTCTGCAGAGGCTTCTGCTTCACTCCTAGCTTATTTCAGCTTCTCAGTAAAGCATCTGGAAGAGGTTGGTCCCAAACCACCTACTGTCCTCTTTCATTCTGGGCTACATGCACGTGCCAACTGACCTCACAGCTATTTCATACTTCAGATGCGATGGGCTCACACATAGAGCTATCAGGTCCGAGTGGTGTCTGGTTTATACATTTTGCTTGCTGTGAATTCATTCAAGGTTTCACAAAAACCTTAGGACTTTTACAGAAATCAGCCAAGAATCTCTGGGTCTGCCTCGCTTCTGTGCGAGTCAGCACTACGTACAGATTCACCGTCCCTGTGAAACTCAGAACTTTTTGCATTCATTTTTTTTTCCTAAAGGACTGCATTTCCAGGGCCTGCAGATAGAGCAGGCTGGTCTTTACCTTGTACTGGGGTTCTGAGGTGGGGATGGACTGCTAGACTCCCTCACTGAACATAAATGCTATTGAGTTGTGTTTCAGGGTTATTTGAAAGTTGAATACTTTCCTGAGGAATTGTTTCTGCAGTGATTGCCAATTTTCTGCTTGAGAGGTTTATGATCAAATAGTCTCTGGCAGGAGTTTTTTGTTGGGTCCTTTCAACTGCTGGCTTTCCGAGGACATTTGCTAGGGAATGTTCAAATTTCTTCTGCCTTTTCTGTTAACATTTACAGAACAAATTTCAGCACCTGCTAGATGTGAAGCACTGACAACACATAGATGGAGAGGACAGGGGATCAGCTGTGGCAGGAAATAAGAAATAGAGTACTTTGACTACACAGCAGAAGATAAAGGTACAAATCAAGTGACGGATGCTAAATAATTTAACATTGAAAAGAAAAGGCTTGATACTTATTTTGAGCCAACTTCAAAAGAGATCTGACTGGCTAGTAGGAGACATCTGTCCCCAATATCCTCTCAGGGTGAGTTTATGTCCAGTGCAGTTTTCAAGAAATGCCTGCTGAGCTCATTTTTAGCCATCAAATCTAAATTTTAATATTTATACTAAGATATACTTGTGAAATCAAGGGCAATTAAAAAACTCACACAGTTAACTCAATACACAGCAGACATAAAAAATGTGCATATTCTGGGGGATTCATGATAAAATGAGACACACTAACACTTACAGGGGGCAATGTTATAATAATAACTATTTGATTCCTCCGCTGTATGCAGCAGAATGCAGTAAATGAGACATACTTAAGTTAATACTGGACATAGAAATAAGCCATTAAGGGGCCATTTTACAAGGAACATTGTTTTAAAAGATATATACTTAGAAAATTGAGACTCACCGTGGGGACTTGAGATAAGCTGAAAAAACAGTAGTTACCATTATTCTCTTGAGATAATCCCAGCTGATGAGGAAGTGGTAGGGCCATTACAGCAGAAAGCAAGCAACTGTATTCATTGTGGATCCTTCTTTTCACGATTTGTTTTAAATTGGTTTTGGTTTTCTTCCTAATTGAATGTAATGCTTGTGAGAGTAGCTGGGCTGACAACACTGGAAAATTAAGTCCAATATGCTCTTTCCTAAAAGCAGCACAGCAAAGGTAAAAACTAAGCAGCCTTGCCCAGCAAAATGTGCCCTCTGTGTTTTTCCACTGTGAGTTCAGGAGGAAAACCATCAGCATAACTCCTAAAATGCTCATGATTTCTGTGATACAAATATCTTGCTCCAGCGGTTGCATTAAAACCATGCATTTACTGGGTAAATACAGCTCTCATTCACTTTCAGAATCAATTATATCTAACCTGGAGATCTATCTGTAAATCATTTACTGTTATAATTGTCAGCATTATCATTATTATTGTTATCACTATCCTCAGAGCCAACAGATTTGAGATAGGCTAGATGCTGTGTGTATATATATATTTAGAGAGAAAAACATGTAGATTATAGGCTAAGGGCTCTGCTCTGAGGCAGACTAAGGTCACAACTCAGAATTTTCTATTGAGAAAACCTATTATGCACAAGTGAAAGTCTTTTTTCATATTGTTATGATTTCTGCTCATGAACAAGTTACAAACGAAGTAAGACCATTTTATAGAAGTCTTAAAGCACAGACAAATAAAATGATTTGCCAGTATTCATCTTAAGACAGAAACTATGAATGGTCTTTTTGGAGTACCGTAAAAAAACCTTTGATGTCTTTATTGTGTACAGACCTTTCCCTCTTTCTCTTTTCCTTCCTGCCAACCTAAACCCCTACTTTATATTGCATACTGTGTTCCTTTTAACAGCAACACCTGGCTGACAGGGAGTGCTAGACAGACTCAAGTCACAGCTGACCACTCTGCCACTATAGCATTTTCCTTTGCTGTCTTCTGCCCAGGTAAGCATATTCCTACCTGGGGAGGCTCCTTGGACAGAAAGAACTCAACAGTTGAATTGTTTCCCCACCTTTGTCTTAGATATTCTCTTTCTTCATTTCTTTTTTAATGAACCCTTTTATTCTCCCCATGTCAACGTTGCCACACAAGGCACGAACATCTTGTTCTGTTCACTGACATTTGCACCTTCTTGCTCCTCTCCTGCAGCAGTTTAAACAGTTACTCTGCTCTCCTCATTGAGGGATCTGCTTTAAGTTTCTTGTAACTATCACTTACTCAAAATATTTGGCTTCTACTTTGTGGCTTCTTGTAGGAAACCGTAGTTAGTATTTGCCATACAATTTTCACATCTTTGCAGAACTTTCTCATGATTCTTTAGAAGCAGCACTATTAATTTCTATAAGAAACCTAAAGTGAAAGATCCTCTACCTTACTGTTGTTAACATTTTTCTAATATTTGATATATCATGTTTCAAACCTTCCATTCCCTAGTTTTGCCTTAGCCGAACCAAAGAGAGAAAGAAAAAAATTAACTATTTGAGATAAATGTAATGCTTGCCCTGTATCTTTTTCAAGCACTCTTTTTTTCAAACTAAGCCAGAGGAAGGACAGCCTGTGATAACACATAATTAGTGATGGGGCAGAGATGACAGGAGGACACTGAACTTTTCCAGCAGGGGAGCAAACATTCCTTTCCAAGTAAAATCTTAGGTAGTATTTCAGTTAATTCTTCTCAAGAGTGAAAAATCTGTTCAAAATAAGGCAAACAAGAAAGCACCAAGTCCCAGATGAACATATTTATTACATTCTGTAACCTTCTCAACACAGCTATCAAGGCTAATGGTGGCATTAATAGGAGAATGCAAATCAAAAGCAATCCCTGGTGTGATTTATATCCAGTCAGCATTAAGGAATGCAAGTAGTCTCTGAAAATTAACACCTTGCCGGGTGGGAATAATAATGAAAGAAGCTCAGAATTATAGTTTGATAGTTAAAACATATATATCAAGACACTTTTTTCTTCACTGGTTTCATGTTACAGTCCTTCATCTTTAATGAATGATCAAGTCAAAGATCAGCCCCTGTTAATTGGGATTGGGATGCTTACAGGTCTACCTGCTGTAGAGAGTCACTAATTCAAAATTATTACCTTCCAGCTTGATGTTGTGAGCCATGGTTACAGCACCATGTATGAATCATAAAGTTTCAGAGGAGAACACCTATGAAGTCTGCACATATCAAGAAAAAAAGGGGGGGACATACTGTACTGTTTATATACTAGTTTTGTCATAATTAAATCACTATTATGCAACTACTCACAGGAACAAAGAAAAGAAGCTACTTAATGACATTAGCCTTCTAATAAAACAGAGCAGAAATGTAGTCAGTCTTTTTGGGAATACGTAGGTGAGCGTCTTAAGATTGGCTGTTGCCAAATAAAGGTAGTTTCTTGCTGAATCAAATAACTTATTTAAAGTATTAAGTGAAATGCTAGAATTCTAGCATGGAAATGAAAAAGGACTTCTATATATATTATGTAATAAAAATATTTGCAGCTTTAAAGTTAAGGCCTGGGGAATGGTTTGAAGCATCTTGCAGGACAGAGCCCATAATCTCAAATATAATAATGAATATCTCTGTGTCAGGATATTTTGGAGCTTAAATTTCAGAAGACTGACTATTTTTATTTCTATATTTCCCCCTTGTGTTCTATATATTCGCTTCCTTGTTTTTAGGGAGCCTAACAAAGTAACTTTTCCAATATAAGCTTGATTCTTGGTAGAACACCTTCCACCAGAAATACCTGCTTTCAAGATGGCCATGTAATAAACTTTAACCATTCTGAGGAAGAGATACCAAAAATGTATTTTATAACATCTAGATAAAGAATGCAGAAATTATTCCTTTTTTCAGTGAATCCTACTGCATGGGACTGAACACACTTTTATCTTCTACACAGTAACATGGAATTACTTTCCTTACCATCCATGAGGAATCAGTGAAGTAATTTATTTATACAGGTCTTTTACATAGGTATTCATTGTACCTTTCTCTTGATCTTTCTAAAGGGGCATAAATGTCTAAAGGGACATTAGTGGTGCCTTTAAAATTTATATTCCCTTTTTTGGGGAGGGAAAAAAGACATTGCTGTTTCGTACTGCAGATTCCAGACGTGTATGATCTGTTTGCAAGTGCTGATGATTCTGTAAAATGTATGCAGAGGTGGGACCAATGGGGCATTTTACTTAAAGTAATCACAACTCAGACACAGCAAACTGTTTATGCTAATCAGCAAAAATATTGTTTATATTTTTATTTAGAGGCAAGAGAGAATAAGAATATTGATTTGAAGTTATGTTATGCAACTTCATAATCACCTTAAAATGCTTCAGACTTTGTGCTGAAACTACCTTACATTAGTCATTTCAGTGCACACAGCCAGGACATATTTAAATTAGATCTTAAAATAAAATCCTTACACTACCATGCCATGCCCAAGCAATACACATGTCTCTACCTTCTCTGGGTCTTGACATTTTTAACTGGATTTTAGGAGTCCGGCATCCACATCTGAAATCAGAATCACTCATAAAAATAGCAGAAATATTCATGAGTGCAACAAAGAATCATAATGACAATGCATCTACTGCAGTTGAGGGTACTCAAGGAGTCCTGGGAATTAGGAAAGCAGTTTTTCAGAACTTAACAAGGCAAGTCCTTCAAGGAGTAGGATATTTATTGTTATAATTACCATCTCCATTAGTGAGAATGAAAATGATTTAATAATAACTTTTATTTTAAGAGAATGTAGAGGCCTCTAGCAATTCAGATGCTATTATGTCACACCTGATATAAATCTAAAGTAAATGCTCATGTCAGATGCAAGGAATATGTCTACACTACTAAATAAAAGGAGTAAAAAGTAAGAGATGGCTTGCTGTGGTAGCTGTGATGAAGTCCCTCCTGGACAGAGAAAGACAGTTCTGGTTGACATTTATGGACTTATAAACATGACTAGTAAGGCAGGAAAATGGAAGGAAGAAAACAGCAGAGAACACAGTTCTCTTCTAAGGAAGGACCAGCACCAAGACCCATACACCAGACCCAAGACTTGACACAGGCCCAGAGAGGCCCACGTGCAAGTGTTACCTATGGTGCACATAGTCTACTCTGGGACATGTTAGTCTTAACCAGCGTGGATGTATGCCACTTTTACTCACGGTCAGAGACTATACATTGTTTGTCAAGCTTTTATTTTAGCAGGATAAAGTGTGGTGTTTGCACTTCATTTTCTATTTTTGACTTTGTTGCACTTAAGCCAAATCTAATTTGTGTAAACACTTACTTAATGTCTACTGTAAATCATGGAACAAGAAGTGCTTGCAAGACTGCAGTTAAAACTGAGCTCTTTCTCTCTTGGGATGCCATTACTTCAGTAAACATGGATTCAGCTTCTCACAGTATGTGGAAAATGTGCCGTAGAAATACAACTAAATGTTAGATTTACCCTGCAGTGCCTTTCTCCAGCATGTTATAGGAACAGTAGCAGCCACTAAGGAAAGCATAAGAGGTGCAGAAATTTTTAAGTCACTTACAGAACAGGAATTAAACCTGTCAGGAATATTGTTGCAATATTCTGTGAAATAAGAGATGACTAGAAATGTTCCATAATTTTTGGCATCACACACAGTACCCAACACTTGATGGATATCTGTGTGCAGTACCACTGTAATCTTATATTTGTCTGCATTCTAGTCCCATCTACATTTCCTCGTATAATAACTTCCTTAAACTTTTCACTGGTGAAAATTTTCCACATTTCTCTTTCTTCACCTTTAGGAATAGGCAAAAGTAGATCTGTCATTTGGAAAAGAAAGGAGAATGAAATTTAGCAAATGTGGAAAGCAGTGTTAAAAATACTCAAAATTATGAAAGCTTTATCACAGATCTTGAAATAACAATACTGAAAAAATAAAACCAAGACCTGTCTGCACACTTGGAATGTTTCTATATTTCATTCATCTGTATGTTGCATATCTCTTCACCCCTTTTGTCCGTGGGATTAGAACTGTACCTTTTATGTATCCATATTTGCCATAGTGCCTAACTGTGGCATAACAGGATCCCAATGTTTGTCTGGTCCTCTAGACTCACTCAAATAAATAAATAATGTTAAGAACATTGAAACTAGGAAATATCAATGCCTGGGTTAGAACAGATTAGTTATGGACATTCAGTCTCCAGCTGCGGTGTAATCTGTTGTATCTCAAGCACAGAGTCCCTGCCAGTCCCACAACAAGGCAGCTGGGATGGGTTGGACAGCTGCGGGGAGCCTTGCTGAACTCTCTAGGGTGCAGCACCAGCCATCTTTGGATGTGTCTCAGGCTCAGTGGCAAAAGGTAAAATGCTTGGTGTTTGGATTTTACTGCAGGGAACACTGAAAATTGGGAGTTGAGTTGTTTTTCATTTTTGTTTCCCATCAAAGTTTCACTGTGAAGGTTTTTGGTCTTGTAAGATATTGATAACTGAAGGAATTGTAATTTTGCCATAAAAAGTGTAAAGCTTGAACATCAAAAAAGTTTTATGACCTAATATTTCAAGCTGAGCTTAGTGCTAGCATGTGACTTTTAAATGGACAGATATTTGTATATGATATTCTTTGGTCCATGCTCTATATGCAATATATGTAGGTTAGATAGAGGTTGTTAAATGTGAAAAAATACATAGTTGGCTGCCCTGTGCTATAGCACACTATGCAGAATATTCACTATACACTATGCCCTGGCCTAAGGTAGTCAGTGAAATTCAACCCAGAATTATTTTTTCACACAGTATTTCACACATATGAAAGTTATTCCCAGTAGCTAGAAATGAAAATGTGGAATATTAATATTCACCATAAAATAACTTTACACAGACAAGATTTAAATAAAAATAAATAAATTAAGAATTTTTTTCATTTAAGACTAGCTTATTTCATAGATGAAAATAGATTAATTATATATCACCATTCAATGAACTTGAGGACTATAAAGAATAAGTAGCAATGGAAAGTCCTAGGAGAGACAAGAAGGAAAAAAATGTATATATCCAAATAGGGAAAAGGGGGAAAGACTCCAGAGAAGGGGAGTGAAAGAAAACTTTGAGAGTTAATGCTACAACAATTCAAGCTATACTGAGGAGGGAAGAAGGAAGGAGCAATCAAAATGAAGGAAATCAAAATGAAGGGAAAAGACAACAGCTCCTAAGATTTACTGCAATTTATATAAACATGAAATTATTAAACCTATAGTTTTTATTTTGGGGGTGGTCTAAGAGCATAGTCTCAGTTTTTAATTAGGGTAGGTGAAATGAGCTCTTAACATTGCAAGCTTGTGTTATGAGTCTTTGATTGTTTTTAATTAGAACATTCATTCAGATAATAAAAATATCCATACTATTTCTGCATACAAATTAAGCCTAAAAGAGAAAACAGATTGATCAAATTACTGTTATTATGAGATGGATTTCCTGGCTTCAATTTCAATTTTTTTTTCTATTATTACTCCTCTCACTAGCACATGTATTTTCTAAAGATAGCAGATCTTCAGCTAGTATAAACTGGAATTGCTGTACAGTCTTCAGTACACTGATTTACACCATCTTAGCATCTGGTTTGTTATTGTTTCTATTACCATTTTTCTATTTTTTCATGCTGCTGCAATTTTCTTTTAAACCAGAGATCTAAGTTATAATAGACAGTTACTTATACTATTAGTAGATAATAAAATAGCAATAAATGGTTCTAATTGTTTCTATGCCACTTTATGAGTATGTAGCAAAAAAAGACAAGAGTGTTACTCTGATGAGATTGCATTCTATGTTATATGTAGGGAAAATCATACCCTGTTTGAATTTTCTGGTGCTTCACATTCATAGGTCCAAATTCTACAGAGTGCTTTGGCTGAAATGTTGTGAGGGAATGACAATCAACAGCTGAGATGGATCAAGGATAAACAGGACATTTACCAACCAAGCAAAAAAGGTGAAAGAGACTGGGACCAGGGGCTAATAAAAGAAATGGAAAAGCCTGGGATCCATTGCACTAGCTTGCATAAAGAGATGAAAAACATGCAGAAGATTGTTGCAAGAGTTTAAGCAATGTAGGCCAGGAAAAGACAGGATATGGGGAAATAATAGAGGGAAGAACTGTATGAGACATATTGGGATGCAAAAGGGTAGGAAATGGCCAGAGAGAGAGAGAGAGAGAAGAAGAAGAAGAAGAAGAAGAGAGACTACTAGAAGAACCAAGCAGGGAATGGGGAAGTGTCCTGATGAAAGGCTCAGGGAGAAAGACCAGGACTGGGAGTCAAGGAAGGAGGGAGGTGCATGTCAGAGAGAAGCACTGGACCTGGACGGGCCGCTGAAACTGGTACAAGACCTCTAAAGATGATAGGCTGGGACTTTGTGGGCAAAGAAACTGGGATTGGAGAGAAGAACCCAGAAGAGGAAAAATAGAGCTTGAACAGGGTCAAGTGGTAGAAATTTAGACTTGAAGAAACAGGAAAGTAGCTGAAGTATCTTCTGCAGAATGCCCTGGGTAAACCATGGCTCCCAGTTCTTTGTGGTCAGCCAGGACTTATGAAACCAGTCTGTCCAGTGGCAGAGTCGGTGAGAAGCACCTAGAGATCCTCATTCTTCCCTGTGGGGAAGATGTCACACAGCACAACAGTGTCATCTTCCAGTCCATCAACAATTCCCATGAAGGTGAAGCACTCTACTTAATAATATACTCAATATATGAGGGGGAAAAAAAAAACTACACACAAAGTCAAGATAGTCTATTCCTGGTCCCACAATGCTTCCAAGGACCATGCAGAACAAAACACGGGAAACTACCATAGACTGCAGTACCAACCTTGAAACTGAGAGATCCTTTTCTGGAACTCCCAAGTTAATGGTCTTTTGAAGAGAACATCACCCCATCTTGTCCCAGAAGAATAAATAAACCTCATTATACATTTTTATTCACATAACTAAAAATCCAGATCCCCTCATTGAAAAATTTTAGATTTACCAAAAACTAAAGCCTTCTTTCATTTATGATTTTTTCACAATAAAAAATGCATGAAGTGTTATCATTTTTTTCTTTGAAAAAGTGTATAAAATCTATCTCTGAATAGTGATAACTCAACCTTTGCTCTGTCACTAGTCACTGTGTATATCTCATACATCCAGAGACTGGGTAAACACAATGGAGTATTATATAATGCATACACTTCTGAGTATGGTTCTGGGGAGGGGAAGTTTCAGATTGCCTCCTTTCTTTTTTCTCTGAGTCTGAGCATTCTGTCATAATCCGCAAGGTGAAAGTTGGTACAGCTTTGAACCAGATGCTACATAGAGAAACAATGTGGCAGATAAGAAAGAGAACACTGTTTTACTAAAGAAACTACATATAAAATGTAACTGGCCAAACTCTGCTAATGCTATTTCCGGAGATGCCATCCGGCAAAGGCAAAAGTAAGACCTTAATTTTTTTTAGGAATACACTCTTTCTGCTTGGCTTCTTGTTTTTGTCTTGGTCAGGGCAATATATCCAAAACTTCTGTCCCCACCACCAGATCCAGTCACTCTTCATTCACAATACTGAAATAGTTTTCAAATTACTCTAAGATTCTTCACTTATTCCCACAGCACTCATTCCCTTCAGAAGATGAGTATGTAAACGATAAATCAGTGGTTTTCTTCCATGTTCTGGTACAAATTCAGAATTTCAGATATTCTGTAAATCAAAGACTGTCCTCTGGAGAGGGGGAGTTCTGCTGAACCTTGCTTTCTGGACACTTTTCTTATTTTCTTTTCAAATAAATCTCCTGCAGCCAGGACCACTTCTTTTCTGGCATAGTCATTCATAAAGCTATAATAGTTGAAATAGAATTCATAGACATATCACGGATATTTTGTAGCTGCCTGTAGCCCCACATGCATGACCCACATGACTTCTGTCTTTCACTGTGCCTTCATCCCTGCAGGAAGAGATGGGACGAGCAGGAGCCCAAGCCATCCTCCCCTCAGATGAAGGATCAAGGGACCAGGAGTGTGGGACACACTGCAGGATGCACCTGCTCATCCAGACATAGCCTGTGGGAAACTCTTTTCTCAATTTCTGCATCTTAAATAGTTAGCGTAATAGCCTCTTTCACTTTCTCCCTTTTGATGTTGATAGTGTAATTAATATCCTATATAATGCTATTTCTATCTCTTACAAATAATTTCTTCTGCATATGTCTGTCACATTTTCAACCCAGGAACAATTGCAGTTGTGGTCAAAATACCACATATAAAAGCATGTAAAAACCCCACCTTATTCTGTTTAACATGGCTCTGTGGGCTGCTTGTATAGCACGTATAGCCTTGGAGCTGTACATGTTTGGTGAGCAGTTTGGGAATTACTAATCTAGATGAAACAGGAACACTTTTCTGTAACCATCATAGTAGAATAAACAGCAAGCAAGAAGGAGAGTCCGAGAAATGATTGAAAATTCATGGGGGAAAATGTTTCAACAGCTTACCAGAAAAGTCCATTAAAAAAGCAGTCCTTCAGATCAGCTCCTTCCACATCCCACTGCTGCACAACCCATACAGTTATTTTTTTGATTGGCTTTGAACCTTTGGTTCCAAATGAAGCTTTTGTCTTGTTTTTCTCATTTCTTAAACTCTTGGAAAAAAAATTACTTTTTAAAGAGGGTTTTCCTTCTTAGCAGAGTTTATTTTTCTATGTGTGTGTGTGTGTGTGTGTGTGTGTGTGTGTGTGTGTGTGTGTGTGCGCTTCTTGGGTGATAAAGGAAGGAAAACTGAGGGCATCTGTGTTTTGCCTACAACAGCCCTAAACAGTCCTCTTCCTCCAGCCTCTAAAATCCTTGTCTGAGGGAAATGCTGAAGATTGCTTGTACTGAAGGAGAAATGGGGGCTGCTTTTATTATAGCAGTACTCTGACAGAGTCACCTGAAATAGAAGTGCTGCGCTACCTTTGCAACACTGCTGCCTGAATGACTGACAAACCTGTCACAGCACATTCAACAAACAGCAGAGAAAGGCACATATTTTCCATGTAAGTGGATAGTTTTTGCAGAAATTTTGCACTGCGGCTCAATTATCCCTTCTCCTAAAAAATAAGCCCCATTCTCCAGATATGACTAATACCCCTCTGAGTAATTTTTTATCTAAGTTTTTACAGTTTCAGCATTTATATCTGCAAAATTCCATTACATTAGTGAAAAATCACGTATCTTTGAGTTACTTGGCATTTGTTTACTATATCCATTTTTAGTTTTATTACTTTGGAGTGGTTAATTATTTGGCACAATGTGTTTCCTGTAAATCCCTGTATATTTTTGTCATGAATTTTATATAATATATGGATGAGTTTGTGAGCTTTTTAATGAGTTTGCATAAAAAGCATCTTCTTTCCTTTTCTTTTTCTATGAAAAGACTGACTGAAAGGAGTGGAAGATGAAGCAAAGCTGCCATCTCCTTAAAGTGAAAGTTTAAATTTATGAGTGACAACAGATAAAACAGACATTATTTCCCTCTGCTTTAGACCTATTCCTTTTTCTCCCCTTTTCCTCTCTATTGCTACTGCTTTCAAGTCTTCTACTCTTCTAAGAGCTTAACAGGTCCTGGCCAAGAATTTAAGGTGGTTTTAAGCAGCTGCTGTACTTTGGAAGTCTGTTGAATCTGTTCAGTCTCTTTACTGACATATTGAAAGGAAACTGCACTTTTGAGAAACTTTTGTTGCATAAATCAAAAGCAATGGAAACAATAAATTAAAAGGGTCAAATAAATTAAAAAGACAAAAAAAACTTGCATCAGAGAGGTTACTCTACTTACATGGACAGAAAGCAAAATGAAATGTTACTAAAATATTCTGGATGAAAAGGTGAAGCTTAAAGTTAAAAGCTCCATCTGGGTAGTTGAATCTCTTTGGAAATGTAGAAGAAACTTGAAGAAAACTCAAATGATGTTTTCCTCTGTGTGTTATGAAGACAAGCAAATGGAAGACAGACAGGTGGTAGCTTTATTTTTTCGCAGTTAGGAGGTTCCAAAGCACCGAATGTGTCTAACAGCCTATACAGAAGCTCAAGTAGTACAGTCGTCCATGTTAAAAATATATTGCAGATACATCTGATTTTTATCAGAGGAAACAAAGGAAAAGTGAAACTACAGAAAACTTTAATAGTGATCTGAGGCTGAAAAGTCCAGTTACTACCCTCCAGAGACTGAGCTCATGACTGGATTTGGAATAAAATAACTCAGAGTAAGACTATCAGGACTTAACCCCCTGCTATTTGCTGTACAACAGGAGTTACACATTTCTAGGCAGACTCTGACCTTGCAATGATGAGTGAGACTCCAAAAAATCCCAGGAACTTATGGCACAAGGACCACAAAACTCAGTGTTTAAGACAAACAAAATAACCTACAGCATGGTACTTTCTCTGACACAGAACATTGGCTTAGGCAATGCCTAACAAATAGGGAACATATAGTAGAATAAAAGGAGTGACTTTATTTTGCAAAATTTCCAAGCACTGCCAGCACCCAGGCAAAGAGAATTAGTGGCTCTTTTAGCACACAGAAATTCCTTATCGGGCTATAGACAACGTTGCCATAGAAGCCGAGTTTGCAATCCATCTAAAAGCAAATGAAAAAGTACTTCTCCTAAACTGAGTACTGGTGTTTAAGTCAGTGTGTTGTTATAGGATTTTTAGCGATTTTAATTTTTATACTTAGACAGTACAATATAGTATCTAATATTTCTATTTGATATAATTTACAGTTATGTCATTCTACAAGTTATTTTTCCTACTCTAAATTATGACAGTGCCATGAACTTTCCTTATAGTATGAAACAATGATTTTGGAGAGCTATGAAGAAGGCAAGACTTTGGGAAACTAAATAAGATAACTTTAAATAGGTCCCAGTCCTGAGGAACTGGGATAGGGAAGAGGAAAAACCTGCTGAAAACAGATGTCTTCTAAGAAGGGTGTTGCACAGTCTGCTTTCAGTAGTAAGATAAAATGTGTAGGATTACTGATCTGGGACAAAAGGAACCAAATCTAAGTGTAGGTAGGTGTAGAAACTTCCGTGCCTCTTCCTCTGGTGGCTGAGGTTATCTGAGACAAACTAAAAATTGCTTTCCAGTTCTAACAAAGGAAACCAGCAAGTTGCCCTCAGAGCACAAGTCTTACGTTTTCAGTTAAAATTATGTGGTTTACAAATTGAACATAAACTTAGGAGAACACTGATAGCTGCAAGCACATTCTCTAGAGCATATGAGAAAAACACACTAAAGTCTGATTGAAAAAAAAAAACTGTTAGATGAATGGTGGATGGAGGAGCATTTCTGGGTCAAGGAAACAATTAGGCTGTGGGCACATGCTGGCTGGACCCTCCTGCTCAAAACCACTAGCATCAAGTCAAGGGGGAGCTCTCAAACCTAAAAGGAGTTTGATTTAAAGACAACAGAGAACAATACGTTTAACATACTATATAAAGCTCTTTTAATACTGTAAAAAAAAAAAAAAAAAAAACATAAAAACATTCAAATGAACAGCAGTACTGGAAAGTGATCAGGACATATTTTATATGCAAGAAAATCCAAATCAAAGCAGGGTATAGAGAAACATGCTTTCATTCATTACTATTGTTCGTTTTTTCCATGAAACAGTTTTTCTAAAACACAGTGACTGCACATGTCAAAGGTAGTTTTTTAGATATAGTGCCAACATAAATTTAACCAGTTTTCAGCAATATTTAGTTATTCATCCATTAGCCTCAGAAACCCTGATGTGATTGACTAGTAAATTAAGGAGTAAAAATGGTTAAAAAGTAAGATTCAGGTCATACATCTCATTTTTCAGGCTCAGGGTGGAAGATACAGTGATGTATGAATTGCTACCTTCTGACCCCTGTTGAACACAACACTGGGAACAAGGAGGTCTTTGATGTTAAGAAGAATTCAGTAAACACAGAAACATAAAAGAGGTAGACAAAGCTAAATATAACAAGAGTTAGTGTGATATGGGCTACTGGAAGCAGTGGTCATTTCAGGCAAATGATGAAATACGAATTTCTATTCGGTATCAGTGACTGCAGGCCATACAATTCCAGTGGGTTTGTCACGGTCTTGTAAGGTTGTTATCTTCTCTGGATAGATCCTGAAGAGGAACGGACAACTCCAGCCAGAGGGAAACAAACTAAAAGTGTGCTCCAGCTTGTCTGCTGAGGTCACAGCCAGATAAAAGTCAAAGATAGGCAAGGAAGCTCCAAGACATTATCTTGTCAGAACAAAGGAACTTAGCAGAATCATAGACTCATAGAATCAATAAGGTTGGAAGGAACCTCTGGAGATCATCTAGTCCAACCTCCATGCTCAGCACGGTCACCCAAAGCATGTTAGACAGGGTTGCATCCAGGCAGGCCTTGAAGATCTCCAGAGAAGGAGACTCCACAACCTCTCTGGGCAACCTGTGCCAGGGCTCTGTCACTCTCACAGGGAAGAAATTCCCCCTCATGCTCAGGCAGAACTTGCTGTGCTTCAATTTCTGCCCATTGCCTCTTGTCCTGTCACGTGGGACAACTGAAAAGAGGTTGTCCCTGTCCCCCTGACACCCTCCCTTCAGGTACTTGTACACATTGATAAGATCCCCCCTCAGTCTTCTCTTCCCCAGGCCCAGCTCTCGCAGCCATTCCTCGTAGGGCAGATGATCCAGCCCTCTGATCATCCTTGTAGCCGTACGCTGGACTCTCTCCAGTAGCTCCATGTCTCTTTTGGACTGGGGAGCCCAGAACTGGACACAGGACTCGAGATGAGGCCTCCCCAGGGCTGAGTAGAGGGGCAGGATCACCTCCCTCCACCTGCTGGCAACAATCTTCCCAATGCACCCCAGGAGACCACTGGCTTTATTGGCCACAAGGGCACATTGCTGGCTCATGGTCAACTTGTCATCCACCAGCACTCCCAGGTCTTTCTCCACAGAGCTGCTCTCCAGAATGTCAGCCCCTAGCTTGTACTGGTGCCTAGGATTATTTCTCCCTACGTGCAGGACTCTGCACTTGCCTTTGATGAACCTCACGAGATTCCTCTCCTCCCAGCTTTCTAGCCTCTCCAGGTCTCTCTGAATGGCAGCACAGTTCTCAGGTGTGTCAGCCACTCCTCCCAGCTTGGTAGAATCAGCAGACTTGCTGAGGATGCACTTTGTCCCCTCATCCAGGTCACTGATGAAGAAGTTGAACAGGATGGGAGCCAGTGCTGAGCCCTGGGGGACGCCACTAGCCACAGGCCTCCAACTAGACTCCACGCCACTGAGGACGACCCTCTAAGCTCTGCCTTTCAGCCAGTTCTCAAGCCACCTCACTGTCCACTCGTCTAACCCACACCTCCTGAGCTTATCTAGGAGGATGTTCTGGGAGATAGTGTCAAAAGCTTTGCTGAAGTCAAGGTACACAATGTCCACTGCTCTGCCCTCATCTACTCAGCCAGTCATTCCATCATAGGAGGCTCTCAGATTGGTTAAGCAGGATTTCCCCTTGGTGAATCCATGCTGGCTGCTCCTGATCACCTTCTTCTCCTCCATATGCCTGGAGATGACATCCAGAATGAGCTGTTCCATCATCTTTCCAGGGATGGAGGTGAGGCTGACTGGCCTATAGTTCCCTGGGTCCTCCTTCTTGCCTTTCTTAAAGACTGGAGTGACATTGGCTTTCCTCCAGCCCTCAGGCACCTCTCCAGTTCTCCAGGACCTTTCAAAGATGATGGAGAGCAGCCTGGCAACAACATCTGCCAGCTCCCTCAGTACCCGTGGGTGCATCCCATCTGGCCCATGGATTTGTGGATGTCTAGCCTGCCCAGAAGGTCTCTAATCCTATCCTCCTCAACCAAAGGAAAGTCTTCTCTTCTCCAGACTTTCTCCCTCACATCCAGGCTGCAGGATTCATGAGGGCTGCCCTTAGCAGTGAAGACTGAAGCAAAGAAGGTGTTCAGTAATTCTGCCTTCTCTGTATCCCTTGTCACCAGGGCCCCCACTACACTCAGTAGTGGGCCCACATTTTTCCTAGTCTTCCTCTTGCTACTGATGTATTTGGAGAAGCCCTTCCTGTTGTCCCTGACATCCCTTGCCAGACTCAATTCCAGGTGGGCCTTAGCCTTCCTCACAGCATCTCTACGTACTCTGACTGCATTCCTATTATTCTTCCAAGTAGCCTGTCCCCTCTTCCACAGTCTCTGTACTTTCTCCTTCTGTCTGAATTTGGCCAAGAGCTCCTTGCTCACCCATGCAAGTCTCCTGCTCCTTTTGCTGCACTTCTTACTTAGAGGGATGCACCGCTCTTGAGCTGGGAGGAAGTGATGTTCGAACACTAGCCAGCTCTCCTGGACCACCCCCCCCTCCCTTCTAGGGCCTTAACCCATGGGTTTCCTCCAAGTAGGTCTCCGAAGAGCCCGAAGTTTGCTCTCCTGAAGTCCAGCGTTGCAATCCTGCTTGTTGCCTTAGGTCTTTCCTGCAGGATCCTGAACTCCACCATCTCATGGTCACTGCAGCCAAGGCTGTCCCCAACCTTCACATCTCTAACCAGTCCTTCTCTGTTGGTAAGGACAAGGTCCAGCAGGACACCCTTCCTCATAGGCTCCTCCACCACCTGTGACAAGAAGTTATCATCAATGCATTGCAGGAGCCTCCTGGACTGTTTGTGCCTTGCTGTGTAGTCCCTCCAGCAGATGTCAGGGTCGTTGAAGTCCCCTATGAGAACCACAGGGCCTGTGATCTTGAGGCTACCTCTAGCTGTCTATAGAAGGCCTCATCAACTTTCTCTTCTTGGTCAGGTGGCCCGTGGTAGACACCCACAACAGTGTCCCCCATGCTAGCCTGCCCTTTGATCTTTACCCATGAGCTCTCAACTGCCTCCTCCTCCTCCACCCCTAGGCAGAGCTCGATGCATTCCAGTTGCTCTCTCACATGAAGAGCATCTCCACCGCCTCACCTTCCTGGCCTGTCTTTCCTAAAAAGCACATATCCATCCATGGCAGCATTCCAGTCACGTGAGCTATCCCACCATGTCTCTGTGATTGCAATGAGATCACGGCCCTGCACACATATCTCCAGCTCCTCCTGTTTGTTCCTCCCGCTGCGTGCGTTGGTGTACAGGCATTTCAAAGAGGTGATCATGCCTGCAGGTTTCCCAGGAAGGATGCATGGGGGTCGCCCATAGCCATGTCCCAAACACACACCCCCAGCTGCATGCACCCGTTGGAGGCCCCCCAACCCAACTTGTGTTTTGTTGTCTACCCTGTCTCTACGACACCCCCTCTCCTCCCTCCTACCTAGTACCAGCGTCCCCAAAGTTACGTACTGCAATTCCAAGCATAATAGTGCTTCAAATCTAATTTTATAACAGGATTTGTGTTTTTAGGAAGAAAAAAAAAAGAATAGTCTAAACACAGATGTCAGAGGAAAGGCAAGGATGGGAGAGGAGGAATTAAATTGTACAAGTAGGAGCTACGAGACCCTGCCTAAAATAGGATTAATTGTATTACCTTCACATGCTAACTTTTACCTCAGGGATAAGTAAAGCTTAAAAAGCTGATATGGAGTTAGAAAGCAATTCAAGTTGCAGAAGGGAAATTCGTACTTAATTCTCAGATAGCTAATGAAAAAAAATATATATAGGTCAGATAAATACTGATAAATGTTATTACTTTGCTGTGTGCCCTTAAAAGAGACTCAGTTGTTCAGATGTATGTAACACAAAGGTTAATGCATACAAATGAGTAAAACATGCCTTTTAAAGTCCTTTTAAATACTATTTTTCCTACAGCATTAGCAGAAAGTATATGGAGATAATGCTCTTACCTATTTCATTGTGTGTTTGGAACATTAATTAGCTAATATTTATATGATTCTTTGAAGATGAAAGCAGTGTATAAGCATTAAGTGTTACTGTAATAGGCAACATGAAGCAGGAAATGAGAAACCTCCATCTCATCAAAGGCAAGAGTTTGGTGCTTGTTAAATACTAAGTGTTCCTCTTATTTGCTAGAGCTTTCATTCAGGGATACAGCCATATATTCTTCATGTTGCTAAGGGTTACATTTCATCGGCTGTGAATTAAACTAGCTCTTTAGATCATCAGACAGTGAGGAAGAATATCATAATATCACTACTACTAAACTGCACCTTCTGCTTCCTCTCAGTGAAGGAAAAAGCAGGGGAAAAGGTGCAGTAACACAGTAGTTAGGATATGGTAACCCTGATGTAAATATCCAAACATCTGTTACAAGCTTAGAGCTAAAATAGTGGTTGACAGTAAATAACACTGCCCAAAAGATGTTTTCAATAACACATTCTCCTTCAGCTGAAGTCTTTAAATCACAACAGTTTGTCCTTCTGAAAGATCAAGCACAAATTGTTGGCTTCAATAGTTTCACCAACTAGCACACTTACTCAGGAAAGCAACTCTATTCAAGCAAACACATAACAGACTCTATATTAAGCATAAAATTAACTACTTTCTTACAAAAATAAGGCCACTCTTTCCATGTTCCTGCTCACAGCAGGGTTGAACCTGGGGATGTGCAGCACCTAAGGAGAACATTCAGAATGAGAGCACAGCCCATAGCATGAGGACTTGCATTTCAAACAAGCTGCTATCCATCTATATGGGCACACTGTGGTCACCTTGCAGTCCTGCAGGTATGCAGCATTTATGGCTAAGTTTTCTCATCTATGAGGAAAACCAGGTGGTCAGGAAGGCTCTACAAAACCAAATAAATTTCCAGACAGAAAAAAAAAAGAGGACTTACTCAAGAAATCTCAGGCACATGGAAGTCCATTCCAGCCTGCCTTAGGTCAGATTTGAAAATTACTGTGGTCCAAGTTGGCCAAAACTAAGGTAAAGAAAGTGCCTGTTCTTGTGGTGTTATAAAAGCAGAGAACTTCCTAACTGAGATTCTCATCTGCTAACAGAAACTCAGCTCAAGGATCCAAAAACTCTTTCTGAGCTGTTGGGCTTTTTAAATAAAAATATTTAAAAAGGTGTTCCCACTTTCTGATCTGTTCACAGTGATACTTCATTTTTCATTTCAAGTTTTTCACCATCCCTTGACTCAACTAAATATATGATTTTAATTGTATATGCTGGGAAAGAGAGCAAAAAATTTATTAGCAGCCACTTGTATTTTAGTATTCTACCTAGCACTACCTACAGTCCCAGTTGCATTTACTACCGGTGAAAAGACAGTCTAGAGCTCTTTTATGCACAAACGTGCAGCACACATACCCTAAGGAAAAACAAAGCAAATGAGCTTAAAATGCCTTCAGGGTAGTGTTCAGTACTTCTGTTCAGATATCCCATCGCTCCACTGGCCTCATCAAAGTATCGCAAGTTGAACTACTTCCTCTGTAAGTAACACAAAAATCATGAGGTTTATCTGAAGTGAAGATGCTGGGAAAAGACAGAAGCACATGGAATTTAATGACTTTCCAAGGATCCTGGGCTGGGCTGACTTTTGGCCCGTCTTGGACATATTTGTTTTACTTTTAATGCCTGAAGTGCAGAAACCACACACCGTCTTCCAAAAAGATGAATTCCTAGGTAGAAAGATTTCTATCTGGCAACAGAATAGGATTTTGTCAGCGAAAATTGTTATTCTGAATCTTCCTCGTAAGTTCTGCTTTCAGTCTTACTTCTAATTAAACAGGATCACTCCAAAAAAGAAAGACTTAAGCAACATTTGTTTTGATGTTAAATGATTGGCTCTTAAATGGAGCTTTTGGGTCACAGAGAACTTAAATGAACTCAACTGTCAGATGCATCATAATTTCATTAATTCAACACAAGGACACAGCAGCAAAATAGTTAAAGTGTTTTGTTTTAGACCCTATTGCATGAGTTCAAGACTCACAAAAAACCTGTTCCCATTTTACCTGGCTGCAAATAAATATCTGTCATCAAGTAGGACAGTTAAATGCTGGCCCCCATGCCTTCCTTGAGCAGAGATGGCTACAAATACAAGTCTACTTAATCCAAATTAATCTGATAGAATGACCTGGCTTGAAGCAGCCAGAAGGTAGCAATAAGCCTGGAGAATTTGCTCAACAGTGTCTTTGGCTGTAGTCTACTCAGCAACCACAGATCTTATGGTAACACAAGTTACTAGAAAATTGGGAGTGTTTCCCAGATGATTCAAAATCTTGTTCAGTGAAGAGACACCACCTAGAAATAATGAATTTTTTTTAGTGCTGGAGTTAACACACTTCTTTTTCTTTCAACAAAACTTGGGCAGGTCCACCAGTTCTAAAAGCATAAGCTTTGCACAGAACAAAAAAGCATGCTGAAAAGGCAGCTGTGTCCTCCTCCCTCCACCTTGAGAAGGGACTGCTCCTGAAAGGATTAATGTTTCCAAATAGTTGTGGGGAAAGTTGTAATCTGCATTTAAATAGAAAGATTCCCAACTCCCCAGGTACTCATTTTTCTTCTTACAGCAGGATGCTGAGCATTTTTTATGTGTATGTTCCAATATTAAAAAGCCACTGTGGTCTGTGGTTTATCTCAGTAGTGCACAGCCAGATGGATATAAATTTAGACAGCAGACTACTGCTGAGTGTTTGTGCTGAGCAACATACTAAGCAACAAATATGGTCAAAAGGCAGAATTGTGTGAGACTATTATTGTGCAGCTAATGTAGAAAACATGACACTATGCAGTGGAAGGTCAGGTTGGAGCCCGGAGCAAAGTAAGAATTGGGAATGTAGACTAGGAAGAGCTGTCTGACTCATCAAATCCTGTCCCTTGCTATTCAGGTGATTCACACCTTCCCCACCTTGTGAAGTGGTGACCAGAAAAAAAAAAAAAAAGAAAAAAAAGAAAAAGAAAAAATCTCCGGTGAGCTCTTATACTAATATACACCAGAAAACAAAACAAAATAAAACAAAGCAAAAAGTCTATGTAATACCCAGTAAAAAGCCTGCAGAGACCACATACAAATGATAGCAAAAAACTCAAGGGATTCAAAAAAGTCTGAACAGATTTCCATGAGTATTAAAATCCCTCACTGCACTACTGATGAGTTAATATTCAGATAACCATGTCAGGTGAAATTGCTTAATTAGAGTTCTAATTAGTTTCCAACCATTCAGAAAACCATTAAGAAGAATCTTCTATTTTAATTAAGAATTCATTTTCGATAAGCAGGTGATTCTATCAGTCACTGACAGCTTCATGGAGGATGGTTATGTGTTTATATTTTTGCATCTCTATATATTCACACCCACAACTAGGTTGGATGTGTGACACGTTTAAGGCTCATTTCTGATAGAAGCTTAATTGCATGAGTAATCACATGGATTTACATGAGCAAATGTTTGTGATGTGGAGACCCATTTAGACTTCATTGCTATTATGTGAATTCCCATGGTGACTATGATCTCCCCCCATGAATGCCTCAGTCTCCATGTACTGTGTGTTTCATGTTCAAGCAAATCACCAGGATCTAATACAGAATAGTCCTACATAGGAGAGCATGTTCCCTTTCTCCAGCGTACTGAAGATTAGACAGCTTATGGGAAGTGGAGCAGCTTTTATAAGTGTTCTTTGAGAACAAAACACCTGAAGTCTCCTTACTTACTGCATTCTCCTGAAAGGTGAATGTGGAGAGATGAATGTGTGAAATGTGGAGAGAGAGAGTGCATGAGCGGGCTTGGCTCTCCCCCTGCCCAGAAGAGTTTTCCCAGCACTCTCTGCCAAGCTTTAATAAAATAGTTGTTTCTTTTGCCTTTGGTATAGATCCTCGTGCTGTAGTTATTCTCAGTACATACCTCTCAGTCTGAATCACTTTGAAGAGAAAGGTAGAAGAATGTTTTAACTGTCTGTCCTAATCCAACTTAAGTGTGAGCTAGATGTGGAACTGTGCAGGAACGAAAAAAAAAAAAAAAAAAAAAAAAAAGTTTTTCTGATATACACAATAGGAGGTATTTTGGAAACCTCCCAATAAGAAAATAGAAGTGTTTACAGTGTTTTAAATACCTACTGGGCATCAAGGAATACCTTGCACACCATTTTGTATCTGCATATTTAAATGATCTTTTAGGCAGCTACACCCCTCTTGGATCCAACCTTATATCGTTATTTGTACTATCCAGTGCCCAAAAAACTTTTATAGAATATACTATAATAACATTACGATTTCTGACTCTTCTACAGATCTTCTTTCCTATCCAAAGTCAGTCACTTCTGGTTTTATGCAAAAAAAAAAAAAAAAAAAAAAAAAAAAAAAAAAAAAATCACAAAAAGTCCTGCTGAAACAACTTGGCAGGAATTACAAAGTTAATACATTGTGAGACATCATTACCCACTTTTATATCCTAATTTCTAAGAAAGTCTCACTTCATATTATTTAAGTTTTCCCTTTTGTTCTTTTAAAGCACAACACTAATGAAATGATGATTAAATAGTTTTCACCCTCTTCTTCCTTTCTTATTGTTGCATTGAACCTGCTTTTCCTAATTGCTAAAATATTTTAAAATCATTAAAGTTGTTATCTTCTTACCAGCAAAGCATCTGTTATTACCGAAGTTTTAGGAGCCTGATATAGACTGATACTTAGTGAGATTCACAAAGATGTGAAGATGTCTTTCAGGCACATGTTCATCCCAAACCCTTATCCACCATACAGCCCCTTCTGTTTATTTATCATCCTAAATTTTGCCAAAATTTTCTCCTACCTATAAAAAAGCAATATAAAAGTGCTTTTCCCTCATTTCAGCAAAATTTCTACATTCACACTGTTAAAATGCTGCCTAACCACTGGACAAGGCAGAACTGAGCTCTGCCTATAACAGAGCTTTGTGCATGATGAGGCAGTGGCAGCTAGGGGACCAGACTCAGATAATTTTGTGGATCCAAGCATATTGCAGAGTATTTTTTCACATATTTAATGGTCAGAACCATTCTGTGGCCTAAGAAGAGTTTATGCCTCAGATACACAGTAATTGTTAATAAATAACTGTTAAGATGTTTAAAAATTCTAAAAAGTCTGATGTTAATATCCATAATAGTGAAGAATGTTCATTTTCATTTAGACAGTAATATGCAGTAAATGTGTGATTTTAATGGTAATTAGGTGAGATATGAAATGAAAACCAATTCAGTCAGAAGTATTAAACTAACATTCCCTTCCTGGTCCACCTCCAGGCTGTAGAGTACCGAGGCTCCCATGGGGGCATTCAAGAGCTGCTAACCCCAAACTTAGACCAGGCATTAACACTGAGAAAGCACATGGCTCTTGCCTGAGTGGAGGAAGGGCGAGTAATCTTCTGTTCCTTCCACTGCTGCTGACAAATCTTCTTTCTTTGGGGAAGAAAGACTTTTTTGTCTTTTTTTCCCCCAAAATGAAAAATGCTTAAATTGGGAAACAATGAGACGAGCAGAAAAGCTGTAGGTGAGGAATGTATGGATGATATCAGCCCAAGGATTGGGATAGGTTTTGCTTTGTTGTACCTGAATGGTGATAGTGTTTACTTTAAAATTAATCTGCCTTCAGACCACTCCAGATGCATACACTCACATATAGAGTAATATTCTGATAGAGACATCTCTGCCTTGGGTGAGTTAATCAGTAATACTGATTCATCTATCTCACTGTCCTTCCCAAACCTCCTCATTTTTACCATAATGTAATTCCATTTTGTAGCCAGATCACTCATTTTCAGTTATCATGATCAGATTACACTTGGAAAGTTTATGTTTTAAAGCATAATTTAAAGCAAATTTCATATTTCCCATAAATCAGAGTAATATATATCCTAAGCAAAATTTATTTTAAAATTGACCCAGTTCAAAGCCCAACAAGGCAATATAGCAATGAGGAAAGTGCCTGCTTTGAGTCACACTGTGTATTGGGTGACCTCTGAGACTTGCAGTCACCGGTTTTTTTGAATTTTAAAGTGAATCGTGCTGTGAAGCACGCCTCATCAGCTTCTGCATGTATGGTGTGTGTTCCCTACATGGAGCTTGTTTTGCCAGAAAGACAGCATCCTGCAGTGCTGCTGAATATAATTTGCCAGTTTGCAAATAAAAGCCAAAATTAATAAAGTGTTTAGAAACACTTGCTTGTTTTAGATTTACACAGTTGAACCAAAAACATTGCTGTTTTAAATTAGAATTGGGCCTGAACTAAAACGTAGCATCTCAACTTCCCCACCCTTCTGAGGATTCAAAATGTGAATCAGCCTTTGAATTCTAAATTTTAAGTTAAATCTCCCTATTCTTGGCCCCTTGAGACTGGATATCCAGCAACATTATTAAAGTTTGGGGATTTTGGGATAATAGGGTTTATGTTATGATGGTTTTTAGGGCAACCTAAAGGTCATTTTGTAACAGAGTTAGAGTTCAGTAGGTCTTCTCTCCTATTCAAAAGGCATAGTAGTATGGTTATGTTGTGGATTTGTAAGAAAAAATAGAACAAAATAGGCATTATATTTCTTATCGATGAATATTACATAAAATAAAGTATTCTGATTCCTGGTTTAAATATATTAGTTGGCGTGCCAGATGTCATTACTTTTCATCTTGAAGAGTGACTCAGGCCATATTCTCAGTTAGCAAAGATATAAATGGATTCCCTTAACTTAGTGAAGAAAAATACACTCCATATATTCTTTCAAGTACTTCACAAGTATACCACATACATAAAATCATATCTCAGTTTTGACTGTAGTATATGAAACAGGTTGATTTCCATCTCGCTCACATAGTCAATGTATTATCTATAAATGTAAAATGCTCCAATTCTGTAATGGATTTCTTTGTATTTATAAAAATCATACCGTATCCCTCATACAGATAGTAATGAGGAAACATATATAAAGTGTATACAGGATAAACAAACACCAAGGAAAAGTATTTCCTGACTCACTCACTCTGCCGGGGCTAATCCACCTCCCTTTTCTACTGAGGACAGTTCAGCCTGACTCAACACCTTGGGACAAGTTTGCTGCAAGTGAGCACGTGGACCACGTGGGGAAACAAGCTCCAAGAACCAACAACAGCAGCTGGTTTAGACCTAGGGACGTGACAGGGAGTGCGCCCAGTGCCATGGCTGCAGAGGCACATTGGTGGAAGCAAGCTCTTTCTTCAGCACAGCACCCAAACCGTTAAAAGCTTTATAAATGGGAACCCAAATCTTTGCAAAATATGCCTTTCACCTGTGAAGAACACATCTTCCACTCATTTTGATTTTGCACCACGACATTTCAATAGCTGATTTCTTCCAAAATATGAAGGTGGTCTAGTCCTTGAATGCTAAGAAAATTACATATTGAATTGCCTGGGCTGTACACTTACGAATTTAGTAAACACCACTTAAGACTAGCTATTTGTTACAGACACATTTTACCTCAGGTTGTGTTAAAATTTTCTTTAAAATGCTTGATTGTTATTTATCAGATTACTAATCTCAGAGAGGATATAAGGTCTCATATTTTAAACTTTGGTATCTGAGTCTGTGACTCAATATGATCTCTTGGAAAATTAAATTTTATATAAGTTAAAAACATATATGTTTTATAACAGTGATAACTTCTTATGAAAAAAGTGATATATTTTTATTATATAAGGGACATTGCTAATTCATAAGGGACTCACAATATGCAGTAATTCAACAGCTGCTATGTACTTAAAGTGTTTTGTAGAGTACTTCAGTGTGTTTGCCTAAGAAGTAAAAATTGCTGTAAAAATGTAAGTTGTGGTAACAGTGCTATTGCAAGACATTCTTGCCAGTCAGAATGAATGATTTCTAAATGTCACAGTGTGATTAAGCTGTAAGGCACAACAGGTTATATTACAGCGTGAAGCCCTAGGTGTGCTGAAATTACCTTTCAACAGCTCACCCGGGAGTATCTTTGGGAGATTATAGCATGACAACTTTACTGTTTTTTAAAAATGAATAAATGAAGTCATTAAAAAGCATTTTTTTCCCAGATAAGTGAAGTGCCTTCCATCACGCACTGTACAGTCATTAGGTCTAATGTGCTCTTCTGCAGAAATATTTCAAAATGATCCAGCTTCCTCCCTGTTGTGGCAATAGGAAGATTTGTTACAGGAATCTTGGTTCTTCCTGAACGGAGGACATACGCGCATTATCCAACATGCTCAAGCTCCAGATTCAACACAACTGCACTACCAATAGACCCTCTATGTTTTCTAATACACTGTTTACCTTGAAGATCTTGCTATTTAGTCAGTGCTTTCCTCCCCTTTTCTTTCTTCTAAGGGCAAATATTGCCATGGACCTCAGTAACTGCCTGCCTGATAACATATCTGATTCCTCAGGAGCTGTTTTCTGTGGAGAGCCTTTTGAAAGCTCGTAGTGCAAGACCCCCTGAGTTTTGGATGTAATTATTTTTGTTTTTAATCAAATAATGCAACTGATCAGTCTTCTTACTCTGGGGAACACACGCTTTAGGAAGACATGCAGAAGGTACAAACTACTGACTTATGTGCTGGTTATGCACAGAGACACTGTGCTGCAGTGACTCCAGCCCAGCTAACTGCAAGTCCTTTGCAGAACATAGGTGACCGCCCAAGGGTACAATTAAAAAAATGTAACTAAAAAGAATGTAAGGTATCCCAGCCTCTGTAGCAATTTTGGGGACCCCAACATTTGGCTGTAAGCCCAACCCTCTAGCACAGCACAGCATCAACTTTTTGTTCAGGTCTTACCAATGACCCTCAAGAAAAAAAATGATGAGCTTTTTCATTCTTCCCTCTGCTCCAGCACCAGAGCCCTGCTGATTCACGGCACGGAGCTGGAAAAGCGAGCTGCGGAGGAGGAGGCAGCAGGGCAGGTAGGGATGCCGATGCTTCTGGCATCACTTTCACAGCCTCCGGCAGCCGTGCAGGAATGCTTAAACCTGCAGTCCTGTGAAAAAACATCTGTCCTCTCTGCAGCTCCACAATGAAACATCTGTCCTCTCTGTTGCATCCTGCGCCCTAGAGAGCAGCCAGGAGGGTTGTCTTATGGGGGAAATATGAAGATAATTTATTTAAAGTAAAGGAATTGAAAGTTATACGTAAAGGCAAGCTTAGGAGTAGCATATAAGGAAGAGAAGAGCTAAAGTGCAAGGGCAACAAGTTTGGAGTGTTTCATTAAACGTGCTTAAAAACTTCTGTTTTAGTATATAGAAACCATCAAGCTCTGCCCGCTGTCAAATAAGTCACAGTGCTACCACACTTGCTATTGCTATTGCAGTTGCCCCATCTCTGCTTCTTGACCATGCTCTACTTTTCATTGAATCCACATACCAGCTTTTAAGGTGGCTGTATGTTCTTAAAGAACAAGATTAGAGCAACCTCTGTGTTTATAATTTGTTTAACATACCGAAATCTTTGAGCATTGCTACCCAATATAGTGAAGAATTGGTACAGAGGCAGGAGCGTAGCACCCGCTATGGGCTCTGCGGGAAAAAAATCCTAAATGGATTCAATGAACCCAGATCTCTTCAACCTGTGTGCGGAGCAGCAGAGATATAGGGCTAGTCACCTGCAGCCGCTATGCCTTTCAAACTCAGGCCTGTGCATGACTGAAGAAGAAAAACGAAATAAACGCAGTTAATATGAAGAATGGCACTCTTTCACTAAACAAATCTGTAGCGCCGTTATTTACATTTCATGGTTTGCGCCGCAGGTAGAGTCATGGTGTTAAACACTCACCACTATCTTTTCACAGCACAGATGTCAAGAGCTCACCCTTGCGTGGCTGTCAGAAAGAATCATACTTACGGTGGAGCATTTTGGTAATGCCTCGCTGGTGGCATTACCAACCCACATAAACTCTATGTTCATCCAAGTCCAAACAGCAGTTTCTATTTCTTCTCACCTACTAGGGCTGTTACAAGTATTTGAGATTTTCTTCCTACAAGAAATAGAGGTGCTTAGTTGTTTGTGAAATTCCTAGACTACCTCCTGTACCGCCCTGTGTTTCATTTGGAAAACATTCTAATTTAAATAAATGAAGATACTACTCTAATATAAAATAACAGCGTACTCCAGAACATAACACAGTATGTGAAAATTAATTTGAGTTTCTTTTGTCTCATTGTGGCCCACATGATGTTGCTACAAAATAAAGCTAAATTTATTTCCCACTCTAAAGGGTATTTCAGACTTCATTTTGGAAATTTGTAGTTTATAAACCTGGAAGTATATTACCTTGTACACAGATGGTTTCATACATTTTGAAAAATGCTACCTTTTCAAGTTTTATTTTGATACCTAAATTTGACTGAATTATTTGTGATGATGGACAAAGCTATAAGAAGAAATCCCTCCACTAGAAGAAAAGAGCTGCCATAAATTTGATGGCATATATGCAGCTCATAAATTAAAGCATTTAATACAGTATAGCTCTCTCTCTCATGTGTGACCAAATTAGCCAGTTTTGTTGGATGTCTTGCCTAAGAGAAAGTCAAGTATGGTGTAGCTGTCCCTGACTTGGGGAATTTAGAGCTGGAAAAGACAAACTCCTTTTTTCAGCTGTCCTCTGCCAGCGCAGAGCTCTTCACTTTCTCACATTTGAGCACGTTCTCAAGTGCTTTATCAGACTGATTTTTAAATGATTCACTGCTGGAGTTTCTACTGCTTCCCTCGAGAGACTGTGTCACTCTGATAGGTGTCGCTGTTAGAAGTGCAGCAGAGGCCAGGCTCAAGCAGCTTTTGTCCAGTCTCATCTCCAAATGACTTCCTGGACCACATGACAGAAATCCTGTCCTTCCTTGGCCTGCACATTGTTTCTTTTCGCATTATTCTAATCTCTGGAAATTGAGGTCAGGACTGAGGTCTTGTTGAACCATATTGTTAGTATAAATGCCTAATAACTGATTGCTCCTACCTTGCCAGTCTGCAGTCTCTTCAGAGACGTCACTTGGCAAATATGAAGTGTTGAGAAGACAGACATACATAATATGAAAACAAACCTATGCAAGTGTTTTGGTACTTACAAACAAACAAGTGTACTGACATTTAACCTACCTTTCCATCTGTTAAATGTTCCTTTCTCATCAGCTGTCATAGGCTTGTTTGCTGCAGATTAGCCAAACTCTGCAAATTTTTGGCATAACTGGGGCCATACACAATGGCCTTTCTATATCCCTAGCTGCTATTTCCTGTCAGCATTTTTCTTGCACACAAACATATTTATAATATGTCACACAATATTATTCAGGGACAGTGGAGGAACTTAAATTAACTATTTGATTCCCACAAAGAAGCACCATTACCAACATCTGAAAATTCTTGTGTCAATATGCAATGTTTATCACAAAAGCTAAGGTGGTAGGATGTACATAGAAAGGACTGAAAAATCATATGATGTTAGAAACCCATGGTGCCTCCCCATCTAGAATACAGGATCCAGGTCACAGGATCTCAGAGAAGGAAGCTGCAGAATTAAGGACAGGAGGAAAATGAGATGCTCAAGACTTGGAAAAAGACTGGAAAAAAAAGGTAGACAAGAATAGGATAGTTAATCTTGCAAGGAAATGAATAAAACAAGACACAAGAAAGGAATGAAAGGTAGTATGTGCCACAGAATAATGGTTTTCAGCCAGAACATATCAAGGATAAGGGATCATAAATGGTAATCAAAGGGTCCTACAACATTCGAAACTATATTATAATTTGAAATTAATAAAATCTTGTTCACCTTTATCCACACATCCTTACCCTTCAAGGCCAAATACTCTCAAAACAAACACAAAAATAAATGACATATGGCTTTATCAGTGTTATAATGGATGTATATTTTGCTCTTTCAGTAAAAAATAATGAATCAATTGAAAAATATTCTGAATATAGGTTTATCAACCCACAGGGATAGCTTGGGAATACCTGTCCATCCTCTTTAGTTCTTCACCACATTTAGAGATCTGGGTTTTTTATGAAAGAATTTAATAATTGCTAGAAAAAAACTAGCTGAAATGGTTGATTCTAATTCATCAAATGTATGACTTTTTCAGCTGACTCTCTTGGGGTAACAAGAAAAGAAATCTGTCAGCCTGTTTTACCTGATTAATCAGCAAATCATGTACACTAGCCAGGACAAAGGTCATTATAGTTGCCACCTGCCCAGGAAGCTGTCCTAAGGACCTGGCTGCTAGCACGCTAGGGCATAGTGATGACGGGTTCTCAAATTCTCCTGCTGAGGCTTTTCAACCTTGCATAAAATAATTAAAGATTCATTGTGTGCAGATATTCCACCTCCCTAGCAAGTACTCTGCCTGCCAGGGTGAAGCATCATTCCCAGGGACTTTGACCTGATTAATATTTAAAATATTTTATACAAAATCAAATAGCTCTAGTAAGTGAGACCAGGGAAGACTTGTCCCTATGACCCCAGTGGTACATCACTGAGGACCCCTCCCAGCAACTTGGGATCTTGTCTCCCTTCCTGTTCAGAACAAGTCGTGAGTAAAGCTGAACCGGTGTCTTGTTTTGTTTGAGAGTGTAAGTACTTTATACACAGATCACGGGGAGATTGAGAGCGCTTCAGCCATACCATCCTTCTGTGCCATGAGGCACAGGGAGCAAGTGACAGGATATACAAAAGAGTCTGGGCCGATACACTAGCAACACTATAGGAACACTATAGGTATCTTAAGCAGATACTGACTTTGCCAAGCTAGTAGACAATTTCTGCTTAAACTCTTACTGCACATCCGTCTCTCCAGGTAAGCAGGTAGCTCAGGCCTCAGTGCCCATTCATGGTGCCACTACTGCTCATAGACATTGCTCTTGGACAGCTGTGGTAGTTCCTCTGTCTGCACTTTCTCTGACTCCAGCTGAACCGAGACCCTACGTCACTTGGCACAAGCTGCAAACCAGCCAGCTGGTATCACCCTAAATCAAAATCCTATTCAAATTCAATTCAAGGATCATTCTTGTTACTTGGATCCAAACAAAAAAATATTTAGGAAAAAAATACTTTTATTCTCAGATTTTCCTTTTAAAAGCTAAATAACTAAAACACATACACTAAAACACATAAAACACATAAAATACTAAAACACATTAAATACCTCAGACTGAAAAATATTATTTTTGACACACTATGCTGAACTAATTCAAGCAGAAGCATTTCCAAGTGGCAAGTTTCTTTCTAGCTCCTGTACTCATGGTTCTTCAAGGGTTAAAGTCATGGTAACAATTCAGTCACTATCATCTTTAAATAAAACTATACACATGGACTCCTCCATACTTCTCTAAAATGCACTAATTTTAATAGTATTTGTGTTATATGCTGTTACAGGAAAAACCCATAAATATTTAAAAATAAGTCCTTAGCAAAATAGTGAAATTCAAGCTATTTGGCGCCAGGCTTCAGGAGATTTCAGGAGCACTGAAGCATTTTTATATAAGCACATCAGAGACTACACTAAGGACAGAGCTTGTTTATTAAAAAAAAAAAAAAAAAAAAAAAAAAAAAAAAAAAAAAAGGTCCTGGAAGACGAATAGCCTAAATATGTAAACAAAACCCATGTTCGTTTGAATCTAGCATTAAGAAGAAAGGTGAAAACGAAAACATTCCTATTCTTGTAGTTTTGCCCTGAGACCAAAACCATGGATATTTTTGTTCTAGAATGCCTAAAGCTCTACAGGTGTTGTTAGTACCAAAACATTGCCTTTTGTTGTGATGGATAAGCTCTTGCAGCACTGACAGCTTCCAGGTAGGAGTCAGAATATTCTCTTCTCAAACCCTTGGCTATTCGCACACATCTCTCATTGTTAAATTACCTCCTTCTCTTTGTTTCAAAAGCCTAGGAACATAGCCCTCTGCTGCAAATCAGCAATTAGTTTATTACTCTATTTGAATTTCCATTCTGTTGTGAATTTATTTCAGCCTCAATAATTTTTGTTAGCATATTATAGCTTGATTGATATACAACAGATTTTTATCCATGGTTATACAGAAGATATAAGGCTCATGTACACTGGCAGCAACTACTTTTTAGATTGTGCCTTGGCATAATCCACCCTAGACTGTCTAAAACCCAGTCTAAGGCATAGTTCCTGCCTTCAGTTCAGTTCCAGCCTGGGCTGTGAGGATGAAGGAAATTCACATCTCCAATTAATCCTGGATGCTGTCCAAGCATCGTCTTTGTAAATTCTTTCTGTTTGATTGGTATAATGATATTTTGGAGATGTACAGCAAAAACATGTAAGTTGAGATTGCTGAATTCAGGAATGGCAGGAAGGTGAGCTTGTGCAATTTGGGATACACACGGCAGTGGTTTCTATTGACTCAGGCAGACTGAAGTGCAGTGTATTATACTAATGAAAGTGTAGCCTGGATACTGTTAAAATAAACTATTACCTTATAACACAGATTCCCGCAAAATCAGTTTCAACAAAGAGCTCTAATTAAACTGTGGTTCTCTAGATTACTTAAATTTTTGTGATCCTATCATTTGTGATCCTATCATATGTGGCACTCTGCCATTAAAATTACTTGATAATGTTAGTAATGAGCTCTGATGTCATGTACAGAAACAGCTCTATGTGAAAAATTGTTCTCGTTCAGTTTCAAGATGAGATTTTTGCAAGCATGCCTCACAGTAAAATCAAGAGCTGGATTTCATTGCCAGTGCTTTTGCTCCCAAACTCTCATTTATTAGCCCACATACAAAAGCATGCATGAAAAGGAGCTGACAGAGCACAGTGAGGCATGAATTTCAAGTATATTCCTGCATCAAAGGTCACAACCAGATCTTCTATTTGAGTAGCAATTATAAATAGCCATCAGAGGTGAAATGGGACTGAAATACTGGGTTATATTGTGTCTCCTGCTGATTTTGAAAGGTTAGCATTCTGAAGGAAAGAAGCAAAGCCCTTATTCTGCCTCCTTGAAAAAAAAAAAAAAAAAAAAAAAAAAAAAAAAAAAAAAAAAAGCTTGCTTAAAAAAGATAGGAATGGGGTACCAAAACACTATCTTTTTTTTCCAAGAAAGGTATTCACAGACTCATAGACTTTAAGACCAGAAGGACAATTGCTGGAGGCCTTCCTATTCATTTACTATTCTCTTTCACTTTTTCTAGGCCAGATCCCTCAACACTGGGTCCAGCTGTTCCCATGCTCCATACCCCAAAGAAATAGACTATCTAGACTGAGCAGTAGATGAGTATTCAGACATGCCCTAAAGCCCTGCTCTCCTCACCATCCTTAGCTGTTGTGCCTACAAAATTTTTGTGTCCTGAAATTATTCTCTCATAACAGCCAAATCCAAGAAGGAGAAGTGAGGAAGGACCTTCAGGACAATAGGTTAATTATAATATATAATGCTCTTTCAGAACATGTGTTCCTTTACATATCTCCCAATATGAAATCTTTCATTCATCCTTTTTTTTTCCTCCATCCACTTAACTGGCCCACTCTCATGTCTCCTTGAACATCACTCTTTCTTCTCCTTCTGGGCTTTAGTTTCAATACATTATCTACAACTTCCTTGTTGTCACCCCAGTCCTTTTTTTCCCCACATTCCTTCCCTCACTCAAAATACAACACTTTTACCACCATAATGCACTAAGACAATAACCGTTGCAGGAGAGAAGAAGATAAGAGTAGAAACTTCTTTTCTACACCCACTATTTTTTTGGTATTGTTTTACCACTGTTCAGCAAGAGTGCTTAGGAATACATAAGCACTGAAGGGATAAAAATGAGTCAGCGCTGGGGCTCCTATCTAGTGTGAAAAACCTGGTGATTGTGAAATGTTTCATTAAACAGTTGCTGTAACTGTTCCCTGCTTTAGCATTTAGGAGAAATAACACAGGGATAGAAGTGCTTTGCTTAAGCTGACTTTGCACAGGCAAACTATGAAACGCATCATTATAAATTAAATGACTGACAAGTAACAACCCTCACAGCTACTCTAGCCTGATGCTCTCAGTGAGGGTCCTTTGGTATGGGGTTTATCCAGGTGCCATCACTGAGAAGCTAAGTAAGGAAATTAAATATATCCTAGGTGATTTCCTCTGAACTGGGTTTATGTGAAAGATGATAAACAGAGCCCCGAATTCTGAACAGGAGGTTGCAGCAGGGGCAGTACTGACTGGCTCTAGGCTTCATGCCAAGGTATTTATTTACTTATTTTGTCATGATAAACATTAAGCCACAATCTGAAGTGTCACAGAGCAGCTAAACCCTCCAAGGAGTTGGCACAAAAGATCTTATTGTGTCTCTGTGTCTCCTTCCAGCAGGGAGTGAGGAGTCCATGTGTTTCATCAGTGTCCTGATGGCCAGGGTTTATACTTCACCATGGGAATGAAAACTATTGTATTTTTGTCAAAGAATGACCTAAGTGCTTCTCTCATAACTGTTAAATTTTCACAATATTCCACATTTCTGAAAAAGTTCAAAGCAAAACAATTTTAATGTAACAGTAAAAAAAAGTTTCAAATATGAATGGCTGTGTTTGGAAGGAGTGCTGGCCTGGATTTGCACATCAGGAAACAGCTCCTGTCAGATATTTGCTAAATAGAAAACGAAACAAAATTTCACAGCCTATTGGTTAAACTACATGAACTACTGGTTAATTAAATGGTCACAGTCTGGTGACAGCAAACATATTACCTTTTACTGAGATGAGCTTTGTACATTACAAGAACAATAGTAAAAGAATTAGAAAGCAGATTCTTTGTGAGAAAAATGGTTCAGTTCATTTAAGACAATTTACTACACTGGTTTGTGTAAGCACTGAAAATGGTTTCACTAGGATGCTATAAAAGCATAATTTGGTATTATGGTAAGTTATCAGCCAGTACAAATAATACTTTGTTCACATTGCATTTAAGATTTGAAGAGTACTCACAGCACTATTAGGAAGACACCAGCATTAGGCAGACTCTGAAAAAAACTGTGAGCTTTAGTACAAATCACTGCAAAATTGTGTGCTGCATGAGGCTGTGAGATGAGGATGCATGCTCAAACCTCCGCTGAAGGAGTACAAAAGCAAGATTTAAACAATTTGTGCATGTTTTATGTCCTCAGACACTGAGTCATGAAACAGTATTTTAAAAAATTATATGTGGCTTTTTTGTCCTTATTTGAATAAACAGGATGTCTTGGTAACTTCAGTAGCAGCTTGGTGATAAACTCTGCTGCCCTACCTGCAAAAGCGTTGTTGGGTCACTGTTTTCTTTCCCTTGTCTTTTACTTCTTGAGCCTGGGAGAATAGAAAGTACCATGAGATGAAGTTTTCTGAGCCTAATTCTCTATTGCTTCCCCAGTGTCATCACGGTAATATCTTGTGTCAATTTTGCTAAGTAGAAGGAATAAGGGATCAGATCTTCAAACAAAAGATGTTTTCAGCACCTGCTAGTAAAAGCCATTTTACAGCTTTTGAATGAACTGCTTTTGAGGATTCATGTTCTGGATGAACATGAATCACAGCATTTGAACTAAGACTCGAAAGAAAGTGAGATTCAGACAACATCATCTGTTTCACAAAGCATAAGATTGAAGAAGACCCTGGACACAAAATGAAAAAGAGCACTATTGGGTGTGTAGGATCTGTGATGCAATTTTATCAGTCTAAATATAGAGGCTTAGCACCCTACAATAAGATGTAAAAGGTGGTGACCTGTAAAAGGCTGGTGACACTTGCCTCCATAAATCAACTTAAAGCAAGGTATTGAGACCTGGAGATACACTGGATATTAATCTGTAGAAAGCATGACCTCGCATCCAGAGTGAGTGCAGAAAAGCAGGGGTGCAGGAGGCTGGCACGTTCGCAAAGGGGATATGGGGTGGCTGTGCTGCCTTCCTCACTAAACTGCTGTCTCAGCTTGGTAACACTGGAAGGGGAGGGAAGGGAAGGCTATGAAATAACAGGGACGTGGGAAAAAACAACATCCAGCTACACAGCCTGGGTTGTCTGCTGATATTGTTTTTGTGTTCACAGGAAAAACAGTGGTGGAGGAACATTTTAACTCTCCACTAGCAGCAAAATGTCATTGAAGATTACCATTTGCCCAGATGCCTTCATAGTGTACACCACTGTTCTATTACCTGAATTTCAGCATGCAGTATTTTATTAATCTTCTCCAGCCCTCACCAGGTTTGATTCTAGAATCACTTGTTCAGGCAGTAACATTCAATTATCATTAATAAAATGTAACTCGTATTATTGATAGTCTTCCGCCCATCAAATTAGCCCTAACTGGGTTAAGTCCTGTGTCTTCATTCAACAGTTTCTTCCCACTTTACACCTAGAAAATTGTTTAAAGATAAACAATCGGAATAGTATGCTGCTAGAGAGAGGCTAAGACTGCAAGCTGGAAAGACTACTCGAGCTGGAAAGATACCTCCACTAATGGGTGCCCGGAACCAGCTGATCTCTCAGCATTTTAAGCTGCATGTTTGGTAGTGACTTCACTGTCCAAAACAACATGTGTGAAGATTTAGAAGGAAGATTCTTCCAATTGTGTGTGGTAGAAATATAATAGTATGGAAGTAGAAAAATAAAATTAAAAGGACATAAGAAATAAGTGGAAATAGCAAACTGGACTTTGGATGATCTGAACATGCAGTGCAAAACTCCCTGGCTCCTGTTTCGTGCATGTGACCTAAGTTCAAAGCTAGTTTTTTCTCTTCATTATAACAAGCAAAGTGAGGTGGCACTTAAAGGAAGGACTACATGAAAAGCAGTGCCATGACAGACCTGTTCATCAGATGGCTCTGACTGTCCTGCCTTCTTGTGGGCTATGGAGTTTCCATCTCACGCCTGTCCTAAGTAAAGACAGTAACACGTGCCAAGAGCCATAGATGGGCCAGCATCTGACATATGTAAGATTTGTGTAACTGAGTACTTCCCAGCCAACCAGGCGGTTTTGGAAAACATTCAGGAAAGGCGTTAGAAAGCTGCCCAGTGCCACTGATAACAAGAAGAATAACATTGCACAAAAGGCGTGCTGCCTCAGCCAGAATGTTGGCATGTGGTAAACATCACAAAACTTGCAACTTTTTCACTGCTAGTTCACCAGCCAAGTGTCACCCACTTCCAAGGAAGTTCTCATAGCCATTTTATAAAAATAGAAAAAGATATTCGCTGACACAAATAAACTCCCCTACAACAGGCTCAGTACTTGAAACAAAGCCATACTAACCCTCCACCCCCACACCTGACCCAGTGTCTTAAGTCACTGTCAGATTTGATAATGTTCTCCAGCTGAGAATAAGAGGACACTTGTTATAAAATTTAAACAGACACCAATAGTAATGTTCTCCATGAATTCACTGCTTCTTTTAAAATCATAATAGTTCTTGACATTATCTGTCACCAACTCATTCAGTAGATTAAAAGGTAGAGAGGAAGGAGGCAGTGTAGTGCTAGGATTATTCAACACTATCAAAAGCTTTTCTTCAGACATATTAGGTAATGTCCAAAAAGAAAAATCTGAAAACTTGATGTCCTCAACCTCCAAAGGGAGCACATGCCCTTCTGACTGTTCCTACAAGAGACTATCTTCAGGTAAATTATTTCCTTATAACGTATTAGCCACTGCTGAATACGACGAAAATCTTACCAAAGTATTTGGAAAATGAAGCTAGTGAGGGAAGTACAACACAGCACATGCCTAGTAACATTTCTCATGGAGTCTGTTGCCATTCTCATGAGCCTCTTCCAATTACTCCTTAGAAATCTTCTGTGACACAACACTTATCAAAACTAGACTGCAATTCAGTAACTGATTCGCTGCAATCGTTTTTTTCATATTGATCACTAACTTCTCACATGTTCTTGTACTGCCTTTTGCTGCATTATCCATTTGCCAGCTACCTCTTACACTTAAAATACACTTCTCAAAGCAAGTGCCAGCCCCTTAGTATGTATTTGTACAGTGCTTTGCACAGTAGGGCTCTAGCCTGTAGGTGTTACCGTAATACAAAGAATAAACAAATACTCTATTTTGGGATACCCAGTCATTTTCCAAGCACAGATTAAGGCTTTGTGTAAATGATATGCAATTAATAACTATTATTTTTCATAGTAAACAATAGCGCTGTGCAAAGCCAGCGTTAACCATAGGAAAGAGTCTGTCTTGTTAGTTCCAAGGGTTTAATCTAGGCTTGCTGAAGGTTCCTTTTATCAAAGATAGATGCTTTCTCAGGTGAATGGCATGACAGTGGAGATTGCCTGAAGTTTTAACAGAGCCCTAATGTAATTGAAAGGGGCTGAGGCAGAGTTTTCTGACTAAAAGGTCTCGAACTCCAGAACTTGTTTTTCCTATTGTTCCACAAAGCTTGAATTCGTTGACCTGTAGGTCATGCTACAAAGGATATCCTTTCTGCTAGGCTCTTTCTGGGAAAGCAGGATGAGTGGGTTGTGTTGAATGGTGGGCAAGACCTCATTTTCAGTACTTCCGGGAGGCTTTTATGTTATGGCACTGGTTCTAACTTGAGTTCTGTTTCATGTGCTTTCTTGGAGGTTTTGATAGGCTTATTTTTTTTCACTAAATCAAAATAATAAATAGTAATGCAATATAGTGCTATTGAAACTGCAGCATTTACTTTTACAATAGTTCTAGTAATTTTTGAACAGTAAGTTCCAAACAGAAGCAGGGGGGAGAAGAAGGAAGATGAAGGGTGAGGCTGTCACCAACTATTGTTATGGTTTGCAGACTAGTTTTCTTCAACTATCTGCTCTCTGCTCGTGCTGACGCTGCGGCTACCTAATAAATGTTCTTTCAGTGGACGTTATCGGCAGCGCTCTCCAGTGCTGCAGCAAAGGTGGCATCATGTTCTCTCAACTCAAACTCACTTTAGAGGCTGAGGAAAGGTGGAAGTGAAACTCACAAGAGGATATCTGGAAATAGCTTAAACACTATCTTTTGGTATAGTTCAGTGAGAAGAGATCAGATTCTAGGGCAGCCATAGTCTTCAACTCCTAATGGTATCAGTGGAACTGAGTTTGTTCAGTTTCTTCTAGGTCTCGAGGCTAGTTGCAGTTTGTCTAAGATGATTTTAAAAAAATGACATAGAAGCAGGTGGGAATACAGGATGAAGACAAAAAATATCAGGCTCATTAGGTGTCCTAGTAAAGTTTGTTTGCAAACGGAGTTGAGCTTAGGACAGACTGTTTTGTTGTGAAATCCCCATTCAATGTGTTTTAATAGTGCAGATCCTGGTGGATGCTGTAATGTGTCCATCTCATTAAACAGCTGTCTGCTAAGGGAGCTGGCAAGAAAAGTCCAACATATTTTGTCTATGTGCCTGAACTCTCAAGCAACATCTATATAAAGTGAGCTCTTAAATGCCTTTGATTGGGAGCTTACCAATATAAGTGGCTAGTGCACTCCTTTCCAAAGACAGAAAAGGTCTTGCTTTGTGAATAAATTAAACTCTATCTGAACTGGTTTGCAATCCTGCTAACGTTTTTCATAAGAGACCTTCCAAAGCCATTTTTTTCTCTAGGCCGTTCTCAGGTCTAGGACAAAGCTGCCTTTTGCTCTGTAGGCATATTATTTCTCTATAGCTGGCACCCTCCTTAGCAAGAATGACATAATTCAAAAATACAATCCAAAGTGTGTGTCCCTGTTCTTATTCATTATCGAGAATAATGTGCTGAGTCACAAAGTGCCTGGTGTGAGATGGGAATTACATAGGCAGTGGAAATTTTCTGTCCCACATCTTAAAAGAGAGAACCTGCTGTTCAAGTACTTCCTCCCTCTGCCACAGTTTTTACAGCATATGGAGACAGTCAAAGAAGCCTTCTAAATTTTTATTTGACTTGGGGTCTTTTTTTTAGTTATTTCAAAAGTTTCGTCCCCTGCAGTCAGTCTCTGCAAAGAGCAGCCAAGTGTCACCTCCCACTATTTTCCCTTTCATAATGCACAGGCCCTTGCTTTAGTGAGAACACTCTGCAGAACCCTCTAAACCCATAATAACAGATTTTTAGGCAGAGTTGTTAAAACAAAAACAAATGTATATCATCTTGCCACCAGAAGCACTGGGCAGAAGATCTGAGTTTTTGATATGAGTAAATGAGTTTACAGATTTTCATTTTATTCAGTACTATGACTGGTAATAGGACTAAGTAAGGTCTTTCTGCTGAACCAGGATGATCTTGCGGAAAATCTGATTCAGCTGTATTGATGCAATAATCATGGCAATTTCTTTCCACCTGGTAACACCTGCCTCTGTGGCGTGTCCTATTTCCACTATGGTGGGATACTGGCAATCACACTGTTACAGACATTCATCTGCTTGCCCTGGTGGGCTCTCATCTTTGCCCCTCACCACTAAACCAACTAATGCTGAAATTTCTGCACCGCTGACTTGCTCTGTTTTTGCCGTGTTCGACATCCAGTCCTCAGCTCGTGCTGAATAAGAAAATACTGAAGGAAGGAGAGTATTTATTAAATCTAGACTCCTGTGAGAAGGAGACCAGTAGCATTTTCCCTGTTGACACTTGATACAAACAAAACTGTATTTATACCTGGGGAGGATTCACAGTAACTGCAAGACAGACTCCTTAGCACCATATATGCCTCTCCTTGGGAAATTGCTCTGTCTGCCCTAGCTGTATAAGGCCTGGGCTGCATAAGTGAAAGGCATGATTCAAATGTTGTGATTTGATGCCAAATTAGTTTCAAGTAAACAAGAAAGCTTTTATCACACAGAAATAAGTGCATGCCCCAGCAGATTTCGTTGGCTTAAAGCTCAGTCATTTGAAGAAACACAAACTAAATTGGCACAATATCCTTATAGAAGATAAGGTCTTTCTTATGGTAAATGTCACATCATTAAGTTATAAGAAAGATTTTCCCCTCCCACCTTCCCAGTGTCACTGAGGAGAGAGGAGCTCCAGGATGCGGGAGTGAAGAAACCCCATCCAGTCTTTTAAGTGCCTAAGCAAACACTACCTTCCTTTGCAAAGAAGAGTTGTCTTTTGTATCAGTTTACAGATAAGTTGAACATTTTCAAAGACTTCTACGAACAAAAAATAAACATTTCCTGAGACATACATTCTAGTTAAGCCTCAGGGCATGGTGTGAGCAGGTTTCTCAGAAGGACAGGGCTCATGAAAAGAGGAAATAACAGAAAGAAAAATAAGAGCACAGTAGTCTTCCAACACCATCAAGCCCCAGCTTTTGTTTCAAACAGAGATCGACACATCACTGTCAGCAATGCGGAGCGTGATAAATTTACCACAGTGCAATAAAAATGATTGCAATAGGAACTATTCCCACTGCTCAGTAGATGTTAGTCTGGTGTTCTTTGGTTGTGGATCCAACCAAGACATCAGTGCCTAGTGTTTTCAGCTACTGAAGGCTAGAAAGAGAGTACAAGTTTATCTGAAATGAAAATAAAAATGAAATGCTTTTCTTCTTAAACAGTGGCTCAGTGGAACATGATCTCCTCCTACCCCTCTCTGCCATCTTACGTCCATTTGCCCTGCACATTAAAAAATGAGTTGGGAATTTTGAGCCTGGTGAGGCCTACTTTATTCTTTATGAAAATATACTCCCTGGAATCCAAAATATAGGCTTTTGAACTTATAGAGTTTTAAATGCATCTTGGAGTAGGGGTAATTTTTTTACATGATTATAAGTTCACAGAAAAAAAACATTTCAGTGGGAACAACACTGCTTCTGAAACTTAGAAATTAAAGTGTTTGAGTTGACTGAAGAAAAATGGAACAAATTTTTCTAACATCAAAATAAAAAATAGCAGCTTCAAGACCCTTCATTTAAGATTTTTCTAAAAAGAAAAAAAACTTTGTGACTTTTCATTTTAAAATGAATAAGTTGTAATTTTAAAAGTAGCCTAAAAACTGATTTAAATAACCTGTAAAACAAACAATAAAATTTTTCCTTAGGTTGACCCAGAATGTAAATTTGAAGGGTTCTTTTCCCTTCAATGCAAATAGTTTTTTCTCCTCTACATTTTCTGGTTTGAGTCACTTATCAGAAGTTTTTAAGAAATCTGATACATTTTTGCTCCATTCTTCATTCTCTCTTATTAAAAACAAGTCTTAAAACCCAGAGAAATATTTTGGAAGCGTGAACCTTCAAAGAGCTGTCATGAAATAGCAAGATTTTACAAAAAAATAGCAAAAAGCAGCTTTTTTTTGGGGGGGGGGGGATAGATTATTAAAGATCAGGACTTCTCCAGAAGAAGATCATTTCTTATTTTTGGTACCACATATCCACATATATCCACATAGGATATACTTATTAGGGCCACAGACAGCACCAGCAACCTCATTCTCTCTGGTCACTCAGGACAAGGGTTCCATAAGTGTGACTATATATATGCATAAGCACAATGTGGATCCCTCCAGCAGCTGACTTAGATGCTTAGGCTACCCAGTAGCTGCCTCTAGATCCCCACTCACCTATGCATTCAAGTTCCCAAGGCCATAGTCCTATAGCAGCTTCTGGTACTCAACCTAAACACACACACACACACACACACACACACACCTGGCCTCAGCCTCTGTGCACTTGCCTGTGTGTGGAGAGGAGTCTTTTGGGCTGATCCACTCTGTGATGGACCTGGGAGTAGTTGGAGCAGAGTATGATTGGGGTTCTCCCACCTGTCTATGCATATGTGGAAACCAGCTTCTTGTCACACAACCAGGTAATACATAGCTTAAAAGGCTGTTTTGGAAGTACAGAGACCAAGAACTTGTATTTGGAGAGGAATTTAGACTCACATACATTCATGGTCCCTTAGTAGTTGCATTTCTTTAAGCATTTGGACGCTTGCTTTCTTTGTATGGCTGCTTGGGGAATGTGAGTTCTAAAAAGAGACCAAAGCCCTACTCCTTCTGCTTTGGCAAAAGTTCAGCAATCATTACAATGACTGGCCAGAGCCAGGAAAATGAGACAACTGGGGGAACTGGGCTGATGAAATACAAAATGAAAATTGCCAGGTGAGGAAGGCATTCACTGGCCAGCTACAGATCGTGGAGCGGTGCCCTTGGGCCTCTGAAAGAACTGGGAGTTCATAGCAATTCAGACTTAGAGAAATAAGCAAAACTAGCAGATTTTTTGCAATATAGAAAAATCAAACCTCTGATGGGTCTAATTGGGATAGTGTCCAATTTTGCTCAGGAACAGCAGTAGCAGAAGACAATCCCAGATTTTCATCAGCCCTCTGCTTTGTGGTCAGACTACAATTCTTTCTCCTTGCCTAAGAGTCTTGTTTATTCATCTTTTTCATGCTTTGTTCAGCATTTGAATAAGCATAATTAATTCCCCTAGTTATTCAGCAAATATGACTGGACCACGGGCTGAAGAAAGAGAAGACTTCTTAGACCAGAACACAGCGTGAGATCTTTTGTGTTGCCTCTGTGACTCCTGCAATACCTATGTTAGGTTAAAAAAAGTAGGTTAGGAGAAAAAGAGGTATTTCAAAAACACGGTAGAGACTAGAAGCTGGTCTCTGTAATTCCTGTGTTCTAAATCTTGGTTGTCCATTGATGCACAGTCAATCAAAAACCCACTAACCTTTGCCTATGTCAGAAGTGAGTCCTTTAGCAACACTGAGCCTGCCAGTGGTTCCTTCCTCACCTAGAAGGAAATGGTCTCTCTTAAACAAATTGTTATATTTGGGGTTTTTTTACTAAATAATTGTCAGCACCAATAACACTGCATCCACACAGGACATTGTACTGTGCCATGAAGGGCTTGTACCATTTAGGAAGTCATTTTTATTGGACTGGCATGAGTTAAGAGTTAATTATCAAAATCAAAATTGAGAATCAAAGGGTCATGTTAACATAAGGTAAGTTTTATTGGCCCAATATGCTTCACACCACAGCCAGGCTCAGTAAGAATGAGCTATAATATAAATGCCACATTTAACAGTTTGTCAACAATTTATACTTCCCTTATTCCTCAAAAAACATTTGCTGAAATGTCTGGATGACAAAATACATAAACAGAGCAATAGAGACCAAATTTAAGTGATACTTTACTTTGCATTGAAACAAAATCAGTCTTACCTTTCCGTGCACATTCACATGATATCCTCAGGTGTCAGGCAATGATATGAACATTTTTTCTGATTAAATATGACACTATTTCATTTATAAATTAAAATATCTATGGTTTTGTATGCCTTTTGAAATCTGGAAATAGAATCTGCTCTACATTCCTTTAAATGGTAGCCAAACTTGTTGATTGACATAACAGTCTGAATTGTTTTCTGTCTCTTCATGACCTCAAGAGTTTCTTATTTTGCCTGCTTGCTTTATTTTACAAGTTTAAAAGTCTCTGCTGCATTCTTGTCATTGAGATTGTTCTGAACGTCTCAATTTCTTCCTTTTCCATCACCCATTTGCTCTGGGGTTGCTAGAGTTCAGTGTGAACTTTGAAGGAAGGGAAGGCTCACAGTTCTGTATATTCAAGCACAAAACCAGCTGAAATTTCAAATATTTTTATGGGAAAATACAAAGCAAATCAGCCCACAGGACCACCTGGGTCAGTGCCCTGTCTCATAAGCTTTGTGAAAGATGATGTTTGGAGGCTCTTTTTCATGTCCAAAGAAGTGTCATCTCTTTCCTCTTTTACTGAGTTCTTAGTTATATTTATTACTTGGACTATGCACACTACAAGGCTTGAGCCTTGAGCAAGGCTAGCTCAGTACTGTTTATTGACAGTCAACGTACCACTTTATTTTACAGAAGCTATACTGATATGCCTCAAGCATATCATATTCTTCTAGATGCTTTTATATATAACTATGAATGATCATTTTAAATGATTTTCTGATATTGCTTGAGGATTTATTGGCCTGTAGTTCATGCAATCTTTCTTCACACTTCTTTTAATAATAGATTTTAGACCTTTGCTACAGTGCAGGAAAATAGCTGATTATAATGAGGCTGCAAAGCCTGATGACAACCTACCCCATTACAGAGGAAAGCTGATGGGTGTAGTAAGACACCAACTTCATCAGGAGCTCTTTAATGATTGGAAGATGGGGGGGGGGGGAGAGGACTCATATATGGTGGAAACAAGGACATGTTGCTAAAAAGGAACTTAAAAGAATAGCTCATGATGGAGGGAGAAACACAGAGGATTATGGCACAAAATGATTTACAGCTGCAAGGAAACATAAAAGGCAATCAGGAAATGCTCTGAAATGCATTAAAGTAATAAAGAGATGGGAGAAAGAAGGGCTTGTTATCTAAAGGAGGAAGGAGGACTATTACAGGTGACAGAAAACTTGAAATTTTCAGTTTGGTTGCTTTGTTCTATATAAAATGGTTAAGTAAGATTTGACACTTAGCATGGTTAGAATTAATAACAAGGGATGAAGAATACAGACCATAATAGGGAAAGGACAGATTAATGATATTAAGGTAAAATACATTTTTAAAGTCATCAGGCCCTGGTGCGAATCACCCTAATCACTTAGGGGCAGCTAGTTTTAGCAGTTTCCCTGGGAGACACAGGAGCAAACAGAGGACTGAAAAAGGGAAACAACTAGTACCCACTAGGAACAGAAGAGGAAAGGGAAAGGAGAAGAAAGAGTTAAGGAATTGTAGAGCCAAGATTATATGCAACTCTGACATCTGGAAAAATGTTAGGTACCACATTATTAAGCAACCAGTTTGTAAGCACCTCAAGAACAATCTAGTCATAACAAACAGCCAGCAACTGTTAGTCAGAAAAATTAATCAAAACAATCTTATTCCCTCTTGATGGGATAAATCTCCTAGAAGACACAGGGAAAAAGTAGATGTAATCTCTTCTGTCTTTAGTAATTCTTGTGATCCAGTTTCACATAGCGATCTTATAAAAAGACTGGAAAAATTACTGGGAGGGAAGTGTGCAATTGGACAAAAATACTTAAAGAGCAGTTATTGAATTCAATGTCAAAGTAGAAGAGCATTCCAGTTTATGCTTCACAGTGGTCTCACTTAACATTCATATTATCTGATATGCTTAACAGTGATTTAGACAATGAAAGAAAAGAGCACACCTCTAAGACTGGGAATGACACCAAACTACAAAGCAAGCATTTTAGAAGCAAGATAAGAATTCAGCTGATCTTCATAAATTGAAGAAACTATTTGAAACACAGTAAAATTCCATAATGACAAGAACAAAGTATTATATTTAAGAAGGGAAAAAAATATAACTTCAAAATATACATTAGTCCATAGCTAGCTAGACAGCTGTACTGCAGAAAGGGTTCTGGCACTTGCAGTTGATTGCGCACATCACAAGACTATGTTGTTGAAATTAAAGCAGACATGATTTTCAGAAGCATTACTTAGAGTTTTGCGTATATGACAAAAAGATAGGAGTTATAGCTTCCTACCCCACACTGCTCAAGCTTCTAATGGAAGACTACATCCCTTTTTGGATTTTGCAGAAAGATATGGACAAATTGGAGAGAAGAGTTAACTGTAAGAAGAGTTGACAAACATGGTTTCTCTGAGAAAGTTAGAAGCATGGGCTTTTTTTGTCTGGAGGAAAAAAGATTAGGAGAGAGGTATATATGTAAAAGGTTATTTTAAATAGGACAGAAATGTACTGATTTCTACATACAGGGGTTTGGGGAACAAGTCACAGGAGAGTCCTGTCTTGAAGCACAGGAGATTCAGCTTAGATGTAAAGCCATATTAAGCCATATTAAGTCATACAGAGAAGCTACCCAAGTATAAGATGGTTAAATATCAGAATCGATTATTTCGTATAATCACAGATTACCAATTTTGCAGATCTTGCAGATTTCTTATAATCACACATAAGATTGTATTTCAGAAAGTCTTCACAGGGAAGTTTTTACAAGCAGTTTGGTCAACATCTGCCAAGAACCAGCTAAGTGTGTGCAATACATACTTACTACATACTCATACTACATACTCGAAGTATGCACATACACTAAATTTGATCTTTTCAAAGGCTGTTACTACTTTACATTTCTGTGATAGCAGCCACAGGCATTTCTCCAGTCCATGTAAGAATCTACAGTGGTTGACCTCTGGTTGTGAAATGGCTGATTTTAGTTGGAACAAGGCCAAGCCCACAGTATATCCCAGCACATCCTATCTGATATTCATTTTTCAACACTGTTTCAGTTTTATTGTATGAGAAACACTGGTTATGCTGGAAAAGTGAAAAAGATTTACCTTTCCTCCTGACTGAGTGAGTTAGAGTTGAAACTGATCTCAAACGAAAATTGCTCTTTGCGTACCTTAACATATTTTTCCTTCCTAGGAGGTTTGCTTGACAGCCAATTCTACACTCATTTCAGATCTGTACCTTAACTATTTAAAAAGTCATTGCACACAAAAGAAAACGAAGTGCTAGTTCTGGGCAGCAGAAACAGGACTTTAAGCTGACTGCTTAATATTCAGTTTGCCTGTTCCTAATATGTTGAGATAAGTTTTTAAAATATATGCACTTCACCACCAAATTGCTAATGTCAAAGTTGTGTTTCCAGCTAGTGGGCATAAATGGGAATCTTCAAACCCAGCGGCTATGGTTTATAGCTTGTAGAAAGACCATTCTCGCCTCACTCCAGCTCAGCAAAACAGCTTTTAAGAAACAGAACATCTCATTTGAATCCCCTAGAGATTGGTAACTCTATGATTCTTCTATTTTCTGATGCTCTCTAAAATGAGAAGACTTTCTCAGAGAAGCTACACAAAATAAACCATACTGAGTAAAGTCTTCAGGGGTATTTGCTTGAATGCTTCCCTTTTTTGAAAAGAAAATAGAAAGGGCTACAACTTTTCTCTCCTCTGTGAACAGGCGCATTTCAGAAAAAAGAACAATAAGAACATTTCTACACTGGTTCATCAAAAAACACTCCCTTTGTCCCATCTGTTAGTAATACAAGAAGTAGTAATTTTGTCATCTCATATACAAAAGTGGCCTCCATTTTCAGAGGTGGGGAGGCAGTGATGCTAGACTGAAAGAATAACAGGGACACAGATAAAAATCATTCCATTAATTCAACCACACACTTCACACAGTCACTTTAGAAAAGTCTCTTGTCGTCACTCAGAACTGTAGGGTGATTTTTCTTAATCTATAATTAATCTCAAATATGCCACTGTTTCAGAGAAAAAGGATAGACCCAAAGTGAAGATCAGACAATTATTTTTTTCATATTCTAATAGCTGGGCAAAAATAGCATTTTTGCAGAGCAGGAAGTACATTTTTATGGTACTATTCCATATCATCAATGAATATTTATCTTTAAAACAATAACTGGGGAGGAAATGGGACTAACATCTCAAAAACAAACAAAAGGGAAAAAAATATCTTGCATAATAAAGACATATAGGCACAACCAGTTTAAAGCTCTAGAGAAAATTAGAACTACTTCTATTTTATCTATTTATTTATTTATTTTTACCAAAAGGAACGTTTTGCTGTCCTAGTTTTATGTATGATTTTTTTATTCATAATTTTCCTTATTTTACTTTTTAAACTGTGTGTTATAATTCCTCCCTTTGTGCTTTGACAAACAACTATCAGCATAATAGAGTCTGGAGCTGAGTGAATGCCAGCAAACAGATGCTTGAAATGAAGTTTAGGCAACTAGAAACTGAGAACAGTATGTTGCACCACAGTATTAGCCATTTAACTCTTCCTCATCAACAGAGCTATGATTTCATTTTCTTTCTTACCCAGAAATATTATCTATGAAGATCAGTACCACGAGGTGAAATGCTGTGATGCTGTTTTGAGGAGACGAGGATACATGTTCCTGAAACCAAACTGCAAGTCGTTGAGCCACATCAATCTGCAGTGGACTGAGCCACATCAATCTACAGTAATTGGTTTACAGAAATTTTCACATCACTCTAGTTGATTTTCACTCCTGTGCTGAAGGCCTGTGCCTCGGTGATACCAGATCAAAGAATTTCACTAGCCACTCTGCAAGAATGAAATTAAGGCCATTATATTTGACTTTAGTCTTCCACTGTCTCTCATTTAATTTTACAAGCACTAAAATCCACCAAGTTCTTCCTTGTCTTCTCATCCATTCATTTTTTAAGAAAACAGATAAAGCAGTAACAGTGACTGCCTACTATAAAATACATCTGCAGCTGGAAACATTATGCCTTTAATCTGCCAGATGCCTTTAGGCAGAAAAGAGAGATTTTGCAATGTCTTGAAGAACTTTTGTTCACTCAGATACTCTGAAGAAAATTTATCTTGTTATATAGTTAGTCTGTCTTGTGAGGTTTTACGGAGAAAGCACATAGGAAAAAAAAAAAAAAAAGCCCTGTCTCTGCCCTGTCAGAGTCCATCAAGAACAACTCATCAATGAAAACATGCCATTATTTACAAGTGACAACAAAGTTTAGCCACTTCAGCATTTGTACCCTATCTGATGCTCCAAGGAGCTAATAATTATTTCTGTTCTGGGAGAAGGCTCATGTCACTGTTTTTTTCCATCTCATAATTTAGCTCGATAGAAGCCCAGTCAAGCCATTTTTACCCCACTGGTCTGGCAGACTCATGAGGGGATCTAAATGTTGCAAAGCAAGCAGAGAAATAACTTTGGAAGCAATCCATTTACAGATTATTTTTAAGATGTTAACTAGGCAATTTTAAAAACTGAAGGCTGCTTCAGTTTTATCTTCCTCAGGGATTTGAAGAGTGCAGAAGAGTTACATGACCATTATGTAAAAAAGGTACAGATGGGCCATCTTCAAAAAATGATCAAAAATTCTTTTTCCATGTTGTGCCCTTCTGCTACTATGCAGTGGGTGCACTGGCTCACCTGTAGGACTGTTCCCACTCAAAAAACATGTCCTTGTGAGCAATGGATATGCTTATTAGCCTGGAATAAGTTTTCCATAGATCTCACTGCATCACCACTAGTCATTTATGGATTGGCATCCCCACAGAGCTAGGTACAGTGATGAAATGTCAGCCCAATACTTGTCTTGCTAGAACAGGAGCAAACGTAGGATTTTATCCAGAGAATTAGACAATAACGTAATCCATTCAGAACCTTCTGATGGCCTTTATGAACCCATTTAGCTTTATAGCAAGACACCTCTTTGTAAAGGCTTTGCCTTCTTCCTCCCTTCACTACAGGCTTTCATTTCCCTTCATCTTTCCCAGAAATCAGCAGCAGATGGTAGCCACCTGGAGGGAGCAGGAGCAGGAGAGGCAAAATCCTAACTTGAAGAGAAGGCAATATTGTACAAATATAGAGCGCATATAATAAAATATGAGGCACTTTACACCAAATTTCTAGTCATGAGACAAGTAATTTATTTGCAGTTTCTAGCCAAAAAAAGGGTGTCTTGCAAAATACATCTGCCAAGTACAGATCCTTCTGCCGACTGCTTGCAGAAGAGCTCAAGTCCCATGAGAATGGTAAATGGACTATCATCATGTAAGAAGGGCCTCAGTAAAATAAATTGTTTTTGATATGTGATTAAGGGAACAGAAAGAGATGGTTACTCCTCAAAGTCCCTGATAAAACAGCTGTCACCAGAAGCAGCATCTAGCTTCACACAACTTCCCTGCAGAGGCAGGGCAACAGGCACTCACTCCTCCTTACTTGGTAGACCAGTGAGATCAAAGAAGCTGCATGCTTGTGCAAGGCAGCAAGGTCCTATTAGCATCAGCTGTTCCATCAGCATATCTGCAACATTCGGAAGCTGATCTTTTCTGCTTCTTCTTTATGTCACAGGAGATTCTTAAAACTAAACAAGGATTCAGACTGTATGAAGGCAGTAGATTCTTTAAGAGAGAGGCCTAAATTTCTTGGATGTGCTACATTAAGAAATAAAATGGCTGATACCAGTCAGTAGGAATGCGTATTTTAAGCACAAAACAAATACATTTAGTAATGACTCAGCCACACCAAAAAGTTTGGATACTATTGGCAAGAATTCATTAATTCAATATATTTTGATAGATATATTGATTGATTCTATTAGCTTTCAGATCAGTAATTTAAAGTGAGCAAATAATTTCGGGAAGGAGCTAAGCACATACAAGCAGCTGTTTGAAAGTGATGCTTCTGGTTTTGTAACTCAGAGCAAGTTTCAGCTTCAAGAAGCAGCTCTATCATCAGTAGCAGGAGTTATGTGAGTCTACAAACCTGGGTAAAATTTGTAGAAAGTGTCCAAGTGAAACCAAGGGTTTACTTGAATTCTATTGAAACTATTTAGCAAAAATGACCTAAAGCAAACTAACTCTGTTTATATCCATCCATTTAGCAGTTAATGAATAAATGAGTTTTTGTCCAGAGACCCAGCCAACAATAAACAAAGAATAAAATAAAATAAGTAAAATTAAATTTAAAAAAGCAAATAAAACCAAAAACTGATTAAGAATACAATTGCGTGACACACAATTCCAGCACACAATGTCACGGACAAAAGAAAAAGATGTTTTTCTGTCTTCCAGATATGGTCTTCTGTATCAAAGAATACAGATGGGCCTCCAGCAACTGTATGGCATAGAAATGAAATAAAATTGGGTCTGATGGAAACAACTGGAAGAATTTGGGGAAATGATTACTGCTTCTGTTAATTTATAGCTACAGAGAGTCTGCTCTGTAATATAGACACTCATATAAGTCAGTGAGAAGAAACATTACCCAGAGTCTTAAAGCTAACCTCATATGACTTTAACTGACATCAAATACTTATTCTCAGGGCAGATTATACTTTCATCAAGAAAATTCCAAAATAAGATCAAAGCGCTGGATACAGTGACAGGAAATTCTGCCAGTCTGGAAGCTGAGACTTGACTACTTTTCCCATAGGTTGTTTTTTCCTGCAGCAGCTTCCAGCTTTGATAGTCCCATCCCAGATATTAAATGCAGCAGCCGGATGATACAAGTCCTACCTGTAACCCTTGGCATGCCGAAACATAAGAAATTTCCTTTTCCTGCCTTATAATAAGATAATGGCTACAAATATTATGAAATACTTCCTTTGCCTTTTTTCCTCCAGTCCTGAAGTAGACAATATATTAGTAAAAAATCAGGGCACACTGAAAGCAGTTTCCTTAAGTTCAGTAAAACTCAGCTGAATTATCAGCCAGCTCCCAAGCCATTTGTCAAACCTGCTTTCAATATACCCTACCACTACTACTGCAACCTCCTCTCCAGAAAATACAGCATTTATGGCTCATGTCAGGGCCCTGTGGGCACCAAAGCCCACCATGTCCCAGGCAGCAGCTCCTCCTCACCTTCCTGCTTGGGCTCAGATGGCAGGAGCACAGGTACTGCGCTGCCAGCCCTGACTCTTTGCCTAACCCCACCTCTGCTCTTGTTTTCACACCCTGTGGATAGGCTAATATTCAAAGGACAGCACTGTCCTATTAAGGATTTGTCTGAACTCAGACCTAAAGTGTGATATCTCCCGTGGTTCTGTCACTTATGGTTTGTAAAACATACATGCTCTGTGCTTTTCTCTAAGTATGCTGTAGAAGCATTGCTCAACAGGTATTTATCGATAGCCCAATTTAAAGTACTGCAAGAAGTAGCAGGTAAAATTAAGTGGAAGCAGGAGTGAAAAGAAGAGAAGGTCTTTGGTGCCACCACAACTTTCACTAATTGGAATCCACATGGGCAATCCAGGAAAGAGACAATGAATACAGGTGAAACTACATCCCACACCTAAAGGGAGTTTCTCCAAGTCAAGGCTGAGCCACCCAGGCCAGGAAACTTGTATTGGTTCATGGTTGTTCATGTCATAACCAGGAATTAGAGAAAGGAATAAAAAAAAGAAAAAGAAAAAAGAAAGTCAGTCACAGGTGCTAGTAATCTGGAAGGGTCTGATTGTTTTGTGAATGCTAAATCCATATCGAGAAGAATTATAACATTAGTTTAATTCTATCAGTTTGGGACAGTGTGCTTTGAATTTAAAAAAAGTTACATCTTTATCAGAAAAAGGAAGTATATCTTAATGTATGGCAAAGGTACTAAAAGATATAATCACTTGCCTCCCTTTGTAATTTTATTCTACAGAGGGATCAGTTTTGCAGTTTCTACTTAAACTCCCCCCCCCTTTTTTTTTATTATCTCCATCTCTACCTACTTCAGCTCTACCCTATATTACTTCACAGTACTCTTTGTTACTCCCAGGTGTAGGAAAGTGTCCTTCTCTTTCCTCCATGTACTTTTCCCTTGCTGCCTTGTTTTCATTTCCTTCATTTAATCTCTCTAGACTTATTTCCAACCCTGTTCCTTGATTCTCTTACTATTTACTCTTCCTCCCTTTTCACTCTATTGTTTCATCTTTTTAAAGTCCAATTTCTAATCACTCTGTGGCATAGTCCTTCCTTCTTCATTTCTCCATTCCCTCCTCTTGTCCTTCATCTTCTTCATCCATACAATCACTAGGTAAGTCGAAAAAGGGGAGGGGAAAAGTCATAGCCTATGAAAGGACCTGTTTGTCTAACTCTTCATTTGGCCCCAAATAGTGGTAGCAATCAAGGGAGGGGATTGGAGGCTTCATCCTCCATCTCTTCCCTAAGGAAAAGGAGAAGCTAGCCATCCCTACTGTCCTCACTACCACAGAGAGGAATGTCCTTTTATTGCCCTGAGAGGAAAAGCAAGAATATTCCTTGGAAACCAATGTCATCCTCTCAAATGCTGTTGATATTCCTTGTGTTTGCAACAATGTCAGGAGTTCCAGAAATTCCTTCAGAAACAGGGGTGACCACTTCCAACTCTCCTACTGGTGAGTCCTTGCTTCTGAAGGAAAGGTGAGTAAGGTGATTACAGCCAAATAAAACTTTCTAGCTGAGCCTTTTTTTCACTCTCTCTGAAAAGAAATAAATCTTTCAAAGTTTAATTGTACATCTACATTGTAGGAAAAAAAACAAATGGGGGGAAAAAAGACCCTCTTGCCTTTCTGAAACACTTTATTTTTAGACATAACTATGAAATAAAAGAAGGTAGATGTTTCCTTGTGGAGCACTTCTAATAGTGTCAGTAATTATCTCTCACAGGAGACGAATGTGTGGGCACTCACAGCCCCAACTCCTGATTAAGGGCATCTGAATCCCTTCCCTCAGGGAGGGCCAAAGATCAACGCAGAAGGACTTGGAACTGCATAGTGCCAATCTTTTTTTTATGGACTCATTCAGCCAGAAATGTCCCCTTCTTTAGACAGGAAAGGGGAGACACATGAGTTTCAACTGCTGGTTTGCCTAGACAGAGGATGAATCAGAACCATCCACCCTTCTGCGAGCACCCCACCAAGAATATAGAAATATTCTCATTTACTTCCCACTTCATCAATGAAATCAGTGCAAGACTTTCTACTGACTTGGGGCTTGAATAAGCTGCTGTGTAATTATGTTACTGTAATTTATACTGTTATACTTTTATATTTTATATTGTAATTATACAGTATGTATCTAATTGTATATAAATGTGTTAGCATGTTATTAATAAGACCTACCAAGTACTCCTCCAAGTAAATTAGAAGAAATGATTGCAACATGGTAAGGATATAATATGATGTAGTTTTTAGGTAAGCCTGAATGGAAGTGTTAGGGCTTTTAGATTATTACAATCATCATTATGCTACCTAAAGCAATACTCTAAGTGCATTCAGAAGAGCACAATCTCTTAGCTGAGACCCACATACGTTGCTGAAACAAGTACATTCAAGTGCTGCCTTAACACACTATATTTTCTGTACCAGGCCTTAACCTCTCCACATCCGCATGCATCTACCTGCAGGCACATACAATATTTTGTATGCTCTAGGCATGCTGGAAGGCTTAATCTTGCGCAATGTAAAACTATCCACAGTCTTAGAAATATCTGAAAATATCTCACATTATTCTCTCATGTTAAAAAATAAATTTAAAGTATTTCATCTTCCTATAGAGCTTTAATTAATACTTCAAAGAATATTTCTACTCTCAGCAAGCCACTGTTCCTGGTACTGTTTCTGGTACTAAATACAGAACAAGAATAACAAAATACTGAAAACAAAATGGAGAACGTAGGATGAGAATGGGATGCCTGACACATTTCTCCATGGGGGTCTGCTGCACATTTCCAGCAACAGTCTTTTGCACTTTACAGGTCCAGTGAACCATCCATACTATAAGGGGAAATGTTTTGCTCTAGTTGTTTAATTTATCAAACAATAAAACAACATTTATTGAAAATATGGCTAGTAAAATTTTTAAGAAAATCCTTAATGTCAGTTTAGAAACACTTAACACCTTTGACAATACATTAGAAAGATTAGGGAGGAAATCTATGTCAGCAATACCCAATAATATGTGCATTAAGGTAAGAACAGAACATATAGGTTTAATCCCTCAGACTTACATGTTTAAGTGGGTTCCACTTATAATTAAATTTCACACTCTTTCTGGCAGAAAGGAAAAAAAAAAACCTCTCCATTGCTGTTAATATATTTGACACACAATTTTGGCAGCTTTGATCAGCTTTGTTATTTCAGGCATCCAGTAGATTCAGGCATTAATCAGAACACATTTCTATTTCAGAATTAGCATACCAAAACTGTTCTGTGAGTTATCATGCTAATATGTTCTATCAAAGACTAAATTAACATTTTACTGCTGTTAACCAGAGGCAATGCTTCATATAAAATTCAGATGATGTTGCCAAACTTTTCATATTAACAGCTGCTTAAATTTGAGGATCTTTAATCTCTATGGACCTGAACAAATATCTTGAAAATAAACCAACAATAAAGCCGCTACATGTCCGTACTGATATCCATGGAGTTAATGAAGCCCTGTATTGTTCCAAAGCAATTTTGTGCTTCCAGTCATGAAGTTAAGTGCAATACTCCACATTATCCCTATACAGCATCCCTTTCCATCTTTACCTTCATTTCCTTTTTTTTCAAACTCCCTTTAGTCTCATAGGTAGTACAAAAAGGAACAGGATAGCGGAAGGGAGGAGGGAATTGCATGAAAATTGCTGACCTGCCACATCTGAACTGCATTGCTTTTCTGAGAGCGAAAGAGGAAGGCAAACCAAAAGGACTGCATTTTGCTTCTTTTCTCTGCCTTCACATGTAGGCTTAGTATCTTTCATCTAAAGCAACTATTCAGTGCCAATACTTAAGATTATGCATTAGTGTTTTGCTGACAGAATTTGTGAATCTCAGCACAGAGGTTTCCTATGGCAAGCACCATTTCATCCCACCTGTAAATGCATGGAGCTATTAACTGCCAGGGAGCACCCATTGACCACAATTCAGCCAGTTTTTCTCAACTTCTGTGAGATCTGCATAATAACAGACATGAGAACACTTGGAAAAGAGCACCGATAGAAGTTAGTATCTTTTAAACATATGAAGAATTTTTTTGCCAGGAGTCTGATAACACTAGATGAGAGTAGATGGAAGTTTTCACTTTTTCTTCTTAGAATGACTCCTATCTACAATGGGAAATACTGTTTAAAGACTTTATTTGGATTTAGAATAACATCTATATTTAAATTCATATTTAAAATAACATTCATTAAAATTTAGAATAACAAAGACACCCGTTTATAAAACATTACTACCCTCATATAACTACTTAAAAATTAAACATTATTACATTAAACCCAGACAATGTCAAATCAATTCCCCAGGAAGCTGACTATCTCCTGCAATTCTCTGTCTCTTTTATTGCCCCAGCAGTATACCCAAAAGCACCCAAAAGATATATTTTCACCAATATGAGGACATCATAAATATGGGCAATGTCAGACCAGAAACATCAAATTCCTGAGTCTAGATACCATCTCAGGCAATGCTGCAAAGAAATATCAGCTGTAGCAATAAGAGTAAAAAGAAAGTGGTGAGCTATTCCTCAGCTGTTAATCCTGTTCACTCCGAGATCCACAGGAAGGCTGTACAGATCTGAGGGAAACCATGTCACGTGTTTCCAACAAATTGCTCTCCCTATATGCAAGCTGCCACAATCCCCATTAGCCTCTCTCTACAAATGTCAAATATTTAGCAATAATTTAATCTAAACGGGAAGAAGACTGGGATGCCACTCTCAGCGTCTGTATCCACAAAGAAAGGTCGCAGCTCTTCAGCCAAATGCCAGTAATTCAAGACTATCTGGCTTGCTGCTGTGACATAATTGTCAAATAGCAGCTGGGAGTTCTAATCACATCTAAACCGTGGGTACTGTTAACTAACAGTAGATATATTCCTTCATACAGAGGAGCTAAGATTATTTCCTCTGTCTCCTCTGGCTACTTTCCCAATTTGTCATCACAGTCTCAGTTTATCTGGGTTGAACCTCGGCCAACTAGTTCATATCTCTGTTCTGCTCTTCTTAGCTAACTGAGGTGCTGTGTCAGTCCCTCATGGGTGGAAGATACAGAATCATAAATGTGCTCTTCACCAATAGGTTAAAAATAACTCGATCCTCCTTTTTCACTTTTAGCCACCCAAAATCTATGGCAGTCTCCCTTAGTTTTGACTCCTCTACAGAGTCAAAGGAGAGAAAAAAGCAGTTACAGAAGGCAAGCCATTTGACCCAGCTTAAATTTATCCTGTTTTCAATGCCTACTTCTCTCTTTTGATCATGAGGAGAGCCAAGGTGTCTAGCCCAGTCTTACATAGAGTTTGTTGATTCCCAAGTTAGATCTCATACTAGCTCCTGACTAGTCCATTTTCAGATTGAACAGAAATCGATAAACAGAATAGTGTCAAACAGCACCAACACTAGAGGCAAGTTTGGAAAAAAAAGTTACCCACCCTTATTTCCTCAAATCTGTCTAAGAGGAAGAAAGGTGGCACTGAGAAAATAGCTTTGTCTCACTCCGGTCAGAGCACAGCACTAAGTCTGGAACAGTCCTTCACAAGCAGCAGTATTGAAAGTAGCAGAAAAGTTTAAAGCAAGTGGCACCAAGTCATTAACCACTCCTTACACAGGTGCTAAAACCAGCTCAGTCTCTTCGTCCGAGCCATGCTCCCTGCCTATATCCCTTCCTCTGAGCCCTCTGTTTTAGAAACTGAATCAACATTTCCACAACACTGAGCCAGGCTACAGCTGCAGTGAAAATGATGCATTTCTTCATCAACTTCAACAAGATTTCTTTCAAAGACCCTCTTAAATTTTATCTTTTCAGAGAAAACTCACTTTGCTTGATTCTTCAACACAGAGGTACAAAACCAGGATGAGTAAATGGTGACAGATATTTGAAAAATCTGCTTTTTACAAACGTTTGACATTCAGAGTCTGCTACTATTAGTAAGCATTCTCTTTTGGGACCCAGACAGCCTTCAAACATTAATGAAGGATGAATTTCTTACTTGTGTTGGTTTAACAGTTAAAGAAGAGGCTTTACTATTTAAAAAATATACCTAGCTTTTTAGCATCAGGGCTTTGTATTTAAGAATTTGCAGATGTGGTTATGTTTGCATATGTAGAAAAGTTCTTGCCTTTCTAACTTTCAGATGTTCCTGATGAACAAATGTGCCTCCCTTTCCTTCCACCATATGCCAAGAACAAGAAGAAAAGAACAAAAAGAAATTTTTTTCCGTAATATTTTGCTCTCAGTACTTCTTTAGGAAGATTTACTAAAGACTTGGTGCCTAGCAATGAAAATATGGAAATAATACTATTTCCTAGTGGGGTCCTTCCCCCCTCACATCTTTCCTTCTTCAGCTCCCTACTGGCTACTTGATCGGTGCCAATCCCAAGGCAGAAGAACACCTCGCTCCTTCTCGTCAACTTTTAAGGGACATGCCTAACCTACTGATGGAATTTTGAAAATCCTACTGCTCGCTCTCTGCATCTTTTGGAGCTTAACAGCCATTGAATCTCTGGTTTTACATATTTTCCAGTGCAGATGACAATATCATTATTGATCTAGCTCACTGTAATTGCCACTCGTTTGATAAACAAGCACAAAATACTAGCATATGAGATGCAACACAGCACACAGAGAATCAGTAACAGAGCATGGAGTATTTGACTAACGAGCCACCAACCAAGGCTACTTACTCCATCATTAGTGTAAAAGGGATTCTTGTAGGAGTTCAATGATCTCTGCATCAGCTCTTCTCTCACAGCACAAGGCATCTTGCTGAAGAAGTGGAGCCCAGAGACTTGCTTCTTTTCAGCCTACTGAGCCGTTTGTAATAGCATTATACTTTGAAAGCTATATGGAAAAGAATCAAGCTCCTGTTTTCAAAGTTGGTTCTTCATCAAGACATGCTGAAAAAGTTAACCAACTGGTGGTAGGAGGTGGGGTCATTCAGAAAGGCTCTCCTTAACACAGGAAAACGCATCTCCCAGGGCGCTTTCTGCAGTCAGTGGGGGGAAGGAGGGCTCTCAGAAGGGCATCTGAGAGCAGGCTCTGAGGCACAGGCGATCCAGTTTGTCTGCTAAAGGAGCCTGTCGACTGTTCATCAGCTTTTCTCAAGCTCGGGGTTTCATTGCCTTTGATCAATGGCAGCAATTCCTCTCCTAGGGACTAAGGGAGGGAGAAGCAGATGCAATTATTGGGAGCAATTTAGTTCATTCTCCCCCCACCACAGAGGAACTAAATTGGTGCCTGCAATTAGAGGTCGTTAGCTGTTCCATGGCTGGTATGAACAGTCGTAACCAGCAGTTACAGCTGCTTCATACTCCATTGTACAGGGAAAACTGAGCTGCTACTAGTAATAGATCAGCAGAATTTAGTTTTGATTCAAGATTTATCCTATTTTCTTTAGTTACTAATAATTCTTCTGACCCATTCTAAATAATCCTGGCTTGAGTCACAGTTCTCACTTTGATAAACCCTGCTATAGACAAATTAAAACTTACTTTTGAAAATACCCTTTCTTCCACAAAGCCTTCCACCTTCATATCATCACTGGATCATGTCTATACAGCTGTTATTTAGCTGATATCTCATTCAATGACCAGTATCTCTCTTGCACATTTGGTTTCACTTAACTTTGTGTGGCAGCTCAGCTTGAGGGGTGGTGGTAGAATGAGAACAAGCTGTAATTACTAGTTTCAAGTACCGATATGCACATCTAAACTCTGGAAGAAACTGAGCTGCTGAAGCCATTAAAATTAGCTAACAGTGTAAACATTTGAAGTCTGTAATGACAGCTTGTTCTCATTTCCCTGCTTGCAGAAACTGGACTGCTACTAGCTGGTATCAATTAACACATCCCAATGCGTCTGAAGAACGTGGGCTGCCTGTGACCTAGTGCTCACATGTCAAAATACAAGCCGTGTGCATCTGAATATCTGTCCTTGGCTCACTTAAGCACGATGACATCTTTGGTTGCTAAGACTCTCAGTCTGGCACTTCCCTGGGAAACAATTTATAATAATAATACATATTCATAATAAACTAATATGCTTGTAATAAATGGAATGTACTGTGGAATACATTAATAAATGTATTGGTGGCTGGAAAACATAAAGCTAAACTGAGCAGGTTGGTTCTTGTCTTGATCTCTTTATGCCTATCCAACTGCTTAAATGAGTAGGTCAAAATCGCACACTTCATTCTGAAAAGCACAGCTATACTATACTCCATTTTTTAAAGAATCTTTGGAAATAGGACAGGAGAAATATCAATGAATTATTTAACAGACTAAGTTAACAGTAAAAAGATTAGTGATCAATATGATACTAGATGGTTTCTACCTCTTCTCTAGGCAGCTGCTGATGGGCCTGAGTACACAGCAAGCAGTCAAACTTTACATCTTTCATGTAAAGTACTTGATCTTGTTTGTCATTTCTCAGGACATTTTCAGTAATTAAGCTAATACTTCTTATCTTACTGTTTCCTTGAAAAGTTCATCTGGAGTGTTTTAGCGGAGGTAGTTGTTGTCGTTTTGGATGCTTTCTCTTCAGAAATTTTTGCTAATAAATGCTTATATCAGACTAATGATATACGGAAATATAACCATACAAGATAAAAAAATTCAAGAACGAAAAGATTAAGTTCCTTAATAATGCCATATTAGAAGCACAGCCAGAAGTTGGACCAATATCACTAGACAGCTAGCCATGTATTTTAGACACAAGAACAGTCCTCCCACCTCTCTGTTCTGTATGAGATATTCAGGTCTAGAAAAGTTACAATTCACATAAGCTACCGCCATTGCAGCCGGCAAGCTGGCGTTTCTCAGCAGACAGTCTAGTGCATCGTTCTGTGTCATGAGACGTGACAGCATACTGGGTGCTGACGCGTTCCAAGAACAAGCAGCAAACATAAAACTGCGTTTTCTGCTTTGGGAGTTGATACCCTAAATAGTATCCTTGGCTGCTCTGATTCCCATTTTGACCAACTCACGAATTTAGCAGTGAAACTGATTTGAGTTTTTTTCTGGAGAGCTAAGTCGAGCTCTCCCCATCAAGTATTCAGGATGGAAAATTTTATCTAGACCCATAGCATAAGTTGAGCAAAGTGTAGGTCTGAGCATCCCTCTGAGCACCTCTGAGGTGACTCTCCTAACGCCAAGGAAAATTTGGAGAAGGTGATCCTCACTCCTTCTGTTGGATCTATGCTATTTAAAGTAGTGATTCACTGCTCCAGTAAAAGATGCTTCTGGGCAAAAGGAAGGACATGCAGAAGCTGCCACCCACAGAATCTACTCCTGTAAATATTGACATTGTTCTATTTTGTCTAGATAATGAAATAGGAACAATCATGACCCTACCCATCCCATGGGATTCTCTCTTGGGAAACAGAAGACATAGGAACCAAATTCCTTCTGGAAATCTTCTGGAAAATGAGGTGAATAAATCTCAGAATCCCATATTCTAGTTCCCAGTAACTTCATAATTTCTGTAAAAACAAAAGTGAAATTCTGTCAGAGACAAAACTGAAGTGACAGTATCACCACATCAAGAAGCTAAAGGAGAACATTTACCTTTGAAGTCTAATAGTGTGCAGAGAAGAGGAGAATGAAATATTCTTTGCTTTAGATTTGTAATAAAATTTCCAGTGCTTCATTGTGCCTCTGGTAGCTCTTCACAACATCTCTAAGGGGCTATGACTCATTAGCTGAGGAAAGCTGGTCTAGATTAATGGCATTCACCCAGGAGAAACAATTTTTTTTTCTAATGAATAAACGTGTCTGTGGTCATGCCTCTTTTTCTTTAGCACTTACATCCATAACGTAAGTTGCAAACATTATGATTCTGCACTGAGTTATTCCATTCTCCTAGGAATAAAATGGCTTTTACTGGAAAGGGGGGAGATGTGGTTATGAAACACATTTTTACATTCTCAACTAGCCATTACTATCTGTTCTGTACAAATTACTCACATTCAAGTTTTATATTAAAGGGGTCAGGAAGCAGCAGGGAAGGAAGCCAGTGCAATGAAAGAAACTGCCTAATAAAGCAAGGCATGTTTTGACATGCTGGCTCCCTGTGTTATCAGTACTTTACCTCAATTGGCTGTACATCCTAAATTTTACAATAATGTACCCAAAACCTCTAATTCTTCTTTTCCTTGAGAAGACTCCAGTGATGAGGGCTCGTGCTCGTGATGAAATAGAAGCAAGGAAAAGTCCTATAGGACTCCAAAACATTTTTATGTGGACTTCTGGTTTGTGTGCATTCTTACTAGATCCTCATGATCCAAAAAACTAGTGTAGGACATGTAGGAAGAAATACATAGTTGGAAACTTTCCTATGATTTTTATTTTGCTTTGAAGGAACAGTATATCTTCAAACAGATCTGGAAAGTCTAAAGTATTATATTGCAATGTCAGAATGATGACAACATTTGTGGCACTGTTGATGTGATTCACTGTCAGAGCGAATTGACACAATGTCAATACAAGTTATCCTACTCTAAAAACAAATACACCAGGAAATTTAAGACCTAATCATTATGTTACATGTAGAATGGGAAATCTAAAGCTACAGTTACAAAGAAATGGTGAGCTGGTGGTGTATCAGTAAACCCGAGGCCTAAATCAAGTAGACAAAGGAACATAAATGCCATAAAATATATATTACTTTAGGGTCTCTTCCTCCTTTAAATAGCACACAATTCCCAATCCAGATGACATGACATTTACTACAGGAAGAAAGGAGAGAAAAAGAAGGTGACTCTATAACTCTTCTCAGCCAAGCCAAATTCTGAGACTTCCCAGAGTCTCTCTGAACCTGACATGAGTCACAGCCTTGTGACAAGAGTAGTCCCACTGTGGAGATCCGCAAACTTAATAATCGTTTATACAGCCAAAAAATACAAAAGGAAAATTAAGAATCAGACCTTTAATGTGCAAATAATGCAGGAAGATATGACAGCTAAGATTCCCACATGTAATAGTAAAGCTTTTATTCTATAGGTAACTCATTCTGCTGAAAAGAGAAGCTATAGCCAGAAAGGTCAATGAGACTTTTCTTCAGTAAGACCAATACTCTGGAAAGACTACAGGGCATAGAGCCATGTCTGTGTGGCTCACACTCAAACCCAGCTCACACGCTCTGGTTTTCCACACTCTGGCACAAGGGCTTTGCTCAGACACAGGTGTACAGTGTGGCTGAAAACTAGAGAAACCACAGGTAAACTCAGCCAGGAATATGGGTTCTACCTGAACTGTTACCAAGACCAGTGGGAACATGATCCAGAAGGCCAGAAACCAGCAACAGGAAGAAGTGTTAAAATCATGAGTCCTCAGAAATGTATTACAAAAATGCCTGGGCTGCATAAGTGTTAGTAGATTAGGATCCACTTAACTTCAAAAAAAAAGACAAGAAGCCTGTTGGAGTAAAGAAGTAAGAGACAGAATAAATGTTATATGCTGGAGAATAATTAAACCAAATTAGCAAACTATTGGAAGGAAGAGCTGAAGGAAAGACTACAAGGAATACACTCTATCTGGTCTAGTAGTTTACAGAAACCTAATTAAATTATGGGATTATCTAACTCAATTATTGAGAGAGAACTTTGTAATTACTTCAGGAATATTATGAAGCTGATGAACTCAAACCGTCAGTAAGTACTTTGAGATCTTCTAAAAAGCACTGCAAAAATGAAAACACTTGTACAATTGTTTACTATCTATGTAAAGCTTAATTAAGCTGAATGCAAGGATTTCTACTAAAGTGAACAATTCAGGCCTTGGGCTCAAAATATCTTCTTTTATTTATTTCTCCTCTGTGCTCATATAACTTTCCCTTCCCTTCTGTCTCCCCTACATATCAGCACATTTTTAGTCTAATTTTTCTAAATCTAAATTTGTGGATTTTACAAGTAAAAAAAAAATCACTTACAGCTTCACAGCAATAGGTCTTGATACAAAAGAGTCGCTAATTTTCTCTTATTGCCCTTCTGTGCTTCAGTACAGTAGAATTTTCTTGTTCAGGTAGGCACTTTCTGGAAGGAGTTATAAAAAGAGAGTGATAACTAGGCAGCTGCAAGGTAGCTTAACCATATGGTACACCCATAGCAGACAGTAACAACACAGCAAACCACAACTCATCATGTCATACTGTTATATTATGCATACCTCATAGCCTCCTAGCAGAGGTCTGAATCAGAAGATATGAGATAATGCTCACCTGACAATTCTCATTCTTCAGGTTGTCCAGAATAAGATTTTTTTTGCTAAGGTTTAAATTTGGGAGCGCAACCTGAGTAAAAATGTTCCTGGGTAGACCAAATATTGACCTTCCTGAATATACAGCGAGTTTCCAAGGTCAGGACCACACAGGCTACACACAGTAAGAGGTAAGGGTATTCTCCAAGTCTCTAAATTCCTGCCTGAAGCCTTAGCTGTCTGATCCAATGAATGAATGACTACTACCTGCCCTGCAGCATAAGCAAAATACAGTCAAAGTGCTTGTAAAGCCTTTACACTGCTATGCATGTGTAAAGTACCTGAGAGTTTGACCTGGAAATTTGTCTGAGTTCCCTTCAAATTCCTTGCTCACTTTCTTTGGAGCCCTGTCCAGAAACACAAGGATTTTGGAAAATCTCTTAAACAAAAGACTTTTGCTTTGCTTCTTTTTTTAAAAAGAGTCCACTACCATCCACTGTTAAAGTTTCACACAGATCACAAAGCCAGACAAAGCAGGTTTAACATGCAATAGGGCAGTGGTGTCCACTGGCTGATTTTTGGCAGCTGCTTCCGCAGGCACAACCACTTGTAGCTGCTAACGCAGTCAGTGGCTGCGGGCAAAAGCAAGCATTTGTCACTCACAGGAGAAGTACTCTGTCACTCCTCACCAGGGCTTCTTATCCTACAGCTCTGCAGGAGAGAGGACTAGTGCTCCAGTCTGTTTATTCTTAGTTATATTGCCGTCTTTTCAGATATCTTTCACAGGATAGCTGATAGAAAAAAAAATGACTCTGCAGTAATGAGGACTGCAGGTAAGTGCTTATCATAGAGATATCTGTTATTTTGTTATATTTTTATTTCTTTTATGTTTGTTTTACTTAGGCTTTTTCTCTCTATTAAATACTTTATACATAATACCTTATAAATAATAAGTTGTCATTATTCTGTTTGAAAATGTTCATATTCTAGCTCAAAAGCTCCACCAAAATTCAAAATGAGATGCAATTATATGTCCTTATTATCATTAGAAAGTTAGAACGAAAGAGCACCTTGTAAGACTTCAACTGAATATGCTAAGTAGCTGGTAAAATTACAGTTTATTACTACTAAATGAAGCTGGAAAAAGAACAAAGTGTAAATAAGAATCAATTATAAATGTAAAATTGATCACTAGTGGGCCTAAACTTCACAGATAATGAAGCTAATAACAGTTAATCAAACAAGTATCGCGAGCTAAACAGATAACTCCTTCCCTCCTAGCCCATGCTTTTCTTTTGAGACGCTTCTTGCTATGAAGTGATGAATCCATTCACTGGTTATTTAAAAGATCAGCTGGCTGAGAGGTCTAATCCTGCTCAAATTGTAGGTGGAAGTCATCTGAGTTTGATTTCATAAAATAAAGCCTTCAGCATCAGTGACGCTTGTCTCAGCACATTACCTCCTCAGTGGTACGTGCACAACTGTCCAAGGGGCTTTGCTGTGAACCAGACCAGGCAACTGATCCAGCTGAAAGTAATCCGGCAGATTTTGGGCAGATTTTTTTCTTCCTCTTCTCAACCCAGATTAGTTTCCCTGGCTAGCCCACAGCAGGAGTGGGAATGCTCACTGGGAGACCGAGCAGGGAGGTGACAGTCGGCCAGTTGTTGTTGGGTACTTCAGAAGAGCTAGGCCACAGCCTGGGAACTTATTTTTGAGAGCTGCTCCTTCTAAACCATTGCATATTGTTCATGCAAAATCAGCCATAGTTATTTTGAATTTAAAACTTATGCCACAGAATTACTAAACTAAGGCATAGTGTAGCCTGTGGTACAAGTTTCCTCAAAGCTATGCTACACAAAACTAAGCTATGCAGCTCCTCCAGGACTGAATTGCATGAAATAGATATTATTGCAATTTTAAATTAAATCCAGAGAGGGTTATGTTTCCATTTTCCTCTCCATAACAGCAAGTTTCCAGTAGCTAAGCCCAGACTGTTGGACACTCTAGGCTCTGTCTCTACTTAATGGAGAAGAGGACGCTCAAGAGAAGTTTAGGAGTGTTTTCAGTCCACTTTGCCAGCAAGAGCCTCAAATCAAAGCATCTACACTCTACATAGAAAAGCTGAACTGTAACAATCTATGCAGGACACTCCAGTGAAAGTTGACAGTTATAATAAGGGGCAAATCTTACCTGGCTTCTCAGCATGCAGATATCGGGTTCAGATGAGCACTAAGTGCAAGTCGGAGGATTTATAATGTGGGATTGTGAGAAAATCTGTCTTGAGAGCATGTACTTAACTGATAGTATAGACATGCTGAGTGTTATTCTGCTGAGAGCAACATGTTCCTGCAACATTCAGTTATTGCTTCAGGGGAGTTTAAATATCATTACTTGTGGCCCAGATGATCACAAGTACTCAGGCTCATACAAGAAATGTAAGCTCCCCACTCTGCTTTTTCACTGAGACACAGATGGAGCTATATGATTTATCTGAAGTCACCTGAGGATACAACAGCAATCAACCTCACCAGTCATATTCCCAAAAGCACAGACAGCCTTCATAATAGATGCTGACTAAATACACAGTAGACGCTAAGAGTACAAATGGATTCCTCATCTGAATTCCATTTATTGCCATAAATAATTAACATTGATAGTACCTTGTGGTGTGGTGATGATTCATTAAGATGTCTTACTAGATCATCCTTGTGGTGAAGGGAGAAAGTGAAGACTCTTAACATGAATGGCTGGCATGACTAGTTTCTGTGAGGTGGCTGCATTTTGGCTAACACGAGGGACTTTTAAACCAGAGCATGAGACTCAGTGGCAGAAGCCAGAAAGCCATGTGGAGAGAGGAGTTCTGTGGGGAGACGCACATAATTGTCATCTGTGAGTTACACCATAGCCCAGCGATGGTGGTATGTCACTGAAGCCATGCACGCAGGCTTATAAAAAGCACCTCCACTCTCCGACATTATCTGCACTTGTTCTTCTGTTAAGAGTCAATGATGATGATCTCAGCCACAGTTCTCATTTACATCGAGATATTTAGCCATTTGATCCTTATAGAGGTCACATGCCTTTCATTGACATCTACTCTGAGATTGTTTTTCATTGGCAGAGCAGCATAAAAATACCTTATGATAAATGGGAATTGAGTTCCTACTCTACCCTATGTACCCCACTCTCAAACTTATGATGCAGTGTCTGTAACAGTTTGCTGTAACAAACATTTCACTATGTATGATGATGAATGAGTTGGAAAATTTTACTGCTCTTGGCTAAGTATACAAAGTGGCGTGTGCAGTGAGCATATTTCAGGGTTTATTCAAGTATGATCATTCAACCACTCATGTTTTTTGCAGCAGGGGAGAGAAAACCAAGACTTTCATGTTTTATATGACATTGAAAGGGTTCGTTTTGTCTTCCCCATTTTGAGGTAGTAACTATAATGCAGTTTGGCAGAGTTATACTTTTATTTAAATGATGTACTAGGTTTTGCCACTATGTATAATTTGAGGGGAAAAGGATGTTTGCAAGATTCTCTTTACAGTTGTGTCCAGTACTGCAAAGAGGCTGTGTGTGTCAAAGAAGCAGGAGGAAACGGTGACCTTTAAAAGGTTCTGCCCAGGACTGAACATCCCTAGGGGCTAATTTTGTGGGTTTTCTCCTTATACATTTGCCTTAGTTCTGTGATATATCAATGAGACATTACTGTTAATACAAACAGCAGCTTACATTGTCACTGCTATTCATTCTCTGCCATTTAGTTTTCCCTTCTGTTTGAGAGAATGGGTTTCTCTGGGGGAAAGAACTGTACACCTTCTCTACATTAGTAAAGCTAGTGGACTGCTTTGTAATATTCTAAAAAATAAGCACGGTACCTGCTGTGTACTTCTGCTAGTACCACAATTTGTTCTCACATCTTTTTTAAGCCCAATGCGTCTTTTTTTGTTTTGCTTTGTTTTACTTTGTTTACTTTGTTTTTAAATCTGAACATCTTCACTGCTAGGGCTCAGCCACATTGAGAAAGAAGCATTCTTCTCCCCTCCCCTTCTAAGTTAACATTATTTGATTGCTGCATAAAGCTATCATTTGGCTGGTTTGAACCCACTATAGAAAGCTATTATCAGGTCCTGTCTACACTTTCCTTCTTTGAAATCCTGACAACCAGTTTCCCATTTGAGCCAAGATGAGGATGTTGATACCAAACGTCTCACGTTTGAATTTTGTGCCATGCTGCCGACTGCTGGTTATCTGATCAGTCCATTATAGAACAAAATTCAACCTATGTGAAAGTCAAACAACAAAGAAACTCAGCAGTCAGGGAAAAAAAAAAACTATGCAAGAATCCAGCTTTTTTGTTTTGCCCTGTAATACTGCAAGTATTCACTGAGGGGAGGGCATCTGCTTCCCTTCCCCCTCCCCACATCAGGTATAAGAACTTTTTTTTTTTTTCTGATCAAGGAAGAACAACAGACCACAGACCTCATCTTACCTAATGTGCTGACTCAGCACATTACAGGGGCTGGATGGTCAATTTTTCTTTCCATGATCAGAGAACTGAGAATTAGGCCTTATATCCGTCAAGCCAGTGCTTGCCACCAACAAAGGCCTAAAGAGCAAGCAGTTGAAGCAAAGCTGCACTGTCAGCAACATTTCCTTCTTTATTCTGGACCTACAAATGACCACACTGCTTTATATAACTCACTCTTTCAATTCATTCTTATCACATAGAAATATGAAAAATGTTCCTCAGCAACATGCCATTGCACAATTTTATATCCTGGAGACTTGTACACAATTCTACACGATCTGTGTATGAGTAATTAATGAATCTTCTCTAACTAGCTAACCACAAGCCCATTACTGTGGTTTTGAGTCACTATTACTAATTCACAGTGACATCAGCTGGTGGCTGGGGATTGTCCCTTGCAGTGTGCCACTGTTTAGCTCATGTTTATGACACTAATTACAATGGCACATGGTAAATAATTCAGGCTTCGTTGGCTCGTACTCAGACATCCATAAGGGTTATTTGTGCCCATTAAGCACTGACCCATACTGGAAACAGTGCACACAGTACATGCTGTCCCAGTTCTCTGCATAGAAAATGGTAATTCCTGATACAGTTCAGGCTTCCAGACACATTGGTTTTTCCGGACTTGTCTTTTTCCTATGCAGAAATCTTTTTCAGGTGAAATATCAAAATTCTGCACTGTTATTAGTGATGTCCAGGCATGGTCATTGACATGGCATCCACTATGCTGTAAGCCTGACAAATCTTCTTATAGGCCATGCTGGCAGTTTGGATGCAGTGGATTTAGGGCAGATGTAGACACAGGGAAATAGGTTTGCTGTTTCCAAGACACACTGGACCTCCCAAACACGTGTTCCGTCAGTGGCAGTACATTTACAGTAAATATGATGTCGCCTGGAGAGTGCATACATATCCATTTCTGACAAGCATGTGCTAATCGGAAATACAGGAACCACAATTACTTCTCTCAAGGTGAAGCACAGCATTTGAAAAAATGCAATGGTAGAATCAGAGCCAAATCTCTTTCACAGGTGTTTTGAGATACTTATTTGCTGCAAATTTGCTCATTGGTGCAGAGATCCTTAACTCTATGAAAATTTTAGAAAAGTTTCAAGCCCGTCAAGACAGCACAGAGGAATTATCTGAAAATACATTAAAGAAATTTGCCTCAGCACTAAAATATGCAATAATTTAATTAATAACGGGAAAACTAAACTTCATCTACCAACCCACTAACCAGCCCACACATTCAAAACATTATTGCAAGAACTCAGGCACTTATATATATTTTTTCGTAACAGAGGATTTGGTACCTGCTCTTCTGCCTATTTCCACATCTCTCCCCAGAAACTGCTTCTTTGCTGAATATAAATTCCTTCTGAAATAGGATAATATTTTAGTTACATGTCTGAGCAACTAATCTTGCAAAGTCTAAAAGTGGTAGTTTTATTTAGGAAAGAGACAGGAAAAGAATAGAATTAAACCACTCTAACAGATTTCACTAGGATTCACCTTGTAACATGCTGCATCTGAAGCTCAAAATGGTAGTCACCATGCTATTTTCCCTGAAGCAGGAAAGAAAACAACGCCTTTTCAATTTTTCAGTGAAAGATCTTAACACAAACAGATGAATGACATTCTCTTTCAGGCATTTCTATTCCATTTCTCTCTCTCTCTCTCTCTCTCTCTCTCTCTCTCTCTCTCTCTTTTTTTTTTTTTTTTTTTTTAATTTACTGATGGATGATTTTTGGCTTTGGGGGAGTTTATGCTACTATGATGTGGCCAGATGTGTCTATCAGAAGAGGCAATTGGCATGTGCTCTTCCTCATTTACACCTCTAGATTTACCATCTGCTACATGGCAATAGGAGAGATCACTGAAATATTTGTGTTCTTCAGACATGTAATAAGAAACTTGATTAGTAAAAGGAACATTGTATTAACCCTGAAGTTTCTGTGCTCCATTTTCCATTTCACTGCTGGATTTTCACATAAAATCTCTCTGTGCCTGGCTTCTTACTGCAACCCAAGATAAACAATTTACAACATTATCACAACCCCAAGTGCACTGTTACATTTACATTGCCTTTAGCTTGATAAAAAGTGTGATCATTTTCTTTTTTATTAATCACATTATCTTCATTTGCCATTTGAATGTTGTTTCTTTTAACTGCGTAATGGTTGATCAGTCAAAAGCTCCTTTCATTAATTCCTGTAATATTTCCTCCCAGTATATCACTATTCCTAATACTTTCTGCTTCACTTATTGCTTCATTTGTAATTTTATACCAAAAACCACTGATCTAAACATAAAACCCTGGGAGGCTTCATTATTATTATTGTTACTCTTCTCTCTGCTTTCTTCTCCATCCAGTGCTTTTTCTGAATCTAGTAATTTGATCTAGCAAATCAAATCTAGATTGCACCAGACATTTTATACAAAGGGTTACTGGAGCTTTTAGCACAATGTGGAAATATGCAGCACAACACAGAATTTGCAATACCGTGTTTGAAAAAACTGCTTTCGTGTTTTCCTGTTGTATCTTACAAACACATCTGAGTAACTTATTAAGAGCTGTTAGGAGACAGTTTTGTGTCCAGCTCTGCTATTCTTAGATCTTTGATTTAACAGAGGTGAGATCAAGTCTGTAAAGCACTCAACTGAATTAATTCTGAGAAACTAAGGATCAGAAATTCAGGAGTGTTCTCCAAGACAACCTCTTCAGACAACTCGCCTGCAGTGAACAATATGCAGTGCTCCAGTGCTTACATTAGGAAAGTGTTTGTTATGCACACTATTTCTGGCCGTTGGAAATTAGCACCAGCCCACTGTACCTGTTCAATCATTTCTGCAGCATCATTAAGTAGCCTTTGCTCGGATTTACTGACTCATTTTTAAAAATTGTTCCATAATCTACTTGCTCTAGTCTTCCATCAGAAATCTATTCAACCTTGTTACCTCATCAGGCCAAAATAAAAGTTTTCAGAATTTCTTTCTAGGCCTTTTGAGGAATCTTATCTATTGGTATTATGTTACCATGAAAAAAAAAATTATTTCTTACTATTATACATAATATCCAAATGTAGTTCAGGAAAATGTTGCCTTTCAGTGCAAGCCAGGCTAACAAATTATCTTCCTTTGCTTGGGACATTTCCACACAGAAAATAGCTAAAATATTGGAATCTCCATTATCTCCAACATGCAGCAAATCCTAATTGTCCTGAAAGATGAGCAGCTCACAAATTATACTCTGAAGAGTTTAGCAAGAACTCTTATTCTCCTTAGAACAGGCACAGAGAGAAATAAGCAAAACCTCAACATCATTTTTAATCCCAATCCCAAGCAAATACTTTAATCCAATGACTATCTTCTTGTACTCTAGATTAAAAATACAACTTTTTTATTTTCCAGTAATATTCAAATAATTAGAATACTTTCCCTCCTTTCAGATCACCTAGAACATGTTTTGGGTTTAATTCCTTCTCTTCTTCCTCTCTTAAGCTAAAAACATAAATCTACCTTACCTAATTCCAATTAAATAGATATGCTATTTCCTTTCTTTCAGATAGAAATAAATGCCGTTACTCTTAGCATCTTCCAATCCTTAGTTCCTTTCTTCCTTCTAGTTTGTCTGATACCTAGTTTTCTGAAGTTGATTATTCAAGAGTATAGCAAATTTTCTATCCAATAACATTCTCTCTGATTTTCTCTTTCCCAAAAGTGTGAAATTTAGATGTTAACTTGAATCAAAATATATATATCCATCCATAGAAAATGTCAAAGATGAATTCACACCTGTTATATGATCCAAGCAATACTAAATTATTTATAGAAAACATGTATCTGAACACAGCATAATGCTTAAGTAACCTTTCCTGGATATATCAATAAAGCTTTCCAGCAACACCAGAAAAAAAGGAGAAAATATGAGCGAGATTACACTTAGAAATTCAATAAGTGTAAAGTATTGCCATTGAAAAAGTTAGACTAAAGTATCACATGATTTCATCAGGTTGCCAGAGTAGAAAACGTGAGCCTTTCTAGTTACTCTATAAAATCAGAACAAAAGGGAACAATAAAGCAGAACCACTACATATATTCACCATTTTCTTCTGTTGAAATATATCAGCAGAAGTAGTTACTTAGTCTAAAGATACAAGCAAAATCTTCACACACTGCAAGCTATTTAAGAAATAGAGAGGCTGCAAAATTGGGGATCGGTAAATAACAGAATTCTTGGAGTTAGATTCCCATACAATGTCATTGCTCTTGCATATATACGGGTGGCATGTACAATAAACTCTTACTACTCACCTTATAAATGAAATGACTGGACACCAGGGTGTTGGGACCCTCTAATTTTGCCTTATCTGCCACTTTTCATGCTCAGCTTGTGCTACTGGATGCCCATCTCTGCAACTTTGGGGGTAGCCAAGGAAATCCCCATAGAGAGCTACTACGCAAGGGCAATGCAGTTCCTGTCCCAGTGAGCTGTGGCTCAGGGGCAGAAGGTGCACTATCTTAACACGGACAGGGAAAGACTCAAAAAAATTTTACCAAAAAATCTTTAAAGTTCTATTGTGAATGGTCCTCTCTGTCCTCAAGGCAAAAGCCACCTGCCCACAGTTTTACTGCATGGTCCTACAAGGCTTTTTCTTGTGGCCAATGCCTTAATCAATACGCCACTGGTTGCAGTGCTCAGAAATAGTCTCTTTTTTTCTGATATGCATGGAGTCTGGGATCGCTTCGCAAGTCCGTTTGTATCATACATGTACAGTTTCTGAAATTTAGCTGTAGCTTTGAGCTAATATCTTTTGCTTCCAAAAATCCTTAGGATTGTTCTTTAACACCATTGTTGTTTACTATAGTACCTGGAATTATGGGCTAACGGCAAACATGAAAATAAAAAAAAGTGATGCTGTCATTAAGGGAGAAAGAAAGGAGGAGAGAAACACATATAAGATATAAACCTTCATTTGCTTTTAACTTGCTTGAAACCCTCTTCAAATTTTAAAAGAAATTCAATGCTTGGTGGAAGTTTAAATGTTCAGGATGATTTTGCTAAACAAAGCAAGGCTACCAGAAAACTTATCTAAAATAAATGTATACAGTTAGTATACACTTACACTGCATTCAGAAATGTTTTTCAGGGTGATCACTTCAAAGGGTTTGGAACAAATGAGTGGAATTTAACATCTCAATTAATAAATCAGATGCTAAGATGTGCTTGATTGAACACTGTAATTATTGTCAGAATTACTACTTTTCAGATACTATTTCTTTCCTAAATTTTGTATCAGATTAAAAATTTTACAAAATGCACAGTACATGGAAGAATAATACATGTGTAAAATACTGCAGAGGAGAGAAGCCACGGTAATGCAGGTTGTGCCACTTACCAAATAAGAGCTAATGATGCTTAGTCAGAAAGATGGCAAATAGACACCACATTGGGGTGGAACATACTGCACATTCAAAGGGTAATTTATTCCACCCAAAATGTGTCTGAAATGGCATTAATTTCTCATTGAAATAATTCTATATCTCTTTACTTACTATGTAGAGAAACAAAATAACTAGTATTGATACCAGATAACTATGATAAGTGGGATGACTCTTACCTAGAACCTCTAGATTCTAAAGTCTCATGATCTATCTTTAGACTAGTATATATTAAAAGCAAAAAGTAAACTTCTACGTGTAATATCTCCCAGGCCTCCCATACATGGATAGTTATATTTTAAGTATAACTGGGGAGAAAGACGCTTGAGATGCTAATGTAGGTCTTAAAGAGTTTCCTATTTTTTAAAAAACACATTGCTATGAATCATACAACAGAGATAAAAAAAGTGAGGTAACACTCTTCAACTCTCTGTGTGTCCACCTTAATGACTACTCCACTCAGCATTCCAAAAATTAACAGTTATATAGAATATCACAAGTATTATCACTATTATCACTTGAGGGGAAGAAAAAGAACAAAAAATGGAAAGAAAAATAAATAGACTCAGCACTCAAAAACTATAGGAAAATAATTTTATATCCCCAGATTAAAGTACAATTCCTCAGTATTTAAACTTGTGACTTGACTTGGACTGTACACCTGTCAAAGGAAGTTTATTCACCCCTTAGGCACCTGCTGAAGCTTACCCAAACCTTGGATTTGTACACCCAAAGCACAAATTCACTCTCTCACCTGAAAACAGGCAAATGACAACCATACAGAAAGATAGAGTAGACATAAGGCATTTTTACATGTTCATTAAGAACATACATATACATGAATGGTGGAATTTAAAGTTCTTTGTTATTTTAATGTGCAAAATTCAGACAGCATACACTGAGATACTAAGAAACAGCTGTTTTTCAGGCTCTTAGATATTAAATGAAAGAGAAACAGATATTTCAGGCTAACTAGAAAAAACTCTTATTTGTTATTCTGAAGAATGCTTCGGTAGTTTACATCAACAGATTCCAATTTTGAGAACCATCCACTCCTAATTAAAGCTCCACTAAACAATAATGTACCTGCAGAGATGGCTTCTTACTGATATTAACTGTGGTTCACCTTTGCCTGATTTAATTGTATGATCATGCAAGATTAAATTAACACCTCTCTTCCTCTAAAGTATGATTCAGCCTGGATTGCCTATATTATTTTTCATTAGACAATCAGGCATTTTCAAAAGCAGAAAACTAAATAATTAATCAATCAATGAGCTGAAAACATGTAAAACTAATAACCCAGGGTTTATGTGAGAAGTGCAGCTCTTGTAGGATGGAATATATGTGTGGCACCAATTTATGTGTTTATTTAGACTTCACCTTTACAAGTATTCCAAACGAATGTCTATAGCCACTTTAAAGGTCAACAGGATTGAGCATACTGATTTTTTATATACCAATCTGAATTATTTTTAAGGTTGCACCTGGTGTGAATGACTTTTGAGTCATTCCTTGATCTTTACTGAAATAGATCTGTTAGCAAAAAAAATTGCATTTCTCAGAAAGTCCCATTTAATGTATGGAGACTGCCATCTCTTTTGGAAAGGTTACAAGACATCTCATCATATTAATCCTTCCATATAATAACTTTTTTAATTCAGAGCAAAATGAACAGCATTTTCCCACTTCTGAGTCTCCAGGAATTGCCAGCACTCTGTACCTTATGGCTTTTAACCAACACATATTGCAAAACTGAATGCAATAGAAATATTTTATCCAGAAGTACTGTAGGGGAAAAGAGAAGGAAGGATCACACAACTAGCAGAAAAAGAGCAGAAGGAAAACATGATACTGCAATCTTAAAATGTAAGCCCTCCATATGCCAGCGTATAAACTCATGCATGGGGTAGGGTGATACATTGACATGATATGGAGAGGTTGATCATCCCACTTAGTCCTGCACCAAATCTTTTCATTTATTCCAACTACTCAAAGCAGAAGTGCTCCCAGGTACAGCTAGTCCGCACTCCTAGAAGGAACATCTCTGACTGCATAGGCTGAAGGCTTTTGGAATATCTTCTCTTTAGTATTCTGGTAAGGGTTCCTTGGGGATACTTTAAAGGGTTATTCAGAGATGGCCATAGCAACCAGGATACTGCCAAGAGCATCCTTACAGAATAGAATAGAATCTAGCAAACCTGGCTTCTTTCTTCTAAAAATCATCCACAACTAATGCAGTCAGACTTAATTTTTCCAATAAGAGGGAGAAAGAAATATAATTTAGATGAATAACACTTTGAACAACAAGAGACATTTAATGTCTTGGTGAAGTAGCAGAATCAATTTGTGTGTCAGATAGGAGACCACTTTCTCTGAGGTGTTGTATAGTTTGTTTGTTTGTTTGTTTTTTCTTCCAGAAACATGAGAAATCCTCTCTCACTGCTCTTTTGAGGTTGCTACAACAATTAGTCAACAGAAATAGAACTCTACGAACAGAGGACAACAGAGAAGAGGAGCCTTTTTTTCCAGTTAGCTGCAGCACACTGGCTGCCTCTATACCAGGAGAATAAACAGCACGAGGGCTCCTGCCTGAGCACTGTCTCACCATCCTTCTACTAGTTAAATTATTAGCAAGGTCTCTGTGTTAACTAGCAACCTCTCAAGCAAAGCCTAGATGTGCTTCACAGGTATGTGAGGAATCACTTCCAGTACGTTCTTTGAATATAGCCATCCTCTTTTGGTGGATAAGAGAGTTTAGTTTCATGAACATGCATCACATCATGTCAGCTGCACTCAGGGGACTGTCCCTGCTCTGTTTTGTTTTTGTATGTATGTCTGCGTATTTGTTTTTGTTTTTACCAATATAGCCATTTCACCCAGCCAGACCAATAGCCTGCCTGTGGCTATTGAAAATGTTTAGGGAAAGCACTTAAGAAACAGTAATGGCAAGGAGTTATATTTTCCTTGGTGTATCCTGCTGGCTTCCAGCACTCAACAGCCTAGAGATTCTGTGAGTCACTGACTGCATCCAGACACATTCATTTCAATAGCTTCTTCTTCTAACTTCCAGCTGTTCTCAGCTTTGCATTTTCCATCCTCTCTAGGGCTATTTTTAAGCTCCTCGTTGGGCCAAGGAGGGGAGCTCAATGCGGCCTTTCTTCCAGGTTCTGAGACCAGCTATACACAAGCTGCATTTGATCACTCCAGGCTTGGCAGGATCCAGGAAAGTAGGAATTCATTTCTGGAAAGATTTAAGTACCTGCCTAATTTGTTAGGCTTCCCTTGTAGGAAATTAATGGCCTACTTTAGGTTCCCATGCAGAAGGAAAATGTTCAGTCTACAACAGGGTGACATGACCTCCTTCAGGTAAGGAGATATTTTGGATACTTGAAAGTCTGTCGAGTAATATTTGATTTTATTTCAAATAGTAATATTTTATTTCAAAATTTAAATTTAATCAGCAATGTTATGTCCTATGTTTTCTGGGTTTTTTGTGGATTTTTTCATGAGATCTTCCCAAGCTTTTTCTGTTGACAATCTTAGAAGTCCAAAAGAAAATTTTTGTATAAATAATGTCTTTGGAACTTACTTGTTCTCCAGTTTAATAAATTTCTCAGTTTGCAGTTGAAAATGTGACATATACCTGCACAAGAAATAGATATTTCCAAGTTCAGAAGTTGATATGGCTCAGAAAGAGGGCAAGGATCTTTTAGAGTTTCCTCCTTTTAGAGGAGGAAAGCAGACAGAACATCTTTTGAATTTCTGTGAGGATACAGGAGTTTAGGAGGGGAAGAGCAGAGACTGATGATCTGAGAAAAGAAGTAAGGTTACATACTCTTTCATCAACTACTCCATAGAGAAAAGAAACCCCATGTGAAAAATAGATTTGACTTTAGTTCAACTACAGTTTACCTTAAGGTAACTTCTAATACAGTTCAACAGGAATTCATCAGAAAAAAAGATCTAGTACAGATAAAGCCCTACAATGCCTCAGACATGAGCAGTGGCAGCAGCTGGTAACACTGCTGGCAGAGGCACCTCCTGTCTGTGTGCCGAATTACTCGGAGATGGCTTACAACCCACTCCCAGTGGCACATATGCCACTGCTTAAGAACCTATGACTGAGGCCCAATTTATTTTTTTAAAACAAAAAAAGGTAAAAAAATACATCCTAGCCGAGTCTTAATCTGTACATAAGCAGTTCTTTTATTTGCATTAAACTCCATTTTTCCCATAGCTGTTTTTAAATATTTTTTTCAAATATGGTGTCTTTGCTTATGTAGATATAGCACTCTTTGTCATATTTCCTGGTGCAAAAGAAATCGTATTATAAGTAAATTACTCACAGCAATTATATTACTTACAGACTTTCTCTTCCTTGACAGATAAGAAACAGATCTATTATTAATTATAGACTTAAAAGGATTTAGTAATATAGTCCAATATGGATATTAAATTATCTTTTGCCTTGTCTTATGCTACCTGGGTCAGAAAGGTTGATTGGGCTTATGGGCTCGGCTGTAAAACCTTTATTTCACTGGCAATTTCATTACTTTTAAAAAAGTTTTTTTTTTTTTTTAATAAAGGAAAAAATAATTCTATATTTTTTATTTGATTTTGTTTCTAAATTAATTTTCCATCTCATTTGCTAAGGAAATGAGATGTGAAAACAGTTCCCTACTGTGTATGAGCGCATTAGTTGAGGAACATACTCTCAGACTTAGTGTAGCTAACACTGCAGACAGGCTACATTTATCTGTTTTTTCTCATCAAGGGAATAAAAAAAAGTGTAGAAATTATTCATCTTATTTTCTCATTAATAAAAAAGACTTTTAAACACATTTTATAAAAGACAAAATTTCACTGTGGCATGTCACCTGTGAGTGCTCGGGACATCTTAAACCATCAGCGGCCCAGGAGGGTGAGTAGTATGTCCCAGAGGTCTGGAAACACCACCTCTTAGAATTTGCAGAATTCTTTGTGACATTATAAATGTGCACCTCCCGCACAAAAAAGGAGGACTGGCTCACTGGTCTAAGTGCCTCATCGGAAACTGTGGGCCCCTGATGGTAACCTCATAGCAATTTCACCCTACTGTAGTTGCAAAGACTCCAGCAGTTACTTCAGAAATACATATATCCAGCTGAAACCTGTGGAGCCACAGCTCACCAGTGACACTGCATGCTCTCATCTTCAGTATCTCCTATATGTCTTCTCTACTCTTTCATTGCACTCATCTATTGCCTCTTGGTTGTTTTTATACTGCAAGCTCTCTGGGACAGAGACTATCTATGACTTTCCAGGCAGGGTTTCTGGATGTGTTTGCAAAGCTAATCTGAAATAATAATAATATTCAGAGAGCGTCTAGACAAGGTAGCAATAATTATGGCACCAAGGCCCTTTCATGATCATGCATTGCCTACAAATTGCTTAATAATAATCTGACATCTCACTGGCATCCATTCTTGCTATTTTCAGTCATACAAATGATTTGCTGTCAGTCAAAAGCTGATGGTACTGTAATCCATAGGACAGTTTTGCAGTTTCTTCACATACCCATAATGTATCCAGACAGCCCATTTCAATCAGAGCATAGCAAGTTTCATTATCATTCAGCGTCCTCAAGCCATATGCAGCTTGCTTCGGCTGACCATCAATCCATGCTTACTGCTATCTGCACTTCCATCTGAGCATACTTACTGGCAGTAGAGAAGGAAACACTGGTATGTCTCACAGGTTATCCAGGCTGATTGGTGCCTACTTTCAGCATTTTGCTGCAGTACCGACTGCTTTCATTTTTCAGAATCTCATTCCAAGAAAGCAGGATTTCTGTCAGATATCTCTGCATAGACTAATGAAAAAAAAATCAAAACTCTGTTTCACAGTGAGATTCGAGGTTTTGTGTATTTGTTCTCATTTTGAACCCAGCAAGCCTGAGATGGGAAACCAGAGATTAGATCCCGTGTTAGGGATAGACGATAGACAGGTTCAAGGCTAAAGACAGGACCAGGAAATGGATCTACCAAATATAGGCTTGCTCTAGGTGAACATTTGTTTAAACTGTGAACACTAACAGGCAGTAATTGAGTGTATATTTGTTGGGGGTGAATATCTGAAATTGAACTTTTGAACTCTCAAGTAGAAGTCTGCTACTAGTTAACTGCAACTGGTGTGGGCTATTATAAATTTTGATATCTGAACTAGACAAAAGTGTCATGTCCTGAATCCTTCAACCACCAGTTAGGAGGCTGATCACATACTATGCCTCTGCACATCAACTATTTAGACTGTGAAAACCTGAGGCTTGGTGTCAAAAAGAAAGTTTCCTGAAAAGAAGTAGTAGTCTCAGAAAGAAGAAGAGGTCCTGGAAAGAAGATGATGAAGATCCTGGTGAGAGGAAAGATCCTGGAAGTGAGGGAAAGTCTTGGAGATCAGAGATGCATGGAGATAAATGCCAGGGGAACCTCGGCCACCGATGCCCAAGACCAGTAACTGCGAGCAGCCACGCAGCAAGAATCAACACAACTTTCTGCCTGACTATCTTAAATCAGCAGTTACCTGCCTGTGGAAAAGGGAAATCGAGACCTAGGGAACATAGCACTGGTGATGGGGAGCAAGTAAATGAACATGGGAAATAATCAAGTAGGATAAATGTACTAATCTTGGTTCTTAAATAAACTCTGTCTTCTATGGGTTGTGATTTACTCTCTCTTGCCCAGGACAACTCTCTACCAGGCTACTCTTACTTGCATTCCTCTACTCTCTCTCTTCCCTCCTCCCCCTTAGCTAAATTCTACATGAGAAGGGTCCACTTCAAGAACCTAAGAGAAAATAGTTTATCAAAATAAAGCTAATTATTTCTATTAGATTATGAATCATTGTAAGAATTCCTTTATTTCCAAAATGAAGGAAGGAAGGAAGTTGCATTGCCTTAATGACTGTTACTTTCTCTGGATCTGGATCTATGTCTTGCTCACTAATCGTTTCCAAGGAACCCTAGATGGCTGTGACTAAGGCAGCACTTATTTCTCATGAGCTTTAGGCCTACACACTTCATTTTTTCAATATAATAGAGTTATTATGTTCTTCAGAAAGGTCATACAACACAGCCTGTAAGTGATCACCTTTCAGGTGTTGCAGTTGCTATTATTTTCCTCTTTATGAGTCAAAGTGCATGAATGATGTCAAGGGGAAATAGTCTGTTCAAACTGTTAAATAAAATTAGCTAACCTGACACTTCATGAATGTATAGGAATCTAGGCAGGGGAGAAAGACTGTAAGGAAGCAAAACTGCAGCTTGTTAATCTGGAAAAGACCTTGCCCAATACAAGCAAGACTTCTTAAGAGTTATATTTTTTTTTGTGAAAATAATCAGAATGGGTCCAAATAAAATTGCCTAATTGAACTATAGCATTCCATTTCAAGTGAACATTTTCTTTGAATTACCCAGTTGTCTGTCACTCCTATCATTGCTAAATTTTCATTGACAAGGCACGTACCATATCTTAAAACATGACAAAAGTCTCAAAACAGAACATACTGAAATTCTGAAACATTTACCATAATTTGCAATGTTGCATATTCTGATTTGTCGTAAAATACAGTTTTGTGGGAGTTAATATTTTTGTGAAGTTCAAATGCACTTTTCTTCCAGTTCTGTGTTGAATTAACCCTCTGGGGGCTTAAGTTAGAGCTGGACAAAGAATTTTGGAGAAAGAAATGTTCAGTCAAAATACAGTTTCAGTCATCTCACACTGTTTACAAATATGACCTGAGTTTCATCAAGCCTTTCAAACGAGAGAAAAAAATGTTCAGGGCTGGGCTGGTAGAGCTATCAGAGGAATATTCCCCTTTCTTTCTTTGACAGTTCAGTGGTTAATAGGCTCACAAAAAATGCAGGAGACTTTGGTTTGCATCCAGTCTGTTCAGTCCTGGGAAAGGTTTCACATTGTGTTCCTGATCCTCTCACTCAGCCAAGTGGCCTGGTCAGAGGTTTCAGAAGCAGGGCTGCACTCAGACCCCATGTTGGCACTGTACTATTTCATCCAGAACATGTCAGAGGTGGATAAAACCACTGGCTAGACTGGTGCTGCCAGAACAGTCACCATGTCCCACCTCAGAGCAAGACAGTCATATACACTGGACCAGCTCAGCTGGGATTTGCTTAGCTGAATATTAAACACCTCCAAGCACAGAAATGTCACAAATTCACAGTAACCTGCTCCAGGGCTGTACTCTTTCTCCTAATGTCGTGCAAGAAACTCCCAAGGCCCAGCTCACAACTACTGGCCCTTGCTTTATCATCTGCCACTACAGCAAAGAGTTTGGCTCTGTGATCTTTGTAATTCTCCATATTTGGTCCCCTCTTAGCCTCCTCTTCACCAAACAAACTCAGCTTCTTCAATCTCTCCTTCTCGGTTATGTGCTCTAGACTTTCAACAACCTTAGCAGCACTCCAGTTTCTCAATCTCATTTGAACTGTCTAACCCAAAATTACACATGCAGTTGTACTAGTGCCAGGCAAAGGAAATATCTTTCTTTAGGCTGCTGGTCATGCTCTCCCTTCCCCCTCCCCCCCCCCCCCAGCAAAACACAGCATGCAGTTTGTCTTATCTGCATTGAGAGTGCACTGTTGGCTTGTATTCAGCCTGGCATGCACCATAATTGCCTTTTTGCAGTGGTATTTTTCAGCAAGGCTAGTCCTCAGTCAGTCAGTCTCCAGCCAATACTGATGCATGAGGTTATTCCTGCTAGATGTGGGGCTTTGCACTTCTCCTTGCTTAACTTCATGACATCTCTATTGATGTAGTCTTCAAGTTTATCAAGGTCCCTGTGGACCGAAGCTCTGCTGTTTTGATGTGCTGTGCATATCAACCACCTCCACCTACAATACAATATTGTGTCCTGTGTTCAGTTATAGGATCCATAGTACAAGAGAGACACAGAGCTACTGGAGTGAGTCCAGCAAAAGGCCACTAAGGTGATTAAGGGCCTACAGTATCTCTCATATGAGGAAAGATTGAGAGAGCTGGGACTGTTCAGCCTGGAGAAGAGAAGACAGCAGGGGGAAGGGAATCTTATCAGTGAGTATAAGTATCTGAAGGGAGGAAGTAAAGATGATGGGCCAGATATCTCAATAGTGTCCAGCAATAAGACAAGAGGCAACAGGCACAAGGCTTGTTTAAGATTTGGTCTGTGTATTTTGAGTGTTCGACTGCTCTCTGAAGATTTATTTTCCTCTGAAGAATTGAGGTCCTCACATTACCTTCTCTAGTTCTTACAGCTGATTTAAAACACTTTGAAATGTAGTAGTTCATAATTATGTGCATTCTTTGCAGATTTCCTACACTTCAACAAAATTAAAACTATTTTTGGAGTGATCTGTATTCAACAGTCCAATAAAAGCTGTTCCCTCTGCTTCCCATTTAACAATTTTCAGTTCATTCCCAAAAAGTCCTTGTAAACATTTTTCTTGTTTCTCTGGGCAATTAAAATATTCTTCTATGAATTGGACTTCACCGGATAATAAAATAATAGTTCTGAAATCATTATTGCTATTATATAATAATTTTCTTCAACTTCACTTTTTAATGAGAAAGCTTTACACATAGATATCCCTCCTTTAATTAAATGCAGAGTCTAGGCGTGATTTTTTAACCCAATACATTATGTGTTATAATGGATTCTATCCAACAGGAAAAAATCTCCTGCCAACTACGTTTCTTCTCTGTCTCCCCTGAATGGTGCTCCAGCCCAGTTATCTTCTACTGCTTCTAGGATAGAGTTATTCTCCTGAACGATTTAGAGATTCTGTGCCCAGAAACAGAAGGTTTTGCTTTTACATCTAAAGCCTTTCAGGCTCCATAGGGTCTGCTTTTGTGATGAGAAAATCTTGATGGATTACTAATGAAGAGAGGTTATATGATAATCTATATGATAATAATGCTTTAAAACAAAACAGCAACTTTTAAAATGGAGATTTGAGGGCTAAATGTTAAAAGTGTGTTGCAGTCAGGATTTTACATGAGAAAATATATAATTTTTAAAAAATTGTACAAAGTTACAAAACTTGAAGAGGATTTTAAAATTTACCTGCTGCAGGGAATCTGCAGTAGGTAACTGATATTCTAAGATTTTCTTTTCTGCTTATATCTTGAGCTTCTGGAAACTGTTGGTTTAGGACTAAAAATACAATAGAAGAAACCAGATGCTTTCGGTTAGTATAAGATTCAAATGGAATCCTTGGAGCTGACTAATATAGATTAAAAAAGAACAACCTATTTTGCAGTTTCTTGGGCTTCTTGAATCTGTATCTGAAAACCGAATATAATTGAGATTCCTGGTAGGGCATCTTGCTGAAAAGTTCTGCCTCTTATACATAGTACACTGGCATGAGTACCTGCAAAGAAAAATAATTGTAAAGATTTAAGAAGCTTCCCATTACTTTACTTGTCAACAGTTCCCTGAGAAAAAGTATTACCTTCCAGGAAAAAAATAGATTTAATGAAAATATCTACCAAAGAGTTTTTCTATTTAGATTTGTCCTTTGGAATTCTGAGAGGTTTGAAATATCATAAAACGAATGAGTGAAATATATTTATTTAACAAAGGTAAATAAAAGAAAGCAAGGAACCCATTTCTATACAAACAGAAGTATGGTCCTGTAAGGTCTGAGAATTCAGTCAGAGCTTGAAAGGGATAAAGGAGAAATTTGTCAGGTCTCTGACTAACAGATGAATTAGGGAATCCAAATCCCTTTTGTCTTGAAGTGAACACATTCATCAATTTCAGAATATTTGTAGCAAATTTGGTCTTTTATCCTGAATTCAGAACAACCTCTTTGTACCAGTTCCATTGAAATGGTTCTTCCTCACCTTATTCAGTGGGTCCTAAATGGACTGATAGAGGGAGGCTTGTGAGAATTTCTTCCTCACTTTTAGCTGCTTCTTAGATTCTCAGCCCACATGTAAGACAGCTTCAAGACCATCTCTGTCCTTGCTTGCTTGCTAAGGCCTCATTCACAATGAAATCAAAGCCAACATGCAAAGTTAGCGTAGACAGATCTGGATTCTTTTATATTGATATTTTTCAGAGCTGACCTCCTTCATTTTCATTATTCTTTCTTTTCTTCTTAAGTAACATGTTATGCCTACCAAACAAATGGGTCTCTAGTAGACAAGTAGGAAATACACCAATGATATAAAACTTTACCCCCCAAAAAAACAAACAACCAAAAATAAAAACAACAACAACCAAACAGGTTCAGCAAAATATTTCCCTTGAAATACCTGATGTCTGGCAAACTTTCCAAAGAGAGATTCCTGGTTCTAGCTTACCCACAACAGCTCTGGGGTTCTGCTCCTAGAACACGTGATTACACACTAGGTCCACTTACACCACATGAATCACGCACAGATTTGCCCAAAGCACTGCCTCTCCTGCTAGCTTCCTGCCAACGGGCGATGGATGTCCTCACACACGGCTTTGCTTGGACTCAGTATTTCCAGGGGGATGTCTACACCCAAATTTGTTAACTTTCATTTGTGCACATTTCTTATGCCGTGTAGTGGAAGAATTTTGCCCAGGGCTCCCTATCCCTCTTTTCCAACAAGCCCTTTAGGCCTGCTCTAGGGGTACTGGTATCACACTATACTCATCTTTTTAAAAGGGCCCCTATGCATGTCACAGAGTCTGGATTTCGAGTGCTCACTGAATTTATACTACTTAACCCAATCATTTTCTGTTCCATACCTGTTACTAAGGCGGCCATAACTGTCTACAGCCATAACTGTCAGCAGCCATAACTGTCTACCAAGGATACCAAAGAAACCTTTGAATTATTTAAAAGAAAAAATAAGCCTATCTGGAGAAATTCAATTTGACTTCATTTAAGGAAAAAAAAAAATCAAGTCACACACAGTACCAGTGTTAGCTGTATATCAAAGAGATGTGTGTAAAACAATTAAAATTCAATTAAGGACCCAAATTATCTTTTTAGCAAATTGCAGGTTTTTAAGATTTCTTTTAGAAGTTCATTACAGGTTGTTAGAAATTAATTGATGTCACTTAGTATTGATACATAATTAAGTTCAAAAAATAACTTTGGTTTCCAGCAGAAAAGCTTTCCTGATTATTTTATGAAACTTAATCAGGTATAGGAGCCACAAAGGCATTCCCCTCCCTCTCTTGACAAGCAGCCATCTATATTGTTTTAGTTTGACAAGCAGTGGTTTATATCTACATAATTTTAAGCCAATTACTTATCTTGTCTTTTACATTCTAAAAGCATGCATTTAGTTGTATAATTTCTCACAAGAAAATCTCAATCAAACTAAATTACAGGATGGAAATAGATGCATGGAGTAGAATAGGCAGTCATACGATTTAAAACAAATATCAGTATTCACATTGAAATAACAGACTAAGCTGAACACTAAACTTCCTAATTCCAGCCATTTTTACATTTTGAACTGGAGAAAAATGTGTTGATAACCTGTACACTTATAAAATCTTTTCTTTCTCTACTTCCAAAGGCTTCTTTGAAAACTGTTGCCAAAATCCTTTTTTGATCATGACTGAAATTCACTGCTGTATAAAGGGAAAGCACAAGACCCAGAATCTAAGCTTCCAACCAAGCTTATCCCATTTCACTGAATAAAAGTAATTTTCAGTGTCTGAGCACAACCAACTGAGATCACTCTGATTTTTGCCATTGATTTCCAAAGGGCATGGTCAGGCCTAATGGATGGGTAAATGGCCTTTTAATACCACTGGCTTGTTAATGCAATGAATACAAAGTTATGGAACAAAACTGGTGCGCTTAATTATTTTGTTGCCTTAAAGGTCAATTCAAAAACACTCTGAAATGGTGAGAAAAAAACAAATTAGATTTCAACTGATAGCTGTGAGTTCAGAACTATGGAGCTGACCTGGCTGAGTAAATGAAAAGATAATTATTTCTCAGAAGGTCTGTGTATGAATTAACCTTGGTATAAAATGAATGACAGATGCCTGAATTTACAGGAAGTAGAACATCAGTCTCAAGATATTTGGCTCTTATGCATGACTATTCTAATACCTATTGTTCTGCTGAGACATTCTCTTCCCCAAAGGAAAAAGACATCTTTTTTTTCCAAGACCCTTTTCTACTCTAAAGCAATGAGAGCTTTCAGCACAGAAATTACCATCAAAGACTATGACTGCTAAGATCCATTTGTTTTACTTGCTTCAAACTTGCATTGCATGAAAATGAGATGGCTAAATGCAAAGGTTTACCAGGTTTCATATTTATTCTCAGCAAAGGATTCAAAATACAGCAGAGTGTGAGCATATTACAAACTGCAGCACTGTCAAGTCCTGTTTTGTGGAATCGTTCTTTGGCCACTGAATTACCCAGTAAAATCTCTTTTCTATCAGCTACCCTTCTCCTTCACCTCAAAAATCCACATTCAACTCATCTGATCAAGGTCACACTATTATGAGCAGATTAATGTGTGGCATTCAGTCAAGGTCAGCAGGGTCATTTGTGCCACAAATATGCCTAAATTTAAATTACCATGTTTACCCCATACCTAGAAGGGAGACTTTTGAATTGCAGTCTACCTCCTTTTCTTGCAAACAGTTGATTTTATCAATTTCTCATATTTCTACTACACCATTTGTGAAGGTATTTCCCCAGAAGAAAATTAATTTCCTAACTCAGATATTTAAGTCTTTATCCCATGGAGGGGAATATATCTTTCCAGGTAAGTTTTAAGTATTTGTCCTCAGTCTTTCTAGCACTAGTAACAGCAAGACAACAAGTTTTCAAGATTTTGCAGGTCACTCCTTCATAGAATAATCTTGTAACAAAGTCAACAGCAAAACTTTCATAATAAGTCTCTTCTGGATTATCTAGACAGTGAACCACAGACCGTTAGCATGGAGCACAACGGCATAAACCCATAATCCTCTGACTAAAGGATTCACTCCCTCAGGTTACCACCGTTGTAGACTGTGAATTTTAGCCTTTCCAGCACTTGATGAGTTAAACACTCAAATTCCAGTAAAATTGATATTTCCATCACAGTGTTGTTTTTTTTTATTATTATTATTGGCCTACAATGCAAAGAGTAGCAAATTTCCTTTCAAAATTTCTTCATTTCCTTTCCTAAATATTAAGTCAAATTAGCAAGACTGATAACAAAGTCTCTAGAATCAAGGACTGTTTGTGACTGCCATGCACAAAAAGCTAAAATTTGGTCTCTTTAGAAGATTTCTTATGTTCTCTATTCAGTGCTACTGAAGAACAGTTTGCTACCATAAAATTGAAAAAGCTAGAGGGAGAATATGGAAATTAACTCCTTCTCTTCCAGTAATGCTGTGTCCAGTTATATTAATGCTGAAAACAGAGGGATAAATAAAAAAGAACAAGAGGAATTATGTGAGGTCATCTAGTGATAAGTTAAATGAAATTTCTTTAGTTTATTTGTGAAGGTTAAGATCTGACCTGCTACCAGTTTATGCATATTATCATACATTTTTTGAAAATACATAATGCTTAGAGTTAGCAAAAAAAAGAGACAAATTAAGAGCTAATGAAAAAAAGTAGAATCTAGAAAACTGTAGATTAAAAAGAAATGATCATTGGCAGCAAGGGTATTAGCCTTTAGAACAACTTAGAACAGTTTAGAAGTGATATTGCAGACTTGCTATCACCTGATATCTTTAATAAAAAATGGATATTATCTAATATCCATTAGATAATATCCAATAGATTTTCATTCAAGCAGAAGTTACAAGCTACAGAAATTACTGTGTGCCAATTTCATGGAAAAAAAGTATCCAAGATGATGGTAACACTTTTCTGGCCCTCACATACTACTCTAATTTGATTGTTCTTGGCACTCCTCTCTGATCGTGCAGTGAGAGCCAAAATAATACTTTGATATATGCAATATAATTTAGAAGAAATTTAAGGAACTAAATTTGCGACACTCTGGAAAACTTGCTTAGGTCATCAAAACCTAATAGTCACCAAATTTTCACAAGAAAACTTGTTCCTATGCATACCTAAGGCACTTAGCATCTTCTCTGAATATGCCTATGTCCCCAGTAGGTAGGCTCAAAGCAAGATTAACATGCAATGATAGCATTAAGTACAAAAAATGTAGCAGTTGTCACTTACATCAAAAAAAAAGGCAGGAGAAGTGTGCTAGTGACCTTTTAGGTAATGTGATGAGATCACTTATCCAGCAAGTTGGAGTTCTGGGTTTTATCCATTAAGCTATTGAATAGTTTGTAATATTTATGTTTGTGAAATTTAAAACAAAAAGCCTCTAATAGCTCTTGGTTATGCTCCTCTCTGAGGCTTTTGAAAGAACAACAACAAGAAATTAAAATGGTAGGAGGAGAAGATATTTATATCTGAATGAATTGGAGTGCTTCTTTTTTTGCTCCTCCCTGACTTCATCGCATCGGGCTGAAATAGTTTTCACATCAAAATCATGATAAGCAAAAGTGGTTGACACCGGGAGAGGAAGAAAGTGCAGGAGATATGAGCACTGGTGGATTAGACGGCTGCCGTCTGTCGCCGTGCTCAGAATGCAGAAAGGAGATGCGCATCTTCAGCGCAGCCCAGCGCTGTCCCCCAGCGCCGTCTTCAGACACGTTACACATCAGCTGAGGGACTTCAGCTAATGGCTCATGGTTAAAAAGGTCTGGAGAAAGGAAAGAACACATGAGAATAAGAGATATTCCATTTTAAAAGGGAAACTCCCTCTAATATATTACTTTTATGCTTGTTTCCCTCTCTACACTTTTGATTGATCTGTTATATATGTAAAGAAATCTTGTGGCATCTAGAAACTACTATTTACATTTGAGATTCAAAATTCTAGCTTTAAGGCACTGTGACAGTCAGCTAAAGCAAAGTAGTGCCACTAGTTTTTCGTTTCAGGTATATATGTATCTGTATATAAACATATGACTCAAACACCGAATCCCAGAAGCAGCAGCACAAAATTTGTGATATTTATAGAGTCAATTCACTAACCTGGATTTATCAAAGGAAAGACCAATATCATTTCTTTTTCAAATAAAACAGTCAATTCTGTTTGTCTGTGCTGGTTTTGGGAGGAAGCCATCACAAAGTATAGTTCTAATGAAAACTTGCTGTGCCAGTTCCCTGTTGTCCTTACTGACGGAAATCTGAAATTGCTATCTGTGCTGAATTTAACAATAATAAGTACTGTAATAATTACTTTATATTTTGACTTGATGTCCACAAAATGTCAGAAATTATATCTCCGCACCTTTATTCAAATCAATATTGCCCTTGACAAGAGACAACTAAGAACAAGTGACACATATGTGAGCACCTAAAAAAGAAAAATACAGATAGTTCCCAATGTCCAGCCAGTTCATCTTGCTACAACCGAGATAAACTAGGTAAGGAAATCAAGGAAAAAGAAGGAGTGCTGTCAGTAAATGAGTACCAATTCAATTTTACTCTCTCTCCTTACTCATTTATCATATAGCTGCATTCACTACTTAACTGCCCTGCATGCACATGTAGAAAAGACATTATTTCGTTCTGCGTTTTTCTGTAATGATCTTGGGAAATGATCTCAGATCTGCATTTTTAAAAAAGGTCAAATGCATTTGCCCTTTTGGGGGGCAATGTATCGCAACTAAAGTAGACATTGGAAAGGGACCAACTAAACCTCACACTAGAAGCACCCTCTTCTCACACAAAATAAAAAGCAAAGCCACGCTGCGACCTCAGATGTAGATTTCAGTACTTTGTCATGTACAGCTGGTGAAATAAACCCCCACCTCTAATGCAACATGTAGGCTCTCAAGTCATGCAAGCGACTAACATGCTGACTAATTAGACAAGTACTCCTTGCAACTCATTGCTCCATGAGCTCTTTGTGTCCTGCAACAGCAGATGCCTCCATCCTGCCAGAGCAAGAGTTGGGGACACTGTCAAACATCCCAGTCCCTTGGGATCCTTAGCCCTTGAAATCGCTGGGCTCTTTTAAGTCCTCAAGACTGAGACATCTCCAAGCTATACTTAGAAGCAGTCTCACCCTTTTGCTCTTCCAGCCTGCTAACTTTTGTGAAAGTAGTATTTAGGTGCAGATCTAGGAGTCCAGTTCAAGGTTGCAAAGCCTATCACAGAAGTCAACTATTTCCTTTGGGTAAACCTAGACCATGGCATGTGACTCAGAGTACTGGTCCTCTGATTAACCAAACTGAGGACCAGGCCAGAGGACAACAATCTCTTCCAGTGCTGGTGCCTGGTTTTCATTCTCGCTGAAGGTTCGTGGAAGCTGTGGGGTTGGTCTAGGCTAGGAGCTAGACCTGAATCAGGAGAATATTTGGAGAGTTCACAATATAGATGCAGCTTTTGAGAATCTGCATCTCAATTCTTCATCAACAGGCAATTCCACAGTATTCTTGCAAAACATACCTTGTTTTCTTTAAAAAGGAACATATATGCCTATTTTGCTTTCCATACGAAAGATAGATTCAGAGTCTGAAATTAAGTGTGTCAAAAGCATCATTAATTCTGAATGCTCAGTTTGGGAAGACTGAGATGGACTTAATGAAGTAATTATAATTTTAGACTACTTCATACACATAAAGGAGAGTTTCCACTGAAAACAGAGGCAGCTGGCCAGCACTTCCACAAGTCATATAACAGGTGTGGGAAGATGGGTATCCAAAAAAATAAAGTATAGTATTAGGAATAGTATTAGGAAACATCTGTAAAACTTTGAGTTGGCCCACCATTGCATAGAAACACCATGGAAAAAAAAGGAACAGAATATTAATAGTCTACTATTTTCACCATGATAGCAACCTTCCAGTTTGCCGTGTTTGGAGGCTGAGAGTCATTCAGTGAACAGAAAATTTGGCAGAAAATACAGTCTTGGAGCAAAGAGAATAAGAAATTAAGAAAGAGATTAAGAGGAGATTAAACAGTATATACCTTCACACCTTAAAAGTGTACAGCATCAGATGAAAGAAATGATGTTTTCAAACCTAAACACTTTAACCTTTTTTTTTTTTTTTTTTTTAATAGCAATCTGCTTTTGAAATTCTCCTACATGGAGAAAAAAAAGTATATATTTGAATGCTAATATGAAATACCTTCTTTGTTTGCTTTGCTTTTTGCTAGTTTAGAATATTAATTGATTTTTCCAAAGTTTTCTATTTACCTGTTCAAATAGGAGGGGGAAAAAAAGCAAACAATGCCAAAGCTATAGTCATTACTTTACATATCGCATCCTTTTCAGTGTCTGCAACAAATGAGGTGGGAGCCCACAGGCATCAAGCTTTTTAACTACAAACTTTTGATTCATCTCCAAAAATGGTCTATTCTATACTCCCACATGAGACAAGGATTTCTGTGAATGAATACAGCATATGATTAAATAATCACAGACAGTATTGTAATGCAAATAGCAGAAAGACACAAATGGGAGGGGGGGATTAATCATAATTACATAATCTCAGACTGTTGTCAAGAACTTGATTGTTAGTGCAGCCCAGAACAAGAAACACAACTTCTCAGATAGCAGCACCACAGCATCATGGCCGTTTCAAAGACAGAGAGCGATAAAGCAGAATGAATTTGTGAACTTTTATCATTTGGGTTTTTTTCTAATTTAAATAACAAAAATAAAGGCAGCAGATCTAAATGAATGTTGGTCTACAGGAAGCTCCACATTACAGGTCAAGTCACTAGACAAAAAAACAAAACACTCCCTCTAAATTCTCAGGAAAGGTCCTTATAATACCTCATGGAAAAGCTGATGATTTCCTCTAGTACATATTCTCATTGAACAGAGCATGAACCAAAAAACTGGCATTTCTCCTGACCTTTAATAACATAATACCTCAAAAGCATCTTTGCAAAGGGATCCCTTAGAATAAACAAATTATATTTATTCAAATGTTTGCATAAATCTGTATTTAGGTGCATAAGAATAGAATAAACTGACTAAATTTGCAGCCATGCTGCTTGCCTGAAAGATATATTTTCACAGTAGCAATAATATTATACTTACGTGGTCTTTTTATGAAAAACATCTTAAATAAACTGAAGTCAAGTAAAGTCTTGGTAAAAAATATCTATGTTAGTGTAACTATTCCTCTGTATTTGAAATGTCATCTCAGCTGAAGGATGAAGAGTCCTTTGATGCTATACCAACGACATAAGAGCTTTCATCCGTTTACTCATGCAGGTAAACTGCAGTATATAGAGATAATAACCTTTTGGAACAGGAACAGGCCTCAGATACGCTATAGAATTTTATTTAAAGGCCAGGCAATCGTGACTTTTTTTTTTTTTTTTTTACCTCCTCATCCTCCAAAACCAGGAACTCCAAAACATGATACAAATCCTATGCACCTCAGACTAATCCCTCACGCGCATATCTTCAATTAAAACTGCAATCCACACTAAAGGAATCTAAAAGATTCCTTAGAATCAATTCATCAAATTAGCAGTTGCGTTATACTATTCCTAATGTCCTCCTTTCTGCTTTTCCCTGCTGCTGTAAAATGCATACTACATCTGCAGAGAAAGACCTGGGAGCGCTGGTGGATGACAAATTGACCATGAGCCAGCAATGTGCCCTTGTGGCCAAGAAGGCCCAATGGTCTCCTGGGCTGCATCAGAAAGAGTGTTGCCAGCAGGTGGAGGGAGGTGATCCTGCCCCTCTACTCAGCCCTGGGGAGGCCTCATCTCGAGTCCTGTGTCCAGTTCTGGGCTCCCTAGGACAAGAGAGACATGGAGCTACTGGAGAGAGTTCAGCGTAGGGCTACAAAGATGATCAGAGGGCTGGAACACCTGCCCTGTGAGGAACGGCTGCGAGAGCTGGGCCTCTTCAGCCTGGGGAAGAGAAGACTGAGGGGGGATCTCATCAATGTGTACAAGTACCTGAAGGGAGGGTGTCAAGGGGATGGGGACAAACTCTTTTCAGTTGTCCCGTGTGACAGGACAAGAGGCAATGGGCAGAAATTGAAGCAGAGGAAGTTCCGCCTGAGCGTGAGGGGAAATTTCTTCCCTGTGAGAGTGATGGAGCACTGGAACAGGTTGCCCAGAGAGGTTGTGGAGTCTCCTTCTCTGGAGATCTTCAAGGCCCGCCTGGATGCAGCCCTGTCTACCATGCTGTAGGTGACCCTGCTGAGGAGGGAGGTTGGACTAGATGATCTCCAGAGGTCCCTTCAGTCCTTACTGATTCTATGATTCTGTGATCTGCTCAGACTTTCAGCAGAATGATATCTCATTTCATGATCGTCTTTTTTTTAAAAAAACAAGGAATTGCATGAAAGAAAAGCAGCACCAAGCAGCAAAGGCAGAGCCACTGCTCTTCAAGGCAATGAACATTTTCTCTTGCAGGTGCATGCAAGGGGGCAGGACAAGGCTGCCCTCCCACCCACTTTACCCCTTCCTTCACTATCCTTACAAACACAGAGAGACAGGCCAGAAGTGGGCTTCATGGTCCTGATTGATACCAAGATGGCTTTTCTGGGACCAGACACCCCATGGACATGCTGTTTGGAAATGTCTTCAGGCCCAGGAGTTTGAAGAGAGGTTTATTTCCTTAGTGACTCCATCTGGCTGGTCACAGTGACATCAGATAAACCTCTAGTATATGTAGCAATTTGATGTAGCTGGCCCAAGGAAGACACTCCTTGAGATACATTAGCCAGAGGACCTCTGTGGCATGCTACCTCCTTTGCAATACCTACTGCAGCAGTTCACATCATTTTACATTTCTAATACAGAGAAAATTGAATAACAAACACAGAATGCTAGACTTTTAATTTAATAGGCATCATAAGGGTATGTGTTTAAATCTCTTTGTATGTCGCAGTAGAGAGGCAAATTCAGTTAGTTTCCAGGAAATTTTTTGGTCCTATACCTTTTGATATGGATCTATTCATAAGAATTCGTGTCACATTCTTTAAAATGCAGTTATTTGAGAACTTGCAAACCATTTAAGAAATGCAATATAGTTCAAATATCCAGAGTTAACGTTAAGCACATCTTTTCCAGCTATCTACTCATTAAAGTGTAGAGTGACAGAAGATTTAGATACTCTGTGTATGTGCAGACAGATATACATCATAGACTTTAAGAAGGGTTATCTGAAGCCAGATTGAACAACTTTGCAAAACATAACTACTGCAAGCACCCCTGCCCTAACAAAGTTAAGAAGAAAAACTAAAGGTAATGTAACTGCTATATCCTGTATGGTTCAAAAATTATCAGATAGTAATTACAGCTTGTACACATATCTTTGTGTTCCACTGAAAGCTACTCTGTCAAGTACTTTCTTAGCCTGCTCAATTACTTTTCTTTCCAGCAATATCTTGCAAGAAAAAAATGCATATGGGAAGAAGAGTGAGCTACCCTTGCACCACCAATCTAATTTTTAAAAGCTTAGCAGAGTGTCAGGTGGAAAAACAAATACAAGATTCAAACACTTGAAAGGTCATTAAACAAAATTAAGTCTCTCATACACACTTACAGAATCATTTAGAATGATATAAACTGCAGCATCATCAGTTCATTTTGAATTATGATGCTAATAACTTTGATAACTCAGCTTACCTGCTAGCAGAATGTTCCTCTACTAAACAACACTGCTCCAAATCTCTGGACAAGTTTGATAAATGTTTTATTTACATGTTGATGTGTCAGCTCCTGCCTCCCTCACACCTTACCATGCAAATAAAACATTTATCAAACTCACAACGGAGTTTGAGTCATATTTGTTTGCTAGGAAATTGTGCACTGTAGGTGAGTACTGCTTGTTGAACCTTTGACTAGTGTGTATTTCACATGTTACAGGATAGAATTATCCTTACAGATCTGCATGTGTGACAGCTGTGACTGCCAGTATTTTGCTCCTTCATGTGTGCTGTGCACGAGCCTGACTCTTGCTCTTACTCTGCTCTTTTCTACCACTCAGATAGTGAGTGAAAGAAATTAGCAGGTGGAGGAGGATATACTGCATCCTTTTTACTGCTAGATTCATGTAATGACAGGTTTGTACAAGTGATAAAGACTTACTAACCTTATTAATGACATAAACGAATGGATGGAAAACTCCTACTCCCCCCTAAATACCCATACCTTGAAATCTCTGGGAGTTTTGCAATTCATTTCAACATTACATGCTGTTTTAAATCCTGTTCCACCTACTAAAAGTGGACAAAATAGCTAAGAACTATATCAGGATGGGTGGTAGGGGCACTGGAACTACAGTCAAAATAGGTAGATTTTACAATATAAGTTTCCCGCTTTGAGTCAAATGCTCAGTAGAAACTCCCTGGCATGTCAGTACTCTCCACAGCTGCTTCACCTGCTCCAGCCAATACTGGTTGCAGATGAACAACTGAGTGTTGGTCAATCCATAGAAAAATGTCTACGTCTTTTGTCTACTGCCTAGATCTTGTCAAAATGTTTAGCTGAAATATCAAAGAACATCTGGAAGAAAAGCAGTGCTCCTCGATACCTTATCATCCAGTAGGGGTGGCACTGAGGTCTGCTTTATTTTCTGTGAATAAACAATTAGCTCTTTGGTTTTGAGGTCATTATCTTATTCTAATGTCCTTTAAACTTTTACTATCTACATCACAACATTACAGCCATTTATTGAGCCCGGAGCTACATATAAAAATGAAAGTTCTATCTTTAAATAGAACAAACTGAATTCTCGTAAGTAATCTAAGGCTGAACAGTGAATTGTGATATTGTTTGTGGCAAAGTAAGTCTGTAATAAGAGCCAGATTATAACTGTAGCTAGGTCAAAAAATCAATCAATAATTAACCCAGGACACAGTTAAAAAGATGCATCACCCAGAGGAAATCATATGGTCCAGATGAGAGCATATGGAATGTGGACTGTGGTCAGATACTATGGACACCTTAAAGAATTCAAAATACTACAAGGACCTGAAAAACTGCACATTACAATGACTGGCATTTAGGAAAAGACAGAAGTACATTGCTTTATATCATCATGCAAGGGTCTGAAAAGAGTACACAACATAGATAAAATGACAACAGTATGATTAGCCAAATGGATTTCTTTAAAAATTCAGTGGCCAGTGTTGCAACTGAGAGGGACAATTCCCTTGCAGATGGATAGATCCTTTATTGTTCTACAATGCACAGCTCAAAACACACTTGCACTAAGGAAGGTATTGACAGTTTTAGAGACATAGCACAGACAGAAAAAAACTCAGAAGACAGAAAGTTAATGGATAGACTTCAAGGTTCACAATGTTAACCTTATGCCTATAGGGAAGTATGTGAAATGAATGCTTGAAAACAAAATAATAAATGAAAAATGACAAAGTATATAATAGCACCAGTGGGAAATGTATCTATTATAGGGGTGAAAGCACATAAAACCATTGCACTCCTTCAAGAAAATGCAGTCACTGGAAGGCTGAGGCTTAAAATAAATGAGGATGATTCTGAGGCCATCTTCCTCCTAATGGTAAATGAATTCCTAGAAGACCACAGAAAGAACAGGGAAAGATCAGCTGTGCCACAATTTACACTCAGAGAACTTCCTGTGCCCTAAAACAAAGATTAAAGAAAGATCTCATTGGTCAGGGAATCGTCAGTTAGAAGGATAAAATGGTAAAATGGGCATCTACACTACTACTTGAAACAGGAGACAAAAGTCTTATCTTTTGCATCAGCTTGGAAAAATTAAACACAACTGTAAAAAAGAAGTGTCTTCTATTCCCATTTTCATGGGAGAAATCTGTCAGATTTTTTAAGTAAAGATGTCTTAGTTAATTCTTCACAAGTGCTCTCAGAAACAGGGAACACTTTAAACCATTTTCACACCTGCCTTTTGGGTTGCATTTCACAGGCATGAGTTACCTCATTGAAGGACAGGGCACATTTATGATGCCACGGGACTGTAGTGCTCAACCTACAGTGACAGATTCTTTGAGATCCATAGGGACAATTAACAGATCTAGAGCCTAATTTATTTTTTGTGCTTAGCTTCTCATGAAATAATAGATACAATGGAGAATCAAGATGGCTCGTACATGGATAAGGTGAGAGAATTGATTTTTTAGGTCAAAAAAAAAGCAGTAGAGGAAATTCCCCGAAGAAGCTGACTATGCTGTCAGAAAAGATTTTTTTTATTTTATTTTATTTTATTTTTACAGATAGTCAGACTTCAAGTCTTCTATTTTTGTGCACTGCCAAGGCCTGGGACTCAGGACTGGAGTAGGAAAGCGTCCAGCAGTGGCCACTAAAATGCTTTGAGGATGAGCACATAACCTATGAGAGGAAATTGATGCAGCTGGATTTGATCAGCCTGGAGAAGTGAAAACTAAGGAAACACCTAGTTGTTTTCTTCCACAATGTAGAAGAGAACTGTTAAGGAGGTAGAGCCTGACACTTCTCAAAGGTGCACAGCAAAAGGACAAGAAGCAAAGGACACAAGTTACAGCAAAGAAAGCTCAGTCTTTCTTTACTTATAAGTAAAGTTTTCCTTTCAATGAGCATGGTTAAGCCCTGGAACAGGAGACCGTCCAGGAAATTTTCAAAGCTCAGCTGAACAAAGCCCTGAGCAATCTGATCTAAACTTGAAAATTAGCCTTGCTTGAGCAGGAGGTTGGACTAGATGACCTCCAGATATCCTTAAGAACCTTTTATCTATGATTATGGTTATTTTCCAATTTTGTCTATGATTCTATGATTGTAGATAGAATAAAACTGGCAAGCTGAAGAACTAAACTGGCAGGAGCCAAATTTTGGAACTTGAGTACTGCTTAGTGAAATCAAACCCCAATATTAAAAAATACTGCAAAGGGCTCCAAAGTAACAGTATTTTATTTTATGGTGCACCTGATAATCTAATTTCCAGATCATCTTGCTTGTAATAAAAACTGAATACACTATCATCTGAATTATGCAACTAAAATTTCATTAACAACTTTAGACAAATCTTAATAGGTAAATTTGTAAATTTTACTATGTTGTATCAGTCTTAATGATACTGTTATAATAGAAATGGCATATCAAAGTAAGCCACACATAGTGATTTGCTTCTCAATCCAGAGAGTATCCCATATTCCTCATACTTTTGAAGTATTATTATTTTGCTAAGTATGCTATCTCACAAAGCTCCCTAAGCACAATGAGAGCTTGATTGATTATGAGGATCCTCTTTATTCACAATGAAATATTCTATTATGATGCAAGGGTGATTTCTATAGTATGCACATAATTTTTGCATGTGAATTCACAGATGGAATTCTTAAACTTCAGAGGAAGACGATGTCTAGAAATGGTTTCAGATGCTTCAGTAGGACTATACTATTTTGACAGCGTTTTCAACAGTTTCCCTCTAACTGTCCTGTAAAACAGGTGATTCCCTGTTGATTTTAATCCCATATTTCTGTTTCTTCTCCATTCAACTTGCTCCAGGTTCAGCAAAGTATAATGGAAGGCAGTTGACAATATTCCTATCTGCTTTGGCTTGGGCATGAACTATTTTTCCATCAGCTGAGGACAGAAGGCTGGACAGTGAGATTGTGTGTGCTGGGTTTTTTACAGCTGTTGCAGGACTGTTTCGGAGAGAATTTCAGTGTGAATATCACTCTATGTAAATCCTGACATACAGAGTAACTTTTTAGCACTAGCCACAAGCAAACATCTGTGAATTGTGACAGATGCATAATAGAGGGAGCACATTTCCACCTCCCCATGAACACAGATGTGGAAACTGGCTCTTTATTACACACAATTATCTACAGCAGAATGGTGAATGCGGTCCAGCTAGTGTCTACCAGATAAATATTCAGCCTTGGCTCTTGTGTAGCAAAATGCGTCATTCATTTGGTGCCTACAAGCATAACCTGCCCGTTCTGCTGAAGGGAAAAAATATATACACAGCGATCAAGATAATGTCACTGGTTCCTCCCATGATTTCCCCTTTCTTTTTTGTCCCTCATGAAAGCTGTAAGCTGTAGAGAAACTCCAGTGGTTCATCTAGCTAACAGTGACATTCATGACTGGATAAATTGCATATATATATAACAGACCACAGTATAAAAAGCTGCTTTCACATTCTATATAGAAAAACAGCAACCAGTCCCAATAGCAAGAGGGATATTGTATGCTTTTTTGTTCTACTTCATTCTAGAGGACTTCAGTACTGATCTCTGGATCTCATTTTACTCGAGAGCTCAGGAAATTGCTTCAGAACATTTTCATATTTCTCCTCTCTAACTGGTTGAAACACACTGAACAAATTAATACATCAGAAGCATTTTTTTCACCTGGTATGTAATTAGCAAAAATCATATGCTCTTGTTATCAAAAGTAAATAATTCCCTCCTTTTTCTTCATCATCCAAGCTTTTAATTCATCTGGTTTTTGCTTTCTTCAGATGAAAAATCCCTTGTTACTAACTTTTTTTTTACAACATAATTAAATTAAAACCTCTACATGAGTTACAGTCTGTAAATATCAGGAGGCCAATCGAAAGCCAATAAGTGAAAGGAAAAATCTTTCTGGACTTCAGAAATTCTTAAAATGTCCTTGGAGAAAATGGCTCCTCCAAAACCTACATTACGTGCTGCACAGAGATGTCTGACAAGCTGCACAAAGGTACCTCCGCAGGCACGAGTTGATTAACTTGCCAGGAAAACATTGCCAGCCTCTGTCCATTCTTCTGTGCCACCTTCATAAGACCATTCCTGGTTCTTTGAAGTGAAAGTAAGAATTTAGCTAAAACCAGTTGAGGATGAATACTAAGCCTGTTGTTGCCAAAACTGCAGGATGTTGTTTAAGCTGCCTCCTTACAACTGGGTTTGTTGGACACTAAAACCCAATATTCATTGATGCGCTGTTGTGATACACTCCCCAGACTTACTTTGTTTTCATATTGTTTTTGTCTTTAACTGAGATAAAGTGCTGGCCTTTTTAATACAGTAGCTGAATCTTCACAATGTATTTGTACCAGGGATGACCCTCTGTGAAAGCAGCATCTGAGCTTGTGTGTATGGGTTCAACAGAGCACAGCTGAGAAACAGCAACCATTTTTTTTCATATTTGTGACAATTGTGAACTTTTCAAGGTCATAGGACTTTTTTTCTACATCTTTTCAAAAAAGCCTTAATAATAGAGATTTTTCAACTGTAACAATAGAGATGCTTCAATAACTTGGGGATAAGTGAAACACAAGTAGGGACATGAATGAAATAAAAAGGTTGTTGCTCATAGGTCCACTTATTTCTGTCTTCATACAATATCCACAGGAGCAGGTTTCAAAATCATCCTACTAGGAAAAGAGAACTTTTTGACAAAGGCAAATGTGTAGCAAAGCCTTATCCATAATCATAATAGCCACACTAAAACTAATAAAAGATAATTTAAATTCTGGATCCATGAAGTAACTCAGAGTTTTAGCCTGTGCAGCCATCGGGGATTACAAATGCAGGACTGCTGGCATTCTTAATCACTGACAACCATAAGAGTGCTGAAGCACAAAGAGGCAATTAAACTTTCTCTGTGTGTAACATATAGTATATTACTCCAAAAAGACAAAAACTAAATAACTGGACTGAGAGAACACTAGTAAGATGCATAAGAGAAAGAGGCTCAGCCGTTAGGATCCAGCTGCTGATACAATCCAAAGCTTTTATTTCAAGGGAAAAATACTTCATTGCTATTGTCAATTTGAAACATATGGTTGCTGATAGACTGGATGATGCAAGTAACGAAATTAAATATTGCATTGAAGTGGAATATCTCCAAAGAGCAGGTAAGCATATTCATGACACTTTACAGGGCACTGTCAACAAAGATGACCTATATAGCTGCTAAAGGAAGTGTCAGGTAGAAAGAATAACCTTGACACTGCAGAGACTGGAAATAATAAAAACAGTATGTCTAAGATTGGTAGGTGGATTTTGCCTTTTTTTTTTTTTTTTAACTCACTTTGAAGCAAAAGTCCTCAACCAGACTAAGGTGACAGGTAGCAGGGTAGCAGCCAGGTATCATACAGAGACATCCGATGAATTTAACAAATTATTGTTCTTCCTGTGAAGTACTTCAAGCCCTAGCATATCATTAGTGGTGACAGGAAGCTTAATAGTCATATGCTCCATTACAATCCCCCATTTCTGAGTCAATTAACCACCCCCCCTTCCCTCCCCCGCCCCCAGCCAGGAAGGATCAATAATGTCTTTTGGAAAAACAAAACAAAACAAAATATCAATGAGGACTGACATAGGAGGCTCCCCAATGTTCTTTCCTTCCTTAGAAAATGATGCTTTCCCACTCCTGCTCCCCGAAAGCTGAGGTGGCCTGTGCATAGGAAGCCAGCGAGTGGGGTAGACCCTACAGCCAATTATTCTTTGGCAACATGAAGTACCAAGAACATCTCTGAAAATAAGCATATAACACATTTAAAAGGACAACATAAGAATCTTTGAGAACTTTAACCAAAGCAACCAACACCTGTAATCTAGACTGAAATACATGTCACCCTTGATCTAAAAACAGTAACTTTCTTGTTCCTCCAGCATGAACTAACCAAACCCACAGAGGTATCCACAATGTTGTAACCAAGAACTCAAGGCAACAATTTTATGACAATCAGGAAAGGAGGACACTACAATGCAATTTATTATAATATATATTTCTTCATAGTTATAAAATTTATTCCTCTTCTCTCACAACCTCTCTTAAGCAGAAACTTATCCTATAGCAAACATCTGGTGAACAAAACTGTGGATTCAAGTCATCTGAAAACTTTCTTCTGCATTGCTTTTAGCCTGACTCAGTTGCCCAGTCAGGTTACCACCTGATCACACTGATGCTTGAGAAGGTACAAGGAGACCGTATGAGGCTGGGAATGAGAAATAAGGGTACAAGATCATTTCTTTCAACAGCAGCATCAATTTATACCCACTTCAGCTGATCACAAGGTAGAGTGCATTTAGCAACTACAACTCATGCATGATTTCCTTAAATTCTCCAGCATTTGCAGACCAAGATTTGATGTTTTTGTAACAGTTGAGCCTAACCTGAGTGAGGTTTTGTATTTTGTACATATAATCAAACTACCTGGTCACAATGATCCCTTGTTGCTTTAATAACTGATCAAGCACACCGCAGTCAATTAACATGCTTATTTAGGCTAGACTTCTGCTTGTAAAATGTCAAGTATCAGAATTTAGCTCTTTTTTGATATTTTATGCAATTTCATTTGATTTGTTTATTCAATCAGTTCAAATTATTCAAATTTACCTTGCACATAATTTTTACTCTGATCAAACAGTTTACAGTTCCCATTTCAAACAGAATTAGCCAGGATTAGAAACAAGATAAATGATACTGTTTCCCTTCCTCGATTGGATAAGTATACCTATAGTCAGAAGGAAGGGTTAAGTTTGAAATGTCTCACTTTATGACAAAGTAGAAAGACTAATTTGATTAGTGACTCTGAAAGCAGCCTTCTCTATCACTTATGTTTCAGTGGTAGACTCATGTAACCTGAAACTTCCTGCGTTTGAGAGATTTACTGTCTTAATGAAAAGCTTAAATGTAATTTTCTCACATTAACCTTGACACAAAGAAATTATGTGCACACGGACAGGTCTGAGGTGAAAAGGAGACCACTGACATTGCCTGTATTTAATTGTAGCATGGCAAGGTGCTAACAAAACATTCCTCGAACCCGCCCTCCCGGTTACATGAAATCGTTTTTTTTCTCATACCTTAATACCATGTAAGAATGGAGTTTACTAGCTTGAATTTGCTGTAAGTGACTTTTTTGTCATGCAAATGGCTACATGACCATGTATATGCTGATCCTTGACCAGTTTCAAACAGGTTTGTAGTATCCTATTTTCCTATTGTATTAAATACAGTGCTTTCACATGAACATGAGAATCACAAATTAGCATTCATGAGTAAAATCCAACTGCCTGACAGTTTGCAGAAGAAAGAAACACTCTGCAAGGAGAGATAAATCGAACTTGTATTCAAAAATCAAGGGATTTATACTGAGAATTAGATGGGGAAATCAAGCTCATTGAAAATAACCTACAGAACAGACATTATGTTAGCAACAGTTTTTAATCGGTACCAGCACCAACCCTAATTACAATAAAACCATCAGCTAGAAGATCTTCAAAGCAGTATTGATCTTTGAATTCTCATACAACGATGCAATACCTTTGAGAAGTAGGATCTCCATAGACAGGAACTTAGGAAAGTGTATGTAGAAATCCTTAACTAGACCTGTTGGTCCATGTGTAGGGAGAGCTCTCATACCTGACATCACCTTGTCATAGGGTTAGTTTCCTTCTCTCTAAGATGAAGAAATAGCAATGACCAAAGCAGTATTTCCAAAAGCAGCAATAACATTGAGACATGTTTCTTAAAATTCCAAACAAAAACTCCTAGACTGGGATAACCTAGTATGAAATAACATGCTGTTTCCCAAATTTCTAGCTAATAAGCCTTTACCTGAACAGAAAGTTCAGGAGCAAAAGCCCTAAATCTAGTTCTAGTTTTTTAAATGGGTATGGCCAGGTATTTCTTCACCTTTTGAAGAATGCTGAATGCTGAGATACCTGTTGTACCAGCATTATGTGCTGAGATAATGTATCTCTCAGAGATGAACTGAACTCCTTGTCTCTTCATTAGAACAGGTTTTACAAAGTCAGGAATTCTAGTGTTTAATGCAAGCTGAGTTACTGAATAGATCAAGAAAGCTCAATGTGTCCTTTGGGCCTCAGTTTTTTCCATCTCCAAAATATAAGAAGCATCTATAAGCTGGTTGAAATACAACTGGTGGGAGAGCTAGTGTCTTTTCAGAAAAACTTCAGTTACATTGAAATTAAAATATTTCACAAGAACATGTCCATTTTGATTACATTTTGGGAAAGAAGTATCAAAAAAAATCATTTCAGCTTGCTTGTTTCAACAATGTGGAAATATTATATTCAGATAACATTGAAACATTTTGTTTAGATACAGTGGAAATGCTTTAACTTTTGTAAAATTAGTGTTAATACAGGAATATATACATATGACATTAAATAATTTCTTACTTCATAGGAAAAGATTTCACATTTTTGAACACAATGTTTTAGTGCTTCTCATCCAAGTTCTTCCAAATTTTATTTCTGTGCAGAATTTCAGCACTCCACCAGAAATAAGCACCAAATTAATGTACAAGATTAACTTCACGAAGGCTTAGAGTCATTTTCCATCTTGTTTTGGCATAAGGTGACATTCACAAAAATGCCACTTAGCTTAGGTGGTAAACCACTGAAGGAGTGCTTTGAGATCCTCTTGTACAAAAGGATCTGAAATGTCAAAGCTGAAGAAATACATTTGTATCTTAAGGAACATCTGTCTTTATCGATATATCCTTTGACTTCAGGAGAGCAGACTTTGGGCTCTTCAGAGACCTAATTGGTGGAGTCTCATGGGTCAAGGCCCTAGAGGGAAGGGGAGTCCAGGAGAGCTGGCTAGTATTCAAGCATCACTTCCTCCAAGCTCAAGAGCAGTGCATCCCTATGAGTGAGGAGTGCAGCAAAAGGGGCAGGAGACCTGCATGGGTGAGCAAGGAGCTCTTGGCCAAAGAGCCAGAAGAAGCTTGACAGAAGAAGAAAATACACAGAATGTGGAAGAGGGGACAGGCTACTTGGGAGAATTATAGAAATGCAGTCAGAGTATGTAGAGATGCGACGAGGAACGCTAAGGCCCAGTTGTAAATGAGTCTGGCAAGGGATGTCAAGTACAAAAGGAAGGGTTTCTTCAAATACATCAGCAGCAAGAGGAGGACTAGGGAAAATGTGGGCCTGCTACTGAATGGGGCAGGGGCCCTGGTGACAAGGGATACAGAGAAGGCAGAATTACTGAACACCTTCTCTGCTTCAGTCTTCACTGCTAAGGGCAGCCCCCAGGAATCCCAGAGCCTGGAAGTGAGGGAGAAGGTCTGGAGAAGGGAAGACTTTCCTTTGGTTGAGGAGGATAGGATTAGAGACCTTCTGGGCAGGCTAGACATCCACAAATCCATGGCCTGGATGGGATGCACCCACAGGTACTGAGGGAGCTGGAGGATGTTGTTGCCAGGCTGCTCTCCATCATCTTTGAAAAGTCATGGAGAACTGGAGAGGTGCCTGAGGGCTGGAAGAAAGCCAGTGTCATTCCAGTCTTCAAGAAGGGCAAGAAGGAGGACCCCGGCAACTATAGGCCAGTCAGCCCCACCTCCATCCCTGGTAAGGTGATGGAACAGCTCATTCTGGATGTCATCTCCAGACATATGGAGGAGAAGAAGGTGATCAGGAGTAGCCAGCATGGATTCACCAAGGGGAAACCCTGCTTAACCAATCTGAGAGCCTTCTGTGATGGTAGATGAGTAGGAGATGAGTAGGTAGATGAGTAGGCTGGGTAGATGAGAGGAGAGCAGTGGAAGTTGTGTACCTTGACTTCAGCAAGGCTTTTGACACTGTTTCCCAGAACATCCTCCTGGATAAGCTCTGGAAGTGTGGGTTAGACGAGTGGACAGTGAGGTGGATTGAGAACTGGCTGAAAGGCAGAGCTCAGAGGGTCGTCCTCAGTGGCGTAGAGTCTAGTTGGAGGCCTGTGGCTGGTGGCGTCCCCCAGGGCTCAGGTCTGGGTCCCATCCTGTTCAACTGTTTCATCAGCGACCTGGATGAGGGGATGCAGTGCCTCCTCAGCAAGTTTGCTGATGCTACCAAGCTGGGAGGAGTGGCTGATACACCTGAGAACTGTGCTGCCATTCAGAGAGACCTGGACAGGCTGGAGAGCTGGGTGGAGAGGAACCTCCTGAGATTCAACAAGGGCAAGTGCCGGGTGCTGCACCTACAGAAAAATAACCCTAGGCACCAGTACAAGCTGGTGAATGACCTTCTGGAGAGCAGCTCTGCGGAGAAGGACCTGGGAGTGCTGGTGGATGACAGATTGACTGTGATCCAGCAATGTGCCCTTGTGGCCAAGAAGGCCCAATGGTCTCCTGTGGTGCATCAGAAAGAGTGTTGCCAGCAGGTGGAGGGAGGTGATCCTGCCCTCTTCTTAGTCAGGCCTCATCTGGAGTCCTGCGTCCAGTTCTGGGCTCCCCAGCACAAGAGAGACATGGAGCTACTGGAGAGAGTTCAGCGTAGGGCTACAAAGATGATCAGAGGGCTGGAGCATCTGCCCGATGAGGAATGGCTGCGAGAGCTGGGCCTCTTCAGCCTGGGGAAGAGAAGACTGAGGGGGGATCTTATCAATGTGTACAAGTACCTGAAGGGAGGGTGTCAAGGGGATGGGGACAAACTCTTTTCAGTTGCCCCATGTGACAGGACAAGAGGCAATGGGCAGAAATTGAAGCAGAGGAAGTTCCGCCTGAGCGTGAGGGGGAATTTCTTCCCTGTGAGAGTGACGGAGCCCTGGACCAGGTTGCCCAGAGAGGTTGTGGAGTCTCCTTCTCTGGAGATCTTCAAGGCCTGCCTGGATGCAGCCCTGTCTAATGTGTTCCAGGTGACCCTGCTGAGCAGGGATGTTGGACTAGATGATCTCCAGAAGTCCCTTCCAACCTTACTGATTCTATGATTCTATGATTATGGTACTATCTAGAATAGTTGCATCCCACTAGAATTGTGCTGTAGGAAGTAGTCTGTGACACTAAAATCCTATTCTTTTCCATAACTAAGTTGTTGCTTGTTCACAGCATCCAGATCACTCTTGCAGATGGCAGTTGTCTGAATAAGTAGCCTCCTACGGTGCTTAGTGCCATTAATATCATAAAAGATAAATAAATAAAAATAAAAAGTCCTCCTTCTGGCAATCAATATGTTTTCTTTTATTTAATTTGTTACCTAATCACAGGCATATTCTGTACAGTTTAGAAAGGCAAAAAGGTTTCAATAACTGCCAAAAAATGAAATTATTTTTATGCCAATGACTTTCTTTTCTTACTTCATCATTATTACTATTCTCAGGGATAAGGAAGAGAAAAAGAAGGGAGGAGGGACGAAACAAGCATGAGTTTGAAAGAACCCTATTTGAAATATGAAAGTAAATGATTAAGTGGTAGTCCTCAAATATCCATTTAATTTATAAGACATTTATATTAATTAATAAAATCCCATCTGCTGAGACTGGGGAATTAAGGAGTATGTACAAACCCCATGATAATTACTTTTCAATTGCCATGTGTTAATAATCTATTAGTATTTAATATAGTGACTTCCAGTGAAGTCTAGGCTTTTATTGGATTGTAAGTAAATCACGTTTAAATATCAGTTACATTAATTAATCTTTATCCCAGCATTTTACTAGATCTGGATAATTCTGACGATAGTATATGGACTCTTTCCTTTGGGAATCTACAGAGCTTAAGTTTGTTATTGACTGCCTTGAATACTCCTCTTTAATTCCATTGCTCCATATTCTATGAACTACAGATAGCATGATTTGATTTAGGGTGCTGCTTTTAAGGTGTTTCAAGATTCTTGTGTTCCTTGAGATCTTTTAAATACATAAATTTTGTTCCTTGAGTCTTCCCACATGTACTATCTGGTTATCCCTTTCTCTTTTGTAGACTCTCATGTGCTTTCTAATATCAATCCTATACCACATACAGAACTCCAGATTTGTTCAAACTAGAACTTTTAATTCTTTTATTTATAAATTATGTATCAATAATTAACATGAGGCCATACTTCCCTCTCAAGAATAAAGCAAATATGTGGGGGAACAACCTGAATATGAAGAACAGATTTAAAATTTGCAGTGTTACACCTGGAAGCAATACACAAGAAGGAGAAATTCAAGGAACCTCAAAGCAGAAAGACAAAAAGCCTTTTTAATTACCTTTATCAACTATTTCACTTTTCTTTACGTTTCTTCAGGAGGTTTAGAGGATAAGGTCCCATTAAAAACTGCATGCAAATCGGCAAAATGCCGATTATTGTCAGCATCAAAGAAGTGACTGTAAAATTGATTCAAAAGATATTATCAATACTCCTCTTAAAATTTTATCAGAATACAACTGAATAGAATTAACTCTCACAAAAATCAGATGTTTAGAGGCAGTAATCTTGTAATTATTTAAAATACTGGTTGACAATTCTTTCATTTCTAGATGGAGAAAAAATTTGAATGTGGTAGACCATGTCTCAGGAAAAAGGTGCCAGAGATCCACCAGTCTCTATGAAATGTACTTCCTACCTGTTTCATTGGAGCGCTCAGTTCAGGTAAGGGCTCAAAAATCTTGGAGCTAAGTAATGTATTTCAGCTCATCCTGACTCTTGCTCCATACAATCAGTGAGACTAATACAGTAATCTTCTTTATCTTTAAAGATATCACCATTTCAACTCCACCAGTGGCATCAATAGCACTAAGCATTAAGATAGGTGTTAGCTTTTGAAATAGCTTTTTTTTTTTCCCTAAAATCTTCCACATAGAAGATTTCAAGTTTTCTGTTGATAGGCAAGTACAGCTGTTTTATATTAACTCTTCAACCACTGCATCACAAGCCGAGCTGAGCAGCCACCATCATGGTGGGAATTTTAGGGAGCTTGATCAGCTATAGTCAAGCCAACATTGAGATAAACCTTGATCTTTCAGTGGGAGGGTAGGAAAACATAAAACACCATGCAAGTGGTCTGAGGAAAAAATACCAATAAAGAGAATGGCTTCATTCTTGTTCTGGGTGGCTACAGGCAACTAGTTTGTCAAGACAGGACTTTAAAATTGAGGATGCAAAGGAAAAATAAGGAAATATTAAGGAAAGATAGAAGCATAACATGACACATACATTAACACTTATCTAAAAGGGTTCCGGCAAACCTTCTTCATTTGTTTCATGGTTCATTATTTAGGTTGGTTAGTAGATTTCACGCTGCTCATCATCATTTAAAAAACAATGTTTGGATGTGGATAAAAGGTTTAATTTATACATTTATTTCCTCTGGCTACCCAGACAAACAGGATGCTTCACATAACAGGATTACTGAATTTGCATAGAACTGATGGCTTCAGTATACAATACTGCATAATGTTAACCCACTTTCCAACAAAACTTGGCTGCAATAAGCTCTGCTGAACTAGCTGAATGCACCAACAGAGTTAAGGATTTGACAGCTTTCCTTTAGCACAGTACTGACCTGCAATGATTTGTATATTCAATAAGAGGAGAAAAATGTACTTTGCAATTTTGTTCATAAAAAATAAAATCCTAAAGAGATTCTGCTAAACAATGAATGAATCCTTATTTTAAAGCAATGCTTGTACAGCAAAACAGGCCTTCCTGAGATTAAGTGATCTCCAACCAAAACTTTCCCATCATCCTCTCTTTTTCCATCAGACAGATAAACAGATGTAGCATACGGCATGGTAGCCAGACATGAACCAGCTTGTCTCTGAGACTCACACAAGTGCAAAAGTGTGCCATGGGACCTGATTTAGTAGAGCTGACTTAAGTAGTGAAACTTGTTGTCATAACACAGTGCTTTACCAAAGTGACTCGTCAGCTTCTGGACTTGATCCTTATTTTGTGGCCCAGCTTTGCAGATCAATGGCACAAATCTGTATTCTCACCTGTTGGCCCAACCTGGTGGTCCAATGCCATTTTGAGGGAGCTACCATACATAGCTACCTAACATTGACCTGTGACAAATATGGATAAAGAGATGGTATTTTCTAGACAAAAAGAGCTTTGTTCAGGAGAAACATCTGTCACTGAGGCAAGAAGAATTTCTTTTTGTCTGACAGCTTTTGGCAACAGCTTCTTAAAGCCAGGCAGTGGTAGGCGTGAATCGAACTGGTGATGAATGAGATAGTTCAATGAAGCTATCAGTCCTGAGTGTTTAAACAAGTAACAAGACATTTCAGTGAATTAAACAGAATGAAAGATACTCCAAATAAAACATCGTAATGATACTATGGAGAGCAAAGTATGCTCTCAACCCAATTGGAAATTGAAACAGATGTGAGAAGGAAATGATTTCTAAATGTCACCAAATTTATCACAATGTTTTCTGGATTTCTCACAAGAATAACTTGGTCTGAGAGGGTACGTGGTGATGCAAGAAGAATTTTATTAGGATATCCAAAATTATGAAGGAACCCAATAGCAGCTTCTTCAGGAAAATTACAGAGAAAATAATCACTCCTGTCATTTTTCAAATGTCGTAGAAAAGTCATCAAATTGTAGCTAAAATGAAAGAAATCTAGAATCAACCAAAGTATTTTTTTATGAATCACATAAACCTATCCTGTCTGTTGAAACAAATGGACAAGAAGACAAAACTTAGATTGCCTGTTAGAAAGGTTGAACTCATGTTACGAATATTAATTATGTTTGTGAATATGATCCCTAACAATGATGAGGGATAACCAAACCATGTACATACATCAGAGAGAGCGCAAAGCAATCAAAATGTGTCACATTGCATTACTGATGATTTCATGAATAGAAGCTACCCAATGAGTTCACAGTTATTTAATTTTACTAGGCAGCTGAGACTCTTACATGCCTGATGAAACTAATTTGCAGTTTCATAAGCACACTACCAGACTTAGATATTCTTCCTTAAACACAAATCCTTCATCTTCAAGCAAGCCCCAGCACTGCCAATAATTTAATGATTTTAATGGTGTGAATAAGTAGCTGTGCACTTCTAAGCTTATAATGGCACCAACCCAGCACGTTTAAATAAAAATACAAATTTTATTTGAGTTGAAAAAAAAATACAACTGGATTTTGGTTTGATTCTATTGTAATCGCAGACCGAGCAGAGCTCAGTTCAGGATCTGGAAAGACACCTGTTTAAAGGTTTTCAGACATATGTTTAGCATCTTGGTCATCTGTACATGTAACTGAGGCAAGCCCTAGCCTTCAGGTCCTTCTGTATCAGCATCTGCTGTGCCTGGGTGTCTTTGTCTTATATCTTGTGCTGGGCATCTTCACCTCCATCAGATTTTGCCTACTAATCCTTCTTCCCTCCCTCTGCACCTCAATTTCTTTAACGGGGAGTTCTTTCTTTTGGATAAGCTAATTCTGTCATTTTTAATTTTCCTATTCTTCTCCCAAAAGACTAAATGTCGTACTCGTTCAATATCCTAATCTCAACATGGTCAGAAGCTTCCAAAAGAGGTTTGAGATGCTTCTATTGTAAGCTGATGTAGAGGACTGTCTGACACAGAGATTAAGGCTACTCCAAAATTCATACAGGTTTAAAAAATGATATAAATCCTAAATTATGAATTTTATATTTTTCAAATGGGATAACATTTACTGCTAACAGTCACAACCCTTTTTTACTATTCACCAAAGCACTGATTTTATTTTTAGCTCCGATATCTAAATAATTCTGTGTCACATGAAAAAATATTTTTTCTTACTAAACTGAATCCACCACATTCAGTTGCCTTGACTGGTTCCTTGCTCACTTCTTAAACAAGATGCACAGGCACTTCTAATCTTCCTTTATCCTCCAAATTTCCTATTTCTTCTTATTCCAGAAAAGAACAGATCCTTTTCTGCCTCAAAGTAAAGCCTTCATTTCATTTTTCAGCACTTTTCATTCCTCATCAGTCCCTTCATGATGTCTGCCTTCCTCTCCCTGTATTTTTCATACTCCTTTCTTCATCTCTCCTCTTCTCCTCACAAGGATGTAACTGTTCATTCCTCTTTTTCTCTTCCTCACTGCCCCTTGTATTTCATTCACAAAGTGAACTGCGAGTGACAGACCTCTAAATCTTCATATGAACAGTTTTCTGGAATTTTCAAGATGTATATATTTGAGTGTCAAGCAAGGAGAGATTGAGGTTTAAAGAAAGCAGAAACTCACCTCCCCAGCAGAATATACTGCAGCCCCCCAAAAACTTTCTAGGTGCCTGTTCTATCTGCAGTTCTTTAAAATAGAGGTAGCCAAGTATTTAAAGGGATATTGAAAAAATTAAACTCACAAGCTAAATATCAATCCTCAGTGCAAACGAATATAATAGCTTCAAAATTGCTTCAAAATATATCTAATATTTTATATCTAATATATCTATGTCTTAATTTCTTCTTGCTCTATAGAGAAAAACAATTTTATTTAAAAAAAGTGTTAAAAGTAAAACTAATGGAGTTAATTTAGGCATGCTTAATCAGATATATGCCAGGCCAATAAGGTCTTGTGAAGAGTAGGACACTTTTTGCATAAGAAAAGATTCAAAAAAGATTCAAGAAAAGAATCAAAAATATATGAAGATATCATATTTTACATATCCTGCTGTGTGGATGTGTGTGTGTATGTATCACAAGCAAAAGGTTATATTTGTGATCTGTAGAACAGTTAATGCTGTAGAGAAGGGGGAAAATGATATTTACTGGCTTTTCCCTTCTCAGCCACTCTAACTGGCCTTGGCAATTGCACCCAGCATCACTGCAGAGAGCATCTCCTCATTACTGGGCAGAGCAACTCCAACAGCTCTTTCACTGCCATTTTTGCTGTGCTCCTTTGATGAATTCTAGGTCAGAAATAGATATTTCCATGCACATGGCACAAAGCTGCTAACATTTCTTTCATAGCGCCAACCCCCAGCTGACCACAAGCAGGGAACAGTAATTCCAAGGAGATAAAAGCCAATGTGAAGTGTATTTCCTCAGCTGGCAAGAAAAAAGTGGTGGGGAGCATGACCTGATCTGTGCTTGGGTTTGCTTTGTTCTTTCACTCTGAATTATCTCAGGTCTCATTTGGCTTATATGTTTCTTTGACTGTAACTTCCTTTTGTCAGCTGACAAGAAAGCATTTGGATCTTGCTTAGTCTTTAGGCATATCTGTTTTTCTTGGGGGAAAGAGAAGGAGGACTTGGGAGATGGGGAGGAGGCTTCTCTTTAAAATTGCATCCCATATAAATCAATGGATCGACAGCTATGCAACACACAGCCTTCAAACTACTCCATGAAACAGACAGGGCTTGGCTCCTGAAAGCCAGATCTGGAAGGTAAATTAACAAAATGAACTCTAGTAACAGCCTTTGCTGGCTACTGCATAGATAAGTTATATCGCAGAGTCATATTTGGTATAGGTAAAATATACCTATGGCAGCAGAAAGGCCAGGGCAGTAGAAGAGTTCTTATAAAGAAAAGCCCATGGCCCACTTTCAGCTTGGCCCATGCAGAGCCCCAGGGACAGGCTGGCGGCTGCGACTGCTCACCAGCAAGGTCTAGGGAGGAGAAGAGCTACTCGTGAAATGGGAAAAAAAGGAGTCCCTCCCAAATAGCAACTGTCCCCGCTCTCAACCTTGCAGAGAAGCAAGGTTGATCACCCATGGCAACCTAACTAAATACTAAGTAGACGGCAGCAAGATTCAGTTTTGCTTATAACTTTGGGAAGCTTAGCTTAGCTGTGTATACAGCAGATAATGTGCACTGCTGTACTTGGGGCTGGGTTCATATGTTCTGAATGACGTGCTGTTCCTCGTGTTTACTTTTACCTAAGGTTACTTTAGGCTTTCCAAGTATCTTCACATTTTCATTCACTTATAAGATCTTTCTGCTTTTATGAAAATATACTATAACCGTAAGATATTACCTCTTAAAGGGTTCAACGTGATTTATCTAGCTATCTCATTTTTTTATTTCTAATAGAGCTATTCCTTTTATAGCAGTTAATCTGACATTGATTTGTTTCGAAAAAGAAGTGATTGAGGGAGATAGTGAGAGAGGGAGAAAACCTTGCTACTACCGTTATCTCACAACACTTTACACTTTTCATCCCACATCTACACAGCTCAGAAAGAGCAGGCTCCCAGGAGGCTGTTGACAGCATGTTCACTCTTGGCCTGCTCTCTTCCCATTGCTTCATGTGCCCCAACCAGCAGGGCTGTTTGATGGGATGAGGGGATGTTTGATGAGCCTCCCAGATTTGGAGCTGCACTCACAGCACATTCCAGCAGATAACTACTGGCTTTGCCTGAACCCACACTTACAAGTTTGCTGCACAGATGGACTGCAAGCCTGGTCCTGAAAACAGTCTGACAGCAGCTCTTCTGAGACACTAGAGGTATCCAAGCCACTCACTTTGGCAGCAATTGCAATACTGGTAGCCTGAGAGCAGCAAAGACAACGAAGACCCCATCAAACCTATCTGCCTGCAGTATAACGAAGGCAGTGTTTCCCCAGATATCTGTGTATCAGCATAATCCTCTTGCACAAAACAGTAGAACTGGAGAAGAGAAGGAAAACTGTGAAACTAGGAGGACTGTGAGCTGTAACTGTGGGCTAAAATGAAGATGATTTGGTGATTTGTCTGGTTACACAGCATCTCTTTACTGTTAGGAAGCCAGTGCTGCAGGAAGCACCATCAGCCTTTCTTGGCCCTGGGTGACTGGATAAAACCTAAGAAACATTTGAAAAACACTAATGCATTGTCCTGGCAGGACAGAGAAACAAAACTCAGAGCTAACTTAAATCTGATTAAAACTAAAGCTGCCTCCATTACCATCATTCAGTCCATCCTTCCCTCCAAATAAAAATAAATACAAAAGAGCAACCTGAAAAACCCGTCAATTCCCAAAGATGAACTTGGACTGCTGCAGAAAACTTTGGATGAGATAGACGAAGACTGATTACAATTGGAGATGACAGAGTGCTTCCAGATAGACCATTGGGCTAGGAAAGCGTGGAACTCCTACTGGCTGCTCAAAACCACATAGAAATGCCCTTTACAAGGTTGAAAGAAAATAGGTTTAAGCTAATAAACTTAAAAACTGACACTTCCATGTCTGTGCCTGCAGCAGGGAAGGCTGATCTGCCAGGGTGCAGGATCTGTTCAGCAAGGTAGCCTGGTCTATGCAGAGCACAGCGGTAACACAGGGACTGTGCTGCCGGGAGCCAAACAGCTTTCCTAGATTTGCTGACTCCCCAGATCAGTTCTGTTTCTTTCCTTCCTGCAGGAAGCATAAATGCTCCATCCCAGCCTTTCAAGCATTTCTGTCAGCTGCTCTTTTAAATTACAGGATGACCCTGACAAAATACGAATTCAATAGAATGTGATTTACCATGTAAATAGTTAAGTAGAATAATGTGCCACAATATTAGGCACATTCAGAGAGATGGGGGGTGGGGTCGTATCCATTTGTATATGGAGAGACTGAAATAGCTGTTTTAAAACAATAGTTTTAGGCTTTGTCAGCTTACAACTGAAAGTACTTGGGACTGTATATTTTCTCTTATATATTACATTTTGCCCAGTAAAGCAAGAGACAGGACTGGGCACTTTAAGTGTCTTAGCCATGTGGTAGTACATGTGTGTGCAGGAGTCCAGTAGTTGTCAGCTGGAGCAATCACACTGCAGAGATTGCCCCACTATCTCATCAAATGGTTCCTCCAAGGAGACCTGCCTCAAGGGGAATAGATCCTAGCTTACAGAAGGGAGAGAGGCAAAAGGCAGTGAATTTGCTATTTTGATCAAAGATACAACTTTGCTTTTCAAGCATTAATTAAACAAACCGAGCCCTAGGTTCTTTTCACACCTAACCAGGCTTTTCAGTCCCAAAAGCATAGCTATAAGTCGAAGTTGGAATTTGTGGTGAAATTGTATCAGGATGGAAATCCTGGTTAAGCAAATGACAAGGACACTACATCTCCTCTGAAGAGTGAGTGGTCTCTTACTGAGGTACATACTAAGGACTTTTAAAGTCCTGAGTTTTCTAGACACACTGAGAGGGATTCTGAAATACTAGGTATGCATGTCCTTCCTTTCCCATGAAAAAATGTGGAACTTTGATAGCTCAGAAAAGTGATACAAGTATGATCTCATTCCAATCTAGTCATTGCAAAAGTAATGAGTAAGGCTGATGTTTGAAAAAGTCCAAGCAACGATGCAAAATCCTGCATGGGTTAATAAAATTTGTTGCTATATCTGGTTAGGATCATAAGTTGTTTATTAAGTGGTATTAAATTTGGGCAGAGAAAGAAGGTGCAGCACTAGGAATCGTATCTTTAAGTGCCTTAGTTTCCCAAGCACATAATACTAGGGGCAGGGTCATTGCAGAAAAAAATGTTTATTAAACAGAACTTGCTGGAAAGGGGTACTGAGAAAGAAAGAATGAGTTTCAAGCACTTGAATCTGTGTTGCTACTGGGAATCAAGGACAGAGTTGCAAACAGAAGCTAGGCATTTTGCCTCTCCATCACCAGCCCTAACCCTGGACTCATTCACTCCTAACCAAACACGCTGCATGAAAAGTACATGCTTCAGTGATTCCAAGATCCAGTTCTCCCAAAACTACATCAGAGAATGGGATTGCAGTTTATTAAGAGAGAATGTGCTCCCCATGAGGGAAAGGCCAGCAGCTGATTCCATTAGTTAAACAACTGGCTCCAGTGGATATTCTGATATGAGTTACAGACTGCTTTCTCCTTTTTTCTTTTTTTTTTTTTCATCTTTTTTTTTTTTTTAGCATTTCCTTTTCCTTAAGCTGACCACCAAAGAGCAGGATTTGAGATGCTTGCTGGAAAGAGATCGTTTTCTAGTGAGGCATACACTTGCTAGAAAAGCTAAAATCACAGTCTTCATGCTTAAACATCTGGTCACTACCCAGGAGGGATGTATCCCGGCTGGCCATGAAAAAGTAGATCTTAAATAAGTATAAGTTAATTGTCTGTAGTAATATAGCATCACTGTAATCATTTATGTTCAAGCATATGAGTGTATTTTCATTAAGCTGTATTTTCAAGCATTTAGGGAGATTATTTAACATCTACTTTACCAAAGTGATTAGCTGCAAATTGGACAAAATGGCTGGCACTGTCATTTAATTCCATCCAGTATCACTGAACGAAGTGGCCAGCTAGTATATTCACAGACCAATATGACAGGAGGAGGAGATATGCTGTTTAAGCATCTACCTATGTTTCTGTACATCTGGGCATACACTCTTTACCTATCAGTACCCAATGGGCTATCCTCATGCCATATTTCTAGAACAAAAGAAACATTGTGGTTTAAGATCTGAACTGTTCCCTCTTCCCATCATTTGGAAATTTTAGTAACAACTCAGGGAAAAAAAAAAAACTCTTCAGGATGTACATCCTCGATCCCTGGACATCTTGTCCCGTGCTCCCGTTTGTAGAAAACTGCTTCATCTCAGATGCATAAAAATGTAGTCAGGGAGGCTGCACTGAGTCACCATCAGTGGTGCAGTCAGCTGGAGGACCGTGAAGCAAAAGCAGGAAAGCAGGGTGATAAAGATCTCTTCTAATTGTCAGGGCTGTGATACCAGAGAGGTTACTTTGCCTGTGGTTTTACTTGCCCCTACATCATTGATCAATGTAAATTAATTACCAGCTCTTTGCAAGTTTCCACTTGGATTCCAGCCACCTGGTTGCCAGACTTGCTTGCAAAAAATGAAGGGTCTATAGGCATCATTGAATGTTTTAGAAATTCAACTTTGCCAATATAAGCTGATATAAAGTCAGCAACCTATCAAAACCTAGAAATATCCAATTCAATTCTGAATCAGTTACAATACTTAGTACAGCTTTCTAGGAAAAAAAAAAGCCTGAAGAAAGAAGCTTTGAAATGTGACCTAAAGTTCAAGATACTGGACAAAGGCAGAAGGTGACTTCTAATGGAAGCCGTCTTCCTGGCATTTTGCTCTTTCTTTTCTCTACATTTCTGTAGCTTGAATGCCTCCATCAACTATAATTTTCAGGATTTGCACAGAGGAAAACAATATTTCCAAAAATAAACCCTAAACCAAATACAGCTTTATGAACAGGAGAAGAATAGCTAACCATCTTTAAAGAGGGAGAGGGAGGGAAAAATTTTGAATGCACCTGTATGCAGAATGTGATCATGGCAGAAACAAAATGCAAGCTACAACATGCTGTGTTACAAAAACTTCTCTGCATTGTAGCACTTGAAATTTTCAAGCAAATTACTTGTAGAGAATATGGATCTGGTGAGGAGTTTCTTATAGTACATGCACTTTCAAAGAGAATGACAAACAACCAGAGAAGAAAGCTTTAGGAAAGGAATCTGAAGAAAATATCAGTTTCTAAAACCAAATTTCTCTGGCAGGAAACATAAAATGAACAAACTTAAAAGAAAGAAGAAAGCTGAAAGAGTCAACGATACCAAAGCAGAAAGCTGAAAAAGCCCAACAACACTGCAAGCAGAAATATTCACTGAGATTACAGAACTGTAATTGCTATGCCTGATAGTGTCTGGTATCAAAAAACATCAAGTCATAGCCACACATAAGTCTTGGGGGAAAAAAGGGTAAGTTACTGTACATATTTGCATACTATGAAATAAGTGTAAGAGAAGCGCTAAAGTTCTACCACACTGCTCAGACACCAAAAACAAGGTAGTCAAATGTGGCATCTCCAATAAATCCAGGAAAATATAAAAGACTCATTGGGCTATATAGCTCCCTGTTTAGCTTTCCCCCAGGGTCCCACCTGTGGGACATAGTGCCACTTTGCATGGCAGAAAATTATTACTCCTATTAAAACAATAAAACCAAATATATCAATTAGCAATAGCATAGATATTTGTAATATATAGCTTGTTCACTACAAGATTAAAGCCAAATATTCACTCTGAGCAGCTCATTTCAAGAATTCTGTTCAGTATCTTTTCAAACAGACATTTCAAAGCCTTAGTATACACATCCAGACAGCTAATGAATAAAAAGTCAGTACAAATACAAAAACAGTAATTTCAAGAGATTCTTTCTTACTATTCTGGTAATTTCACATATTGTGCTTTGCAAAGTTTAAAATTAATATTACCAGTTTAGAGATATGGATAAAAAGGAGCTGTAATGGCTATTAATTGCCAGTCAGTCTTCTACAGTGCCTCGCCAAGGAGGAGTAACCAAGGTAATCCACCAAGTCTTTGTGAACAGAAGACCACAGGAACCTCCAAGCCAACAGCAATGCTTCCCCCTCATCAAGTTCAGACATCACGTTAACCTCTGATATACAGATCAGATGGAGGAATATTAAAAGTCAAGAAGAAATCTGGCAGAACACTCTTTCTTCACTTCTTGAAGATATCCTGGGTGCTACCCCCTGCTCCTGTGTCTGCTGAGCAATGGAAAATGCCAAGAGCAACAGAGAAATTCTAGGTGGCAGATCCACATCACTGATCAAAAAGAAAAAAAAAAAGAAAGAAAAGAAAAAGGAAGAAACAAAGAAAGAAAAAAAAAGGATTATCAGATTATCTAGGTACTTCATATCAGGCAAAAAAGTAAGGGGACAGAGCACATATATGGGGCACAATAACTCAGAGAAAAGTACAGTATAAACACAAACTGTTAGTACATCTGGTGACCATACTGTCCTACACTTAGCCTTGAAAAAAAGAATTCATCTTCCAATCAGCTGCATCATGTCATAAGGTAGAGGAAGAGCTCATAGCATGGCACCTCATCTAATAAAACCTCCTACTTGCTGGGACACTGAGTTTGTTTAATCCACAAGCCAGATAATTCACCTGTGAATAACTGAACATGCATTTGATTTTCAGGACAAGGGGCATAAGAAAAGTCACTTGGGCAAGAACTCCTGGTACTGTTTTACAGTATATTCATTTTTCTGGAATAGCATTGTGTGCCAAGTAGCACACAGCACTGTCAAGTTTTCTCGACAGGTCCCATAAACCCACAACACAGTCAGGCATATTGAACTTGCCCTATTGCTCTGCAAAGACGCAATGGTCTTAGTCACATGTCAGAGGAAAGAGCAGGGCATTTGGTGCTCTCCTGTCTCTGGATAAAGGGAAGGGACTATCCAGCCATAAAAATGCCAAGGGCAGGCCTGATTTTCAATATTTCTAAATTTTAGTTAAAAATAAAAATAAAAGAATTTCCCCAAACCTGCTGAGAATACTGTTTCCCATAGGCTGCCTAATTTTATTTAGTGTATCTTAAATGTACAATTTATGAAATTATCTTTCTTCCTAGTTTTCAATTGTGCAGCATCTGACTGGCAATTATTAAATGCAGTATCTGACTGGCAATTATTAAAATTGCATATACGAAGTTAGCATCAGGGAACCATTCAGCATTTTCTATTAACCTTTAAGGTGACTCACCAGTGTCAAGCAAGAACCTGATTTGAAGTCAACTAGCCCTTCACAGAACAGCAACAGGTATCTGTTTAGAATCACGGTTTGTGAACTTATGGCAGTAAACTCATTTTCTCAAGGATAGTAGATTACATCTTCCTTTATAAAACATCAGAGACATGAGAGTATCCAGCACGGACTTTTACTTTCCAGGTGCAGCTCAAACTATGTCCACTCTTTAGGGGAATAAAGAACAGGAATGTAATTTGATAGCATCCGAATATGAACATTAAAATCCAGAAATATGAGATTAGACATCTATTTAATTAGAGCCAGTAAGGTGCTGCACTTTTAAATTTAAGAAGTGATGCAATAGTTTGAAAAATGACTATAAAACATATTTCTATTTTCCCACAATAATTCCATTTCAAATGAGCTCTTTCAATAGAAATAGGTATTTTACCTCTTCCAATTTATCAAAGAATACAAGATGAATTGCTTCTAGACATGTGTAGTCCATGCCTGGAAAACAAATTAAACAAAAGTAATCAACATTGTTCTCCCAAGACTAATGTGAATAACTCTAACCCAAAGCACTTGAACTGAGAGTGATCAGGTTATGCAGAATTCAGCCAGGTAAGAAAGCAAGATTTGAATGCAACAGATCCTCTGATGTACATACAATTCATATAGGAAAAAAAAGAAAGCAGTGAATCAAGAAAATTACATTTAACTAACTCAAACTGCATATTGAAATACATATTTTGACAATTGCATAAAACACCTAATTTTTTCAGAACTGCTGCAACTATAGCTGGGGATAGTGGGGTCTACAGTCCCCATTCACTTTTGTGCTACCTGCAGGTATTAAAAACCTGACTGTATACATTCAGCTTCTAATTATAGAGTAAAATGACTAATTTTAATGCCTAAATCTCACATTTTTGGCTTAAGCCTACAGATGCACTTGAACCCCTGACCGCTTCTTTCATTTCTGTGCCTCATAAAACTATTTAGTCTGAGAGCATCTGAGGTCAGCTGCCCAGTTGAAGCATTAACAAATTGCAAGATGGGCAAAAAGAGTAGATACTGCTTTTTCTGAGCTGAGTCCAGATGACTTTTTCCATTGACTATCTGAAAGTTGTCAGCAATGTTGCATGAAGCAACATAAGTCTGGTAGCTTTTCTCCAAATCAATGCAGAATATTTTAAGTCTTTTAAGATCACATACAAGTTCAGCTGAATTTTCTGAGTGCTTCTGTATGTACCATTTTGTGAGGTATCTCCCCAGAGGACGTTTCTGAAGTCTCACTAGTTCTCAGCGAATCGGTGCCATGATACACATATGATTTAAAGGCAACATACCGAGAAGATGTGGGACATGAAAAATACACTAAATTATAGTATTTAGGTGAAGTTTAATGCACAGAGAATGATTGGCAGTCAAAAGAAAGCTTAAGGATTTTCACTTGAGCTGTAAAAGGACTGATGTGTGCTTGCAATATTACAAAAAGCAGCTGAAGCCTGCCAAACAGACAATAGAGCAAAACCCAGTGCATGCTAACTAACAAAGATACCTGGTGTGAGCGGATTGTATTAACTGCAAGAATGCTCATTATATATCAGGTATATTTTGTTCTGGAACAATAAAAAAGCATTGCTACACTGTTCTTGGGACTGGAATAGAAACCAAATCTGCGAGGAAAAGAGCCCCAGTTCCCCAAGGAGATTGTTCATTTTCCAAAAGAAAGCAAGTTCTTTTTCTATAGTCATTTTCAGCGATCAAAAACTTTCCCACTGCTGGGAAGGAACAGGGGATGGAAAACGCGGCATGCTTCTTTTCTTTGTATCAGCGTTCTTTACACAGTCTCTCATAACCCACAAATTTAACATTTTCATTAAATATGCCAAGCTATAGCATACCTTCAGGCAGCAGCAGGGGGATATTTTTTAGCACGTGACACACCATACAAAATACAGGTCAAGCTTCACAATGATTCAGCTATTGCAAGAACCTGCCCATTGAAACATCCTGTGTTAAATGAAGCTTTCTATTATTCCAGTCAACTTTTTAAAGCCTTCTTAAACTCGTGAAGTATACAATGTCCAATCTTTGGGGTTTTTTGTTCCTTTTTTTTTTTTTTTTTTTTTTTTTTTTTTTTTACATGTTTAGCTATTAGAAGGAGCCCAGCTGTTGCTGCTGACACTTACCATCATGTTTGCATGCCTATACACTCACATGTGCTTGTGCTTTTACAAGGTTTAGCCTGGAGAAGAGCTATACCTAAGATTCAGGACTTTTATACCAGATATCCAGAGATAAATACCTTACATAACTATGGTGGGGGTATTACTGTGTTGGAATAATAATAATGCAATAAACAACCCTCCACTGGCAGCAGAAGTGCTGCAACACTTAATAGTTCTTTCTCATCTCTGACAACTATATAAGAGGAGCATAATAGATCTGGAATATTTCAGCCACCATTGTAGCAGTCGCTTCTTTTCTTTTTCTTTTTTCTTCCCCCCACCGCCACCCCCGCAAGGCAAATACTAGCATTTGCTGGTGGTTAAGCTAAATCCCAAGGGGTGTTCTTTGAGGAGACTCTTGATTGGATCCAGTTTGCTGCAATATTTAACTTATTTGAAACCAAGAGGATGAGGACAGCATATTCAAGCACATAAGAAAACTGTAGTTTGCACCGAAGAAAACTGTAGTTTTCTTCTGTAGTTCCAGGAGGTAAACACCTCTGACCATAGTTTACCTCAGTACTCACCGTATTTAGAGTTACACCTAGCGCAGGAAAACCCCATCTAAACACATGGCACAAATAGAGAGACCAAATGGCAAGTATGATTAAAGAAAAATGTCAAGGACCTCATGCTTTTAAACATGAAAGTGTTCACTTTTTTCCTTTTTTTGGACCAATAAAACAAAATAAATGCAAATTCTGAAAGAGCTGTCAGGGGAACATCCAGAGGCCAAAACGCTGCACACACTCATCAGTATGTAATGATTCTTATTCCTGAGGACTTGTGACCGAGCCCTGAAGCTACAACACTTTTCACAGAGTGTCTTTCCCCCCCTCCCCATTCTGTCTTGTATTAGTGATATCTGCAGGCAATGTTTGGTTTCCCTCACTCATTTGCTTCAGTTGTGCTGCACATCATGGTTAGCTTCTTTAATGGAGTGCTTGCAGGTGAGGTTGTAAAAATCATTAGCCATGGTTGGCAGATGCTAGGTACTGCTAGGATGCTGTTCCAAAAACTTCTTTTCTTTAATTAAAATTCTAAATAAATCATGAGATTTTGCAAACACAAGCCTATAGTACTTACGTAAGAGGAAATCTGTGCTGAATGTTGACAGTCTTGATGGAGCTCTTCAGTCTCCTATTTCTTCTGTGCTTTGTTTTGTTGGTTTTTTTCTTGGCCTTCACACAAAACCCCCATATGCACTTCCTCAATGCTTAAAAATCCTTACTGCTGAAGATCAATACCAAGTAAACATCTGTGACTTTTGCTGGTGCGCAAGCAGATTTACTGTTTTTTACAACAAACACAGCTAAAACTCCCTGGTAAAGAATACAGGAAATATCCTATATTTAGTTGCCTATTGATTTTTCTTGATGTTCTTATGAAGCATAGATGCATGAATATTAAATATGCACAGCATGAGAATATTTATTTGCTATAAAACATGAATAAATTGTATCTTTGGGCTCTGTGTTTCTATGGGAACAAGTTCTATTGAATAAACAGTCTTTGAATAATATTTTATTATTTCTAATTATATTAATTATAATTCAATATGTCATATTAAAATAATTTAGATTGTAATGAGAAACTTTCATATTTGTGCAAAGTTAAAAAAAAAATAGGCCAGTTGAGCTAAAGTAATTTATGCTGCCTGTAATTTTTAGTTTCCATTGATACTAATGCTAATTTTTGTATATGTTTCCATTTGAAATCTTAATGGGCTGATATTTTATCATGGTATTAAGACACAGAATAACCATGATGAAAAAAGCAGAAATTTCAGAAAAATAGTTTTACCAGTGTATATCACCAGGGAGATTTTCTGGTCACAAAATCCCTCCATTTTCTTATTTTCTATATAACTATGACTTACTATTTTTGCTGAAGTATGGGCAAACATCTGTATTAGGATTTTTATTTTAAGTAAAAAGAGACTTCTTCTGCAACCTAATTTGTTGGTTAGCCTCTTATGCCTACCTACAATCAATGGTGCCCCTCAAAGAAGACCAGTTCAAATGGATGCAGAAAAGGGCTCTGAAACAGCACTCTACTGGAATAGTAAAATCATTTTAACATTAAGCGGTGTTTAAGTGAAACTAAATTTGGGAAACCAAATCTAACCAATTGTAAAGAAAAAAAAAAAAGAGAGAGGAAGATAAAAAAAAGTAGAAATTAAGGGAAGGGAGACCTTAGCATCACTATGGAGGAATCAAAGTTAACAGAAAAATTTTGTTGCTCTGTTTTTGTGTTACTTCATTGTTGCTGATCATCATATTATTTTTGTCATCACATCTGCCCACTCATACACTAAATATCAGAAGTCAGGTAAGATTATGGTTTTCCGAGTGTAATTAAAGACTTATTCATCATTAACCAGTGTTTTCTTAATTCTTCTAAAGCTAAATCAAAATCTTTGTGTGGAATTCATTTTTGTATGAAAAAGTCTCCCTATCACAACTTCATCATAACTGAAAGTAAAAGACTAGATGATACGCTGCAGAAGCAAATTCTTGGCAAAATATGCATCTATGATAATAAACGTAGCAAAGTGAAATATAAAAAATACAGGTAAAGTACAATGTATTGTGACTTTGTCAAAGGCAGAATATCTATTTAAGCGTTCTTATGACTGCATTTGTTTAGAAAACACCAAGCAGCAAAGTTCTCCAGTGGTGAGACTCACGATCATAGAAATAGAAATTTACTTCCAAAAATTTCATCTGCCACAGCTCAATTCTCATAAACATGTCAGAAACCAGTCCTCAACATTAGAAACATTTTGATAAGCTGGAAAAAGCCATTGCAGATTTTTGTTTAACATCAGGGCAGTAGTTTGAACAACCTAATGAATTTGAGTAGTGGTATTATAGCTCTGGTGTGCTAAAGGATCAGGAGTCATTTTTATTTCTTATTAAAAGAAAGCATTTGCTATCTAAGCCCATTTAAAAATATATAATTAACAATATTTTGCATTTTGCAACATTTTGTTTAAACAGGATAACAGGATAAATCCAAAGAGGAAAAAGATCTCATTACTAGCTACTTTGTTCTACTTTATTTGAGATACAGTCTGAAAGGGAAGGTTTTTCTTTTCCTAAGTGAAAGATAATAATTCTCCAATGTAGCTCTGAGTTTGAAAGATAAAAGTCATTCTTTTACTATGGAAAAGGCAGTGCTCCTAGTAATACAGACTTAGTCCATTTTATCCCAAAGATAATTGATAAAAGATTTTTTGATGCCATTTTGGAGACCGAGTGCACTTAATTCGTAAGACTATTAGACGTTGCACTTGCAATTTGTTCCAGGACTAAGTCATTTAACACAATTACTTACTGGGAAATAACTTTTTCGGGGGAAAAAAAATGTCCTACAGTAAATGCTAATGAACAAAAATGATCCTGAAAATCACTAAAATCTCAGTGAAGTTTGTAACTGAAGAGGACGCTCAAAAAAGAGAAAAGCCACTTCAGGCATCCATTTTTGAAACAACTGAATGGGGCACTTGTCACCACAGCAGGAAAGAGACAGAAAAACACTTAAAGCCACTACCTGTACAAGTAATTTGCTTTAGTAATCATCTCTAAGGTTATACAGGAAACAAAATGCAAAGGAAATAACTAATAAGTGTTCATTAATCTAAATTCCAGTAGACATTAATTTATATTAATGGGAAATGGGTTAAAAACTACCACAATGCAAACAATATAAAGTGAAATATAGTGGAAGATGTTTTTTAAATTTATCCAAAAATAACTTGCCTGGATACCTTTGAAAACTTTAGAAAGTGTAAATCAACAGGGCCAGAGAATGCATATGCCCGAGAACTGAAAGCATATTCCTCCTGTCATTGCTTTCACTGAAGCAGAATCAGTCCTTTAGTTGAGGGACTTGCCAAATAACTAGTAATTATTCTATAAATGCCAGAGGATTTAGAAAATGCTTAGTACAATTTCCATTTTGAAAAGTGAACGTCCGGTTTCTTTACTAAGAAGATAGATTTAACTATCTTCTGGATTCTGGTAAAAGAGGAACAAAATTAAGTGAGAACATTTTAGAAAGATATAATGGGGAACAGGACTGCGGGAGGAACAGCAAGGAATAAATTCTCAGCAGAAAGAATTAGTAGGGAACTAAGGAGAGATGGACAAATAGGGTGGGGAGGAGATGGACAGTAGGAAGGTACTGAGGGAGCAAAGGGGGATGATGAAAGCATAGGAAGCATTGAAACAAGGAGCTGAGGGACAGAGTGACAGTGGGTGGGAGATGACACATGCTTTTATTCCTGAACAAGTTTTTGTAAATATGATTCTAAAGACATAAATTGAATAGTATACAGAGTGTTTTTGTCTTTGCACCTGCAACAGGAGCCAGGACATAAACAAATGCGATGAGAGATCAGCAACTTAATGGTTTGGTTTGGTTTGGTTTGGTTTGGTTTGGTTTGGTTTTCCAGGCCACGGGGCTGGACTGCAAGCCCTTCCGCTGCAGCAACAGCATACAGCAAGGTTCATCACAGCAGAGCTTATCACATTTTAGACCATTTCTGGCTCATTTCTGTTCAGTAAGTTAGGAATATGTAAGCAGGGCAAAATAACCATTGCTTCAGTTCTAAGACAATGGCTTAAAATACGCTGTACCATGGATGATAAATACACCGATCAAGTGGCCATAATCTGTCCTATGTACCTTGTAGCATACTTCACTCAACTGTCTTAACTTGAAAAGTCATACTGGAAAAAAAAACACAAGGCAGCTACTGTAATTTTCTCCAAGTTAAGAAGGAGTCTTCTTAAGAGATTCAAGAGTGAGATACCATCTCTATTCACTAGAGGTCATATTGGGAGAATATATTTAAGCTGAGGGCGTAAATGCATAGCCACACATCAAAGAAACTGCAAATATACGGACCAAACTATAAATGTAAACATTCCAGTAGAAAGTTTCATTTTTTGTCGAGAATAGCCAGATACAAATTTGAAATATAAGTGGTTTACTCCAAATATTTTGAGTCATGAATCGAAACTAAAATATATCACAAAAAAGACAAAAACATCCAAATCTTGTCAAAATTATTCAACAGCGATGCACAAAATGACAGATTTGCTTAATTTCATACCTGGATTATCCTAAATTTCCTTTATATTGAAAAGATTTCATAGGGGTAGTATCCTAAATTTCACAAGCTCGCAATATAAATATTTATTCATACTTCACTGGATATAAGTACTGAGTTAAAATAAGAGAGAAAAAGATACAGAATATATTTAAGATTGTGAGGCTAAAATTTATTTCCAGCAGTATAGACAATAAAAATAATTCTGATTTTGAAGTGCACTGCTTCAGGACCAAGGCAGACAGAACACAGCAGAGACAGACAAAACATTACACAGTTTTAATCATCATAAAATTATGAATAAATGTAACCACATATCATATTAAGCAGCTCAGGAAATGCATGTTGCATATTTAAAACTTAATCTACAGACTGTAGAAATTTCTTCCCCTTCCTTAACCCAAATGGCCAATTTTATGTTTGTACCAAAAACTGTGCACTACTAAAATAATTCCCCTATAATACAATTGTGTTAAAGTCGCTCTGACAGCCTTTAAACAAACATAAGCCCATGGGAAAATAATTTACCTGGCTTGCAATGGCTGCTGTTTGGGATGCGCTGACACAACTAACGAATCTAATTCTCGTTCTTGCTTTAAAAATTAAATAAAATCGCTGCTCTTTTACTAAACACCACTGGTTTCGAAGACCATCTAAGAAACGTACAAAACGGACAGTGAAAATAAACAGAAGCCGGAAGACACCAGGTAAATGCACGACGAGAACCTTCTTGTTCCTTGTTTCGCAGCTCCATTCAGCTCCAGATTTATGCCGTCTCAGATCAATCCCTGTTTATCTTTGCTGTCCCAGAGCTGTACCAGAGGATGAGCTATAGAACGGACACAAGCTATTTCAAATTCTTCAGTCTTTTTACTTTCATAGGCAGAGAAACATTTTCATCTATTATTTTTATCCTAACAAGACTCCACTACACAAAAGTTGACTGCATAAAGAAGTTTGTATTTGATGGCATATTCCCTGAGCCCTGTCCGGCTATATTTTTCTCACCTAGTGCATTGGCACAAATACATTTTTAGGAAGACATTGAAACATCCATTTCAGCTGTCCTTTCCCAAACAACACAGTAAAAAAGGTTCTGTAAATGTTCAAAAACAGAGCAAGAATAGGGCTGGGCTAGAGAGGGAAAAACAGGAGAGCAATCAAGATTGCTGCGCATGAGACCGTACTCAAGGCTTGCTACAGTTTTCTGCAAGACCACAACCTGCTCACTCTATATGTTTCTATTTTTCTATCTGTAAAATGAAGTTATTAATTCCTCATAGTAATGTTGGAAGGTCTAACTCAGTCATCCTGTGATATACTCTGCAGGATTATTCCTAGGCAAAGAATCTAAATAACACCTGAGATCACCAAACAAACACAAAGACAAAAGGACCAGTAATCTTATTTTTAGTTATAGTTGGACCTGAAAATTCCTTGATTAAATCAAAAGAACAATTTTACTTTAAGGTAACTTGGGTTTAAAGAACATCTGACAAGGATTAGAGAGTACACCCTGTCCTTCCTTCTAATTACCTTTCACCATTAATAAGAATAAACAAATAATAAATACCTTCACCATTAAGAAAAGTGCTCTGTCAACTCTTTACCCTCTAGTCTGGCCTAACACCTTGAATACCAGTTTTAAAAGCTCCTCAATCCATACAGAATCATAACTTTTACCCTTTTCCACATCACATTAAGTGAAAAAGAAAATGGTAGGTCAAGGATATGCATATTAGAAAAGCAATTTCACCAATAAATTTGAGGAATAAACGTATCATCATTTTAAATGTCTTATTTTATGTCCCACTTTTAAACGTCTTGTTTTAGAAATAACATCAGTTTGCATCTCAGAAAACTAACACAGCAAGATACATTAAATTAGTGCCTGTCTAAATTTGAGCCCTGTATCTTTAGTTCAGCTTGACTCCTACAGTGAAAAATGAAAACAACATTAATAAATGTGCACTGATAACAAATCTTATCTTCCTGAGTTCTCTCAGATTACACTAAAATATGACTTTATCTGTCCTCTGCTATACCCCACTCTGGTGTCTGCTGTGAGAAGAGAGTGCAGCATAAAGGCCTGAGGCAAGAGCAAAAGAAAGACTTCACTAGTATTCAAGCCTATGCAGAGGTTGATGAATATATAGTGAAAAAAATTAAAGCTCCTGAGCTTCACAGACTTTATTTCAATTCAAGATGTTACTGAGGAAGGCCTCTGGCATTAACATATTATTGGAATCTGGTTTTGTTTGTTTGTTTGTTTGTTTGTTTTTAGGGAAGGTTTAGGGTAAATTTTGTTTTTGTAACAATAAAAAAAGGTTATGTGACCCAAGATAAGTGAAATGAAGAAATTACACTTAACAAAAGTGCAATACTTTCACTGTGTCCCCCATTACCATAGAGGAGGAAGTAATATATTACTTTTCCATATCTGTCATAAATTTCTACATGCTCTTTTCTTAGGTACGCTAAAAAAAAATGAAATAATTCCCATCACTTGTTCATAAAAAGTGTTATTGCCCTGCTTAAGTGCAATACAGTAAAATCCTCAGAGACACTGGTAAAAAAATCCATACCTTATTTCTTTTCTACAAACAATAGTTATGAAGAGGAAAGTCACAATCTTATGTTACAACCCCCCAAACCGTGGACCATTAGAAAAAGTTGGGGAGTGCTATCTGTAGATTATATAATTGGACTGAGCTAGCCCATAGGTAGATATGGACAGACAGACAGACAGAATTTTCTTAGTGATCACTCCCACACGGGCAATTTTAACTTCTCTGAAAAGTCAACTGAAATGCCAGTGGAAAGGATGTTCCATTTTCACAAATATAGAAGAAAGTGACTAAATGTCACTCAAGAAGAAACTGTAATATTCCAGGAAAAGGTGTGGAATATCTGCAGAAGACTCGGGGCATTTGATTTGCTGACTTCTCTGGCTTGTTTTCTCATTTTGACCTATGGCTATCAATGTGCCAGGTGTTCACTTCAGCACTGTTCATGCTTCAGGAAAAGGGGAAATAACAATTGCACAGTCACAATAGTGAAGGAAGGAAGGACAGGCATTTCCCATCCTATACAACTTTCTGAAGTTCTAAAATTTTTATTCTTTCATGCCAGCATAAGACAAAGAATTTTAAGAGTATTGTGTTGGAAAAAAAAAAAAAAGAAAGAAAGAAAGAAAAAAAAGAAAGAAAAAAGAAAAAAGAAAGGAAAAGAAAGAAAGAAAGCTCTTACTCTCCCCACCAAAACATAATGAGAAAAGAACATAGACAGATAGACCCTTCTGCAAAAATCCTGATGTCAGATGGCTATTAGCCTTCTCCTGCACATTTCTTCAGCACTAAAATTTTCATACTTGATCTCAAGATGAAGGTAAATTCCTCTGGAAGTGTGTTCCTCCTGTTTATACATCATTCTCAAATCTAGATATAATATGGCTTAAAGAAAAATTGTTTCTCTTGAATAAGATTATTTCATTATGTTTTCACTGTTTTTGACTTGTGTTTACACTAAGACTTCTGCTCATAAATTGACAAAATATGCACCAGTTTGCTTTGTTCACTGCTTTCTATTCCCATGACTGTTAAATCAAATGCTCAACCAATTGCTACCAGCATGATGCTTAGGCAGAAAAGAACAAAACTTGGTTTTCAGATTATACAATGTCATTGCTGGCCTTTGAGTTAATGTAATCACTGGTTCATTAATGAGAAGTATCTCATAGGGATCTCATACCTTGTGAGGCAGTACACTCCACGGCACATCTAGTCACAGATGCATAATAAGAGATGTTTGGTGCCTAGCATCTTGCCATGCAACCTGGCTTCTTTTTGGAAGAAACTCTTGGTCATGAGTAGTATTAGTGTTAATTAATAGCAACATGATTATCTTCTCTCTGCAGTGAGTCCTTAGTCATAATACATCTGAAGGAGCTACAAAATAAATAAGAACCAAATATTTTTTGTATAATAATTGAACTAAGTTCCCTTTAATGCATTGTGTTAGTCCTATTATGTGGAGCAAATGTGACATTGCTAATGGAATGTGTTTGAAACAGCGAAAAGTCAGTCAAATATTGATACGATAGTTCTCTGAGTCAATATATGTACATACCTTTTGGCTCACTCATGAGCCTGAGAGATTGGTGCATTTCCTTTTATGATCGTGTCCCTTTACAGACACCGTAGATGCATAGTTCCAGCATAAGAAGAATATAACATTTTGCCCCAAGTACACTAACTTTTATAATTTAATCCATGCAAAAGATACGCATACACACACACAAATACACATATATACATAGACAGTTAGATATTTCTGCACTTAAATTTACCTAAGAGGTTTCTGAATAAATCAGGCCTTTAATGTGTTTACTTTCAGACATAATAGCATTTAAATCAAATGGTTATGATGATACTTGGAATGTATTTGTTTAAGTAGCAATATATCAACATTTTTATCAGAAAGTATAAAACTTTATATAAGGATTATTAGATGATTTAAAACACATGTGCATTTAGCTCACAATTTACCACAGACTAAAATATTCTACTATCTTATGCAAAATATAAATACCTAGAATTCAAGATTTTCTTTTGCATGGAATCTGTAGAAAGCCAACTTGGTAAGAGGTCTCAAATTTAAAAGCTTCACTAATTATGGAATAAACTAAAGTCTGGCTGGGGGAAGAAGAGAGGATAGCAACACAAGGGCAAATAAAAGTAAAATTAGATGGAGGATTCATGAATCACACAATTATCTTGTTTTACACTTTCTTTAAGAGCTGATCAATTAAAAAATGTACAGCAAACAGGTTCACTCTAATTACAAGCAGACGTCTGCTGCCATGTAGAACTCGCTCTCTTTTTTTCTAATCGGTTTGGCAATAATGTAATTGATGCCCTGTCTGGCATTTCATTCAGGCAGCTCGCTGTCAGCGATGTCAGAGCACTAAAATGTTACTGGTGTGTCATGGGAGCCATGCTCAGAGCTTTCCTTTTTACCCAGCTGTAGCCCTGTCGTGTTGAACTGACATTGTACATCACTCAGTATGGTGATGCCAAAACATCTAGCACTCAGGAGCGACATGTAGCAGCTTGTCATTGAGCTGATCTAACCTTAACTTACACCAGTTCCCATCAGCATAACCCAGTGAGCTGTCTCCTTGCTCTAGTGAGAGAGAAGGACACACATAAGGTTGCTGTGGAAGAGCTGTAGGACTGAGGCCACACTACCAACCTGTAGGGGAGGCTACACTGAACCCCACTGTTACATTGATTAAGTACACCTGCTTCCACAGGCTGCTCTTCAGCCACTGTTATTAACGTGAGCGGATACCTGAGGGCTGATACAACTTGCTTTATTAATAGGACTTGGACAGCTGCACTGTCCTGTGAGCAGAACTTGGACGGCTGCATTGTCCTGTGGGCAGGACGGTCTGCCTAGAACTGACCACCTGGAACCACATCTTTGTTTCATCTGAATCACATCTTAGTTCCACCGGCTGAACAAAGCTTTGTCTCATGACTTGTGGTCATCGCTGTCAGGTATATCTATAGGTAAGGGAAGGGGACTCACTTCAGGAGAGACAGATGCAAGTCGCCTCCTCCCTGGTTCGGGGACGCCTGACCAGGAAACTCCTCAAGGCTGAGAGCCCGAATTGCTTGGTGGTACATAGACTCTGCTTTATTTGCTATTGATTGATCTTTCTTTCTGTTCCTCCGATATGTGAATAGCCTATGCCTGCGAATTAATAAATTGTATTCTACTCATTGCTTATTTGTGTAGTGACATTGCCTGTAAGCATAACACAAATCCTGCATTTCAGTTTGAAAGCTGCTCTCATGCACCCTTCCATTCTTTGAGCATTTGAGTTGCCAAGACTGTATTTGTGGAAAGCAAATCAAATCCTTAGCACGCAGTTTTGATCAGGACTAAGTCATCTACAAAGGATAAGTCTATTCTCTACAAATCAACAGGAAACGACTGCTGGAAGCAGCTTCCAAAGCTTTAGCATCAGTCCTGTCTTTATTCCCTTTACTCTGATCAAGTCATAGATTTAAAAATACTAATCCCTTAGAGAGGGTTCCTACACAACTGACCACTTCTTTTGTTTCCCATCTTACTTCCCATTGCTTGAACTTGTGGGCCTTTGGTGACTCCACCTCAGGATAAGTGCATGTAGTTTATTGTTCCTACTAATTAGCCAGTTATTGCTGATGCTGTTAGATTGCCAAAGTGAAATAAGGCTCTGAAAATAGTACTTGCCTTAGATGCTCAGGACACTGTATTGTATGGTTACAAAAGATGATGTCTAGGTCAGGAAACTCATCAACCAAGGCATCTCTTTTCGGACAGTGGGTTTTCACACTGCTTTTGGTTTTGATTTGTATGTTTTAAGACCTACTTATTTAATGGTTCTGATTAGATACAGTTTGTTGCCGCATTTCACATCTCAGTACATTTAGGAAGCAAATGTGTCATTCATATTTCCTGTGTATTCAGGAAATTCTGATTTCCACACCAGAAGCCTGTCTTTTAAGCAAGTTAGCAGCAAAATCTAAAATGACAAAAGAAGGCACATATACATACCTAACTCTGCTAACATCAGGCCAAATAGTCCATTCTTGACATCTTTGGCTTCTTAAAAATGCTTCTAAATGACCAGATCATTTTACAAGTGAATACACGTATTTCTGTTGTTTTACACAGAAACTCTTACTTGTGCTGCAGAAGGCTTTGTAACAATCTATCAGGCTTAGGATGAGTGACAGCTGCCTTTATTTCATTACTCACTGTTGTTTTACATTGAACAATGCTAGAATAAGCACAATTAAATTAATTTCGTTCAAGTTTGAGGTCAACGGCATTGTAGAGTCCACCTATTCCTTCAAGAAAGGATTTGGGGTTAAAAAAGAAAAAGAATTTTTAACTGTGAACTGCCCAGCAAATGAAAAGTGACTTCTGCCACTGAGCAAGTGGGAGCAGAATGAAGCCTTCCAAATGAGTGTGCTCTAAAAAGGGGATACTTGCTGTGCACAGCCATGCTTAGTGGTCTCCTTGGTGTCCTCATGCTTTGAATCTGGGACCAGAACCTTTCCACGTCAGTTACCATGCCACTCAGTAACATGTCTGGGGTAATTTTACAAGTTATATTTCCCATGGTTCTGCAGAATATTCCTTCTCCTGCAGTCAGTGGCAAAAATTGCTGAATTTTCAAGTTTTGTTCACTGCTTGCTTCAATCATTTCTGCAACTATTTTATCCTAACCTCAGGGTTTAGTTTGTAGGCTTGTTTGCTGGCATCCAGGTTGAGTCTTCTCCCCTAAAGGTTCTTTCATTGAAGTTGAACTTTTGTATCAAGTGGAGGTCTCTCTAAAATGCATTGAAAATGTCCTCCTCCTCTTTTCATTTGCACTTTTGTGAGGAGGGAGGAAGGGAGAGAAAAAATGCCTATATTTATTTTTTATTGATATCACTGTAGCTGCAAAGTCAGCAAAGGTTTTGTAACTTCGAATAGCTTTCTCATGTTTTCTTTTTGATGGTTGTTTATGACTCCTAGGTCTGACTTTCCATATATATTTGTTTTACCTTGTTGACAATTTTACTATTACTCTATATTCACTTCCTCCCCGCCTTAACATTAAATGATGCCTATGCTTCTGTTCATAATAGCATTCCACACTGTGCTGATGAACTATTTCTCTCTCCTATCTGAATCACTCTTAAATATATTGCCAAATATATCTCTGAATGTTTCTCCAAGTTTCTCCTGTATTATCAGAGACAGAATCCTGCGAACACAGTGCAAAAACAGTCTGAAAGCAGAAATTCAAATTCTACTCTACTCTGATGGTAGAAGACACGTCTGCAAATAAGCTTTCTTTGCAATTACTTTTAAAAATTTTGTTTTCATGCCACAACGCACAAGCCATGGCTGTTTCTACATTTGTTCCTTTGATACACAAACAACCAAAAAAACAAAACAAATTTCTTCCCTGATTCCTAAGTCACTTCATGAGTATCTTTATGGGTTAAACAACTATTCCCACCAGAAAAAAATGATTTTGTTGGCAGTGATTCACAAGCTGTTCTTCCCTGCTCTTACAGCCACAAAATCTTGATGTGCCAGTAGTGTTCTTTGGTCTATGCTTGTCCATCCCATGCACTTACAACATACGATGAAACTTACAGTAATGTAAGGTAGAAAGTTAGAGAAGTTATTTATGTTTTCTTCGTATCATTCACTTTAAGAGTGAAATACTGGAAGATTATCTGCTTCACATATCATATGTGGACTTTGGAAAACAGTAGTCTCAGTCTAGTGTCACTCTAGATCTGACACTTCAATAACTCCTATTCCCCCACCAGAAAATTCAGGGACCAATTATCAGCCTCTGTTTTTGGCCTCAGCTCATTCAAGACAAGAAGCTGATTGTACATACCCAATGTAAGCATTCAGCTTTATTTTGTCAGTGTTAGGAGATTACAGGACAACTAATACAAAAAGCCTGCTTGGCTTATTATAGCTGAGACATTACTTCTTAAAATTACAAGAGCTCATATTTCCATGCTCTTAGTAAATAAATAAATAAATAAATAAAAAGAACAGTCCCAGAGTTGATTAAATAAAACAAAGAAGACAGAGTTTCTACAGCACACCTCTTCAGACTATAGACAGAAGGCTGGGCAAGGACTTTTCGATAAAACAGCTTCACATCAGCATTTGTCGGAACAAAAGATTCTTTCTGCTGGGAATATATGCATATTTCTTTTTTTTCTTTTTTTTTTCTTTTTCTTTTTTTTTTTTTTTTTTTTGAGAAATTTTCCCAATAGCAAGATAGATTCACACATTGGTTGTACCCTCACAGACAATGTTCTCAGGGCTTGTAGGAGAACTTTCATGGAAGCTTTGCACCCTCTCTCAGCTGAGTGCCCTACCCATTGTATGGCTGGTCATTTACTTTCTAGTTTCAAGCCTTAAAGTTCTAAAGGAGAAAGAAAAACATGAAAACTTTTCTCATCTCCCTGTTTTCAATATTTCAAGTAAGCATGCTAAAAAGATTAAACCATGCAGACAGCCAATAAATCTTGCAGTAGCCTAATTTTTCTTATAATGATGCCTCAAGCAAATCATCTGTGGCAAAGAAAGCAAAAGGATTAAAGCTATCTAACATTCCCTCACTTACTTATCTTCTATAGCTACTCAAACTAGTGCTCCTCTCAGGGGAATTCAAAGTCCTAGTGTTGCTTAATTCCTCTATCAACCAATGAAAAGAAGTCTTTAGTGTGGCTTATCAGACCAATGCTGACAAATCACTTGAGTTTCAAAGAGAGTAACTATTACTATTACTTTTAACAAAATGTTATAAAGCTAAGATATAACAAAGTTGCTGAAAAATATTAAACATTTGGTTCTTTTCATGAACGTTTCTCACTCGTTGAAGAAATCTTTATTTTCTTATTCAGCAGGAGTGGCTCTGATGAAATCTACTGAAATTCATCTGACTTGACCAGCTACCACCTTTCTTATTCCTCAATAATTTCATAGAAGTGCTTTTAAAGCTCACCTAGCCATTATCAGTAACCTTGATGCTGTACATGTTGCATCCAGAAGTAAAAACACATTAGCTGTGCTATTGACTGTCCCACAGATAGAAGGTTAATGTCCATTCTTATATTCCTGGGATCTCTCTGCATCATTCAGTGTTTCCATCATGCAGGAGAAGAGTACCATCTAAGGAGGTACTTTATATTTTGTATAGCATTACGCTCCATTAACTTTCATAGCCTGAGCCACTGTATAATTCTATTTTGTTTGTGAGTGCTTTGGCTAAGGACCTATTCTCTTAAGGGTAGAACTCAAACTAAATTCTTCCAAAGCAAGCACATCTAAACAGAATAAGTAAGAAATTCAGATTTCAGATATCTCACTCAGAGATTCAGAAAGATCATTCTTTGACTCCTCAGAGAACTGATGAGACACAACAGAATAAAATTTGAATGTGCTTGTTGAAGATACATAACTGTTTACTCTGCACATCATACAGCCCTCACAAAATTAAACAACTGTTTGATGAAGATGAGCTCATGGATGAAGAACAGCTGTTTGGAAATGAATCAGATGAAAATAAAGATTGCATTGCAAGCTAGAGGAAAGAACAGATTACAAAATGGCATATTCTCATCTGTTTGATGAAGTATAATCACAACCAGTCCATTCTAAATACAAGTTACTTAATGCTTAGTTCCTCACTGATGGGAAATTTTCATCATACAGTAATATCGAGGAAGTAATTAATTGTGCACTCTACAACTGGCAGGGAGACTCCATTATATTTTCTCTTGAAAAGCCTAACTCTAAGGTACCTTCCCTAGATAGATACAGGCTACAACAACATATTCTTGCATGTAGATATGAAACAGTTAGAACTCCAGAAATGACTGTCAAAGTCAAGGTTCAGCAGCGCTTCCTCTAACTTACCTCACCAAGCTCTGCCTTTTAGCTCCCTGCAGAGTGTTCCATACTGAATATGATCCCATCTTCATTTTTTAGGGTGAGGATACCTGAAAAAGAAATAAAATATGATTTTTCTTAAAAAGAAGACCATGAAGTAAGGTGTGAGGGGCCTTTCTGTTGCCAGGTAGAATAAAGACTATTTGTTGGACACAACATTGTTGTGAGCTGGTCCAAGAATGTTGAAAACTTTCTCAGAAGACTTCAGAACCGATGCAAGCCCCATTAACCTCACATTCTGTCTGCAAAACCAACTTCCTTGACCTTCATTCTTCTAATAAAAACCTTGCAGAACATATGCAAATGTAAAACATATTTTGCCTTTTTTCATCTACATACAATTATCCCCCAGGAAAAGGCAGAAGGAAAGGAGAAAAGAACCACACTGTATAAATTAACAGCTCTAAATTATTAATTCTGCTGACTATTAATAATATTTTCATATGAAATAATGTTTCCTTGTCCTGAATATTTGAAATAACCCATGAGGTTTTATGATCCAGGAATCATATGACTGACTCTCCCTGAAGAATAAATTTTTATTGTTTATCATTCACACATACCAGATATATCAAAATTTGGCTTTGCCGACAGTGCTGGGTCTGCCCTGTACAATTCATGGGGTTTTTCTAATATTTCATTTCTAGATTATTAAAGCAGCCTCTATTTTCAACTAGCAGAAACCAGGAAGCAGACTCCTACTGATATCTCCTGTATTTTATGCTCAGATTGTAAAGCTTGATCTGATTTTGTTACTCACCATCAACAACCAAGACTTGGATGTATTTTCAGAAAAATGAGTCAGTGATAGTGATTTTTCAAAGAAAATTTAATTAAATATGAATGTTATTAAGCATAAGTTTTCATGAAACCAAAAGGTGAAATAATTGAAACTACTTGTAACCATCCAACATTAAAAAAAAAAAAAAAACTCAAGAAAATGAGGCTGCTTGTAACTATTCATTTGATTTGAGCTATCGCTCAGAATATTCCAGCCCAATAACATCAGGATCTAATAATTCCATAATTATCTTATCTGTCTTCAGTCATACAGTACCCATGATGCATGAGGATCTTTTTAAATTTTAGTCTCTGCAGTCAGCCAGTTCCACTGCCTGCTCAGATTGGAGATAGAGGGAGGCTCCATCATCAACCTCACTCAGAACTCAGCATGAGGAAAGAGAATAGGACAGCACATGTATAGGTAATAGCAACTTTAAAAACTTGAGTTTTTACTGGCTATACTATAGAGCTATATAGACATAGGTAAGAGAGGCTTCTTCTGAACCTGCCTACCTTAAGCAGCCCCCAACATACCAGTTGCCATACTACTTCAAACAAGAAAATTAAGAGTGCTAGACTTTCCTGAAAGAAATTGAAAAATCTCCTCGACACAAAAAAACAAATGAATTAAGAACCTAGTCAATACTATAACACTGGGAAGATAATCGGTTCAAGAGATACTTAGAATCCTACCTGGGAAGAACTAGATGACCTTAAGCCACGAAGAAACAGAAATAAAACAGTAAAATAAAATGCAAGGTCATAAATCAAAGAAACAACAGGAATTTCTACCATAAATTGTAAGTTCACCAACTAGAACTGAAAAAGGAGGAGACAAACATACATAAATTAGCTGATTGCAGCAATACCAATAATCAGCAATGGGAAGCAGCTATAGAAAATATAATTAAAAGATGTTTCATCCAATCTGTTTCTAGTTGAACTAGAGAGATTTAAATGCCGTTTGTGTAGCATAATGTGAAACCTAATTTAAAATATGGCTCTTACCACTGATGTTTAGATATAATGAACTCAGACTAGAACAGATGCAGAGAATAAGTACTGGTATGCTGTGGGCAATGAGATGCCCATCATGTGAGAGCAGACTTGCTGCTTTTAATAAAGCAAAATTAAGACTAAATGAAGCTGTTATCTATAAGTCTGGGGTAAACAACTGAGGAAAAGAATGTTTGAACGCCAACAGTGGTGTAATAGGATGTAAATTACAATTAATAGATCAAGAAAATTCTCGTTTCTAGCCTGTCAAGTAGAAAGGTCTGGAACAGTTTTGTTAGAAAGGAGAGATTCTCAGCCTTCAGTTTTGACCAAGTTGAAGCTGAATCCAATTAACACACACTACTGTTACTGAATTACAGACAACTCATACAGTGACTCGCAGAGTGATGGGATGTGTACAGAGAGCCTGCCATACAGCTCAGCAGGACTAAGGGATATTTGAATGCATGTGCAATGAGATCTGAACATCGGAAAACCTCAGACTCTGGATGGTAACTTCTCCCTGTTTCCTTAAATAAAGTTCTATTTCTTGCGCTTAGGAGCCTGGTCTGTTCAAATCAGTCCATTTGCAACAACAGATGTTATTCTGGACTTTTAAAGAAACATCCTTTCCATCCTTATTTTATCTACCTAACATTATATAATTTTGTAGTCATTAGTTAATGTTAAGATACTTTTTTTTGTTAGCTACATATGTTACTTTGGTCACTCTTACATCAATGCTTTCTATCATATTACTATGGTTACATTATTATTACATTTCAATATTCTATTTCATTACTATTTAAAAGCAACCCAAGTAAACAATATAAACAATAAAACCTGATTTGACTTTATTCTCCTTTTTAGCCAACAAATAAGATTACTTCTCCTTTGAGTGGGTTAACTTCTATGTATCAACATAGCTACTATATAATTCATTTAGATTAAGGAAACATTTTAGGCCTAAATTATTTTTCATATTTCTGCTAAACTGGAACCATCATCACAACATAATTTTGTGGTATAAAATATACACACTTTTCCTCAAAGTTTTCTTATATATTAAAGTTTATCTTATACATAGAAGCTATTAAAACAGCTCTCAGCACCACCACCCAGAGCCACCCACTAGTGATAACAGGAACAGCAACAGTGGTGCAGAAGTGTACAGCGGTCACTATTTGATCTAATTCATTTTATTTTTTAAGGAAGGTGCACCTGTGACTTATGAAGGAGGAATAGCTAGGTTTAAGACACAGCTTGTGAATATAACTCCTTATGAAAGGAATTATAAGATGTGGCCGTTCGACACACCAGAGGTTTAACATAGCAGGTTGTTATCACTCTTTGTACTTATCAAACAGTAACAAGAATGCTGGAAGATCATTGCTGCTTCATTGCAGTTTTAGAATTAGAATAACCCTGTGAAGTACAAAACATAAAGACACTGGACAAGGGACACCTCTATCTGCATTAAATATGCCTTAAGCTTCCGACAGAGAAATAGAATGTAAATGCAAATTTTATAATTGAATATGGAGAGTTTACAGTGGCCTCACAATCAACTTGCAAACATTAGAAAAAAATAATAGTAACATAAAATTCAAAGTGTGAAAAGCTTATAAAACCTGGAGGCTTCCTTCTGTCTTTTTCCATTCCCTCCTAGCAGCACACCCAGTATTTAAAAGAATTATATTTGAAAGACCTTGAGAAAAGTAGAACACAGAATGACATGTAGACTACTAAAGGTGTACTTAGAAATATAGAAATATAATCAATGACTTAGGAATTCCTAAATGGCAACATGGTATTAAAGTGAGATGAAGCACCACAAACTGAAGGGGGTTCACTGAGCAGTCAACGAGCGCTCCAGGTTCATACAGCTGCTCAGCTACCACGCTCATTTAGAGTTCTTACCTCCAAAAGGGCATAAGTGGAAGCTTTATCCATCCTGAAATAATGTACTGACACTTCAGTGAAAAGAATCATTAAACTAAGAGAGGTTAAAAAAATAAGGAGCACAGGCCTAGAAGAAATACGTTTTGCAGATGAACATGATTGCTTTAAGATGTGCAAAATTAGTTCCTGGAGAAATCATACAAGAAGCAATATATTTTGAAGTCAGTGAGTATTTGATCTGTCTCAGTATCTTAAAAAGTTGATTCCTATGGACTCGGGTAGTAATAACATGATGTGAATTAAAAACAGCTAAAAGACCATGACAAATAGGAATGATTAAAAGAAATGTATCAATTTGTGATAGTTCAGCCTAAGTGCTCACATAGATAAGATTAGGTCAGTATCTTAGACTGATAGATAGAAATACCAAACCATCAAAGGGGAGATGCAGCTGGTGACAATGGAATACTTAAACCAGTGCAACATCACTTGAAGAAATCAATGTCCTAACCCGCTTTCTGGGTACAGCCCAGACAATCTAGAATCACCCAAAATAGCTCAGTCTATTTCAACTGACATCTACATCTGCATCAGACTCCCAGAAGAATATGCTCTAGGGCATCTCAAACAGTGCTGACGTCGGGGAGGGAGGATACTTCACTGAGCTGTTTCTGTCCTTCTCGCACTTAGATAGAATTCCCAAATAATTCTGGTAGTGGTAAAGAGGATAATACTGGTCATTAAAGGTCACTGACTCTCAACAGCAGTGCTACTGAAGAACTAATGTATGCATTGAAACAAAGCATACCTGTCAATTTTTTCCCTTCTTAGCTGAATGAAAGTAATGTTGATTATTTATATAGCAATAATCATATGTTCTGTTATGATAATAAATACATAGAAATTAAGTAATATAACAAGGATATTTTTGATATTGGTTTTGCATTTCATAATGCATCCCTTATGTTTTCATAGAATCATAGAATCACAGAATCAGTAAGGTTAGAAGGGACCTCTGGAGATCATCTAGTCCAACCTCCCTGCTCAAGCACGGTCACCCAAAGCATGGTAGACAGGGCTGCATCCAGGCGGGCCTTGAAGATCTGCAGAGAAGGAGACTCCACAACCTCTCTGGGCAACCTGTGCCAGGGCTCTGTCACTCTCACAGGGAAGAAATTCCCCCTCACGCTCAGGCGGAACTTCCTGTGCTTCAATTTCTGCCCATTGCCTCTTGTCCTGTCACACGGGACAACTGAAAAGAGTTTGTCCTCGTCCCCTTGACACCCTCCCTTCAGGTACTTGTACACATTGATGAGATCCCCAATCAGTCTTCTCTTCCCCAGGCTGAAGAGGCCCAGCTCGCATAGCCGTTCCTCATAGGGCAGGTGTTCCAGCCCTCTGATCATCTTTGTAGCCCTACGCTGGACTCTCTCCAGTAGCTCCATGTCTCTCTTGTCCTGGGGAGCCCAGAACTGGACGCAGGACTCGAGATGAGGCCTCCCAGGGCTGAGTAGAGGAGCAGGATCACCTCCCTCGACCTGCTGGTGACACTCTTCCTAATGCACCCCAGGAGACCACTGCCTTTCTTGGCCACAAGGGCACATTGCTGCCTCATGGTCAACTTGTCAGCCACCAGCACTCCCGTGTCTTTCTCTGCAGAGCTGCTCTCCAGAAGGTCATTCGCCAGCTGGTACTGGTGCCTGGATTATTTTTCTCTAGGTGCAGCACCCAGCACTTGCCCTTGTTGAACCTCAGGAGGTTCCTCTCCGCCCAACTCTCCAGCCTCTCCAGGGCTCTATGAATGGCAGCACAGCCCTCAGGTGTATCAGCCACTCCTCCCAGCCTGGTATCATCAGACTTGCTGAGGATGCGCTCCATCCCCTCATCCAGGTTATTGATGAAACAGTTGAACAGGACGTGACCCAGACCTGAGCCCTGGGGGACGCCACGAGCCACAGGTCTCCAACTAGACTCCACGCCACTGATGACAACCCTCTGAGCTCTGCCTTTCAGCCAGTTCTCAAGCCACCTCACTGTCCACTCATCTAACCCACACTTCCTGAGCTTCTCTGGGAGGATGTTCTGGGAGACAGTGTCGAAAGCCTTGCTGAAGTCAAGGTACACAATGTCCACTGCTCTCCCCTCATCTACTCAGCCAGTCACTCCATCACAGAAGGCTCTCAGATTGGTTAAGCAGGATTTCCCCCTGGTGAATCCATGCTGGCTACTCCTGATCACCTTCTTTACCTCCATATGCCTGGAGATGACATCCAGAATGAGCTGTTCCATCACCTTACCAGGGATGGAGGTGAGGCTGACTGACCTATAGTTCCCTGGGTCCTCCTTCTTGCCCTTCTTGAAGACTGGAGTGACACTGGCTTTCTTCCAGCTCTCAGGCACCTCTCCAGTTCTCCAGGACCTTTCAAAGATGATGGAGAGCAGCCTGGCAACAACATCTGCCAGCTCCCTCAGTACCCACAAGTGCATCCCATCCGGGCCCATGGATTTGTGGATGTCTAGCCTGCCCAGAAGGTCTCTAATCCTATCCTCCTCAACCAAAGGAAAGTCTTCCCTTCTCCAGACTTTCTCCCTCACTTCCAGGCTTAGCAGTGAAGACTGAAGCGAAGGCATTCAGTAATTCTGCCTTCTCTGTATCCCTTGTCACCAGTACTCCTGCCCCATTCAGTAGCAGGCCCACATTTTCCCTAGTCCTCCTTTTGCTGCTGATGTATTTGAAGAAGCCCTTCCTGTTGTCCTTGACGTCCCTTGCCAGACTCAATTCCAGCTGGGCCTTAGCCTTCCTCGCAGCATCTCTACATACTCTGACTGCATTCCTACAATTCTCCCAAGTAGCCTGCGCCCTCTTCCACATTCTGTGTATTTTCTTCTTCTGTCTGAATTTGGTCAAGAGCTCCTTGCTCACCCATGCAGGTCTCCTGCCCCTTTTGCTGCACTTCTTACTCAGAGGGATGCACCGCTATTGAGCTTGGATTGAGCTTTCATTACTATTACTCTCTTCTAATTTTCTATGAATTGTATAAATTCCTTAGTGGAGATGGATAAGCTTATTTTATTTAGATAAAATAATTCAGATATAAACGTTAATGCTCAGACTCATTCTACAGTTTTCCTTTGGTGCCAAATATTATGTGCTATGAACATAAAAACAAAGTCAATCCTCACCAGAATCGGCGCATATTCCTCTAGGATGCCCATGTATATCAGGAACTGGGATGTCCACTGCAAGTCTGTTCTGCAGACTAGAACAGTTCTAGCAACAGCACTGACAGTGCCTTGGCCTGTAGAGCTGGACTGATGCTACTGCTACAAGCAGTGAACAGCTCCTTCCCGAGTCCTATAGTCACACTGGCATAGGGAAGATCAGCTTCAGGAGGGAAGCATACTCCAAGATCTCTTTTACACCTAGAGGCAATGGTTGAAAATAGTATGAAATAGACAGATTAGAAGTCAAAGTCAAAGGCAACATAAATTAAAGTCTCCCAAGTGACTAGTTACTTTTTTTGTTAAGCTTCAGATTCCTTTGTGCACCCCTCCTAAGAACATCGGATCTTTTCTCCAGATAAATCTACAGAGCAGGGAGGAGTACTACAACTCCAGCCCGCTGTTATCCCAGCCTTGTGTACTGCTCACTCTGTCTCATGCGTCTTCTAGCAGGGAGAAATTGTGCTGTCAGAACCCCGAAACATTACAACTAATTCTGCTTTCTATATTTGCTTTTTTTTTCCACATCCTGACTCTTTTTTTTATAAGGTGCAACATAAAAAGGTGCAATTTTGATACTGTCCAACTTTCACACCATGGCCGTCCCTCTTGATACACATCTTCCTGTTTCATATATTATTCACTCTGAAAAGAAACTTTAACAGAAAACATAAAGTTCTCCATTTCCCACTAAGCATTTCAACAAATGTAATGACAGGAAACTATAGAGAAGGTGAAGGATTAAGTAGTTCCATGGACTTTTATATTGGAAATAGATCTTATTCAGTTGTGAAATTCCAGTTCTGTAAAAATTTCAAAAAAATAAAGAATTTTTGTTAGAGTTCATTCCCCTTCTCAAATTAAGTTGTTATACAGTATTTAGAGAAAAAAATAGCATTTTATAGTTATTTAATTCTTTTGTTTGATAGAGTTTTGATTTTACTTTGTCCACACAACTTCAATATAGCCCAACATGTTGTGTTACATAAAATTTAATTGCCAGTGTATATAGTTATACTGTACATGTTGCAATGGGAAATTACAAATGACGAAGAGGCAGCAGTAATTTACAAGCTAATTAAAATGTAATTAAAAAATTGACAGTCAAAACATAAGGGAAAACTTGGAAAGCTTTTAACAGTGACAAATCCAAGATTTTGGAAATCTAGATAGTCGTTTTACTTCTGGTTATCTAGTCGGAATAGCTATTCACCCTTCCCATCTGAAAGATACATTTACTGATTCTAATAAAACCTGCCTCCTTTAGTAAAAAAATCTATCGGGTATGATAAAAAGTAAAAGTGGTTGATGTAAACTGAAAATACTGTAAAAATGAGACATTAAAAGAAAAAGAAAAAAAATAGAACTTAGACTATTTAAGGGACATATTTCCATGTCCAATAGAGTACTAGCAAATGTATTGTGAATATTCACCTGAATGTGAAAGCAGAAGAAAAGGCCAGAAGGTGCACACTGTGTGAGGGCAGTTTAAGAGATTTGTTAGCTGGTTAAAAGACTAATACTTTAAGAATTTTCAAGAATGAGAAACAAAATTTCCTAAAAACTGCATACTTTTTACTTTTTGCCATATTCAGTGTTAAAAAATGGTTTTATACCAAATTTATAATTTTCTATGTTGTTTAGACAAATCACCCATAAAGAAATCACACTAATGTCAGTACAGGCATCCTCACTTGTTCTAACCCTGCTGCATCACTAAAAGCAATAAGCCATAACAGACCAAGACTGCAACTTATAGATCGGTTTTGCTATAGAAAACGTTATTCTTGTCCTCCTTTTAGTCTTTGTCATATCTGCCTTGCTCCCCTTATTTTCCAAAAGCGAAACATTGCCTCAGAAATGATGTTTGGCACTTTTGTAGAATTATTTATGAAGAAATGACAGAACACATTTTTTGAGCTCTTCTGGATCTCTACTACCTTCTACCTACTCCAATGGGTCTGAGAAGCCACCATGGAAGTCCAGTAGTGCTATTCAAGTCCTATAACACTCCATTGTTCCTCTGGTTTTCTTTACTTTTTGTGGTCAAAACTTTACTTTCAAGAAGTTTTTTGTTTATGGATGGTTGGTTTTCAGGGAAGAAGCTTAGTTGCTCATACATCAAGTGTTAAGGCTCCCTCTGTCATCTAAGTAAAAAAAAAAAAAAAAAAAAAAAAAATCCACAGCTGATTTATCCCATCTGAAAATAAGATGGGACGAATCACCCTGTGAAAGTGCCAATCTCTTCACTGATTGCTAGAATTTACACAGCCAGCTTTGACTGGCAGCCAGGGTTAGACACGATAAACGCCATTCTTAGTGTCATCCTTACTCAATTCCCAGTGCCTGTCCAGGAGCCAGTAATACCTGTGAGCTTACAGATAGACTGTAGTTGCTGTAAATTTTCTGGTGTTTTCCTGAAGAGAAAACATACATACTACTTCATAACTATAGTCAGAGACTGAATTCACCTCTCAAAAAATGTATATCACCGAGAAACCAAGAACAAATTAGATGAATTTGTTTCAACTACTTTGTACTTCTCCAGGCAGAAATAACAACATGAAAAACAGACCACGAAAGAATAACATTTCTGCAAATTATTCTTAAAATGTTTGTGGATAATATTTACACATCTGCCAGCTTTCCTCTCCCCAGCAAAACAGAGCTCACTAGCTAACAAGAAAGCTTCAAAAAGTTTTGCACTTATTTTCAGTTTAGATAAGCACATTAAATTTCAAACATTCTTACAAAAATTTGCGTAACCCTTTGAAAGCTGGATTTGGATCTCGTTCTCATCTATTTGACCTGTGTCACTTTACTGAATTCAGTAGCAGTACTTCTGAGCTACACCACAATAAATGAGATTCTGACCTCTGAAGTTTGCAGATTGGAGTGGATTCAATGCAAGAATTGCATGTCTTTCAAGACTCTCAACACTTCTGATTCCAGCTGGAAACTTCTCAACAGCAGCCTCTCTCAAGGTATCCCGGCATTTCTAGTGCTGGCCAGCTCCCAGAAATTCAAGGGCTGTAAAAATGAGAAAGATAAAATATATCGAAACACTTCAGAATCTCTACAAAGTCTGTATCACACCTGGAAATTAGACCACTTTTCCATCAATACCTAGAGAGGAAAGTCAAAGTGAACAGAGCTGTTTAAATTCCAGACTAATTCCTTCTCCTTACCCAAATTCTCCTCCAATCTATGCTGAGTGCAAAATGATGTTTCATTTCAAGATGCATAGTGATTCAAATACCAGAGTTCAGTTCTTTGCTTTCAAAAGTGCTTTTATGCAATGAGGAAATGAAAGGTACTAAGATAAAATCATGCTACATTCTTTAAATCTGTCCACATGTATTACGCTGAGGACTTGACCAGTCCATCATATGTCTAAGAGAAAACAACAAGAGGAAGGAGGTTCATATATTTCGCAGAAGCTCAGCTGTGATGAACTTCTCAGCAGAGATTCACAGTTAAATTCTCATGAAGTATTTATACAAAGATAGCGTGTGCATTCGTACCTATCAACCAAAATTTTAGCCTGATTCTTGGGTTTACACACTATGTTTCCCTGTCAATTATCTCTACTAAACAAATAAAGTTTATCTGTAGAGCAATATATTTTTCTCCCAATGGTACTTTCAAAGTAAAAGCAGGTAATTATACTGACAGAAACAAAAATGGAGGTGAGGAGAACAGTGTTTTCTCCAATTTGTGCATGAAACTCATGATTAATTACCTCAATTTTCTTTCGTTTTTCCTTACTTACTTTATGTTCTTTACATCCATCACTGAACTGTGAAATATGACCCAAACTTTAGTGCTTCAGAGAGCAATATCTCATTGATGAAAGCAGCTCAAATAAATATATCTTAGAATCATAGAATCATAGAATCATAGAATCAGTAAGGTTGGAAGGGACCTCTGGAGATCATCTAGTCCAACCTCCCTGATCAGCACGGTCACCCAAAGCATGGTAGACAGGGTTGCATCCAGGCAGGCCTTGAAGATCTGCAGACAAGGAGACTCCACAACCTCTCTGGGCAACCTGTGCCAGGGCTCCGTCACTCTCACAGGGAAGAAATTCCCCCTCACGGTCAGGTGGAACTTCCTGTGCTTCAGTTTCTGCCCATTGCCTCTTGTCCTGTCACACGGGACAACTGAAAAGAGTTTGTCCTTGTTCCCTTGACACCCTCCCTTCAGGTACTTGTACACATTGATAAGATCCCCCCTCAGGCTTCTCTTCCCCAGGCTGAAGAGGCCCAGCTCTTGCAGCCGTTCCTCGTAGGGCAGGTGCTCCAGCCCTCTGATCATCTGCTTTTCTCCAAAAGCAGAACAGTAAGAGAACAAATATTGCACAAAGAGAGGACATAAAATATAAAATCAGATCGCTTCAGAAGACAGAGCTGTCTCGGAAGCTCTGTCCAGATGCAGTGGATGTCTGTTCTAGCATTTCCAGTTTTTCATTTGTCGTGCCTTCCTGGAGCTGCTGTCACCTGAAGACTTCACCCTCTCTAAGAGAGCAGCAGTCTGCTGGGCGTATTAGTTCTGTTTGCAAGAAACTGGCAAAAGGGACTCAGACTCTCCGTGGATCTTTAGTGCTGTTGCAGCCAAGAGACAGAAAATACACAGAGTTAAACTATGGTAAAGAAGAACCAAGGTGGAGGCATATGGTTTTGAGGGCAAGGGGAATAATTTTCCCCGTTACCCGAAAATTTCCGTTAAGTAGAGGGAGGACACACACAGCCTTGTGTCAACAGCCATTTAAAAGAAAAGAAACCTTGCTTTACCTATGAAAGTATCACAGTCCAACCACAAGGACAGGGTTCACACATCTTTTTGCTTCAGTTAAGCAATGTTTCCTAAAGCTTCTCCCACTTGAAAACATTAATGAGAAGAGCTGCACAGCGGCTTGAGTAGGTTGAACAGCCAACGGAGGGATTTGGAATAATCTCTTACAAATTATGGTCTTAAACACATGAGTTAACAAGTGTGCTTGCCCATAAAAACATCACGTTACAACAGAGGTTTTCACTTATGCCATGCATGACAGGAGACTTGAGATGACTCTGTCACGATGGAAAACCACTCCCTAATCCGTAATAATATTTCTCAATGTTCTCTGGCAGTAAAACCACAGTCTAAAGGGCAACATGTCACAGGCTGCTTTCCTAACTGTGAAAAGAGGGTGGACATGTCTTTGCCTAACTCTGACTGATTGCTTCGTCTCCGTGAAAAGGGTCTTAGTACTTAACATGTCTTATTTAAAACACCAGCCCAGACATCTATTTTTAGCTCACATAGCTACATAAAAAGTTTGCAAACATTTATAGACTCCAACTTTAGAAAGAAAAATTTGTAAATAAAATAAACATCTTGGTTTTTAAAAAATCAGAACTTGAGGGGACACAGCTCTTGAATTCTTCCAGCTGGCAATACTGATGTTACCCTCTTCCTTTTCAATTTTGTCTGGCATTACTAGCCATAAACAGTATATTTGTCTACAGCTTTGTGACTTTGCTATGGTCAGGGTAGGGAAGCAATCCGTGGATGTCCTGCTCTCTTCCTCCTATGCAATCATGAGATACCTAGTGAAACAACTGCTAACAGCTTTGGGCATGGGAAAAATAGACAGTAGCCATATACTGAAAACAACAGGGTTTGCTTATTCTTTGCATATGTCTGTGTTGCACTAGGAGAGTGTTAGAGGGAGTCACAGAAACTAATTGGCTCCATAAAAGCCCATACCTTGCAACATGGTACTGCAAGACAGCAAACACAAATGAAGAAGAAATAAGAGACAGGAATTGTCCTTTACCACCCCTCATCCATCAGGAAAAAAAATATTTTCTCAAATCTACTAATTTCGTGTTTCTCCATCACTTTATTTTGTCTGCAAAGCTGGCAAGCTTTGAGTCAACTCTTCAACAGTCAACAGTTTGATATACATTTATACGGTATCTTGATCCACATAGGAGTGAAAGAATATTGCAATAAAAATTAACAAGCAAAACTGAACAGATCAGCAGCTGTTGATCCCAAGAGACAACACTTAGGTAAGAAAGGAAAGAGACACTGTCAAAATTATCCCAGCTGGTGGTAGGTTTCTACAAAAAGAATTCTCAATGTTGGCAAAATCTGTACAAAAGAAAAACAGCAAGTTCACTCGGGCTGAATTTTACATGAAGCTGAAAAACAGTAGTTTTTCATAACACTAAGTCCTCTATTAATGTCCAGGAGAAAAATATCTTGAGAATTTTCCCCATGAAATATATTGGAAGACTGAATTCAAAAAGAATTACATTTCCCCACAAACAGAGAAACAAACTTCCTTGCTTTGCATCAATTTTAGGAACCCATAAAACTCTGGTGGACTTTAGGGCATATTCCCAACCAATGACATAACATGCTTCAAATCGCAGTACCAGACTAAACATTAATAAACTCTGGTTTTCTGTTTTGTTATTTTTCTAGCTGATTGCTGTTCACAGGAAAGAAGCTACTGGCAGATACATTTAACATTTTATTTATTTAAACATTAGCTTACCAAAAACAAAGAAATAAAATATTATCCTGGTGCAAATTCTGTTCAGTTTTCAAATTAGCTTGTCATTTTCAAAAAAATAAAAATGTATATGGCAAAATATTTTTCCATAATAAATTTATAGAAAAAACTGTAAAAATACCAGCTGTTCCTGACAAAACCTTGAAGCAAAATTAACACTTCTGCACAATTTTATCAGCTGCAACCTCTAGGCAGTAGCTGAGTTGATGATCAAAAATAGCTATTATGCATATCTGATATTGACTGAAATAAGGAGACTTCTGACACTGCACTGCAGTCTAATTGGAAAGTAAGATGGCACAGAGAGGTCAGCTCTTCTGAAGGTAAGAAAAGTCCGTCTTCCAGGCAACATTAATATGAATTCAATAGAAATAATATCTAGTCCACCAGTCCTAATCAAGGTGCTGCCCAGCTAGTGCTGCATTTTTTGTAGGAATAGATTAGTGGACAATGAGCCAGGCTGCTGAGCTTGTGCTAGCTACCACTAAGGAAAAAAATATCACAAAGACACTCAGTGAATTTAAATTTCACACTAAGGCAGACACTTACTTCTATATCTGAAAGGAAAGGAGACAAATAAGCACTCTAGAAATAAGTCACTAAATTACTGACTTGGGGCTGAAAATAGAACTGGAAGTGCTATTTTCCACCTAGCTATGTTTTTAAATTGGCACTCACATTCAGAATAAGATACACTGACACACTGTGCTTGTGTCTATTCTGGAGTTCAGCCAACATCTGCTTCGACACTAGGTTCTCCTAATGAAGGGTTGTCATCAACATTTAGTTTTGGCTGCACTGGAGCGCTAGCAATCATAACCAGTAGCAAGAGCTAGGTTCATCATTATATCTAGGGTTTCTTCTAAATGAAACATGAACTTCAGATGAAGTTGTACTGAAATGTCTTGACAGGAGAAATTGAAGTCTAGTTATGTTCATACTTTTCAAAAACACGTGCTTTTCCTTCCCTTCCTCCACCTCAACAAATGGCCTGGGAACATGCGCATTTCTGTCTTGGAAAACACCGTAATCAGCCAAATGGGATAATTTCTCACACAAATACCACATTACTGCTCTGCTAGCAGACTCCCTGGTCTATAACTGCAGCTCCTATCCAACTCACTGGAAGCACAGCACCAAGTCAGGCACAGTCTGCAGCTCTAAGCAAGGTGACCAGGACAATCCAAAGACAAATTATTAAAGCCTCTTGCAGACCCGCCAAAACAATCCTTCACTACTACCACCCTCTCCTTTGCTTGTCTGCTTAACCTAGGCTTAGCAAAGTGTTGGAATACCCAATTTCCTCTTCCTCAAAACTAAAGTGCTTGTGTGCCTAGGTTTTCAAATGACTGCAGGTGCATAGCCTCCACCACGTACAACACAGCAAATTTGCAGATAACAATTTCTTTGGAGTCGTGCAAATGTCAGCAAAACAGAATTTCCTCTTGACTTTTCCCTTTCCTTCAGAGCAGGATCCAGGAAGAAGATATCAATGATTTAACCTGATAGGAGAAAGAACTATATTATCAATTGCCTTATTTAATCTAGAGAGAATCAATCAGCCTCTGTTCCATCAAGCCTTCCAGACAGCATTTCTCCCTCCATCCCAGTCTGTTTCATTTTAACCCTGTCTGATACTCTATTCAGTTATGAGGTACTAAATCCTCACATTTATTTAGATTCTTAGTTTCCTATGAAAACAAATGTCAAACTGATACTTAATATCTTAAAGGGGCTGGCTCTTTTGAAATCTGAATGTCCATTTCCTAACAAATCAGAGAAATATAAGCACGCATGCCAAAGGAGATGAGCAAATATTTGGTAGCAAACAAAAGAATGATGTGTTCTAGGTAGATTTCTCCTCTTAATCAAGTGATGTGGAGTTTGTTTTTCTCATTTCGTAATACCTAAACAGGCAGAACAAAGCACCCTTTTTATCATAAGGAATTCGGTTATGCAGGCAGTCGTTTACAGACAGATAGCTTTGGGAGGAAAAAGGTTCAAAAATGCTTTAAAGAGCCAAGTAAAAGACAATTCAACCAGTGCAAAACAGTTTATTTAATTTTTCTTAGGCCTTTTCTAAAAAAAAAAAGTTTTAAAAAACGTTTTATTGTTCAGAATCTACCATAACAACTTACTGAGATAGTAGTGAAGGGGAACTTATCTTCCCTCCTCGATCCTCTGACACCCTCTCAAAACAGTGACTACAGAGGGAAGAAGAATAGCCAAATCTACGAACCACTTTTAATACAAAATTTACAGTGTTATGTGATAAGTAAGTAACTGGCATCACACTAAGAAATGTCATCAACAAATTTCACAAAACAGGCTATACTTTCTTGAAAGTAGTAATTCTGACATGGCCACCAAAGACACCACTACCCAATAAAACTTTCCACATGGACTAGGCCACCTCAACTAAAAGGCCAGAAAAGCAGTAACAAAAGCCTTACAGATGGCTTTAAAATGGTTGCTCAAGGCAGAGGCAACTAGATGCTCATTAAATACACTACCAGATAATATCCATCTAGAATTATGGCCTAGGTTTCTCTAACTGTAAACAATATCGCAGAGGAAGTGTCCCTTCCCTGTTCTCCTGTTTCACATTTTATTTGAATAAACACATGCTAAGGCAATTGCAACTTCAAAATAATATACCACCTAACAATCAATACCTCTATTGAAATATCTGATACCAAAAACCACGATAACTTAATCAATTTGTTGCTGGGCTTTGCAGGCATGCCACATTCACCTAACTGTATATTTGGGAGAAAAAGGTATAAATTCAATTACTCCATAAAATGATTCACAGGAAATAATCGCAAATAAATAAATAAATACTCCTACATCATTTGAAACAAGAAATGCCAAGATGATGTCAATACATTTAATACCCCAAAGGTTGCTGAAACAGTGAAAGCCATGCATGAATAAAGAGAGGAATATGCTACAGGGAAATGCAGTAAGTTCATTTTGTCCTTAGGCCAGTGGAATCTAATCAGGAGTCTGTGCTATTTTTACACATTTTAGAGAACATCACCTGAGAATTTAGATTGTAAGAGGTCTGCACAGTACAGAAAATAAATTAAGTAGATGTTGTTATTATACTTGTAGCTAAATAAATGACTTCTCTGTTAGGCTTGACAAGGTAGATTGTATAAATAATTCCCAAGGATAACTTGCTAACGCTTGGCTAGTTGGGTTGATTCAGCAATTGGCAGTGATAACTCAGCCTGATCTCCAGGGTATGGTTTAAGTTCCACCACAGAAAATTGTAACTTATTGTAAGAACTGATAATTTACCGTGGGATCATATACAACCAATGTAGATATTGCAGAATCTCACAACGGCTATTTGTATCATTGTATTAGAATGTGTAGACCTATATAGAATACAGTGGAGAAAACGAAGCCATAACATCAGTCCAGAACACCCCAAAGAAAACAAAAACACAAAATATATCTCTTTTATAAATCCAAATTATAACCTCATGGACTTGATGTTGGGATCTAATTTAAATCTATCATACGGACAAAACTTTGCTAGTTACTCTCTTATTGCCTATTACTTTTACTAAAAAAACAACCCAGAGTCATGGAAAAAATCCTTCTGAATGTGAAAACAGGAAGATTACCAGTGCTACAACTCAGCCAACAATTTGTTTGGCCAAAGGAGATTGCCACTGTACAGCATCAGCTTCAAAGTATTTTGTGCATTTTCTGCCACGTGTTTGATTTCTGCCCTATTACCTTTAGCCACCTGTCATTCTCTCCATTTTGAAACTCAAATCATCCCCTGCTGCTGCTCTAAACTGCTTTATCTAGCATGGCCAATAAGTGTGAGGGTTATAAATGGCACCCTGACAGCTGGGCATGCCCCAGGGAGAAGAAAGAGCGGAATAAAGGGAATCAGGCTTGTTTAGTGCCAGTCTTGTTGCTAACTCTCAGCATAAAAGCCTGAAGTTCGTATTCATCGCTGACTATTTCACAGCAACCCTTCCTATACTAACGGCTAGCTGAATCACAGCTTCTCAACGGTATCCGGCAGGAGCAGATGTAAATACTTCTATCAATACAGTATGTTCTTCTAAAATAGAGTTAGGAAGATTTAACACCTGCAAGCACAATGTGAAAAACCAACCACCTGTCGCACAATAACTTGCTTTTCCTCCCACTGACAGTGAGAGAAGGGGAGGTCCTAAGAGCAGTCAGCGAGCGGCATGAACCCAGCGTGTGACCCTACAGCGCCTGGCACAAAGGTCCCCCAGCAGCACCACCACCAGCAGAACTACTTTGCAGCATCCTCTGCGAGGATTAATATCTCAACCACAGCAGTATCAAAAGACTTTAAAGTAGGAACAATAGATCGGGTGACTCAGCCCAAACACTCACGTCAGTACAGTCTCCATCCCAACCAACTGATGAGACACCATAAAAAAGGGAAGGAGAGGTGGCGTCCAAAAGCTGCTACCAAAATTCTCAAAGCTCTGATTCTCACATAGCCTTTGTTGCTAAATGTACTTGAGGGGATAAAGCAGCTTGAATTTCACTTTTCAGAATGGAGAAACAGTTATACATAAAGAAGAGATTTAGAACATAAGCAAAAGTTTTGATGGGCAGCAGAAAGCTTGATTTTAGATTTTTTTCCTTTTAGATTTTTCTGCTTTGCTTCTCCTTGCTAATGTTTTGGCGTTTTTTTATGGGGGGTAGTACCACTCCTTTGTTTCAAGAATTACTTATAAGTGCTACCTTGAACAGGTCAGGAAAAATGAATTATACATTTTTTCTATGTATACATTTCTGTATATAGAAATACATATTATATATGTATATATTAATAAAATAAAACCTTTACTCAAAGAATACACTATACTTCACATAATATTCCCCTCATGACCAAAGGGTGAAAGAAAAGATGATGCATAACAGATGCTACATTCTTTCCTTAGTGCAGGGAACTCAGCTCCTAAGGTAATAAAGGTAGTAAATATATATATATATATATATATGTACATATGTATGCATGTATATATACACATATATATATAAAAAAATATATATATATAAAATAAAGTAACATAAAGTCTATAAAGTAGCAGAAGTCTACAACATGGACTCAGAAACAGCTACCTATGAAAACAACCAGACCTGGGTGATACAGGTGGTGGAGCTGCTGTTGCTGCTAAACGCAGTCCTTATTAGGTGTAAAATTTAAGAAGAGTTCTATTTTCACAATTCCCAAAAGCATATCGGATGTTTTCCAGGACAAATAGAAAGACATGAGCTATGACCTCAAGGGTTTTCAGAGACTTGACATGACAAGTGAGGATCACAAGCAACGTCAAGGGGATAAAGTGAAGTATGTTAATGGAATATTATAACTGAAGCATTAGGCACCACAAAAAGCAAGAGATTTAAGATGTAAGCTTTCCAAAGCTACATGGCAGCTTTGCCATGTTGCACAGCCTGCCTGCAATATATTAACCACAGCTTGGGTACTGAGGGAGCTGGCAGATGTTGTTGCCAGGCTGCTCTCCATCATCTTTCAAAGGTCCTGGAGAACTGGAGAGGTGCCTGAGGACTGGAAGAAAGCCAATGTCACTCCAGTCTTCAAGAAGGGCAAGAAGGAGGACCCAGGCAACTATAGGCCAATCAGCTTCACCTCCATCCCAGTAAGGTGATGGAACAGCTCATTCTGGATGTCATCTCCAGGCATATGGAGGTAAAGAAGGTGATCAGGAATAGCCATCACGGATTCACCAAGGAGAAACTCTGCTTAACCAGTCTGAGAGCCTTCTCTGATGGAGTGACTGGCTGAGTAGATGAGGGGAGAGCAGTGGACATTGTGTACCTTGACTTCAGCAAGGCTTTCGACACTGTCTCCCAGAACAACCTCCTAGATAAGCTCTGGAAGTGTGGGTTAGACGAGGGGACAGTGAGGTGGCTTGAGAACTGGCTGAAAGGCAGAGCTCAGAGGGTTGTCATCAGTGGCGTGGAGTCTAGCTGGAGGCCTGTGGCTAGTGGCATCCCCCAGGGCTCAGTACTGGGTCCCATCCTGTTCAACTTCTTCATCAATGACCTGGATGAGGGGATGGAGTGCATCCTCAGCAAGTCTGATGATGCTACCAAGCTGGGAGGAGTGGCTGATACACCTGAGGGCTGTGCTGCCATTCCGAGAGCCCTGGACAGGCTGGAGAGTTGGGCAGAGAGAAACCTCCTGAGGTTCAACAAGGGCAAGTGCCGGGTGCTGCACCTACAGAATAATCCAGGCACCAGTACAAGCTGGCAAATGACCTGCTGGAGAGCAGCTCTGCGGAGAAGGACCTGGGAGTGCTGGTGGCTGACAAGTTGACCATGAGGCAGCAATGTGCCCTTGTGGCCAAGAAGGCCAATGGTCTCCTGTGGTGCATTAGGAAGAGTGTCACCAGCAGGTGGAGGGAGGTGATCCTGCTCCTCTACTCAGCCCTGGGAGGCCTCATCTCGAGTCCTGTGTCCAGTTCTGGGCTCCCCAGGACAAGAGAGACATGGAACTACTGGAGAGAGTCCAGCGTAGGGCTACAAGGATGATCAGAGGGCTGGAACACCTGCCCTATGAGGAACGACTGCGAGAGCTGGGCCTCTTCAGCCTGGGGAAGAGAAGACTAAGGGGGGATCTTATCAATGTGTACAAGTACCTGAAGGGAGGGTGTCAAGGGGACGGGGACAAACTCTTTTCAGTTGTCCCATGTGACAGGACAAGAGGCAATGGGCAGAAATTGAAGCACAGGAAGTTCCGCCTGAGCGTGAGGGGGAATTTCTTCCCTGTGAGAGTGACAGAGCCCTGGACCAGGTTGCCCAGAGAGGTTGTGGAGTCTCCTTGTCTGCAGATCTTCAAGGCCTGCCTGGATGCAACCCTGTCTACCATGCTTTGGGTGACCGTGCTTGAGCAGGGAGGTTGGACTAGATGATCTCCAGAGGTCCCTTCCAATCTTACTGATTCTTTGATTCTATGATCTACATTTCATTAAGAAAAGAAAATCAAATTCTGCTTTTGCCCACTGTAGAAAAACAGAGCCATTTTTGAACTTACAGAACTGGAATAAAGATCTTCTTGTAGCAATGCATATATTGCCATATTCCATGTAAACAGATAAGATGATCTTGATCTAGTAAGAAAATTTAATTTGCAAAGATAAAGCTTAGTGGAAATCAATGGACAACAAATACAAATTCTGCTGATACGTGCTGAATACTGCTTTTTAAGATTCCTCAAATTCACCCTGAAGCACACCAGATCATTCCCAGAGTCTTCCTTATTTTAAGTTTCTATATCAAGTGCAATTCAGGTATCTAGTGCTATGAATTTTAACTCTGTAGGTAGCGCATTTAAGAAGTAAGCACCAAACAGGCAGGTGACTGAGAGCCCCTGTGGCAGTAGTCTCACCAACACCAAAGTACACCGTGTAGGTAACCTCCCTCCCATACAATCATCTTCCCAAGGTCACCCAGAAACCATTTTGTCTCTAGAAATGTCTCCATGAAAAAAAATTTGTTAGATGAACACCTTGGTAGAAAATCAGATGACAGACTTGCTATAAGAGGAGAACGTTCAGCCACTACCCATCAATTGGAACTAAATAAAAAATACCAGAATTAAGTGAAAGGCTTCAGCTACAATCTCTTGAGTGTTATCTACTGGAGGTAACTTTAAATAAGTATAGTGGAGACACACAAAGTAGCAGAAGTAGAATTTTCTAAATCTAAACTTTAGATCATTTAAAACATCAACAGCACCAATGGATTTAACCTTTAGTATCGTCTTCATGACAACTGTTACAATATGACATGTACACAAATTGTTTCAAACAGCAGTCATTAATATTTCAGAAATTCAAGAGAAGAAAAGACTATCACAAGGACAAAGCTACCAAATAATGAAACCTAATATTAAAGGAAGATTGCAATCACAGGGATAAACAAAGTACAGCTAACTGAAGCAACTTCAACAGGGAAGGCATTAGAAGAAATTTTGCTATAATCTGGCTGTAACGGCTGGTTAAAAAATTGAAAGAGTATTTGAATACCTTAAATTCCACCTAAAGGAGATTACTGCTATGCTATTGTACTTACAGAATGAACTGGCTTTTCTAATAACCCACAGAAACTCACTTCACAACAAGTAAACAGAATTATATAAAAGCCTTTCCAGCTATGAGGGTAAAAATCTTTATAAGCAAAATACAGAGATTAGAAATAGAAGACAAGATTGAGAACAGAAGAGAGGAAAAAACAACTTTAATTTCTGCCACAGGAAATAAACAGCACATCCAGCTACTGTACAGTACAGCTGAACAGCAATTTGCATAAATAAATAACTTAGTATTTCATGCCAGCTCTTTTCATTTATCTCATTTTATTCACAACCTCCAGCTCACCTGACCTCTATTTGCTTCAACTACACTTAGACTCAAAATCCACTTCCGTATTAATTAGCTTTCCCATTACCATATTCCCAAGTATGTTTATGCACTTGCAGAAAACTAGCACATTGGAGCGTTAGGGCACTAATAACTTTTCCCTCAAACAATAATAACAATAACAAACAATCATGATAAGAATATCAGCATGGACATGTATATCTTCTGTATGGTTGTACTCTATCTATGCTACCTGCTGAGGAACGTGACCACATCAATGACATTGTGTAAATAATAAGAACAACAATTTTAGCCAAGTTATAGGATATAATAAAATTATCCTTACAATTCATGGTTTCTCTGCTTGAGCACTTCATACCATCTTGAGTCCATATAAATTACAGTGTATTCGTGTGGCCTGTGGCTATTGGAAGTGAGAGTAATTGCCTTCTGTTATGAAATGGTCTGCAAAAGTATGAAAGAATTTTAGTGAATCAAGGACAAAATGTAGAATTCAGTTAGGTAATTGCAATTGCTATGGCTCTACTTCCTTTCTCATCCCTGCCTTTTCTTCCCTCATCCCTGAGTTCATTCTGCAGGAACAATTTAGACCTATTTAAGTGATAAGCCCTATTCAAATGACAATGGGATTTAAAAAATAACAGGTGGAGGAGAAGAGAATGAGGAACTGAGAGAAGGAAAAGGTTCAAAGTTGAGAAAGAAGAAACACAGAACCTGAAGAGAGGAAGTAAGGGCAGAAAAGACAATTGTGGCAATTCAAGCTTTAGAATGCCTACAAATTATGAAAGAGGGTCTACTGAAAACATCGGACTATTCTTCTGGCAGTTTCTGAATGTTTCTGGATACAAGATTATTTAAAGAATCACCAAAAGATCCTGTATTCTACAGTTTTCAAACAACACTTTTCATACTAGAGTCATGGAACTCTAACTGAAATGGAAGTTCAATTTCAAATGTATTTTCCAAGTTATTGGGAAATGCGTTCCCAAGCAAAACAGCATTTATTTCAGAACTGCAGAGCTCATATCACTCTTTGTGAACTTAAATTTTGAATTGTAAAAGGAAGAAACAAACAGAATAATAGGAATTTGTGGAGTTGTGGCACGTATCCACTAGAGTATTGCAAATTTTACATAATAATGACAGAATTTAGGATGTCATATAAAAAGAAAAAAAGACAAAAAAGAGAAGAAAAGAAATAAGGTTTTAACTTGGCTATTCAGTAGGACAATTTCCTTTTAAACCAAATTTGTTCATATTCACGCACAATATGAAGGTTTTAAAATACCTGAATACGTAGGAAGCAGGGTTGACTGTCACTATGAAAAGTTAAATTCTTCAGTAAATGTGTAATTAGGATCAAGTCAGTGAAACGAGTTATTGTATCAGGTAGGGGAGAGCACTTTGGAAAATATTACAATACTTTTTCTATAAATCAGTAGTGTAGTTCTACCTGCGTTATTATGTAGCCTATTCCAAACAGAACAATACAGAATTAGATCGTATTCAAAGAAAAGTAGAAAGAATTATCAACCTGGAGAAACTCTGATGAAGAGAGACCGAAAGGACACGTATATCTCTATGTAAGGACAAATTACAATAAGGAAATGAGAGCATTTATTAAATATGCAATATGGAAAAGATAGGTTAGCCACTTCTCTTGCAAGAACACAGAATATTCAATTAAATTAAAAATGAATCTATTTCAATATCAGTTTTAAAACTTTTTCACAATCTAATTGAACATTCTGAAAATCACTTATGGAAGAATTTATGGACATCCAGATTCAGAGATATTCAAGAAACACCTGCAATTCACGTAGGCAACAACAGCAGTCATGTTGTTAATAACATCTTTGCTTTTGGAGAGCAGATCACACCTTCTATAAAAATAAATACAGCTAGTCAGAAATGTCTTCTCCAATCCATGGACAGCCACAATTGCAGTAAGGTTCTGTGGAAGGAAAGACACAAAAGACTAACCAAAGAAACTAGAAATGCTTTTTAAGGCTCAAAAGAACTGAAGTAAAGGAGTTACTCTCCTATTCTCCCTCCCCACAAAATGTTATTAGGAAAAAATACATAGATATTACTTGCTCTTGCCAAAGTAGGTTGAAAAATCTCTTTTCTTTTCTCTCCTAATAACATACACTAATATTCACACAGTAAGACAAGTGAGAAGATTCATGTCTACTTTGGTTGATATAACCACCAATATGAGTATGTATGTAAAAAAGCATAACAAAAAAAAAAAAAGAAAAAGAAAAAGAACTGAGACCTAATTACAACAAACCACTAACAGAGGTATAAAGATCACGAAAGAGAGAAAAAATCCAGCAGTTCACAGAAAGTAGGAAGAAAGATCCCCAAGTAAAGCTATTTTATATTCAACAACTACTGTATTTTATGCTTTATCAGCAAATTTTTATACCTCCCTCTATTTAGAGGTAATCCAGAGTTCACTACAGTTGCAGCACCCACTCCATTTTAAGCACTTGGTGAGAAAGAGAATAGATGTAGAAAACAGTATATGATTGGGTCTGACCACCTTCACACTGTGATTAGTCCATGCTGACATCTCAAATGCTGTAAGCAAGCATAAAAAACCTTTACACTGCAGTGAAATGAAGTAATTTTTGAATATTTCTGGCTCCTATTTTTTACCCTTTCCCCACAAGCAGATGAATTCTGCAGTTTGTTTGGGTTACTCTTCCTAATTTTGACATTACAGAAATGCTGTACACGTGTGATACCACATAAGCAGTTCACTGTGATGAACTAGGAAAGACTAACCTCAAAGTCGCAAGTAAGCAGCCTGCACAACAAACATTTTGTTCCAACTTTCTCTTCTATTGATGCATTTTCTGGTCCTCACTAGAAAGCTGCAATAGGAGTAGCTAAATAAACAAATCTTCTAAATCAAAAGTAAAAGACAGATTGGGGGAGACACTGAAGAAAAATCTTTCTGTCACACATACGGTTCTTGTATATATTTATAACTCAATATTTCTTAGCTTTGCTTAAACAGAGGAGTGGCTTTCAGAGATTCAGAGGATCAGAAGAGCACTCAAAAAGTCATCTGTTTAGCTCCCTACCCAAATTGCTTAAGTTATTCCTGACATATTTTTGTTTTATAGACCTTTCATAAAAGATATGCAATAATAGAGACCACACGATATCCAAAAGCAATGTAATTCAATTGTATTAGAAAAACTTGAATTTTCCAGTGCTACAGTGCAAGCCTGTTATTATTATAATCCATCAGCAATACAGAAGAGGATTTATTATTTCTCCTCTTTCAGGTCTTCGTATGTGACCTTAGCTCCTTAGCCTTCAACAATGCTGTCTTTTACTCTTTCCGCCCCCAAATCACGTTCTTCTGACCTCTGTATGCTATCATTCTCTGCACCAGATTCTCTTTAGCTGGTCTACGTCTTTCTGTATCCAAAAAGATGCTGTGTGCTGCCTAATGCTTTACAATTGCAGAACAGAGTAATAAGGATTACATAGCTCGTCCTGAGGCTATATTCCCATATATTTATTCTAGCTTAGCATTTCCAAGTTTTGCAGTGGCAGGATGTTAACTTCTGTTGGTCTTGTGATCCACAGCTGATCTTTTTCCACAGTATCACTACTTACCTAGTGGTATGTGCACTATTTTAAGCTCATGTGTCTAAAATTGCGTGGATGTGCTTTCTCAGCAATTGCCATATGGTAATTCAGTGAGATATTACCATAGGTCTCCAGTCTACAAGTATCAGACATAAAGATTCTGAAGGCAAAAGGTTATTTTATTAATTTCAGAGTGGAACAGCTCTTGCAGAAATGTTAATGAAATAGATACATAATAATAGTTGTAGTATATCTTTATACACCTCAGGACGGAAGTAGCAAATGAAGTGATTAACTGTGAGATGATGATGAAAATGGTGAAGGAAGGGTCTCACAAAGGGAAGACTACCGAATGAAAATCAAGTATAGCTTTTTTTTTTTTTTTTTTTTTTTTTCCTGAGTACATTACAGGGCAAGCGACACAAACTGAAACAATAAGGGCATTCAATCTTTGTCCTGATAGATGTGTAGCTTATACTTCGCAATAGGTTATTTTATTACTGTACCTGCCAAGAAACTCTCAAACTTCTTTTCCAGACTGAAGTTCTTAATGCCAAATGTATGCTGTTTTGTCTGAATTAGAAAAAATAAACAATTGTGACAGCAGCATCCATAATTAAATCCTCACAATTTTTCATGGTTTTCCAAGTTTCAGCACACTGAAAAGACCTCATGCCACATACTCTTTCAAGGGAGCCATCTGAACCTGGATCAGGAGCAAAAGCTCTAACCCAGCATAATGAATTTTATTACCTGTTAATTAACAATCAAGAATATCTGAAAAAGGTTCTAAAATAAGTTATTTATAGAAAGTTAAGTAAAAATGAGATGGGAAAACTAGATAATATTTACATTTGAATTATGTATCTTACAACAATGCTAGAAATTGATATTAAACTTAAGAAATGGACCATTAAAGGATGAATATTAAAAAATCTATTGTCACTATTCTCATACTACTGGGACTGAGGGAAAAACAATGGGTCAAAGATGTTATTCTATGCATACTAAATTAGACCTAGATAGATACTAGATTATATCTTTGATGATTATACTCAAACCTTCATGCCCATATCAGAAATGCCCAAAACACATAATCTAATCAACACTGGTAAAAAATAATTTAGAATTTAGTAAACTAAGTTCAGGATTAGTCTGAAACAATACAGATAGAATCATAGAATCACAGAATCAGTAAGGTTGGAAGGGACTTCTGGAGATCATCTAGTCCAACCTCCATGCTCAAGAAGGGTCACCTAGAGCATGTTAGACAGGGTTGCATCCAGGCAGGCCTTGAAGATCTGCAGACAAGGAGACTCCACAACCTCTCTGGGCAACCTGTGCCAGGGCTCCGTCACTCTCACAGGGAAGAAATTCCCCCTCACGCTCAGGCGGAACTTCCTGTGCTTCAATTTCTGCCCATTGCCTCTTGTCCTGTCACACGGGACAACTGAAAAGAGTTTGTCCCCGTCCACTTGACACCCTCCCTTCAGGTACTTGTACACATTGATAAGATCCCCCCTCAGTCTTCTCCTCCCCAGGCTGAAGAGGCCCAGCTCTCCCAGCCGTTCCTCGTAGGGCAGGTGCTCCAGCCCTCTGATCATCTGCTTTTCTCCAAAAGCAGAACAGTAAGAGAACAAATATTGCACAAAGAGAGGACATAAAATATAAAATCACATCGCTTCAGAAGACAGAGCTGTCTCGGAAGCTCTGTCCAGATGCAGTGGATGTCTGTTCTAGCATTTCCAGTTTTTCATTTGTCATGCCCTATGCTGAACTCTCTCCAGTAGCTCCATGTCTCTCTTGTCCTGGGGAGCCCAGAACTGGACACAAGACATGAGATGAGGCCTCACCAGTGCTGAGTAGAGGGGCAGCATCACCTCCCTCCACCTGCTGGCAACACTCTTCCCAATGCACCACAGGATACCGTCGGCTTTCTTGGCCACAAGGGCACAATTCTGGCTCATGGTCAGCTTGTCCACCAGCCCTTCCAGGTCCTTCTCCACAGAGCTACTCTCCAGCAGGGTAACCCCCAACTTATACTGGTGCCCAGGGTTATTCTTCTCTATGTGCAGCACCCTGCACTTGCCCTTGTTGAACCTCAGGAGGTTCCTCTCCATCCAACTCTCCAGCCTCTCCAGGGCTCTATGAATGGCAGCACAGCCCTCAGGTGTGTCAGCCACTCCTCCCAGCTTGGTAGAATCAGCAGACCTGCTGAGGAGGCACTCCATCCCCTCATCCAGGTCACTGATGAAGTTGAACAGGATGGGACCCAGTCCTGAGCCCTGGGGGACGCCACTAGCCACAGGCCTCCAACTAGACTCCACGTCACTGATGACGACCCTCTGAGCTCTGCCTTTCAGCCAGTTCTCAAGCCACCTCACTGTCCACTCGTCTAACCCACACTTCCAGAGCTTATCTAGGAGGTTGTTCTGGGAGACAGCGTCGAAAGCCTTGCTGAAGTCAAGGTACACAACGTCCACTGCTCTCCCCTCATCTACTTTCTAGAAGTATATTCATCTCTATTACCAATAAATGTTCACCTAAATGTTTTGGCATTTTTCTGACCCTTTCTGTCTCCCATCCTTGTGCTCCATACAGCGTCATCTGCAAATTAAGTAGACTTCAAGCACAACCTACACTCATACCTAAGGCTGTTTTCTTCTTTTGAAGCAGACTTAAAAATGAAATTCAGCATTCTACTATCTTAATATTCTGCTCACTGAGACTGGTTAATTTATTTTCTTTAAAGACTCCAGAAGGCCCTCCTGTAATTGAAGACTGAAGTAAACATCTTTGCAATTCTGAGATGCTATCTTTCTGTGAGGCCATAGTTATTTCATGATAACATCCCTCTTGATCCCCATAGAGATGTTAGCAAAAATGTTAGTTGATGCATACTGACTGCACTGTAGGATACAGAGCCTCCTAGAAATATAAGCAAAAAGTCTCTGTCTTCTTGTCTTACCTATTAGCATTTCTACATTGTACATTTTCTGTATTTCAATATATCTAGACATAAATAAACCTTATGAGTTAATATCAAAATTTGGTTTGCATTTGGTGCAGTTGCTCTATTACTTCCATTTGTTTTTAACAAAAATCCGACCATTTTCTTTTGTTCTGAAAGAACTACTTGATCCTATAAACAATTACTTCAACAGAATGTTTCATAAAACACCTGTAATGATACCTAGGAAACTACAGAACATTGAAATATAAACTGTAAGTTAAGCAACAGCGTGTGTTGAAAGTTAAGTCAAGTACATCTCTATACTAGCTCGTAGCAAATAAGTGAAAGAAGCGGATTCTTTTCTGGTGCAGACAAGCTGTGTATCAGTATCATACCAACCACTTCAGAGTTTCAGCACAATTTCCTTCTTCCCCATCATCTAGTCTATCCAGCTCTGTTTCCCTGAATCAGCCTCTAAAGGAGAAATGTCAAATTAAAATCCAGTGAGGAGAAGAAATGAATTTGTATACTGTTTATATAGCAATATATTCAGCAGCATATTGTGGGATGTTATGACTTAAAGCAGTGCTGTAGAATGCAAGCAACAAAGAACTTCAGCAGGCTCCAGGGAAACTCATAATCATAAAGTCATCTTAGACAAGGATAATAAAAACATAGTTAGAGTAAACAGACTTAGGATAAAACACAAGAAGAAAAATAGAAATGACTACAAGACCACAGTACAGACATTATTTGTAGAGAATGCAGAGGAATTAGCTGTGAAATAATAGAAATGTCATAGCAATAGAATTAGAGGTCATTAAGACCTTTCCTGATACTGCTTGCATTTCTGAAATGTCATATACAAACTTAAGAGAGATGCATGGGAGTTCAATCTTTATTTTACCTAGACCATTTCTCAAGCAACTTTTATATAACTTTGTTAATGATGACAGTAAAATACTCCTAGGCTTTCATAATTAAAGGTATATTGCTTTTTCTCATTACCTCCTCGAAGCTGTTGGCTGCAAATTCAGACATTGTGGACATCTCAGTCTGATCAGGCAATACATCCTAAAACACAGTTAGATTGTGATTTACGGGTAGAGAAGTTAGCTAGCTAAAAGTTAGAAGGAGGACATTTTAAAAAATATTTCAGTAAAGAGACTCCTGATAGTCTTTAATATAATATCCAACCTATTTAGCTTTTGTTTATGGTGTGCATGTTAATTATATATAATTACATATATCAAAAGTTGTATGTAGACATCTCAGTGATCCTCTTTCAGTGCTTTGGAGCTATTTTATCTATTCTTTACTTAATCTGGAAACCTTCAAAATACAAATTCAGTCTTCTAAAAATATACTTTTCTCCCCTTTATCCTTTGATTTATAAGTGGAGAAAGAGGGGAACAAAAATAGATAATAATGATAATAAAACTATGATAAAAAAAAAACATTAGTGATAAGATGTCCTATTCATATTCCAATAAGTATTTTAACAATTTTATTTTTAAATGAGTTAAGATGGGTCTAAATATATGATATAATCTCAGTTAAAACTCTTAAAAAAACAAGGCTGTGGAAGTCATAGGACTCATTTTAGACATAAGATCACATTACTAACACGCATCTCAGTCATGACTTCCTTCCATTGCCTTCCAAAGATTCTTCATGTAGAATACCTGCTAAAAGTGAGAAAGCATCTACCTACCACCATTTCTTACAAATCCTCAATTATCTGAGCAACATTAGAGAACACTACATTTGATTCAGCTGCACAAGTAAAGTGAAATAGGAAGTCACAATTAAGATATACCTTATGAAGGGTTCTGTTCAAAATGCCCAAAGGTCAATACTATTTATAGAAGTCACTTTTTTGTTTTTTTACCTCATTCATAAGATACAGAATATGAAGTCTTCTGTAGAGACCTAATCTATTTTAACATAACTAAATTTTAATAAATTGATGGTCACCTTACTCTAGTTTTAATTCTGTTATACATAACAGGAAACAATAAATAGGATCAGGAGGGCAAACTATATCCATGCAGAAGCTATCCATCCACCTGTTTTCAAGATTATGGAAATAGAAAAATTTAGAAAATACAAAGAACACAGCTTGAAGCAATCATTTTTATTTACATTTAAAATATAAAAACAAAGTTTACTAGAAAATCCCTATACAACTCAGTCCTGATTCACAAACTATATACTACAAATCTGAATCAGATATACTGTATTCTACGTATGGCATTCAAGTTTAAAAGCTGGCCTTAAGTGAGAAAGCAATTTTGTCATTAAATACTGTATTTCAGGATTCCAGAGTTACAGCCTTGTTGCTAACAATCAAACTGCTGGACCATGAAGCCAAGCAGAATTTCAGGACCAACAAACACTGGATTATGCTCAGCCCATTAAAACCGCAGAAACACCTGTGCTTACCGTTGTTCCATGCCTATAAATCAGTCAGCTAAAAGGACAGTCTTTCTGATTCTGTTAAAGTACATAGGCACAAGCAGTCAAATTAATGCTTATATTGCAGACTTTTCCTCCTACTGGAACTATTAGTTTTCATAAGCATTGATTCAAACTGGAAAGGAATTGGGTCCTGTGGGCCTTCATTTTTTTCTAGTCTTCCCCACCACCATCACCACCTCTGTCCAGGGAGCTAAATTTCTTCTTCTGATACCATGTAACATAACATCTAAGTACTAATAAAAGCCTTTATTTACCAGTAATTCACATAACTAGCATTTAACTGTGAGGCACGGCTCTCCATTTTCTCCAAAGGTATCAGAAAATTTTATTTGTGTTTTTATGCAGGAGATGTACTGTACACTCTGCCGTCCTTCCACCTTCCCTAAGAAAAGTCAAGACCCACTGGAAGAAATTCACATCCAAGATTTACCAACTGAAAATGAGAGCAGGTCTTCAACTCCAAAATATTCTAGTCACAGCTAAGTAGCAACATTATTTTCTTTTTCCTTTAGCACTGTTCTCATCATTTGAATTCATTATAGAGTAACACAGTTACAACATTTTAAAGGCAATGACTTTTTTTCTCTCTTTGTTTTTAAATGAACAGAGAGAAAAAATTGCTTTGAAAATTTATTAGGCTGAACTTTGCCCAGGGTTACACCTGGGGCAAGCTTCTGACTGAGGTGCTGCACACAGCATTTGCATGTAACATCCCTCTTTGCTTTATTCCAATTCATTCAAAAAGAGCTGCTTAACTTCCCTTAATCATCCCACATTTCTGGTGTTTCAAAGTGGTTTGGTCTTAGCCAAATACAAACCTCCAGCTCTGACAAATCAGGCACGGGAGCTGCCCGTCTCACTCCCGCACTGCTGCTAGGACGATCCTGAATCATTGCTGGGAGGGCTGGCAGCAGCCCGCAGCCACACCAGCAAGCCTGAACTGCTGCACTGGAAGAGGGAGCTGCCTACTAATAAAAATAACTTTTGTTTTCTTTTTCTTGTGACAGCTGCCAGAGCATAAATCTAAGTATTTTACACTTCTTTTCTTCAACTATATTAAGGCAGACAGGTGCCTCATAAGCTATGGGAATTGCAGAACAAATCCAGACAAACAATAATAGAAGCTAGTCTTTCAAAAGGCATGATACAAAGGGACAAAAAAAAAAAAAAAAAAAAAAAAAAAGTACTGCAACAGTGAATTCTCCAGAGGAGCTCCCTGCCCTGGTTACATGCCACATCATAGATTCAGTAACTACTGAAATGTAAAATGCCAGAGATTTTTCTTAGTCTTCGTATTTTTGGGTAGTGATCCACTGCTTCTTTATTACACTTATATTAATGAAAAATAAATATTTTGTGGGTGACAAAGTCAATACACAGGTCTCTCTAGAGTTTTAAGATAAATCATTTCTTTACATCTACTATACAGCCTCAATGCCATTGACTCAGCTGTATAAATAGGACCTTAGATTCCACTGTCCTTAAGGTATAAATGCATTAAAGTACTTTCAGATGAGCAATAAATGTAAAACCATCTTGCAAACTATTATGAGTTAAAGTAATCTTTAAAAAGGCAAGGTAAATATTTCAGAATGGTTAGTCAAGTGCGTGACTGCTTTCTCATCTGAAATGCAACCTGTCAGTCAGTGTACAAGGGAAAAGTAAACTTTGAAAGTCTTTCAGAAGCTAGAAATCCATTTATAGAAGAACAGAATACTCATGCCTCACTGCCCTGTAGCAAACCTCTGATCCTACTGTTTGCATGCTTCTTGTTTGATTTTTCCATGCTGCCTCACACCTCACATTAGTCATCTGCATCAGAGCAAAACAAGTGCAAACAGTTGTTATGGTCTGCTACACCTGTTTTATATAAGCATAAGTGTCTATACAAAGCCTCAAGGCCTTGGAGAAGTAGGCACTGTGGCCATCTCAAGAGATGAAAGGGACCTGGGCACCTAATTCGAAGGCATATACTAGGTACACAAGTATGATTCAACCCCCAGGAATCATAATGATCTGAAGAAACATCTAAGATAATGTAACTTGTGGGTCATACAAATGAATACGTAAATGAAATTGAAAATGAATAAAGAAAACTACATAAATGGTGCTTGTATAATGCACATAGAGTTTACAGCAGTTTTGGTTGGTGTTGTTATTAATGCAGTTTTCGTCCGTGTATAAACAGCCATCTCTTACATATGGCAACAATTCTAATCTTTAGCCTTGAGCTAGCTGGCCTACTAAACAAAATATGTTGCAGTTTTAAGTAACATAACTCCTCTGCTCCTTCTGTGACCCATCTGCAGCTTAGACATTAGTTCCCATTGTGGTCAGCTTCACTGAGGCATAGCTAACACAGCTTTGCACACCTTCTGCCTCTGGAAGATACAGCTGCATGGTAAGAGAGACAGAGGTGCAAAGGGAATATTCATGCCATCTTAACTTTAGGTGCCAAACTGAGGAGTCTAATCATCTCCATTTCCACTATACTCAAAGGACACAAGGTAGCATCTGTATTCTGCATGGACTATACAGTGAGTCTAGATTTCTAAAGTTTGTGAGCATGAATTCTCCTCCCCACCACATTATCTCAGAGCAATTGTATTTTTATTTGGTTTTTGATTTCTCATAAATGCATTTCCATATCAAAAAGAGTGAAACATCACAAGAAACAAGCACTGTAATGCAGCTGGGCCAGCCTGTAATCTAGGACGTCCCATAAAAACTAGTGGCGTTTGGCCACCCCTCAAAGTGCTAGAAGCCTAAAAATATCCCAACTCTTGTTTGAAGTGATGAATTACTAAGGGGAATGTAGGCATTTATTCAAACATGAATTGCTATAACAGCTCAATAAATCCCACAATTGTCTCTGGAACTTCAAAAAAAAGATTCAAGGTGGACCTTTGACTTTTATTCAATTACAGGATCTTTACAGTTTTCACTCCAGTCATTTTCAGGGTAAAAAAGAAAGCAAGCTAAGAAAACTTTGGCTTCTATTAAGCCAGGTTTACTAAGGAAATGAAAACCAGCTAAGCTGGCTTATCATTGGCTAAGTAGCAGCTCCACTTTGGAGTAAGGAGGTTGGTTAGGTAAGAGACAAGTAGAGGGTCAGATATGTCTGCTTTTCTGCTTAGTGCTGGAAGATAACATATAATAGGATGAAAGCACAAAATGCAGCTACAGACAGATTTTGCTTATTGCTTGAGCTGCCAGGAGGAAAGGTCCGTTAGAGGTCCTACTCTGAAAAGACAGACCCAAGAGGAAGTTTGAAGAGATAGAACACGAAAAGGGTTCAGGGTATTTGTTTAAATGCTGTTCACTGGGGCTTCAGGCAGCAACAATGGTGCCAGGACTTTTTCCAGCATCAGACTATAAATCAGTGCCTGGCAGGCTAGCAGATAAAAGCATGTCTCAGAGGAATACTGTCAGCACAGAACCAGAAGATCTTCAGGAGAAAGACAGTATCTGGCATTTAGCTAATGGCCTCACTGTAAGAAATTCCTACTTGTGCATACTCGCTGACCCAGAGCTTTGCAGGGGTTTTATTTAGCTAGGAAAAGCTGTTTTTTTAATGTTTATTTCCATGCCCTGAAGGTTACTGGGTTTTGTTGAACTGCCAAGGAAATCCTCTTTGCAGAGAGAGCCTTAGCTCTAACCAGGGAGCTCTCAGACTTAGGAGCAGATGAACTAAAATCCTCCAGTACATTTTAACTGCTTCCTACAGGTCGGCAGGGGAGGCAGCCTGCCACAGCTAGGTCACGAGCCACTCTCTCCTATACAGAGAAAAACGTTTTAGCAAGAGTGGAAAGGAGGCAGCAAGACAGTACCCAGGAGTTACGTCTGATGGTCCTCTCTCTAGGTACCGCCCAAATGGCTCCCATGGACATCAGAAAATCAGGAGACAAAACCAAAAAGTGACTATCTACGTGTGAAACATTAGCTTTAACAGTTCTTCAGCACACTTTGCTTTCATTTCTGTTTTGGGATGGATCTAAGAACTGCCACCATACACAGTTAGCATTTATTTATTTGTGCATTAGTTCTTCCTTCCACCGACACAGATACCACTGCAATTTGGAGAACTTGTGAGTTCTCATTTTCTTTCTTTTCCTGCCATATATTAAACTAAAACTGACAGTCCAGAACTCAGCAGCTGGGGTTGTAGATGCTACAACATCTAATTACAAGAAGCTAGAATGTTAATTTCAGTATTAGAATTTTCCATGTATCCAGAATAAATTCCTGTTGTTAAATATATTAGCAAATTAAAATAGAAGAGCACATTGCAGTTTACAATAAAAGATTATTTAAGACCTCATTCCTCTCCCTTCCTCCCACAAAAATTGTCAGAGCAGTAGCTGCTCTCACATTTTTGAAAAGCAGTATCAGCCAGTAAGTCTACATTTTAAAAGAGCATTAGCTAGAAAAAAGTAGATAAAGCAACAACAGAAATGTTTTAAGTGTTAACATCCTTTATAAGGCACCAGTAAAACCTCATCCCTAATACTGTGTACAGTCCTCATCTCCCAGGAGGAATAAAAATTAATTCAGACTGGAATAGGTGCAGGGAAAGGTTTCTGAGATGATCAAGGGAATTTAGAACTGATTTTAGTAGAGAAGACTAAAAAAAGGCTGGTTCATTCACTTAGTGAAATCAAAGCTGACAGTGGATATTCAAGCTCTCTATAAATACATCAAAAGGTAAACAGCAGGGAGGGAAAAGACACTATTCAAACTTAAGGACAACATTGACACAAAAGCAAATGGATATGAAGTGACCATGAATAAATTTTACCTAGAGGTGAGAAGAACTTTTCTCAGCATCAAAGGAACAGAGCTTTGGAAGGTTCTTTCAGTAGAGAGGGAAAACTTCTTAATTACTTCTTAAGGTCTAAGTCTGAGCTCAATAGATTTATAAAATAATAGCAGCAAGTTAGATTAAATGACAGTAGCCTTCTATTTTGCATCCTCGTTTGTTCAGAATTTAAGCTGAGGGTATTTTGGATATTTTGTAGGTATCTGCAGATAAGATAGACAAGAACTAAGGTAAGTCTCCATTATATACATCTCTTTTTCACTTGCATGAGAGCAATAATTCACATTACTTTCAGAAAATGTTTTGGTCGAGATAACATGAGGCACAGAGCTAGTTTACTCAAGGATCCCCAGATTAAGCTCATTTGCAACGGGTACCAGTTCTCAGGGAATGCAGAGTTTTAGCTCTTGGGACTATTTTTTGTACTATCATTTAAGCACATGGCCAAGCTCCTCAAATTGAAGTGATAAATGATTTCTGTTTGATTCAGTCTTGTACGATTAATGTGCAACTGGTCAATAATCCATTCTTTCATTTGATTTTGTGCGTTTATTTTTAAATGTCACTGCACTGCTGAGTTTGGTGAAAACATGTTCCAACATCACTGAATCACTGATAATCTTAAGGTAACCCCAGCCTATTTATATATCCAGTCAGAAATCCAGATGTAAATAAGGCATTTTGGAGACAGCCTGAATATTCAGTGGTAAGCCATATCACTAACTTCAGTTTGGAAATGAGCATAAAAATGAGAAAGTAAACTGAATACATCCTTCTGAAGGACTCAGAGGAGTAAAGCTGCCCTGAAAAGGGTACTGAGGTTCTTCTGTCATCACTTAGAGAAGAAAAAGAAATGCCACTGATATTTTTTTACAAAATGATCTGCCAAGATCAAAACGCAGCCATATTTTTTCCAAGGCATGAGGCAGATTCTCTTTCAGAAGCTCCAGCAGTGGTGTATGAAACATTTCACCGATTTGGTTGGGATGTTTGCGTTGTTTTTCAAGAAGCTTAGCTATCAGTTCTGTAGTTTCACCTTGGTTAGAAGGGTAAGCAAGAATAGCGAAAATATTATAGTCATGCAGCAAGCTGGAGATTAATGTAACTGCAATAGCAGTGGCTGATATTTCAGCTTAAGAGTTCAGCTGTCATTACTAACTTCCAAGAAATGGTGCATTTTCTGTTTTCAAGGAGGGCTTTTTTGGGGGGTGAGGGAAGGGGAAGAGTTAAAAATATCCAGATCCTCATCTCCTACCAAGTTAATCTTTGTTTGGAAAGGTGAGAAAAACACATTTCTTCTGAAAAAAGGCAGAGCCAAGTTAGCAAAGGGTATGATCTGCTTGCTGTGAACAGCTGGAAATTTCACCTTCCAAATCTCTTGTTACCAAAGCATCCTACAATGCTGATTATGGCCTTGATTTCTCCCTCTGACATCTGTCTGTAATGTTGGGTATTTTGCCATATGTGCTAAGCTTCCAGTTTGAGAACAGGCAGGCGTTCAGTGGAGTGTGGTGTGCCGAGGGGTCGTTCTGGGGAGCCTTTCGGACCAATTTTTTACTCTAAGCGCCTGTAATTGAGGGGGCTGTTTAATGACCCTCAAAGTCTCTTCTGAAGTTTGTTCCTCATTAACCTCCTGTTTGTTATCAGCAGCTTTCACAGAAATTTAACTTCAGTGGAGCTGTGCTGATTCACACCACTTCACCCAAAGAGAAGGATTTTGCAGGTGATTAAGTAGTTTTGGTGTGTTTTAAGAGTAATTTCCACAGTAACATATTCCTCTAAGTTTGAAAGAAATGAAGAAAAAAACAAAAATGACAATAAAAAAGTAAATTGACTTCTATGTCCTAAGGATTTGTATTCCAAGAATGCTCATAGACAACATTTGGCAGTTAACTGGACACCATATTGTTTAAGTATAATTTATATAACAAGTAAAACAAGTAAACTTGTATTTACTGTTGAGAAATTCAGGATACACGTTCAAAAGAGCCTTTACTTTCTGAAAAGGTCCATGAATTTTCATTATCTGATTAGTTCCTCCGATAGCACCTCCTCAGACTCTTCTCTAACCTCCAAGCAATGTCACAGCTAGGGTAAAAAGCTGGTCCCCTCCAGCTCCTGCCTCTAAAGCAACATTCTCTATCTTTCTACATAATCTTTTTATTTTCCAAATGATTTTCTTCTTCTCACATATAATTTTAAATTAATCTATTTCTAGGCTTACTGTGAACACTACAAAGACAGCAGTTTTGCTATATTTCATGATGCTGAGGCTGAATGCATTGCCTTTCAGCATCTCCTGTTGCTGTTATTAAACGTATTCACAACATAATCAACTCTTGGACTCTGACTGTTGTAAAAGGCCTCACATAAGCAGATTACATTAATAACAAAATTGCCATCGAGAATTGTAAGATACCCGATAAACTTCTCGTTGATACGGAATTTTTGTCTTTGATTTTCCTTAAAGCTTAGGTTAGCATGCTATCTTTAGATACACATCATCACTACTAGGATAACACATTATCTTTTAATGGACTATCTTTAGAGCGAACATTGCTGCTTCCTACCAGGAGTCTGTTATTCAAAACCTACCCTTTTTTTGGTTTAGATGTTGTCAATAATTCATTAAGTAACCAAATTTCAAATTCATCAAAGATTGTGGCTTTCCGTATCATTTCTCACAGGCTTTTTCCGGGCTAGCTCCGTTGTGCACAGCCGTTGCGAAATCACAGCTCTGGTTGTCCTGAGGGTAGTATGATATACAGCTACACTGAAATTATTAGTAAACCAAGCAGAGCCAGGGCTTTTGGCCCAGAGGACCAAAAGCACAATCCAGTAAGGTCCATATTATTAAACTTGCAGTTTCCAGAGGGGTAGCAACAAGCAAAGAGCCAGCTGAGAACGGTGCCCAGGAACTGGTCTCAGCAGTGATGGTTGGTCTGGGCCAGAAACTGTGAGAGACCGTCTATCAGTTTTACAGGATAGACAGGCAAGTCCCATGCCCAGATCTACACCCTGGTACCTTTTAATTTACTAAGCAGGCACCCTGCCAGGAATTCAAAAGAATTTTAACACTACTGCTCAGAGATTTACTGTTCATGTCTTATCTGAGCACACTAATTGGACTAACTTGTTTACAGATTCTCAAACCATTGGCTGTCCATAGAACGGGATTGAACCATTTTATCCGCAATAGTTTTGAATACCTTAATTAAACGTATATAGGATGCACTTTCACAATAGAAGGGGAGGAACAGAGGTACCACATGTAAAATTCCTCTAGTGCTATTCCTTTCTATGGAGATTTGTTCTTTTTTCTTTGCATTAATTATTTCCTTGGTGAATTTTTAATCTCCCAGCAAAATATTTCAATAAAGGTTAAATTAAAAAAGGATTTGAGGGAGAGTTATTAAGAATTAGAATTTTCACTGTCTCAGTGTAAGGATTTAGTTGTTTTCTTGGCTGGCTTCTCACTTTTCTTGATTATAGAAACTTGGATGTCCATTCAGTAAGCCATGCTATATTTTAAACCTCCTGAGTACGGAAAATCCAGTCTCATGCAACCAAAGCGTGCCAGCCAACTGTCCAAAACAACCAAACAGCCACCTCATCAGTTACTTACTAAGGGATTAGGAACTTGAGAGGGGAGCAAGACTATGGTCCAGTGAATAAATGGTAAACAAGAAATAATCAAACATAGACTATTTTCCAGTCTCTGCTTCTGACTCACTCTGAGATTTCAGACAAGCCCCTTAACCTCTTTACACTTCAGCTCCTTTATCTGTAACTTGTCAAATGGAAATAACACTGTCCTTGTAAAGTATGTGGAGACACACGGGTAGAAAGCATGGCTGTACTGTCATTGTAGCAGTTACTGACTGAATATGATGCCACTGATTCTTTGTGGTATTTCAGTATTTACATTCATCCACAAATGCTACAAATATAAGTGAAGTTCACAAGCCATTTTGGACAAGAAAAACGGAACCAATCCTGGAAACTGAAGACAGATATTTTCCTTCCGAGATAGATAGTATGCTGATATAAGCTGATAAATTTTCAGATATAGTCATTCCATCCTTCCTGTTGTTGACAGCTTATATTTCAAATCTTGCTCCTTTAAGCGTAATTCCCACCACACATCTGTTGCAGTGAATGCATAAAGATAGGTGATAATATACAAAACCATGCAAACAAGAAATCAGGTCCCATTAATACTGACAGAGCAAGTCTAGAGAAGGGCCACAAAGAAGATTAAGGGACTGGAGCACCTCTCATATGAGAAGAGGCTGAGAGAGTTGGGACTCTTCAACCTGGAGAAGAGAAGGCTCAGGGAGATCTTATATTGATAAGATTGTGTATAAACATCTGATTAAAGATAAAGCCAAACTCTTCTCAGTGGTGCCCACCGACAGGACAAGAGGCAACAGACACAAACTGAAACACAGAAAACCGAGCATACAAAAACACTTCTTCACTGCAAGGGTGGTTGAACACTGGAGCAGGATGCTCAGAGAAGTTACAGAGTCTCCATCCTTGGAGATACTGAAAACCTGACTGGGCAAGGTCCTGGCTAACCTGCTCTAGGCGAGCCTGCCTGAGTAGTGTGCTTGCACCAGATAATCTTCAGATGCTCCTTCCAACTTGAACTAATCTGCATTTATGATGCTTAACTTCCCAAAGTTCCATAGTTTGTAGCTGTGCATCAGGATGGGCAGAAACAGCTTTCAGATTAAAAATAGATTTTTGTATTCTCTCATAGAAATAAAGACATTTTTGAGTTTGGTTTTTTTAAGTAAAAATTGGACAATGATACTGGAAAAAAACTCAGCTATTTTGGCAGTTAAGACACTCTATTTGGGGAAAAGAGATTCCAAGCCACCCCCCCCCCTTTTTTTTCCAGTTTGAAAAAGAGTTTAAACTTGGGCCATACATGTTCCAGGTAAATTAGTGGCTTGGACCATAAGGCCACTAACAGTACAGAGACTGATTGATCACTCTAGTTCAAATAGAATTTACAGCCAGAATATGAGTTTTTTCAAACATAGTTAGTGTTTGCAAATAAAAATCATTCTTATTTAATTGACTTTTCTGACACCCACCCAAAAAAGTCTAACTTTCCTTTGAAAACCCTCACCTATCTCTAATCAGTCAATAGGATTAGTCCTCCCAGCATCAAAAGAGCAATGTGTTCACTGACAAATAGATGTCTGTATAATTGTTTTCACACATACATCTGCTCTTAAATGGAAGAAATTAGCCAGTTTGCAGCACTGGCACTAGAGTTTTATCTCCCTTGATGCCACAGCCTCATAAAGCTAACACTCTACTAATATAGTCCTGTTTTATTTGATTTTCCTTTAATTAGAGCTGAGAAAAGTTTTTGCCAGTTCATCTAAAGTTATTTTTGGCTGATATTTTTGGGAAAGAGTCAAAGTTATTTATTAAAATAAGTTTAGTATGAACAGTCAATCTCTCACTTTCAGTAGTTCCATTTGTAATCTTTTTTTTAATATCAAATATTCATGCAAATAAACTCACACAGATCACAAGAAACAAGCACTAAATAAAAATGTAGAAGTCAATTCTATTTCACCAGGAAAACGGAAAACTTTTTTTTTTTTTTTTTTTTTTTGAACTGACAAGAAGTCATATTCCCTTTTCTGCTAGGTCAAAAACCAAAACAGTCATTTATTTATACATCTATATGTCCCAAAAACTCTTTATGTCCTACAGAAGATCTCACTTCTCCCCCCTCCAGATTTTGGAGTTTGTCTTCCATTTTCTCTTTTATCTCAGAGCTGGCTAATCTCACCTACAAGCATAAATGTAATTGCAGCACCCTAGCTGATGATTCAAAGATCTACCTTAACTCTATTCTACTTCAATTCTAAATATAATCTTGTCTATCAGATCTAATACTTGGTTTCATATGAAGCTTAACATGGCTATAAGAGATCCATCAACATTTTTCTTCGACTTTCATTGCTAAATCTCATCTGAAGCACCCTGAGTACCTACCCTATCTTACGATGCTCGTAAACAGAGCATTGTCTTCAAAGTGAACCTCTCCTTAGTCCTCGTATTTACTTCTTGCAGCTTCTTTTCACATAACATGCTCAAACTATTAAGATATGCATCCTTATATCTTCAGGCTCCTGTCAAAGGTCAAATACTACAAACCTTTCCTATTGCTTTGGAAAAAACTTGTCTTTTCCCATGCCCAGCTAGTAATGATGCCTGGTGATCATTTCTACTAGTTCTCATATCTCTCTCTGAATCACTCTTAGCTCTGCCATCTACTGCATTGCACATTAGGTATTTACCCTCACTCTATCACTCTACCAGCTCTTCACAATGCGGTTCAATCCTCATAATTATCTCTTACTTAGTTTTAAGAAGCTAACTCCAATCAGCCTATTGAAAATGGAAGCTATCTAAGTTTGTTGTTGCTGCTGTTTGGTTGGCTGTTTTTTTTTTTTTTTTTTTCTTTGTTCTTTTTTTTGAATTTCTTTCCTATTATGTTTCTCCCTCTTAGGAGGAGTTTTCTGAATCATCCACAAACTCTTTCATTATTCTCCTCTGGATTGCTCCTTAAGTCTTTCCTTTGATGTGTCACTAGGTTGATGATGCACAGAAGCCAGAATGTATCATGCTGAATAATGCTCATGTATAATATATACCAGTTTTAGCTTTACTTTGCATTGAAGGTATTCTGCAAAAAATTGACAAAGATAGGTTTATGTTCACAAAAAATAAATTAACAATTCCACACACGTCTTGGTATATTTATGTATAACTATAGTGATGTTACATGCAGAAAGCTAACAAGAGCCAGAACTGGTCTCTTGCATCCAATTATTCAAATTTAATAGAAGGCTATTGATAACTGTACATGCACACTTGGTTAGTTTCTTTTCCCAGCCTTGTAGAGCAACAACGGAAGTCTCAAGGCTATCAACGTTCAATAACTAGCATTCTTTAGGAGACTCTCATGCTAAACATGGTGTTACAATTGGTTTAACTCCCTTGTGCAACACTGTTCTGAAACTATCCAAAAAATTGATTTATTTTCTGTGCACTACTTTCACAGCAGAGACCTGTAACAGCAGCCAAGAGAGGCAGCATGAGGCAGCTCCTGCATGTGGATATGGCTAAGGTGAGACGTCAGCTGTAGTGCCTTCATTTCCCATGAGCAATATATATTCGTTATCGCTTCCTTTGAGTCTTTATATTAGAGCTAGCCTTCAGCAACAGAGAGCAATGGTCTCAACTATAAAGAAAGAAAGGGATAAAATAACAATTGCAAAAAGTGTGAAAAGTGTTGCCCATTCATCTGAAGACAAGTTGACAGAAAAGTGACATTGCTTCAGCAGACAGGGTCTCCCAGAAGGTTCAAGATAGCTGGCAAAAATTGTGGAGAAGAGCTGCCAAAGGAAATAAAACAGTGGACTATAAATTTTGAAGTATCAACCAGACCATAGAGGAATCAACAGAAGTTGGAGAATTTATTAAGATTAATCAATCTAATTGAGAATTAGGCAGATCCCTGTGCTTACCTTCCATGTGAGAAAGCCAACAAGGACAAAAACAGGAAATTGCTTTGCCAGCAAATGTGGTGAACTTGAGTTCAAAGTCAAAGTAATAACAGACAAAAACAGTGGATTTTAGTGATGCAACAAATCACTTCTAAAGGATTATTATATCACTATCTGACAAAACCTGCAGTATGTGCAGCAAGTTTACAAAAGTGTACCTTGTATAAGCCAGATCCATTGACACAATCATCTCTATCATTTTCATTAACATTCTCCAGAGATATAAATAATTCTATGCATAGCTATCTGTAAATAGAGATTGTCTAATAACAAAAATTGGGGAAAATGGAATTTTTCCAAACAGCTAGTAAATCCACTGATAGTGGTACCACATTCCTAAAGAGAACCCAAAACAACCCCAAAATTAAATCTATCTTGCAGAAATTTACTTTGGAAAAATCTAGGAAAGTTCTGTGGCAAAACAAAAGACAGTTAGAAAGACAGTTAGCTTTTTTTTTCTGTAAAATTCAAAGGCATATTCCTTCCAAATAACAATAATCTAGAAATCAGCTCTAGAATCCTCACTGTATCATTTCAAGAAATCAGTATGTTTTAGCTTTCTCATGCATACGTATTTTTCATGCCTATCATCCCAGTATTCATCATTCAACCTGACCTTAATTATAGCCAATGCAAATATTTAACTGATACTAAATAGTAATAATAACCTTGAAATCAGAAGGTCAGGTACACTGGGTATCTGGTATATCCACAATGCATACTTCAGAGGACAAGGAGGAGGAAACCACAGCAACTTAAAGAAATTAGAAGCTAGGCAGAATAGGAACAAATGTATTTATATATCATCTTCAGTACATTCTACAGTGCTATATAAATCACCAACGTCTGCACATGCAGCAGCTTGCACATTCATCAAAATAGCTCAGAATTAGTCTAAGACCTGCCCTATTGAGAAGGGGATTGTTGTCAAGATAGTAGAGACTCCTTTTCATTCCCCTAGGGACTCATGCCATGGCTCCAGCCTGAGTAAGCAGTAACATGCATCTGTACTTATTCGAAACTTCATTGCTTCACGTAAGGTCCACAAATTCGTTACAAAAGGCACTTTCACCTGTTTGCAGCCTGGAGAGTAGGGGGTGGGGGGAGCTGTCAGTCATAGGCAGCACAAAGAGACCACCCTCAACAATTCCCTCCAATAAAATAAATCTCCACAGCCAGAATAATGTGATTCTACTTTTCTACTTTACAGGTAGGCTTAAAATATTCTTTGAGGAGGAGACAAAAGGAGGGACAGAAGTACATGCAAAACTTCCTCCAGCTGAAAGAAAACTTTGGAATCCAACCAGTTCTGGACACTGTGATGAGCTGTGCTGCAGTCCACAAACACATCACGATGGAGCTTTCATACACATCTGCCTCTGGGCTATACAGCAGAATCAGTCTTTAACTGTAGACATTCAAAATGAAGCCTACTACATACCGCCCCTTGAGGACCAATGCCAGAAAAATACTCTTGCCAACAACAGATTAGTGGCTTGTAACAACAGACAAGTAATTCTGAGTTTTACTCTGTTTATTCTAATCTTCACTGTCTAGGTCCAAGCTTTTTTCTGGGCAGTCCAAGGAGCAAGCACTGTACAAACAGATTCTGATACCCTGAGAACTGACAGGTAAAGGTGGGACCTTTTACTTCCCTTGCAGGTTCCAGTTGTCAAGCATAGTGTTACTTTCAGGTTACTTCACATACTGATGCAACTTGCCATATGACCATCATCCATTTTGACAACATTGACTATAATTTGACTTTTCACTCATCACTGAAAAATCCTCAATTTTCTCAGATTTCTTTTAACATAACTGGGATCCAATTTGCCAGATTTCCATGCCTGAAGTTTAGCTTACCTGCCCAAAATCAAGCACATAACAGCTAAAGAACAGAAGAATTTAGACAGGGGAAAATATGTTTGCTTGTTCCGACTGAATCTGTGAGCTTCTATGATTGAAGATTTCACTGTCTAGATTCGGTTGCCTCTGAAGGGTCTGTACACTTTTTGTGCACATTTTATCTTTCTAGAAAGGAGAGACACTGAAGACAGCTTCATTTATCCTCCACAGTGTCATTAAGCTAAACGAAGCTTAGTGCATAGCTCGAAGATAGAGTTTAGGGAAGAAACAGGAGAGGAAAACAGGAGGAATAAAAGAGCATCTTCTTTTTCCTCTGTCATCACTTAAGCCAACTGTTTTAGAGGGAAAGATGAAAATGGTGAGGTGAGAAAACCTTAAAAGAAACTGGGAGAAACAGCCCTGACAAAATCACCTCGTAAGATATTGCGTAGTGAACAACAGCATCAGAGGTGAAGAGAATCAAGTATTTTTTCTGATATTTTAAAAGTATAGCAAGGCATCTCTCGATCTGTTGCATCTTTCTAGGAAGCATATGGAGAGTTTTACAGCTGCAACTAATCTGGGGAACCCCTCCCAGCCCAGGAGTTATTATACTGTAAATAGGTTATCCTGTAAGTTTGGCATATAAATATGTGAACATACTTGAATTCCTAGCCTTTAAATTTGACAAATGTTTCTTTCTAAGGAATGAAAAGATGGTGTTCTCACCAGTGGGGGTGCTTGTTTGTGTGCCTAGAGGTCATTGCATATCTATGGCTTGGGCTTTTCTGTACTGATCTGCCGTGCTGCTTACTGGCAAAACAAGTGCTAGAGATTATTCAGCAAGTTGCACTCTGTGCCTGTGAACAATAGAGTTGTATTAATTAATTCATTCATTCATTCAGGCACTGTAACTTAAGAGCACAAATTAAACAGGACTCTGGTATTTACTCATTATCCCTAAGGAGGTTCTTCCTTCACTCACACGGGCATTCTCTTGATCATTATGGGAAAAGAACTCTTCCCCCTCGGTTACTGAATGACCCAGGCTCTACATGATGACCCAGGGAGCTCTAAGCTGTGTCTCTGCCTTGTGATCCTTTCCCTCAGCAAGAAAAGATCTGGGACAATTAAGGAGTTGGCCACAACGTCCCTTTCATTGCCTCTTTGGAGAGTGCAAGAGACACCCTCTAATCCTTAAGTGCTGTTAATAAATAGATATATAACCCTCCCTCTGGCTGTCTGCATTCACCACTTAGATTAATTTGTCTCCTCTGAAGAAGCTTGTGCCAAAAATTGGCCAGCTTCTTTTGGTCTTGTCTCTTAAGAGGGGCAATTAAGAGAGAAAAAAAATATTACAAGCTTACTCTAACAGAGCAAAGTACTATAAAGTTGGAAACAAGATGGCAAAAGATAAAAAGAACTAGTACAGTGCAGTCTTAAGTTAAACTTGAATAATGCAATTCCTCAGCTGGCCAAGTAAAACTCCACAAGGCGATCTAAGTCATTTCTCCACTACAAAGGTTCACAGACAACTCCCTTCAGTGCTAGCAGGCAGAACTGAACCCAATTCATATCCCCAAAACATGCATATGCAAGACTTTCTCTTAAAAACTATGAAGCATTTTTTTGCAAGACTGGCTGCTTCTCCCATCTTACCTTTTTCACAGAACTAAACTATAGCTCCTTGAGCCTGTGGATACCAATGCAGCTTTCAGTCTAGGCTCACTGGGGACAGCACCATCTTTTATGTAAACATAGTTCATTAGCCTGCCAATTTCCCATTTTTAACTCCCTATTCCAACTGGAAAGTAAGCTGAATAGATCACTGAGTAGCCAGATGACATAATACACCCTGTGAAAGCTCTTTTGCAACAGTTCAAAGTGTCATCAAAAGGTATCAACTGCCCAACAATACTGTGAGTAAAGGAGTTTATAATAGACAGCATGGGCTTCTTATTGTACTTTACTGACTTCTAGCAGAGACCAAGGGCATTGGTAATAATAATATAAATTCTATATTTAACAAGGATGTACAAGAAGACGGTGCTGTCATCACTGTCAGAATTCATCAGCTCAACTGAGTAGGTTGAAATCAAGGGGCCTGTACAAAATCTCCTGCATCTCCCATTCATACCTGTGGGCCAGGAAAAGAGCTGGGAAGTAGTCTGGCTCTGTACTTAAGGACTATGCTTGTTAGGTCCAGCTAGAGGCACTAGTAGAGGCATGAGTGCTAGATTTAGCAGTCTTGAAGCTCTAGTTACTTCTGCTGATACAGAAAAGAAGCTGCTGCCTGTTCAGCTCTGTTTCCATCTCTGAGGCTAGGGAGGATGCAGAGCCGCAGTAACCCTCCACAGGCTGACCAGCAAGGACCATGGCACAACTCTGCCCAGCAAGGCCAGCTTTCCCAGTCCTTCAGACCGACTGAGTGCAGGGCAGGAAGGAGGAACCATCACAGCCTGCAAGGCTCTCAAGCAAATATCTCTGTCTTCAGAGACATATTTCAATACTGCAAAGCAGCAGCATCTCTTTTTTTTTTTTCTTTTGGCTGTGAACCCATTTCTTGTTTTTCTTCTTCTGTCAGGCTGTGAATCCCAAGCACTATAACTAATAGTAGAATATGTCAGGCTCATAATCCCACTTCCACTGGCAGAGCTCCACTAGAGGTCATGACTCCTCTCTGGAAACTGCTGATGTTCAGTAAATAAGACCTGGGGTCACTCATTGCTCAGTGACAACCAAACACAGCGTTGAGGGAGCACGCTGCATCTGCACCCTGAAACTACCACAATCAGCAGCTGTGGCGGGGTGGGGGCAAAAAACACATCTCTTAAATATTACCACACAACGTGAACACGCAAATGGGCTGACTCCTGGTTCTAATCTTACTTCTGTAGTTTTCAGTGATTGACCTTTTAACTTTAATTCTTTCTTTCTTACTGCCACTTTGTGTGGAAGAAATAGCAGTGGAAAAATGACTCCTAGAAAATATTGAAATGGAATGAGATTGTAACTACAGTCTCCACGCACTGATGCAGTATTCCAGCTTTCAGAAAGAACATCCTGAGGAGAAAGTTCTCAAAATATGTATATTCTCTCAATATGATTCTGTACCATCCTCCCTCTCAGAGATGGTATCCATCTTTCAGATTAAGTGTTCCTCATTCAGCTGCATCCTCAAAGGTATATTGTAGTTCTCTTCATAAATGATTCAGGCAGTAACAGTGTTCAGAACTTCTTGATGAGGAAGGAGCAGCAGCTTGCTCATTTGAAGTAAGCGATTGCATCCTCCTGTCTGCTACTCAGTGGTGCTTGTGGTATCCATATGGGGGACTACGAGACAGGTCTCCCCACGTTGCTGCTCACTTCCAAGTTTTGATCACTTTAACAAAGTGAGAACCACTGCATTTTAATGAGGAGACAGCATGTCATAAATCAACAGTCAGTGATAAAAGCAAAAGAACAAAGTGGATCTGTGGGCAAGTCTGTACAACTTTTGCCCATCTACCCTCACGACTTGAGGCTAAGGAGAGCACACAGTGAGAATGCTTACGCTGCCTTAAGATCCAGTTTCATATTGCACACCCAAGGAAGGAAAACTGAGATATGCTGCACAGGAGACCAATAAGGAAACATGGAAGAGGTAAGAAGGAAAAGCATGAAGCAGGGGACTATAACCCAAGAGGGATAAGGACTGTAGGCTAGCAGGCTGGGAAGGAGAACAGAATGATCTTCTGACAGCAGAGAGAATGCCTAAGATTTACACTGGTACTAGGAAAAGGTAGCAAGTATAGGCCTCATCATAAGAATTGGCAAGTCTGTCACCCAAATTGTTGTAGCCAAGAAAGATGTATGATATCTGCCATGAGCAAAAGGTATGAGATATGCACCCAAGGCAAGAAAGAATACTGATAGGAAGTGGGGGTGAAGAAGGCACAGGGAAAAATAAATAAATAAAATCGACAAATTGACCTTCGCATTGGAACAAATGATCCTGCCAGGTTCCTGCTGGAACAAAATCAAGAATAGTTCTGCCCATTAGAAATGAGACTCAAAACAAGATGATCTGTATGGTAACTATTTCTGTCTGTAAGGGAAGGGAGCTTGGGATCAAAAAGGGACTGAGGATCAACAGATGACTGAGGAATTGGTATCTGAGGAAGGTTTCAGATGGACAGTCTTTGGGAGGAACTGATGGAAGAAAGGCACTTGAAAGAGGGATTTTAACCACAATAGCTGGCAAAGTGATGTACCAGGATCAAGTCTGATGTGATTGAAAATAAATAAACCAAGGAGAAATAGTATTAGAAGAGCGCTCCAAACCTCATGCCAGCTGTGAATACTTACAAAAAAGAAAATGCAAAAGAAATGGAAAAAAATGTGCACTAAACTAATGCCTGAGAGTAGGAGAAGGGAAAAAACAAGGCAAGAAAAGAATACACATGTTAAAAGAAGTGGTAGAGTCAGTAAGGCAAAGTAGTTAATGTGTAGTATATATATAAGCAAAACAGGGGGAGATACAAGTCCATGGAGTCTTCTCACAAGAACAAGTGAGGGATGAGAACTTGAAAACGGACATGCCACCAAATACTTTAAGACTCTCAAAACCACAGATATAGAATTCAATAGATCAAACAGACAAACAGCAACATAGTGAAGAATTCTGCTACATCATATCAAATAAAAACTAGACAAAGAAGGACCTACAATTAGTCATTATATTCAAAGTACACAAGACCTAGTTTGACCCCCTGAAATAATAAACTAGATATCTTATTCCTGGTAGTTTATGTATAGCCCATCCTGAGTTACCTTTAATGCATTACAATCACTCTGAAATTCAAAGCAAACTTTCCTTAAAATGCTTTTATGTATGACATAAGAGAAATCAAGGAAAAAAAATCCAGAAAAATGTGAAAATAAATATGGCCTTTATATCATGTGAAAGTAATTCTGTATGTTTACTATGTTCTACTGTCAGAAAACTGAAGGATAAAAAGACAAGTGGGTTAAAGGAGACAAAAAGACCAGGTAAGAAGCAAAAGAATAACCTGCGTGAGTGCTTGCAAAACAGAAAAAATGCCACACAAAGCTATGTGCGGCATTATCAGGAAACAGCAATACATGCATTTGGAACGACGTTTCCATACACGCTGCAGAACGTGTCAGCTTACCTTTGTAAGGTCTCAGTTAAGAGTGGTATATTTTTGTGCCGAAGCCCATTAGAAGAAAGGCTGCCAGCAGGCAGTCAGCAGGCTCCAGGTAGTGGTGCTGCAACTCAAATTTGCTGAATTACTTGAAGCCAGGCACAGAAGCAAAGACCCACCTGCAGGAGAAAGTGGGAAGATGGAAGGCTATATAAACTCTGTTTTCTCCTACTCTCTTTCTCTAGATGACTTGAATTTTCTGTATTAAAAAAAAAAGTTAATGATTTTAGTTTACAATCAGATGAGATAGGGGAGGAGGATGGGGGAAAGCATACGCACTTCAGTGATCTCGCAAGTTCATGGCCTGGTCACAGCACAATCAGTACAACATTAGGACGTTCACCTCTGTTCATTCATTAGGTCCGTTCACCTCTGAAACAAGATCAAAATATCAAGAGCAAATAATTCAGCCTCAGGTTTACCAGTCATATATAATGTTCATGAATATAACGTTCATGCTCTGAACACAAGCAGAGAAGAAAGCTGGCATATTTCCCTTGCATAATAAGATAAACTGGATGCAAATCTGGATCCATCTCATTCTCCACCCATAAACTCCACTAACACTTGGCTTTGGCGAAGGAAAGCAGCTCTGCTCAATAATGTGGTTTAGCACCTAGCCCTCAAAGCAACAGCGTCAGCACAACCAAGGAGGAGCACAGGGGGAGGAATGAGAAGACAGGGGCAGCAGGAACTCCAGAAGTCATCTTCACCAGTTAAGAGAAAGATTGCAAAGTTGTGCCATACTGTAGAAGAGTCTAGGACATTTTTACATGCCTGGGCTGACTCTGAAGAGTTAGAGTGAGTTCATTCTTCCCAAAATCATGTTCACAAATAATCATACCTCTAGGATGCTTAAGGAGGAGCACTGATGTACACGTAGCAAAGTGCAAAAACGGGCCAGTTAAGACATCCAAACATGAGTCTTTCTCTGTGCTTAGACTATGAGGATAAAAAAAAATGCATACAAGACTGAAACAGAACAAGTTCTAAAAGATACAGAATTTGATCTTGAACTATCAAACCAAATGTCTTCATCACAAGTGGGTTTCTGAGCCTCAAAACAACTCAGTCAACCATGTACACATACATACTATTTTGGTGAGGCATCAGCCCATTAGCCTCTCATGGTCACCTTGCCCCCAGCATTTGGGGGAAGGGCTGGGAGAGGAGGAGAACAAACACATTTTTTTCACAGGTCTTTCAACTAAAAAATCTTCTGAAATTATTCCTCAGCACGCACCCTGCAAGATATTCAAATTCAATGAGAAAATTAAAATGTATAAGGAACGATGCAATTTATTTTTTGAATGATAGAATGTTTACTAATTTATTCTGTTGTTTGCAAGATAGAAAAACAGTGGATTCATGATGCAAATGAATTAAATTATAATTTAATTGTTGCTGTTTTTTTTAAAGGAAAACAACAATTTTGAGCTAGAAAAATTGAAGTTTGTCTAAATTTCAAATATAAATAGAACAGAAGAATAGAAAATTAAGTAGCTGTTCTTTTCTTCCTGGATCAGCAGTCATGGGAACGATACTCTTTTTAAGGGAAGAAGCATTACTTTGCAGCAACTCTGAGTGAGCCGAGAAATACATTAATAATCTCCCAAATAAATTCAGTTCAATCTCTGCAGTAGATATTGCTGGAATACAGAGTGGAAAGCAAGAAGAAAGTATGGATTCTCACTAGCAAGTTCTGAAGATGAGTGTGATGCATCCTCTAAAGAGGACAGAGTACAAGTTAACTTTTAACATTAAGACAAATAAAGCTGGAATGCGCTTACTGTGCTGTAGCAATGCAGCACCTGCAAAGTGCCTTACTGGGACAGAGAACTGGCAATCACCTGGCTCAATAAAATGAGAATAAGTTAAGTTTTGTATTTGGCAGAAAGAATACTAATCTCTTTCAGGAAAAAAGTTTTTTCTTCCTTCCCTTTACCTACAGTGTCCTGTAGGTACCACAGGAAAGTGAATGAAGAATGACAAATTTAAATCTATCCACAGTCTATTATCCACTACATTAACTTTTATCAAGTTATCAAAACAAATCCTTCAAAAAGGTGCTGTATTTCTACTACAGCTATAAGGGGAGACAAAGTGAAATCCTCCAACCCCCTTGCAATGCAAAAGCATTCATCACGCAAAGCATCAACAGAGCACAGCTTTGTAGGCATGCCTGTGTTTGATCAGCAATCTGCCTCTTGTCCATAATCATCTTTCTTAAACTGAAATAATGATGTTTCACTAAGGTTTCTTTACAAAGCATCGTCTTTTTCTAAGCTGCACTCTTCGCTGCCTGCTTTGCATTTCATTGTAGGTTATTATGGCACAGGATTGAAATTTGTCACCGCCAGCCGCACAGTGTCAGCAGCCAGGAAACGCTCATGCCGCTAACTAGCAATTATGCACCCAGTGTTGTTAGATCTGAACAAGCCTTTGCGAAGGCTTCTGAACTCCGGTTCCAACTCCTGGCACAAGCTATTGATGACAAATACAAATCAGGGGCTGAAACCCTTTTTCAAATCCAGGTGATTCAGCCTGGGGGATTACCATAACGCGAATCAAGGAGCTTGGGCATGTGCTGATTGCCAAGATGGTACTTGGTCAATCACCAAATCAAAACGTGATTTTCAAAGAACATGTGGTGTGCTGTACTGGTGCTCATACATGGTATCTTTATGCAAATGCATCAAAGATTTCTAACAACAGTAATGACTATTTACTAAGTCACTCAGCTGTAACTCAGATTGTCACTTTTTTCTCCCAAGGTGAAGTTTGTATTCTTCACAGGTGAAGAGTTTTTCTCTCTTCTCCTCCCATCCCTAAATATATTGAGGTAAAAGAGATATGAGCCTATCCTCTGTTGACAGAAAACTTGCAAGAGATTTCCTATCAGGTACAATATTTTTACACTTTTCTCACTCACTGGTTCTACATTCTATAACAAATCTTGTTATAGTCCTCTTTTTTTCTTCTTTCAGTTGAGCGATAGAAACTTTGAGTGATAAAAGCATCATCATTGTTAAGTTTACTGAAAATACTGTAGTTAACATAAATAGAAATCCATTTTCACAAATTTTTAGCTTAAGTCATAAGTTACTATGGCAGCAGGCAAAATTAAGCACAGTTAGATAGTCTTTTCTAGAAGAGAATAAATTATTACAGTTCATGCAGCTCTAAAAGAAGACTAATGTCTACTATTAACCTAAATTATATAGTTCCTCCTAAAAGTTGAGAAAACTTTCTCAGAAACCTTACTCACTATTAGTCATTCTTTCACTATCATCTTCATTTTTCTTTACTTATAATAGCTATCTATCTCCCAATGTAATCATAAAAATAACAACCAAAAAACCAAAACAAAAACATAAAAAAGAGCTCTCCACAATCTTTAGAGATGAGATCATTTGTAATGATTTTTTCTACTTCTTGTTCCTTTGATTTCTTTTTATATAGTCAAGTGTAGTAAAATTTATCATCCATAAACAGATCAGAGTTATTAACAATATTAACTGTCTCCCAGTATTTGAACACCTACTCTGAGTTAATGAACTATACCAGGTACTTAGACTGGTTATTTTAATTTGTGCTTTGTCATGAGCACTTAAAGATTATATACTATAAAATAAACCAAGAGATATTTTTTGGCCAAACTTCTATGAGCATATTTTTTCTCCTCTAGGGAAAGGAAAAAAATAGAGAGAGAAAGGGTAGGAAACAGAAGTTTGTAATTTTCCAACTTATCACAAGCAGAGGCTAGATTTGAAAGTGTTATGGAGAGTCCACAATAGTCTCTAACGAAGATTCAAGTTTGAGGAGAGCTGGTGTTGAACCCCAGTTCAAGCCAGAAACTCTGCAGTACTGCTCATGTACTGCTGCAGAACTGGATTCCAAGCAGTAAGCTCCACTTGGCAATGCTGTATGTCCTTAACGGCAATCACGTAAGACTGAGACGGAGTCATCTGCATATTCTTGGCTGAGAATCCCCTCCTCAGCATTCACAATTTGGGAACATATGGGCTCCCTTGTCAGCTTACACTCAAGCCCATCTGTTCAGATGGCATGGAGTCTGCTCACAAGTTGGTCAGACGGTTGCTTTAGGGTGCATGTGGCATGCAAAGATGGGTTTAGATGAGCAGCCTGCGCAATACTGAAAATGCCATTTCTGCTACAGGAAGCCTCTCGTCTATACCAGCAGTCAAGCATTGGCACCACATGCCTCCTTACACTTGATCAAAGCTGTTTGAACGTCTTTGCCAGAAAAGAAAAGAAAGCTGTCAGCTGACCACTCTGGTTGATTGTAGGAAACAGGGCTGTCTGTGTAACAGAAACGCAAAAAGCACACTTACTCAAGAATCATGCCAATTCAAGGCACAGAGTGGTCCAGAGGACTATGTAGAACCACAGCTGAGTAATTCAGTGAAGATTAAGGCAGAGTATGTAATACCTGGAAGAATACCTTGAAACATCTTTTCATATTAACTTTCATGTTTCATTGTTACTGGAAAAACATGGGGAACAGGTATAACTGACAGCAAAAAAAAGATAAGATTATAGGCACAGTCAGCGCTTAGGCAGTGGTATGACAACCTCACAGTACAGTAGCATTCAGAATGTAGAAACTTAAATTTCTTATAATATGCTTGGCCTATAAATCAGGACTAGGTTTTGAAGAAGTTGTTCCCTAGAAATACCCCTCAGACACTTTAGTAATTGAGAGGATCATACACTGAGGTTAACTTGGGTGGCCCAGGGCATCCAGAAGGAAGCTTCACATCTTCCAGGATACTGGACACAAGGTTAATTTTCAACATCTGTGTAGTAACATCCCATTGAAGAAAAGATATACTGTCTCCAAAAAGATCTGGCAAGCAGAGCAGGAAGACAAGTGAAGAGACGATCTGTTTTCCTTTACATAGCAATTTAGCATCCCATCAGACTGCAGCAAAGATTTATAGAACAGACTACCATTTCATAGAATCAGTAAGGTTGGAAGGGACCTCTGGAGATCGTCTAGTCCAACCTCCATGCTCAGCATGGTCACCCAAAGCATGGTAGACAGGGTTGCATCCAGGCAGGCCTTGAAGATCTCCAGAGAAGGAGACTCCACAACCTCTCTGGGCAACCTGGTCCAGGGCTCCGTCACTCTCACAGGGAAGAAATTCCCCCTCACAGTCAGGTGGAACTTCCTGTGCTTCAATTTCTGCCCATTGCCTCTTGTCCTGTCACACGGGACAACTGAAAAGAGTTTGTCCCCGTCCACTTGACACCCTCCCTTCAGGTACTTGTACACATTGATAAGATCCCCCCTCAGTCTTCTCTTCCCCAGGCTGAAGAGGCCCAGCTCTCGCAGCTGTTTCTCACAAGGCAGGTGCTCCAGCCCTCTGATCATCTTTGTAGCCCTATGCTGGACTCTCTCCAGTACCTCCATGTCTCTCTTGTCCTGGGGAGCCCAGAACTGGACACAGGACTCGAGATGAGGCCTCCCCAGGGCTGAGTAGAGGGGCAGGATCACCTCCCTCAACCTGCTGGCAACACTCTTCCCAATGCACCACAGGAGACCATTGGCCTTCTTGGCCACAAGGGCACAATTCTGGCTCATGGTCAATTTGTCATCCACCAGCACTCCCAGGTCCTTCTCTGCAGAGCTGCTCTCCAGCAGGTCATTCGCCAGCTTGTACTGGTGCCTAGGATTATTTCTCCCTAGGTGCAGGACTCTGCACTTGCCCTTGTTGAAGCTCAGGAGGTTCCTCTCTGCCCAGCTCTCCAGCCTGTCCAGGTCTCTCTGAATGGCAGCACAGCCCTCAGGTGTATCAGCCACTCCTCCCAGCTTAGTGTCATCAGCAAACTTGCTGAGGATGCACTCCATCCCCTCATCAACTGAAGAAGTTGAACAGGATGGGACCCAGTACTAAGCCCTGGGGCAGGACTGCATTTCTGGGAAAGAAACTGTACATTTATATCTGAACACAGATTGGTCCTAATAGGAGTAGGAGAAATTGTCAGCCTTTACTATGGCTGTTGCTCTTCCATTCAGTCTAAATACGATAGCTTACCAGTGACAGACTATTCTGCCAGATGACAGAATTTTCACTGCTAGTATTTTCCACTAGTATTTTCACAAATTAAAACAGATTTTTCAGCTAGTACTTTTCTGGATCACATTAGAATTTTTCCCCAAGTGCACCCAACTTCATGACAAATGTTTGATAATCCCACAGATAGAATGTTCTAGCAAGGATAGACGTGTAGAAAGAAATCTGAGTTGCAGAAGACAAACTCTTCTGAAGACTGTTTACTAAATTACTTAGTAAGTAATATAGTCACAAAACCCATGATGAGCTTCTACAATTTGGTGGCCAAGAATGAATTAAACTAGTAGCTAATGTTGTTTAAAATATCTAATCAGAATTCCTCTAAAATGCAGTCCTTCAGTTCTATTCAGTAGAGATTAAATTAGGAGACAGCTGAATCCCTTAATGAAAGTAAATCCACCGATAAGAAAAAATCTAAAGGAAATAATTCTTCAGTAAGCAGTGGTGATTTATCCAAGTCTAATACAATTAATGCAACTCAAACAACGTAAAACATTTCACTCAAATATTTGTTTAAATTCTTTAGGTAATTCACACTACCACCTGTGTTTCCTTTCTATAAACCTCAGAGTAGAAAAGCTTTATCTACAAGTTTGGTGGAAAGTGATTGCAAAGTCTGACCTATGATTATAAATGAAAATTTGTTTTAAAATTTGCTCATGAAGCAATACAAATAATGAGCATCTTCAAGATGGTCATTATGAGATAAAATATTGTAGAAGAAAAGTAACCATGCACTGCATGGTATTAACTTATTTGCTTATGTTATTCTGAGACAATTTTCCTTTGTGTTCACTGCTTTCTTATCAAATAAGGCAACAAGCAGCGGCGCTATAGTACCTATGATGAGCACTAAGGGTCAAAGTTATCTTTTCTTGATACCAAGTTGGAAATAAATCCTACAGATTTATGTTGGTTTGCTCTCAGGTTTAGCAGACCATATCAGATTAAAGTGTAAGGTGAATGTTTCAGTGAAGAAGTGTTCGTTTTACCTTGCACCTGCTTTCTAGCATTTCAAACATTCCTCTTCAAGAGCAGAGGAAACTATAGCAATATTAGACACATTAAAAACTCCAGCTCACTAAATTTGTCCTTTGACCTTGGGAATTTGCAGAACAATGATAAATGCATTTGTTGTTTGTATCATTTATATTTTGGGGATGGGGGAAGCCCTTACTTTTCTGAAGATGCATAGACCTAACTGCATACAGTGATCTTCAAGCCACCTTCCAGAGTCTATCATTATCTAGAAGAGGGGAAGATACCAAGCCTGACTGTAGTGCCATGTAAATGACTTTCAATCTAATAAATATGCAGGGGAAGAAGCAATAATTTAAAACAAAATATATAGGACATATACAAGTGAAAGCGGCATCATTAAAGCCAAGTTTCTCCAAACAACAGACAAAATTAGAATGCCAGATTGTCCACTGAAAGCCTAATATTAATAAATTCTGAATGCACTGCATTACTACATTATGAAAAAGACGGTATTTTCACATTCTAAAAAGATTTCATTAGATTAATTACTATTTTGGATGTTCAAGAATGAATGCTACAGTGTTAATATGGACAGGTGCAGGAATATTTTTTCTTCTGCTTGGTTAAAATAATCATTGTATGCAATCCTTATGTTTTCATCTTGCAAACAAACAAATCCAGTGAAAAATTATCTATAGATTTTCTTGAAAAATATCATTGAAAATTGAGTTTTTGAACAAAAATCCACAAGTCTGTGGAAAATTAAATCTAACTTTCCTTCTTTGGCCCTTGGTTGAGTAGACATAAAAGAGAGATAATTAAATGCCTATTTATCAGTCAAGGTTGCAGTTAGTCTGTTACTGTGATAATCACAATGTCCTGTTCTTTTTAGGTCCTTTTCTGTAATACATGAGCTCGTCTGGGTAGTCACTGATTTTTAAAATAGAAGCAAGTTATATTTGAAGAAAAGAGATGAGAAAAGGGAGGATGATGTTGGCTGGTTGCAATATTCCACTGATAAATCCTACGGAAAGGTTTTGATCAACAGCTATCAGTTTATGAGTGATTTTAATATATGAGTGATTTTAATGAATGTAAGTGTTTCAGCTGCTGCTCAAGATGAGGAAAATATTTCCTCCATTTGGTCAAAGGGCAGTGAGAAAGAAAGCATGAAGACTACAACAGGAGGGAGCTACTCAGAAAGAAACAATGTAGAGAAAAGAAAAAAGTGTTTGGAAAGGAGTGTATGTCTGGTTTAGTTTCTAGAATCAAGGTTTGTCAAATCCAGTCCTGATCTGAAATCCCAGCTCAGGATACCCCAACGTTATCTTCAGATAGCAAAAGAAAGCACCTCTAAATTTTTCAAAAATAGTCTCTTCTTTGGTTTACATTTCACATGTGGGATCAAGTTTCTGTTCTGATGCAAAAAGTATTCTAAGTAAAGAACTTCATATATGATGCAGAGCACTAGCAAAAGGAAATTCAAATCAAAGTGCCCAGACTATTCTCATTATAATAAACACAGTTCTTCTCTCTGCTAGTTTTTCACCCTCCTATTAACTTCAATTTAATCACAGTGGCATAAAATCAGTCAATAGAGGGGGAAAAACGAGTACTATGATGCACTGTGAACATTATTTCCACATTTCATGTCTGCTTTCAGCGAGGACCATCTATATAATTTGAGCATGAACTCCATTAAAACTTGGTAACATATGTCCACTGTTGATAACTGCCATTTTGCAGTCCCAGGTAAAGTCTAAAAGGGAAAAATCTGGCTCAGAGAATATCTATTTCAGCTTAAAAGGAGGTTCTCTGCAAAGCACATGGTGACTCACTGACCCTTCAGCAGAGCGCACCTTCGCCTTCTAAGTGTGCCAGCTGTCCAGCAGCTCCGAGCTCGCAGCCAGCTGGTGCAGCTCCTCAGAAGCAACGTGAGTGTGAATTCCCATCTATATACACAGAATTAAACTTAGTGATGAAGAGCAGAGAATGAGGACTTTGTAGTAAAGTCACAGTTAATGCTGGAAACTAATCAAAATATTTTATCCACTGCTTTGGATCCAAAATCGAGAACATGCAAAGATGTCAGCCCTCCCAGATGCAATTCCTGAGAAAAACAGATGGGCAACTGAGACTTAATAAACTATTTTACTGAAATCAGATCAGTAGCACTTACTCAATCTGAAAAGCAGAAAGGATCTACACTTCCCCCCCAACTCTACGGAGAAAAGTCAAAGTATAAAGAAATGCCATTTTTGAATAGCACTTGAAATCAGATATTGCTAACAGCTCCTTTCAACTGTATATTGCTAGGACTGTGCAGAGATGAATGCTGGGATGCAGTACAGGAACAAAGATGTTAAGTATGCAGGTGTGCTTCTGGAGCAGGAGTCTGAATACGCTATGAAATAGTCTGCTAGAAAGAATGATGGGAACCCCATTGCTCAGGTCAGTCAGAACTGGTCAGCAGAATAATCTAGATATGCAGAAAGAATTTGGTCCTACATTCACTGGGACTGAAATTAGAATAAATGACCTTGTAAAATACCAACACAATGAGGCATCAGCCAGTCAGTATGTGCATACTGATTTACTGTGTGCATAATTCTATACATCAATAACTGACTCTCTTCCACGGTAAAGTCGCAGTCCTCCAGGACTCTCTCTTTTCTTTGAAACGTGGAGAAAGGGAGATAAAAATCAGGGCAGAAGTCCTAGCTGCCTAAAACCCACCTGCAGTAAGATAGGTGTCTCCTGAGGAACTCTGCTTGTCAGAGCATCCCATTAAAAAAGGCAAAAATTATCCTCCAGCACTATTTGGCTAACTGAGTCTGTTCTATCACCAAAATGCAAAACAGGAGAGGGTGACATGACTGGGAACATACACTCATCCTGCCCCTGCACTGTAGATACCGAAATCCTCACATGTGAAGAAAGGAGGCATTCTGCTAAAGCAGAGCTGATAGACAAGAGGAAGCCTTTCTATCACATCCAAAGTCTAAAAGCATTTGTCCTTGAATGCTACAGGGGATGGTGATGCTTTAAGTTGAGTGGAGATGTGTGCAAATGCCCACATCAATAAAAAAGGTTTGTACACTGTTAAACACAGTCCTTGGAGGTAAGCTAATTAGTAAACTAGAGAGTTTTAAAATTCTCAAGTGCAATATTTGAACTCAGAAAAAGATATCTGCTAATGAAGTCCCCAGTGTTAACAGTCTAGATTTGGCAGCATATATACCTCTATAGCTGAATTTCAACTATGTTGATACACAGACAGCAATAAGGAAAGCTGTGTTTAAGGACAGAAGAAAAGATGAGCACATTTATAATATACCCAGTGACCAGTATCTCTCTTCACAAATATTAGTGTTAAACCTGCAATGTGAAGAAGAGGAATCTAAATGCCCTATCATTAAAAGAGAAATGGCAAACAAGATACACATTTATGAATGATGAGTTTCAAGCAATATCTGACAATTTTTTCACCCATATAAATTATAACAAAATTTAGCTTTATGAAAGCAATATAGCTGTATACTTTCAGTGTATTTCAGAGAAAAAAAAAAAGGTAAGACTTGACTTTTTGGACTTACTCTCTGTAAAAAAGCTTTCTTTGCTGAGCTGTTTAGTGTAAAGTATTCAGGTTTACAACTAAACAAGGATTAGAATTTCAAATGTAATAAAAGTTGTAAGAAGAATAAATATTCAATTTGGAGCTCTGTAAAGATTTGATAATTGTCTTAATCTTGACAATAAGAGGACTGTATCTTAAACAGTGTTACTCATTCCTTGTTAGGAAAACATGATTTATCACACTGCAACCAAGACACTGGCTGTATGAACTGCATTATTTAAAAAACATGATACTTTTATATGTTGGTATGATTTCTTCTTTCTCTTTCACTTTGAAGCCTGGAAAATTAAACCCTATTGGCTTCAGGGGTCAATCAAAGTAAATCATGCTTTGAAGGTACTAGCTTCACAGAACTTATGATAAGTTAGAAGTGCCATGAGGCTGAAAAAACAAGAATATAAGGGAAATCAAGTATATGCAAGAGAAGAGAATTACCCATTACTTTCGTATCTGCAAAAAGTCTTTTCAGCACACATACTTCACACAACTTTTGTCTTCTGAATTGAAGGTTGACACATCTTTGACCTATGGTTTTGTAGCAGAAAAAGGAAGAGAGTGCTTCCCAGTTACTTTAGAGAACATCACATAGCCATAACAGTAAGTTAACAGCACAAGAAAAACCTACCTTCCAAGTTCTGCTCTCAACTTTATTTTTCATTTCATTATTGCCCGTTTAAAGTAAGTTTGGAGTTTCTGTTTTTGCTAGGTTTTGGTAGCAACACACTCTTGCTTGCTGTACTTCTAACTTAAATTTGCCTTGCTGACATATCTATTCTTTTATTTACCAGATGGGATTAGCTTCAAAGGAGCATTTATGTTTATTCAATCTTCATCATTCTGCAGTTTTATTGATATTTAGTGAATACTTTAATTTAGGGATGCACAAAATACATTTTGGAATGTGTTAAAGTCATCTGGAAAGAGGGAAAAGTGGCTGACATTAAATTTACCAAAGAACAGATGGATTTCATATAAACTATTCAAAAAAATGCATATTACCAATATAAACGAAAAGTAGAGATGTCACAGGGTCACTACAAATGTTCTCATCCCCAGAGAAAACAAAAAAAAACATTAAAGTTGGACAGTCTGAACTCCCTATCGCTTGGTTAATTGTTCTTGTGACGGTTTTGGAGGGCACAAAACTCATTCTTATCATTGTTTCCTGTCAGTCATTCTTATGCTTTGCAGAGAGCCTGAAAGTATTCATTAGCTGCTTATGAGGCACTGCCTCAGAAAACACAGTTTTTCCAGGAGGCTCCTGAATTATTTGCTGTTCACAGTAACTAATTTCGTTATTTTCCTTCCAGGACATTCGAAAAAAATAGTATTTTGTAAGTATAAAAGATAGTTCCAAAAGTATTAACCTATATGTGGCAAGTTCACAGTTGCATTAGACAGCTAGCTAGAGATCACTTGTTCGCACTAATACAATCATTAAAAAAGTCCAGTTTTGCATGTGAAAAGAATGGCTGCAAAACTTATCTAGAGAACTAAAGTAGTCCAGAATACTAGAGAAATAAAAAAAAAAACTTATCCCAAAAGTAGATAAACTGAAAGAACTTCCTTGTTTATACTGTCTTCTCACAGATTTGTCTTAAATTATTTCAGTGTTGTCTTTTGCTGACATAGAGAGGTGTAAGGAGATGAGTATCAGGTTGCAATTACCTTCAGGCAGGAAAAAAAGAGGAGAGGAAAAAAGACATTCTATACATTCCTGTTCTCAACAAAAACATAAGAATGACTGTATTGCTCAGAACAAAGTCAACTTAGTCCAGCATTTTGTCTAATGGTGGTCAGTAACAGATGTGTAGGAAACAAGAGGACAACAAACATTACACTCTCAACTTCCAGAAATCTATGGCTTAAGGTCTTAGTAAGCCACTTTTCACATCTCTTTAATTTAATAACTCTTGGTGGATTTTTTTATTCCATGAATTTATCCAGTCATGCTTTTCATCTGTTTCAATAAGGGTTTTTTTCCACCTGCTTGATTTAAACAGGCTGCCTGATCACTACCTTCGATTCCCTCTAATTCTTTTATAGTGAAAAAGAAGCGTGAATAACAATTCTCAAGTCCCCTCCTTCAGTCAAGCCATGAGTGCATCCTGGATATATTCAGTATTGTAGAGATGGTTTCTCTTTGATCATTATTCCTTTCCTGTATAATTCCCAATATTCCACAGCTGAGCACCAAGTTTCACTGAGCTACCTACAAGGACTCCAAGATCTACTTTCTGAGGTCAATAGCTACTTTTGAACACAATACAAATTTTTTTTCCAATTAGGATTGTTTCTCCCCCAAGCATATTAATACCGATCTTTCATCACTATTAACAGAATCTCAAACAAGAAAATATTAGAAAGCCAATTATCACTACAAGTCTTTCATTTTGTAGGCAAGCTCATAAAACTTGTTGCTGACTGGTTGGTAATATACACATTTCAGATACAACAAATTCATGCAGAATATCAGGTATTTAGAAAGCAGTCATGTGCTAACCCACACCAGGCATACAGCCTGCAAAAAATCAGAGGTGCACAGTGAGGGAATCAGTCAAAAAAAATGTTCGGTTTGGGAGGGAGCTACAGAGGTAGAACCTCTGGGGAGACAGAAGAGGAAAAAGGCCACAAATGCACAGGAGGGCTGCAGCAGGTCTTCCTCTTGGATTATTTGCTCTTATGTATTTCTCTTGCTGCCACTCAAACACAAAACCTGCGGGATCCTAGTCATTCATTTTGTCAGTGAGGATATTTTAGGGAGAGAAGGGGCTGTCTTGTTAAATTAACAGATACATCATAGGTATTTATCCACTTATAGGTACAGCTATTTCTCTATAGATACTCCAGAAATATAAGTTTAACAAAATATGAGAGAGAAGGAAGCATGCAGCAGGGGTGAGACAGCCATAGAGACAAAAAAAAGCCTTTTTGGATCACTTATGCATTCAAGATATAGGAGCCAAATAAACTGACGAAATAATCTAGAATGCTCAGACATGATGTGTCTGTAGTGATTTGTAATCAAGAAGCACATTTGTTCCCTCTTATTCTTAAGCTCCCTAACTCCCCCTCAAACTGCATATTTTTGTTGAATTCGATATATGTTTCAAAGTACAAGTGTTATTTCTTACGAGATTTTCAGAATAGAAATGCCAAATGTAAACATCTACAAAATCTCCGGGCCTTATTTTATTTTGAACTTTTGCATAGCACTCCTGAGATTACATCCAGACCAAAAAGAATTTTGACCTATGCTACCAGGTTTTTAATCTCTTTACCAAAGACTTCTTCCAAATTCACAGCTCATTAGAACCTTCTGAACTACCTAATAAACAAAGTTTCGCATTATGACCATTATTACTTAATTAAAATATATCTCTTTTCAGAGCTTTATTGCATACCATAAAGCTTCTACTGGAAGGTTATACATAAATTACACATATACAAACAAGTAGAGAGTTGCTCTTTTTCATTAGAGGTAATAGCTCTAGAATGAGCCTGAATCTTTTGGCTTTACATTAAATAATCATAAAGAATGTGGAGGAAAGCGAAAGACTTGACTCTAAGACTGGTGTCAGATCACGTGCTGGGACATGAGAGAATTGAGTCCAATGAATATTTAACTACTAATACACAAGGGAAAGAAGGAAGCCAAATAAGCAAATCAATATGTCAATTTTCTGAAATCTGGGAAACTTGAGCACAAGCCCCTGTATCATGACAATCAGCACAAAGACAAGCCAAGGGAACAAGAAGAGGAAGGTAGGTGAAAGAGAGGAAATACTGATCTTGGGAGAGTGCTATTCTCTCTGGCAGGAAATCAGAACCAATTACATAATGAATACCTAGTTATTTATGTCTTTAATTCTCTCTACAATAGAACATACAAAGGTGCAGAATTCTTTACATTAGAGAAACAAAGACATCAATACCCACACACAGCAGCATCAAAAGTGCCAGACTAATACCACCACTCTTTATACAAAACGGATCTTTGGACCTCAGGAGTAATTTTTGTTTTCACAATAAACAAAGCTTTTTCGATAATCAGTTGGAAACTAAGATAACTCCCAAGAAGGCAAAACACCATCACAAATCTCACCTCATTATGCTCCAAAGCCAGTAGTGTGCACTTTTGTGACCTGGTCTCCTCTAACCAACACTTCACAACATGTTCTGTGACATTGACCCAAATTGCTATTAAACCTCCCTGCACATAAAGAATTCTTCTTCGGGGACAGAACAAGAAAAAGGAAAACCAGCTGTCTGCCAAATTCACACAGTTCCTTCCTAATAAGCAGTGGGATAAGGGCACACTAAGAATAAAGTATTAAGCTTCATTAAGGGGCTTCACTCAACATTAGGAAAGGGTCTGCAAGGATCTTTACACCAAAGCTGTTTGGGTGAAATAATGCTGGGGATAGAGAAGCAGTAGCCTCCTGAGGCATTCCTGTTTCAGAGTCACCTTGTGTTTGTTTTGCCTATGTTTTCTATTTATGTGTAAGGATTTTTCTGTTGTATTTATATCCATCTTAAGTAAATTAGACCAGTAGAATTAGGTCCCTGTTGCACTTAAACTATTCTCTTCTCTTTTCCCCTTGAGCTTATATTATCTCTGATGATCTTCCTTCTACACCTCTGTCTGATTATACCTTAAATCAGGAAGGAGGGTCTTGTAAATAGATTCAGGTTGCTAAGATTCTACATCCATCCAAGCTCTTCAGGAATTTCGTTCTCAAACTGGAGCCTGGTCAGCTCACAAGCCCTTCACCTGCCAGAAAGGGTATGATTATATCCCAGAGGGAAATGTATAGCTTCTACCATATGTGGGTCCTGACTGAGGAACTTGAAGATCAAGATACAGCACCTGAGATACTGAAGTACTTGAATAATTTCTTTTGGAAGTTCACAAGTAAGGTTCATTTTATTCTAAAAACACATATGCCAACTTCTCAAGAGTGAATTAAAAATGCTATATAGCATTAAAGCCCTTCTAATTTTATTGTTGTTTAACTTAGATGTGTCTTCTGATAGGATTTGACCACCTATTGGTTTTGCCCTGGGGAACTGAGTTTTGTTGTTCATTTTGTTTTTTAATGTATATAGTAAACACTCTGCTGCCAAGAAGTAGATTGTCTTTGAATGCTTTGTTCTTTTTTCTGCCCATCTTTTTTTTTATGGCTTTCTTGTTTATTCTATTTATTCATTTTCTTCACTTTGTTTCCATCTCTGCAGCCTTCTGTAGTTCATTATTAGCATTTACAAAGGCTTCGTGCTGGAAAATATGCACACTTGATTGTTATTGGATTATGTGAACAGAAAACCAAGCAGTGCACACAATTAAAATCTTCACATAACTATTAGTATGAAGCCAGTAGGTGACGTTATCCAGTGCTGCTCACCACTTTATTACTTTGAAAATTGCTGTACTAGCCTAATTAAAAAAAAAAAAAAAAAAAAAAAAAAAAAGATAAATCAAAATATGCAAAGTACTGGTACCATTTTGGAAAAAAAAACAGCAAGTTTACTTGCCATCACATTTCCAGAGAACAGCAATGGTGTAATACTGCATCATCCTGCAGTACCAGCACTATTTCAGAACTGAACAACCTCAAGTTCCTTTCCCTCAGCCCATGTAAAATTGCAGACTAAAGGTCCTTTGGATATTTCATTTTATGGAGCAGTAAATAATGCTAATTAAAGGAAATCTCATGTTCACATTACCCAGCCTTTTAGGAACGACAAGGCCTAAAATTGTCGTACTATATAAGTCATGGGTTCTCCAACTCTTAATTTTAAAATTATATATGATGTTCCTGTCAAAAACATGTCCCTCTACAACCTGAGTTATTATTGCAAGCTTAGGGAACAACATAATGTTCAACTCACAGAAAGAAAGGGAATGGGAAATTTAGACTTCCTTTTAGCAGTAAATAACATTAAAAGAGGTAGCACAGAGTGCATTTCAACAATCAGCTGCAGGCTAAATAACTGGGAAACAGAGCTCAATTAAGCAACACGCTGGACTGATTCATTAGATTTGCAACCTGCATAACACCCTATGTTAAGTCAGAAATAAAAATAAGAGCAGCCACCTCAACCTTAGCCTTCCAAAACCCTTCAGCTATGTTCTCATATGGAAAAAGCTTTAAATATCACCATCAAAGACAGTTAGTTACATGAAGATAGCAAAAAGAAAGGTGCAGTAGCAAGGCCTTCCACTGTAAGTGCAACAAAAGAAGGTTAGTAGCAATTTTCAAGGAAACAGAGATGCAAACTATTGGAAACAACTGAAAAGCCATTCCAGCCCTTGTGGCACTGAGACAAAACTTGAATTACTTCAAAGGACCTCCAGAATAGTATGTGCTTTCAAATGACCACTGCTATATCCTGTGGTTCTGAAGTAGGAAGATTCATACACTATTTTTTCACCCTCTGCCCAACTGCAGCTGTGTATTTTATCAAACATACACTTTAATGAACATAGTATTTACAATAAAAACATTTTAAAAATCTGCAAAAACATGGTAATGCCAACTTTAACTGAAGAGGCAACTCCATTTCATGTCTAACTATCCATTCTATCCCATAAAATGGGAGATCCAGTTATATCATATCAGAGTTTGTTTGAGAATTATTTTCTGGTTCAAGTAGTCTGCTCCAGCATGTTTTTTTTCCTTCTCCTGTTGTTATTAAAGAATACTATGAACAACACTTAAGCACATCTACAATTTCCTTACATTATCTTGTTAGTATCTTATTCTGCATTACTTCTATGCTTAAATCCAGTACTGTTGTTCTTCATAGCACCTAGAGATGTCTCTTTCAAAGTCGGTACTCACTGTATGATTATTAATTCAGATTTCTTTCCCAATCTTCTGACCACATCACAAGTTTTGTTGATTTTTAATTAACAGCTTGATTGCCACCGATAAACAATTCCTTAAATGGTAAGCAAAATAATTTACCAAATTCAAACACTTTCTTCTGTATACCAAACTCACTGAACCACATTAGGGAAAGCAATTACTACCAACCCACTGAGCACACAGGCAGTAGCAGTTTCTACTCAGAACCCACCATTCAGCAGTTTTCCAGTACACTCTCCTGTTTACCTATTAGTTTCATGAGAATTTTCACCCGACACAAATAGCACTGCCACAAAACTGGGCAGTCTTGCCATCCCCCATGTTTGCAGGTACTTGTGTCTTTCCTGTTGCCCCATTCCCAGGTCAACTCCACCATTCATGTGGCCAGACCCATCCCCACAATTGAGGTGGGCCAAACTTAGACTTTGGGACATATTTTTTTTGCCAGGTTAATCACAGTCCAAACAAGGTCATCGATATGAAAAAAACTTGATGCATGGAAAGGAAGTATCACTTCTTTTGATGACAACACAAGCATACTCTGTCTTAATTGCTTGCGAAATGATGGTGTGATGTGTAATTTAGGTATAAATGAAAGTTTATACTTCTAACTTGTGCTTCTAGTGAACACCAAGGATTCAAAACTGTTGGGAGAAGCAAAGGGATACTCCAGGAGTAGGTCTAAGAAGGTGAGACATGACAGTTTCTCCCAAAGGCACCAATCATTTACTAAGATCTCTCAGGCTGTACAAGCTGTGGTGTTTTTTTTCATTTAATTAAATCTTATAAATACTAAAACACAAGATTCCCCTGCACAAAGGCCTAGATGTTCTGAATCTGGCTTTCAAAATTGTCCAGTTACCAAAATTTCTCATGCAAATCAGTTCTTAAATCTAGAAAGTGGCATTTGCCTGTGCAATTTCCTGAAAATTGCCCAATTTGTATATACACAAATAAATACACTTCCAAACTCAGTAGAAGAATAGTAGTGGACATCTAATTCTGGCAATCAACATTGCTGCATCAGTAGGTGACTTCCCTCTCCCCAAGGATTTCCACTGCATTTTCTACTTTGTTTCTTCCAGATCTGACAGCAGAAATGCCTTTTCCTTTTCTTTGCTCCTCTAATTTTGGTTTTCATGTGCAACATAGGAACTACAAAATATTATGAGAAGTAGTAATCAAGAAGATGTTTATGCTTATAAAACTACAGAGCACAAATTTTCAAAATGTTGAAATTTGAAAATGTTTTTCAAATGGTACTACTTGATTCAACTGGCAAATTAGATTTGATGATCCAGTCACATCCCTTTGGAGGTTGTCAAGTTGTGTCCATCTTTCTTTTTTTGCCTGGAACAGCTAATCAGGGAAGCACTGGAGAACTCTTGCTATCACTTGTGTCAAATACTCTCACTCCAAGAAAAATGAGCAGATGCCTTGCAACCCAGCTTTAGTTTCTGTGTAGCAGCACAACTAACAGACTTTTCAGCTGCTGGGTTTGAATGAGGAACACCTATCACCTGGCAGGAACTGAAAAAATGTAGGAGATGAGCAGTTTTGCTTTGGACAGGAAGAGACGAAAAAAGTCCCTTTCCCCCAAAAGATAGGGTAATCTACCATGAATCTACCATCGTTTCATGACTTTCTTCACTTTGGAAGGAGAATATTTGCAAGAGACAGAACTAGAAATAGAAATATCCTTATTTTAAAGATATTTCCAGAGGCTTGCAACTCTGGAAAAGAGCACCAGAAATAAATCACTGCTGCCTGCAGTAAGAATCAAGTGAAAAGCTTTCTTTTTCCTGCCAGTTAAAACTTGTGGTTTTCTTTTGTAACCTAAAAGAGTTGTTTCTATAGATGTTTTGTAATGTTTACTGTCTTGGGTCTACAAGGAAAAGGAAACTAAACACCTTACCTTCATTAGGTATGATACTTATATCATAGCTATTCTGCATATTTAAAATGTGGCTGAATCCCTTAAAAGCACTTTAAAAAGAGAGAGGAAAAAATGATAAAAGTGGACAAAATCCCAAGGTAACAGATTAAAAGGTTGGTAAAATACACATGAAACGGTTTCTTAGATGCACTGACTAAGGAGGAAGTGTTAATCCCTGAACGTTCCTCCAGGAGGTTCCCAAGACCTTGTGTAAGAAGTAACATATGCTCCCTCAGTTTCATTTAAAGCAAATTTCAGAAATACTGCATGCCTGTCAGTATTCTACAATTTTCCTACATGTCCAGAATTGCCTACAAAACTACCATGAGTCCCCTTTCTTTTATTTCTGGGATTACTTTGCTGTTGTATTGTGTGATTATACTTCCCATCCAAAAAGAAAAAAGATAAAATAATAAAAATGTTATAAGACATATACTTCTGCAGTACTCTGTAAATGTTTTGAGGCATCTCAAAAATGTATAACACAAGAAAAAACAGTTGGAGGAAATAACATGAAGATAAAACAGCTAGCCAATAAAAGCCAGCTGAACCACAAGGTCATGATATTTTATGTAAAGTGAATTAGGGAACAGCAGTACATTTTTTTATATCTACTGGCAATACTTTCATTATTTCTGTTTAGAACTGCAAAATATTCTTAAAAGCACAAACCTCATATGTTTTAGGAAAAAGAATATTGAGAACAGAATATCACCTCCATTCTACTCTAAATGAGTATCAACTGAACTCTGGGACACGCATAGGCATGAATGCATTATTTAAATTGAATTTCTTTTCTATAAAAGTTCTGCAAGTATGTTGCACATGTCCAATTACATCACAAGTACAACTTCCAGTTTTATAACATCTATCTTCAAATATGCCAAAAAATTAGTAGGTATCCTAAAAATGTATATTTAGTACAGAGAGACAACATTTATTTGCAGCACGTACTAAAATCTGTCCATTTTTTTCCCATTTCATCCATGTTGACTGGGATCTGTAGATAGGCTTGAATACAGTAAAGGCACCTGTTCAGTTTTTCATTTATATATGAATGAAAATTACTTAATGTATAGAATGAAGCATAAAAACCAACAGAATCATCAGAAAAATTCAACATTATAATAGAGACTAAACTCAGTTCACAAGTTTTGTTACCAATGCAACAGCTGAAAACGACTCCATCTTGTTGAGATCAGTGCCCTCCAAGTTTGTACTAGCAAACAATCAAAATTCTCATTTATTCCTAGCACTTAATTTAAAGATAAAGGTATGAATTAAAGCATTTGATACTTTTCTTGTTTTGATTACTCATACATCTTTATACTATTCATTTTTAATCAGTCTAATAAGTTAGAACATTTATGCACAATTATTGCTATTGCTTCAATAAGAAAAAGAATAAATACTTTTTTCTACTCTCTTTCTCCTACTTGCTGCTCCAGTTAGTCTGCCCCTTCACCTGTTTTTATTAAATTTTGTTTTATTTCTGCGATTGAATTCACAAGTTTGGCAAATGACTGTCTCTTGTTTTTCCTTGATTTTTCTCCTAAATGAGCTGACAATCGACTGGAGTACTCATGTGGACCATTATCTTTTTTACTTGCTGTCATTAGGATGTTCATTCTTCCATTTCTTTGAATTAAACAGTAACAGTTTGCTCGCTAATCATTTTGTTTTCTTAATTATATTCACGTCTCAGCTTTTCCCTTATGACTGTCCCCCTTGAAGAGAATGTAGGGCCTGATATTAGAGGCTTCAGCACAGGTCAGATACCTATGTGCCTTTGGACTTAAAGTTTTGCTGAGTACCTTTGGCACCACATCCAGTTACATAAATCTGGGCTGCCTCTAGGAATGATTCTCCCTTCAAATGACCCCTATGGCATCTGGAGGCCTTATTTTGTGGGACATGCATCACTCATGTTCCCCTGAATGACACAGTTGAATGCCAACAACTAGTACAGCTTTTGTGCAATGTGAAGATGCTACAAGTAAACCTCCTGCAGTAACTGCATGCTCTCATGGCTTGGGGAATGAGTGGTCCCTCAGACCCCAGCAGGAGGATTAGCCTTCAGGGGGTCATTTTCATGGCAACTGGACTGCTTGCGTGCCACTAACTTCTGGTGGTGTATAAGCAGTAATATTTGCCCTTTCCTTACTCTGAGAGAGGAAGGTAGATCACCATAAACATTATCTACAGACTCATTTACCCAAGCAGGAGAGTCTGCCTGAAGAGCTGGATTTGCTCCAATCTGGGCCTATCATCTGCCCCAGGTATGAATGCAGTGGAGGAAGAATCTTGAGAATTTGCAAAGAGCTCATGAGAGTGGAAAGAAATAGAGAACACGATCCACAAGCTTTCTTAGCCAAGTTGCTTAAAAAGAGAGAGAGCAAAAAGTCATCAGCTTTTACTTTTCAAAGTTATAGAAGTGCTTACCAGCTTTACTTTTCTATTATCCTTGTGGTAACCTGCCATTGTTTTCTCTTACTATCTTCTTCAGGGCTAATAAATTACTACCCCAAATTGCTTTAGTCAGAAGAGGGTTGCAATGGCCTTATCAATCAGATGTTCTTTTCCTTCATTTTTCTGTTTGTTGGTTCAGCTTCCCTTCCCTGAAGCAAGTCAAGAAATCTTGCCTCATATCTAATCTTTTGTGGAGCTGCAATCACTTTAAAAGCTCTTCCTTGATCCATGTTCATTTTGTATGTAGAAGGACACAAGCTTGCAGGAGGTCACTAGAAAATAAGTGACTTAGAAGTGTTTCAGAGGCAGCTGAATGGTGCTGGGCCTGACTTCCCAAGCCTGCAGGCTTGGGAAGTAAACAGATCATCCAAAATGTAAGAATTTCTTCTGGTCTAGAGCAGCATGGGAAAGTGCAGCTCTCTTACTTTTTTTTTCTTAATATTGTATGTTGTATGTAAAGAAAAATTATTCTAAAATAGAGATATGAAGAGGAGAGGAAGTTGCCCAGACTACAGTTCAGATGTACTCTAACCAATAAAAAAGGCAAGCGGACTTGTGTCTCTCCATTACAAGCAAGGGCCTCCCTAACAAGAGATATGACTTACAACATAACTAAAACATTCATAATATAAAGATGTTATTTTCTGCCTAAACCTTTTTTTTTTTTTTTTTTTTTTTTTTTGCTTGCTCAAACTTCTGCTTTCAAAGTGGTACAGAAAAATTTGTTTCCTTCTCCAAACTGGGATATCTGGTGCTCTGCAACATACCATGATGAACTCTTTGTTTCTTCAGTTCTTCTCATACTATCTTCGGAGTACTATGTTCAGAGTACAGATGTTTAACAATTGTCGTATTAGACAAACTAAATTTCTGAGTAATGGGTATTGTGATAGTATCTCATAGCATGTGATATTTATTAGCTAAACAAGTGTAAAGTTACAGAAAAGCAAAATCCTGCTAAGGGGAAAACCTGAGATTATGCCTTCTGGAAAAAGATTTTGGAGGGCAGAAGGATCATCTCTTCAGTGTCATTTAGCCTAGGCTGTCTCAAGAAATTGAAAGGAAATTCTTGGTTTTTGATGATGGACCTATCTAGTCTTCCAGGAGAAATTTCTAATCTTCCTTAAATCATGATACAGCCTGTGTCCCCAAGCTAGTCCAGGTACCTACTCTCATGCATCTCCCACCTTGGAGATCCTCCCTGGTAAGCCTGAAGTCCTTATATGAGCTAAAGGTAGGTCCTGACCTATGATCAGAATCGAGATGATCTTTACAATCCGGGATTAAGACAAAGAGTCTGGTCTGAAAAAGTTAGTCAGAGTATCCTTAAGACATACTAACTGCTTAGAGTTTATTCAGAAATACAGTCAAAACACAAAAAGGGTTTTGTTATTTTTTGCATGGTGGTGGTAAAAGCACTTACAAAACAACTAGGAGATCTAATCCCACAGCAGCACTTCCTAAACTAGAAGGATACTGAAGAAGGAAGTCTTGGAATACAACTACTGAGTGCCAGAAATACGAGATTTGCATGACCACGTAATGAGCAAATGAAATTGAATGTAAATCTGTTCTAGGAGCTGCAAGCTGGAGAGGAAACATCAGATCTCCTGTGTCTCCTCTAGGATATTTTTTTGGTTTTTTTACAGTGCTTAAGTAAGGTAAAATGCATAAAAATTCCCAAGAAAACATACAAAGAAGGTGATCAACATAAAATTACTCTCATAACTTCTATAGCATTAGATAATGAAGTAGTAAAAGTTACAGTTCTAAATATGCATCCATTGTGAATTCAAAAGACTTTCTCCCTCCAAGAAAGAACAAATGAAAGATTATGTATCTAATTTACTGAGAAAGAACCTTTAATCGAGTATGAACAAATGCAGAAGACAAAGGATGAATAATATTAAGATAAACATTTATCCTTTATCCTTTACCTGAATTTAAAAATATCTGAAAAAAATGACAGTAAGAAAAATCTTAAAACTAAAAATTTTCAAGAAATTCTTAAGCATGCTATGCGGCTACCACAAATACTCACTGGAATATATTATTTTGTAATATGTCAAGTTTAAAGCTGGAGAATAAAGGAATGCAAATATCTTCCAAATTCTCTGATTCTATTCCTGTATCTTCAACTTTATAAATAAATTAATAAATATTTGAAGTCTAAGCTATTCTTTATTGGGAGAGAAATAAAAAGTAACTGTTTGTAAAGAGTAATACACATTAGTAAAGCAATGACAGAAGATGAATATATTAAAGGAATGCAATGTGAACAACTTGAAACAGCTCTCTGGGGAACAGAACGAGCTAAGCACACATTCACACAGAAAGTTAAGAAAACATCAGAGAGAACTAGACATCAGATTTCACCAGTGAAATAGTGTCCTCCAAGGTATACTGGAGCCCTCTCTTATGCCATATGTTCTTTTCTGGGAGCCAAAATTCTATTCACATCACTGAAGTTTCTCACAGAATAGACCAAAACAAATACATGTGGTCCACAGACCTCATCAAAGAAAAGAGTTTTGCTCCACACTTGGAAAAACAAAAAAGCTATATACATATTATTTATAGGATAGAAAGGATCTTAGTTCTTTCTGACTGTTGAACTCCAAATGCATGTTTTGACTAAGGAAGGTTTTTTTCAGACACTAATAATAATAAATTGCTAGTTAGGGGCACAAATAATGAATTTAGACTAATACAGATATAGTACTACCTGACCAAGTGAGCAAAAAATCACAAGAACTGTTACAAAAGCACATCTTAAATTTCCAAACCTATGAAGTGTGCTAGAACGTCATGCATGTCATATTTCATAATGTTCAGATTATATTGAAGATAAATAGCAAAACCTAAAACAGGACATTTTTGAAGTAATTTACATAGTATTCCCATGATAAATGAAGATCAAGCAGAATATTTAGTTATTCTTTCTAAGTCAAAAGATATAGGACCAACCACAAAGAAATGAAGGAATAATAAAGGCCTAAGTCTGACTGGTTTTATCAGGAAATTCACAGACTATTTAGAGAAAATGTTGCCCTTAGTCAGAGAAATGCATGAATAATAATGAGAACTAAAACACAGTAAATAATCACTTCAATTGGCATAAATGAATTTCCATCTGATATTAAATACATACAAGGTTTTCAGCCATGGATTGGGCAAAAGTAAGTTTTCCTGGCAGCTGTGCTTTCCCTGATTTCTTAAATTGTACAGTTGATAGTATTTTAGAGGGCCTAAGGATGGCAAGGGGTTATAAGCCTGGAGAGACTGAGTGGTGGGGACTCCACCTTCACTGGTAGTTTCGGTGGTGGGTCATTTTGGCCAAGATCCTCAAGAATCTTTGAGCACCCAACTCAAGGCTTTTGTGTCTGCCTAGTTCCAATAGAAATCAATGGAATTTGGGCATCTAAAATGTCTTCTAGGATTTTAATGTCTTTCAACCACCCGTAGTCTATACCTGGAGCTAAAAGACTGTATATGAGAAAAGGAAGAGTTTCTCAAGAGCAGGCTGAGACACTTCCCTCACATGCTGAGAAGATCCTGAGGCCTATTGCTTGTTTGACACTGGATTCCATCACCCAGAAAAGCTGCTTAGCAAACATAAGATATCTTCCCATAGACAAGAAGTTACTTGCAAACACACTTTGAAGGGAACAGATGCAATAAAGGTTGTGCCCATGGAACACTATAAAGTAAAATGCAAAACCCAAATGTCATCCACAAATAAAGAAGATATAACATATCTTTCCAGCAAAAGGCATGTAATACAAAGCAAAAAGGGAAGGAGAGAAGATAAATAACTATAAGAACTTAAATATTATATTAGGCCTTCAATGAACCATAGATCTTCATGAATAGCTGCAAAGTTCAATTTTTTATGAACCAATCTAATAAACTTTCCAAAAATAAATATGCATTAACACCCTCCAATAAATGCCAAAATCATGACATATTATTTTCCAAGGAAAAATTATTTTCTTCAATGCAGAATATTGCTTTTCAAAGCTTCCCATCTGCTCTACATCCTGGCACCAGAAATATCTACTTAGAGCCCCTACTCCACACCAAGTCTCCTCTGACAAATTGATCCCATAAAGAACTTTATTCTCATCATCAAATATTGGTGTTTACCCATCCCAAACCAGGCTACTTTGCCTGTCAGGCTCATAAGGCATACCTTGATCAATGAAAATCAGGATGCAGTAACTATGGAGACTGCAAAGTCATGTGAAGCCTCCAAAGACATTCAGATATTCCTTTCTCTTAAAGGTACAACTGTCCTTAAGAGCAGTGATTCACCATGGTCAGTGTACAAAATACTACAGTCTAGTTTGGTTCCCTCTTCCAGACAAACATCACAAGCAGAGACTGGCTGGATTTTGAAAATCCACACATAAGAGATGACCCCAAACATCTGCCTAAACTGCTAATTTAGTTTTGACTTTTAGGGATTTGTTCAGCAACTTGGCCACAGCTTTGAGTGCTACTATCTGCCCTGTTCAGGCAATAATCCAAATCAACAGTTATGCTGTCCTGCTTTAACAATGAAAGGTAGGCTGTGATGAAAAGACAAAAAAGGTAGAGCCAGACTCACACATATGGCTCCAGAGTCACAAACACTAATTAATCTGTGGAAAACAATCTTCACAAAGTGCTATAAATTATACCTTCTAATACATTCTTTCAAATTCTTTTTTGACTGCTTCTTTGGAAACACAAGGTCTGCTGCTTGCTACTTATTAAAATTCAGTCTCCTGTCATATTCTCTAAAACAAAGAAAACCACCATCAAACCAAAAAAAAACATAAACACACAATTAGGAGGTGTACTGTCTGGCTAATGTACATCACAGAAAAATTATTTATTCTGAAAATATTGCAACAGACTAGAAAAAAATTAATGGAATCAAGTAAAATGAGCAAAGTGTATGAAACAGTGACCAGAGAGTTACAATCCAGCTTGTCTCTGTACCACTGAAGATCATCCTCACAGGCAAACTAGGGAGTTAGATGAGTGGACAGTGAGGGTGAGCTAGATGAGGACAGAGAGAACTGGATGAATGGCAGAGCTCAGAGTTGCGATCAATGGCACAAAGTCTAGCTGGAGCCCTGTAGCTAGCAGTGTCCTCCAGGGGTCAACACTGGATCAAGGATTGTTCAACTTATTCACCAATGACCTGGATAAAGGGATAGAGTGCACCCCCAGCAAGTCTGATGATGATCCAAAACTGGGAGTGACTGATACACCTGAGGATTGTGCTGCCATTCAGAGAGACCTGGACAGGCTGGTGAGCTGGGTGGAGAGGAACCTCAGGAAGTTCAACAAAGGCAAGTGTAGGGTCCTGCACCTAGGGAGAAATAATCCATGCACAAGAATAGGCTGGGAGCTGACCTGCTGGAAAGCAGCTCTGCAGAGAAGGACGTGGGAATCCTGGTGGACAATGAGCTGAACATGAGTCAGCAGCGTGCCCTTGTAGCCAGGAAGGCCAATGGCATCCTGGGTTACATTAAGAGCATTACCAGCAGATAGAGGAAGGTTGTCCTCCCCCTCTACTCAGCCCTAGTGAGGCCACATCTGGAGTGCTGTGTCCAGTTGAAGAGACACATGGAGCTACTGCAGAGAGTCCAGTGGAGGGCCACAAAGATGACTGAGGGACTGGAGCATCTCTCATAGGAGGAAAGACCGAGACAGCTGGAGCTGTTCAGCCTGGAGAAGTCTGAAGGAGGATCTTATCAATGTGTGTAAGTGTCTGAAGGCAGGGTATAGAAAGAATGGGGCCAGACTCTTTTCACTGGTGCCCAGAGATAGGATAAGAAGCAACGGGCACAAAAAGAAACACACAAAGTTCCATCTGAACATGAGGAAAAACTTATTTACCGTGAGGGTGACTGAGCAGTGAAACAGTTTGCCTAGAGAGGTTGTGAAGTCTCCTTCCCTGGAGATATTCAAAACCTACCTGAATGTGATTCTGTGCAACGTTTAGGTGACCCTGCTTGATCAGGGGGTTGGACTAGATGATCTCCAAAGGTGTCTTCCGACTTCAACCATTCTGCGTCTGTGTGAAGATAGCCAGTAATGTAGTCATGAAAGATGGATGGTCTAAAGAAAGACTTCGGATTTTTTCTTTTTTTTTTTTTTTTTTTTTTTTTTTCTTTTTTTTTAGCTAGATATTTCTAATAGTATTTTTCTTAAATAATTAATTCCAATTGCTTGTCACTGACAGAAGATCCTTCTTCCATGCAATTCATCAGGTTAAATTTGAAGGACAAGAAAAACACTTTTCAGATGATTTGCTGTAGTGAGTTCTCACCAATATAAATGGTAGAGGATTCAACCCATATACCCCTTGAAACAATATATCTTCTCTATTTCCAAACAGTTTCTGAGTGGCTACATGGCAAATGTAAGAAGCACCAAGAACTTCTATTCTAAGTCTAGGATATGTTAGCTTATCAGAGGTCTAGTGTGATGGATGAGTGATGTTTTAAGCATTTTTCTCACAATTAAATCTGTATTACAGGATATACTAGCCATAGATACAAAGACTGTTAAACTACAAAATAATTCAGAAAGAGGATAAATATCAGGAACTTTCTATTTCTGGTGCTTTAATTGCTGCTTCATTTAGTTTGTTGAACCATCAAATTAATTTAATTGAAGATGACAAATGCATTATATACTCTCTGAAGAATCAATCTGGATTCCCAAATATCTTTCAAATGAATCTTCCCCTATATCACCAGTTTCACATTGCCAAAAATTTCAGTGTTTATTCAGGTTAACAATATATTTGGTATTAGGTTATACTTTTACGTGTGCTTTGTGTTTGTTTTAAACTTACTCTAAGAATAAAACCAGTTCTGCAACTCTACATTTTTAATCATATCAGGACAAGAATTCATGTCAACAGCAGATGTATTTGCAAAAACTTAAATTAATATTTGCCCACTAATTATAACAAACCTATTTCATTCCTCAGTTAACAAAGGAGAAGATACAAAGTGATATTAAATAAAATCTGGACTTATAGATAACCCTATATAAAAGTATTATAAAGGAGAATAATTACCACTATCAATTCTAGTATGGATTCTAAATGAGAATAATTCTGATACAGCTCTTGAAATTTTTCTATAAGAATTTTTCCTAATTCTATATTTTTATCAGTAAATATAATGTAACCATGTGCCAGTAAATCAAAAGCTTAGTACAGGCCTGTAGCTATTACAGTCAATTTATCATTACTCCTCTCTTATTAATAATGGAAAGATTTTGCCTCTTTCACAACCTGGGGCTGCTACGAAACAATTTAATGATCATATGCAAATGGGATAGCCAAAATCTTAATGTACAGACCTTGCATAATAAAAAATACAGTTACATATTTGCAATTGGAAGCTTTCAATCTGAGGAATGAGAATAATCAAGATTCTCAAGAAACAGTAAAATTATAAAGCAATGTTTCTCAGCTTTAACTATGAATATCACTTAAATGTGCCCCAGGATTCTTTAACTTCCTTCCCCTTGGAGTTTATCTCTGTGAGCAAAATTAGAGCCATTATCTATGAAAAGAAATATACCAGCACTATATGCTGGCATCTCCAAAATGCCTGCTTAAGAGTCACGGTTTTCCACAGACAGAGGACATATATTGGATTTGCAGCTGTACTAACTCTTTTTGAGACCTCTTTAGAAAAAAATTTATAAAGAATTACTGGATAAAAGTTGTTCTATGCCTTTTAAGTGTCGTCTTTCTTCTTAGTCAGGGATCTTTTTTAAGCGATAAATGTTATTCAAATCACTGTTTGCAAACTATAAGAAATAGCCTAAGCTGAAGATAGAGGTACTAGCATCTACTATCATATTTCTAGCACACATAAGAGATGCCATTCAAACAGTCATCTACCCTTTGTAGAGAATTTGAAATGAAAATGAGAAATTCATTTTCAAAGCTAACCATGGAAAAGGTACTTCTAAGCAAGCACTGGGAAGGGCAAACTGTGTGGTGGCAACCCCACCCAGCATTTTTCAGACAGTGTAGTTGTGATTCATCAGAGGTTTGCTCATTAGGGTTGTGCATTTAGTTACAGCTCAGTACGTGGTATGTCTTCTTCCTATATTTCTTCTATTCTAACCAGGTGAGTAGATGGCATGTATATAGGATGAACATCTGAAAGCTGGACATGTGCTACACGGTATATTTTCAGCAAAGGCCCATCACACAATGGGTTGCATTTGCCAACAGGTCCAGGGAAGTGATCCTTCCTTTCTGTTCAGCACATGCAAGACCACTCTGGATGGCTGCATCAGAAACAGTTTTTGAACTAGGACTGTTTTGGGATCTGCAGTACATTGACATAGTGGATCAACACCAGTAAAAGCCACCAGTCAGGAGACTGAAGCACAGTACATCTAAGGAGACACTGAGGGAGCTGGTCATGTTCAGCAGTAACAGGAGAAAGCTTCAAGAGGGATCTTACCACCACCTACAATTACATAATGGGAGAGTGTAAAGACAGAGACATACTTTTCTTGAAGGTCCACGGCAGTAGGATGAGAGACAACGGACACTAGCAGGAACATGGAAAATTCCAACTAGACAGATTTTTTGTCTTTTTTTTTTTTTTTTTTTTTTTTTTTTTTTAATCATGAGGGTGATCAAACACTGGAACTTGCTTAGAAAAGTTACAGAATCTCCATCCTTGGAAATATTTAGGACTTGACTAGACATAGGCCTAATAAATCTGGCCTTGCTTTCAGCAGGGGTTGGATCTCCAGAAATCCCTTCTAAACTACGTTACCCTGTAAGTCTATGAAGTGTAGACAGTTGCATGCTATATTCCCATATGCTCCAAACAGGACTCAGTCACATAATGACAGTTGTGTAAATGCACTTATATGGCTTCTAGATTACAGCTGTCACGCACTTCAGTTATCATTTGGGCAGAGAGGCTCAGATGCCCAGAAAATGAGCAAAGTTTGCATGCAGCAGTAGAGTGTACAGGGAACAAAATATCAGACATGTTCCTGATAAAGACATAAGAGCCATTACCTCTACTTTCTAACATTATCTGCCATGAAAAAGATATCTTGTCAATCCAGGGGTTTCACATCCCTGTAAAATGTTACAATACCTCCTCATGCTCTTTAGTGTGGCAGGCTCTTAAACCAAATCTCTGTATGTATGTCATGTGGTATCTATACACATTTCACTTTTCCATTATTCTGTGTTTCAGTAGCAGCTTGATCATTCCCTTAGAAGATAATTTTTCTTTCTTGAGTCAGATGGATGCCACCTTTAACTTTAGCCACCTGAGAATAAGCATAATTATCTAAACTCCATCTATAGGTACTGAAGAGAAAAATACTGCTCCACAGAGTGATTCATCTGCGCTTATATTGGGAACATGACTGGTATATTTCTAAATATCTGCAATGTCAGCTTTGCATTTTGTTAGCCACCATTTATGCCTCTAACTACCTCCATTTATAAAGTTTTCAATGAGGCACAGAAAAGAAATAGAGACTTGTGGAAAAATGTAGAGTAATTTAGCTAGTCCAGCCTGTCAATGAATGTTCCAAGAGTAAGGAAAAAAGTAGCTCTACAAAGTTAGCTTCATATGTGGGGGAAGAGGGAAGATGGAAATACGAATTCCTTTGATCTGTGAAACAAATTATAATTTGGAAGATGAGGGCACCTAAGTATGCTCTTACAAGAGGAACAATATTTATGTAATTCTCTAATTACAAAGTCTCCTTCAAAGAAATTATGCTCAGGAACCTAACTCAGAAAGCAACTCCTTGCTTTGTGCTCCTTTTCCAAAATCCTCTCCTACTATGGATTCTTCTCACAACTGTGACAACACTTTCACCACTTATTGCGGACGAGGTTGTGCTGCAGCACAAAGAGCCTTTTACCATCACGTACAGTGCTGAATCTCTCATGGTTTCAGAAACCCACAAACCTGGTGAGACAACAGGAAGTCTCAAAAGCTGTATAATGAGAGCTCGTAGGGCTGCAAGGATGAGCAACCAAGCTGCAACAGAAAAATCACACCTCTCCATTTGAAGAGGCTGCTGGGCAATTTTACACTGTTTGCTCTTTGCTGTCTCACAGGTCTTCTTTTCTTCCCTGTGGCATCTCCTCCAAAGATTCAAGTTATGTCAATTAATTTCAAATCAAGACCAGAAGTGCGCCAAAAGCCTGCAGCTCCCGCCGAGCGCTGGCTGCGTGACGAGGAGCACACTGATCCAGGAGGTGCTCCAGCAGCAGCGCTCCGGGCAGCTGACAGGCGTCAGCCCATATGGCAGGCGTACGAGGGGAAGCTGGCAAGAGAAGCATTTGTATCAGTGTCAGTCGAGTCACTGGGGTGTCTGGGCATAACAAAAGAGTCATGTTAGAAACTGTCCTGCCTAGACAAGTGTAAAGGAGTTTTTTCCTGGGACTGACAGGAAACCAGCCTCTTTTGGAGTTAGAGGACAAAAGGAGAATGTGCCTCTCGCATCTTACTCTCCTCCTGTGAGAAAGAAGGAAAATAAACTCATTACTTCGCATATTTCTCAGCACATGTGTAAATAAAAGACTACCACTAGCTCTTTTCACTAGACATTATCTGTATGTCAAAACTGTTTAGGGTATGACTTGATATCATCTCCTTACAGAGTATAAGCAAGCGAGAAATAGCCATCTTTGACTTACTAAAGTACCCATCAGCACTGTAAAAGACAGAAAGAGAATACACAAATATACCCTAGGAGCAGAGCAGGATGAATACAGGCTTCATGCTTACATACAAAGTTCAGTCCACAGCCCTTCCTGCTTATTTACCTGTCAGCATTCACACAGCCACAGTATATCTACACAGATTTTTCTTGAGAAGTTTACCTGCATATTACTCACCTATGATTACTGCATTTTAGATACAGAAGGATTGCCTGTCTTATTAGCTTGGGAATTAGATTTTCAGGAGAAATAGATATAAAGAGTATATTTTTTTAAAAAAAGAGTCTTTTTTTGTTGTTGTTTTTAAATCAAAGATGGGAAAAGACTAATTAGAAATCAAGAACAGGAAGAGAGGGCAGACTAAAAAAGTGAGCAGCACAAGGATAAACACCCAATGCATTTCTAAACCCGAGCCCCTCAGAATTCAGCCCTAGATCTCCAAGAGCACCTGATGCCCCCTCCTTCTTTGCAGTCACTAGAAGCACACACCGGCTCAGCAGCCAGAGCTTTGCCAAGGCTGCACTGGAGCTGACAAGAGTTATTTGCCCTCAGACGACTAGTCCTCACATGACGCTGATCACACAGACGCCTCCTGCAACATTTATCCCAGTTGTTCTTCCACGGAGAAGATTAAGAGGTGTGCTGCTGTTTTCAGGGAGAGGTAGCACACTGCGGCTATTGAGAAGGCTGCAAGCCTTGTCTTGCTTCTCCAAAATTATTCTACACAGAGATAGAACAGAAGAGTTCTCCACAAAAGAGAGGAGATCAACTATGGGTAAGGACATATAAACAACATGGACAATGGAAACATTCAGACCTATTTCTTTGCATAAAGGTACTTAAAATACTATTGTTGCATACTCAAGGCAAAACAAGAGAAAGGAGAAAAAAAATAAGCCTGGGGAAAGACCATCTTTTTTGTTGTTTATGTCCCATTAACAAGACTCTTCTCTTCTTTCACAGAGCTGTCAGTGGCTGCCAGTTACCAACTCAACCAAAATGAAATAATCTTCTGAAGAAAAGTCAGAAACAGCTCACAGCATAAGACAGTTGTTGGCAGGGCTTTGTTGTCACTGCTGGCTTGTTTTTGTTTTCAGTGCAGTACATTATGAAATGCATATTTTTGGTGCTCAGAGTCCCTTGTGTCCTCTTCTCTGCTGCCACTAGAAGCCATGTGGTCTCCCTTTCAGTAGTTGCAGAGAAGCAAATATTTGTTCCTTTTGGTGATTGCCAGCATCTGTGCATTTCCCCGTGAGAGGCACACAGGCTAGTCAGTGATGGCAGCACTCGCCATGCTAAAAAGCCATTAAAAGTAAGAATTTGAAGGGAAAGAGTTTAGTGTGAGGAAAGCAGTTCGACTATATGAAACATGTCCCTCAGCAGGTCTCTCCAGCTGCCTTTGTTATCCACAGGCAGTCTTACTGGCAGGCAAGACAACATCCTCCACTTCTCCATCATCATTTTATGAAGTTCAAACTTCAGCCTAAACCTCATGAAGCTTAGGGACGACTCTGGCAGAGTCAAACTCCACTGCAGTTCTGAGGGGCTTAGCCTTTCTAAATAACCACTATCAGGCTGCTACTTTGTTTCTCTCCAAATGCCACAATCCTGCAGGAAAATACATGAAGACTGCCAAAAGCACAGCAGCCACTATAACAATTAGCCTTCACTTCCAGGGGTTTATATCTGTCATTCCCTCAGGCAGGCAGAAGGAACCAATGTACTCTGAAATCTGGCACCCAACTATGTGGCTCCAACATAACTCTGCTTTTATGTTTTTCTGAGGTGTCTGGCAGCATGTGCAGCACTTTGTGAGCTAGTCAGGGCTACATCCCATGTCACCGCCCACAGTTCAGTACTCAGCTTTCCATCTCACCCCGTTGTTCAGCAGGCAGAAAAATGATCTAGTATGATACACAGCATAGCAGAGCATCAAAGGGCAACAGGAAAATTTATACACGTTTCTCCTCAGTGGCAAGTTTAGGACTGTGCAATGTTCTGCAGGTAAAATCTCCTGGTGATATCCCTATCACCAGGAAGGTGAGAGCCTTCTGCTCTCAAAGCAGAAGTCTAGGATATGGGGATAGAGTTATTCTTGGCTCACACCAGATAATCAACTGTAGCAAGAAAATCTCTGATGGAACAAGAATGTTAAACACAAGCCTCTTTCAAACTGTCTCCTGCAAGAGGTGTCAGACTGGTAACCAAAAGCCTGGGAGCAAGGGAAACTGAGACAAAGCCATTTCAAGGCTGTCCCTGCTAGATGGTCTGCTGTGAAACTGCACGGAAATTTGAACACTGTTACCTGCCAGCAAAAAATTTTCATCCCTCTGTGGCTCACTTAGCAGGCACCAAAAAGATCATATGGGATCACTCCAGCCCAAAGCATGGAAACTTGCTGTGTCAGCACATCTGGATTTGTGTGTTTTGGCAGGAAAGTGTAGGTTTCAGGGGGAAATAAGCAATAAGAGCGCTCAGCTTCAGCCCATCTGAAATGAACAGACATTCAGCTTAAGTTAACACCATGACAAATGCTCAAAATGGATAAAACAATTTTTCTCAAAGCTACCCCAGAATCTGTTTTTTCTGTCGAGCACAACACAGCCTGCCTGCCATAAAAGATTGCCCCTCCAGACCTCTAACCACCCAGGTATCCCTCTAGGTCTTCACTTCTTTCAGTGTCTGAATGCATCTCATTCAGGTCTCACATTCTGACTGTGTATAAATTTATATTAATACTATGTAATGTATTTATGTACTATATTTATGTACTATACTTAATACTATGTACTAAATAATATGTTTTCTGCATAACAAATCTAACTGCTGGTTAGTTAGATATCTTTTCTATTCTGACCACTGCAACAATTTTCTGTCTGATCTTACCTAAAGCATTTCACTTTTTGACCTGTCTAATCACATCACTCCTCTCTTCTCTGATCCTCTCTCCTTTTCTGGCACACAGAGCATCACATAATTACCATAATGTTTTGCAGCCCTGTTCCCCATCACTACCCTCCATGTATCATGCCTCAGTCAGCACTGAAATATAGACTCTTATTCTACTCAAACAGTATGAACAGGCATCATGAAGTCACTGCTAAATCTGCCAACTACAAACACCTTCATGTGAGGTGTTCCACCCTCACACTTGGAAGGAGCCTCTTGCAACACACATAAGCCTTTGGAAAAGGAGAGTTATGAAACACATGCTGCCTGTCCCTTGCTAAGCCCTAATGACAGGCTGTCTGCTAGCAATTATACTTTACATCTTGAGGGTGTGAGATAAAGTGCAATCATAACATCAAGAGAATAAGTTTTGTGCCTATTACAAGGAAACAAAGCTTTCAGAAATTTAAAAAAGAAAATATAGACAAATAAAGCCTGTTACTGAATATTCGACTCAAACAATGATACAGTTGCAAAGAGCTTGTTAAAGGAAGACCCAGATATAAACCTGACTCTCAGAGCTGTGATCAGTGCCTCCATACTAAAAGGCCATATGCAACTACTAAATGGACAGTCAGAGCAGGAACCGTAACTCTCAGGGGCATCTGCATTCAAGGCAAAACAAACATCACATATAGAACCTTTAAAATGGCTAACTAAGGCTGTCTACCAGAATCAGGAAAAACATGAGGAAAATAAACCCAATGTAACAGTAAATTTCTTCAGATAAACTCTAATGTAATTTCCACCCTCTTTCTTTTTTCCCCTTGAAGCCACATTTCTCTGTATTAGCTCTCTTTGGGTTTATCTCTAACTCATCCAATACTCTTAAGCAGAATTTGGGTACAACTTGAAGACCCTAACATTTCCAAGGGGAAGAATTTCGTTCACAATATCACCATATCTGGTAGCAATAATCCAGATGACACAAAGAGTACAGCTTGTGCAAAAAGTTGGATGGTAGCACACATTTCTAATGCTTTCCACTTCTCCCTCTTGTTGATTATCTAAATTACCTTTTTAAAAAATTTATTTTAAAGCTCTTTAAACTTTTAAGTGTTCTTGACAGGACAGATAGCCTGATCATGCTGAGCACTTCTATCTTACCACTCTGTTCTGCTGTTTCTCAGTACTTTTATTCAAGTCAGTGCATCATCACAGAAGGTAGCTAATGAGCAACATTATATTTTGTAGCTCACAGACACAATGCTACTACTCATTTTAAATAACTTAAGTAACTTTACAGAAGCAACGTTCCAGCAACTTTTCTGTAGGCAGATTAAAACTGACCTCTTCGTGCATACTCTTCAGGTCGTGTTCACCTTCTCAGGAATCACTTGTAGCTTTCTATTTCCCCAGTTGTGAACAGTATGTACCATGCATTACATGGAGAACCTTTCCAGAACATGGCTTACTGAATAAGAGCAGGTAAACCATAAATATTTAATGATAAAATAGCAGACTATGTTTTATAAATGCCTTCCTTTTCTATTGGTCTGCAAGGATGGCAATTGGAATTTTTACTTTTTTACTGCCAACATTTGTGTGTCCTAATCCAGAGAATATTTTCAGTATCACAATAGGGTGAAATAGTCAATACAGATGGGCTCCACGAATCAAAAATATCAGTGTAGCTCCTTTCCCTTAGCAAAAGAAATACAAGTTATTACCAAACAATTTTATTTTAACCATTACCTTAGCCATAACCATTATCAGCTTTGACCTTCTCACTTTTGTCTGTCTGAATGAGACTGTAGATCTCATTTTCTTTCTATGTATAGCTAACAGACCTAAGAGTTGAGTGAGATTTTTGTTTTTTGTTTATTACAGGCAAATAAAAGTGAATCCAAATTAGTAAGTGCTTTCCTCAGGCATATTTCAACTGTTATTTGCTGTTAGCAATAAGAAGAGAATGAAAACAATGCCTATATTAATAATTACAGCTATCCACTATGTAACCTGACCAAGAAACCCAAAACAAAAGTTGTCTTTTGTATTGTTGCTGTATTTTTTTAATATAAGTAGCCCATAGCATAGCATTAGTCTCCTATATTTACTGAAATTCTCTAGCTTTGGAAAGGCTGGTCTTTTGCAGTTACTGGGCCAACTTTCCCAAACTCCATAACATTCATTCTCCTTCACAAGTGAGGCAGAAGACAGTTCCTTCTACTAGCCATCAGTAATTACACTGTGACATGCTTTGAGTAATTTATCTCTAGATGCAACTTCACACACCATTGAGAATCATAGGCTTGCATCTTTAACTTGTAACTCAACACATGACAACCCCATTTAAGTACTGGGCAAAATTCGTACATTAACAATCCTATATTTGTAAATTAAATCACTGACAGGTCTCCTGGTGGTTTTTGAAGAACTGAAGAAACAGGCATATGGTAATTAAAATATTATGTTTTAGGAAAAAAGAGTTAAAATAGCATTACAGAACATGGGTTTAGTTAGTGTAGGATTGTGGTATTTGCAGAATACTTACGGAAACTAAAGATTTCCCTGGGAACTTAGGCCATTTTGAGGTCTTGGTTTAGTTTATTCAAAGGAGTTTGAGTTATCCTACAGATATAGCCAACAAAATTCCAGAAGTTTCCAGAAGGTCCTATCAAGGCTCCTTGAAAGTTTTCCAGAAAAACTTTTTTTTTTCAACAGAAAATTACATTCCAACTAAAGATCAGGTTACTTACTTGCTAAAAGGTATCACAATTCCCAAAAAAGTTAAGAGAACATCACATTCAGAAATGATCAAGCACCTTTCCACAGTGTTTCATTAAGGCTTAGTTCAACACTAAACATACCCTAGTGAATCATTTCAGTGCCACATGTCCACCCCACAGACAGCTCAGCCCCAAGCTGGTTCTGTCGACTCCCTTCCACAGCCATGAGCCTCACCAACACACGGTGATGGGCCAGTAAAAAAACCCATGAGAAATATCATCCTGCTGAGGAATACAGCTCATGGAAAGAAGAAAAAGCATGAAGCTCCTGAAATATAACTCTTATAGCACTGAACTGAACACAGTTCAACTCCTGAACAAAAAGATCTGAGCAGATTCAGCAGTTCAAATATGTATATGTCAACTAGCCAAAATAGTTCATTTTAATTTCTCAGAGCAGAAATGGTTACAAAATAGAAGTTATTTCCAGGAACAACTCTTCTAAAATATTATGCAGTCATTACAGATGTGCTAACTGTAAATAAAGTATTAAACTCAGCTCTTTCACAAGGTGGCAGAATATATCACTGCTAGTGATACAAATCACCTAGAAGCAGATCTTACTACTGTTGATCCTCAGTCTAGTTAAACCAAAGTATCAAAGATCTTAGAGTGCCAAGCAAAGGCCATATTTCCACACAAATTCTGCAGTGTTGGCTTCCAAGTTCTTCTGAAAATGTGACCGTGAGATAATAGATGAAAATGTGGCTTTTCACTTTTTAAATTGCATGGTCTTACAAGGCTATTGCATTTTGCAGTAGCCATCATATATGTACAACAGCATTATAGTGGCAATTTTGCAATAACAATTTGCTACCAGTTTAGACATAAATTGAAGAGAGTCACATGAGATAGACCATGTTCAGAACAGACAAATCTCTGTCACTGCTTATAATTTGCTTGGGTTGAGACATGTATCTTCAAAATTATGGAAGCAGTCTTTAGTCCTTCTACCGCACCTTTACATTAAACTCTGGATAGTGCTTTTTTTCATAGCTATTGTGACTTATTTGTTACAGACTCTGCAGCCAAAACAACACTAGTACATCTTTAAAAAAAATTTGACATGAGTCTGAGATTGAGAATAAACCTTACTGAGTCTATAATTTTTCTAGAATCAGGTGATCAACTCTAGAGACAAGTCTACACATATGTCCGAAACAAACAAGCATTATTAAGTATTTATTTGAAGAAATAATTACAAATAACCACCACTCTACCACTGAATACAGATGAGCAAAAATACAAGCTGCTGCTGTTGTGTAATTGCTGGATTGTGTTTCCTGCTGTCTTCAGTAGGTTTTCCTCATTTGAAGTTTTTGTTAATAGTTTGAGAAATGCAGTGATTCTTTTCCATAGCATGATCCAAGTAGAAACTGCATGAGCACTTTGGAAAGAAAAAATATGTGTTAGCAAGTAAACTCTCAAATACAACAGAACACTTAGAAACAGCAAAGAAATGTTTCATTAGTATTCTTCCTTAGGCAGTGTTAAAGGAAAAAAAAATAACAGAATGGATTAATGAGGATGTACTAAGCTATAAATACTAGGCATCAGCCTATGGTTCACTTGGAGAATTGAACATTTCCCTTTGTTTACAATTCTGCTTTCTCATTTACCTGAAATAATGTTGCTACCAAACCACCAATCCCAGTTTTCAACAGCTGAGAGAAGGCTGTTTATGATCAATGCCTTAATGTCCTTTTTTTGGGGGGGGGGGGGGGGGGGCAAGATTCGAGGAACTTCTGTGTTAGTTAAAGGAGAAAAAAAAAATCCTTTCTAAGGCTTTTTCTGCTAAGATTTCTTTTCCTCAAACAAGATTGAAAAAATAGCTTGTAAACATTCCATTATTGTTTTATTTTCCAGTGCATCATATCACACCAGATTATATGGGGTATCACTCAAATTAAATTTACTCCTGAGAGGTGCAATAACTTTCAGTCAAACCACAGGTACTCAGCATCCTTCAGGAACAAGTCCATAGTGCAGGACGAATGAATGAGGTTGAATACAAGCACTGCAAGATTAGAGATCCAATCAGTTGGAGAAGAACAAATTACCTATGCTGGATGCAGATAGATGCAGTCTTACAAAAATTGTTTTGATTAACTGAATAACTCACAATCACATGTGAACCCAGGAAAAAAATTCCTGAGAATGCAGTTCCTCAGAAATAGTCCAGTGGTGAAATGACATGTGTTCTCTGGATCTGGATTCAAATGGCACACATTCATAAATGCCTGAGCACTAGTTTGATCTTATTAGACTATGCATCAAGAATAATGAATAAATAATAAGGAAATAATCCTCAGCAAAATGTAAGTAGCTTTGCTATTAGAAAATTTCCAAGTTTCTTCTGACTGGCTGCCTCTCACCCACTGTAGCTAGATCCAGGGAAAATGAGTAAGCAAGAAAAGTGTAGAAGTATGAAAAGCCAGAATGCAGGACCCGTGCTAGGAGAGATACCTTCTACAATTAAGTGTACCTGCACGTGGGCTAAAGCTTTTCCCACCCAATGCTCAGATCACTTGTGTTCCTGCTCCTGCAAAGAGCAGGATGCAGTTTCGAGCCATTCCCACTGCTGACCCTAAGTCACTCCCTCTGGTAAGAGGGGAGGCTTGTTTCACGCTCTGTTCAGATCACTGGCGAATATACTGGCAGCGTGCGCAGCGGGGGTGCTGCAGCTGGAATGCAAGTGAGAGTTTTAAGCTCCCATAAAAGTGTAAAAACGCCTACCAAGTCTATGTTAGGAAATCCCTAGATACTAAGGCTTCCGATGGCACTATCTCAGCATTCACCCAACCTAAAGATCCTGCCTGACTCTTAAATGGAAAGGGCTTCTTACTTATTAACAGCATTAAGATTCTCATAATCCATGAGTATGACTCAGCCAGTGCACATATCTAGGACTAATTAAGGCAAGCACAAAGGTTTCAGCTCTTGGAGTTATGGAGAAATAGCATGCTTTGAAGTAGCTTTTTTCTAAAGTCGAGACAAGATATTGCTGAGAACTCTTTTGGCTTTGAGGAACTGAAGGTGTTTTCTGGAAGCTTTTCATCCCAACCTACTATTTAATTGCTCATAAAAACGTATGCTCAGTGATCTCCTATTAGACACTTCACAGTTATGCTCAGACTGGTTTTGGATGGTCATTTAACTATGAATATTGTCATTTTTATAGTGGCTGGACCATTATGAACCTTCATACTTGTCCACTGAAAAGAAAAAAGATCCTCATGTCTTGCATCTAAAATATGAGTATTAAAAGAAACCATTACACCTTGATATAAATCACAAATTCTGCAAAATGGAGTTTTTTAAGACAATACAGAAGGTTTCCACAAACTATTGGGAACCACTCTTTTAGCGCTTTGTCGCTCAGGAGGATATCTAATGATCCCCATATTTTTTGCTTGAACAACTGTGCCTGGTGTGATATTTCATACATTTATTATTCTCAGCTTGAAAATTTGCTTCCTAAATTCCTGTCTGTATCTGTTGATACTCAATTTGTATCATCTGTGCTGGACTGGAAAAAACAACTCTGATTGGTGTTCTGTGCCAATTAAATTTTCATTGGCTTGTATTAAATATTTTGACTTCTGCTTTTCTAAGCTCTACTGATATTTTCCTTAGGCCCTTTTAGCCCTAAAATCAATTCCTTTTCCCTTCAAAGTGAAAAAAGCCTACGCTCCATGTAGCAACAAGGTTATATATCTAAATACAAGAGAGTCAGTAAGAGTAGAAAGCAAAAATAATTATTTAATATTTAGACAAGATGTGACCTAAAAATTCTACTCAGAATTGATGCTCTTGTTCTGTAGGAAGATTGTGATCCAGATTCCTAGTACTGTGAAAATTAGGACCCTTGCAGAATTTTGCATATATGAATAATTTTATGCACAAGATTAGTGCCATAGTATTTACTGGAAATATATATGTGTAAAGTTAATAGAGCTACTACTCGGGAATGTAAATTTACTTATATGCATCACTGGTTGCATGCCAATAAGATGATATTACATATTACAGTCTGTATGATGACAACTTGTTCATGTGGCACATGCTGTGTACTTCAATACAGTACATTCGTATTATCTTTACAAGAAAAAAGAAAGGGTTGAATCATATTTGGTATAAAATTATGAAGTATTACAAGAAGGCACTAGTTTTTGTTACTCTGAATTTGGTGCTTGATTTTATCATAAAACATTTGTTGCCTCAATAGAGAATTCATTATATATTGAGCTAGTTTCTCTAGAAACAGACAGCAAATCCTGGAAAGCTCAGCAGGATGTACATATAGCAAGCTTCTGGAAGATAGAAATTGTCTCTTACTACACCTCTGAGGAGTTACCAGTGCAAGACACCTACAAATGTTGGCCTGTATATGTGTAATATGTACAATTCTTGTAAAATACAGCTTCTCTTGACTTTGGAAAAAAGTGGTGGATATTCATTATGAAAAAAATACTATGCAGAATTCAGTGTAAGGAATCAGGGATTGTGCCTGCAGACCTACTAGCTCAAATAGGTTTTGTGTTCACCTCTTCATATCAAAGGATGAGCCCTTCAATGATTTTTTTTTTCCCTGAATTGGCTGGCTGGCAGTTGAATCCTAGGTTACTTATGTCCCAGGAGAACAGTGCAGCAATTCAGCTGAAAGTTGTTTTAAAGTTGAAGCAATAAAAGAAATCCAGAAATTTAACCTTTAGTGTAACCTCCACTAATTTCAACTGTCTGGAGTTAGATGAAAGTAGAGATTATAGGATTTTGCAGTGATCTTGTAGACCCTAAAATTAACACGACTGCTGCAGTTAAAATTATATTACTGTACAGAGATCCCACTTGATTTTAAACTAAGAAATAGTCTGTACTCTCACAAAGTCCATTGGATATGTCCTTTTGGCACAAATATTTCTGCAGTCAGCCAGGTTCTCTTCTGTTTATCAGGTGAGCTGGAACTTCTGCAGTGCCACTGGTTGCATAGCCGTAGCCAATGAGTTCGTTTCGTACAATGTGCAACATATGCCTGCTTAAAGATTGATTCCTCAGTTTCGGGTTTCTGGAAATGCTGTAAATTTTACTCACCAGCCCACAGACCAAATCCGTCTTCATGAGCAATAGATACACATAGTCAAGCAGCACAAATCTGCTAGAGGCTCAAAGAATGAGTCAGCTTTTTGAGAGCCAACCCATAATGCTGGATTCCAAGACTTAGGTTATGTCACACCATGCCATATTTTCCCCAGTTTAAGTCACTGTCGTATTTGCCCACATGCAATACTTCCAGCACCTTCATCACTCAGCACGTCACTCAACACGTTTCTCAGTGAACTTTCCTGATGAACGTCTCTCCCAGTAACATTTTATTGTTCAGATTGTAAGCATACCCATTGCTGGTCACATAGAAATTATTATTTCTGGGCCATTTAATTCCTACTTGTTTAATAAATATCAGAAGCAAACCTCAGAAAATAGACTAGAAAATACTTTTCTGCAAGAAGCACAAAGAGTTGTGGAATCTCCACTCAGCTATAAAGGTTAAAACACAATATACTTGACTGAACAACATTTCAGCCAGTGATCTTATTACATTCAAACACCAATAGCTCCAGTAATAAAAGTTTTAGGTTAACTAAATGAATAGATAGATTTAGTAAAAGGCCTTGAAGGCTAACCCTTTGCACTGCTCCAGTGAAAAGGGGGGACACCATTGTAGATCAGTGCAGGCAGGATAGCACAGACCAGTAACTACATGTTAGTTAGTCAGAACTCATTTGAAAAATGAAAAGGCAGGTAGGATAGACCAATGCCAATTTAAAAAATTTACGTTCAAAAGACTCAAGTGGTTCTAGATACACATGCCAGGAAGCTCTAACAAAGTCATGACCACTGGAAACATCTACTGGCACTCTCAGGAGGAACCTCACACCATAAAGTGGTGAGGAAATAATATTCCACTTTCAAGTGGACATATTAGAGTTGGAGGCTGGTTTTTCAACACAGCATTGCACTCTGCTGCATAGACATACCTTGTGTAGCGTTTGATAGATTATCTCTGAACTTTAATTCTGCATCTTTGTAGGGGATACCAGTGCTGCAAAATGGGTACTCCAAAAGCATATTGGTAGGATAAATTCAATAAAGAGAATGGTGAGGCTCAGATGTTATGGTACAGAATATATATAATTACTTTTTGCAGATTTATGTCTAGAGGACAGCTGTCAGTCTGGATGAGGCTCTTTTCTTCTTTATAACCCATATGTTGACTAGTGTCCACTCCCTTAGAGAGGCATTCACATTCCTTAGGAACCATTTGGGGTAACATAGATCTTTCATTCTCAGATGACATCTCTGCAGACTTTGGGGGCATGTATCTTATTCAGAGTCAGTCTGTTTAGACACCAGTGCAATCTCTAGGCAAGAGATGCTGCCAGTGCTGCCTGCAAGCCAAGCATCACAGTTGGCAGCACAGGATGAGTAGGAGGTAATTCAAAAGAAGATATAAATGAATAGTTATAAGCTGAAACATATCTGCTGCTTAAGAAAACTTTCCCTCCTCACCTTGCTCAGCATCTCAGCGCTGAGTCATGTTGTCATGACATGGTGTACAGTTTGCTCAAGATGTTCTTTCCTTGCTGTGTATCTTGCAAACAACAGCGTTGCAGGCGATCATAATTATTTACCAGTGTCAGTGTTTCACTCATTTAGGTCTAGCTGTGAACACTTTGCAATGTCACATGAATATGCCGTGCTTATTTCCCCTAGCAAAGCCTGTTAGCTACACACATACTTTGTAAATATATGTGATATATACATACATGCTACAGAGCATTTACACATCTTTAGGATAAAATCATACATACCAAGAAATACCATATAAGCAACATTATCTTAATTTGGTTGTCTTTAATAGCCAAGAAGCACTGGTAATCATTTTAAGCCCCATCTCTCTCGCCTTGATTATTATGGCCACTGGCGGTTCACATTTCCCAGCTTATAGGCTAGTACCAGCCTGACACAAGCACGTTTGGTGCTCTTTCAGAGGAGAGTGCTGGGACATCTGTCAGACCCAACTACATGTCCCCAATAGTTTCACTCAGCTCCTCCATCTGACTCTCAGCCGCTCAGCAGAGCATGACATTTGCCTGCTCAAGCTGAGCCAGGAAACAGATGGGAGGAAAAGCAAACCAACAGCAACCTTCCCTGGTGCAGTCCCCAGCTATATCCCCTATCCACGTTCTGCACCTCCTCAGGGGTTTCATCTGGACCTTGGATAAGGAAAGGGGGAAAGCATCAGAAGAGAGGAGTTAGATTAACTCTGGGAGGAAACCAGAAGTCTAAGAGTAAGGGCTATGCAATATAAAACAGAAGGAAAGAGAATATTAAGGAAATTTAAAGCAGCTTTCTGATGCGCCAAGTCACTATTCAGTTACATCATTGTAATTCAGGACAGCAAAACCAATTCATTTCAAATGTTGCCTCCACCTACAAAAAGTCTATCAAAAAAAAAAAAACAAAAAACAAAAAAAAAACAAAAAAAAGAAAAAAACATAAGATTGAATTCTTCACTTTGAAAATGCAGCCATGCAGATAGAGGCCATTAAAGAGGAGGGCACAGGATGACATAAGTACAAAAAAGATCCAGGATGTGCTATCCACAATGAATAGGTTCAAAAGCAGAAGATGCCCCAAAAGGGGGAGGAAGATGAGATGATTTCTATCACATGGCCAGAGGTGGCCACAATAGTGCCCTCTGCACTGGGACTACCTTCTAGAAACACTTGTATACTGTAAATAATATAAAAATATCAGTGATCTCAAGACAAATAAATGGAGTGCAAATCTTCATGTAGTGCATGAGCAGTGTCTTCATGCTCTTCCTATAGCCCAGAGAAGTGGTACACCTCTCCTCCTTGCAGGTAACCGTATGTGTGTTCCACTTCTCAGGAACGAGAAGATGAAACCCATCAATATATTTAAACGTCTTACAGAAATAAAAAGAATGAACAAGGTGGCAACTGTTCACTGCTGTGTAGCAGACAGCAGTCAGTTTTTTTCTCCTCTTTTACCAAGTTTTGCCTGACAGGACATCCAGGATTGCACATACCAGCAATGTTGTACCTCCTCACTCCAGAGCTCTCCATTTAGTTTCACATCTACAAAATTCTCTCAGCCTTCCCCTCCTGTATGTCCTACTCAAGCTCTGCTTTATATAAATGTAATGCTATGAGCAGTTGAATTTACCAAGTGGCTATAAAACCCCCTAAACATTTTACTTAAGACAAAATCTTTAGCTTATTGAAAGTTAGGAATGACCTCTGGCATTAAAAGTAATGTGGCAGTAAAGGGGCTAGTATCTAAAGGTGGATTTGAATCCAATGTGTGGTAGCAATTGAGAAAATGGCAATCATTTTCCAAACCTCCTGTGCAGAATACAGCTATTATTTCTGCGACTATCTCTTTAAGGAGGAGAGTTATAAACATAGAAGATCTCTTGAGAGAAGTTAAAATAAATCTTTACTGACTTTTCTTTTAAGCAGGCAGAAAAATCCATTTATAAAAAGGCTTCAAGGCAAAATGTTACCTGACTTTAGATTCAAAGTTTTCATTTATTAGAAGAGATGTAAAGTTGTCTCCAGGTGCTTGATGTTACTTATTCTGAGCAGCAAAAGTAGAGAAGCTACTCCAGGGCAAACAAACTTCCACTCTGGCATTGTTGATCATAAAATATAGTGTAGTATATATATATACACAAAGTCATGTCAATCAGACAGGTACTACTCCAAGATATAATACACATATATAGTAGTGCTCTGTAGGCAATGAAGAGAATCTGCTCAGCAGTATCTGATTTGTAATAGGAAAAGTCAATGCATTATGACCCCTGTTTAGGGACTGAGATGTTGGCATTGGTGCCAAACCCCTGAAAGGGAGCAAGATTTTCCTGTTTTGATGTGCTTTATGTTGTCACACTAAGCTCTTTTGTTGTTATAGTAAGCTTTTTTGTTGTTACGGTAAGCTCTTTTGGGTTTTGTTTTATAACTATTGCCTTCAACCTTCAAGAACAGACACAATTTTTCCACTGAATCACCTGATCAACTCACATACCAAAATAGAAAATTCAGGATTTACTGCATTTGCTCCTAAACCTGTCCCAGTAAATATTCTCAAGAACTTTGATCTCTGGCAGGTTTGTCGGTTTTGCTAACAAAAAAGCCAAACTACGAAAACAAAAGCAGCTGAGATTCCAAGATTCCTCAGGTGTGTAAATACACCAGTTGTCACTAAGAAGGATCTCCAAATTTTGTAGATACACCTGCAGAACCTCCCTGAAGCTCTATGTCCGGAACAGGAGTTGAAATACACATGGAAAATCTTCCAGTACAAAGGGAAAGGAATAAAAGCCACATTCTAGCTGCATGTGACATCCACAGCCAAAATAAGAAATTACTTTCCCATTGATCACATGGGAACTAAGCCATTTATTAATTCTTTTAAATCATTTCCAGCCTCAGGATGGATTTTTCCACCTCATAAGAGTAGGTTTGAATGAAGGACTGATACATACTGGGAGATACGTACTGTCCTAGAAAACAAAATGTTTCAGTAAACAGAGATAAAAGGCCAGATTCTGATCTCTGGTGAGTGACTCTAGTATGCACAGTAGCAGATTTCTGAAAAGCTCAATATCGTGCTGAACAGCGAAGGGGGGATTGTGTCAAAATGGTCTCCAGCCCTTGGGGCCCAGGTGAACTGCCTAGCCGGAAGCCATACGTACATCTGCAGCTTGCATGAAGATGTTATTTCACTGGCATTTAAGAACAAAAGAAGCCAGGGCATTGAAAGGGAGCTCATCTTCCTTAGAGGTAAAGGCTGATGAGTTAGGCAAGGGATGGACTTGAGCGATAACTTTCTGTGAGATTAAGAAATTCAGCTCACACAGTAAATCATAATTCGGTCCATCCCTGACTTTGATGGCCATGTGCCTTAGCGTGCTAAATAAGGTTTTGGTCTGCACCTAACAGAATGCTTGGCCTTGCCAAGGTTTTTTCAGTAACAAATATAAGTCAGCCCAAGGAAATTATGACACTTCCTTGATAATTTGATAGATTCATCCTGGATATAACTGAGAAGCTGTCAAGGCTCTTGCTCAATTCATCCTGTACTTTTGAGTTCCCATACTTGGGCCAAAAAACAGTTGCTTGGAGTGGAGAAAAGGGAACACAATGCAATTCAATAAAGACAAATGCAAACTGCTAATCTTGTGATGTGGGAATTATCAAGTGCACAGTTATGAAGCAGACAACAATCAACTAAACAGAAAATCAGCCAAGAAGGATCTATGTAATTAAAAGGATCAGGGACTGCCCAGAGGCAGCATGGTAACTTTGGTACCTAGTCAGCACGTTTGTATGTAAAATGGAGCTTCTTTTATGGAAGCCTTCCGAACACTTCAGAAACTCTAAAGCTCAGACAACATATTGTATCCTTTTGGGCATACCTTTCAAGAAAGAAACTAACCATAAAATGTCCAGAATCAAAGGCAGAATTAAAAAAAAAATCCAAAGAAAAGTTGGAAGAGCTGACATTTAATGTGCTGAACTGGGGATTAAAAGACATGATAACCATTTTCAGATATGTGAAAAGAAAAGCAATAATATGTTCTTTGTTCGCTGTGTTCACTGATGATAGGAAAATAAGTAATGGGCTTAAATTAAGGAAAGATGATGTAAATTAATCATGAGGCAAACAAAATATCTTTAACTGAAAGGATAATTAGGCGCTGCAGCAGAACGCTTAGGAAAGTGATAGAACCACTTGGTTTGGATGTTTTTAAGAACAAATAATGCAGATAGCTATGAGAAAGGCTCTCAGGATAACCCAAACCCTTTCTATAGAAGGTTGGAAAAGAGGACCTCTCAAAGTCCCTTCTAGCTGTATTTACCATGATTGTACCATAGGAACATTTTATAGTGATTTTTCTCCTTTTATGGGCAATTTTTTCACTGTAGTGATACATTGAACATATGTAATTGTTACACATAGGGATAGTTCAAATGTCTCTGGAATCCTTGGACAGATTAGCCATCATTTGGGAGAAATATAAGAAGCAAGTAAGCTTCCAAAGAGCGAGTGGAAGCAATGCTGCCCAAAATGCAAGCTTCACTTAATGCCAGTCAGAAGCTGAGCTATACAGAGGGAAAAATAGGCATAGTTATTCGCTGTGGATATATTGCAAACACAGAGAATAGATTACCATTTGAGAAAAGCATCATCACACAGCCAAAGCCTAAAATTCCACATGCATAAACACAGAGGGCAATGGGAAATCTGACAAGCAGAGAACTTGTGGGGTTCAGAAAGAATTTTTGAACAAAAAAATTGTCTGGAAAAGAGAGAATGAGATGGAAGGAAAAAAAAGAAAGAAAGAAAAAAGAAAGATTTGGATTGTTAAGCAAGGAAACTATTTTTTGTTATCCTGCTGTAGTGTATTAGGAGGAACAAGGTTTTGTAAATTATGGTTCTATCAAGAAATCACTCCACTTCTGTCTTACCTTTCACTAGCTCTTACAAACAGAAACACTGTTCAGGTAGCCAAATATAGCCAGAGCATTTGAGTCAACAGAAGTTGCATAACAGACATGAAAATGGGCACTTGCCAGTAAAGCTGACATCACTACAAAGCTGTGCACTTGTCTTAAAAGTTAAGCATATAATTTTAAGGAAAACATGAGCTCTTTATTTTAGACCCTATTCATCCATGTTATTAAGGCTATGATTAGACTCACTGACCGCAAATATACGTTTAAAATTAGACCTATACTGAAATTTATTTCTGAGTCACTCCTATAATGGCATTTTTTTAACACAGTACATTGGTTTGGAAATGTATCTTAGCCTCACAAAAGTTCTACTTATTTGTTGGTGGTCTACTCAACATTGTAGAGTCATTTTTTAATTTATTGCTAAATCAAGACGTAAGTAAGTTTTTTTCTTCACATTCAAGTTCTATTTATGTGTTAGCAATTCACTTCTGAAAGTTTAAGTCAGCATATAAATCTTCATTCTTCATTGCATTATTATGAAATAAAAAAAAAGATTGACAGCAGAAAAAAAATGGGGTGGGGGAAGAGAACATTTGTACACAGAAATAATGTATTCAACAGGACTTTTTTTTAATCCCATTTTCTGATATTTGAGATAGGAAAGGAAATCACTTGTTCAAACTATCACCTAGCTTCTTCTCCTGTATATCCTCCTGCAAAAATATAAGCCTTTCTTGCAGCAATTCAGCTCCCTACCCTGCAAATGAACATAAATGTTACAAACTCATCATTGAGCCTACACTGAAAGAGTAATAATAAAAATGAGCTATGGCAAGAAGAAAACACCTATTAAAAAAAAACACGCACACACACACACAATTGGAATACCTGGGTATCTGCCTTTTCCTATTAGCAAATAAGGATTAAAATATAACTCATTTATTTCAGTGCAATATAGAATCACTTAGCTTGAATCAATAGGGTTATTCTCAATTTATACCTGAATTTAGCTTTTATGTTTCCATTCATTTTTACCAGGTATTAGTAATGATCCCTGTTACATGTATTTAGGTATCTCATCTATTGTACTAAATTGGGAATTTAAGAAGCAAAAGGGGGAGAAGAATACACTTCTTTTTTAATTGAGTCTTGGGTTTTTAAGACAAAGCAGAAAGTTTTTCATTTGTTTGATTCCTAAAGATGACTTTTACTATTAAACGGTACACTTATCTTTCTTAAAAGCATGCTAATTCCCTAGAGAGGAAAGCTATGGTCCCCTCATCATTTCCCACATTCCCTCATCATAGCTGTAGAAATGACCCTTTTTCAAATTATCAGACAACAGTAGCACAACAGGTAAAACATACAGGTTGGGAATGTATTGTCTGAAGAGAAAAGCACTGTCGTCTCAGTGAGCAGGCTGTATTCCAGATTACAGCAACAGTCTAAACATCCAACACTATGGAGGGGGGAGGGAAAAAAAAAACTTAGGATTATGTCCAAAACATTAGGAATCACTGGTCAGATTTTCCACTTATCATATGTGAGGTTTTTAATATATTATTCTCCACTGATTTTCTGTAAAGCTTCAACCTGCAGTCATTCTGTAGACATGGAATAAAACAGGCTTTTATATGTATTATGTATCCTTTCTGGGCATTTAGATACAGCTCTGAACCAAACTTGGAAGGTAAATACACTGAGCCAGAAGAGGAGTTTCTTCAGCTCACAGCTGTCTGAAAGTTACTTCTGACAATCATCAATGTGGCATGGAGAGGGAGAGGCTGAAAACTGAAATCAGGTTGCAAAGCTGATTAGGAGGAGCTAGGTGAATTTCTGGTAGCTCTGGGTAGAGGGGAATAAAGAAGAAAAATCAGGAGCAGTGCAGTTCAGAGAAAGCATAGGAGTAGAGGTAAGGGAGGGAGCAGCACTTGAAAGTGAAGACTGGGAAAGAGTAAGTCCAACATCCCTTGCCTGTGTCTAATAGAGTGGGAAAAGGAAGAAGAGAGGAGTAAGATAACATATATTACTCCCCACCAGCACTCCCACCCACTTACCCCAGTTGGCATAAAATAAGGAGGGGGCCATCCCAAGGAAAAAGTGCTCTTCCACTGCCCAGCAAAGAGCGCACACCTTCTCACAGAGCAGGAACTTCCAAAGCAAATCTAGCAATTCATACAGTTAAACAGATCTTGACTTTATTTAGCATTTGCATGGTGCTCGGCGTACTCAGATCACAGCACAAAACTCCTCACTGCACAACGTCAGGCATAAGGCGAGTCGGGTCTGCTGCAGAGACCGTGGGGCACTGAGAAGACTATGGTGTAGCTCAAAACTGAAAACATGTTCCTTGAGCTCCTACTCAGCACTTTAAACACAAGTGAAAACACCATCTTTTTGATGGATGGACAATCCTAAAATTTTGAATAATCCACATGTCCATGTAATGTGGTTCAAGTACCTCTCCTGCTAAAAGAGCACCTCTCACTGAAAACGTTTTCCACTTCCACCACAACATTTTGTACTCAGAAATGGCACTAAGCACTTTTTGCGGTGGTAGGAGTCCTCCACTTGTTCCTGTCTGCCACTGCTACATAACATTTCGTGTTGGACAAAGTTGTCTTCATAAAACTAATATCCTGCAGCATGTCACTTTATTCATTTCAGTGTCCTTTATCTTTTTTATTACCTACCGATTTTTCTGCCAAGACCTTTTCATGATTGATCTGTTACAACTTTATTAGAAACTGTTCACTTACATAAGGCTTAGGGGTCACATTTACTCCTGATGTAATTAAACTGACCATAGTGGCTTTTTCCCAAGAAAAAAATTGTCTGTGTATATTCAGAATAAAAAATAAATTTCAAAAATATTCAGTTGTTTCAGTATCTCTCATTTTTCCTTTAGAGAGCTCGGGTATATCTTGAGACAGGCATCTTGGTTTTGTACCCAGCCTTTAGCATCAAGAGATACAGGAATTATGATAGAATCTGTGAGTTAATTAGTTGGATTTAAAATATTCTGATCATGAATCTGGATCAGACCAGGTTTTGAATCACAGGTAGGTTGAACTACTGGCATGGGAGATATGCAGGAAACAATAGTTAGCTAAATCCCCATCTGCATTTCACTCATTATCCATAGTTACAAGAGCAACATAAATCCTAAGGTAGACTCTAAAGTCACTTATAACTATAGTCTTTCTTTCCATGCCTGTCTTATGACACACTTCACTCTTCTGTTTCTTTTGTCTTGCATGCACCCTTCCTACCTCCTTCTACCTCCAATCTGAGAGAGGTTAGTTTATTGCATCATTTCAGAATTAATAAATTTTCCTTTAACTTATGTGTTGTGTTCACCTTCTCCCCTTCCTATCCTTTCCTGTCTGCTCTTCATAATTGCTATTCTCTTTTTCTTTCTGGAAACTAGCCATGAATCTGACCAAGTTTGAATCTTCAAATTGTTTTCCACCTGAAACTCCAAACATTGCCAATTCCTCTTCATTGCATTACTTAACACTAGGACTGGCCCCTGGGATTTTCATGAGAGGAAAGAGAAGACTGTGACTAAGTTTTTGACAAATGTGAGCTGTGGGAGGACAAATCTGCAAGGACAAAAGGAACATTTTATCCTTCACAGCAGCAAGGAAACTCAGCTGTCAGCTCGGCCTGGCTGAAATATTTGAGAATATTTTAACAATTTAATACACAGATTTAGGTATATATAGTCCCTTGAAGAGAGTGTGGATAAATTTTAGGCCATATGTTACACTTTATACGGTCATCATCTATTTAAATAACCTTTGTGAGCAGGACAGAAGTACTTAACCAGGAAAACTACTTGACTTGACCAAGGACATAGCAAAGATAGGTGTCATGCTGGACTAGAGCCCTGCACCCAATCCACAGCCTGTCATGCTATAAAAATGTTCTGTTTTGAGAGCAGAATTTAGTCAGACCTTACCGGTGTGCCCCGGGTAACGCTGAGCAGGGATTTCTGCTCGCTTCAAAGAGTCGCTCCTGTGACTTTACTCCTCCAGCTATAAACAACTGGTGTGATGGTTTCATGGCCTCCAAAGGTATTGTAGGGACAATGTAAATAACCTGTGACCTCTTTGAAAGCCAAACATAAAAATGTCAGCTGTAAGAAAAGTGTGTTTTGGTCTATGCCAGTTTGTGTTTATAAGGTGCCAGGGAAAGTAATTATCGTGATCATGAAAAATGGAGTGCAAAGTGTCCTTTAGAGTCTGAAGCTGAGAAAACACAGAAGGCAGAGCATCCTCTGCAAGCCTAGTCACTAGAAGGCAACAGACCAAACATATTCCTGTAAAATTTGCCTTTTTAGGCCATCCTCATGCAAAGAGACTGACCTCCATGCGATCATCACCAACTATCTTTGTGGAAGTGTTTATTAGAGAGCAAAAACAGCAAACTCCACCATAAGTATGCCACACATTTAGCAAGTCCTCAGGAAAACAGTGGTGGTGAATCATTGCAGGCAGACCAGAGGTTGAAATTGCTTGCATAAGCCCCCTGCCAATTAATTCTGAGGAAAATCAGTAAAATAAAACACCTGTTTGTAGGTAATTTGCCAGGGAGGGGGCAAGGGTAGAATTCAGTTTAGGGCATAAATAACTCTCAGGCAGAAACTCTATTTAGTTATTTCTCTGCCTTGTGATCTACGTTTCTCATGCACACTGAAACTGTTTCATTTCTAATATCTGTAATCCGTGAGAAAAGACACTTATTTCCATTTTCTTCTATTTTCTGCAATTCTACATCTATATTTAGGATTTCATTCCTGCTTCATCTTTACTGACCAGCAATTCAGTCTCTATTCTTTAAAATGGGAAGGTGCAAGGGACAGAGAAGGTGGGCCAAGAGATATATTCTCTGAGCATGGGTTCTGTAAATTTGCAGGCATAACTCAGCAAAATGTTAAGTAAGTTCTTCACTGCATCCTTCCAACAGCATAAGTGAATCCATTCTTTTTATCCCCTGGAAACCAACTGCAGAGTACTGCAATCTGCAGCTTCTTCTTCCACCCTGGGGATTTTTCCCTCCTTATTTGGACTAAGGAGAAAGACAATTTGCCCATCTGTTTAAACGTGGTTCTGATTAATATGCTGTCAGGCACCCTGAAAAACACGTTGAGATCAACTAGCTAATGTGAAGCTTGAGCTAGTTAATGAGTGCCTGTACACACTCCTGCATGAGTATACGTGCACATGTGTTGATATGAGTGTGCACGCATGTGTGCCAATATGGGATTCTTCCCTAAAGATAAACAGAGGGATTCCCTCCCTCCCCCGAAAAGATGGCTGGGACTGCAACTAGGTCGGATTGCACCTTTTGCACCTCCTCAGGAGTCGGCACAGCACCAACAGTACTTCTCCATGATAAGTATTTAGATTTGTCATGTCTGCACCCACTGAGGTAGGAAAGTGGCACCAGTAGCAGTGATGGAAGGATAATTAAAAAATAATTAACAAGAATAATTTGCAAGGGGCCAAGGGACAAGAGCTTTCATTTCATCAGCTGGTGTGATTAAAAAGGTATGCAATGCTGTTGTAAAAGTATCCCTTTTTAAAAAAATGAAAGGAGGGAAGGCATAGAGGGAATAATTACCAATTACTTTCTTTCTTTTGTTCTTTTGTCAGACTAACTTGTATGACCGAGCAGTTTACTCCAAGACAAGTAGTTAACAAATCACCTACCCCCTACTCTGTAGAGTAGCTCTGGCAGCATTTTGATATCTGATGGAGAGCACAGCTGCACAGATAAAAGGAAAGAGAAGCAGCAGAACAATAGACTCGCTGCACTTTAATGCCCCTGGACGGGATATGATGGGAGGAGGGGAGAAAATCCTACTGCAGCTCCTGTCAGCTGCTCCTCTCTCATTTGAAATTGTTCATAACTTCATGAAAGGAGAGAATAAAAGGGAGAAGGAGTTTTCACATGATAATTTGTGGTTTGTTTTGATTTCTGAGACTAAGAAAGATTACACCCTATCTGTAGAAGATATATGTTATAAGGCTTGTTTTCAACCTGTCACATCTTCTTAGCAGCCGATTATCTTCCCCTGGCAGAGGCAGCTTACCATGTTATCTAGTAGCTCCCTGCTGCTGGTTGTGGTTGTTGAGCTGTGCGTAGTAACAAATGGCTGTCCAGTTGAGCATAAATCCCATAATAAGAGAAGAAAACCACTAAGCTGGTGTATTTCCCTGAAAATGAGTATCTTTCATTTCACCCGTTGTACCTTCTTACTTGCAAGTCCTGTGGCCACCACTGCGGTTCCTGTATGCAGATAGGAGCCTACTGTCAACCTTCTCATGGCCAGAACCTCCTTACTCTGGCTTAGAAGGTCATTTTTTTTCCAGGGTAGCTTCAAATCCCAAACATGCTGCCTTTTCTTCAAGATTCATTTATCTCTGGTTCTCTGCAGCTCCCTGTTCTTCTGGCATTGCCTTTGTGCCTGCTAGGAATGTGATTAAAATGGTGCAGGTAGCAAAATGATTCCGAGGTATAAGAACTAGCCCAAAACGTAAAACAAGCCAGATGAGAAGCCTTCTGTTATTAAAATACTACACAAAGAAAGAATGGAAATCCCAGGTCAGCATTTGAGCTGTAGATTTCATGCCAGATTTCCAGGCCAATATGGCATGAACACGTTTCTGGGAAGTATCCAAGGCTTTGAATACTTTTCTAGACCTTTCAAGTTCAGCAAGCATTAATGACTGTATGAAACATGCAAATTAAGTGCCATGTGTGAATTCAGAATTAAAAACTTTATAGAGAACAATGTGGAAATATACATCCCAGATGCACTTCTGCTTGGACGCTAACAGAACAGCAGCTTTCAGGATTTTGCCAGGTTCCCCTATTGTAATTCTATCCTCTCTTTTGAACAATTCTCTATGTAAATGACGACAGGGCAGTTAAGCAAGGTGATTGTTAAATGCTTCCGACTGCTCGACTGCTCAGTGCGTTTTTATCCAAGGTTTTCAATTTCAGCATCTTTATCTGCACTGCTTTTCAGTCATTGCTAAGTGTCTGCTTCTCACCATTCCTAACAAGTGTCTCTTCGGTAAGTTTGTCTTCCTGCTGTCACAAGTACTGTACAATATAAAAACTGGGCTTCCAACAGCTAAGTGTATCAGTCAGATGCATATTCAGCTCTTGTTTCTCACACTCCCATTCTCTTCAGTGCAAGGAGTAGGAATGAGTTACCTGGCAGTGCACCAATGGCCAAGGTCTTGCCTGCACTGCTCTGGGGAGCCTTATAATCACTGTGAGGTTTCCCCAGTGCCGCTAGAATACAGTACATATCAATGAAACAAATTATCAGCAAGTACTCAGGAGTGATCATATCACTCCTGTAGATTGCACTTGACCCAAGCAAGGTTAATTGCCATGCTTAGTCTCTATACACATAGGCCTTGTATTAACAACCCTTTTCAAAGGAAAATATGAGACTCCCTAAGTCCTCGTCTTCCAAATGGGCTGCGTTGATTTCATGATGCTGAATTTTTTTCTTCTTCTTTTTTTTTTTTTTTTGTAATTGCTAGTCTCCTCCACATGAAGGAAATTCCCATATTAGTTCAGTAGCATAACAAAAAACATAATCAAAACATAATGAACCCAAAAATAGATGGCACAAGAGCTGCTGTGACAGATAACACCATTAAAAAACACCTTAAACCTGCCCAGAGCAAATCTATTCAATGTACTACTTCCAAAAATGCAAACCTCTTTACATTAGGACTCTTTGCCAGACAAAATTGGAATTCACAGATGTTAGAAATAATGGGAAAACATTAAATATCAGCAAGCATTTCAAAGTCATTTTCTGAAGCAAGGAAGGCTCCAAAGTCATCCCTTTGTTCATATGGGTATATAAAGCTCCTGGAAGTGTACAGCACTTTGACAGAGGGCTGCACAGCACAACTATCTGCCCTAGTACATGGCACTGTCACCCTGACTCAGCATCTGCTAGCTAGGCCAGCTACAGCATCCAGAGCTTCTTTACCCCTTTCAGCCAAAAAGTCTGCATGTACCAGAAAAATGCCAAAAGCATTTTACAGAGACAAACTCTGTAAATTTTTAAGGCTTTGTATTCCCATAAAGACCTCTACCTAGTAAAATCTACCAAAATGTAGTTCAAAGAACCTATGGAGTTGACTGGGATAGGTGGAATTTCTCAGCTACCAAGGTTATTTGCAAAGAGTGGTGTGATATCTTCCAGTGTCTCAACAAACACCAGCCAGTGAATTTTCAGACTCACAACACAGTGAAGAGCAGTTTCTGGTTAGGCTGGACTTGTAAACACAGATGTGCATTATCTATAACTTGTACTAAATTAATTTTAGATTTCACCTCTCTTTAAAAAAGAGAACATCACATTGTTTTTTTTAAAGTGAATTGTCTCTGAACTTTTGGAACATTTTATTTTAATACAATGGTTTACAAAACCATTGAACTTTTGACTTTTTTGCTTTAAAATATTATACTTACTCTTAAAAATTTGAAAGCCTTGTTAAAATAAACAAAGAAAAATCATTTCATTTAGGCCAAATGAAACTTTTCATTGCATAGAGGTGGGCATGGATCAAACAAGTTATAGAACATATTCCCCACTGACTTGATTCAGTGTCTTAAAAACTGTGTTTGTGCCCATATTTACTCCCAAGGACAAGAGATCACTACCATCTTCCACAAAATCTCAGAGCTATCGTAAGGGGATAAGTGCAAGAGTGCTCATGTAAGATGAAGGCCAACACCTCAAAGAGAAAAAGTAAATATGAGTTAGCCAGGAATAGGTGTAAACTGGAAGTTATGTGTAGGTTCCTTATTCCTTAAAGAGCTGAGGTTCAGGAACAGTTTTCCCATAGGAACAGAGGAGAAGAAAATCCACCTTCTCTAACATCAACTTTGCCACGCATACGAAAGAAGTTAAGAGATCTGACATTTCACAAAGCACTAGACTATTCTCTATGGCATGGGATACTCTGCTCTTTCTCAATCTCCCACAAGTCACCATTTAGAAGAGTAATTTCAGGGGCTAGGGAATATAAACCTGCAAAGCGATATGTATGCAGTTTTTAACTAGGTCTCTGTGCACACACACAGAAAACAACTGAACACAAAATTGGTTGCTATGTTGGGATGAATATAGTTGCTCTCAGCAGAGGAATAATCCTTCTAGTGCCATTAAAATTTCCTAAAAAAAAAAAAAAAAAAAAGATAGCAAGGCAGCCAGTGCTGCTCTATAGAAGCATTGCTTACTGGTTACAGGGTAAACAACTTGAACTCTGTTATGTTCTTGTTGACAGAACAAGAATTGTTAGGTACTGTATAAAAGTTTCTGCTTAAGAATTCAGAGATGTCAGAGATCTGCAGCAAAATAAGAACAAAAGGAATGAAATTTGGGCTGGAAGTTACTGTGAAAAATTGTGCAGGAAAAAATGGTTCTCAGCTGCTCTTTTGACAAAGAGCAATCTTCAAGGGAATGTGCACTGAGGTAGTGAACCCAGCATCCAAGGCAAACTTTCTCATAATAATCTCTTTTATTATTTAAGAAAAAAAGAAGAAATTCAGTGTTATGCCTTTTGTATCAGAATGAATCCTGTACTCCACGAACAGAGCTTGATAGCTCTCCTGGGTCACTGAGCCCTGCCCCTGCTGCTGCAGGCATAGAAATCACTCATAAGCTTACCCCAACCGCCAGCGAATTTTGGCTAGCGAGAGCTGCGTCTCCTGCCCTGCCAGCAAAGTCATGGTGGGAGAAGAAGAAGCTGGGGGAAGTGGTGCCCGGGCTCCACCACACCACAATACTGCTGGCACCTTCAAGAGAAGATGAGGCATCGTCACCTGGTGATACTTCTACCTGTCTCATAAACTTGATGTACAGGGGAAAGCTTTTGACTAATGTTAACAAATTGAAACAAGTAAATCTCACCCTGGGTTTCTCTGATTTGTATCCTACAAGGTTTTCCTCATAATTTTCCTCTGCCTCAGATCCTCCAGCCTTCCTAGGCAATGCTGCAGCATATTTTTCCTATATCGTCTAGAGTGACTCCTTTATTTCCATGCAAATTGCCAACTAAAGTTTCTGAAGTGGGAGCACTTTCCTCTTAGGAACAAGACTATATCACCCAGCAGTTTTCAAGAATCAGGCAAACATTCATCGGATGATAACCTGTGGTGACTATCCAGATGAAACATACTCAGTCCAATAACCTAAAGTGAAACCCTCTGTTTTTCATTATTTACTCTTCACCACATCTGTGCCTCTAACAGAATTTCTTACAGTGCTGAAATTGAGTGAACTGGAAAAGCTGGATATAAAGAGCAGGTATCCACCACTGCCAGGTATTATAGGCAGTCTCCTTACTTTTTTTATGCAATAGGATTGACTTCCTCAGGAATTTATAAATTGTACTTTAATTTTTTTGATTCTTTCACAATCAGCGTTGGCAGTGTAACCTTCAACAAGCCTAAGTTATTTAAATTTCCAAATCACATTGATACTTGCTTGTTCATCTCCCCATGCTACTGTGAAAATTTCCACACAGTCATTTTAGCACCCTTGAGGGTGGTGCCAAGAGGAAAAAAACATATATATTACTCGAGCCATTCGTAGAGACCAAGCAATGTAAACAAATGAGAAAACCAACACAATCCTGGGCTTTAAAACCCAATGTGGGATACAAGACCCTGCAGAATTTTAGCTAAAAGACTGCACAGATAGATGTTCACATATGTACAGTGACTCTTCATTGATAATGCACATTATCACATATAATAAAAAGGGGGGAAAATTATTTGAAATTTTATTTAGAATTAGATTTTTTTATTTAGAATTACATTATACTGACACCCTTGAGAAAGTAGCCTCTTGTGACTTAAAAAGGACCATATTGACCCCTTCTTGCTTTTGGCAGTTGGGCTGGCAATAACTGTCTCTTTTTATTAATATTGTTTTTATCTAGAGGTGTAATGGTCATCCTACATAGGTGAAATGAAAGACATTTATTTCATGCCTAACATCTCACTGGGAAAAAAAATCAATGTATTGCACTAATTTGCTGAATAACTTCTTGCTGTCGAGGAGAAACAGCCCTCAAGGGCCAACCTCCTCACCTGGCATTCAGAAACTAATTGCAAATTACTGTGCCTGGGTTGTTGAATCTTACTGTTGAGTATGCTGTGGTCTACAGCTCTAACATGACCAGCAATGATGCTATCGATTATGGAGCAGTTCCTAGAGGTCAACCTAAGCTGTTCTTACAGCCCTAATCAACATTTTCATAAAAAGTAACAAAAACCATGGAACTGCACTTGCAAACCCAAACAAGCAGCCAGATAGTAGGCCTGCCTGGGTGAGCTCACTCTGCTGAGCGATGAGCTGATACATTATCATCCAGGCACTCCAGACATTAGCAGCAATGAATTTAACAGAGCTTAAAAACCAATTCCTTTCCACTCTCTCCTCCATAGAGGAACAGAGAGATTTACTGGACATTTTCAAACCAAGATTCCTATCCAAGACACATCAAGAAAAAAAAGGGGATACCGCTATCCCTAGCTAGAGTTCTACAGTAGAGATACCACATTCCTATGGAAACTACAAACATGTCTATACTGCAGTACCACGAAATATAATCAGAATATTCACATCTTCCTCACATCACTTCCTACATCACTTCCTCAGATCACTGCTAGCTGCAGAGATACAGCAACTGTGTTTCTCAATTCAGGTTATAAAAACTGTATGGAAAACTTGGCAAATAATTGGATGGATTTAACAGCCTTCACTAAGCTTTATACTCCTGTAACAATACTGATTGATAATGCTAATTTAAAGATAGCTCAGATCTTGTCTGAAGGACAACTGTCCAAATACCACCTGAAGGAATAATCTGAAATAACAACAGTCAAAACCTAATTTCAGTTTCACATCTTCATAAGCACCAGTGTGGCTAGGGACTGTGGTAGGGACTGCTCTGAGCTTCCTCATGCTTTTTCAGAGGGCAATGCCAAACCAGTGTTTGTCATGCAGCAGACTTGTCTATCTCAGTTCCCTGAAGCTGGTGAGTTAAAGAGGGAGCTAAGGGAGACTCGTAAAGCAGAGGCAGCAGCTTCCTAAGCCTACTGAGCACAAAATAACTTGCCAAACAAAACACCTCTGAAACAAAAGGATTACACAAAATAAGAAGTGCTACCAGTACCTTTGAATGTGTTTGTTATTCTTAATTTCTTGGAGCTCTAAGCTATGTTCACGAATACGGTTAGGATGTGAGAGACTTAGACCACAAGAGCAGTGCCCTGATTGCTCATTTGGCAGGGACAAATTACACTATGAGCATGGCTCAGGCTGTCCCTTTGCACAAAATGATGGTGTCACCCCAGCATCCCATCTAAGGCTAAGTTTGCAGCCTGTGGGAAAACAGCAAACAGATTTGATTACTTAGCCAGCTCAGTTTCAGTAAACTTCTATTAACATTTGGTTTTTGGCTTTAACATATGATCACATGTCATTAACTCATAGGCCTCATTTCAGCTGCAGGAAGGAGCATTTTCTTCTGGGGATGGCAGCTGTGCATCTCAGTTCAGAAATGTGTATGCTTTTCCTTCTGTCCTGCTGGAGTAGGGCCCAGCTTGCCCACAGGGCAGCATACCAGGCTCTGGGTCACAGGAAGTTCTTGTTCAGGCATGGTTCTCTCTCGTGTGGAAACTATCGCTAGCACCACAGCTATCTTCTCTAGAGAGCTAACTGGCTTTAGCCCTGGTAATTTTGGATCACAGATTAAAAATGAGCCAATAACATCACATTGCTATGAAAGAACCAAATACCATATGGGGATGAAATCATAAAAAAGTAGCTGGCAAGACATGTAAAGTAGTGCTGGTCCTCTGCTTAATGCTAAGGCCACCACTGGAACACTGTATTTCAGGTGTCATGCCTGAAATAGAGGTTTTGAGGAAAAGGTTTTGAATAACTGCAAAGTCACAACTACTTTTAATTTTTAATGTAGTATTAATTGGAGGCTGGAGAGTCAAGTAGTGTGGCTCAATAATTTTATGAGGACCTAATAACATTTTAACTTGTGCAGCAACAAATAAGAAGGTTAATTGAATCTCAAGCTTGAAGGCACAAATTGATTACCTGCAGAAGTTAGCCAGAAAGATCAGCACTACACAACTGACTAGATATGTAACATGGATTCACCCTTCTTTCAGAGCATCTCATGTGGAATACCACTATTCCTTCTATTTTCGTCTCTCTTATTTGGGCTATTAAACATGCTGGTACCTTTCTGCACTTTTTCATACAAGCATTCAGGAAACCTAACTCTACTTATAGGCAGACCTGTAGAAACATAGAGGATCTTTGTATTTCACTTAAGACCTTGATGTATTTCCAGTTCTTATACTGGAAATTTGTCCTTTTGCTCTTGAAACATCAGAAAACTGTAGTTTTCCTAACTTCATCCAGAATATAAATACTAAGAAATGCAGTGTATTTTTTTGCTGAATTCTGACCATTCAAATCCACATAGTCAGATTTTGTCATTTATATATTTCCCTTACTCCCAAATATTTTATTTTGGTTTGTTTTCACTTTATAAGCAAAGACTCAAAATAAATATTTTGCCCCCATAAAAGCTGGAAAATATTGGGTTAAAATATGTAGTCCATTTTTCATCAGAATATCTTACAGAATTTTCTCCTTTACTTATATGTCACATCAATACAGTTTCAATATATTGGATTATTGCACTACTAAATGATAAAGAATTCCAAATAATATTTTTCAAAACTATTTGTGCCTAACATAATATGTCACTCTTATCATCTCGTATCAATAAATACAAATAGGTATGCTTTCATCTATCCTCACTCTTCCACCCAGCCCTGATTTTTCTTATAAAGTAAATTCTTCTAAGTATTTTGGACAGCTGCAGAAATTTTTTGGCAGGGATAGAAACACCTTCCAATGAGTTACGTCATCTTTGATCTATAATTTACAATGTAACACATAAAATCAAGAACATATATAGTGAAACTTATCCAAGATGATTACCGACAAAAACAAATTTGAATGAAATTTGGAAGAAGTTAAAGATTTGGCATCATCTGTATAGAAAACAGACACTGAAAGCCAAAAAAACAAATGCAAGGACATTCCAATGTTGTGGAATTGTGGAAGCCCAAACAGAATTCTTCTTCCAGAAAATACCAGGTGCCAAAATATTTGGGTTTGTGCTCTCTCTTTTGAGACCTGTTATCTGTCCACAGCTATCCAATGAACCCAGGACCTCAGCTTTACTGACCAGCCTATTAGCCTTGCAAGAGGATGAATTGAGGTGATACCAGCAGATCTGAGAACAGTTTGCTTTAGCCATTTGTTACCAATATTAAATAGAAAATTCTACCATAGGGGTTCCTCTCATTCTGTTTTAAACTCAGAAATACCAGAACTTCTCATCAATACATGGCCAAGTCAAACTACCTCATTCAGGCCAGGTTGCAAAGTACATGCAAGTAAAAGGAAAGACTTACTCTGGTGGCCTTTGGCTCAAACTTTTAGAAACAAGAAGCAATCAAAACAACCTAAATTCCTATCAAAAATTTTTAATCAAGTTGGGATTCACACAGGTTGAAAATTCAACTTTATCTACTACTTAAAAGCAAGTTTATCACTCCAGTGCTTATAACAGGCATCTCCATTCTTACTGTTGCACTTGGCACTTCATCAGGCTTTGAACTAGTTGCAATGGGGTAGAAAACAGGCCCCGTAAGAAGTAAAAGTAGGGTGGGAACAAAACAGCAAAGCAACAACTGGCCATGAGAAGGATTGGTAAGAAAAGTCATTTATTAAAAGCCATAGAAGAGGTGACAGTACTGGGGGCCAGCAGAGTGTTAAAAAGAGCCAATATGCAGTTAGTAGGAACAGCAGCAGAGCTACAGATGTGTCAGACAATAGCAACTAGGAATCAAGGGGGAGTTACGCACACATGCTGGCAAATAATAATAACACAAGATATAATTTCACATGCCATGAGGAAAATTAATGAACACATTTTTCCATTCAAATATACAAATAGAAAAGATATTATGAAATGATAATAAAAGATTTCAATTAAATTATAGGTGTTTCAATCCAACTATTCCTTTGAACACTAAAAACAATATACAAAAAAATATTTTTTTTTCTGATGCAAACTAACACGGTGGTACAACAGAAAGGAAAACTCACACCAAGATATTTACTGTCTGTTATAGAACAAAGTAAAGTGTCTTTTTTATAATTTGTTTGTATGCCGGAAAAAGCATCTAGGCAGATGCACATGAAACACATCTCAGGTGGATAGAGATTTAAGCAGAACAGCTTAATAAAATTAAGCTAGAATTACTCAGCTCTCTTCATCTTCGAAGTGCTAGTTCCTATGCTGAACAACTCACCCCCATAACGATATCAGCCAGATATTATCACCATGCTGCAGGTAAGGTGACTACGTAGAAAGGGCTAAACGGTCGGTCTACATCTACAGAGGACATACCAATGACTGAACTGAAGGAGGACCATTTTGGCTCCTTACCCAGTTCTTAAAACCCAAGTCTTTGTCTTACCAACCATACGCACACTTTCCTGCCAAACTGCGTAAACTAATACCACTGTGGTTTTGCTGCATTAGCAGGTCCGGTCTCCTCAACCTCTCTCCTGCAGCCTCTTAAAAGAAGATTCAGGAGGAGCCAAGGGACTGCTGCTCGGAGTCGCTGGGCAGTCCCACATGAAGCCCTGGTGCACTGAGGAGAAACCTTTTGGCAGGTGACCTGCTCATTAGGGAATTGTCTGGTCCATCTTTACTAACAGACAGTAAGTGACAGCTTTCTATAATCTTTCTTTGCACCTGGGCAAGGAAACCTATGAGGCAAACTGCTGGTGGTTTTGGCCATTTGGAGGGTCTGTTGTACAAGACTTGCTTGCTCATACCCAGTGAGGAGAATTTCTGTCTCTGTCAATAACTTAATGAGTTTCAACTGGTTAGGATCTGATATTTTTCAGCCACGTACACATGAAAAACAGGATCTTCCTAACAGCAGCTCTCTGTGCATTTACACAGCAGGTAGGTTAAATACTAAAAGTATGTGCCAAAATAAATACGATTATTAGCCTTGCCATTGTAAAAGAAAATTACTCAAAAGTGAGATCAATACAAATCTCTTAAAATTGCATAAGATGGTTTTAAAATTGGGATAAGGATTTGTATAGAGCTAAAGAGCTAAAGCAACAAACAAGTATAATATGAAATAGTAAATTATCATTATTATGTGGGAGGAAGGTCGGACATTAAGGATTTTCTTTCTCTAAATATTTGTGAGCTATGTAATGACTAACATTAAAATTCCAAAACAATAGCCAAAATCTTATGTGAGCATATCAGCAAGCAGAGGCAGTGCTATGAGACTGATCACTAAGAGGTACGTGGATAGTCAGAGACTGACTGAGGTAACAACACAGCCTTAATGAATACACCCAGTAGAAATATTCTGACATTCCAAAATTATCTGTTTTAAGTAATAACAGAATTTATATCCTGAGCAGTACAAACTGGGGCTTGTACCTTCCCCTTAAGCACTGAATCTTTGAGGCCAGTCTAATTATGAGATGGCTGTGCTTTAGCTTCCAAATCATTTAGTAGTTTCAAAAGTAATATTGTACCTGCTTTACTTATCAAAGGATAACACTCTGCTTAGTGACCTTATGTGCTGAGCATTAAAACTAAGTGGATATAGTCTCCTGTGGCAATAGCAAATATCAGCTTCTCTTCTCTTTTCTCACGTTCCACACGTAACCAGTTATCAGTCTCACTGTATGTCACAATTTAGAACAGTATTTTACAGAAACTTGATTAAAATGGCACAAGTTGGGAGGAGGAAGAAGAGGAAAGCAAAATAAATTTGCAATTGCCAGAGGAAAATTCATTAACTTTAATGGGGGTTTTTGGAAGTTGCCTTCTAATGCATCTGGACTTTTCTTTCGATGTCTAGTGCATGCTGCAGCTCTGATTGCACATTCAGTCAGACTAACACCTGCCTAGAGAATGCAAGAGCTCCCATCCAGGGCAGGCACTGTGTTTCTGTGTGTGAAGACCAAGTGAGAGAGGTCCAGGAAGGAAAGAACATAAGGAAATGGGGAAGAATATGGAGAGAAAGCTTGTTAAACATCTCATCTTAATATAGAGTTAGGATATGCCTAGGGTTTGCAGCCAGGCAATAAACCTGAGAAATGCTCCAGAGTTGAGAAATATAGGCTAACTAACTTACTTTTTTTTTTTTTTTTTATTGAACAGCAAATCTTCAGCTGAGACTCTTCAGTGATATTCACTATGTTAGCCCCAGAACACTCTACAAAAAGATAGTGCATTTCAATTTGCTATCGTGACTTTTCATTAGTCAAAGATTGGGTGGAACAAAACAGCAATTTAAATTACAGATGACAGTACACAGTGATAAAAGAAATGTACAGAGAGCAATGGGGCAGGAAGGGGAAGAGCATGGCATGTGCACAGTGATGAAAATGGAGCAAGAAGCTGCACTTCTGACAGCTTGCCAAGTGCTTTGAGAAGCAATATTTCTTGCCGCTCTTGTGAGCCATCTTTGCCATTGTACTGAAGCACAAATTCAGGTGAGTTGCCCAAGCCTATTAGGAGGGCAGGAGACTGCTCCCCAAAGGGGAAAGGGCCACCTCCCTAAGGAGAGAAAGAAAGCAGAAGAAAAGGTTGAAACCCAAAAGGTGGCAGTGCAAGAGCTGAGCAGGTTCCTCCCACCAGGAGTAGCTCCACACTATACTCCAAAGAACCGTCAGCCCTGCCCTCATCTGTCTCTTATTTCTCTCACAAATGGATGTGGAAAGTTACAGGGTAATTACTTCTTATTAGGAAAATATGTGACAAAGAAGAAAGAAGCTACTTTGCAGAGTTGTTAACATCCATTTCCATTATTCTTATCTTTTCCTGTTTCCTCACTTTTTTCTTAGCCAAAAGCTTATTTTTTCACGTGCATTTTTTCCACCATGCCACTTCACTCTTTTTGGAGCACACTGGAGGCTTCTAGATCAGAGAAACTGGATCAGAACAAGGGCCAGTCCTACTTTCAGTGAAGAGGAGATTTTCCCCTCAAAACACTACTTGGTTACTTCCTCCCACCCTTTTCAAACCACATATTTCCCTCTTTGCATCATTTTCCCTTTCCGGGAGACAGTCTCTAGTCACCATGAAGCAACTGCAATGGGTAACTGCAGGCTGCCAGAAACTGTAAAGAATACCGGGAAAAATAATTTTTCTCTATTCTTATACGCTTTCCTACAGAAAAGCGTCCCAGACAGTGCTGGAGTCAGGAACCAGGCTCGGTGGATCTCTAGTCTGACGTAATACATCTGCTCTTATGTTTTTAAAATACAGGAACAAACCTGATAAGAACTGATAGAGGCAAGGCACCTGGTGTTGGTTGTAGTTAATGATTAATCAGACCTTGTTTTCTCTTGGTTGAGTTTGATTGTAACTGTTGTATTATTTGTTCCACAGTCAGGTTGCCCAAATATGTTCCAGCTATTGGTACAACAAAGGAGTTTTATAAAAAGCATAGTAAAGTCAAACAAGCTGCCAATCACAGCAGCAGAGAGATCAGCCACCCAATCCCTTTGCATGCATAAGGGTCTGAGAAGCCTAGTGCAAAACTTAGTACAAGAGTCCCATCCCTTTTTTCTGTGGAGCGAAGGAGCAATTTTGGCATTATATTCTGGTTTAATGGAAAACCAGATGGACTGGATTCACCTTTTTTATGCCACACACCAATTCCTATCACCTATATTGTTGTCTGCTTTTTCATCTGAAGACATCCTTCTGTACTGGATTGTGATCTGCTTTGGTATGGCACACTAAAAGTCCATAACACATTATGCAATGGATCTACAGGAAAAGCTACAGAAAGAAGGTATGATATACCTTTAAAAACAGATACTTATGCAAAAGAGAGTTTATAGTAATACAGCTGTGGATGTGTTAAGTAACAACAGCCAACAAGTAAATTTAATTCTAAGAATTCTTATTTCAAATTCTACTGTCATTCATGTTTTCCTGCTTCGGTATGTAGTTCACTTCCCAGCCCTGACCTTCACAACTTGCTTGACAATACAGACAGGAATCCCACATGCAGTATTGGCTTCTCTGTCCGTGTGCCTCACTGGCTTGCTCTGGATGCACCATGCAAATTCCCTGTAGATAAGTATTTCTGCCTCATGTGAACACATAGGTTTTAGATATTTCTGAAAAATGATGTACATGCATCTGTAGCCCTTGCAGCAAGTATTCGCATGTAGGTAGGTACACACATGCTGACTTGCTTGTTGACTTATTTTATGTCGGGATTCAAACACACTTTTACCTGTAACAACAAATTGTTGCTCTGATATTTTGACCTTAATAACCACCCGGAGATTTTTAATACTACTAGCAAAGGTCACTTCAACACTGCAGCCATGTTCTCTCCTTTTACCCTACATCCCAGTGACCCTCCCCTCCACCTCTAATGGATTCTGCTTTCTGAATCTCATGCATTCAGACTAGGCTCAGGAATTAGAGATGCATGTGGTTCACCTTAAAACCATCCATATTACTTGCACTGATAAAGTGAAAAAATACAATGAAGTCCAGACAAGCAGTCTGGGCTGACTTCCTCTTTGCTACTGCTCGCTGCAAAAGCTAGGGAGACCCTGGTTTGTCTCAGGTCACTGTAGAGACAACAGATGTCAGCTCTTTCAGAGGGCAATGCACTCCATCTTAAGATCAGTGGGATAAATCTGCCTGTGGAGGTTTTACTCCTCTCCTTTGACAAAAGAGGGATTCCCTACGATTTGCAATAGATGACCGGAAACAGAAGAAACGAAGGTACTTTCAAACTATTAAGCAACAACTATATCAGGTTAGTAGCCCTCACAGAACTCAGTGATACTTGATTTTAATTAAACCATTAATTCCTCTTGGCTTTACTGTTTTTAAGGTGCATGGTAGTCGCTGATCCGTTCTGAGTACTGTCACTATCCTTTCTCGCATCTGGGTAGCACAGTTAGACTGATTCCCAGGAAAGCAGCCAAGTCATGTCTACATTCAGCACCCTATTGCCAAGACAAACTAATCTCTTGCCTACCTTTAATTTATTCCCAGTTTGGAGCCCCAGCTGGAGCAACCAAGCTCTCCTTCAGATCTAATACAACTCCTGAAGTTATCAACAGGTTTTGCAGACTTGTCTAAAATGTTTTAACATGTTCAGGGCTGTTCATCTTTTGGAAGAAGTACTGCAGAAAGAGCGAGCCCTCAGTGTGGAGGCTCAGGTCCTTCAGAGGGCAGTGACAGACACAGACAGCAGGAGGGTGGCTGTGAAGGTTGGATTCTTTGAGTAAGAGACCTAACTACCTCGGCAAGCTAATGATCGCAGGAAAGAGATCTGACAGGCCGTTTAGGAATGTCAATAGAACGTCCAAGAAAACAAACATTATTTTGGTTGATTTCATTAATCTTGGCCCAAATATTGCTTCCTAAGAGCCAGCAAAATTCAGAATGGCAAGTACTTTATCCATGTCACAGAATAATAAGAAAATTGCCACTCAGGCTTAGAAAATGAGCCTTTTCCATTTTCTAACATCCATTTATCCAGAGGAAATCAAGCAATATCTGAAATTATGTAGGTCTTATCTTGAAAAAAAATCTTATTGAATCATAGAAGCTGCCAATACAGTTTTAACCTTTAAAAAACACTTTCTTTTCAAAAGGAGTCAAATTGCCTTTTGAAAGAGTAATTCTTGTACTGACCCATAAAAATATTCCAAATAGTTCTTTTATATTGCCATATTTAATGCTCTCTAAAACAATCTCACCCCTGCCTCTATCAATTTGACAGTTCAAAGAATGGCATTTCACCTAAGTGCTATGACAGCAAATATTAGCAATTAATTAGTTAATAGTAACAAATTGTTCAAGTTACTGTCTACATTTAACAAATTAGAATTTGAGCAACTATCTCTACAAGTTAACACAATAACAAATAATTTCTCTGAACAATTTTAGAGTCTAGAAATTTAACTTTGCCTTCTTATAGCATTTCTAAACTTTACTTTTTAAGCCACCTAATGAAGAAGCCAAAACCAGTACAGAAAAGGTAACACAAAGCCAGAAAATGCACATGATGCAATATATGCTTAAGATTGCCCAGAATAAAGATTGGAATAGACTGTCTTGCCCATTCTTCTGCTAATACAGTTTTGCTTTTCATGAATTATTCGTCCAGTCTAATTCAAGATATCTAAGTAGTGATTCTTCCACTACTTCTCTTGGAGCTATCTATAATCTTACAGAAACTACTATTAGGAATTATTTCCAGTTATTCATCCTTGTTTTTCTTGTTTTCTTTTGCTCAGTTTTAGCCTATTATTCCTACTTAATCTTCTTTCTATACCCAGTTAAGATGTTCTTGTAAGGTATGACCTACAGCTACGTAGAAAGCATTCTTTCACCCAGATTTAAGCAGCCAAAAGTCATTGAGTAAGAACCAGTGCAAGCTTCTTATGCTCTATAATAATCGGTATAAGCTATCTCACAGTGCTAGATTTGATTGATTTATTCATCGTGAATGAAATATCTGATGAAGCTAGCCCACTTTTTGTTCACAAACCATTTGCAATTACATGATTTAGAAGTCTTCTCCATAAACTAGAGAGTTTATCCTACAGTCAGAACTATCATTACAGCACATGTAATCCACGTTAGCTTTAAAATCAAGCAGGCACTGATATGGCAATGAACCAACTGTCTGTGAGCTGTAGAGGCCACAAGGGACTTGATGTGCTTAATGAAGCAGCCAGTTTATATCCCTCCCTGTTCCTCCACACCTGGGGATACTAGCTTGTACTATCACTCCATACCAGCTGCAGGAATCAAAGCATCTACTTCAGAATTGCCTGTCATTTTCATGGTTTTTATACCACCACAATCACTTTTCCTGTTTTTCCTGTAAGAAAGGCTAACACAAAGAGAGGAAAAGCTTGCTCAGGAAATTGGAGATTATGCAAAGTTTAATGCAAATGCAAAACGTTTTCCACAGTCTCTTTCTATTTCAGCAGCCTTCTGTTTTTATCTTGAAAAGCATGTATTTCTGACTGACACACAGCTTTTAATTTGCAATGGTATCCTAACAGGTCCTATAGTGTCCCATAGGAAAATAAAGCATCCTGCTGAAGAAATGGAAAGAAGACACCTAGCAGCTATTCACCTGTCCTTGCTTCATATCAGCTATTCAGAAAGTCAGTCCTTCCCTTTCTACTCCTCCTTTACTACAGATATTCCTAAGCAGATATATCTATCAACTAGCACCTAAAATATGACAAAGACTACGTCTTACAGTGTTTGCAGGCATAGGGCTAAACAGGAGGTATTCCCTCAAAGTTATGAATGAGTCATCAATAAGAGAAATAGAAAGAGTATCACAGTCTAATTGTCCTCCATAACATTAATATGTACTAAATACTGCTACTGTTAGTTTGCTTGTGAGTGAAAAAGGGGCATACCATGCAGCAATCTGCAGGTTTTGAGAACCATCAGTTGCCAGCACTGCAAAACAAATAATGCAAGAAATGTTTCTCAGAGACTGTGTATATCAGTTCAGCTGTTCACTTGATTCACTCGTACCTACAAGGTGAATAAGTATCTGAAATCCTGCCATACAAGTGAGCAGATAAGGCATTCCTACATCATTTGAGAAACAGGCTTGTAACGTTGAGTGGCTCTATACAGAAGAGCTGGAATTTGGTTCTTCTTGAGTAAAAGACAAAATACAGTACAACAGTTCATGAGCTAATCTCAGGAGCAATTTGTCTGAAATTTAGACCTTGCTCTACTGATTGCTACTGAACTAAGCATGAGCCAGCCACAGGCTATTGATGAATCAATTAAGATCCAGCTGACTGAGTGCTTTAAACATTTTTAAAGTATATCTGAACAGAAGCTTAGGTCATGTTTCATCTCTCTCACCTTATACAAACATGTGTTCAAAGCACTCAGCCAGTGAGTTCTAGGAAAGAAGAGAGTGTGGGGGAACAAGTGGTTCACTGAATGGAATTGCACACAATGCCAGTGACTGATGCTCTGATCATCTCTCCTCCTCCTTTCCTATGCTGCTTTCCTTAGCAGTGCTTATTCCCTCAGTTCTGTGGTTCTCTTTGTCCTTTTCTCTAAAATTTGTCCCGTCCCAGATTTTATTCCTTCCACTCCTTTTTGTTTGACCTTTCCTCCTTGCCATGAATCCTTTTCTTCAGCACTCTGCCCAGTCCTCGCATTTCTTTCCTCCTGTTAAACGAGGTCAGCCCTGTTGTCCATGTCAGCCAGTGTTTCTTATATATTTTGCAATCGCTGGCTATTCTGAGCACTTGCAGCCAATAACCACAGCTGGTCCTCTATGCTGAAGAAACTGAGCTGCTGCCAAGTCAGGGAGAAATGAGTTCTTGCTGACTATCGACATCTAAGACTTCACAAGCTCACCCTCCACCCCTCTGAGCTCAAAAGCACCACAGTCTGAGAAACATTGATTTCATCTCCAACTGTGGCCAATACCAGATGCTTCAAAGAAACAAGACACCCTGTATGGATAAACATGCCAAAATTTGCTGTGATCACATGGACAAAGCCTACAGCTAAAAAAAGATGAAATGTCTCTCCTAGAAACAAGGTCCAAAAGCTGACCCTTCCCTGAAATATATATCAGCAATATCAGTTTTGGAAAGAGCTCCCTCCTTGTGGAGGAAATAAAAGAAAAAAGCTTCACAATACTGCTATTCAGAGACATATCCTAGAAGAGAAGGATTTTGTTCATTTTGTTCGGTGATGACTTACAGCAATGAATCCAACCTGGATTTTCATTTTGAGCTACGAATTTATCTTTCCTGTAGCTTCCATTACTGGGTTTGCCTCTACCGTGCTATTTCTACTACATTATTTGCTTTCTTTCTAAACTAAGAGAACATCTTCTGCTTGTTTTACACATCTAAATCACAAGAAGAAAATACTGTCTTTTCCTTTCATATCAGTTCTCTTATCACCGACCTCTAGATCTTTACCTTCTTACCTTACCTTCTCACATACTTATTTCTTTATAAAAAAGAGGCTACGAGAGCCAAACACAATATTGCAGGCAATGAAGGACAATGCATCACCATCACTTGTATTCTCTGCACTGTTCACAAATTTATGTTTTACATTTTGGTTTTGGTCACTTTTGACTTATCCTCAGACATCCAGGCAAAACAATTGGTAACATTTTGTTATGTTGAAAATCAGTCTTCTAATCTCTTTTTGTCTTTAATTTATGATCCGCGATGGTAGCTCTGGTTAGGAGCTTTTATTAACTTTGTGAGAGACTATGTCAAAGGCCTTTACAAGGCCAAATAAATCCTTAATCCACATTAACCTGCTGATCTTAGGTAGAGTTAAATCTCCTCAACATTTAAAAAAAAAAGAAAAAAAAAAGAAATCTTTATGAATCTAGTTTTCAGACCTTCCTGAGAAAAATCTCAGATGATACTTCAAATAATGTTTTAAAAATACCAAAATTGTTTGTCTTTTCAACTTCATTCCCATTCACTGAATTGCTAAAGGTAACCGAGTGATATCAGCATGAACCGATACTGATGGAGTACTGCATTTGTACATTTTTCAGTATTCATATTTCAGGTATTCTGTTGTCTCTTCACACACTATCACTCTCAGAGAAATGGTCTTCGCTTCTTCATCTAAAATAACAGAAGATGATATTTCTAGTATTTTCCAGGAGAAGTTAATATTTCCGTACAGAAAGCCAATTATCTACTCTGCGAGGTGCCACAGATGAGAAAAAGGAGTTAGCTGTTTAGCCGTAGCAGAACTCCTGTGTCATCACTGACTCTCTTTGCATCTCTGCTTCTAGTTTCAGTTTCCAACAACATTGAAGATTTCACAACAAAATTCTTTTCCTACCTCAGCTTGATACAGCCTCATTAAATGTTAAAATGCACAGAGGTGGGTCTTCTGTTGTAAATTCTGTGTATTGGCCTTATTTCTTCAGTTGGAACAATAGATAGAGATTGTTAGTAATTCTGCATCCCTGTATCTCAGCCTCTCTCCCACATTTCCAGAAAGGCACTCTGTGAATTTGTTTCAAGGAGCTGAGTTTTGTTCTCTCCCCTTATTTATCTCCTGTCTTTGAGACAAATGAGCAAATGAGTCACAAAAGCAAATTGGTGAAATGAAATGAACAGACAAAATGGAAAAGAAAAAACAGCCATAAATAAGAAGTCAACTGTCAACACCATGGATGTTTGACCTTTGGCAGCCCCTCTGAGATGTATTTGTGGCCAAAAGGAAAGATGGGACAAGGAAAAAAATTAACCAGTCTCTTCTGATGATGGAAAACAGTGGAATTAAATTGCTGGGTGAATTAGCACTGAAAATCAAGTCAAGCTGACAGACCAAACTCTGTCCTTTTGTGATAGTACAGTTACTGTGGTGACAAACACTCTTGCAAAAACTTTCCAAATTCTGCACTCAAGTTTATAGCCCCTACTCTCAGTCAATATTGGTCTGCAAGTACTTTCAGTTCCTGAATCTAAATATATAAAGCATTTAAAGGGTTTAAAAGCAAGCAACAAAATAAACTTCCCAACTTAATGAATCCACTGACACTTGGAGTATTAAAAGAAAAAACAGAATTCATCTCAAATTTTATCAACAATCTGATGTTTTTGTCTGCAGCTGAGCCACCACTGACTCTCGTTTTTCATTTCACTACAATATCAGTTCTCAAGCACAGAGATGCCTGTTTTTGACCATGCCTGTTCCCCACTATTTTGCACTTAGGTTACCTGTTCAACACCTTTCCTTGGATGACTCGTCATCAGCTACAAATGGCCAAAGCAGAAACCCCAGTGCCCCCACATTACCTGACACTTCTAAAAATTCAGAACACTCCTTTTTAGTGCCGCTGCTGTAAGCTGCATCACCGAGTCTACCTTCCTTCCAGACATGCACTGTAACACAACTCACAACCGACCTACAAGCTCTTCTCTCTCATCCGCTCCCCTGGGAGGGATCTGTATGTGTTGTGCAATATCCCTCTACCCAAGGGAAAATATCAGCTTTCAAAGTCATCTTTCTTACCCATCTCCCTACTTACAACAGCTTGGCTTTTATCCTCTTACTCCTCCACTGGCTCCCAGTGTTTCAGTAAACAAAACTCAGTATTTCCACTGGGAGCCTAATCTTGTGTCTTACTCTTTCGTTCCTGTTCTGCCAGATGCAGCAGATCAGGCCCCCTGATGCTCCAGAAGTCTCTGAGTTTCCTGCCTAGAAGCACTGAATTCCCTAACCAAGATAAACCTCAATATCTTTTTCTCCTCCAGATCACTGTTCAAAATCCATCTCCATTGTTTTGCCTATAAAAAGAGGAGTCAGGTAATTAATGATGGCTTGGGGCTCAAATGGGGACATCTGCCAACTCACAACAGTTAAATAGTGCTCTCAAAATAGACCTATTTTATTACATTGCTCTTCTGAGTTCCTTTGGGGTCACATCTTTCCTTAAATTGTTTATCTTTATACAGCGCTGAATACAGTGGGTCCCATTCTTGATTGGGGCCCCTGGGCACAAAGCATTATAAACAGTAAATAATAATGTTGCACATGCTTAATGTGGATACATTAAGGTTTTTAGAAGAACAAGAAGTTTGATTAGATAACATAACAAATGCAGTCAGCTGAAACCGTGTTCCCATTGCCTGCCTACATCGCATTATTAAGTATGTTCTTAACTCATGCTCATTAAATCGAAAGAGTAAAATCCTAAATACTAGACTGTGTCTGTAGACACACATATGAGCACAGATTATTCACATTATCGCTCTTATCTTCCCATTGTTTGTTTCCTTAAAAACAATTGCCATAATTGTCTCAAAGGAGCTATGTTAATACAAAGGGAGAGATCCACGTGATTGAGAAGAGAAGGGCAAGTAGTCCAAGAGCTAATTTCCATATTAAAATATGATCCTCACTACAGAGGTCAAAAATTCCCGCAGTACCAGAAATCATTTGGAGGACTGAGATTCAGGGTGAATCTCACCACCAGCCTCCTGCCTCCCAGCAGCCGCGGTGCCTAATCCCAGACCCTGCCTTCCTCCCAGCCCTGGGCATCCCCAGCCACTGGAGGGAAGAGGCTTCAGGGGCTCAGGGCACCTCCGTGCCAAAGCAGGCTTCCTGCTCTCTGTCTTGGTCACTTTTTGCTGGAAAGAAGAAAAAGGGAGTAACGGCAATAACAGCAGTGCCGTGCAACTTTTACATCACAGCCTAAGTCACTTTGAAGGATGAAAGGTTTTATATAGAAGCATCACTACTCTCTCTTCTTAGCTACTATGTTTTTTTAATGCAATAGCCACAGCTACTGCACTTCACGCTCCACTCGCTCCTGCCAGCAGGTGGCCCATGGGCACCAGAGGGAGCTGGGAACAAATTTAGAGCAGCCCTTCCATTCAAGGGCCGCCTGAGAAGCACAGCAGGCACATTCCCCTGCTCACATGTCCTCAAAGCCTGATGTCCATGAAGTGGGGGCTCAGGCACCCTTCTCCGCCATAGCAGCAGTGATTTTAATCATATGCATGTCCTTCACCACTCCCAAGCTTATAGCTGACACTCACTCTCCTTGAGCCTTTTACTGGTGCACTGTATTCAGGACAGATAATGCAAAATGAACTCATAACTGTATGTTTAAGAAGTATGAGCTATTAAAAAAAAGGCTGAGTACTTCAGATTGTTTTTGTTTTTAAGTACATACTCAAGTACTTTAGTCATTCACTCTTTCATTTGAAAATATAGCCATGGGGTTTGTCTTTAACATTAGCTAGGGACAGTATTAAGTCTTTTAAGACTAACATTTATAAAATTTAATCAGGGGTATCACTGTGTCCTGTCATTGAGGCTACACCTCATATAAACTTTGTTTTGCACAGTTAGGTTTTCCATAAAAGCCTAACTGCTGACACAATATTTGGGGATCATCTTCCTCAAACAATGAAAACAAAAGACTTTTCAAAGGAGATCGGGAACACGGTCGTTTGGAGAGCTGACATGAGTGCTTTATAACATAATCCAGCTAGAGATAACCGAGTTCACCGAGGTATTGCAGCCCAAGATGGGGAGTCTGCTGCAGCTGCGATAGTTAACAGCTCTTATCAGCGCAGACAGGAGCATTTTAACTGCTGAGTAGTAAACATCATCCAGTTCCCCCCCGCCTGCCTCCCTGAATTAAAACTAGGAAAAATAGCCATAGCTACCAGTAAAGTTTTTTCCCATTTCCTGCCCAGCTGCCTGTCTTTTCCTGAAAAGAAAAAGAGAAATTATTTGATTTCACCATTGCTCTACAAATGCATTACAGAGTTCCCTTCTGCCTCAGGCATGATACAAGCTTAGCTGAAAAGGAAAGCTATGGAAAATATTATCGCTATGATGAAAAAAAAAAGAAAAAGAAAAAAAGCATGAAGAGGGGGAAAGGGGACAACCAATGAGGGTACTCGGCCTCGCATTATCCATCAGCAAAGTAGCCCATCTGCCTGCCACAAGCTGTGTCCTTAGCACAAGCCTTCACTGCTGCAGTTAGTAATGCTGCTCTCACACACACAGCCCTGATGGTCAATGCAATCACTTTATTTCTAAGCATCGGCCTTACAGTCTTTTCAAATTTCCACAGAGGAGCCTTCGTAATTTGAGGTGAGATGAAATGCTACTGCTGAAACAGTCTGATAGTAACATTCAAAGGGCAATAAATACATGAGCTACACCTGGGGTAGATATTCAAATGCACCAACTACAGAAATAGACTTCGCTTCTGAAGTGTGACATGCCACACTTCAGAAGAAACGAGATTTTGGTATTGCACTTTTGATAAAACCTTGTCAGCTGAGAATGAGAAAAGACAACCAGCCCCAGAATCTTTAAAAATCTGTATTATAGATCCCTATTTTCATTTTTCTTATTAACAGTCATTCTATGAGCAGCATCAAAATCTTTCTGAGAGAAGGAGTTAATTGCTCATTGAAGTGATAGAAGCTAAGCATAAAAACTAAAGGCTTACAATGCATATGAAAGATTTGGTAGGCTTGGATTTGAAATGGCTTACATTACTCACAAGTGACAAAACCTCAAGCAAATTTTACAGGTCCTCCTAAGTGTCAATTAGACTGCCATGCCCAAGACACCAATATTTTTTGCATCTCTCCACCAATATAACTGGATTTCCTTAGTGCCACGCGTCTAACAGCACGTCAGAAGAAAATTAAATTGTAACTCCGAAAACAGAACACAACTTAAATAAAACTGTGCAGTTGTGGAAGCAGCTTCTGCAGGGAATCTCACTTGATTAATGATCTTCTTGACCAAATGAATTTGGAGCACTAGGTAAAGTGGGTTTATACCACTCTGGAAGTTGGACCTTGCTATGACACATGTTGTTAAGCACGGGGCTTTCTTGTAGTTCAATTCATTTTTGAAGTACAGGATTTCCAGCCCACAGCTAGCCCAGATACAAAGCCTACGCACATGCATGGAACAGCTTCATGCACGAGAGGCAATCGGACAAGGCTGCAAAGTTTTTCTGAGAGATTCTGGCTCCCTCCTCCTGTGGATAGCTGGGGACTACTGAGTGCCTCCCTGGAAGAAAAGAGTACCAGCTCGTGAATCAGTCTCCAGCAAGCAGCCCTGACCTGCATGATGACCAAAGATTGGAAACAGACTTCCTCTGACTCTACCTTTAATGACTCCATAGAAATTTTATACAAGATGATGCTCCACTGCTTGGTTCCACAGCTTTGCCAGCCCAGGACTCATGTCTCCTAAAAGTATGTTCATGTTAAAAAAAAATCCTACCTATCAGTCATAACTCTCCTATGTGCCTGATCAGTGTAGTCAGGCTGGATGCTGTTGATAACTTTCTTAGAACATATTTATTGCCACAGTTGAACACTTTCATCCATCAGGTAAATAATTTGGATGAATAACTTGGAAAGATGAAGAGCTGTATTAGAAAGCAGAACAGTTTTATGCGAATATATTATTTACTGAATTATTATTATATGTATTACTAAATGAAGAGTAATATATTTCATAATACAGAACATTTAAAGGCCATCATTTTTATTTTATTTTTACCCATGCAGTGGTAATAATGTTAAAGGACTGTCGTTGATCTGAAACGCGGTCACTTCTACGCTTAAAAACAGGAATTAAAACAAATTCATATACCGCGCACAGTCTATATTTCATCTTGCCACTTTCCATGAGTTTACGACCACGTTTTTCAATTAATTTTTTTCTCTTTCAATGATCACTGTGGAAAAAGACAACAGGGCAAATCGATTAAGGCTCTGTCAGGCCTTGTCACATTTAATAACAGTGAGTTCAGGCATTGCCTGCTAAATCAAACAGATCCCGGCAGTCTGATCACTACACTTCTCATCCTGCAAACAGGCCTTTGCACAGACAAACCGTGGGGCTTGCAGGGAGCTTGCTAGAGATTTAGGATATAACTGACCATGCAAAGGGGGCAATGAAAACAATAACGTACAGCAATGAGAACTCAGGCCAGAAGAAAGGGGGTGCAGGGAAAGAGTGAAAGGATCCTTCCCTCATCACGTCACTCTAGCAGTCTTACATATCACCTGTAGCAATATCAAGAATAAAATAAGGGAGGCAGAAGAAGGATTTTTGAGTTCATGGCCATTCCTGATCATCACTGTCAAAAGAGGCATTTACACGTAATAAAAAGGTATTTTCTGAAAGGATGATACTACATAGACTGTAAAAGCAAGATGCCCAAGCTAGATTTTAAGATGAAACACTGATCTGTAATAATTTATATTGCCAGTGATTCCCATACATTTCCACTGAGGGCAGGTTATATCTCAACACAGCTTTAACTACTATTGACTTTGCTTTTAGGTGATCCAAAACCCTGGCTTAAAATTACTGTCTTGAAGTAGTGTTAACCCAAAGGAAAATAAGGCCTTCTAGTCAGAGCGCTTACTGAGTGCCTTAGGCAGCTCAAAGACTGGCTTGACAGGATTCCTCTCCGCTACATTTTGCCTTCTAAAATGTAGGCACCCAGCGGATGCTAATGGTCCCTCCACAACTCAGAGAAGGGCAGGGTGGTCTGTGCCCAATGATGATTCATTTTACCCCAAAATAAATGGGATAAACACCTCTCTGAATGTGCTCAGCCTCCCCCCATAAAGAAAACCTCAAGTTGTATCCAACCTCTGGACAGCTAGTTTTAGAAACGGCTAAATTGCAACTTATCCAACTTAGAAAGAGGCTTAAATGAAAGAAAACCAACAAAAAAGACAGTCTTACAGAAAAGGAGGAACAGCTATACAGGGAATCAAAAAGACATTGGTATAACTGTTAAAAAAAAGGAAAAAGTCAGAATAAAGGATGGGAACAACTCAAAGGAAAGAAATCATAGTTTATCACATTTGCATATATTTTCTAAGATAACTTGAAGCTCTCAAAAACTGAAACTCCAAATGGATGCCTCAGGAGGCTTCTTCATCACGGATAATTTATCCCCTCAAGGAATACAGTACCAGATTTATGCATAGTCTTATGCAATACTTTAACTAAAGCGTATAGACAATGCCCTCAAAAATTATTGCTGGGTGAGAAAACAGACCTGCATGTCTATCTTCTACCCAGTTCTGAATGGAATGTGAATAAAATTTTCACACTTTCATATCTGCTGTCCCATTTAACACAGGCTGCAGTACTTTACTCAGAAATATCTTCATTATCTTCTTATCCCTTCCTTATCACAACAGGTAATGGCAGTGAGACAGTGAAAAACTTTCTACTGACTATGATCAAAGCTGAATTAGATCATAGTCCAGTATTTTGCTTTCCAGTCACTTATTACACAATCTCTGGATTCTGGCAGCAAAAGCCCACATATTTTTGTTTGTTTGTTTTAGTCTAAAAATATCAGAAATCTATAGAACTATTTATTATAAAAGGCTATTTCAAAAATAGTATTCATATGCGCATACCTTTCAGATATGCATTCAGTGAACAATATGCATTCCCTACACTAGAGGACACAAAAACAGGCCTCATGTAAAAACATCATGATGAAGCCCAGTCCCTCTAAATCAAGTTTATATGTAAAAAACATAAATGCATTGGAATAAATCAGTAGTTTAACTAGAATATTGTTTCCAGCTTTGGCCATTATTGAATGCTTCCAAGGAAAAAAATAAACTACTCAAAGTGGGAATAATTGTGAACCAATATGTCACTGAGTGATATTTTTCCCCCAACTCATTAGTCCATCCCTGAAGCATGAAAAAAAAGATAATCCCTGTATTCTTTCTTGCACAAGATTAGTTGTTTTAGTTGCAGTTAACCTTCTTGGATCACAATAACTGTTTCAATATTCAACATTCAGAGACAAGTAGATCTCCAGACTAGGCTGTTTTTTGGTATAAAATACACTTCCCTTCTGAAAAACTCTCATGGAAGTGGACTGTCACTTAGTATTCTAGAATCCACACTCATGCATAATTTTGGTCATAGAGAATCCTTACGAACACAAGCAACATAACAAACACTCTGCAGTACTACTCTTACAGGAGAAAGGACTCCCTTGTTTTGTCAAGGACTGGGCAAGTGTGAGACTGAAATATCTAGAAATGCAAGGAACAGCATAAACTATTTCACACATTCTTAACATTTACACATCCATTTTATTTACAGGCTAAAGGAAAAAAAATCACAAGGGGGAAATGTTATGCTGCAGAAAAATAAAGTATATTTGTATTTATGGATAGAACATCAAGATCATCAGCATGGTATATAAATGATACCACAGAAGAATAGGATTGTTTTCCCCCAGTATATTTCTGAAAAGTGTCACCTCCACATATTTGATTAAATAAATTGCCTACAATCTTACTCTTTTGGATGATCTCCTACATCTAATTGTAATCCTAACAGACCTATGGCACCATAGCCTTTGTTGCTATAAATCTTACTGATGACAACACATCTACAGCTTTTTTGTTTCATACCCCAAGCACAGCAAATTGTCAGATCAGTTCATGAAGAAGTGGCACGCTATTGGTCTTCCCTGCATTTGTGAATGCTTCATTAATACTAATTTAATACCCATAACATTTTAGTGGCTTCGATTAGGTAGAGAAATCTTGCTGCAGTATGTAAGGGACAATAGTATGCCATCATCATTTCATAGAACATAAGTGAACGTTCACAAAAATTCAATCACTATTTTCTTCAGTGGAAACTAGAAAAAAAACTTGAAACTCCATTAAAAGCAATCCTTTCTAGCCCTCCTTTAAGGGCTAAATATTTTTGTTTTGAAGCAGAACAAGTAAATTATTTATGTCAGTCTAAACAGAGTGGTATATTAATCCATGGTCCTGTAACTTCTGGTATATTAATCCATGGTCCTGTAACTTCTGCCCAGATTCAGCTGACTGTAGGCTATAAAAATACTCAAGGGAAGTTAGTTTCATTTGGATTAGCACACATATTAGTGTATAATAACTCACAATATGTAAGGATCTCACACTGGGACCAAAAGAATGCCTTTTAATAAAAGAGATCTGGATTGCAATGAAGCCATGAGAATTCCTAGTCAATGGTGTATGAAATACAATTTTAAAGTTGGTTATTCCATAACCTACCTTTCAATATCAGTTTAGGAACAAAAAAAAAAAAAAAAAAAAAATTGCTATCATAATGCAAATCTACTGCGAGAAGTGAGAAAATGGCTAATAGAGTAACAGATTGTTTTTTTTTAATAGGGCCAGAAGCAGGAAACGCCCTAATTTAACACATTAAATGAATGAGCTTTAAACAGAACTTTAGAGCTAAACTTTCAGCAAAGTGTTTTCTGAGGACCCTGGTGGGGTAGTCACTTCATCTTTAAGGCCCATTGCTTTTTCCTAGGTCAAAAAACACTGAGAAGAGGAAGATGGAGTAGGAAGATGTTTCAGGGATTATAGGGCTGCTAATGTCCAGAGGAAGCGACAGAATTCTAGTGTTGTTGCAACTGGCATGGAAAAATGAATGAATTAATAATGAAAAGAGCAGAGCAGAGGAGAGCAGAGGAGAGCAGAGGAGAGGAGAGGAGAGATTTCCCTGATAAAGGGCTTTGAGAATAGGTAGATGTAAATTTATTTCTGCCTTCCCATTGAATGAGGTGTGTTAAGCTCTGCTTATACAATCCATCCCTTTCTCTTCACCTGCCCCCCAGACCACTACACACCCACATATTCAGTTTAAAAAGTGGAGTTTTCAGAATGAGGATGGCATTCCAGTGCTATAAGTAAAATTCAAATATACAATAAAGGCTTAGAAATTCAATATGATTAATTTGGAGCTTACCTATCACACACATACCTTCAATCTGTTGCACTTGTTACAGGTTTCTGTTCATAAAACATGCAAGTTTTTCTCATGAATGCCTCTCAGCTTGAAAAGGAGATCCTACAGGCAGCTTCTGTTGTCATAAGGGTGGACATATTTTCAGGTCCTGATATGTTATTCCAATACATGTAGGCAGTCCTTCATGCCCAGGCTGATTTCCTGTTCCTTCAAAAGGGCTCCTACAAGTGGCTGCAGGAATATATCTTCCCTCCTCAGAAAGCAGAGGCAGCCTCTTAGCATTTCCTTGGTGAGTCAAATCCAACACAGGAGCCTTTAGGGTTTTCAAGGCACAACTGAAACTTCCTCACTAAGAGGCTCTGGTGGACATGGTATTTACAGCATCTTGTTTGTATGAGTAATGTAAACCATGAGGGTGATTTTTGTGCACTCTGAAAAGCAGGTGCATCATGCTACCATGTATTCAAACTGTCCAGAGGGCTTTCAGATAAAATTTTTCTTAGCGTACAAGCACAAAATGATTTTTTTTTTCCTAGCTGCTAGCTCCAAAAACTTCAACTGAAAGTTCACCTGAAAGTCAAGCCAGGCTCCCGTTTATTGCATATTGCAAAGATTTTGTGAGCCAAACTGCACACTAAATTACAGGTACGAAACTGCATTTGTCCTCAAGGTCTTCATTTCTGCCTTGGCAATTTGTCCTTGTAACTGAAGCTCAGTTAACAATTGTTGATAATGTACAAGCCAGATGGAATCCATTTTGCCTCCCTATAACTATAGGTTTTGAGATTTGAGCAGGAGTAAAGCTATAATAAAACCTTTTTATCAACGAGAGTGATAACCATCAGTGCTGGGTCAGAAAATGTCATTTCTATTCTTATTTCCCAGATACCAACTGCTGTTAGGATACAGCTCTAGGGACTAGCAAGAACTAATTACATAATGAAGGTGGTCTTCACAAATAATTTCTAATAAATATTTGAAAATACTGTGAAATAGTTGCTTTGGAAAAATATTGTCTTTCACGTGTGATCTCTGGTACACACTAAAAATAAGCAGAAAAATCCTGCTATTAACTTCCATATAATCATTTTGGAGGAGAGGAACATAACACTGACACCCAACATCTGGTAGCTGTGAGATAACAGCATGTTTCAAGTATGCAGAGGAGCATGAGGGAGCTTTAGTTCTTAACAAAGCCACAGTTGTACTGGTCTATTTGAAGTCACTGCTAAAGGGACTGAAGTGGTCCTGATGGGTTGCTGTAAATCTATATGTCTCATGAAAATCTGTTGTTACTTTGGGTAAATCCCTAGCACTCTTTAGCCTACGTGACCTTTCTAATACTGAGACATGTAAAGTGATAGCCAGATTACTTCGATTTCTCCTCCATCAATGACTACAATATTCCTTTGGAGTTACTCTCTATTAGGAAACACACACAGAGATCAATACTTGGATCTTTATCTGTTTCAGCTTTATTTGCTTATTCCCCACTGTGCTTTCTGTGGGAGAACGATATCTAGTACTTTCTGTTTTACAGGATTTTGAACAGCACCAAGATGATAGTTCAGAATAACAGTTTGCTTGAATACTAAACTCATATGCATGTAGAGCTAAAATTAAGATTAAAAATTGCTTTATTGGTAGAGAAAGAAAATAAATTCTCAGTCTTTTCCTCAGATCTTATCTCATACTTTTCTGCTGGCTATATATAAGGTAAGAAATCTCATGCTTTGCTTTAAATCTCCATAACAGTCTCTGTGGTAGCACTTTACACCAGCCTTCGAACTCACAAGCAAAGGATAACTAAGCTGTGAAGTAAGGAGAATGCTACAGACAGATGTTCACAAATTAGTGTGCGTAGAGGACATCACAGCCCCTCTCCCTGCCTCAGAGTTGCAATCCCTTCACTGGATGCTGTTGTCCCTAAGGTCTGCCAGCAGAAGGGATGGTAAGATAGCTTCAGGCAAAGTTAGTAAGGTATCTTCAGCAGATGCAGATGGCACCTCACCTCCTCAGGGAGCAGACTTGCAAAAGCAGAGCCCCTCTTGTCACTGGAGGCTGACAAGAAACAAGAGGCAGCAGCATCTCCCAGCAGCTCCATTTGATCCAATGTAAGTACAGACAGGAGAAGGCCAGCCGGAGACATTTAGGTATTTCGTTTGCCTTTCAAGTCACCACAAGCAGGTGCAGAGAGACCTGAGCTTTATCACCTACGACCTAAACTGAGTCTACATGAGAGCAACCTGCATTCTCAGGCAGTACATGCCTGCAAGAGGACGTACGAGCCCAAGCACAGAACTGTGCCAATGCAGCTTGGAGGACAGCCCTGTCTCACACATGTGTGTAATTACAACCTAAACACTTCCAAATCTTATTTTGAGTTTTCATGAGAGCAGAGATATGTACTTGTGGCAAAGGCAGAAGAATGAAGATAGCTGAGCTCTATTCTCAGCCCTTCCATGCTTTCTCATGTGCCCTGAGACATCACAACAGATCTCCTTGTCTTATTCTTCAGTCTTTCTAGGAGCAAGAAGTGCTCTTGCTTTCTCAGGGTTTTTACAAGCCTTAGTTTCTCTAGTGGAGGATTTGCATTAAGATTCATTCTTCCAACATGCCTAGCAGGCTGTGCGTGATTTAGCTTACACACTTCAGAGGGACTTTCATGCCTTTAAAGGTAAGCATGCATTCAAAAAACATTTTTGGATCAGGATTAGAGTGCTCACCACCAGATGGCACCCATAGGTGGCCAGTTTTATTTTTTTTATTGTGTGCTCTTATGATTTTTCTTGTGCACTAGCAACTAGACACGAGAATAATACATGCAACCATACTGGCAGCTGTGACAGAGTTATTCTTTTGTCAGTTTAAGGCAGTCTAACATTTAAAAATAGATGATTTAATATTTTTATCTGAATAGTCATGTGAAAGCAGGCATATCTGTAGCACCGCATGCAAGTAAGACTATTACCACATTCCCACTTCTGCTTAGGCTCATTACTCTGCTACATATTGCTGTGCTCCAGATTAAATTTCTCTGCATGCACTCCCAAACCTAGCACTGTGGACTGAAATGGAAAGATCTCACAGCACCAATAACACAGGCACCAACATGAGATATCGTAACCGCTTACTGTGTATCGCATCAGTGAGAGACACAGGTTAATAAGGAGGTCTGGACGCAATATCTGCAGCAGCTCCTTCTGAGAATGTACCGACAAATCATGTCAGTCTGTACACTGTTAAGCTGTTACCGTGTCAGTAATACAAACTCCGACTTAATGTGCACGTTTCCAAGGCCAGATGCCACTCTGCTAGCATCAGAGGTGTTCTCAGGCATACAGGAAGCCTCAGTCACACAGAAATAGCTTTTAACATCTTAAAGTTAATCCAAACTATTGTCCAATAAACTGGGAGGCCACTAATCCCCCAGGTTTGCATGCTTCTGGAGAGTTAGTCTGGCTCAAAATAGAACCTTACACTCTGAGCCTCTGAAACTATTAGAGCCTCAAAACGTATATCTTTGCATTCATCTGTGCTAGTCATGTAGCCTTAATATTGTATGGCAATTTCCTCAGTCAACTGGCAACAAGCCACCATCCTGTCTTATATTGAGTCACATAATGAAGGCATATGAATAGATGGTACTTAAAAAGAGAATTAACAGTACAAAATGAATGTTATGTTTTGTCCTAATAAGCTAGGAAGCATTCAGATCTCCAGAAAATTGTTTGACACTCCATACTCTATGGCACATTCATACTCCTAGCATGACAACTCTCTTATAACAGCTTTGGTACCTCTATCTCCCATTTCAATAGTTTCTCCTGCCCGAAACCTTCATTTAGGCCACTATTAGAATTACATAAGCACAGTTAAACTACTATCCAGTTTTCAGGCTTCTTTATCCAGGTTGATATTAAACAGGTTCCATTAGGAAAGATAGGTTCAGATATGGAAATACATATGCACACACACACAGAGATTTAATAGTTAACAAAAGATTAAAGTCATTTGAATAAAACTTTCAGTAAAACCCTCAATAAAGTTCAATATAGATAAATGCAGAATAATGCAAGTGGGGAAAACAATCTAAGTCTTACATCTGTAGTAATAGACTCAGAGCTGACTGCCAACTGGACTGAGATTGTGATTTTATATAATCACTCAAAAAAAAATCAGCATGACACTGAGCAGGAGACAAAAAAGCAAACCAGATGTTAAGAATCATTAGAGAAGTAATAGGGAACTAAACCAAAACATTGTTATGTTACCATACAGATGTCTTCAAGAATACCAGGTGGTGTTCTCGTCCCCCTCCCCATATCAAAAACAGGCTGGGAAAAGATAACCCAGAATGAAAATAACACTTACAGAATGGCTTCCACACAAGGAACAATCGAAATTACTAGTCTTTGATCTGGAGTTCATGTAGGGGGATTACAGTAGAGATCTACAAACCTGTAAAAGATGAACAAGGAACAAGGGTCTATTCTCTTTCCAGTACAAGAGCCAGAGGTCACCAGATGAGGCTAGCAGGTGGCAGGTTAAAAGTAACTGCATCAGAAACCTTCTCTGTGAAAGGGCAGTAAAGCTGTGGAGGTCTGTGCAACAGAATGCACAAAACTGAAAAGCTCACCGGGGCTTACAGAGCAACTGGACACAGAAGAAACCTCCAGGGGCACCACGTGGCTCAAGAAGTGCACGAGCCAGAACAGGTTGAGAGCATAATCTGGGTAACTATCACTTTGTTCTCGCTCTGTTTTCACATACATACCCGAACCTTACTGTGCCACTAAGGCAGGTCTTCCCCCACTCCCATCTTAAAAGGATTACAAAAAGTACTTTCTTGGTTTGACCTGTGTTAGTAAGGACAGAGTGGTTTCTGATTTAAAGATTCATTTGCAGTAGCTCAAAAAACTAAATATAAGCTTTTGCTTCATGCAGGAACCTCAAGCAAACAATTGCAGGAACCTCAAGAAACTTCAAGAAATCAAATCAAGCTACTTCTGTTTATAGAGAAGCATTGATGAGCACAGTACTTTGAAGACTAATTCCTCATCCCGCAGACCTTCAAGCCAGAATAGAGATAAGGAATACAGTCCACATGAGGCAGAATAACCTACTACTTGACACTGCCTTGTGACTTTCCAGAACACTTTAGTCATTTATCCCAGACTGAAAATATCAATAGGGTGAATTCGCATGGAGGAAAGGATAACCTAAAATGAGGGTGTGACATGTTTAATCAAAAAAAAGAATATCCAAGAAAGTAAATGAAGAGCTCCAAGGAAGAATCAGAAAGCAGAATTGTTATCAATAGCGCTAGGCCAAGGAAGCATATAACTTAATGGAAACATAGCTTTTCTTTGAGGAGAGAACAGAAAATTGAAAGAGAACTTCAGCTCCTTGGTTCTTCCAAAAATATCTGAAAAAACCGCAGTTAAACAGGTGCAAACAAAGCCTGTGCCTGAAGGCCTCTCAGATCAATAGTTGTCAAGAAACTGAACTGGCCCATCTAACTCATTAAGCTGTTAAGCCCCAAGCTCTTACATAGCCCTACCAACCAGCAACCACTGCAACCACTACTCCTGGCTCACATACTGCCTTTATGCCTAGGGCCTCCCAAATGCCAAAGGTAAGTTTACATCACGTGCACTTAAAACAGTAAATTGCCTTCCTCTTGCCTTATCACAGCTACAGAAAGCACAGAGAAAAGCTCTGTGTTCTCCAGCCCACTGCACTGAAGAGACACTTACCTGGGAAGAAGGAAGACTCCTGGAGGCAGATGAAAGAAGCTAGCTGTGATTGCTGATTGATAAACAGACATCACCCTAAATCACATTAATTAGTTTAAATTGGAGTCTCACATAATGCTACACAGTGGCAGGAATGCAGTGCTGCAGTGCACAGTGAGTGGGAAATTGCAGATAATTGCTTGTGGGCATTTTTTCCTATCCTGTTTGTCATAGATCTGAATAGATGAAAAGTGTTACAACTGAATGCAACTGAGCCGCAAGGCTGATACTCTTAAAAATGAAAGTATAAACTATGGTACAGGAAGGAGTATGAATGGGGAAAAAAGTAAAATAGGAAAGATGAAAGAGCTCAATAAAGTCAAGAGAAGGACTTGGACCTGGTGGTCTACAACAAGCCTGAAGACTGACTGTGGTGTGTACAGAACAGCAACTTAGATGAGTTTGCAGGTTTAGAGACCTTTTATTTATTTATTTGTGTTTTGACATTGATTTAAACTACGTTTTGCAATGACTATATTTCATACAATGACCATTTAAAGGTGGTAAAATGGATTTTCCTTTCCCATTTTCTCTTCTGATTAAGTTGGAAGGTATCAAGGCAGGAAGTTAGAGTGAAATAAGTTTGGATTTGAATTATAAGCACAAAAGCTACTCTAGGCTGTTCCTGGGCTTTTCCTACACTAAGCGCCTTGAGGGAGTAGTGCAGTTCAGACTACACAAATGAGTTCTGAGTGTAGGATGAAGCATCCCTTTGGAGAGCTAATTGAGAAAAGTAATGCTACAACAGCTGTTCAAGGCCAGAACTGAACTGGAGACTGTTTAGCCAAACCAGTTGCTGATACAACAGCTAATATCCAAATCAGCTTGTGAGCCAGCCTCTGGCACTCCCTGCTTTCTGCCTTGCTTGAGTTCAAACCGAGGAGCTCCAGGTCCCTGTGCAGGGAATTCAAATCTCTGCAGGTCATTCCCTGTGCTCCGACCGCGTTCTCCCTGGACACAAACCAGCTGATTCCAAAAACAGAGCACAGCTGGGTTATTCTCTGCATATAGAGGAGTCCTCAAGTGAGTCTCAAACCCCTAATTCTTATATATAGACTGACATAAGAATGGTTGAGAGATAACAATTATTGTCAGACCATATATAGCTAGCTGGAAATTGTTTGAAAAAGAGGCATAAACCTATGCATATATTTAGAGACTTAGTTGCTCAGTTAGGTGCCTGCAAAGCCTGCAAACTAGGTGCTGTTGCTTGTATTAATTTAAATCTCTTTTAACACATTAGCACTAACAGTCTGTGAGAGAATGAGCATCTTCCCTTGTTTTCAACACAGCCAGAAGAGTTATCTAAGTCAAATCAGAATAATGAGGGCATCTTGTCTGTAAATTTTCTTGTTAAAAGATGTTGATGGATAGGCAAAACAGAAAACAGTGGGAAAAGGAAGACTACTATTCCACATATGAATGACTTTTTCCAGGATCAGGATTAAAGTCCTTCCATGTTACGGTGACATGTAATGCCATGTCCATCTGAAAATAAATAGTGTAACCCACATCAGATTAAATGATCTTTAAATTTTCTGTATGAATTGGATCAGATTTGATGCAGAATTTACTGACACAAGCAATGAACTCTAAAATGCTCTTTTCATCCGGACATTATTCAGAGAAGAACAGCACTCAAATTATTTCCACTGATAGGGCCAACTTAAATGTCAAAAGTACAAAGATGCATAAGAGTACCTGAGGTCATATCACTTCCTTTCATTTTGATAATCTAGGATCTTAATGATGTAGGTAGCAGCTATTTTAAGAACAGAATATATACATTTCCATCTATGCCTTTCCAAAACTTTCTTTACTGCTCCTGACAGTCTTTGCAATGCTCTCCACAAACCATAAATGGAATTAATTGATTGTAGGCTGTATTAAACCGCTCCAGCAGGGGACATCACATGTACAGCTGTCAGCTGCAAAACTCCGTTCTGTCCCTCAGAGCTTTGTCTTTCACGTTTACATTATGCTGCACCTGGAAGACATTTTTCACCATTACAAGACACACATAAACAGTAGCTCGAAAGCATAAATAAACATACAGAGAGGCTACTCATTAAGACCCAAGCATTGATTACAGAAAGTCTTCAGCACCAGACAGCACTAGGCATACAGCAAAGGATGACTTTTTTTTTTTTGATCTATGTTATTAACTCTTTGAAAGTTTGCAAGTCTCCTGCCTGAAATTAGTTAAATCCAGAATTTTCCCTTCTCTAACTCCTCCACCTACACTGAATGTTAACTGCTTGATGACTGGATCTGTTCCTCTTGAGAAGGTGGTGATCATTTAATCTATTGTGTACAAATGCATCACTCCTCATTCTGCCCAGGGGACTCTGCTGACACCATTTCCATATGTAAGTTAGCACTGCAGAGTATCAAAGTCTCCCGTTCATTCAGCTGTCGAAAATTTATGGCTGTAACTCAGACAGATTCCACCTGCTGTCAGAAACAGACAGCAGTGAATGAATGGCAGTGGGCAACATTTTTTTTCTTTTTTTTCCTTGGATGCTGACAATCATCAAAAATAAAATCATAACTGTGTTAGTCTGGGGCTTCTAGAAGTCTACTGAAACCTCTTTAGAAGAGTGCTTAAGAGGTCAGGAGCAACCAGCTGCCTATGGACCTGATCCCATAATAACAGGGGAACAAAACCATGAGTAAATAAACAAGAAAAATGTTTTAAACAAATAATAAAACTCTCCAAGAAAGGAGCAGAACTCCAGACTAGAACTTCATTCTACCCTGTCTAGGTCATGAATTTTGGCACTATTTTATGAAGTACCCCATCTCCTGAGTCAGTACTAAGGACTCATTTAAACTAATATCATTCATTAGACTGTGGGTAAAAGCTGATGAAAGCTTATTATTTCAGGAGACTAGTCTAAATACTTTCATACAGAGATTGTTTCTTTTTCTACTATAACCTGCCTTGAGCAGGAAAATTGATTTTTCATCACTTTGTTCTAAATCTTCAGTACATACCTTTTTATTTTGTTGTTGTAGTTATTCTGAAACTGTGTTATTTTAAAAAATACAAAACCTAATTTACTTTTTAAATCGTTGTGACTTTAAACACAGAGATATTTTCTAAAGTTGGTTATATTTCAATGTTTCCTATCTTAACTCAATCTATTCACTTAAAAATCGTCATGTTCAACGATACAGCTAGTTCATATTTTTCAAAGTGCTTCAGACACTCTGCAACTTTTAAGTATGTCACACTTGCTAATATGGCACATTTCTAATACATAATTCTTAACCCCTTTGCGTATCACTACCCAGCTGTCCAAAAGCCATGCTTCAGCTCAGCTCGAACTGCGCATGCATTGCTGCATTCAAGGTGGTAAGAAGTTACCTCAACTGGCTTTTAAATATGAGTCAGCACTGTTATTTCCCTTCTCTAGATGGTGAAACATAGTCAGAGGGTGCCGTTTCACAACTGGTTAAGCCCAGGTAAATTCATGCTACCTGTGAATGGAGGCCTCTTTCATTTCTCTTCTCACTCCAGGTCACGTATTCCTGGGCTCTTCCTGTATGTGAGAGCTCACAGGGGCATAGAGAGAGGCAGCAAACTCATCTGACTAAAAAAAATCTAGAAAAGAATTGAGAGTACACAAAAATTAAGACAGGAAATATCATTTAGCATGTGTTAGTGTTTGGCACAACGAAATCTCCAAGTGATACAAGTTCCCCAAGGGCTGAGAGCGCACAAACCGGATCCCATGATGCACACTCTATGCACAGAGCAGCTGTGTCTGGGCTTGTATATCGGCTGTACTATACAAACATTACCAAAGCATGAATGTTTAATAATGCAGTGAGACAATGTGATTGATATGACTAGAAAGCAAATCCAGTCATGTATTGACTGCACTGTTCCACTTCCCCTGCAGCCTAACTCTGATTCTTAATGAAACAAAAGGAGTTCATTAAATTCATGCTGACAAAAAACAAAGCAGCTTTTTCTAGGAACCATCTGTAAAGGCTAGTCGGATTAGAGCAACAGTAAGCCAACACCTTTATACGGAAAATATGCGATGATGTAATGCGGCCATCCCAAATGCATGGTCATAAAAACTTTATAGCGCACCACACTCTGTAAGGCGCTATAAAGATTTTATGGACATGCATTTGGGATGAGTGCTTTGCTCACAAGTGGTGGAGCCACAAGTGAGTTATGCAAGTCTTGGCAGACAAGTGGCACAGACCATCAACGTTTTTATAGCACCCCACACCAACTCATGCAATAACTGGGGGGACGGACCTTTTCAGTCCCCCCCCCTTTTTTTGGGGGGGGGTCAATTTTGAAGTGTAGCGGTTAGAAGCAATGTTGTATGAGGAATAGCAGAACTCATTTCCATCCACAATGCCATACAGCAGCCATTTATGTAATGAAGTTCAGTCAGTTCCATTTGTAAAGCTGAAATGTGATTTACAGACTCTTGAACTATTGCCATCAACACAGAGGTGATGGACATGTGCTCAGGAGAGGTAAGGAAGACTACAGTGGCCACTATCCCGGCAGACAAATCCCTCTTCTCCCATAGTTTCTTGCACCTCTGTAAGAACATTGCAAAATGGAGCTGAAATCATTCCTCTGCTTTCCTTTTGATAATCTCTGTGCTTTCGTTTGAGGGGGAAGCGGAGGTGGGTTTTTTGTTTGTTTGTTTGTTTGCATATCATGTCATCCACCCAATACAAAGTGTGCTCGCCATGACAAGTTTGAGCTCCATGGCTACCCTGTGACTTTGATAGAAGTCAGTTAATCTCTGACACCTCTCCCACCTTCCACTGGGCGATGTTGTCAATGAGGCACTTCCTGCAAGCACTAGTTAAAAGGAGGTGCTACAAAACATACCGAGGAATTATTATTTCAGACATTACAGGGGAAACAGGGGAGCTGCTGTCCTCAAGGAACTACTGGGGAAGTTAGCCAGCCTGGAGGCCACCATGGAGGGACTGCAGCTGGTTAACTGAAGCAAGAAAAACTGAACCTCTAGAATTCAAAACAAGCATGATTTACTGAGATAGCTTCATCTTTTATTCTATGCTTTTATGTTGTATTTGTCTCTTTTGTGTCCAAGTAGATTGGGGGGTTTCTCTGTGGGCCAGAATTCAGGTTGCATTTTGCTGTTCCACATGCCCTTAAGTATATGCAATTTCTCAGAGAACTACTCAATGTATATTAGCCAATCTGGTCATCCTGAATGGGGAAAATCAGCAGCCAGATGAGGGCTACTTAAGTCTTTGTTCAAAAGGGAACTTATTTGATTTTTAAGAGCTCTTTATTCTCTGTTTCATGCTATCTGGTCAAATTATTGACCAATAAAGAAGGAGTATTTTGAATTGCATACAGTTCCCATCGTATCACTCTTTTTGACTGCTGAAGTAATCCTGCAGGAATCTGCTGCCAATTTCACTCTTTTTGAATACTGGGACTTCAGTTTGTGAAAACAACTATCTTGAAAAGGATGTTGCAGCATACATGTTTTTGCCACATGTGTAACATATGTGTTGCTGTACATGTATATGTATAAAGCGTATTTTAGTACTTCATGTAAGGAAATAAAGTGCAGGACAGATTGAACACCAAATGTTCTTCAACCCACAGAGAGAAGGGAGGGTGTATTCATCAAATAGGATGTATATTTTAAGACAAGATTGGAGGGGACTACAAAAGAATAAAAAAGTGTACAAAAGAACAAGAATAACAGGAAACACAAGACTGAGTAGTTTTGCTGAGCGAGAATAATATATGCAAAATATGAAACAAAGCAAAGAAAATTAGTTAAGAATGTGTCATATGGAAAGTGGGCTTATTCTTCCTTGGTGTAATTTTGGTCTGAAAAATGCTATGCAAAAAATTGTGACATTTTCCCACACAGACCTGCTCTCTATGTATTCCATTTTAGAGACAAAAGATATAAAAACTCCTGCTTATCACCTCTCTTCACATACCAAAAGCGGCAAAGTTACAGGGAACTGATTTATATTTCCTTTTGCCATGCATCAACAGAACTGCTTAATAGGTTCCAGTCACCTGAACAAAACTGTGGAAACCACGAGGCTTTACAGGTGGCACTGAACACCCAGATCAAAGACAGCAGGCTTGCTGTGGTGTAACTGAGGGCTTAACATGGCCCACAGAGAACTTCATTACTGGCAATTACATGGGAGAAAGAAAGAATCCAGTGTGAACTTCAAGTCCAGGCTGAGTTCACAGGGGCTGGCAGGCAGGAAAAGAAATTAAGCATCTTTTTCACTGCACACTGAAAACATTTGATATGGAAATCATTAAGAGACGATAGGGACAGAACCCCACAATGCCATTTTTAGAGTCATTTTTCAGAGCAGAACTGCACTTTAAACTGCTGCCAGATAATCAAAGGCTTTGGGAGCATCAAATGATACTACTACTACCTGATGCTGTTGCCTTTCTGCCGGAGACCATCAATTTCTGTCACCAAACAGAAAAGGGGGAAAAACAACCAAACAGAAGAAAACAGATGAAAAGATGAAACAATTGCTCTCTTTTCACCTCATGTCATGATCTGCAACACACAGTCAGCATCTGACTTCACAAAAATAAGGTTAGTGACATCCAGAGCCACCCAGACCAGCAACATGTAGCTCACTGATTGCTTTGGGAGGTGTTCCTGAAAACTGTGCATGCGTCTTGCACAACACTGAAACGGACACTTCATGCCTTCACCTTGGACACTTTCCCAGCTGAGTAATCTTCTTTCCTAACAGCCTGAAAGTTTCAGCACTGGGAGACATCTCAATTAGAGAAAAAAAAAAGTAGTGTTGCCAGGGGAGGTCCATTAATAACTAGCTATACAGCTTTCAGAGCTGTCAGTCTCATGGTGTTTGTGTATGGGCTGTCTTATTTAGGCAGCAGAGCCTAGGGCAAAAATGGGGAGCCTCTTTCATTCATTCTGGCCCTAGCAGTACTTAAAACAGCTTAACTAGGGGAGCCAACACACAGGCGAAGGGAATAAGATGGTATTTAAAAACACAATGGGAGGGCAAAGAAGTCTTTCAGAGAAGCCAGGCTCTCTCCTATGCGCAGAAAACCTTTCCTTCCTCTCCAAGACTGTCAGTGGGTTCTGCTCTGCTGCTTTAAGGGGGAGCTATCCAGCTCCACTCGCAGTGAAGTATGAGATTAGATTAGACAAAATATTCACATGCCATTTCAGAAATCTTTTTTCTAACGCATTTCTATATTGCAATGACACTGACTCTGTGTGAAGAAGGCTGCTGGTCAGAAATCACAGGGTGCTTTCAGAAGCTAGGAATTGCAAGTGCCTGAAACCTAGTCAGAAGTAAAGGGTGTGATGAACTACCTGATGTAGAATGGTGCCTGCTACTCCTGGAGATGAAACCAAAGAGCCTGATTTGGGTTGCATTTCTACCTTAGGACAGCTTGAGTGCATTAGTCACCCTCAGGGGGGAAAGAAAAAGAAAAAAAAAACTTTTTAGGTGTGCAGACAAGGCCACAGAAAGGGAGCAGAGATATAATATTGAAGTCACAATTATATATGAGAGCTCCTTCTACAGCAATGAGTGTGGTGGTAAGTCAGTCATCTCTAGGTGTCCAAACATGCAATACTGGGAGGTGAGAGCATTGGGTATGCCACCTCCACGAGTCTTAAACCCACTACCACCTTTCTGTTTTTTAAGTATTTGCATTAGAAGACTGCTCCAACTAGGCCTGCTTGGTTCAAAAAATATATATATCAAATACTCTTGGCTCATTACTATGCTTTTATTAACACACAACTCAATATGGAGCATCCCTGGCTTGCCACTGTATAGTCAACAGTTTAAAACTTCCACTAGGAGACTGCAAATACTATAAAATAGATCGGACAAGTTAAGCATGACACTTTAAATGACTGACTATTTCCCATAAAAGATGTGTTAAGTGCTTCAATTGTTCAAGCCCCATCCTCTGTCATCAGAGTGCTGATGAAAACTAAAGGTCTCAGTTCTGCAATGGGATTGCCGGTGCTCAGTGCAAGGTTTTCTTGAAGTTCAAGGGTGGACAGATTACTAACTCACAGTACAGACCTTTCCATTAATCTAGTATATTATCTTAAGCTGACAATTTTTCCAGTTATGTCTTACTCACCTTCCTAAATGAGAAAGGGTTTGTCTGACATTATATTTGCCATTTAAAAATATGCACTTGAAGAAAAACAACTAATAGAATAAAGAAGGGGAGAATCTGTGAAATTCAAATTTGGAAACTTCTATAGCTATTCCCATTAATCTAGTGATTTAAATCAATGTTTTTTACTCACCCCCAAAATAAATTCAAATTAAAATAGCACCAAACTAACTTGAGTAGATGTAACAACCCCTGTGTTCTAGCTTTTCCTTGTAAGTAACAGGGAACTGGAAAAGATTATGAAGATGGGAGAGTTAACTCTGTGTTGCCAAGCTGTATGATGACACAGTTAGGACACAATTGCATCCCAGCATTTCAAACTAACCTGTGAAATACAGATCTTACCTTGAGTCCAGATTTAGAAAGGGGCTGGTTTGGAATCTCTTGTCTCTGTTTTGGAGAGCACAGAGCAGAAAGGGTTATGGAGGATGAGAACATATAATTAAGAAAATCAGGCTAATATTTAAAGAAGATCAGATGAAAGCTATTCACAAAATTCTTCTGTCCATGGAATATCCCTGAAAAGGAAGTAGTAGAAGTCCTATTATTTGAGACAGTTAATCTGTTCGAGACTAATGTTTGAGAGAAATAATCTTACACTGGCAGAATGATGGGCTACATGAACAAAAGTTTTTCCCTTTGCTATGTGCGATTTTTTTCCTTCTGCACACTAACACATATGTCTTAACCTTTCGGTTGGGCATTACCGTAACTGAGAAGAAAGGGGCAGATTTTGTCCTTGTAATCTCATCATCTCATCATCTGAGACTCCCCTGTATAGGAAACGTACCTCGGGCTCACATTAGCTTGCCACGTCTCAGCCTACATTTTCGAATGACCTAGGCCAAAGTGTCACTTCCCAGCACATCCTTCATCAGCTTCAAGCAGTAGTGACTGACCACTCCAGTGTTTCCAGGCAGATGGTCCTGTGCTCTTCTCAGATCAGAGAGACTGTCATGGCTCTCCAAATAGCCAAATGATAATACCCCAATTCACAGTGGATCAGGAAAGATTCATTTCAATTTGCCTGCCCCACTTCATCTTCATAAACATTAAAACTTGCTATTCAGCCTTCTGCTCTCTCTGAGGTACAAATACAGATATCCATTCCAGCATAGCAGTAGTATCTCTTTACGAGAAAAAAATGATCTTCATCTCTTTCTAACATATCCACTGGCTATTAAGAACAGTTCTCATTAGATCACTCAGTAAAATAGTTACATCCATTTTGGAATTAAATTTCCTATGAAAATAACAAATAGTGGACACAGAATTGAAGAAAAGAGAATTGAATAGATTTTTTTACATTGGTCTGCCATGCTTATAATATAGCAAATCACCTTGAAAAGTAGAAAAACAAATAGTAACAGCGCTATGATCAAAGAAAAGTTCACATTTCAGATACTAGCAACTGAGACAGCAAATATAAGCTGGGACACTTGGGATGTTCCTGTTTTTCTATTGAAAAGTATTGTGAAATCTGTAGCCAGTTCCGAGTCATAAATGAACGTATAGGGAGGTTATTCATCTTCCTGTCTCATCCAAAGGAAAACATTTCCTAACAAATCACAGAGCCAAAGATAAAAACCCTAAGGCTACATCTATACTAGTAAAGGAAACATGCCAGGGCCTGTTTCCTGGCTCTGAGAGCAGCTGGCACAACATGGCCATGTCTCTACTATTAAGCTCTCTTAGCCTCCAGAACAGGGTCATCCAAACTGCCACTGCCACCATGGTCCCTGGCTTGCTCTAACTCCTGCACCGTGCCTGGAAAATTTTCTGGGGGGGGGGAGGGGGGAATGCTAATAAGCATGGGCAAAAAAGAACATCAGGGACTATTCCAGCAAGCAAGGGGAATGTATTGGCATTATTCAATTCACTGCTATATATGTAGCCTAAGTCTCACAAATCAGAGATAGATTTTAAATTCTTGGAAGTAAGGGAAGGCAGGGAGCTGCACCTGGGACATTTATATACATGGGTATATACAGGGCTAAAGCAATTGTCTGACTCATTACAAAAACAGAGAGTAACTGTGAAAATTATACCAAGATTAAAAATCCTGACATTTCAGAGCCTTTCAGATTTAGGCTATCTGGGTCTGAAACTGCGGTTAAAGTGTATCGCTAACTGAAACACTCCACTGACATCAGCCTTGGCTAATAAGGATAAGGTACTCTCCCCCTGTAACCACAATTGTAAATATTAATGTTAACAGACTATTTTTACAGTATTGCTTTGGTACAATGAACTGACATAGAATTTATTGTACCTGGAGAATTGCCTCTGAAAATCTTAAAAAGAGCATGAAACTAACCTTAAATAGCTTCTTGCTTACGAAAGATAACACCACCAGTTTCTTAAATTCTGGTCTGCAAGATTACAGAAGTAGACTGAAGCACATAACACCAATACAGAATTATTGCAAACTGCCTGTGATTAGGTAGTCCAGTCTACATCCAAACATTTAATCAAGTATTGACCAGAAGATCAAATGGAATTAGAGATGTATGGCTCTGAAAGGAAGGATTTCTTTCCTCTTTGCCCCCTGTGATCCCCAGTCAATTTTATATCACTTGCTAGAAATTCCAGAAGACTCTTGCCAGCAACAGAAGTTAGTTCTGCCTATGCTCCTGAGGTTCAAAAAGGAGCTGCTCTGAAAGCTCAAACATGATACAGCCCTTGAAAATCTGTATACTCAGCATTTTCTTAAATTGAAACCTATTCAATGGGCAAGGCACTTTCCTCAGTTACTCAAGAGAAAAGCCAATCACACAAGGTAAGTAATCGGGACTCAAATGAACAGTGGAGCATGGCAACTATTAAGCAAAGTCCCAGTTCAGGTGCCAGCCTCTTCTCTCCCCTAGCCCTAGGACTCCCTTTACTTCCAGAGCTGCACCTATAGCTCATCCTGCTCCCATAGCTGTGGCAGTCATGGGCATCAGCCTCACAGCTCCTTCTGCTTCTGAAAAAGATTTGGCATGAGAAAAGGGTTGCAAGCACATCTACTTCTCCCTCAGGGCAGTGAGGAAGCATGCAATAACATTAGCATAATCTCTCAGAGAAGAGCAGCAATCAGAGAAGAGTAGCAAAAAGGGCAGGGGCAAGCACTCTGCTTAAGTCAGTACTAGATGAGGCAAAAGAGGTGTCCCTATAATTAAAAGCCTGGTGGCAGGACACCAGCTGAAGGACAGAACAAGGTCTCAAGAGCACAGCAGTTGGAAGCTCAGGAGAAGTCTCATAAAAGATTTTCTACCTCAGTGGGATATCTGAATTAGCTGCACATTGTCTGGTTTGTTTTTCCTCGGTGCCTATTTGCGCTATAAATCCAAAGTCTGAAATTTAAATGGCTACTTGACATGTCTGTGTTAAGCAATTGCAGCTCAATGAACTTCCTTCAGCTTTAGTTGTATACCAAAGCTCCGACCCTTGAACTTTATTTCCTTACTAATCTTATCTTTTACAGAACTCTAAGAGCCTGACACATGGATCAGTGTCACTGCAGTGACTGAACAAGGTAAACCTAATAATCCAGCCTGTGTTTTTACATATTTACATAGAGGGCTGAAGCGAATGCAGGAGGCTAATCCATGTTTGATCTGAAAGGACAGGAGAACATACTGTCCTGATCTTGTTAGAAAGAGATGGAGTCCTCCTACTTTCTCTCACAGTCTCCTTATGGTAGAATCCTAGAAATGATCAAATAAATGTGATTTGAAAGATAAAAGATTAGCTTGTTTTCAAGGTAATGGGTGTATTTTTGTTAAATACAAATTTGTTGACAAAAGGCTTAGAATACTGGTTTCTAGTAGGCCAAAATAAGCACCTTTAAGCTTCTTTACTCTGAAATATGTCTGTCTATCTCTAAATATACCTCAGCTCCTGCCTCACAGACACTGAAAAAATCTTGTTCCCACTCCTGATCATATCTTGGGTAAGCAGCAGAAAAAGAAAATTTGTTAGGAGCAGTGGTCTGGAGAGATAGGGCAATGTTATGCCTCCTTTCTGTTTCTCATGCTATAGACCTAACTGCTGTCCTCTTCGCATTTGCTGAAGACTAAAATCTGAAAAATCAATACCCATCACCAAAAAACACAGATGTCAAGAAAACAGTGGAAGTTCTCTCTAGATTTGTATGAAATTCAGATCAAGAACTCAAGGTGGGAGGGCAAGGAGGTACTTTCCTCCAAGACAAAACTTAAATGTCAGTACAGATTACCAGTTAAAGCTGTGTTACTTTGTGCTCATTTCTATGCCCAAAAATCCAAGTACTAGCTTAATTATAGTACCAAAAACACAGATAGAGGATGAGTCACTTTTTTTTTTTCTTCAAGGAATCAATATAAGCAGTGCAAGCAGCTTCCCTTTGCTGATAAAACTACACCTACATTAGAACATTTTGCCAGTATAGTTATAACAGCAAACCTTTCCCAGTGTTGGGTAAGTCCTAGTTTAGAAACTAGAGGATAAAGAAATCCTTATTTATTTGCCAAAGAAAGGGCAAATAAAATACCCTGTTGATCCCTGCTTTTAAGAATGTTTCAGCCCTTACTCCGTGGTAGGATGAATTATTCCTGCAATCGTTATTTACATATGTTAACACATACCCTCTGCCATTTTACCGGCACCATAATCTCTAAATTCAAGGCTAGTCCTGCACTCAGTCTTAGGGCCATGTTATGTAGATTAAAGTTTTGCTTGCTGTCCTATAAGCTTGTACTGGAGAAGAATCTGACAATTTAATAGGTATCCCTTGTTTGTACTAAATGAGGGAAGATTAAAACTTACTAAATGGGTCAAGCAATGCTAAGGGCACTAAGCTGGTTATGTTGTAGGCATGAAGCCATAGGTATGAGAGACAGCTGTGAAACACTGTATGTGTCACATAATTATAGATGAGAATGCCCTCGCGGGTCTCATTTATCCAGCCCTCTGCTGACTGAGATGTCCTGAACCTAGCAGCATGGAGGCCTGTGATGGCAAGCCCAAATCATATACAGGCACTTCTTTTCATAAATTATGTCATTTCCTGTAATCTCACAGAGAAATATTATGAAGACAGAAATAAAGGATTTGCATAATTACTACCTGGGTATTTCCAAATGAACATATAATGATTGTGCAGATCATTATCATATACTGGTTCCTATCATCTTTCCTAAAGAATTTCCCCACATTCCCTTATCTTTCTAATTGCTACTAGAAACAGTACTTCTTTTCATGATCCACTTCTTCAGTTCTTCTCCTTCTTTTCTATGTAAAGAAAATGTCTTACAGCCCCCAAAAAACACAAGCTACTTTATAGTAAATCTTCCATATTTTAATAATTAGAGCAATGCAATGTAAAAACATAGGAAAGAGAACTGGAAACTAACAGTATGTAAAATACCAAACAACTTAAGTCTTTATCAAAAACAAAAAAAAACTTTGGTTTTGGGTTTGTGTGTTCTATTTTTAAAAAGTTCCCTCCTTCAGCTTTTAATTTCCATTTAATTTCCAGTATTTTCTAATGTTGGAAAAAAAAAAAGAAGATCATAGCCAAAATAAAGCAAGAGCCTGTCCTAATGGTATTCTCATCACTTTTTGAAATAGAGAGTCCCAACAATTTGAGTTTGCAGTCAGTTTAGGTGATTGGAAAATATATTCATATTTTTAACTATTTTCCCAAATCAGACTTTCAATATTTTTAACATATACATTTTACCAGAATGGATTCCTCCATGTTTAACTATATCTCTAATCAACTTTTATGCAGCTTTTCTTGTTTTATCATTACACAGTATTGTGGTATTCGTGTCTGTTTTTGCCTTTAGAGGCAGACAGTTCTCTTATACTTGGGCAGTGGAGGTTAATGTAAGTGTAAAATTAAATCCTTGTATCCTCTACTAATTTAACACATATCCCATGCGATAAATATTTGGACTTCAAGCCTACAAACTTTTAAACGTCTAAGAAAATCAGTTTCATTGAATTAAATGGAAAAATCATGTACTCAAAAGGTTTTACCTGCATGTTTTCAGAACCAGAGCTGCATGCTAATACATCCTCCTTGCAGATTTTATAGGTAGGGAGAAGGCCATTTATCACTGAGTTTTGCAGGGATAGGATGTCACCCCTACTATTTAATTTGCAGTAATATCACCTTTCATGATCTGCTCTTCTCGGAGAGGCCTGATTCTGAATCTCTTGTTAGTTGAAACAAAAGATTCATCAGCATAGGCTACCCTTGTGTTAACCAAGCTCCTTTCTATCTGGAGACTCTAAATGCTATGCTCTAAAAGAATCTGCAATGCTTTAAAATGTTACTGGCAGTCCTTGTGCTATCCTGCCTGCCCTTCGTCGGGATGTCCCTGCCCATGGTGGGGGCCTCACAGGAGCCAGGAGCTTGTGCTCCTCGCCGCAGCTGAGCTGACATGCGAGCACAGATTAGTCCCCGCCAGCTATGCCAGATCACTGGGACATGAACAGGGATGGTGAGGTGCAGGCACGCAGTCTTTTCTGCTTTTTTGGCCACTGCCAAAAACAGGTGGTGGAGACAGCCAGACCTCCAGGCAGGCGCAGTGACCACTCTAACAGACATTTGATGCTCTCAAGCTGCTGCAAGAGGCAAGGAACTGCTTGCAGAGCAACAGAGGGCAAGGCGGGAAAGTGATGTCTTAAACCACTGCAATTAGACTTGCCACAGCCAATCTGTCACGGCATTGAGCTCCCCGTTTAACAAAATTTCAACAAACCAAAATTGTTCTGGAGAGTAAAATGAAAGCAAGCCACACAAATCAAGCAATTAGAGCGCAAGTTTTCAAATCTGCATGAACCTCTGAGCAACATCTATCAGAATTTCTTAGAACTACAGTGAAGAATTAAAAGCTTTATTGTTAAGGTTATTATTCTCATTTATTGCTCTCCTACTTCCTTCTTGTCCATTACCCTGTCCTATTATTTTAGTTTTGTGGTTATAAAGCCTTTCCTCATCAACCATATCCCACCTATCAGATTATTTTACCTTCCTACCACAGTATTTCATCATCCTTGTTCTATTGTCCTGTGTTACGTTGCTTACCACTTTCTATTACATTCTATGGGGGGGAGGTTATCCTAGTTTCCTGCCTTTAGCTTCTATTATGGCAAACTGTTTAGATACTATACATGTATTTGCATTGTCCTCTGTAGATTATCTTGCATACATAGAATATTCAAATGAGAAAAAATTCAAGGACAAGCAGAGTTTACCCAAAGTTATTTTACAGATTCAGTCATTTTTGCTGAAGCAGCTAAACAATTAGTACTTTACATCATGAATACACATCCCATACAGCACACAGCAGAAGACTTGTTCCTCACCCTGAAGGGTTTTCTTCTAAATTATAAATCAATAATATGGGACATACTGAGCATGTATTACCTTATATTACCTATAAATGCCATAACATATAGTAAGTGCTCAAAATCATTGGGTTTCATAAGAGCCTCTTGTTCAGTCATGTCACTCATGTTTCATTCTTCAATTTGCTTGTTATAAATTTCTTGGTGGTTAGAGAGAGGATGAAATACTTCCTAGAAACATATAAAATGTTTCTATACTGCACTGAAATTAACTATTTTAAAATTATAATATCTAAATTTAGTCTAATATCTAAATTATTAATGTTGAGGCGAATGTCTGATATGGACCATCTGATCAGGAGGAAGTGGGTGAGACCTCCTCCAGAAGAAGCCTCACATTCACAGGCCCTGGTCCTCATGAAGGACTTTTACCAATCCAGTATCTGCTGAAAGAACAATACAACAAGACATAAGCAACCCAGGAGGTTTGCTGAGTGCAAAGGACATTACAGAATTTTAAAATAAATGTGAAATGGAGCCACACCCTTCTCAGTGGTGTACAGTGAGAGGGCAAATTGAAAATACAGGAAAATCCACCTAAAACTAAGAAAAAAACTTTTTTACTGTGAGCATGGTCAAAAACAGAAACAGGTTACCCAGATATGTTGTGGAGGTCTCACCCTTGGAGATATTCAAAATCCAACCAGACTCAGTCCTAGGCAACCTGTTCCAGCTGACCCTGCTTGAGCAGTTTCCAGAAGTGCCTTCGAAACTCAACCATTCTGTGTTTCTGTGAACTGTTTTCATTTGAATGCTCAATAAGTAGGATCCAGACACCCAACCTTAGGCACTCAATTTGCACTTACTTCAGTCCTCCAAATGTAAAGTTTAAAGTTCCCTCTCTAATCAATGGAAAGAGCCTACTGCCTCCTACAGCAAATTTTATCTGCCTAAGCATTAGAGACGTCTAAATTAAAGCACCAGGTTGTTAGCTAAATTACATAGATTGGAATGTATCCATTGATCTTTCCACTGACCAAGGGCTACAACTCCAAATAACCTGCTGATCCAGGGAATTTGACCAAAGTTCAAGTGTTGCACTTATCAGAGAGTTATTATTTAAATAACTAGGAGCCAGTACAAAGGTCTCATCCATGGCTAAGTTTGTCCTACCTTAGCGCAGTTCAGCTGATACGCTGCAGCATTTTACCTTAAGTAAATTGCCTGTGTGTTTGAGTCAGTGCAGAGGGTGGGGCTACATGATATAGATGAGCCTATTTAATATTTCCTGTTACCAACAAGGAAGTTCAAAGCAAAAATACACACTTCCTTCCTAGCTAAGTGGTCTTTCTCTCCCCCACCAAGCTACCTCTAGCATGCATTCATGAGTAACCAACTCACAAGAGAAAACGTTTATTTTTCTTTTTCACTAGGTTGAATTTCTACTAATTTAGCAAGTTTGCACTGGCTTGGAGCAAGATCAGAGGAACCCCAAAGCCAGCTCAACAGAGGGATCATGATTGCATGGTGAGGAGCAGTGGGTAGAAGGGAGGAAGACAAAGCAGGGAGCCAGGGGGTCGAACTGCCTCAAGGACATCAGTGAACCTCTGGACTGGCCCAAGCCCAGTCCCGTGGCTTTGCCCTTAACAACCAGCAACTATAATTCAATATGCCCCTAGCCAGAAGCAGGTGACACAATGGAGATTTTCAGGAATGGATAAAGGTGAAGACGGCATTGGAATCATAGAATCATAGAATCAGTAAGGTTGGAAGGGATCCCGGGAGGTCATCTAGTCCAACCTCCCTGCTCAGCAGGTTCACCTAGAGCATGGTAGACAGGGCTCCATCCAGGCAGGCCTTGAAGATCTCCAGAGAAGGAGACTCCACAGCCTCTCTGGGCAACCTGTGCCAGGGCTCTGTCACTCTCACAGGGAAGAAATTCCCCATCACAGTCAGGCGGAACTTCCTGTGCTTCAATTTCTGCCCATTGCCTCTTGTCCTGTCACATGGGACAACTGAAAAGAGTTTGTCCCTGTCCCCTTGACACCCTCCCTTCAGGTACTTACACACCACACACTAACCAACTGAGCTAAACCTTCCTGCCCCACCAGTCTTGAGAACTTCAAGACTTGTTCTTGAGAACAAGATGGATTCTTGAGAATCCATCCCACCTGGGCCCATGGATTTGTGGATGTCTAGCCTGCCCAGAAGGTCTCTAATCCTATCCTCCTCAACCGAAGAAAAGTCTTCCCTTCTCCGGACTTTCTTCCCCAGGCTGAAGAGGCCCAGCTCTCGCAGCTGTTCCTCATAGGGCAGATGCTCCAGCCCTCTGATCATCTTCGTAGCCCTACGCTGGGCTCTCTCCAGTAGCTCCATGTGTCCCTTGTCCTGGGGAGCCCAGAACTGGACACAGGACTCCAGATGAGGCCTCACCAGGGCTGAGGAGAGGGGCCGGATCACTTCCCTCCACCTGCTGGCAACACTCTTCCTAATGCACCGCAGGAGACCATTGGCCTTCTTGGCCACAAGGGCACATTGCTGGCTCATGGTCAAATTGTCATCCACCAGCACTCCCAGGTCCTTCTCTGCAGAGCTGCTCTCCAGTTGAACAGGATGGGACCCAGTCCTGAGCCCTGCAGGACGCCACTAGGCCCGCAGGCCTCCAACTAGACTCCACGCCACTGATGACAACCCTCTGAGCTCTCTCTTTTAGCCAGTTCTCAATCCACCTCATTGTCCACTCGTCTAACCCACACCTCATGAGGAGGATGTTCTGGGAGACAGTGTCAAAAGCCTTGCTGAAGTCAAGGTACACAACGTCCACTGCTCTGCCCCCATCTACCCAGCCAGTCACTCCATCGTAGAAGGCTCTCAGATTGGTTAAGCAGGATTTCCCCTTGGTGAATCCATGCTGGCTATTCCTGACCACCTTCTTTTCCTCCATATGCCTGGATATGACATCCAGAATGAGCTGTTCCATCACCTTACTGGGATGGAGGTGGGGCTGACTGGCCTATAGTTGCCTGGGTCCTCCTTCTTGCCCTTCTTGAACACTGGAGTGACACTGGCTTTCTTCCAGCCCTCAGGCACCTCTCCAGTTCTCCAGGACCTTTCAAAGATGACGGAGAGCAGCCTGGCAACAACATCTGCCAGCTCCCTCAGTACCCACAGGTGCATCCCATCCAGGCCCATGGATTTGTGGATGTCTAGCCTGCCCAGAAGGTCTCTAATCCTATCCTCCTCAACCAAAGGAAAGTCTTCACTTCTCCGGACTTTCTCCCTCACATCCAGGCTACAGGATTCCTGGGGCTGCCCTTAGCAGTGAAGACTGAAGCAAAGAAGGCATTCGGTAATTCTGCCTTCTCTGTATCCCTTGTCACCAGGGCCCCTGCCCCATTCAGCAGTGGGCCCACATTTTCCCGAGTCCTCCTCTTGCTGCTGATGTATTTGAAGAAGCCCTTCCTGTTGTCCCTGACATCCCTTGCCAGACTCAATTGCAACTGGGCCTTAGCCTTCCTTGCAGCATCTCTACATACTCTGACTGCTTTCCTATAATTCTTCCAAGTAGCCTGTCCCCTCTTCCACATTCTGTGTATTTTCTTCTTCTGTCTGAATTTGGTCAAGAGCTCCTTGCTCACCCATGCAGGTCTCCTGTCCCTTTTGCTGCACTTCTTACTTAGAGGGATGCACCGCTCTTGAGCTGGGAGGAAGTGATGCTTGAATACTAGCCAGCTCTCCTGGACCCACCTTCCTTCTAATCCATGATCCATGGGATTCCTCCAAGCAGGCCTCTGAAGAGCCCAAAGTCCGCTCTCCTGAAGTCTAGGGTTGCAATCCTGCTTATTGCCTTCCTGCCTCCACACAGGATCCTGAACTCCACCATCTGGTGGTCACTGCAGCCAAGGCTGCACTCAACCTTCACATCTCTAACCAGTCCTTCTCTGTTGGTAAGGACAAGGTCCAGCAGGACACCCTTCCTCATAGGCTCCTCCACCACCTGTGACAAGAAGTTATCATCAATGCATTGCAGGAGCCTCCTGGACTGTTTATGCTTTGCTGTGTAGTCCCTCCAGCAGATGTCAGGGTGGTTGAAGTCCCCTATGAGAACTACAGGGCCTGTGATCTTGAGGCTACCTCTAGCTGTCTATAGAAGGCCTCATCAACTTTCTCTTCCTGGTCAGGTGGCCTGTAGTAGACACCCACAACAGTGTCCCCCATGCTAGCCTGCCCTTTGATCTTTACCCATAAGCTCTCAACTGCCTCCTCCTCCTCCACCCCTAGGCAGAGCTCGATGCATTCCAGTTGCTTTCTCACATGAAGAGCAACTCCACCACATCGCCTCCCTGGCCTCTCTCCTAAAAAGCACACATCCATCCATGGCAGCATTCCAGTCACGTGAGCTATCCCACCACGTCTCCGTGACTGCAATGAGATCACGGCCCTGTGATCGCACACACATCTCCAGCTCCTCCTGTTTGTTCCCCCCGCTGCGTGCGTTGGTGTACAGGCATTTCAAAGAGGTGGTCATGCCTGCAGGTTTCCCAGGAAGGGTGTACGGGGGTCGCCCATAGCCATTTCCCAAACGCACAGCCCCAGCTGCATGCACCCGTTGGAGGCCCCCCAGCCCAACTTGTGTTTTGTTGTCTACCCTGTCTCTATGACACCCCCCCACACACCTAGTTTAAAGCCCTCCTTACTAGGCTGGCTAACCTGTTTGCAAAGGCAAATGTGCCCTGCTTGGTGAGGTGAATCCCATCTCTCCCCACCAGTTGTTGGTTTTCAAACCATGTTCCATGGACCAACAATCCAAAACCCTGTTGCCAACACCAACGGTGCAGCCGTTTCAGAATTTCGGAAATCTGCTTCCTCCTCCTCCCCCTAATCGGCAGGACTGATGAGAAGACCACCTGGGCTCCCAGACCCTTGACCACCATGCCCAAGGCCTTGAAGTCTTCCCTGATTGTCTCTAGTTTGCTCTCTGTATCGTTAGCACCCACGTGAAAGAGCAGCAGAGGGTAGTAGTCTGACGAGCGGACAAGCCTTGGCAGCCTTTCAGTCATATCTCGTATCCTTGCCCCCGGCAGGCAGCAAGCCTCTCTAGAGGAGGGGTCAGGTCAGCAGATAGGCACCTCCATCCCCCTCACCATGGAATCACCCTCTACCACCACTCGTCACCTCTTCCGAGTGGTCACGCAAGGCACAGGCTCAGGCAGCCCAGTTGCTTCCCTTGAGGCCAGGTCCAAGTTCTTCTCATCCTGGAGTGCACTAAACCTGTTCTTCAACTGTAATTCCAGGTCTACAGGAGGATTAGGGGCCTTTCTTCTTTTTGTTCCACAAGCAACTTGCTTCCAGCCTTCTTCGACAGTGCTGTGCTGTACTATTTCACTCTTCACAGAGTCCTCCAGCAGCTCCCCTGCTGCAGGGGATTGGGACTCCAGGAGCAGTACAGTCTCTGAGAATGCCCTGTCTATCTCCTACTCACTTTCTCGCATGTTTTGCGATCTACTGACTTCATCCCGCAACTCCCTGACTTGACGACACAAATCGTCAACAACAGCACACCTCTTGCAGGAGGGCGGACCATCAGTCCAGGCCTTCTGGAGAGGCTCCAAGCACTCCCTGCAGCCTGGGACCTGTAGTGCAGCGTCTGTTGCAAGAGGCTCTGTCTGGGTTGACGCTTCCTACACAGCTGATGTAGCAGTTCCCACAGCTACTGGCAAATATGTTTTATGGTGAGTTACAATCATGTTAGCAAGAGTGGGTGCTACTGGCACTGGAAGAAGATGTCCTCTTGCACCTAACTGTGCTCCTCCTGCGCAAACTGCTGCGTCTGTTCGCTGCCTCTGTTAGCTGCAGACTTTGGTCAGATTCAGGTGATCTGGCCAAATAACTTCATTTCACCCCTCCCACGTTCATGCTGTAGATAATGCCTCTCTAACATACCATTATTTATTTATTTCTATTGATTCACTCACTTCTCACAGTTCTCACCCAGTAATTACTAGGTGAGAGAAAAACATCTATGTGCAATCCAATTAAGCAAGCAAACATAATTATAGCTATCTGCTATTTCCTTGCTTGCAGTTGTCTTATCTATCTTTGCCTTGATTGTTTTCTTGTTTGCTAATCATAAATTCAGGGAAGTGAACTTTAATTGGACCCCCTTTAAAAAAGAATATAACAACAGAAAGATTGAGACCAAAATCATTACTTGTCTTTATGTGCCTACACAATCTGTCACAGGGTACAGGCACCAGCCGATCTACAAGCACCACTACAGTAATTTGTTTTATGTAGATTTCAGACAGCTATTACTTAATAGACTGGTAGTTTTTAAAAATGCATGGACTCTATGGCTACTTCTGAGCTAGTTAATAAAACAGGCCAGGGACTGCCCTCTGTCCCTGAGACTGAATTCACAACATAGCTCTTCTCTCCATTTTTTAACCCCTCTTTCTCTCCAGAATGGGTTGGTTGTTGCATCCAAATTGCCTACTAGGAATACTCCTAAGCATGTACCATCTTCCAAATCATACATGTGTATTATCTAGGAGAGTACTAGCTGGCATGGGACAGAGACATGCCAGAGGGCACTTGAATAATTAACCGTAATAAACACTCATGGGATAGGAAATATCTAATAGGAAACACTCCTTTTTTATAACTTGGGAAAAAAAATGTTTTTGCCATGTTTTCACTGAGTATGATGAATTTTTGATGCAGGAGTGCCCAGGAGATATAGACCAAAGCTACATATCGCCTGGTGCAACATTCTGTTTTCAGGAATTGTTTTGGTTATGGGGCACTTTGCCTAAAGCTTAACAATATTGATGGAAATGCATGCAAGCCTGAAATGAAGCAGAGACTATTAAATCTCCTGCCAGTGTGACATTAAACCCTGCCTTGTTCTGCTAGTGATGTTAACCTTGATCATCTGCTCTTCTTGCTTTTCCCTGTACATGAATATCCCTGTACTTTGTGCTATGCTGGCCCAGTACTTAAAGGAGAAAAATCCCATTATGATTTTGTGTTTACTCGCTGTTATGAGCAAGTAAAACAAAAGCAATCAGGGAAAAGGCTCATAATTCAGGGAATAGGATTATTCATAATGAACCTATGTGAGGAATGAGTTTTGATGTCTGTATAGTAATACAAGAAATGCAGTAAATAAGCATGAGGAGGAAGTTTTAATATGATTACACTTAAGACTTAATTGCTGCAAAAGACTTGGTGAACTAGTTCATTCAGCTGGAACATAAATATAGACACATACAGTTTCTGTAGGAGACATGCAGGGGAAAAGAGCAATGGATGTTACCTTGCACATACTGAAGGTATACATTTGCTCTGATTTGAAATCAGAAAGCAGGAGTAGACTAATGGAAAATCTCTAGGGAATGATATAAGGATAATGGAATATACACAAGGTCTTGCAATACCAAATCAGGACCATGAGAATGGATAAGCATTTTTTTCCGAGTTATCCAAACCGTAATATTTGGCTTAAGAATTTTAATAACTACAGCAAGACAGAGCCAGTCAAGCATATTCTTGAAATAGAACAGGATTTTTTTTTTTTTTTTTTTTTTTTTTTTTTTTTTGTATACAAAAAACAGAGAAAGCAATTGAAGTGGAGGTGTCAATAGATTAGGTTTTAAACAGTAGGGAAGGAACTGCCTGAGAATGGGAAGGTGAAAAGCAAGCTGGCTGAGAGCATATACAAAATAATAGATAAACAAGGCTATCCAGCTAATGAACAACAGACTTCAAGAAGGCAAATATTCAGAAATCCTGAGAACTGATGGCTAAGATACAATAAATCTAAAGTTACTTAAAGAAGAGAATACAGTCACAGAATAAACTGAGTAAGGATAGTCACTAAATTATTAATCCTTTGGTGATCTTAAATTCAAATCATGTAGAAAATGTAAATTAGGCCTAACTGATACAGAAGTATGAAAGAGGAGCACACACTCAGGTAAAGGGGAAAAAATGGAAAGGCCAAGGTCCTAAATGAGATATCACTAGCAAGAGAAAATAAGCATATTGGGTAACATGCCACAAACATAGTATACAGAAAAGCTCAGGGAAAGGATTCCCACTCTGTGGGAGGTAGGCGTTTGTGGTCCAGGTTCCCAAGAAAGAAAAAAAATGCAATTCTCATGTCAGGCAGTTAGTATAACCAGCATCAGTCAGAGAGTAGTAAGAACTCAAATACAGCAAGGAAAATACAGACTATAAAATACTTTGATAAATTAGTTGTTTTCACATCAGTTGGGCCTAATGAATTTCACTCTCATGTGTGGAAGAGAACTATCACAACAACCTCACAAGCGTTAGCAGCTGTCACTGAGGTCTCATGGAGAATGGAGAAATATTCCAGAAAATAAGGCAAATATAATGCCCATATTTAAATAGAGAGGGAAAGAAGGAAGAAGAAAATAAATAGCTTTTTCTCTGGGGGAAAAAAGAAAATGAAGGAACTAATCAGTGTGTAAGCACCTGGAAAGTAACAATGGGATAAATAGCCATCAAGAAGAAAATCACGTCAAGCTAATCTGATTTGTTCCTGTGATGCAGTAATGGTTCTTGTAGACAGGGGACAGGCACTACATACGAAATACCTTGATTTCAGTAAGGCTTTTGACATTGCTCTGCCACTCCCACCTCAGCTCTCATCAGTAAGCATGGGTAATATGGTGTGCTACCACATTGAAGAGGTGTATCTAGAGAGTTACAAAAGGGTTTGCCCTGTGTCTACACAGCCTAACGCTTGCCATGATGATTTAGATGTAGGATGTGCAGCTAACATCAGGTGAGAAGAGCTGCAAACACACCAGAGGACAGAATTAGCATTCAAAAGCCTCTTACCAAATATGAAAAATGAAGGAAGGAAAAGGAAGGAAGAAAAAAGATGCAGTGCAATAAGAACAAATAAATAGAATTCTGTGCTTAAGTAGGCATAATCCACTACATAAATAAAGAGTGTACAATAACCATACAAGCAGTCACCACAGAGAAAAGGATTTGGGGCTATTACAAATTACAGTCTGAACTTGAGTCAACGATGTCACAAAACTGCAAAAAAAAGAAAGAAGCATCTGAGGATCTGTAAACATGAGTATCAGCTATCAGCATAAAGGAATTCTGCTAAGCAGAATAATAGGGCAGTAAAGCACAAATACAGCATACGTGAGGAATTTAAATCTTCTCATCAGAAGCTTTAAGAAAGACAAGCATCTCTCAGAAATTGCCCACCTTTGAACAGGGAATGGACTACTTGGCCTTTCGATTTCTCTTAATCGTACCATTTACCATTTCTGTGACCAATGAAACTCATCAGTACAACTTAATGTTGCAACTGTAGCCCTGCTTTCACCAGTACTTTCCTGGCTGTAGAAGGGTAGCAGAGAGCCCTGAGTGAGATCCTCCAAATGTCACTCCAGCAGGCTGCTCCAGCGTGGGCAGCTGCCCATGCAGTGCTTGTAGAAAGCCCGTCGTGACCCATCCGTGGAGGTGACCTGCAAACTGTACCTGCTGCCTAGAGGCTCTGCAGTACAACAGCTCTGCGCCGTTCCCTTTGCGCTCAGGGACAATCTTATTCTCGTAAAGAGAGTCCTCCTTTCCCAAAACACTAATTTTGGTTTGCTTTTTAACCAGAAAAGTACATCTGTTTATAGCAAGGGCTGCATGATAGAGCTTCCAGTGGTATAGGCATCTTCCTTGTATAAAGCAAGACAAACACACAAGGAAGACTGAGACATAGTCATCAAGAAGAATATGATGTTTCTTCAAAATTGTCATTACTAAAGAAAATTCCAATGGAAAAAAAATCAAAACTTCCCAAACTCTTATTTAATGAATTTAAGTAAATAATACTTGAAGCAACAGATACAAAAGCAGAGTTGTTAAAGCTAAAATACACATCTTACATGCATTTTATATTTAGAAATTAGAATTCTTTCCATCGTTTCTAGAGACTTTCACACTAATTTAGCTACAATGCAGCAGAACTCACACTGCAGTAATAGAATATTGATTGTACAAAGTTCAGAGACAAAGAACTCATGTTGCTGAACTTTATACACATGCATGTTGCTGCAGCAAGAAATCCACATCAATATTCCTTGCCAAATGTATCCAACCACCACTGTGCCTACTGGTGATTTAATTACAAATATAGAATTTTTGGTAGGATGCAGTCAATTTTGCATTAAACTAAAATGTCAGCAATGGAAATTACCTTGCAAGAGGAAAAAATTAAATTTTCAAACCCAGGAAAGTATGATGTTCGTTTAATTTTACTTCTTTACTAGCTTATGAAAATACAGAATACATACTTCAGAGCTGCCAGCAACTTCTGTAAAGATGAGTAATGTCCCTGTAGTGCAGATTTCACATCCTAATCCAAAACAGCTTGCATTTTTGTTGGTCTTTGTTGGTTGGAAGCCCATTGTTAAAAAAGGGATAATGACTATACACTGATTTCTAACTGAGAATTGAACCAATGGTCACTATGCACACACTAGTCCTCAGAACAGCTTCCCAATGTACCACTCAAAAACAAATCAAGCATAACAGAAGAGTAATTTGGAACTAATGAAGACTAATTGCCTTGCACTCCTTGCTCCAACCTCTCTTTCTGAAGACAGGCCACACATCTCACCTCACAGCTGAGGAGCATCTCCATCACTGACAGCTGCTCAGCTGTTCGCTTCTGTTCCACTACTGAATCTAATCATCTTCCCAAAGATCTCCTCTTAATACCTCTATGGGATTTCATGACAGTGCCATGAATGTAGTGCCAGTTTGTATGTATGTTAAGGCGATCTCTATATAATAGTGGTTATGTAAAAATTATATACATAGTCAAGTTCTTTTCTGAGGATTTTGTTTCACTGTTGTTGGTATAGAGAGCATTAGACATTTTAATCAGCTAGCGCTGACAGCTCTTAGACAAAATACTGGACTGATGGTCCGATCCCTTAAGGCGATTTCCATATTTATGTTTTCTCATTTGGAATAGAACATTACTCTACTGTGTCCACTGAGCAATATTCTCTCAATGATATATTATGAACATACGTACCCATTGAGCACACTCTGGGACTATAAATTGTTTAAAAAGTCTTTATACTGTTGAAATCACTGTAAACAACTTCAAGACACTCAGAACCTTTTCAGTCATTTTTTACCTGCACAGGGCACAGAACTTCAGGAGCAAACAATTTGCACAGTCCTGAGGTTTTGACTCAGGATGTATTTCAACATCTCGTGGAATACTGTCTATTTATAAAATAATAGTAAAGAAATTAAGAATGAGAACCTGACCTCATCCGTTTTCTTCTTCTTTGCTTATTATGTCTTTCATGCTGCTGAGACAAGTCTTGATTTCTAGGTCATGGGTACTGCTCCCCCACACCATTAATATTTCTCACTGCAATATACAACAAGGGAGCAAACAATATTACAGTTTACTTATCTGTAGTCTCTCCTGTGTTCCTATTAACCATTAACTATAAAATTTGACGTAGGATTCTTAATTTTAATCCTTTAGAGGAGGAAATCTCAGTACCATCAGCTGTTCAACCTCAACCTTCTACTGATACAAAATATTTCCCTGGAAATATTTATGGTTATTTAGAACCTAAACATGTCTTAATCATACCTAAGAGGAAAAACATAGCATCTGTCTTTTTGATTGATATTCATTATGATCTACTATGTAATTACCTTTAAAATGTTTGCAGAAGATATTGCTTGCAACGAATTTTATACCTCTTTGTATTGTCCCTTCAAGGCATGAGTTTCATATACTATGAAGAAAAAGAAAGATGTTTTTATTACCACAATTCATTAGAATGTGGTAAACTGTGCCAAATTAAGAAGCTTTTTTTTCATAGACAATTATTGTTATTACCTAGTATCATTTACATTTTGCTGAATAGAAAAAAAAAAAGAAGAAGAAGAAGAAGTTATCTTCTAAAATTAAGCTTTTGTGAAAAATAAGTTTGATTCTAAACTACCATGCATAAAAAGCCTGGAGACTCTCTAAAATTGCAGCTTTGTATATGAAATCCATTAACTTGTACCAAACTGATTTAACCAATCCTGAACATTTGGGAAAGAAAAACCATCCTTCACTACAATCTAAATCATCTGCATGCACAAATAAAAGAATTTCTGCTGGTGGAGCTAATTTACAACAGGTATCTTTCTGCATTTGGAAATATTTTTTAGCAGATGGACAAATGGACACTATTTAGAGTCTTCATTGTGCATGCTTCATTTTAATAGCTGTCAGGATTCAAAGGACAGAAATGAATTCCCTCCTAAATTGTTGGTGAGCTACTCCTGAGAGAAGAAAAAGCTGTATAACAGCCCATTTGGTGTAATTCCCTTAGAATTTTGCCTAGTGGAGAAGGAAGTCCTGCTGCAACACGCAGACGCTAAGGAGGCTTTGTGCCGGATCTTAGACCCACGGAGACAGATTTCCCACCACTTGGCAAAACGAGAAGATATCGTCTTTCACCAGCTCAAACCCAAGGGTAAACAGCAGGCTATCTCCCATTATATCTCTCTAGAAGAAGTAGAGGAGGAAGATGCTGTAGGGCAAGCAATTTACTGGCTTGCAATGGCCACAAAAGACATCTCATGAATGTGTCTTACCTTCTGACCAGACTCACCTCGCTCCATTCCCACCCAACACAGCTGTTTTTCTAAACCTTTCCCCATACGTGCCATGAGATCCAGAGAGTCCAATGTTTGTTGTCAGGCCTCTTCTCCAGCAGGTATTTCTGTCTGAAAGACTCTGCATTTGCACAGGCAGAGTTGAGAGACAAGCATCCTAAAAAGACTTCTGTAAAAGGAGCAGAGCAAAGTCAGGATTTTCAAAGCAGAGATGTCATTCACTTTGGGAAACAATCAGTTCCTCGGGACTACATTTCAAGCAAAATAAATGAAAATGATGAATCTACAGTGTTAAATATCAACAGCCAGTTATGATCAAAACTCAGAGTTTGCAGGGAACTATAGCACCAAAAATATTTTTCAACATGTGCTTAGTAGTGAGGGACTTTTATGGAAAGTCTGAGATCAAAAGCAATGGAGCGTGTAAATCAGTATGTGCAGAGAGCTCTTCCCTATCCCTGCAAAAGCAGCAGATGTTGTTCCTCCACAAAAAATCTAGGAAGTTACTTAGATTTTCCAGTATGGTTTCCCTTCGAGCCACACTGATCCTTTGTGCATTGGAAGGACTCCTAGATCATCTCTGGAAGGTCAGAGAAAAGAGGAACCCTGACATCAGAGGAGACCACAATTATATGAAAAATAAGACCAAAGAAACATGAGTTAACGATGCCTATGTCTTGTGAAGTATTATTCTCTTTTCAGTGATAAACAAAGCCTTCTGCAGTTAGTTCATTAATACAACAAAGGAAGTAACTGAGGCAAACCTAAGGGAAGAGCAGGCTGAATTTAGACCCAAAACATTATGTCTCAATCACAATTTTGCTCTAAAAATAAATACAGACAGAATGTCAAATAGCAAAAACCACATGCCACAAATATCACAGATTTTAGCAATTGACAGCCTCTTCTGTGATTGACTCTGGACCACCCTGAAGCAAAATAGCGTACCAATAAAAGCAATTATCATCATCAGGGTTTTATGTCAAGCTGAAGTTTTCATAGTCAAAGCAAATGCAAACTTGATCATATTTTAAAATAATGTCAAACAAGGTCACATTTCTGCCTCACATTGCCACTGACTTCACCGCTAGCAGTGTGTAGACAAAATTGTAGATTGATACAGTGCTGCCTACCTAAATTGTACATTAGAAGAATTAGATTTTAAATAAAGACATTGTTCTTCCCAGTATTAGAGAAGCTGATTTGTAAGCTGTAGCCAAAAAAGATGGGGTTAAAACTCTAATGAAATTTAAGCAAAAAGCTCCACAGAGATTTGCATGAAAATTTTTCTCCTGTTCTCTCTCCCTGAAAGGACATTTTGCCAGGTCTCTAATGGTTTAACCTAAATAATTCTCCCTCCTCTTCCCACCCCAGAAAGAGCAGCTCCCTCTCTTTCTGAAGTCCACTCATATGAAATACAGGTTCGAATCCTTGCCCAGCTCTTCCACTCTGTCATCCACTGCCCAGATAAAGTGCTCCATTAAGACAAACCCATATAATAGAAGAAATCAGATTATATATTTTGAAAGTGACATGCAAGTTAACAGGAATACCCAGAAGGGAAAAACGTTACTAATCGCTAAGGTCAGAATACAGACACTCACTCCTATTTCCAATTTAACATACTGATGTGCAGGCTGGAAATCTGCCCATGCACAGAAGGCATCAAAATGCCTTCAGTAGCAAATAACTCAGAAAAATATCGGATAAGCAAGGAAATTAATGTTTAATGAATGTTATATCCAGCCACAGAGTTCAACAGCACTGTATTTCCAAAGGTATCTAGAAGGAAAGTGTTTGGGACCGGGACACATTAAAAATGAAGGCAGAGAGTCTGACAATGTCCGTATATCACTGAGCTGATAAAGGACCATTAAGGAGGCTGATGGGCAGTCATCTGTTAAACAGCACTTTAAGAAGAAACACACACAACTGTTTTAATATCAGATAACAGCAAGGGGATGTAAAAGAGTGACCCAGGATAGACAATGCTGGCTGAGCTCTGCATGTGCTGTAAGCAATGTTTGACCATGCAGGAAAGATTCAGGACTGCCTATTAGCTTTTAGGATAAATGAATCACAGAATCACAGAATGGTTGAGGTTGGAAAGGACCGCTGGAGATCATCTAGTCCAAACCCCTGCTCAAGCAGAAGCAGAAGTGACCTAGAGCACATTAGACAGGATCGTGTCCAGGCGGATTTTGAATATCTCCAGAGAAGGAGACTCCACAACCTCTCTGGGCAACCTGTTCCAGTGCTCTGTCACTCTCACAGTGAAGAAGCTCTTCCTCATATTCAGGCAGGACTTCCTGTGTTTCACTTTGTGCCCGTTGCTTCTTGTCCTGTCACTTGTCACCACTGAAAAGAGTCCGGCCCCATCCTCTTGATACCCTTCCTTAAGGTATTTGTAGACACTGATAAGATCCCCTCTCACTCTTCTCTTCTCCAGGCTAAACAGGTCCAGTTCTCGCAGCCTTTCCTTAAGGGAGATGCTCTAGTCCTCTGATCATCTTCATAGTCCTTACATAGCCCTGTTAATTCATCACACTGCTGTCTAGCTTGTACTCAATTCTGTGGAGCTTCTGGGTATAGGTTGTAATATAAACATTAAAAAAAGAAGTTTAAAGATAGCAAAAGGGAAAATATTTGAGCAAACAATCTATTCATGTATCTGAGGAGGTTGGAGCAGACAAATTCTACACTCATGAGATGTATTAGAAATCCCATTATTTTCAAAGGCATCCTCTTACAGCTGCAAAACATAGTCTTACAGTTGCATCTTACAGTTGCAAAGAGGTCTTCTACAGACAGAAATAGAAATTAGACTCTGAATAAAACACTTGAGATTATTTTCCTTTTTTTATTTTAACCATTTGCAACCTACCTGGATTCCTGACTGAGGAAAACAGTCCTCCATGTATAAATATTGTACGAAACAGTGTCCTAAAGTAGTCAAAATTCATTTTCAGAAGCAAATCATACTATATTATTTGATATATACTAACATTAGAATCACGAAATTGCAGTTCTTAATTTTTTGGAAATATTTGAGAAAGAAGTATTTTCTGTGCAAGCTACCTTTCTCTTTTGTGTGTGTTTATTTAGGTATGAATAAAAAAAGACTGTAAATATAACATAACTGACACTTTTATTGAACAATTCTTTTAATGTTTTCTTGCAAATTTGGAAGAGTTACATTTTTTCTTGTGCGTTTCAGGAGTTTTGATCTGTTATTAGCAACTTATCTGAATGGCACAATCATAAAATAATTTTTTTTTCAATTTTTGCTGGTAGTGCAAACTTAAAGATAATGTATTCTGTACCAGCTCCCCAATAAGATAAAACATATAATGACATTATACAGTAATTTGGATATTTTACTGACTTTATATTCTGGCAATATGTTTCATGCCCCATTTGCTAGGAAACTCATTAGACAAGGCAAACCATGTTTTAATGCAATAGGTTCAGACTTCTTTCTCAACTAACTTAAGCCCCTGCTTATTTTCTGTACTTTCATGCTTGAGTTAATAAATTGCAAAGTTTTACTCTTCTATTTGCTCTGTTCTCCTTTACATACCATTTATTGGTGGCTCTATGTTTTGAGAGAGAAGGAAGAGATGAAAAGCAAATTATCCCCTTGGGCTCATGGAATAAAGTTTGCCTTCATCCGATCTGTATTCTTACGGGGTGTTAGTTTTACTGAGCTCTCAATTTGTGATGAGAGCATGCACTGAAACACAGATATGTATATAGGGAGGAACATCCAAGACCAAACCACAGAGAAGTTTCAAACCCAAACACACTTTTAGCCGTGAATTCAGATTTAATAGATCAATTAAATCCATTGAGATATCAAGATCTACTACATTCTAACACTGAACATAAGTAGATTACTAAAGTGCTTATAAAATGTATAAGAACGCTACCACTTTTTAAATATAAGTAGTGCATGTGCATGTGCAGTGATACATGTCCAGTGCTAGGTTTCTAGTTAACCAAGTGACTCTCCCACTAGAGGGAACTCAGGAGTGGGTCCTTCAGCAACTCTGTGCTAACCAGGCTCAAGATCTTTAAAGGCCAATGCAGACAAAACCATAGGGGTGCAGTGACTATGGGACATTATGCTTTACCCATCACTCAGCCTATTTCTCTAGCCATCCCCTCATGGATACTGCACCACAGGGTCTCTGTATTGATCTCACTGCATCATTTCTGTGTGACAGGAACAGCAAAGCCAACTGTGATAAATCAACTGTTTTGGAAAATATCAGTACTATCAGTCCTTGCTCCTCACCGATCTGCGATGGACACACAGCACATAGGAACATGGGAAAAGAGTATTGAGTGACTCAGTGGGTCAGTTCTTCTTTGACTGCAGGCAGCCATGTAATAGATAGTTCAGAAGTGCATTCATAAAACTACTTCAATCACCCCTACACATCCAAGTCCATAAAACACTTCCAAAAACTACATAATAACCTTAAGACTGAGGGCAAGAAGTGAAAATGTGCCCAGGGGAACAAAAAAGAGGGACTGCCAACGGAGGCTAGACACTCTTTAGTGTCCAAGTTGGGCAAGTCCACATCTGTGAGCAGAGCCTCAACCTCCTATTGGACTTTGCCCACAACAACTCTGCTAGTTGGGATTGAAGGGCCCCTTTAGACTATGCTGGAAGCTCCTGGTTTTGTTGTCATTACTAACCATTCACATCCAATTTTATATACACTGTCTATTCCTGCAGCACAAGAAAAGTTGCAAAATCTGTCTGAGTGCTTATGGAAGCTAGAACTCTTTCCCTGAGGATCTCCAGCACCTGCCCTCAACATGTAGTACACACCAGAAGCTCACAGACATCAAGGAGACACGTATACTGTGGCCCTAGCTCCATTGTTCAGAGTACTTACTGGAGCTAGACTTGTAAACTCTTCATCAGAGGGTCACGAGTTTGCAACACAGCACAAAATAGCACGATCACCGTACCATGACCCCGAAAAAACAGTTTGTCCTGCCTCCAGCAGCTGGGTCAGTAATTCTCTATAATGTTTTCTCACTGAACTATAAGCTGTATGTACATACAGTGCCTCGCAAAACCAAGTTAAAATCTTATTTAGGTCATCCAACTAGAGTACCATCAACAATGTATTATTTGTGGTTAGAAAGCAAGAGCTAACAGGAGTGTCAAAGCATCATGCATATAAAGAGAAGTGGAAAATGCAAGTTCTAGTCTTGCAGGGTAATTATTTGGGGAAAAGTCTTGAAGTTTTACGGAGAAGACGTATTTACAACGTCTTGGTACTGACTATTTGAGAGGATCTAGAACACACAAAATAGAAGCCTCTCTAGTACTGCATTTTTTTCCCCCTAAAATTAGGTCCCTAGATAGGATCATAGTGATCATGGGATAATTCAGGTTTGAAAGGATCACAGGAGGTCTGTATTCCAACTCCTGCCCAAACTTAGCTCAGCTGCACGATCAGACCTGCTGCTCAGGGCTGTGTCCAACCAGGTCTGGAAAATCTCCAAGGGTGGAGTTGGCACAACCTCTGGGGACAACTGGCTCCACTGCCAGCCTGTCCTCAAGGGGAAAAGATGTGTTTGTATGTCATGTCCAAACCCCTGACTCTGTTGTCCCAACCCCTCCCCAGGGCAAGGGGCACATGATGTCCCCACAGCCGTCTCTCCCTCTCACTGGTCCAGCCCTGGCACCTTGGCGTCCCCACACGGGGACAGGCCTCCAGCCTCAATCTGCGTAGTGACCTGTGGTGAATTAGCTCCAGTTTATCGATGTCTTCCCTGAACTGGGGGCATCCAAGCCCAGACACAGCACTGAGATGCAGTTTACTGAGTGCTGCTGCGTATGGGTGATGTTCTCTTCTCTTGAGGCCCTGGCCATGCCGCTGCTCATGCAGCCCTGGGTATTGCTGGCCATCCCTGCTCCCTGGGCTCTGCTGTCTCCTACACAGCTCACTGGGTGCCTGATTCCTAGGGCTTCCCACAGAGCTGCTCCCCAGCCAACAACAGTGTTGGCTTATGGACTTCGCATTTGTCCATACTGACAATACTGACTGTCCATGCAATCTTATGAAGGTCCTGTTGGCCCATTCCTCTAGCCTGTCTAAGTTTCTGTGAGTGGCAGTTCTGCCGTCCAGGCTGGGCCCACCCCAGTTTTGTGTCACCTGCAAATTTGACAAGAGTGCAGTTGGTCATATCCTCCAGCTCACTGATATTCGTGACACAGGACAGGTTGCAGGGCAGACCCCGCCACACTCCACTTGTTACCAGCCACTATGGAGAGTAGGGTCCACAAACCCTGACCCTTCAGCCATGCAAGCTGTCCCACTGCATCTCGGTTGCTCCAAGGGAGTCGTATTTTCGCGCAAGAAACTCGTGCCCAGAACTCCACTTCCTCCTGCACTCTTTGCAGGCTGCGTGCACTTGGGTACGCACGAACAGGGGGTGTCCCGCGGTCCCTAATAACCATCAGCCTCTCTCCTACAGCAACTTCTCAGCAAGGGTGAAACAGGTAATCCACACCTCAGTCCATCCTAGAGAAGCGTTGAGAAAGCTCTATGAGGAAAAGTAAATGTAATTATTTGCACTGATTTTACCAGGATTTAATATGTTAATTAAATGTTAATTGCATCACTTGCAGTGTAAGAAGTCACTGTTTGTCTCTGTTTCTCATATGCGTAGTACAGGTTGCTGTTAGCTGTTAGTGAGATTATTGTAACCATAAGGGAAGTCACAATAGCAAAAATAGAAAAATAAAATTGTATCAGGAATAAACCACTCAATAATCTTATTACCAAGCAAACAGTGTACGTTGTATCTTGTGCAATTCTAGTTTATCTATTTTCTCAGGTTTTTCATAGGCAGTAGTATGCACATGTAGAGTATAAAGCTTATACAGGTGACTGACTAACCATATCCCTTAGTTGCACAGTAAGGAAGAAATCTGGGTCAGCTCAGATTTCTTTATTTTACTATTTTTCGTTTCATTGGTAAAGAATGTGATGAACTCTGGAAGGGATAGAATTTATGGGACAAAAATTGTGCATAAAAATGTATTTCAGATACAAAAGTTCAGGATTTTCTGTTTATTTTTAAATGAGGCACTCATGCTAAAAATATTTATTTATTTATTTTCCCATGAATGCCACTGTTTAGCCAACATATCTCACAGGTAAAGAGTACTTATTTCATAATTCTTGGCTAATCTCCAAAATGAAATTCAAGGAGAACATAACTTTTTTTTCCCAAAAAAGTGTAATACGTGAGTAAGAAAAAATACAGCACGTAATGGTCGATAACTATCACAGTCACAGGAAAGGGGAAATGAGCTTTTAATTCCTCAGGATTGCCTACAAAACAAAAGTTCAAAGAACATTTAAGCATGCATAGAAGTAGTAGCCAGGAAACAATTTCATTTTTTTACCTATGATGCCACCTGCACTTTCTCTTAATCACTTCAAAATAAAAGCACTGAGTAGGCTCAAAAAGTGTTATTAAAAAATAATCAAAAATGATCTGCCAGTGAAATAATTCCTTCTTCTTCCCTTTAAGTATAATAATAGAATTATTCAGTTCTGGACCAGTTACAAATTTACAAAATATACAGATAATTAAAGGTCCAAATATCCAGTAGTTCTGCCAGGAATTGTCTTTCCCTCTGATTCCTAGTGAATTTCTTTCAGCGCTTTGTCTCTGAACCCCAGTATTTTGGGTTCTACGATGTCCTGGCATATAGTTTGTTTGGATCTGTCATTGTTTATGTGATCTAAAAATAAGTATTTCAGGTTGCTTCCAGAGATAAATCTTATCATAATTAAAATGTTAACCCTTATGTAGAAGCAAAAAAAAAAAAAAAAAAAAAACTCAGTATTTAATATAAACAATTTCTGTGTAGCACATAATATAGAACAGTGTCTGAACAAGGTTTTTTGGTATTTGTAGGGATAATAATTTAGCTCTGGCTTTTCCTTTTCTTAAGTAATGCAGCCATCTCATACTCATACTGATAAATTCTTTATATTACACCATCATGTATTCCCTTTACATAATGCATCATGCATGACTTTTTTTATGTTATGTGTTTTAGATACAGTCCAATGCACTTATGTTTTCCTGAGGGAGGAGGATTGAAGATGTGTGAATGGAAGAGGGAAAGTGTTGGCATGGCACAGCATTTACCTATGCAAGCACACACTGCACATGGCTCTTTATCTTAAATTGTGCAATATTTGAATAATTTTGGGCTCACATATGTGTTTTAAAGTATTAAAACCATTTAAAAAGCTATTCATAAAGCAGGACAGAGAGAAATGAAAGCAGTAAGTACTCAACAGTCTTCAAATACTACACTTTTTTTTTTTTTGCGCAAAATGCATGCTCTATCATCTTGTTTTTCCTTAACTTAACTACTCAAACTCAAAATTTGCAGGTGGCGTTTACCTGTAACATCCTATCAGCCTTTTCAAATGAAAAGAGAGATTAAAGAGGAATCGTCTCCCCGAACAGAGCAGTGCAGGGAGCCAAAGTTATTTCCTTTTCCCAATGTTCCTGCTGTATACTCAGTTTGTTTCCCTATCATGTATCATTTGTTTTCGAGAGCCTTTAAGGTACTGTGACCAAGCTGCAGTACTCTGAAACTAATTAATCTGTGGCGCATTTGTAAGAAGCAACTGCATCTCATTATAGATATATATTGCTGTGGTGAAAAGCAGCTTAATCTTTCTAATATCTAGTGTTACAGGATTTATTACACAGATTCTGGCATGCCAATTTTTCACTTTTTTTGACTATTTCTCTAATGATTGTTAAACATTCTTACCAAGGTGCTCAGGTAGCTCATTACTCAATTTAAAGCTATTTAAAGTGCAATTATTAATGCCTGTGAAGTGTAACCACAACTGTATTTATTAATGCACACATGAGGCCTGGGTGAGAACTGGAGTACATGGCACTACCCAGTGCCCTGCACGGGGTCCTCACATGCTTGCTGAGAGCTTACAAGCTGTTTTGCACCAGGTGTGCCAAAAAAAAAGAATAAGAAAGGGAGAGATGAGACCACGCTAAAAAAACTGTGCAACCAAATTAAATATTAAAACACCACCAATTTCTCCAATTTAACTTAATACAACCTGCCATCTGTGATGGTTGTCCAGATTAAGTGGTATAATCTGGGTTACAGGATAATAAAATGGTACTAAATTGTATTCTATGAATCCCACTGAAGACCCTTCTCCTTCCATGATCCTCTCCTCTGTGCCCTATTATTCTCCAGTGGTGCCTACAGAATAGAGTTCTTTGCAGATGAAGCAGAAATTTTAATTTTAAAAAGCGTGAGTCTACAGTTAGATTCTGAAATCTCATTTATTAAGGGTTGACCTTTGTGTTTTCGTAGCAATACTGAAAGTCCTAATTTTTCAATGCAGACACTGGTGTGGAAATGCAGATTTTATATTTGTGCTCATCCCTTCATATTTTAAACAGCTTCTCCAGGTGACCCACACTTGTACCATTTCCAGAAAAAAAATCTGAAAAGAATTTCATATAGACGTGAATGTCTAGAAAGTGGCTGCTTTACACACTAATATTCACAGATGTCTGCATGCATGAGTACTGATGTGTGAATATTATCTGGTTTGTACTTTTCAAATTTTGTTTTTTTTTCATTTTCTTTGACTTATGATGTTTCAGTCACCCAACTGAAGGCCATATATAATACCATATGACTGCAATTTTTGCACATCAGAAAAATTCATTGTAAGAAGACTGCAAAAAAACCCTTGTACTTAGAAACTATTCAACCAGATTAGCAATTAATTACAACTAATAAATACTTCCACAGAAATGAATGCACAAAAGAAGGTCAAATTTAACAATAACATATCCGCAAGGAGTAAGATACCCAACTCCAATCCAAACACAAATCACAGAATCATAGAATCATAGAACCAGTAAGGTTGGAAGGGACCTCTGGAGATCATCTAGTCCAACCTCCCTGCTCAGCAGGGTCACCTAGAGCATGGCAGACAGGGTTGCATCCAGGCGGGCCTTGAAGATCTCCAGAGAAGGAGACTCCACCACCTCTGTGGGCAACCTGTTCCAGTGCTCCATCAAATATTTGCCCCAAATAGAGTTCCCCCAAGATACTTCTTCATTTGTTTCTTAGGTTACTTCTGTTTCTGTGTCGGCAATAGCAGTGCTCACACTGCGTAGCAGCAAACAGCTAATTTAGGAGAATGAATCACCAAACCATTTCACAGCCCGTCGATATCATATCAATACTGATAATTGCTGTTGTTTCTATCATTAACAACCCGTTCAAAGAAAGCTGCTTCAGGGAGATATGTTATCAGGTGCAGTATGTTGCCATGACACATTCATTCTGAATTCCGAAAGAGATGCAAACTTCACCGGGAAATCTCTCCTTCCTCGCTTATCGAGCAGAGCTTTGAAACCTTGACACTTCCAATTTGCAGAGATCTACGCAAACCTTTCTCCTGGCGTGGATTCAAGCCTCCTGAATTTCACTGTGAGCTTTAGGTTTGAATTAGTCCAAACGCCATGGCGATACTCAGCCAAAATTGTTAATTTCTGCCAAATTCACAGAGCTTTGAATGGTTTCCATTTCTTGTTAAATCACAGCGCTGTACAGCTGGCTTAGAAATTAGTTCAGGTTTGGCAGTAAACTCGCAAATTAAATCTGACTCAGTTCTGTACCCACACCAAATCATGCCTGGTAAGTAGAAGCCTGTGCTGGGGAGGGAGCAGAGCTGCAGGGCACGAAGACCGCGCAGCCCCTTCGGCTGCAATAAGCTGCCTGTTCCGACCTGCTCTTGGCTGGAGTGACTCCCCAGGTGCTCGCTGCAGAGAGGCGGTCAGCGGGATAAACGTACCCCAGTTCTGGCCACGGCGATTCCTTCTCTCCATCCACAGCTGCACCTGGAGTTTCATATACTTTATACTTTGCGTCGCCGTGCTGTCCTCATTGCGTTGATCATCACTGCATCCCTATCGTCTAGCACTCTCCACGTTTCAAGGACAAAACCTCCAGATACATTTTCCTTCAGTCTGGATTAGAGCTGCTTGAGGCAGGCCCAGAGCCGTGCCTACTCCTTGGCATTCAGAGCACAGGCTGGCAAACGGGGACTGTCTAACTTGGGGCTCCCATCTCCAGCCGCCTGCTCCACCTCTCCTCCTCCACCACCATAGGGGTGACCACGAAATGAGTTTATCAATACCGTATAATAAATAAAGTAAGCTGGCATTCATTCGATGTTGCCTCAATACAACTACAGGCTGCGGGAGCCAAGCGAACGGCTGAGCCACCCGCCAGCAGATCCAAGAACGTCTGTGGAAGCACGGGATGGGCGCACAGAGGCAGGAGCTGCTGTGGTTTTCCTGAAATAAATTCTCCCTACTGGCAACCTGGGCAGTTTCCAAAGGCAGCAAGTCATGGCTCTGGAATAATAATACCCAAAAGAGCAGCAAGTCACTTCTGCTGGGGCTGGGGGCAGGGGCTGTTTGTTTGCTTGCTTGATTTTTTTCACTACAAAATTTGAGATGGGATTTTCTAAAACTCAGGTGCAATTTTGAAACATGAAAATGTTACTATTTTGCAAAGATAAATTAATATTCTCTGATACAAAACAAAGTACAGCCAACTAACAAATTTAGTTTTCTCATCCCAAATGAAGTTTTTGTCTTCATCTCAATGAGCTGTGATTGATATATATGTCACACCAGCAGGAAGGAAGATATATTCAAATCTTTGCTTGTTAAGAGTGGAGTCCTAAAAACTTCAAAAAAGAACCCAGTTATAATTTATATTTCCATCTTAAATACTAAGGGGACAATGCAAGAACTGCATTTTCTGCTCTACCCAAACTCATTTGCAAAATATTTCCTTATTTGACAATAATCACAACTCTTAAAACAAAGTATATTTAATTGTATCATAAAGTTAGCTGCTTTATAAAATTCAAACTGATGTTTAGTCTAAATCTAATGTCAGCTGCAACAAACTAACACTGGCAGTACTCAGATCTATGCTACAAACTCATTTGACTTAAAACAGCTAATTGTTTTAGGCAAAATAATACAAAATAAAAATAATATTAAATAATTTTAATCTTTTGGTTTCCTTTAGGGGATTTCCTGGGCAAAGCACGCAGCCCAGGAAAGCACGTTTCTAGATGTGCTTACAGTAAGCAGTGCTCTGTTGTTGCAGAGTGGTGCAATGTAGAGAAATATCAGCAAGTGGCCTAAGGAGGGTCTTATTATTTTTTATCCGTTTTAATAAAATGAAAACCTAAATCTTTGGGGTGGGGGGGCGTTCTCACAATTGTTATCGCTGTCAGCCCGCTCAGGCAATGATTAAATAGCCCTGGAGTGAGAAGCTACCCTCCCCACAGGAGGGTGTGCTTTGCCTCCGGGGTCCCCATGTGGGGCAGGTGGGGGACCCATGGGGTGGTGGGAGCTGCATGGCTTCTTCACTATGGCCAGCTTCTAAACCATCCACCTGACAGCTTGTGCAGACACCCAGGCCATTTCACAGGATAATGTTTTAAAAGGGTCAAGCTCAGAGACTTGAGTCAGCTTGGCAAAAAATGTGAGACACCTGGTGTTTTCATCTCCTCCTACCACACTCATCCTCCTCCTTCTCCTTTCCTCACCCTCTTCCAATTGCTCCCTTTCCTCCTCTCCTCAGCTGCCTTTCTGCCTCAGGTAGATGTTAACTGTATAGGTTAAAGGACAACATATATCACAGGAGACTTCAACCCATGCAGGGCTGCTGAGCTGCCTTAGTAAAAATAAATGTTGATGATAATACTAATAATGATGAGGAGAGTGATAGATTTTTAATGTGAAAACATGCTGAAAAAGGGTGGGGGAAGAAAAGTCACATCGTGGGGAAAATGACAGGAGATCTGGGATCCCTTCACAGGAGGGTTTTGGCAGAAGGAGAATGGGGACCAGAAAGACCCTCTCTCCCCCTACTTTTTTGCCTTATGTATTTCCTTCTCCCTTTCCCATATCTTACAAGTCTTTTCCTCTTCCTTCCTTTTACACTTTGGCCTAGTACTTCACCTTTCAGACTCCCTCAAATCCACCTCTGCAGCCCCCGCGGACTCATGAAGCACTCTTTAACCAAATGCTTGTATTAAAAGGATCCAAACTGTCGCAATGGAAAAGCAGTGTGTTTAATATGTTCTTGGTATGCTAGGACCGATTCCTTTAATCCTTCACATTGTAATTCAGGCAACAGTCATTTATTGTATTAATACATCCTGGATTTTCTAGTCATTACGTTATCTTCCGCTATTTAACACACCACCAAACATTTTTGAGTTTTGCCCTAGGATCTATTTCCTGCTTTATGCTAAACTTAATCCGTTTTTCACATTCATTTTATAAATTCTCATTCCTTTTAAAGAATTATTATGCTAATTCCAAGTCAAGTTATGATCATTTAAGGATGCAGTTGTGAAAGTAACAAAATGTTATTGTTCTCACTGAGTTGCAGCATTTACAATATAGCTATTTTTATGAGAGATTAAACATCTCCAAATTTATAAAGGGTATTATGGCTTTAAGTACAAAATTAAATGATAGCAAGAAGAGAATGAAATCAATATTTTTCGGACCAGGAATAGATAAAATCTGAAATAATTGGGATGATCCTTTTGACAGAGAGGAACAGGTAATTCATTCTCTGCAGAGTTGCACAGGCTTTATATCAGGATAAGCAGTGATCTTACAACACATGTCATCCAAAGAGACATTTCTGGTGTTCCTTGCCATAAAACTGGAGCTATATAGAGGAGAATCAGTCCCAGAAGTTTTCTTCGAGACTGGAGGACATATTGAGGGGCTTTGGGAAAGTGGCAATTATTATGTGATAGTCTCACACTCTCAGAGGGTTTTCATGAAGGGAGTTATTCCAGAATAGCTTGTTTCACTATCCATGCATGCTGGTAAGTTCATACATGTTCATACAGATCTGTGAAACTGAGAAGTTTTGAAGTAAGTAGTATAAATTTGACATTAAAAAAAAAAGATGAGAAAAATGATCTGATCATGTGGGAGAGACTATGGCCATTTGTATATATGTGCAAAGGGATGTACCATTCTGTGCGTGCTGCAGCATGGAAAATGGGAAACTGCAGTCTCCTGTAGCGAAGAGCACATGATCAAATGGCTTTTAACATACACTGCAACAATTTGTAGGAGCAATGAACTCCGGCACTGCTCTCTTATTCTTTCTGCAGCCACTGATACTAGTATAAAGTATTCACAGCAGTGCTGTTGGTCTGCTCTCCACCCTGCTTGGATATTAACAGTCCTTCAGCTGGGGGAAGGGAAGAGACAGGCGCAGAGTATGGTACCAGCCTAGCAAGAGCTGGGTTACAGCTAAAAATTTAAAATCTTAACCTGAAAACAGAGCAGGACCTGTAAGGCCCTGCTGCTCACAGGGGTGATTCCTTGCTTGCCAGAGGGGGCATGGAGCAGCTCCCCGCACCTGCAGGCAGGGCCCTGCGGTGGGACCCACCAGGGCCGGGAAGCTGCTGCAACTCCCACGGCTCCATCTCTCAGAGACCTACTGCTCCCCAGGGAGCTCCTGGAGGCAGGGAAAGGGGATTTTCCTTCCTTCCTTCCCAAAATGGAAGCAAGAGGGAAGGAAGGAAGCCAAAGGAGTCATTGATTTTTTCATACTTCAGCAAGAAGTCTTGCTTTTACCCTGCATCAGGGCACACGAGCTATCCCAAGGGAAGTGCCCTTGCATCTCATCCTTTCTTTCCTCCTATTTTTCTTAATCCAGTCACACAAAGGTAAATTAGTATGCAGGGTATAAGACAGAGGGGAATGAGGCAGTCGTGGGAGATTTATAAGAGAAGGAGACTTTGGCATCTAGTTTAATGTAATGCAAACAAGAATTCCAAAGCATAGGAAGAAATTAGAGATTTACTTTGCCCAAGAAGAGCACAAAGATATCAAGCCAAAGGGAAAACTATGCATCCTCAACATCAGCCAAAGGCGAGGATATGAACAAGAAGATCTTTACATCTTCTTACAGATGGTACTGTGTGTGTGCATTTGAGAATGATTAGCATTAAAATATGAGATATGAAGGTCACTTATCTAAGCTTCCATTGAGCCCAAAGCAGTGTAGATGTTCATATATACTCATTACTTTGAAAGCTCAAATGAGTCATAAAATAGGAGCTAAAATCTTCCATTTCCCAGTATTATTGCAGAGTTTTATTAGTTAATACAGAACAAAATCTCCCCTGCATCAATATAACTTTTTTTTCACACTATTTAAGAAACTAGGAGTTAGCAACAAAAGCTCCGTTTCATTACTGTTAATTTTGTTATTATCTGCCATGTTTTTAAGCTGCCTCATCATCGTCCTTCTCAGTCTCTATCAGTTTTGCAACTGAGCCATGCAACTATAGCTACTTCCCAAAATATCAAGACAGTTACTTGGAGCCTCTTGATAATGCTGATGATGAAGTTTTGATTATCTTGTTTCAGAGCAGTAAGGGTAGATCTTGTCTCCAGACTAAGATACTTAAATACAGGTGTCAATATGTGGCAGGTGCCTGTGTCAATGAGACTTCCATTTGCTATAATTGGAGTTCACTTACCAAGCTCACATACAGATATCTTCATTTACGTATCTTTATCTGGAGCTGAATCCCATCCTAAACCCTCACTAGTAGAGTTATGTAGGAATTTGTTAATGTTTTAACAATATCTATGGTGAATTCATAAAATTCTTATTTTTTCTAGAAGGCAATTGTACACAAACAAGTGCATATGTGGGTTATGCGTGTTGAGTGTGCACAAGCACATGCACAGATTGAAAGTGGGTATCTCTTCAGTCATGTTCCCTCTAATGATAAAACTAAACTGAGTGTGTACATATGTTTTTTCTTATTTCCACTCATGAGAATAGGTGATAGTAGTAGATACCTTTGCTATGGCAGTACAACTTTTTCTCTTCAGTTGTCTCATTCTTTCTATGTTGTTTCTATCCTTGACATGGAGTTCTATTGCCACCTCTCTTGCAAATGGCCACTGGCACCACTAGAAGCAAGGTTGTAACAGGTTGGTTTATCACTGTCAGAGGTATTCTATTTCATTTTATCTCAAATGACTGTTATTATTAAAGCACTTTTGTGATTACAGAACTATTTACATGTTCAATATTTGATATTAAGGAAATCATTTGTGGGTTTGCAAGAGAAAATTACCAGGGTCATGTAACTTTCTCACATCTTATTTTGTATTGCTAAGTGGAAGCACAGCACTCTCTTTCCCCATATAGAGAAATTGCTGTCTGTGAAAGAGAACATTTGCTGCTCCCACTGCAAAGGCCATGGTTTTCATATTGATTTATCATTTTCGGTGAGCCAATTATCTCAGCAAGTAGTAACTCCTGTGATTCTTTTAATGTGACCCAACACAAGGGGCAACCTTTTCAGTCAAGGTGCCACTGGACTGAAAATCTACTAACGCTCCTCTGTTTCCCTACACTGAACATTTCATTTTCCCACAGTAGATGTCTGTCAAAATTATTCTGGATTGCACTGTCCTGTTCAGCATTCACTGTTTACTCTCAAGCTTTTGTATCCTCAGGGACTTCATTCCTATAGTTCCATCTCCCTACATACAATAAAGCCTTATCTACATAGAGGTTTTTGTGGAACTCCCTTAATATCTCACTTTATCATCAAATAGTGCATGTAGGGATATATGAGATATACCAAAGCTTTTTAACAGTGATTCGCTACAGAGACTGGTTTAAAAACAGACAAAAACAAGTAAAATAATTCAGCAACACTGTCAAATTGCATCCTACCTGGTCATTCAATGCAGTTAATGTCCAAATAGTAATGTTTGTCTGAATGGGATGTGAAGTCCTCTGAATAGAGAGTATTTTAGCGAATAAATTAAACTATGTCTTGATGACAAAGGGAGAAGGGAATTTCTTCTGAGCAACCAAGAAATACAGGAATTATGACTGTATAAACCAGCCCCCCACCTTTCTTGGCTAGCAAACTGAGTAACAGACCTCATTCCCCCAGGGCTTTCCACCTACCTGGTTTGTTCTTGATGTGTTAGAGGAAATATTCCCTCCGTCGTCTCTCTTCCTATACCCCCTGTGCAAGGTGAAAGTGATGGGAACACCAATGTGACCACAGCAAACACTGAGATAATTGCAGCTCGCAGCCCTTCCCCTTTGCCCAGGCAGAGGATTACCAAGGTCCATAAAATTAAGTCTGGTCCTGACAGGTTTATTGGGTGAGGACTGCAGTGCTTAGTCCTGTGCAGGACTCAACTGCAAGCCTGGCAACTCTTTGGGTTGCTCTCACCTTGAGCAAGGACATCTCTCGGAAGTTTTGTCTCCAGTTCATATGTACACCAAGGGGCTGAGCTGACCCCCTAAGTGAATTGTTTTGCCTCTATCGGTTACCTTCTAACTACAAAGCTGCCTTGGTTTTGTATTGCTTTTTTTTCTGATTTGACCTTCCAACCTCAAAAATAGCCTGCTGCTGTTATATAGCCTCATGCCTGCTGACAACATAAAAAACAATTAAAGCTGGCTCGATGTTGTTATTAAACTGCTGTCCAACATAGCCAAATTTGAGGATACACTCCTTGCATCTACAATACGCTAGCTTGTCTGCACCCACCAGAGGTCCTTAATAGCACTTTATTCTCCATGACAAGCATCATGTGGCAAAACACCACTGTCCAGCTTGAGACACACTGCAAACACATCCTCGGCCTCTTGTATTATAACAAGGGTTCTGAGTTCTCTGTTAATTTTTGTTTGTTAAAAAGCTTAAATCAGGACTAAATGAACCCTACACAGGCCTATCACAAGTAATTCACAATCTAAGAAAGTAGAAGCAATGTGAGCAATCTACTGGGGCAGACATGCAAGTCAAAATTGTTTGAGCCTTGTCTGACTACCCTGGCAGTTGATGGGAGCATTGCATTTACTTGGTTTTTCTTCTTCATAATCAGACCTTAAGGGGGGGGAGGGTGGCTTATTTTTTTTAACAAAAGCTGAGTGTCTCAAAACTTCTAATGACTCCAGAAGATAGAATTTTATGGAAAGCACAGTTTATAACAAGACTTATATAACAAGACTCTGCCTTGAGTGGTGATGATACATAAAAAGCATCAGTAAATATTATTCACCAAGTCTTCCACCAAGCCTTCAATCAACAAATTTCACAACTGGCTGTCTCCACAGAGGCAGATGCATGCATGGGCATGGTGACTAAATCAGTCTTTCAATGCAGACATGGTCTGTCAAGTACGGGAACTGTGCAGCAAAATTCATGCTGGCAAAAATAAATAGCATTAAGGTGATGAATAACTGCAATACATGAAAGAGGAAAGTGGTGTGTTCTCCATCTCTTGATGTCTTCTGGAAGATACGCATTAATTAAATGCATATGGTTGGCTAAAGAACTAGAGGAATCTCACAGCTTGTGTTTCCTAAGAGGTGAGGCTAGGCAACCTATTGATTTCTTTTGGCCTTAAGATCTAAAATCTATCCATCTTCACCAATACGAAGCATTGTATAAGACCAAATTCTCGCTGAGGGCTTTTGTATGTGAAGATTGGGGAAAAAAAAAAAGAACTCCTTAACCTGTCCTTGTGCTCTGAAAAGCAGCATGATGCAGTTTGACATATCCCAGTAACTCACAGGCTCAGTCTGCAAGTAAAAGCGAAAGCACAAAGCAGATGTTTTCCTTCCTGCCAGCCTGGCACAATTTTGTCCTTTCCATAGCACACAGTAGCAGCAACACAAAGGTTAACAGGCCAAGGTGTGCACATGCAGGAGCAAACAGGAGTCAGTCCTTTCACCAGGTGCCCTATCACAGCAGGGGGAGCAGATGGGAAAATCAGCAAAACTGGAATGTACAGAAAACCTGCTCCATAGGGCAGAAGGTTACCTATTTCAAAATATGACCCTTTAGACAAGAGCTTCCCTCTAAAACCACTAGCTCAACATCGCTTTGTGTTAAAAGTAAATTTTAAGGATTTGAAGGAAGCAACAGGTCTGGTGCCTCTGGGTTTGTTCTTGAAAAGACAAATTTACGACTGAATCATTCATTAGAAAGTCAATTTGCAGCTCTGACAAACAAGTGAAGAGCTATTCAAGTCACGGGTATTGCCAATAGTATTAATGATCTTAGTAATGAAAAGCTGATGACTTTTAACAAGTGTTGTCTGACACACAAGATAAATGCTATTAAATATGAAAAGTCTCTTTAATGACAGACGGGGGCTTAGACACTTGAAAAAAGAAGCAAATTGGTGTGCTGTTGCCTCCCTTACATGTCACTTGGCCAAATAACACCGTAGCTCAATTACTGCGAGCACCGAGGGTGCCTACACCTCGTCCTCCAGCAGACTGGCTGCGCAGGCTTTGCTGCTGAGCCCCTCCATCAGGAAACGGTAGGTTTAAGGGAATACGGAAACAGTGGTTAGCGGTTCTGTGCAACTGGGCAGCAGAGGCGATGCCGGTTCCCTGCTAACAAAAAGGTTTTTAATCATGTATTTGTCTTTGCTGCGCAAGAACCATACAGAGCTGCCCACGGCAGGCTTTTTTTCTCTAAGACGCTGGTACTCACTGAGGCACATTCTGCTTTTAGGAGCATTAAAAAGGCAAAGTCCAACACTTGGTTCCTGCCCAAGTTTGCAGTGCGGTTTCGTTCGCTGCGACAAACAGCCTGCTTTAATACTTTTACGTGCCAATCCTGCTTTCAACCAAGACGGTGAACGTCTGTTTAAGAGAAAGTTCCTCTCCAACCTTCACACTTCCTTATTTCTGCATTTTATAACAACTTTTAAAACAGAAAACAAAAGATGAGCCTATTTCTTTTTATCAGGTAGCATGCTATCTTAATATTTCAGGTGAATCTATCAAAGTCTTTCAGTGAATGGAGTTTAACTTATCCCTGTGTATAACAGAGGTGTGTCTTGCTGTAGCTTACCCTGTAGCAGAAGCACAGGAGAGAAATACGATTTTCTGACATGTTCGTACTGATGTAGAGGGTAGGCCTGGGGTGCAAGGCTTCTCCGAAGGGGAATCAGAGGAACCTTCCTCTAACTGTAGAAAGATGAAAAGTAGGATGAGCTACATTGTACACCGTAGTTTCTTAAGTCAGATTTCACTTTTGATTTAATTGGATCTTTGCTTCATTTGGGACTGAAAGATACAAAATGTCACTTAAAATATAAAACATAAGAAAAGACATAAAAATGTAATTTGTCATAAATATAACATATACAAATTTAATTTGCATGACATTCACACAATTACAGTTGATATATTAGAAAACTCACAGTTTCATTTAACAGAGAACTAAAAAATACTCTTAAGAAAGGTTCTTTGAAGACTTGCTATCCAACTTTCCCTTGCTATCCAACTTTCCTTTTCTGTATTCTGAGGAAGGAGAAATGAGCTTCTAATGTGTGCATAAGACATGTATAAAAATATTTGGGGTGAGTTTGTAATGCATGTGTTCACAATCTTGCTATAGTCACACATAGAGAAAATATTCTGTATTTGATTTTTTGAAAATATTTCATTAAATTTATTTACTTATACTTGACTAAAAAATGAAGTCTAGTTATATGTCAAAGTATGGAGAGGAGAAGGGAGAAGACAGAGGAGAAAACCAGTTTGTGAACTATCTCAGCTTCACTTACCAGTTGTTTTAAAATAGAAATAAAATCTGTTTCTCCTCTGTGACTTCCTAAACGGCAATTTAGCTATATTTCCTATGCTATTCATTTTCTCTTCTCTGCCACAGATATTGGAATTCTTTAGTGGGAATCATCTAGCAGTGCTTTGAATAGCAATTTGAATGTCATACAACTAAGCACCTAAGCTGACAAAACTACCTAGGCGAGCTTCAGCAGGGACTGAGCCTCTGCCACATCTCACAGGACTGATGTTTTATATTCTGGGCTGCCACTCGCTGTGGAGTCAGATCTCGTCGTTTTTTGTAGGATTATGCAGTACTGTACAAAATACTCTGCTCCTAATTGTCAAGAATTACGGGACCTATCCCTGCAAAAATGCAGTGCGTTTCCTGTGGGATGTTCCGTTTTATTGCTGCTTGGAGCTGAGACCCCTGTGTCCTTCCAGGATACTCGGCGCACTGCAGGATCCAGCCCATTTCAGCCTCTTTCCATTGCTTTTGTCCTAATTGTCATTGCCATAGAAACCGACATAAAGCACATTCAACTTAAGAGGGAACCACAATTAATATTTTGTAGTTCTAACTTAAAATGTTATTAACCTTTCATTATCAGATCCAGCTACTTCCAAATTTTAAAAGGATACTATATTTTATTAGGATCTGAAGGTGCCTCCACTAAAATCATTGGAGGTGTTAAAGACATGCTTTTGACTTTTAATGGGAACATGGCAAACTCCTGAGTATCTGAACTAACAACAGGAAATTTTTTTTCAATTATAGAGTATGTATGTCACCCCATGAAAACATGGAAAGAGCTGCATAATCTTTATAACCATGAAGAGCCTTTCCATATTTATAGCTCACCTTCCTCTGGCCTGAGCATTAGAAAGAAAGGCCAAAAGGAGATGTTGAAAGGAGGGTAGGAGGGGGTTAGCAAAAAAAAACGCAACATGAATAGGATGTGGTATTGTCATATTATCAGAAGGAGACTAAAACTTTAACTTATTTGATTATGGAATTTTTATGTGATTTGTAGCCCAAACCCTTGGCTGCCCTCATTTTGCCAATCAGACCCAAACTCTGCAATTCATGCTACCCAGGGGACCAAGGCTGTGTCATCTTTTGTTTTTTAAACCTATATCACACTACAGCAAGTTGTTGAAACATGACACACAACAATGTGTCCAAGCTGGCCAGCTGTATGGCCAAATCTGTTTGCTGATGCCTACCTTTTGTCTACTGGAGGAAACAATTCATAGTGCCTACTAGAACTTCTGTTTTTTCTGAGTGATAACATGGAATACACCTTATTATTATTATTATTATTATTATTATTATTATTATTATTATTATTATTATTATTTTGGTCAATAGGCAGATCATAGGCAGCTCAGAAGCACTGTGAGAAGGAGGTAAGTCACCAAACTGCACAATCCATAGCTACAGCTGTGGTAGCTTTAGGAACTAAGGCTTTCTTGGTGAAAACCAGTGAGTAGAGGTATCACAGTGTATATCATTGTGCTCTAGATCTTTGAGTGCACTGTGACAGCCTTCAGCTGCCACTTTAGCATAAATCATCAACAGAAAGACACACACACTTGCAAATACACAACATCTCAGTTGTCCTGGGATTTTCACAGCAGCTTGACTGAAGTTCTCGATGCAGTAAGGACAGCCAGGGAAAGCACGGTAAAATCATGGCATCTCGGGTCTCTTTAGCTGCTGTAATGGCTTTATAGCTACATGCCACAAGTTTAGGCTGTTCTTACTTCTTGCCCAGAAGGAAGATCCTGCTGATCACTGGAGCACAATCTCGGTTTCTCACCACCTTCATGCTTACGTTTCATCAAAGGCAGAATTCCTATTGTCTCTAATGGTGCAGTATCCGAGGGAAATTATTCCTGGAAATCGTCTGAGGATCTGACCACTCTGCTTAGGTGTAATACAACAGATGATGCACTGACTCCTGAAACAAAACCATTTCCTCTCTCAGAAACTCCCTCTCATTAACCGAAGTGTTAATATTTCATCTGATAAAAGCTTCACAGCATGTTTCATTACACAGCAGTTAGGAACTGCCTTAACTTCCTCTCTGCTTTTAGTGCAAAGAACAATATAAAACCTCCAAATGCAACAAAACCCCATGTACAATAAAATACTTCATGTCCATTTAATTTTACATAGTCACAATTTAATTCGCACTGACTTTGTTTTATTTTTATTACTTTTTGTCCAGACCTGCCTTGAGATCAAACCTTAAAAATGTATGTAGATTCATTACTTTGAGTAAACCGTATGAATGTCACTACGCTGCATTTCAAAGAGAATTTGAAAAACCAACCAAAACTTAATACCTAGAGTTATAAACTGTAGGAATATTAAGACCTTATCTGGTAACAACTTCACAGCATGCCATCTGGAAAATAAACACAAATGATAGTGAGGTTCTTCTTAGTTTTACCAACCTGAAGTAACCCATTACATTCTTTCCTGAGAAAGCAACTGGTAAGACAAACCCCACAAAGAATCAAAACAGATTTAACATATATACAAACATACACATGAATCTATTGATATGATATATGAGTAGTTTAACATGTGATTATGTATTTCTCACTTTGTATTCAAAAAGAATTAGCATAGAAGTGCAATATCTCCTTTATCCCACTATAGAAAGCAATTCAAAGCAATAAATACATGTTTTTTAAAAACAGAATTCCATTCAGCCCAGAATGGAATCCTGCCAGTGTACCTATATCTATATTCTTACTCTGAGTAATATTTAGCATTCTTCCATTTATTTACATGCTTATATCAAAATACAGATATTGCAGTCAGGGAAAGCAAGGAGGTCTTATCCCTGTTTTACAGGTGATGGAGTAGCAAAGATGGAAATATTCAAATAATAGCCCCAAGGCACAGGACGAATTACTGTTAGAGGCAGAAATAAAATTCAGGCATAAACCTGAACTTGGGAGAAAAATAAAGCATAAAATTCAGTTTAGGTAAACTGCATAATTGTCATAGAAATGTATTGGGAAAGGTCTTCCAGCATAGGCATGGCTGGGGGGTGGAGAGAGAGAATTGGGATAATTGATTTTCCTGTCAAATTCAGGAACAGAAGAGAGCTCTGTTCCAGAATGGCCAAGCAAATCTGATACCCACATCAGATGTGGGAAAGAAAGGCTCTTGCACTTGGGCTGAAGTAGATAAGGGAATGATTTCTAGCATCCCATGTGATTGTCCCAAATACTCAACAGCTACTCACTACTAGTGTCTTCACTCCAAAGAAACAAACAAAATGAACATAAAAAGGTCTCAGTTTTTCTCAGTGTAAACCATGAAGAAAAGAAATGTCAAAAATTTTCCAGGCGGGGAAAATATCCAGAGAGCTATATTTAGGAATTGTATTTCTTTCCAACCATGTATTTCTTTCTCCATCCTACTTCTACAGAGGAATATCTTCCCATTAGACCAACACGGAAGCAGCAGGGCTGGGAGATACCGTCAGGTACTGTCATCTGCAGACACTAGGAAAACCACAAAATATTGCCTGGAGCAGCAGACGCCTGCATTTAGATGGCTAGAGAGATTGAGGAGAAACAAGAGAAGGAAGGCTCAAGGGGAAGAAAAATGCAAGTAAAGATTCTGTGTTTAAGTTACTGAAGGACAAAGGGACTGAATCATGAGACGGTTAAAGAAAAATATAAATCTGAGTTCATATGTCTTTTCTGGGAGGTGTAAAAAGTGCAGAACAAGCAGGAATGTATGAATTTCTTTTTTCCTTGATTCTAGTCCACGTTCATGTTTCTGGTCTCAGAAATCTTGTCTCTTGCTGCGAATGAGGTGTTCCTGACAGAAGGAGTTTCACATTTTAGAAACGTTTAGCCTAGGGGTCTGAGCTAAAGTGAATATGAATCAATAATGCAAAGTGAAGAAAAGTAAATAATGAAATCAATGGAAAGACTCCCATCAAGTCTAGCACCCAGTGGAATACAGATCAGGCCATAAGGCATTAGGAATATATCCAGTGGGAGAAAATCCTGAAAGGAAAATGTATTTAGGAAAAAATATTTCATGTTTCTTAAAGCAACTAGGAGCTACGAAAGGCATTTAATGATCCTACACTGCAACACCCCTCGTGGTGTTCTAATGACTTACCTCACCAAGGGCCCAGATTCTGCCAAGGCTAGTAGAAATATGCTTCATTTGTCCAAGAGAGCAAATTGTTATGGGGGGGGGGATTATATTCCCTGATTGCTGTACATGTTGACAATAAACTCATATTTTCTGCTGATGAACATTTTTAAATTTAGTTTTCAAGGTAAAGGAAAAGAAAACATGCGGGCTTAGAAGTGCATCAGGTGGAATGTATAGAGGTCACAGCCTTTCTTTAACTTGTTGGTTTCTTCTCAAGAGTTTCCTTATATCAACACCTTAAAGAGGCCGAACAATTTATAATGGATGTTAAAAAAAAAAAAAAAAAGGATATGGGACTCATTTGAGAAAAGCTGGAAAGCTGGGCTGTGTGTAATTACAGGAAGTGAAAGAAAATGTATTGTAGGTGTAAAAATATTTCTACCTGTCATTCAAAAATACCTTTAATTACCCCTTTCTTTCACTGCCATTCTGCTTCCTGTTTTCCAGCACAGTAGAATTAAAAGAGCTTAGTCGGTTCCTTCAGATCATTTTCTGCCTGATCACAGCTTTTAGAGGATCCAGAATTTCCAGGTAGTTTTATGGTCAAGAATTACGTGAATGAGGGCTGCTTACCATCTGTGTTTCTTAGACAAAGAACTAAAGCACAGAGTACTTTAATGACTTGCACAAGGCATATGGGAAACCTGGGGCAGAACTGAAAAACAAACACGTCTCCCTAGCCAGCATTCAGCACTGTAACACCTAGACCACACTTTTCTCACTAACTTATTATCTCAAAAACGTCATAAGAAGGAAATTCTGATAAAACCAATAAACAATCACATAAGCTGTGCACTCTGTTCTGGGAAAAGTATGTTTTGCCCAGCACCTTCCCTCAGTCTTCAGTCAAAGGTCTGATGACCAAGGTGTTGGGAATCAAGAGCTCAGATCTGGCAAGGTGAAGTAGAGGAAAAGATTACATGTTCTTTAGTGCTGTGGTTCACCGAGGGTAAAAAAAAATTGCAGTAACTGTCCTCTGTGCTACCAGAACTGTTGAGGCTCCTTTGGAATTCTAGGGGTGGTTTCTAACTTCTTACTGTTTCCTAGTTCCAGACATCTCATTAGGGATAGGGGAAAAAGTGTTGACTGATAACTCTTTTGAAATTATAATGAAAAATTTGATTCTCTCTGAACCAATTAGATGCTACATGCCCTTCTACAGTTATTCTATCGAATAAAGATCTGCCTAAAGCAAAATTAGTCTAACACCTCTAAATGATAGTCAAGTGTGTTTTCTGTGTTGACTGAAGTTATCACAAACAAGAGATCTAGTCACGCTCCTAGCATCAATTTTTGTTCTACTGTCTTATGGAAATAGTTTTCTCCAAAACCGTAAGATCTCTCTGTTCATTTATTTGTACCCATTTCAAAGAAGGATGCTAATACTTTGGCAAGGATCCTGAAGTTGTTGTTCGCAATGAAGACTGCCCAATAGCTGGATGAGTTCAGATGATCTCTGCCTTTTTTTAATTCAAGGCTGAATAACATTATATTGTCCTTTGATGCTGGGCTATAAAACCATCTGTCCGTACAGTTGTTTCAGATTTCTCATTATTTCAGACTGCATACTATGTATTTGTTATTTTAAATTACAGTAGCTGTAATTCACACCCACTGGCATGAGAGATGCAAACTGAAAATTCTTAATGCCTGCTAAAGGTTGATGTGCTCAAGAGAGACCGAAAAGCATAAACAAGTTGGCATTAATGCCCTTGCCAGTGATTTTTTTACAGCAGGTGGGTTGAAACCTGTGCTTGCTGACGAAGGATGCATTAAATCATCACATCTAGAAGCCCTGACTCAACACCTCCCAATTTTAAGCCTTTGCTGGCCACTCCTGCAGCTCTAACACAGGGCACATGGTGTTTGTGCTGTGCTGCAACCTACCTGAAGACAATTGTGCTGCCACGGGACTCTCCACAGTGGTGGACACCAGCACAGGAGCTTGTGTGGACTGAGCTCCCAGAACTCTCCGGAATGACCAGAACAACTGAATACCCAAAACAGTCACAAAAAAAAGCTGACTTCCCATGAAAAACATTAATGTTTTTTTGAGAAATTTCTGCCATAGTCATAAACTAGTATGAAATGGCCTACAAATAAAAGGAAACATACATTGAAAGAAAACTGGAAATCGCAGAGGTTGGAAATCCCTATACAAGATCTGGACTTCTGGGATTTCCAACACAGCTCAAGGGCCACTGCCTTTGTCTTTCTCACCGACATCCTACCAAGACCCACCACAATGCCTGCCTGTCAAATTCACTGTACAGCAAGAACTTCCCATGAATTTAGCAAAAGAAAATATCATGCAACAGAAATCTGATACCTTGCTTCAACTTTCTTTTGCCTTTTCCAACAAATAGTGTAGAGAGGTGTTTTCACACATACTTGCATCAGGCTGGATCTCATCTACACTCAGGACTGTACTACTTTACTTCAAAATTGTTTTAGCCAAAATTAGTGCAAATAGTATTTAGAGATCTGTAGTGGCCTCCTTTCAATTTATTTAAAGCCCATTCGTAGTTATGTCCTGATGTTTGCCGAGACATCAACATAAGAAAGTGGTACTGTGATTTTACAGTACAACAGCAATTTTACGTTAACTTTATGTGCAATCGTTTCGCTCCACATTAAAGGCATGTCTTTGCTACAGAGCCTACCTTCTGCTCCCAAATGTGAGTTCTCCCTTCTGCATTAAAACTAGTCAATATGTGATAACACAGGACACCAAAAAGCTTGTTTTATTCTGCTGAGAAAAAGATCCATTCTGCTTACAAGCACAGGTGGCTCTATATTGCAATATACCATACAGTAGAGACATAGCCTAAAAAGTATCTTTGTAGCACTTAGGGGAACTCCGCTGAGACTTTGCATGGCCATAAGAATACCCACAAAGGGCATCCAGGCGAAATAGCTGTCATATTTTAAAAGGTGCAGCCTGAATTGTTCCATATGTATTTCCTTGCATGGATAAGCCTCTAATTCAATAAAATTTATACAGCCTCCTTCACTAACTCTCTAAATAATTTAAGAATTGCATTCATGGCAAGTAGGTTATTTATGGTTAGCAAAAACTTTTTCCTAACAAGAATAAACTAAGCGTGACAGAGACATGGGTTTAATTAAATCATAAGATCTCAGCTGTATTTAAACAAACAACACTATGTGCAACAGGCTTTCAGTGTTTAAAAGCTAGAGAGATTGGTGAGGTGTTCAGTAAACTACTTGTTGCTTCTGTTACTGAACTCTCAAGAGAGAAATCTTAAAAAAAAATAATACACATCTATGCAACACACCACTGCACTCAGTCAGTGGTATACTCTGCTTTAAAAATGGCATGAAAGTACTCAGCTGTAAATTGAGTGTTGGTGTCTCCTTCACTGACCATACCGATTCTCTGTAGCCTAGTGCTGTGACAGCAGAACAAGCAGGCGTGCGTGGACACTGCTTAAGGATGGCTCTTTTGTATCTAACGGTTCCCAGAACTTGCTCAAGGACACATCATCCTTGGAACACACAAATCCTAGTTCTGTCAAGTTTGGGGTCTCCATGGGTTCTCTGCCAAGTAATTGTCAGTCATGTAAGCTAAAAGCGTCTGGGGACACCATCAAAGATCAATGGGAACACAGAGATCCTTTGGCTGTCTCTTCCCTGAAGACTTACCTCCCTTCAGCTGTGGGTTTTCCCCACATCACATTCTGCTTTCATACGTCTCTGTGCACACGAAGGAGTGATCCAGTCATAACTTCCTGCAGTGGAGAACAGACCTGAGCTAGCTTGTACTGAGAACACAAGGCAACCTCAGTGAAACTGCAGGCAAGGCACGTCACAGCAAACGAACACTTGATAGCATTCCCAGGGACCCCACCAGGCTCTTCGACACTTGCGCCTTTGTATTATCACACTCACACTTCTGCTGTCATCTCAGGCTGCAAATAATCTATCTTCACACATATCTGCTCAACTTTTTCAATCACACTTTGCTCCGAGTTTTCCAGGCTTCACTTCTGTCTTGTTTTAATGCCACACTGCAGGACCCAGCAGCTCATCCTGCAGCCACCCAGCCTGGTCAGACCAGGCTCTCAGCACAGATTTCAGCCAAAAAGCGTAGAAAGCACTGATTAGGTCCCTAGAGAGTACAGCAACCTACATCGCTAACTAGCGCCTAGGACCAGACAGACCAGAAAACACTGAGCATGCAAAGTGAGAGCAGGGGAGCCCAGGGGTAAAAATCTGGGACCTAAAGCTGCTCTGAAGCAGCTCTGTGTCATGGTAGATTTACCCAGCTTCTGAGCACTGCCCTGGGCACACATACACAAACTCATCTATGGGGTCAGGAACACCCTTGCAGACCTCACATGTGAGAAGATCAGCTTCACTCCATTTTCAGTCCACACAGGGATGATACTCGTCTCAGAAATATCCATACTCCTGAATCACCAGTTCTTCTCTTTGGACTGAATCAAAATATAGCAGAGAGAAGATGATCTGCACAGGGCAGTGAAGGGAGAATAAAGCACATCATCAGGAAAAGGTATTATTGTGAAAGATTTAAGTGAGGTTTTACCCTCTAATTGTAGCTGTGGCTTCCTGAGTGGTCAAATAGTACATTGTCAGCTCACTTCTAGTCATCTACTTCCTTCGTCCTACTCCTATGCTGAAGATGCAAACAAGGGGAAGAATGTCATGCCACAATTGTAGTCTTACAGTGTTCAAACAGAAGATCATCTTTCTTATGGTTGCAAAGTAAAAATAACAAGCTTTATGTTTGTTATAAAAAATAATATGTCATAAAACAATATTAAATACACTGTCACCCAAATACCAAGTCATGTAAGTCTCCCAGGGAGATGCTGAGATCAGTTCGATCCACTATCAGAAAGTGATAAAATAGCATGTGTTTTGCTCAGTAAAAATTATAGGTGATCTCTGAAATTTCTTGGTAAGGCTAGCCTCTCTGCACTATCGTTGTAATTTGTCATTTTTATCCTGTCACTAACCCAGCAATCTGTTAAAGATGCAGAAAATTTCTCTTTACACAGATGGGAAAGAGCCTTGGTCCTACTTCATTGCCGGGACAGGACAACAACAGGAATGTCCTTCCCACAGTGGAAATCAGGCAGTTTGCAGCCAGCTTCTGCACCAGCCTTTCGAGAAGCGGGAGGCAGCTAATGCAGGAGCAGAAGGCACCCTGCCTTCCCTACCTCCGATCACTCTCAGCACCCTGTTCCTCTCACACCTACCTCTTTCCTCCCCCAGCCTGAAAGCAGACAGACCAAACCACAACACCATGCTGCGACACTGCTTGCAGCAAGCAAACGTGACCCACTGAGTTCCTGTGCTATGAGCTGCAGGATGCTCCATGTCCACGTCGTCTCCCACAGTCAGACAAGTGCTGAGGTGGGGCAGGGTGAGAAGGCAGCCAACACAGTAGGGCAGTTATGCTGCAGCACACTGACAAATATATTTACTAACATGTTGTTGCTTACCTGTGGGTAGAGCTCAAGAAAGACATGGCCTTCTGTCTTATATCCTGATCTGAAGTGGCTATGAAAAAAAAAGCGCTTTAAGTTTAGGAAAAGGATTGGTATTTCTGGAATTAAAACATTTATTAGAAAGTACAGTTATGTCATGTAGCTAAAAGCAAGTCTTCTTCCACTGTTAAGAAGCACACTGTCCCTTCAACCTGCAAACATAAAACATGAACTCTCAGTATTCTCAATTATCAGGAGCATCTTAAATCTTTGAGACTCAGGAATAAGCAACATGCCCATGCTCTTCATGAGGTATGCGACATTACGCATGAGGGTAGCACCTGCAAGACTTTTCAAATCTTGTCCCATCATTCGTCTCAGAAATATCCTGAGTAACTGGAGTTAAACATCAGGGAAAGATGCTCTTAATGAAATCTCTCTTGCACTGTTCCAAAGTTTGGTTTAAAATATAGACAGAAAATCTAGCGGGGCTTTGTATAATCTTCCCGTTCAAGTTGTTTAACTAATGCTATATATTCCAGTTTCCCCTTCTTTCCAATGTCTTTTTGCCATTTCCCATTGCTCTCTAGCATTTTGATCTTTAAATTTATAGCAAATCAGAAAGGTTGAGAAAATTAATCTGGCAATAAATTTTACTTTTATAAAAAAAAGAAAATGCATTCAAAACAAGCTAGAAAGGAAAATAAGGATGAAACTTTTTTCATAAACCAGAGTTTTTGGAGGTGGGGTGCTACTGAGGATTTTTGCACAGTGGCAAAGTAGCAACCAAAATCAATGAAATATAGGCAAAAATTTCCACCTGAGGACTGAAACTGTTGGTGGTCTCAAGTAAAAGACATTGACTAACAAAAAGATGAACTCTCATGAGACATTCAGGCATTCAGAGAGCCACTTTTGCCTTTTTTTAGAAATATATCAATGCAGATCTATACTTCACCTGTGTGAAAAGCAAAAATTAATTCCACATCAGTACTCCTGGATCAGCAAGTTTTTTCTTATTCCACTTATCTCTTGATGCTATCTTGTCTCATTTGCCCCCCACATCTTTAAAATAACTGCTTTTTAGCAATCTTTTTTTCTGATTAAGGAAAACACATGAAAAAAATGAATGCCCGCTAGTTTTACTGTGTAAAAGAGGCATCCATCACTTTATTTTCTGGCTGTTTTATATATGCTGACACAAAGTCAGCCTTATGTAGGCTCTAAGTTATTCATGAAGACAGTCTCATTTGCCCTAAACAATGCTCTGCTTTTAATTATATTGTTACAAAACAGCTGAACAACTCTCAGGAGCCCACTCCAAAATTCTAAAAAAATTACTTGGCTCAGCTAGGAATTCTCTTTTCGGCAAGGCTGTATCTCCTATATAGAGAGATAGATATGTAACTGAAGACACAGAAGATAGATTTGACAGTATCCACTTTCTGACTGTTGTTGCATCAGAGATGTAGTTGCTTCTGTGTGCTCCTTCCTCAAAAGCAAAAACAAATATCGCTCTTAAAAAAAAATAATAAAAAAAAAATTGACCTTGTTTCTTCCTGTGTGCTTTAACTCTGAATCCTATATGCCCAGGCCATATAGTCCTCACTGCTATAAAAGGTGTTCAAATCTTGTACTTATGTTTATTTCAGTTTATTTCCTCCCAGATCTTTATCTGGATATGTGAATGGTGTACCTTAAAGATACAATGGTATGTACTCGCTCCATCTGTATAGTAGGGCAGGGGTCTTTTTACTACATGCCCCATAGTCCTATTTCCCAAATACTACAGGTGTGCTGGAGCTCTGATTTTCTTGGAAAGAAGACTACAGCAAAAGAGGGGTGAAGTGTGAGCATAAGCATCCCTCAGTGTAGGGCTACGAGGATGATCAGAGGGCTGGAGCACCTGCCCTGTGAGGAAGGGCTGCGAGAGCTGGGCCTCTTCAGCCTGGGGAAGAGAAGGCTGAGGGGGGATCTGATCAATGTGTACAAGTACCTGAAGGGAGGGTGTCAAGGGGACGGGGACAAACTCTTTCCAGTTGTCCCACGTGACAGGACAAGAGGCAATGGGCAGAAACTGAAGCACAGGAAGTTCCGCCTGAGCGTGAGGGGGGATTTCTTCCCTGTGAGAGTGACGGAGCCCTGGCACAGGTTGCCCAGAGAGGTGGTGGAGTCTCCTTCTGTGGAGATCTTCAAGGCCTGCCTGGATGCAACCCTGTCTACCATGCTTTGGGTGACCCTGCAGAGGAGGGAGGTTGGACTAGATGATCTCCAGAGGTCCCTTCCATCCTTACTGATTCTGTGATTCTATGATCCCAGCTCACACCTGAACCGGTGAGCGAGGAAGAGTTCTTGGATGTACCCAGGCTTGCTCTTTCCATGTGTTTCACTGTTATTTAGGATACCAAGGAAGAATAAACAATAATTTATTAGGTAAAGGTTCTTTTAATCTGTGTGGGACTGTCATCTTGCTCAGGCTATGTTAAGCCTGATAGTGAACAATCTGTTCTCTGTAATTGCAGATATGTTAAAAATAAAAGATCTAACTTAAATTCTTTTTTTTTTAGCTGAAAGCTGTGACCTAAGTCTTAGTAAAACACTTTGATAACATTTTGCCTTCTTATAATTCATTCAGAATGGTAATGTAATGAGCAGTAAATTAAAATAAACTGAAGACTGAGCTGTTGGATTCTTAAAGCAGAATATTCACTCAAAGCCTCTCTCTATAGACCTATAATGCAAGAGAAAAATAGATTGACCAATTAGTTACAAGTCTAAAAACTGATTCTGATGTTATGCTTATGTTTTGTTTTCACTGCATTATCTCAGCTTTAAATTCAGCTCTGCAAAGTTACCTTCTGATTAGAACATGCCAGAATTAGATTAAATTACTTTTCATTAATATAGTGATTAGAAACTTCATATAAGGCCCAGTGCTTATTCCTAAAGATTTTCTGAATTTTTAAAATCTTATTTTTAATCATATCTTAAAGGCATCACTTCAAAAACACTAAATATATTATAATATAAAAATTAATATTACATTATAAATAATTTCTAAAGAGTGCAATCTTGCTAAACTTTTTGAATTAAATGTTTAAATTGTATTACAGTTCAGAGCTCAGATTAGCTGTCTTGTTCTTTTAGTCATTGTTGATATAGAGAAGATGGAATTGCGTATTTCTAATAATCCACTTTTAACTCCAAATGATATTCTCTGATTACTTAGACCACTGACAATTAGACACTGAGATTCATGGTTATACTATAGGGAAGTTTATTTACTCTTAATTCCAATTTTTTGCCCAAACCTCCTTAGCTGTTCACTGGTTTCCAATGAAACAGTCTCAGATATTCTAGCAATTAGCAATTCAGTGTGTCCTACCATCTTATATACTACAAAAATCATTTTTTCCATTTAAAAACTGTGCCTTGTGCTTCATATAAAGTCATTATAATTGCAAATAATAAAAAATATATTCTACTGTTAAATATTCTACCTCTCCACACCCAATGCAAAAGCAACATATAGCACTTTCCCAAGAAAACACTTGGGAGGCAGAAACTTAGCCTGACATATTCCTACCTCAGCAAAGCCTTTAGGAACACATTTGACTGTGTATTTGAAACAAGGAACATGATCAAAAGTTTTCGTGAATCAGGGCCAAGCAGATAAGTAGTCATCACTGTGAAGTGATGAGTAAGCATTGTACATTTACTCTGCCATAAATGTTAACTTTCAAATCACAAAAGGCATGTGAAAATCACCTTTGTAAAATCAAAGAAAAAAACATCAAAGTCCAGGTACTAAATAATAAATCCACCAGGGATTCAAATGACTGTTAAACGGTAGCAGAGTCTGAAATTTTAATCTCTAGGTCACCCATTCAAATCAAGTTAAATCTAGTAATATAAGGTTATTGCTATTTAATGACAGCTTCTTGATCAAGCAAAAAGAGTACATTCAAAGGTAGCCTTTAAGAAACCCAGAAAACAGCGGGTGTCCAGTAATTTCAAAGAGAAGACACTTTTGTTGATTTTAGTCACAAAATATCAATAATTTTCCCCACATTAACTGTAAAGTTATAACAGTATTACATTTGAATAAGTTGAGACATTTTCCTGTTGGATTGTGCTAACTTATCTCAGTTTCTCTGTGTACAAAGCTTCTGTTCCACGGAGCACTGCGCAGGAGTGGCTTTATAGAAAGGGCTTTTGTAGAAGACAGAAATTATTTTGTGAAGGTGATATAAGAAGCAGTGGTTCAAGGAGAAGGGAAAACACTCTAGGAAACTTGGGGCTGACTTTTTTCATCAGTTTTCAGAAAGCTTTTACTACCCAGATTGGACATTTCAGAGCATGTGGACACTTCCATATGAGAAGGAATATAGCAGGTGTTATATTACGTCTTTATATGGTTAAAAATCTTTACAGAGGTGAAAGGCGAAGGATGGTCAGGACAATAGGCTTCTTCTCCAACAAGGGCCAGATGTATACCTTTGGAGAAGAAAGGTCATCTACCAGCATTACAGTCAGAAACACTGGTAATGAGCTGCAGCTAGATTTCTTCTCAGTGCAGCTCACCTTAGCCTTCGAGTCAGCTCTGTGATAGGAACCTGTCAGAGTGTAATTCAGTTACTTTTCATGAATGCAGTGACTGGAAACCACATACAAAACCTAATGTTTTACTCCGTACCTGTAAGAGGATTGTAAGAGAGGAAAGCTTGTTTTCCCTAGTAATTCTTACTTTATGAACAAGGATACAGACCTACTAGCATGTCTTGTTGTCAAGCCAGACTGCTCTCTCTTGACATTATATAGCAGCTCATTCCCTTGCCTGCTTCTCCATCTGATTCAGAAAGTGAACTCTCAAGAGCTTTCCTACACCTCCAGAAGAAACCATAGGTGCTTATCTGCTGCCTTTTGTGATTATCACAGTGATTGCACTGTAAGACAGAGAGGGGTGTTCACCACTTTAGGGTGGAGTTATCTCTATTGCTGATAGAGAGAGATCATTTCTTCTAGGAGAGATTCAGAACAAAAGCTCAAGGTGACTGTTCCTTATTACACCCGAAAGGGCTTATCTGTCTCCAGGGACCACAGGGGAGTCCATGAAAATGTTTCTAGACTAATGTTAGCCTTTGAGAATAGCCTCTAAAGTGCATCCTTTTCTATTATTTCTATTTTCTTTGTTGAGCGGTCAAAATAGGAAAGCTTGACTATCCAGTGTCTATTTTGTTTTGTAGTTCTGTAGTTTTTCGATAGATTTAATGGCAACAAATTATCTTCATAACATTTTGGGGGGTGGGAGGATTGATCTTTACTGGACTATTTATTGCCTTGAACACCTAAATTATAGACAAGAAGAATAATAAAGGACAACAAAAGAAGTTTCATTTTAATGGCCAAATTAATAGTATCACCTTAAGAGACAAATTTTCCTAAGATACCAAGATTCAGACCATTTTACAGAATCAAAGCTCTAAACCAACCACTTCCACTTCACCTAAAAATAGCTAGAAGCTATTTTGGACCACAGAGCACAATCAAATACTTCCTGTGATAGATACCCCTAGGTTTGATAGCATTCCACATTGATTGGAGATTCTCAGCAGCCTTTTATCCTATTTTAGTAGAACAGCCTTGAGGCAACAAAGGCATAAGGATCACTAAGGCAAGGCAAAAGAAAGAGGGGAGCAGTTTTCTTGGCCGCCTCTACATGGACACAAAGAAGAAGCTGGAAATTCAGTGGGATCACAGATCAGGACTTGGTTCAGAACCACTCAGGAAAGGCTTGTGCATAAGTTTTCCTCTTCTCAATGTGTTTCTTCACTTATTAGCATTATTTCAGTCCTGTGTTGTAACACACCCGGAAAACTCATCTTCATCAAGGCCCAAAGAGTAGACCCCTCTCGTTCAGTACTTGAGGCTGAGTGAAACTGGGACACATATTCTCGGTCAGTTGAGAGCATCACAGTCCAGCCTCAGGATCCCTTTTGATGACTAAAATCAACCTGAGTATAACTGATTGCAGAATTAGATTTATGTTTGTAAATATCTGAATTCTGCACTTAAAAAAAAAGTGCTTGACAACTTTTCACAGTTTTATGACTTTGAATAATGTCTACAGTAGAGATTTTTAGTGACAAGTTATAACTAATTGTTTTCAGTATAGTTCAGCATAGTATAGGATAACTTATTTAAATCCTTTTTTCATTATCATTAAAAATAGAAAACAAATGAAAATCAATGTTTTGTATTGTATTGCTTTATAACAAAATAATTTGTTGAACAAGTCAAGGGAAAAGAGGGAAAAAGTGAGAAAAAAGGACATCTTAGGAGGGGCCAATACCACCCTTGGGGACAAGGCAATGCAAGAATAATTTAATCTCTCAAAACTATTTTAAGAACCTAAACTTAACCAAAAAAAAATGAAGTCTCTTTAGTGATACCTTGCTGAGCAAATAATTCATTCAAAGAGCTATGTTCTTTTCTATAACTTTTGTTTTGTTCCTGTGGGAAACATTTAGGCAGGACTTATTGTCTCTGTCAGATCTGTACAGATATTATAGGAGAGAAATTTTAGTACTGGACAGTTGTCACCTCATGAGTCTTTCACTAGCATCAGTCTAACATCCAGTAAAGGCAAAGAACATGGCAATGAAGTGGTAAAGGTAACTTGAAAATGTATGACTTGAAACTGGGATAATAATGGTTCTTCAAGTGAAATATATCTTTGTAATTTTGTAAAATTATTCATATATCATTTTATTACTGTTATATTAATAGCTGGCTGGTATTTTCTAATTTTTAAGCTATTTTTTTTGCCCTATTCCCAGATGCTTAGACTCTCTTTGCTGCTAGGTCTAGTTCTATACCTCTTAATGACAGGCAGTTCGGATTAAATCACTTCAGTTAAAAAATTGAAGAAAAGAAAAGGATAAGGGACATTAGACTGACCTGACACAGGATGCAACCCAACAACTTATATTTATGGATTCATTTAGCATATCCACCCATCCTGTTTTGGGAAGGACAGTAGAGTAACACATTTTAGGCTAATGCATTAAACAAAAGCAATTGATTTAGATTTCCTTGTTTTTAATATTATATGTCTGTTTTGCATATACTTTTACATATTCATCATATTATTTTCTTCACTCCATTAATCATTCATTAGTCACTTCACAGACTAGCATGGTAGCAACCCTGCTGCCCTGATGGTTTAACCTCCAAGCAATATTTATAAACAGATACTGTTGTTGGGAACAGCACTCCTCCTACATGAATTTTTTTGGTCAAGGCTTCTTGAGCAAATGCCTGACACTCCATTACACAGATTATTTCCACAATTGACTAAAATAAGACAGAATTAGGTAATATCAAATAGCAATAATGGCAATAAAACTGGCCCTAAATAAGACCTCAATCATAATTTGGAAAGTGCCTCACATGCATACCCTTAGCTTTCAGTTGCTTCTGAGCAGGCCACATATGTGATGAACTGAGGAACGTGGGTCGTCTTGTTATATTTACATTGCTCTGTTGGTCTCCATGGCTGTAGCTACACAATCTCATTACCTTGCCCTGACCGAGTTTCCTCACTAGAAAGCCGTGCAGCAATCTTATGCCTAGCTGGCCTTTATAAACTGGCCACTCAGCTGCACAAACAACAGGGGGATTTTCCTAATCCTAGTTCCCGCTGTACACACACATCCTAGGTTTCTCCAAGAAAGACAGTCAGTAGTTGTTACATTGCAATGACAGCAAGAGAGTGAGTCTGCTTTGCTCCCACATAGACAAAGAGAAAGCTGCCTGGATGAACTGTCCTGATTACATTATGTATACTTTCCCTGGTCACTGGGCACTGTTTTGGTCAACTTCTAGGTGATCACAGGGCAATGAGGCCAAGAAATGCTTGTGTGTGGTAGGAGGTAGGGCTAGCTCTTTTAAGGCCTCCTTCTTGCCTATGGCTGGTGCAAGAGATGATTATAAAGGTATCTTCTCCTGGACAATAAAACGGGCTTTAACTATAGCTGGCAACAAATATCTTCTGAGACTATCTTATCTCCTGATGTAATGCCTCAGGGATGGATTTTTGTTCCCAGATGCCTGCTTTCTCTTCATTATTTTTCCTTCCACATACATACAGCCCCAAGAACTGCTCTCCACCTTCATACTTTCAGCAGCCCATATTCTTGGACAAACAATCCATATTTGTGTTGTCAGTCTTCAATGTTCATGGACCCGGCCTGTTGTTTCACTCCATGGAAGATAGCAGTTGGAAGTTGCAGGACATGTCCATGGGGGTAGATCCAGTCTGGTCAAGGGTAATGTCTACTTCTGCAGAGGCTAAATGAGGATGAGAGGGTGTCAACAGCCTGGCCTATCAGCATGACTGGGTATAGGGATGCACTGGCTCTGTGGCCGTAGGCAATCTGTAACCTGTAAATCTGGCACTAGTCCACATCCCTTAATCTCCCACTTTAGTTAGGAGGTGCTCATGGGCAATGGCTTAAATGATGCTGTGGCTGTTGCATGGGACCACAGGATGGCACAAACACATCAATGAGTGCTAAGGCCTTGCCAGAAGGACCTTTGTGTTACAGGTGTGGTCCACAAGTTATTTTATGGAGGTATCTCTGGAGCCCACAGTAGGACTGGTGAGAGGACGAGTCAGCACAAGGTTTCCCCAGTGCAGCAGCTCATTTGAAGATTTAACAAATCAGCACAGCCTTGGTCAGAAAGTAGTTTCTTAACTTTCTTTCAACTATATTCAAAATTCTTTGGAAATTTGCAAATATTCTGACACAGCTTCAGCAAATCGGGTGTTACATTTTTGTAGTGTTGTATAAAAGGTTTTCTGCTAAAATTCTGAGGTAAGCATTTGACTATCAATCTTTCTAGCCTCCTGAGTCCCACATTAGCAAATCATCACTAAAAAAAGGTCAAACAGAGGAGTAAAAAGGGAGGTTAAAGGAGGCAGAAAATCTGTCTTTAAAGAGGCATGGCAAGGTTGCAGTAAGAGAGTGTGACACCAAATCTGTTCTGATAAAGTCCTTTCAGGACAACTCCATCTGGTTTTTCAAAAGCAGTATGTTCCAGCTCTCATAGAAGGAATTGGATAAGTCATGTCAGCTTGAATCATTACAGAAACACGATTTTTCCCTACCTGCTAGGTAGGATAGATTTATTCTTTATTACACTCCGAATAGAGAGAAGGATAAATTACTTGCAGTTGCTTAAATGCTATGTGGTTAGCTTTGTTGTCTATCAGGAAATACACCTTACAGAAAAAGAAAAAAAAATCCTAATTTTAAAGATCTGTGTCACAGCAGTTTGCAAATCAATGCTTTTCTACCATAGATCAAACCCTAAGCTGTGTGCCTCTGCACTAACTTTTAGGGTAAAAAAGCAGAAGAGTAAGGTAAAACCTAGATTTAATAGGTGATTTTAAGAGCATGATGACCTTACTCAGATGCTTCATCTTGTTCTGCTTGGAATTTGTCCTCTGAGTTCATGTACGTATGTTAACAATTAACTTATTTTGCCATGTCTCATCTGTTGATTCAAATACACAAGGAGAAAGATATGCCATATTGTTTTCATTTGAGCAGAACAGTTTATACCAATGACGAATCAAAAAATAATTTTGATAATAAGGAATAGAATATGATTTTTCACAGTATAGCCAGTTATTGGTTAGTCTGAGAAAATGTTAGATATTGTATCTTACAGTAGATATATTGTCTAAATATACTGATGTTCAGCCACTGTCAGAAAGACCAAATATTCACTTTTCAGGTTTACAGTTACCCACTAGGTTTATTCATAAAGACAATGGCAGGTTCCCATCCCACTGATAAGAAAGGTAAAAGAAACAGTATAGAAGAGAAATAGAGAAATATACAAAAAGGCAGAAAGCTAAAAAGAGCTTAGAGAGCCTTCTCCCAACTTGCAGATTTGATTTAGATAGAAAAATTCACCCTCTCTCGAGATAACATGCATATGCAGTCCCTTTTTATCCTTTCAAGCACCTTGCATACATCAAGACCTCCATGCCACAGATATCAGTCCAAAAGGGAAAAGTCCATCCTACAGTCTTCATCAGTTTCTTTGAGCCATGAGGGTTTTCCTAAGAAACATTTGCTTCTGATTATCTTCAATTATCTTCCCTTTTCAGCCTTAGGTATTTTCCTGAGTCTTATCTTAAACAGAAATACACCTGTCCTAATGCTACTTGCTGCTAATTCACTGTTGTCATTCTTGAGTTTGTCTATGATCCCATGCTGCCTGGTGCTTTTAGGGGTACCTAAAGCATCCAAGATGCCTCAAAGTCAGGAAAGTAGCAGATACTGCAAGCTCAGGGCTGTGACAACGGACCAGAGCAAGAGATGACACTGAGGCAATGCAGCCGTCAATAAAGCAGAAGGCACACGGACCACTGGATGTATGTGGAGGAGAAAGAAGACCTTCCCTTCAGGAAGACAGCCAAAAAAATGAAATGAACCAGAACTGGTCCAGAAGGCATTGTCAGTGGTGCGCTGCAAGTCCTTGGACTAGTAACTGAGCACTAGTAAACTAGGAGACGAATTTAATTTCTAAGGAAAACAGAGCAAAGTTTTGCACTCGAAAGCATTTCATCCAAGGATAGCAAAGCAAATTCCATACGTTAGGTCTCACTGTGAAATAGGTTAGCTGTTACTATACAGCTAGGAAAATAAGGCTCGCCATCATACAGACAAATAATGTGAAAGCCATTCCTTTTAGCTAGGTTTTCAATAAGAACCCAATTTAGCAAATCGGCAGAGTAAAGGTCAGATTAGTTGTAATTTTTTTCTGCATTATTTGGTCCAAGCAGTGAATCAAACAAGGGAGTTCCAGTAGGATAAAAAATCGGTTTTGAACTGAGGCTGAAAGTCTTGGACTTCATTTAGAAAAGACAAATAATTCCCAGCTGTGCAAGGCCCGAGCAGACATACACATGAAGACACCAGCTAAGAGCCACTGCTCTATGAATGACTGTAGCAAGGAACACTCATGCAGACTGTCAGGTGCTGGCTGGGCACGTATGACCTATTTTTACTACATGTCAAGGTAGGTCAGATCACAAAAGGCACAGACAGGAAAATAATAATAATTAAAAACAAATTTCTCAATCATCAGAAGACATTTATGGTTTAGGATATGAAAACCTGTGAAGCAGTGATGGAACTAGACTTAACAATTCTGGACAAAGTCTATGAAAAGGAAACAGGTAGTGATCTTAATTAGAAGCACTGGAAAAAGCTGCATCACTTACCTCGTATGACAAAGATAGTAAGAGGTAGAATATTTTCAATAGGTAATACTAAGTAAGTAAGTAAATAACCTCTACTGCTCATAACCCAAAGCCACTTAAGACTTACAGAAAGAGAAACTGGCTTTGAAAGAAGACTCAAAAATAAAGTCAAGTAAAGCCTCCTTCAGTTAGGGTACAGTCAACAAGCCTCGTCTGAACTTGTCCAACTAAAATGTTCTGTTGAGCAAAATTAACACATCTAGTTAGGGAAATAGCCATTGGGAGGAAAGAAGCACAAGGACACCATTTAAAATAATAATTGAGGGCTATTTACATAATCCACATGGCATCACGCATGGTCGGGGTGATAAAAGCTCTGGAATATTTTCAGCTTTGGGTTTTATGAAATAGCCAAGGATCCATTAAATATGAAATTAAAATCTTGTGCAAACCAACTACTTCTAATATAAAGAAATGAATGAACAATTTGCAGTGTCCTCTGTTTTTAAGATCATCTCCTGATTCTTTCCATCATCTATTATAGTATATTTTTCTCCCTGTACAGTAAGTCAAAGTAATTCAGTTATATAAGTTCCCTTTAGCAGGTTAGTAATCTCCACCTCAAAGAATCATTACCACTTTTCCTTGGGGTATTTCCTAAAATAGTCAGCTCTAGTTTGCAGCCAAGAGGTCCAGATATTCCCATGAAATGGCTGCCAAATATAGCTGTCAAATGACCATAAAACCCAGCTCCAATGCCCATGTCTCATTCTCTACCAACACCTCTCCCCTCTTGGGTGGCTCTGGTTCAGGAAAATGATGCCGCTTTGGAAAAGAAAACAAGTCTGCTTCTGAAGAGCCCTCTCACAAGCTTTTTTTCTTCGTTCCTTGTCTTTATTTAATCTTGGTAGAGTAAACTCCAATTTTATACATGTGTATGTGATATACAAACTTCATAATAGCCCGGAAAGGGTGGTTGGGAGAAAACAGGTATTACAAACACTTGCAGTGCTAGCTTAAGGTATTTTAGTTCTCCTGGAGACAATTAAGACTAAATGAAAACACAGTAGTACATTGTTTTCAATCATTCACAGTCCACTGAGCTTTTTCCCCTAAGTATATTCTAGTTTTTGGCCTTTTACCTTTGCTGAGAATTCTGCTTGTACAAATGGAAGAATGGAAGTAAAGGAACATAAAATCCTTTATGTAATACTAGTCTCTTGAATTCTGAGGGACAAGGAAGGGGGATTGAGGTCTGAAAGCATCTTTGTCCTTAAATTCTGTAAGAAAAATTCCATGAGATGCCTATCTGAGTCTTAAATGGTGAAATACCATAAAAAGCTAACCTCCCGTTTCCCAGAATGGTGGCTAAAATTATTTTAAAGGACATGAACAGTGGAAAGACGTTCTGGAAAGACAGAGATATACAGACATCAAATATATCTGTATAGCTGTGAAAAGGAACAGAAAAGCCTGTAACTCTTTTCCTTTCCTTTATTTCCATGCCACTCCCGTGCACATGAAACACCGTTGCTTTGTTTACTTGCTCTGACAGAGTGCAGAGTCTATAACAAAAGTAATAAAAAAAAAAAAGAGAGAAAGAGATGAAAGGCAAGTAGCAACTCAAGTGTAATGGTGTCAAAGATGCCAGCTGGGGTATGCTAGCTTCCTACTAGTACTGCACACTATCCTGCAAGTGATCAGAGTTCAAATCTTGGACTCACACATGTTGCAATTAGCTAAATGTTGAAGAAAATGATTTATATCTTTCATGCTTTTCTAGAAAAAAAAAATCAAATACCTTTTTGTGGTAGAATGTCTTGCAGATCCTGTCTTGCAACGTCCAGAATCTCAGGGAAGAGATAAGGGGCAGAGCGTCTGTAAAGGGATGCTTAGCTGGACAGTGTTGGTGAATCTTCCTGATAGGCAGTGAAACATTTAGAGAGCGACCTGTATTTGGAGAAACCTTCCTCAAGGGGGAACGGAAAGAGTGAGGAAGGGTAATTCCAAAGATAGTGGGAGGAAAAGGAACTTTAAAAGCATTAATGGGCCATGCCGGAAAAGGGTCAAAGGAGTGGAGTAAGAAGTTTTGCAAGCTTACAGCTTCATACTATTGCTACATTTCAACAGTATTTATGAAGTTTGGATATTAGCCACATTCATTGCATGCATTTAATTAGAGGAAATCTTTGGGAAAGTCTGTCACAGATTTTTTTTTTTTCCACTTCTGCTTTTCCTCCTCAAAGCAGGAGGCCAACACTCATCCCATAAGGAAGGGGCTAAGCTGATGTCTCTGCAGCTCTGAGGTTAGTGCCAAAGATCCTTTGGGAGTGGAGTGTCCTCACTCCGGGGCTTTCGAGTTATACTCCCTCGTTGAAAACTTCTCTCCTCTTTGCCCTCTGAGCGCTACACTCCTTTCTACATTGTAGCACCTCTTCGAAAGGAAGGGTGGGGAATGCACTTGCTCTCTAGGACACTCTACTGAAAGACAAAAGAAGTGAGCTTGGACCCTCCAGACTATGAATAACTTCCTGAGCAAGTGTTACAGCCACAAGTCTGCTAAGCAAACAGTCAATATTTCTTTATTCTGAGATCTTAAAGAGAAGCATGAGACAATCCTTGTACTCTTAGGACTGAAGATCAAGTGACGTTTTTGTGGCTGTGAATCACACTTTCCATACACATTGAACTCAGAACAGCAGCCAAGTGCCAAAATCTGAGAGACTGAGAGCATTTCATACGCATCTGGTCTTCAAATGGCCAGAGCCTCCTTCAAAACTGCATGTTGGGTGCTACAAAATGTGCTTGTAAGCCCTGTGAACCCGAAGTCTATGTCACACTGCTCACCCTATAAAGAACTGAGCATCTAACTTGGCTTTGAGAATTACATTCCAAAAGACAAGGCCACAGTGTCTCTGAATGTATGGACATAAGTATTATGCTTTAAATGAAGGTGTCAATTATTTTTTAAAAGTAGTCTTAACCAGAACTGATACCATAAACCCCTTGTAAGAGAGTGGTAGTATAACAAACTCCTCATCTAAAAGAGATCAATATCTCTGCCTCAGCTAAATGTGATTAAAAAAATGGGCCAACTGTTAATATCGCCTATATCTGTTATATATATCTTTTAAAACTTGCAATCTAATTAATTTCCTATCACAAGGCAAGATCTAAGGCTAGAAACACTCTGAATTAGGTATAGCTGGTTAAAAAAAAATACAGCAAAAGAGACTTAAGAGGTATTTTTTCCAGCCCCTTCAGTCAATATGCAGCCAATTTGCCTACTTACAGAAAAATGCCTTCTCCCTTCATTATTCAAATTTCCCTCTCACCACCTCTCACTCAGCAGTTCTACCTTTCTATAAATGCCCACCCTGTGCGTGACCACCAGAAAATCCCACCACCGAACCCGTACAACAGGCATTTGCCTCTGCAGAGGGAGGCAGACCTACAGCGCAGCATTTTCTTGGCATAACCAGACTGGATCAGGCCCAACCTCACCCAGCCGGGCAAAATACTTGCCTGAAGACTTCTTTTTTCCCCCCTTTTAGCTGATGTCATCCAGGAGATAATGCAGCTCAATTAGCACCCAAAAATAAATAAAAAAATAAGGATAAGGAAAAGAAAAAGAAAAACCTTGTCAGCCTGCTCAGTGTTTCCTCTAGGTGGATATGCTAACAAAGCTGTATCAAGGCTTTCCCCGTGCAAACCTGGGGTGCAGGCAGCTAGGCTTTTCACTGCCATCCTTAGGAGATTATCGCAAACATCAGGCTTAATTTGTTCACAGTTTATTCTGATTATTTGACACTATATAAGTACCTAGGGACATGGATTAACTTTATAGCTGCATTGCCTGTTTGATACAGCCAGCAGAAACTCTGAGGATGCACGACCCACAGCTCCACTGCTTATTTTACACATTTTTCTTCAACTGCACGCTATATTTTAATGTTCGTGGAATATTTTGCAGGGTTCTTTGTTTTGGCTGAAGTAAATTGTTGAAGAAAAAACAAGGGACTTGTATAGTGATGTTGGGTTGAGGCTTTTTTTTTTTTTTTTTTGTTCTTTTTAGTCTCCGCTGCCCCAGTCTTGTGAACAATTATGTGTGTGAGTAACTTTACATGCATGAATAGTCCCACTGAATAGTTCCCACATGACTTTGCCAGTAACTATTTGTAGCATTAGGTGTTAACAATAGGAAAACTCTGCATACAAAATTTAGGGATCTGTTTAATGGAGGAGTCTCCCTTTAGGGCCTTGATTATTGCTGTCCTTGAAATGATCACCTCCCCGCACAGGCTAGATTATTTTAACAATTTCTATCTTTGCACAGAACACACTTGCAGTTGCTTCCCACACACTCGGGAAATAAGCAGGGTGTCCCAAAGACAGCGATGAGGATGGCAGCGAAACTGCACGGGTTCGCATTTAACCCCCTAGCACTCACCTCTGGACACGCGCTTCAGTTCAGGAAAAGGAGATGCGGGAGCAGGACCCCACGCGATGGTGTTTTCAACTATTACATTAGCTCATGCAGCGCTATAGAAATATGGCAGCCTACGGAAGTCCTTCAAAACACTGAAGAAAGGCACTAATTCCAGCAATAAATTCTGCCCCCAAATATCATCACATAAATAGTGATGAGTTTTGAGGGCAGTATGTGAAAATATTATATCCCACATACGCAGTGATTGAAACAGAACAAACTCGATGAAGCCGAGAGTGGTATTTCACCATCTAGGAAGCTTTTTCGTTAGTCGACTGTCTTTCAAGAGCTAAACTGCATATTTGCTATCTTAAAATGTTGCTTTAAAGAAAGAAAAGAACACACAGATTTTTATCTCCTTTTTCCAAGCAGTCTGAATTCTTCAGTCCTAAATGGTTTTATCTTGGCACAGCTATTGGCTGCGTTACACATTTCTGGGAAATGCATGTCAATACCATGGTGTTCATTGTTCAGTTCCTACCTAAAAGTGGGGGAATGCAATTCACAAAAAAAAAAAAGAAAAAAAAAAGAAAGAAAAAAAGGATTTAAAAGAAAAAATGGAGTAAAAAAATAAAGGAAACAGTGATTTTTCTGGATGCCAAATTGGGCCCCTGATCCTTCAACTTTGGTTATAATTCTGAAATTTTATGCAAGCATTTGCTGGTATACTTAAGGGAGTTTGCAGGACTCAGTCCAACATTTGTGTGTAACCATCTCTCCTAAACCTGCTTTTAATTAATCTATTACATATTCCAACTTCTAAAGAATGGGATTTAGAAAAGCACTGGGCAGCAGCCTTGCTTTATTCCTATTAAGTCAATGGTAAAACTCCCCCTAATTCTTCTGGGAGCAGAATTAGGCCCACACTAAGCCCATTTTCAAAACTGAGTCTTTACAGCTTTATGCAGTGCCTTTCCCTGCCCTTCTTAAAGCACAGACTTCCCTCTACCGTTTTTTTTTTTTCCTCATGCAAAATAAAGTAATGCAAATACACAAACAAACCAACCTCAGCATCATAACTTCTGGGAACAACCCATCTCACTTTTCTTTCTGATTTTGTGGCTCCCCTTCTGGAGGAAACATTAAAATAAGTTTACTGCTGCTCAGCTGTGTCAAAGTCTAGGTAAGTGCCAAATAAGTTCCCCCAAAGTTTTGAGATAAACCTCTGGGTATTGGCTGGATTCCCTTTCCCAGTTAAAGCAACCCAGCATTTTACTGTGGCTGTTTCCCTGCTTATTACATCCTCCCTGTTCATTCTATTACTCTGAAGCATGAGCAAAATAATAAATTTGTTTTTTTTTTTTTGTTTTTGGGGGGGGGGGGAACTTTAGCTCTCATGCAAAGCTTGGGGAGCTTGGATGCAGGAATTTGATTAGCTGTCAAAAACCACATTTCCTTGTGCCAACATGTGTTGTTTTTCCATGTGCATCAGCATAGATAAAAAGCCAAATTTTCACGCTTGTGCAGATACAGTCTCCCTACTTCCTATCAAAAAAACATACCTTTTCACCATCAGGGAAAAAAAGAAGAAAAACCTTTTTCTTACAAAAAATGTGGCTCCTTCTAGAATAGTGCATGGGGAATTTCTCCCAGCCCTGCCCGGCTGCCTGGCCCTGCTCATCTGGGTAGGTGTGAGGTTGCTGCCTTCCCCTGTGCTGCCCCTAGGTGTGTGTGAGCACGCTAGCCTGTGTGTGTGTACATGTGCGTACATGTGTGTGTGCACGTGCATGCATGTATACATGTGTGCACAGGTGCGCTCATGTGTGTGCATGTGCGTGTGCCTGGGGGGGGTTGTGCTTGTGCATGTGCACGCACGTGTCTCCATGTGGTTTTGCACGCATGAGTGGGCCTCTATGTGGGGGCATGTGCATGTGCGTGTGCACGTTTGCACGTGAAGGCCTGCGTGCGGGCTTGTGTGTGTGTGCATGCACAGATATGTATGCACATCCGTGTGGGGGCACGCACACGCGTGTGTGCACCCGCTTGCGGCACGTGTGTGCGTACGTCAGCTTGCACACCTGGGTGGGGGGCACACGTGTGTGCGCACATGTGTGTGCACGTGGGGGCCCCCCGGCAACACCTGGGCGGCCGAGCGGGCCTCGCCGAGCGCCCCGCCCCGAGGCGGGGACGGTCCCCGCGCGCCAGCACGCGGAGCTCCCGCCCGCGGGCGCGCAGCCCCCACGCGCGGCGCGGCTTGGCCCCGCCCCCGCGCGGAGGCCCCGCCCCCCTCGCCCGGAGGCCCCGCCCCGCCCCGCCCGCGGCCGCCGGGCAGTTCCGCGCGGGCGGAGCGGCAGCAGCATGGGCCGGAGCTGACAGCGCCCGCCCCGCACACGCCGAGCGGGCCAGCGCCGCCGCCGCGAAGGGAAAAGTTGTCGCGGCCGTGCGGGGAAACTTTCTGCCGCCCAGCGCAGCCGGCGCGGCGCGGTCCCTGCGCGGTCCCTGCGCGGTGCTGCGCGGCGGCGGCGGCGGCGGCGGGTCGCGCGGCGCGGCGCGGCGCGGCGCTGAGGCGGCGCGGGGGCCATGCCCGCCGCCAGCCTGCTGCCGCTGTTCGGTAGCGCGGCGGGGCCGGGGGCGCTGGGCGGCCCCGGGGGCGGCGGCGCGGGCGGCGGGGGCAGGAAGGCGGCGGGGCCCGGCGCGTTCCGGCTGACGGAGAAGTTCGTGCTGCTGCTGGTGTTCAGCGCCTTCATCACCCTCTGCTTCGGGGCCATCTTCTTCCTGCCCGACTCCTCCAAGCTCCTCAGCGGCGTCTTCTTCCACTCGGCCGCCCTGCAGCCGCCGCCGCCGCCGCCCGGCGGGCAGCCCCGCGCCCCGCCGCAGCCCGGCGGCGGCCCCGCGGCGGCGGCGGCGGCGGCGGCGTCGGCGAGCAGCCTGGCGCGGATCCGCGCGGACCACGAGCGGGCTCTGCGGGAGGCCAAGGAGACGCTGCAGAAGCTGCCCGAGGAGATCCGCAGGGACATCCGCCAGGACAAGGAGAAACTTCTGCAGGACGCCCGCGGCAGGAAGGAGGCGGGAGCCCCCGGGCTGCCCCAGCGCCCCTTCCGCCAGCCCGCCGGCGCCGTGGGGCAGGAGCCCGCCGACCCCGCCGTCCGGCAGCGGAGGGACAAAATCAAAGAGGTGGGTGGCGGCGGCGTGGGGCGGCCCAGCCCGGCGGTGGGGGGAGTTGGGGAGCGGCCGCCCCGCAGCCCCGACGGCGCGGCCGCAGCCCCGGCGCCGGGCGCCGCTGCCCGCGGGAGCGGTCGCTGCCAGCTGTTGCGCCGAGCCCGGCGCCGTCCTGCGCCCTCAGTGCGGGATTTTAGGGGAGGCGGGGGTTGTGTGTTTTTTTTTTTTTTTCCTTTCCCACGCGCGGCCGCGTCGGGCGCGTCGCGGTCCCGCTGGCGTTGGGGCTCTGGAGCGCTCTGGGAGGTGCGTCGGGGGAAGGGCGAAACGCCGCCGCTCGGGCTTTTAGCGGAAAGGCGCCTGAGCTGGAGCCCCTGGCCACGAACTCCGTGAGCCTCGCGCCCCGCGGTGCCGCACGGCCGGTCCCGAGGCCCCTCTCGAGCATTTCGGCGCAGAAACTCCCCGAAGTAAATGTAGGTGAGAGTGTCGGGAGCGCGGCTGGGTAGGTTCTTGGGGCAGAAGAAGAGTTTGCCCGATGCGTAGTTCAGTTTCCTGTCGTTACTGGCTGTTTTATGTATCAAACTGACAACTTCAGGCGGCTGCGGGGATTAGGGTTTATGCATTAATAACTAGTGTATGTTTCCTGTTCTGCGGTGGTGGAAATGAGACAGGACGGAGGCTGAAACTCCTGCGTGTTTCTGTGTTTGTGAAGCATCGTGAGCCTTATTTGGACCGACTTATTCTTATTTGCACGTTTGTACTGAGCAGTATGAAAAGTGAGCACTGAAATCACCCAAATGTCAAATAAGAAGCTCTCACAAATCTCCAGCTGTGACCCGAGCTCTGGAGTCCTCTCATCGGGTTAACTACGCTAGCGAATTGTGCAGCACTCATAAGCAATGAATGCCATGCAAAGGTATTTTGAGGGGAGAAACTCTCAAGTGTGCATGTTTTAGACCGCATATTAAACGTATGCAGGGACAACTTACTCTTTTGTTTGTGGTCTTGCACAGCCTCCCTGAGGCATACAGAACAATTAAAAGCACCAATAAACTGGTTTTCCCGGGCTCTTGAATTGCCGTGCTAGTACTTAGAGCTAGTGTAGTGAGGCTCCAGACCTGATGTGCTGAATTCAGTAGTATAAAACAGCTGGTGCTTTTCTAAGGAGGAAAGCTCAGATGCAACAAGTAAATAAGCTGGAGGAAGCAGGTAAAACTTAAGCATACCACTGATTTTGCTGTCTTAGCACTGTGCTGACTAGTCCAGTAGATACACATGTATGTGTGCATATATGTATGCTTGCATGTGTGTCTGTGCATATACATACTAATTTACATACATACCCTAGTATCTCTTAATTTTTTTTCTCTCTCTTTCTATCCCATCACTCTTCTTTCTCCCCTACTTCACCCTAGAAGCCACTGACAGTATAGCAGCCCCCCAAAGCAGATGTCTGGCAGTGTAAGCATAGGAAATGACAAAAAGACTGAGATAGTTTTCAGATCTCTGTTTTCTTCATGTCTCAGTATGTTTCCCTCAATATTATTTCTGTTACTTCTGGGAATTTCCTTTCCTCTTGATTCAGTATCTGAACTTAACATACCGTTTACTTCATCGCTCTTGATTGGTTTGACTTTTTTTTTTTCTTCTTTGAGGAAAAAGCCGTGCTCTTTTTTTTCCCCCAGTGTTAAAACAGTGTTTCCCATTCTGTATTAACTTGTTTTCTTAGCTGTCCATTGTTTCATATATTGCCATTTTTGTTGCTATTTTCGCTGTCTTTGCAATCCTCTGTCTACTTCCCCCCCCCATTATAGCTTTACTGGCAAACTCTAATCTATAGTGTTTTTAGAAATAGTTTTAAATTGTAACTTTTACAAACATGAACTTTGTACTAAACTGTACATGCAGGCAAACCGAGGAAACTACCTGTTCAAGTTCCTGTCTTGTGCCTTGCATTTGCATGCTGGTGGTGCAAACTTCAAGAATCCGTTTGCTTCCATAGTCTCTTGAGTCTGGAATTTGAGTCTGAATTATATAACGTATGTTGTGTAATTAGGACTTAAATTTTGAATCTGTTCCTGTGGGTATTTCTGACAGAGGGAGCAGACTGCTTTAAAGGAAAAGAATGACAAGAAGTATGGTTGCTCTGCCATCCGTTCCAGTCCTCAAAGAGCTCCATGTCTTCAAAGTGTTGGTGTAAAAGCAGAGGGGAGGAGACAGCTTAGAGAGGTTTTGTTCATATACCATTATAAATTGTAAGCTGAATTAAGTGTTTAGAAGTCTAGAGTCAGTGCTAATATGGTGATATGGTTTGTGATTGATAACACGGATTATGATTATGATTTTATGCCATTTCTTGACTAAGTTTTGTTAAAAAACTTTTAGCTATTTTTCTGTGGCATACTTCTTGTAAAAACTGTGAAGCTTAGTATATTTCCCCCATTTCTTAAAAAAAAAAAAAAAGGATACTGAACTTTATTTAGTATCGAGTATCACAAATGACTAGGAAAATAAGAAATTTGCTGAAAGTCTAACAAGTGGGTGAAGTGGAGATGCAGAAACGCGCAGCAGTGGAGATGGCATTGCTGCCACCGCTTACCCCTCTGTAAGACAGTGTCATTGCTCTGACTGCGTGTGCAGCAGCCGTGTACCTGCAAGGCCTCCGTGTCTGCCCATGTCCTCTCCTGATGGATCGGGGGTGTAGGCCAGAGACTAGATACTGATGCGTGCTGTTATTTCTCTTCAGATGATGAATTGCCCACAGTCGTTGAAAGCGGATCTGGCAGTACTGCCTGCAATGAAGTTTGCCTGTTACTTCCTGTTATAAAACTGCTGTCAGTTGCTTGTGACTGTGCTAATTTTTTTTTTTTTTTAACTGGCTGACCTGATGTTGGCTGTACTGACTGTCTTCCTCAGGCCAAATGTTTCAGGAAGGTTTCAGCAAAGTGGTACAGCTGCTTTCAAGCATATCAATGAAGAGTTGTATTTTGTTAGTCCTTAAGCTCTTTAGGCAGGTTTAGTGATGCTCTGACATCTCCATGCCTTGGAGCAGGGTCTGAGTACCTGGAACTTCTCATGCTGGTCTCTGTTTTTGTGTCCTGCCTGGAGCCATGGACTTGATTGGGGAGGCGGTGGTTGGTATTCCCCTTTTGTCACTCACTGTCGCTGACTTGAGAGACTAGAGGGCTCTTCCTTCAAGCAAGTGCCTCCCATGATATCTGTTCCCCATCTGTAGAAAGGAGGCATGGAAGGAAATGGAGACTCTGATAACATTTTTGCGTGCATGAGTGGAACCGTCTCTGCTGTTGTCCAGCCATAACCAACAGTGTAATCAGAAATAACACCAGGGATGACTTGCAAGTACATAGGTAGTATGAAAAAAGGGGCAGCTTGATGTGAACTAAAGCAGTGATTAGTAGAGGACAGAGATAGTGGGGATAGGCTAGTGAGGCAGGGGATGCACTGTTTCAATTAGGGAAGTCTGATTTGGAATCTTTTTAAAATCCAATCCCTCTCTCTTGAAAAGGAAAAAAATTGTGATTGAATTATTTAGGTGTTAGAAAAATAACAAAAACTGAACCCTTTCATTTCAGAGAAAAGAACTTGAAAAGGACGAATGAGCTAGCTCAGGTACTAGAAGCAATATAATCACATTAGTGCAGCACTCTGCTCAGGCTAATTAATCCTGCTGAATAGCTAGCTATTGGTGCTGGTGGAGCACCATACTAATACAGCTGGGCTGCTCTTGAACTGGATAGCAAGCTTGGATACGCTACACATCAGTGTATGGTGCTGTTCAGACATGTCCTCAGGATAAAAGCATCCTTGGAAAGCTGGGATCCAGTGGCCTAAGATATATGATCATGCTCTCTGTTCCTTCCAGCACTCCAATTGCTTCCACAATACTCAACCATTGCAGTCAACTAAGTAGAGGTCCCAGAGGGGAGAGTTTTATTCACTAATTCGGCTGTTATTTCTGAGCATCAGTCCTTTGAGCTGGACAGTGCAGCAGTCCTGAGGCAGCAAAACAGATTCAGCAGCTGAAAGTTACCTCATGATATCTTTAAAGCGAGAACCCGATTGAGGTTGCATTAGCAGCACAAATTCTGAAGCTTCCTGCATGCTTGTTTTGTTTGTTTAGTTTCAGCATTACTCGTTTTCTGTGGCAGTTTAATTGGAAATCATTGGATTAAGCAAGAAGTCTTTGTAATGCTGCAGGGAAGTTCAGAAATATCTGGGGGGGGGGGGGGAAACCACCCCAGAATGCTTATGAGCATAAAAGTGAATGAATAATATTAGCTCTCTGTTTTTCATCATGCACTTGACCTAGCAGCACTGGGGTATGATTGGAACTCCCCGATAATACGGAGGAGTGATGGTAGAATTGCATGGCGTAGCTCACCTCTGAAAAGGGGCCATTGGCCCCATTTTCCTTCCTACACCCTCCTGCTACTTGCTCTCCTGTTTGCTGGTATGCTGGTGCTGCTGGGCTGGGGGGTCTCATGGACAGTGGGGGTGTGAAGAACAGGACTTTTTGATGATTCCCCTGGAGCCACCTGTAAAGCTGATGCAGTTCACTAAACCAGTGGAAAAGTAACAGAACAAAAAAGGTTCAATAGTTCTGTATAAAGTTGGTGAGTCAAAGTGGTTAATGGAAGGGTCCACTCAGTGCTTGTTCTGGCTGTAGTGGGGGAGCCGTACTGTATGGAGGAAGCAGGTGGAAGGAGAAAGAGGAACAAACCCTTTCCTTTCAGGAGGAAAGGAGGAAGTTGTCCAAGTAGCTGATCTGACCTACCTTCACCCTTAAATTTGAATCTCCACAGCATGACATTTGCAGAGTGAAGGTTCACTCTGCTGTGGTGACCTTCTGTGGCAGGCAGGAGCACTGCACTTCAGAAGGCTGCTGCCTCCCAACTCCTTTTCTCAAAACACAAAATGGGGAAAAAAATACTGTAGCAGTACTTAGTGAAACCTGGGAGTCCCTTTACTAGGATTCACAGTGCTTTTATTGGAAGGAAGATTGTGAGGCCCCTGTAGGATGAGAAGAGTTTGAAAAGGATGCTGTGCACCTATTGAGTGGTTCCCAGTCTCAAATGCATGTTCACTGATGGTATATTTCTTTAAGAATAAGATGCAATTAAAGGAAGTAATGTAATGAGTTAGCAAGGTAGTGATTCCTGGAAATATGTTGATGATGCAATGTAATTTTTCTTTTTAAGTTTTCTCAGTGTACTTTCTGACCTTAATGTCAACATCTTGTAGCTGTCATCCAGTTTCTCAAAGGAGTTCAAAATGAAGTTTAAATGAACCTTGTCTTTGTTTTTTTTTTTTTTTTTTTATTTCAACCCTTTATTTACCTGTTATCTGTAACGTTTTCTTATCTGCTAGTTGAGTTTGAAGGTTTCACAGTGCCTTCCTTCCTGAAAAATATTACTGATGTATTTCTATTTTTGTTTTTAATAATGGTTTTAAAAAAGACTAAGGAGGTGAGTTAGGTGTGTAAATAAAATGGTATCTTATATGCCAAAGTTATTGAGGCGATCCTCAGGGGGCTTGTAGACATTCTCCTAGGCTTTGCTGGAAGGTCTGTGCTCATGTCAAGTGGCAGCTGGAGGTAGGGTAGGATATCTTATAGCATCTAAAATGTCACAAAATTATATGTTAAACTGCTTGCTTAGGGATAATGACAAGAAAAGATGCAGAGAATCTCCATCTAAGTAATGGAGACTACGATGCAGGGACTCCCTTACGCAGATCTCTGGGCTCTGGCATTTGCCAGACCCTTTGCAGAGCCAGTTCAACCCACCAGCCCAATAGAAAGCTACCCACCTGCCCACCCACGCTGACGTTGGGTTCACTGCCTGGAAGGGTCGGGAGCCAACCTGGCTCTGTGGGGCACAAGGGGAGCAGTCGACCACGCTAGGCTGGTACATTTGGAAGCAGCTGCAAAGTGGAGGCTGCGGTGGAGAGTGGGACTGGGGCTTCTTTTGCCATGAGACACCAGAGAGCCTCAGTGATGGGACAGTTGGCTGCAGTGGCAGTGGAGAGTCATTGCCAAAGCAGTGTCCCATCTGCTTCCTGGTGCCCTCTTTTCTGGGAGCCCCTTGTTTCAGGTGAGTTGCTTGGGCTGTTTGCCATATCCTCTCCATTTTTTGAGGACCTGGCAGCCTCAATCAAGTGACTTGAAGTTTCTGACAGATAGGCAAAATGCCTGTCTCGCTTGAACCTCCGTCATGAGTTGGATGAATATCTCAGCCTGTGACAGCGTGCACATTTGACAGGAATATGCAACTTTGGCACTCGGGTGAGTTCCCATGGCTAGTTCATGTTGTCAGCCTTTACGAGCTCTCTGTGAGCTGAATAAAAGCAATATTTCCTTTTTTATATAAAGGAATATGTTCATGCTTGGTCTACGTTCTCAACAGGTAAATTTGCCAAAACTAACTGAACGACATGTAACTGGATCCTCTAGAACAGAGAGGAAAACGTTCACTGGAAAGCATCTGGCTTTCAAAAAAAAAAAAAAAATCAAGCGCACGGTTTATTCTTTAACTGAAAACTGTGTGCACATTTTAGGTAGAGGCAAAACCTAAGTTCCAGACACACAAGACTCTTTTGGTGAAAATTAAACAAGGTGATGAAAAGAGGTGAGGTAAAGCTTAAAGTGGAACGTCTCCTGTATTTTGGTGCAAGTTAGATTCTCATGGTGGTAATCTTGTATTTAATATTTATCTAGCAGCCTATGACAGGCAGTTAGCTTAGGGAAATGGAGTAAATCATAATGGTGCTGAATACAACTGCTTAAGGCTGTAGGTTTATGCTTCAGGCAAACTGAAGCAGAAAAATTCCACCTATTTATTAAAATCTACTAGTAGGGCAGAAAAATGTCCCTCATCCAGAGGAAAAATGCTAGCATGGCAGATAGGCAGGCAGCTTTTTTTGTGTGTTAATGAAGGCATGGAATTGTGAAAGCAAATCATGGATGGATGGGAGACAGCACTTCTCATGAAAGATAATTAACTTCATTATGTTAGCACCTGTATGACTGCTGGACAGACGCGCTTTCCCTGGAAGCTCCCTGAAACATACTCAGGAATTCCTAGGGCCCCCTATGTTCGCCTCCTGGAAGTGTTGCTTGCAGAGCCAGCATTGACGCAAATTTCTGCGGTTTTCATCTTTAAATAGAATGCCTTAGCGTGCAATAACGTACATCTTTCTAATTTACTTGGCAGAACAACATTCTAATACTTCGAGAAAGTGGCTTTCATTTGGTGCTCGCTGCCGTCTACCAGGGCGGCACTTCTCTGGCAATAGGTGTAGTCTAAGGTGGCATAATAATGATAAAACATTCTGGTACTGTGCATTTCTAATGACAAACTGCACTATTAACGTATGTTTTAGACATTTGGTTTTGAGGAACTTTGTGGTTATTTCTAAGTAATTTCTAGAACTGCCATTGTAAGCTTGCAGAAAGTAATTATATAGGTGGGCCTATGAATTAAGCAACATGGGCAATGTACCAAGTACTTGATATACTGGATCCTTTTTGTGTGTGTGAATACTTTCTTTATGCAAAAAATGAGGGGGTTTTTAAGTATCTGATGAAAAGAATGCATGCATACTTGTAAGAAGTCTCTAGCCTCTTCTTTTTCCATGACTGCTTATAACCAGACTTGCAAATCTCTCATGAAAACATAATTGGTGATGAATAAAGCACGTGTTTACCTGAAACAGATTAAATGAAACCCTGTTCACAGAGCTGTGTTACAGCAGTTACTGTCGTAATAGAGTACTTGGCAGCCTTTCCCATAGCATTCAGAAGACTTTAGCACTGCGAGAAAGTAGTGTGTTTCTCCAGAGGTGAGCGGGGTCTAGCGACTCAGGCAAGATCGTACCGTGCATCAGCGGCAGGGTTAAGAATAGGCCTTGATTACCTGGCTCCGGTTAAATTGCTCTGCGCTGAGCCGAGGGCTGTTGCTGCGGGCTATGTGAAGGCTCTTACCCGCTCTTTGCTCCTGTCTGGTGCGAGTCTCTTGCTTGGGCATGTCAGCTCGCTGGGGTTGATCTAAGCCTGGGTTTTGGAGCGCGGTTCAAGACCACGCATGGGCAGCTGTGGTCTGCTGCTGAACTACTGTTAATCAGCCTGGTTATTCCAGGGACAGACTGAGCCTGAGATGCCTCGATTCTGTGTTCAGGCCACCAGGTTAAGCATTTTAAACAGTCCTGGAAATCAAATGCTCTGGTCTAGTGCTGTTTGGAGGGGAAGCAAGTGGGGTCGTAAGCCTGCAGCCTTGCCTTTCTTGCATCTTGAAATGTTCCGTGTGAGCGCAGTTGTAACCAAAGAATGCTTGTATGAAATAACATGACAGCCTGCTATAATTCTCCTCAGTAAGCTGACCGGATTTTATAGCTAGTGTTTATGAAGATACAGGTATTGCTCGTTCTGATGCCTCTAATTTTAAAAGCTTTCCAAACAGATTGGGTGAGCACATAACCTGCTATTGCGTTCTTAAAACTGTTAAACATCCACAGTGCTTGTGGGAGCACTGAGATACGCAGTCTCTTATGCAAAGGTAAATGCAAGTGTAAAACCTACTTTCATTTGTCCTCCCACTCTCTCTTGGAAACTATACATGCCTTGGCATGTATATTGTTTAAGAAGTAAAGCAAGTGGATGGAAGTCTGACTTCTAAGAAACTTGGCCCCTTTGTTTAAACATGAAACTCTGATAAAGTAAGAAAAGACATGAAAATCAAAAGAGATGGGGAAGCCCAAAAGATGCTGTACAAGGAATGAGCTAATAATTTTGGAACATCTGGCTATTAAAAGACTTCCTGTGTGCTTTTAAAAAATTCTCTCATAAGAATCGACTTTTTTCTCTGATACTGGGTAGGAGCAGAAGTTGCAGTTTTTATGTAAAAACATGCTTTCTTGAAGTTCTCATGTGACAGTATGTATTGGTTGCATTTATATTACAGGCAGTATTACGTTTCATCCATAAGATTAAAGTGGAAAGGAAAGAGAAGGAAGGAACAGTATCTGATGCTTTTTTTTCCAGAAATTTACATAATCTAACTTGTGTAAGGGTGATCTTATTGCTTGGCAACATGAAACATCTATTTCAATTATTTATTCAGAGTGCACTTTTAAAACATTCTAATAAAATTGTATTAGACCAGTATGGCTTGCTGCTTTAATTAGCATTCAGACCACTGTGAGGTGCCTTTTGTTCTATGTATTTATTTTTAATATATCTGCATATTTTCCCTTTGCTTAGCTCCTTGCATAAAAAACATTTTTTGTTCAGGGACTGCTTTTTTTTCCTAAGGAAATAGGAAGTAGCTTGTGTAAAAGAATACCAAGATTTTAAAAAAATTTGCTTTGGAAGAGTAATGCTTAAGAAGATAGCAATTTTACTATCCTCTGCTATGCACAGACAGATGCAAACCCAGCCTTTAACTCTACTGTCAGTTTTCTCACTGCCTTTGAGTACTGACATCTGTTGGTGCCCTGAATGGTGATACTCGGAATAAAGCTTTGCCCATACTGCTGTCTGTAGGGAAATCTGCTGCTTGTTACTGTGGTTGTAGTTCTCCACCCATCTGTGATTCTGAGAACTGCACTCCAAAATTTGTCTAGGGCCTAAATAGTCACACTAGAGTCTTTAAACTAGAGCTTAAAGAAGAGAAATAGATATTAATAACTTGGAGGGACTGGTATCCTCCCTCCCCTCCATCATGTAACAGAAAACCTAATGATCACTTAGAGAGCAGGAGAGTTATAACCATGATGTATTTGAAAAGTCATAACGCTTCAAATCTGTGTGCTGCTTGCTTTGTTCCGGTGAGGTTGTCTGAAGAGCCACCATGGAAAAAACTGCACTGTGTAATGCCAGACTGCAAGTTGAGTGATATTTTTGTGTCTTACTCAGTAGTGCTCTAGAGCAAGCGTGAAGCATGGCACTGAACCAGAACTGGATCTTCATAGAAATGTTTGTGATCTTGCCAAGGGCTAAGGTGCCGTCACAGATCAAAAAGGGCATTTCAGAAAACAGCCTTTCTGAAGAAAAGCCCTTAAGCCTCTTCGTGCAGTTTCTTTAAAAATTCACCATATTTGGGTGTGCACACGAAGGGGTGTGTATATGTGTGTGTGTACATATACATATAGAGAGAGGAGAGATGTATTTGTATCTCTCTGTATAAAGATGTTTAACATTAGAGCCAAATACTTTGTGCATCTGGTAGAGGATGAATTCTCTTGTCTGTCCCTGTCTGTCCCTAAGGATGTAGTTTGAGTGCAAGCTCTGATCTGAATAAGCACCGTGAATAAAGTCAAGGCATTGACTTTACAAATAGTCATCTAAATTGAAAAGGTAATTATATACATGCTGCAGGCAAAATCCAGAGCATTGGGATGAAGCAAAGAAAATCTTGAATTTCAGCAGTTATCAGTTTTACATAGATTATTTTGTTATACATATCTAAACCTTGAAAAAGTAGATGCTCTGCAGAAAAGTTTTCAGACTTCACAGAAACACAGTTTTATTATGCAGCCTGATCATCTCAAAACATTATGGAAGCATGGTTGGTCTGCATTAATGTGTGCTGGAGTTTTGTTTGTTCTTTCCCATAAGCTTCTACTTACCATATAATTTTGTTGTTGAGAGAGAGAGCGCAATCCAGACTCACTTAATTATTTTTCTAGTCTGCGTAGAGAGAAAGCAATCTTCAGTCAGCTTGAAGATCCCACATATTATATGGTAGTCAAGATGGTTACTGACTGAAAAAGTAGTTTTGTTGCCTTTCTTAGATCCTGCTTGCTGTGAAGAAAGATGTTCCAAATTTTAACTTTCTAATCATTAAATACACTAGTTTTATGAAGTGTAGGGGTTCCTGTTTCAAACTGTTCTCATTTCTGTAGAGGCTGAATTTTACTTTTTACACTTGCAGCTTTTTATTTTGATATTAATTCCTGAAAAGAAGTTGCCTGGAGACATGATTATTTGAACCCTGTAATGAGATTGCCATGTTTTTTCCATGTGGAGGGCAAATATTACCCAGAATAGTAATTATTATAGAATACATCACAAGTACATAGAGCTATATTAATAATGTCATGTAATGTCATCATTTAAGAAAATCGTAAAGATTTAAATTGGAAGGGACTTCTGGAGACGTGCTCAGTTTCTTGCTCAGAGCAGTACTGACTTCAAAATAATATCAGGTTGCTCACAAACTTGTGCAATCAAATTTGGGAAATCTCCAAAGATGGAGATTTGGCACCCTCTCTGGACAAACCTATTCCTGTCTCGAAAGACCTTATGTTTTTTTTTTTAATTGTTATTACTGTAGCTAGTTTGAATTTCTCTTGCTGCAACTTGTCACCATTGTTTCTTCTTTTACTGTGCACCACTAAGATGATCTTGACTCCTTCTTCTCTGTATACAACCATTAGGTAGGTAAGACAGCAATTAAACTCTTCCCCTCCCTTCCCATTCGTCATCTCCAGTTTGAGCAAACCCAGCTCTGTCAGCCTTTCCTCATGTTCTTCTTTACTTCACGCCCCCTTCCACCCCCGCCAAATCTCTATGTTGCTGTACCAGGGAGCGCAAAACCGAGAACGACACTCTGTTTGAGGCCCCAGGAATGTCAAGCAGAAGGTCTTAATCATTTCCCTTGACAAATGGGCACACTTGCTAATGAAGCCCACTATATAGCTAGTCTTCATCACTGCAAGGATGCTTTGCTGACCTGTGTTTGGCCAGTTGTCCAGCAGAACCCCTAGCTGCAAAGCTGCTTTCCAGCCAGTAATTTCCCAGTGTGTATTTGTGCAATGGATTATGCTATGCCAGGTATAAGATTTTGTGTTTGCTGAGCTTCATGAGGCTTGTCAGCCCACCGCAGCAGCTTGTTGATGCCCTTGGAGCAGGAGCCCTGCTCTCCAGCTTCCCAATTGCTGTCCTATTTTTGGCATTATCCTTAAACTTGGTGTGTTGTCTTCTGTTGTCCAGATCTGCCTGAGAGGAATGTCACTCGTAACTGGCCACTTAGTTTACTTTGGCTGATTTACCATTGCTTTTTGAGCTTGGCAGACCAGCCAGTTTTTCACTGACCCTGTTGATCACCCATTTAGTCCATGCCTCCCTGCTTTGGCCACAATAGTGCTTAAGGGGGGCTGTGTCAAAAACTATGCTAAAGTCATGGTAAACAATATGTGCTGCTCTTTCCTCATCCACAGAGACAATTGCTTCATCATAAAAAGTAATTGGGTTGATTGAGCACAGTTTGCCTTTGGGAATCGTGCTTGCTGTTTGCAAAGATGTTTTTGTCCTTCATGTCCCAAGAAATAGCTTCAAGGAGGATTTGCTCCATATTCTTTCCAGGGGTTGGGATAAGGTTGACGAGCCTGTAGTTCCCTGAGGCTTGCACCTCTTCCCAGCAAGTTCTGCTGCTCTGCCTCAAGAGCATGCCTTGCTGGTAGACCAAAGAAAAAAAGAAATTAAGCTCTCAATCTTAATGTGTTTTGTCACTAGTTTGCCCTGCTTGTTCAGCAACAGGTCCCTGTTTTCTTGAGTCTTCTTTCTGCTGCCAAGGTACCTGTAGAGACCCTTCCTGTCCCACAGTGGTTTCCAGCTGAGCATCCCCTCACCTGGACTTCTACCTCTGCCCATTCTCTTGCTCCCTTCTCTCAGGTGCTTCCCAGCCTGCCAGGGACCTGCTTGTTGTCCTATGCATCAAGATGGACCCTGCTTGTCCCTAAAGGCTGACCAGCTCTCCTGAGCTCCTTTGTTGTGTTTAGTCTCTGGACAAGCTAGGTTTGCTCACCTGAAGTGCAGGGTCTATTACTTGCCTTCTTCACTTCCTCCAGGATCTTAAGCTCTCCTGTCCAGCATGTAAATGGGCTGATTTACTACAGCTTGTGGTTTAGACAGTTTTCTTTCATAAACTAGTTGTTCTGAAGTAAGCTTTTATTATTGGAAGTGGGGCAGCGGAGGAAAATGACTTGTGGCCTTTTTTGACTCCTTTGTATCTGTGCTACATTTCTCAGTTTCATTTTTTGGGCATAGCAGGTAGCTGGATATGAGCTCTGATATTTAGAATTTCTTTTAAAAATGAGAAAATGTTTACCAAACAAACAGGTATAGATAACATACGGAATTTTGAGACTGCTTACTTTATCTATAAGCATTCAAAATGAGCAAAAAAAAAAAAATAGGACTGGCTTACAAACCTGTTTTTTCATAAACTTGCACCTGTTGTATGACTTATTGTCTGGTTTGTTGTAAAGATATTTACAGTAAGATTGTAGTATATCACAGTACATTACTAATTCTCTTGACACCATATATCACAATGAAGTCTGGCTTTTCTAGAAACTTGGTTTTGAAAATGAAGTCTGTCTTTATAGTGTCTGGTGTTCACTGTCCAAAATCACTGGTCACTTCCAAAAACATAGGCTTCCAGCATTGTAGTGATAAATGAGCAACCTTTCAATTTGACATAACTGTTTTGATTTTGTGATGAGAGAAACTAAGTTTTTTCCAGCTAAGGCAGTGACTATATCATCTTCCTGTTGTGCCAACTTTTGATCCTTTGTTATGGGAACAGTGACCACCCATAATTTTTATTTGTCATTTAAAGCAAAATATGGAAAAGTAACCGTAAAGCCTACATGAGTACTAGCTATGGGAGCCAAGTAAGATTGAGGAAAGGGCCTCTGAGTTTTAGAAAGATGTCAAGCTTGCTTTAACTTCTGGGCAGAAATGTTTCCTAAATTGTCTAGGATGTATGGAGGTTTCATTTCATGCAGGAAGTAAGTTACTTTGAGTTTGTTTGGCATTTGAAAGCTTGACCAGTGGCTCTTCCCCACTATTATATTTTTGATCTACCACTTGAGGTAAAAGTCCAGCATTCTGATTTTGTTTATAAAGCAGGTCCTGTAGGCTAAGCTGTTGGGAGTCTGGGTCTCTTGTGTGCCCAGGGAAACTGTAGGTGAACATTCTGGCCTGTGTCTGCTAGGCATTGAGAGAAAAACTTTTTATTGCTTTTTGTTTCTTTGTTTTTCGCTAAAGTCTTGATCATGAGAACCTGGAAGTACACCCACTACTATTAATACACCCACCACACTATTAATAGTACATTAAGATGTTTAACATATTTGGTTTAGAGTGACTTTAGCTGATGGGCTAATTACCTATTACGATGTTCTGTGGTGGGGCTTGAGGGGGAGTGCATTTTGCGTGTAGGGGGGAGGAGGTTCTTCCTTTTTGTTTGAATACACTATCTTTGTGGTGCCTATTTTAATTTGCTGTAGGGAGCCTTTTCCACTTCAAATTCATGCCACCATTTGAAAAAGGCGTATGTTTTCTTTCCTGAGGAAGGAACAAGACCAACAGCTGATGCCAGGACAAGTCTCAAAAAGAGCTTTAAAACCCCTCTGGATTTGTATGACCAAAGCAGTGCAAACAAATGGGGCTGTGATCCTCTCTCTTAATGTCAAATGCATCTAGTGTCTGTTTTACAGACCGTACTTCATCCCCACAAAAACAGAAATGTTTCCCAAAGACCTTTTTGGCTGGTACTGCTGCAGCTTCACCAATAATGATTCTTGTGCTGAGTAACTTTTTGTTGCTATTTATCCTCTGTTATGCAGGGAACTTCTGCAGCCTGTAAAATGAGAACTGTGGATGTGCTGTAATCAGGAAGAAAATAATTTATTCATAATTTCTCTTGGGTATTTCTGCTGTACTTTAATATTCAGTTTCAAATATGCTGCTTATAGGAAACATCCTGGGTGGCATTTTAAGTGCCAAATCAAAACAGCTTGTAATTTGTTATATGTTATTTTCCTACAAAAAAAAAATCCCCCACACCAATTTCAGCTTCTGTCTTTTCCCTAAAAGCAAATAATTAAGAACTTATCTAAATTCCTCAAAGATGTTATGTAAGAAGAGGAAGAGAAACTTTATGCGTTTTCTGATGGGTTAAGGAATAATAGAAGTATGTTAAGCAATATTGCTAATCTTTCATTTGAAAACTAGTAAGTGGGAATCACTGGTAGTACCAGATGTACCATGTTTTACCAAAGAAATAAATGTATAGGGGAGTGTTTTAGGAAAGTGAAAGATCCTGAGAGTAATCGATCCTCAGAAATTTTTAGAGAAATATTAGTTACACTATAGCATAAAAAATGCAAACATAGTTGCACGTGCACCTATTTATATGCATGTCAGTCAGATGGACCAAAGAAAAAGCTGATACCTGAACATACAGAATTATTGTCCATGTAATATTGCCAAACTGTAATCTCTGTCATCTTTTTAAACATGAAAAAGGTTGTCCTGCTGGGGTTGTAGCATGTTTTTCTATCTGTATTCACTCCTACTGTTGTTAGCGCAAACGTTTCGTGGCTGTTACGGCTTGTATATGTGACTGAAACCTGAGAAGGGCCCGGATTGTAGCTGGTGAATAGTGAGGAAGAGTTTGGCAGCTGGAATGATAAGCGGCACTTCTTGAAACTTATGGTATGAGAATGTGTACTGATGTCTTTATGGTGTAAAGACTGACAGAATACTTTTACCTTTTGATCAGTGGGGAGAAGTAACATTGCTGATCTTCAGAAGAGCTGTTACTAATTAAATATAGTCCTTTTTGAATAAGAGCAATATTCGGTTGCAAGTCGCATTATGTTTAAAATGTGTCTTACTCAGTACCTGATAGTTTTCTGACAATCCTAGTCAGCAGTTCTCTATTGGGTTTTAACACAAGGAGTTTGAAAACAGTTAATTCGTGTAGTTAATCCCTCCTACTTTGGGACGACACTGAGTTTGATTCACGCTGTCTAACTTTTGTGATATGGTTAGTGTTAAGTAGCTATGAACTCAGTAACTAGTTCTGGGTGAATTTAGAAATACTTGCTTTTTCTATCAGAAAATATGCATCATTAAGGAGAAATCATTTTAATATCTTCTTAGGCTTCTAAGATTACTCAGTCAACCGCTTTCCCCAAATCAGTACAAACCCGCATTCCTTTTTCATCTCTCAGACTTTGGCAGTGCTTTAAAATCTAACCAGTCTTGGCTATGCCAGGTCCGGGCTGGAGGCAAATTCACTGTAAGATAGTGGTGGTCTGGCAGATGCCTTGCCTCTGTAAACTTCCTTTTCACTGAGCCCCAGTTACATGTTGTTGATCATAGGAAAGGAAGAGCACTTGGGTGCCAAGCCTTTTGGACTGCTTGGCCAAAAATAACTTGAAATAAATGCAAACTATGGAATATTTGCACTGTTTTCTTGCAACTTTGGTCATGTGAGTAACACATTTTTTTATTTGCTTTGTAACTTGGAAGAAAGCCAAGCTAACTAAAATTATAGCACACTTCAAGTGGTCTGTAAAAACATACCCTATATGAACAAGTTGATTAAAGTAGTTCGCTCTCAAGAAGGTATTAGTGTGTATGTACTGGATGACCAGCAGACCCCTCCAGCTGGGGCAAGGGACACACTATCTTTCTTTTAAGGAGACCCATAGCTGATGACATAAAACTAGCGTCTCACATGCTTCCTTAAAGTATTTTAGTATCCCTTCTTCAATATTAAGAAAAGAAACAGCGAAAAATCAGAGCAGTAGAATTGGTGGGTGCTTTTCTTTTTCTTTTAATGGCTGTATCTGCTGACAGTTTCAAAGTAAATGGTACTCTTCAGGGACTGTCATTTTCTTTTGGAGAAAGAAAGCAGTAAGCAACTTCTGTTAAAATCAATGAAAAAAACACCAGACTGCAAATAATAAACTAGTTTTTCAGAGTATGTTTTTTGGATAACTAATTTTTGAACTTGAGTTTATTTAATGCTGGAAACTTCAAATGCGGATGTATTCCTGATGTATTGCCTCCCTTGCAAACCATTCTTTCTCCATTCTGCTTGACAGCCCCTTGACTTTGGTTTGCAATCTAATTACAGCACTGGTTTGCACCAGCAGGGATTATTGACTTTTAGAAATAAGTGTGTACATTTGATGTTGACTTTGAAACTTACTCAAAAAAAGTAAAATACTTGCTCAGTTTCTTGCTGTAGGTTCAGGTTATTACCTGTTAGCAAGTAGCAGTGGCGTCATATGCAAAGTAGGCTTGAAATCCACTAGACAAATTGAAACTGTAAGGTAGTGAGTTTTAATTACTCATATGTTTATGGGACCAGTAAGCAGACCTGTTAGCTGGCTTTCAGTTGTTGGCCAGAGGCCTTGATATGAGAGAGATCAAGTCCAGTAGCAGCAGGCACCAGAGCAGAGCCCTCTCTCCTGCACTGCACAACCCAGAGACTTTTCTGCCACATCTTGCTGCCTTTGGATGGGATGTGAAGAGCTCTAGGATTTAATGCTTCAGCTGAGGGCCTTGACTCATGTGACACTTCTGGAGGAATCCGCTTCAATTTTAGCTGGAGCAAGTACTACCTTAAGATGGTTAGTTACCTATTTCAAAGTCAGTAGCAGATTAGCCCAGTGCCTGGTCAAACCTATGCTAGTTCCTGTAAAGTGGACTAAAAGATGATTTCTCCTCAAAGAAATGACAGCCTTACAAGAGTATAAACTATTGATGGTTACAAGTAGAATAGAAGGAAATGAGTCACTTTTGCCCTGTGGAGCAAGGCAGTGGTGGAGGTTGGTTGGTTTGTTTTTCTAACTGCTAGATGGGACAGAAAGACAATGAACTGGTGAAGTGGATATTTAAGGGGACATCTTATCTAGCGCACAGGAATGTTAGCTCCCGGTTAATCATGTCAGCTAGAAGTCTGTAAATAGGCTTAACCTGGCCTGATTGTAACTACACGTAAATAAATCTTCTTGAGATCTTGACTAGCCTTTAATGTCAAAAACTGTAACTGCAGCAGCAAAGTAGCTGGTAGTACACTAGTTAGCGTTGGCACAGTTTTGAATCTCGGGTCGTGGAGTTCTAGAGTAGAGAGTTGTTTAACAAAATCCATCTACCTGTCCTGTGCTACACTGCTTATTCAGTCACCTACAGTGAGTTTCCAACTTTGGAGATAGGCATAGTTTTACCTACCAAGTGATTTACTGATCTTAAGTGCCACTTCAGACCAGCAGCTGTTTTTTTTCCCCCTTAAGAAACAAGTTAATTTCATCAAATCTAATTCATTTATCCACACAACATACTGTGTTTTGACCTCTATTTTAGAAAGTAATTTGTTTGTTAGAGCAACCACCTCCCAGTTAGAGTTAGCACCCTGATTATAAACGGAGAGGATACATTTTGATTGTGATATGTATTTCCTTGAACTATGGGCTAAGGGCTAGTACAAATCCAGGCAGGTTTGCTACTTAATGAAACAATCTTATCAGATAAGTATGTGGAAAAGGTAAAAGCAAAAGTCAGTCAGGCTCTTTTTAGTCTCCCATTCTGTCTGTCCATAGTAGACTGTAGATTGCTTAAGTTTTAGACTTTTCTACCTTTTTAAGAAAGGTGCTTTATTTTGATTCTTCTCCAGATCTCTATATCTGTAGATATATCCATAAAATAGTACATTGCTTAAAATTAAGAGCAGTGAAGTACTTGAATATTAAGTTGAAGTTGGATCTGCTAGAACATAGATCTCAAGTTTGCCTTTCTATGCCTTTACAGTCAGATGAAGAGTCCTGATAATTTTGCATATGCTCATGGAGTTCTGTTTTGCTGTAACAGAAAACAACTAGGATACACGATGTTCTGTTCTAAGAAGTGGTGCCAGGACCTTCCTAAAGTGTCCTGGGGAAAAAAGTCAGTGCTATCATCATGGACTCATGTCATGAAGTGCAGATGAACTCTGCATGTGTGTCCAGTCATCATCTGTCCATGTGGAAAATATAATTTCAGCATTTAAAAAAGCAGATAGATATCATAGATTTATGGATGTGTCAGAAGTTTGTTATTTTCAGGGGCCCGTTACAGGATGGAAATCCCAGATAGTTTTTTGGAATTAGAAACGAAAGTAGCTTTGCCCTCTTTAGAGTCCTAAGCAGAGCAGCAGGAAACTATTTGAAAGAAATGAAATGTCTGATTAGATCAATAAATTTGAGAGAGAAGAGTGAAATATGTCACATTTTCATGCAAATGTGAAAGCACAGTAAATATTCTAAAAGTGACTACTTCTCTTCTTTTTTGAGGGAAGAAGTTATCAAAAAATTTTCTAGTAATAAAACGTTTGTTTTGGGAAGACTTTAGTAAGCAGTCTGAATAGCTTGTATGTTCAAGCTTTTTCTTTGTATGCTCAACAAGGAAGCTTTGTGTAGCTCTGGGGAAACATTATCTTACAAGGACTAATGCCTCTGTTGTCCTAAACTGGCTTCTCAGGGGCATGTTACTTCAGTGTGCTAAACATTATATATGTGAATCCCTAAAAGTTAAAGGCTCTAGATTTCTGTAGTTTCATTCTCTGAGGTGAATACGTGTGCAGAGACAGTGAGAGCACAGACAGGTAATACGCGTGTTGGTGTAACAGAAAGGGTGCTAGTCACGAACATCGGGTAAAAACCAGATGCCATGATAGCATGTAGTTATTTGATGTAATTTGCTGTTTGATGCAATTGGTTTTTATCAATAGATCTCATGAAGCGTTACAGAAGAGGTCAGAACCATTTCTCCATTTTAGTCTGCAAGAACAAAGGCAGATTTAAAGCACTTAGCTTCTTCCTAATCATCTACTGTTTGTCTCATAAACATCTAACTTGCATGTCTCTGAAAGTCAATCTGTTCTCCAGTACAAAAAGGACAGTGAAAAGACATAATAAAAGCACACTTTGTTTCAGAATTCTCAGATTAAGTGGGATTCAGGAATCTTCCAGCAAAATAATATAATTTGGAGAAAGAGGTAGTAATTAGAAATCAATTTTTATGGTGGATTTAGAGGTGTTATTTAAGCGTAATCTGAGAGATGCTCGTCTTTGTCCACTATAGGGCACATCAAATGAAATTACTAGGTGACAAAATCAAAACAAACTGTTCTTTACACAGTACATTGTTGAACTGTGAAGCCTTTGCTGCAGGATTCTGTGAATACTAAAAATTTGCCTGAGTTCAAGAAACAGTGGGGTAATTTTGTAAAAGAAAACACTACTGGTAGTTGTGCAGACACCACATCTGGTTCTGGAAGATCCCTGACTTCCAGTCTCTGAAGACTTGCTGTATTCACAGGTAGTCTTTCTGTTTGCTCGTGCTGTCCCTAAACTTTGTTAGAGATAGGGTGATGGAGTAGATGAGCCTTCTGTACTCATTTAGCAATCATTCTTCTGTGACAGGGATATTCCGAGAATTGGAATAATTGTTGCCTGTCTTCTACTCAGAGACATCTGTTTTTGAGAGTTGAAGAACAACAACAACAAAGAACCAAAAGATAGATGCTGAAATTATTTCAGGATAGCATGGATAAAATTCCTAACAATCTTACATGAAAACACATTATTGTTAGCCAAATGCTCACTAAGTGAGCTGTAAACATAAGAAATGCTCTGTTTCATCCCTTTCTTGTGTTGCTATCCTGTTAGTGGCACCACAAGTCAGGGTGGGCCATCTGCATGCATACACTTCTTCCTTATCTGTAGAGTGCTGTGCTTACTCGGGGTGTTATCAGGGCACCACTGTCAGCGTGGGCTGTCTGCATGTGTATCTTTATGTGGAGTCTTTTAGTCTAGAATTAATTGTGTCCAGGCCTCAGAAAAGATTCCAGAATAATATATATTATGTTTCCTATACCTCAATGTTTGTATGAATTAATAGCCATAACTTAATATTGCTATGGATTGAGTCGAGATTTAATACAGCTATGGGTTTCCTAAAGTCTTTATATCGGAATATCCACTGCTTCTTGAGCTGCGGATTAGAGAACTTGATATCGGAAGGAGGGTAGGCTTGTTAGGATCGAGCCCGGAGCTGGCTAGAAAGCATTTCTGGTAGCAAACTTGGAGGTTTAGGAAGGAAACATGAGACAAAAGAACAACTTAAAATTTTTCAGAAATGTTTCACCCGAAATAGAGTTTTCAGAATTTACAAAATTTGCTCACAGGCAGCCAGTAAGGCAGAAATGAAAGTCGACAGGGAGCTGTCAAGCAGGCTGCGAGGGGAGCTCAGCTCCCTGCCCGCTCTGTCCCTCACCCGTCAGCCTGCCTGGAAGCGACCTGTCAAATCCTGCTCTCTGGCCGCTGAAGCAGCGAGTGAACTTATGTGGGGTTTTGTTTGTTTGTTTTTAAACACGACAGTTTTTTATTTTCTGTTTTTAACAGGAAACTTCTCACCAGCTCTAGTTTACTAGACAGTTTGTAGTTCAGAGAGATTTGACATAGGTATTATTTGGGGAAATTATATTGAGAATTTAGGGAAAATTATTTTTATTTTTGCCATGTAATTTGGCTTAATTTCAAAATTTTTTCTTAGGCGCAGCAGCAAACTCCATAGATTATTTTGGATAGTTTAGGCTGAACTACCCAAATCATGGTTTAAATTAGAGCCTTTTTCTTCTGGATTAAAGTTATAGACACAATAAATATCGTGATCGATCTCATTTAGGGAAACTTGAAATAAAACATGAAATCAACAGAACTGATCTGGGAAACCTGTGTGGTTTTCCATGCCTGGCTCCAAAAAAAGCAAACAGATTGAAGGAAAGCAGAAGTAGATACTGGAGAACCAGTCCAGTCACATGCTTTCTTCTTCCCCTCTGGTTCAAAGCTTGTGGTCTTCTAAGTGTGTGGTTCTCACTTGTCTCCCCCCCAGCCCCCTTCCTGCTTTAGATACGCACAGGAATTTCAGCTAGGGCTCTTTGATTTCATTGTGTCGCGGAGGAACGCCCTGTCGGCTGTGTCTTTCTGCTCTACTGTTTGTATTTGTGTAAGGTACCATAAACACTGAGAAACTGGTAAGGTTAGGTGACAGTGCCAAGCTGAAATATTTTCCCCTTAAGGCAGTAAGTCCGCAGTGGTGCGGTGGAAGGTGTCTCCTCCTCGTGACACCGGGTTGCGCGAAGGTTGGCGTGGTGTGAGCCACGTTACGGGCAGTGCAGACGGGACTGATGCTCCGTTTGTGCTGCAGAAGTTGTCAGGCTTTTGAAGCAGTTTACGTAAGAACCTAGGAGAGGCAATACCCACCCTGAGCCGTTACGACCATCCTCTCTCTCAGTTCATCTGGTACCCTCCACTGTATCTTACGGCAGTGATTCCTGAGTATGTACTTTCTTTTCAGTAACAAACTTAACATTTGTGTGTTTAACTTTCTCCTTTTGTCTTGTTCAAGACGTTCAGGAGAAGCCCTTGTTTTCTGTATCCCTTTATTTTATCTTGTTCTCTTTTTGTCCATTTGCAAATAAATAGAGCCAATTATTCAGCGCCTCTATTGAGGAAAATACCCCCATGCCTCAAAATTGAATTCTTTCAATTTCTGCTACATCCTCTACTGACAGGAGATGATTGCAACAGAGCTCTAGCATTCAGTTTGATGTGGGGTTTTAATTGCACATCAGCCTTACATTCTTCCATTCATTCCCTTGTACATCTGAACATCTGCTTTCTTTTGCCTGTCATGATAGCATGAACATAGACGTTCTCTACAAGCCTGTGACAGCTCTTATCAAATCAGTGTAGATCTGATGAAATAGTAACGGGACTATAATTTGGTATCTCCATTATAAAGGCTTCTTGCTGAGGAACATTTGGATAAATAAAAAATACTATGTGTTTATGTGCTATTTATAGCATTGAAGGAGGTGCTGCCTAAGGGTTAAATTACTTAAAGGACATAAATAAAAATTTAAAGTTGTCTTTAATTTGTATCCCTCCACGGAAAGATTCATTATATACATACAGTTCTCATTGTAAAAGCTCATTTCCAAGCTGTTGTGTTTAACTCCAGTGTGAATGAAGGAAATCATTATAGGTACAGGTAGGCACATTTCATCTGTTGAGCATGAAGGGAAGTGTCTTATTTCTTTTCTGCAGATAAGTTTATGTGAATTGGAGAGCTAACTTAAAAAATTGGTCACTGTTCCATACAGTGTATATCGTGGTTGTGGAATTAAGCAAAAAGCTTAAGATCTGAGTGTCATGTATTTTACGAAATTTGCAAACGCTGTTTGTGTCACGATCCACAGGCCAGATGATTATATAAATGCTTCAAGAGAGAAAATAAATTGTATGTAAGAATGATGTTTACAATATACATTTTAAATGTTGTGGTAAAGCTGTTAAAGGAAAATAACCTGTCTGCATTTTTTGGTTGTGGTGGTAGTACTTTTTGTGTTCATAAAGACAGTAATGACCAATTTACAATAACAAATTTTCACATCAGGAAGTTTGTTACATTGTAGCCTGTATTTCCTAGAGAAAGTTCATGGGCTGCAGAAATAAATCTCTCTCAAAATAGCTTGCTCAGCACTGCATTTATTTTAAAAGAAAGTTATTTGGTCAGTCCTAGGCAAGATAAGTATGTGTAAATGAGCAGAAATCATGAAAATATACACAACATTGTGTCTTCATCATATTTCTCTAGGGTCTGATTATCTTAATTGTTCTTCTTGAATGTTTCCGTATTGAACCAATAAGTAAATAGTTTTTAACTTGCTGTCTGAAATAATACAACAGTGTTTTGCATTTCTAAACAGTTTATGCAATATAGAAAATACTATGAAATTTTTCTGAAGGCTGGAATATTATCTTCTATCTTAAAATATTCCACATTAGAACTATGAGTTGTTAAACTCTATCAAAGCGTCAGACTGGAATTTGAGTTGCCATCTTGTTGCTCGTAGGCAGAGGGAGGTTGGTATGTTTGTCCTGCAAAATTTTGGTAAACAGGAGATTTTTGAGGGGATAGAGGGATATTTCAGGCTGGAAGGGGGCTCAGGAGGTCTGTGGTGCAGCCCCTGCTCAAACTGGCTCAGTGCAATCAGACCTGGCTGGTCACGGCTGCGGCCAGTCAAGTCTGGAAAGCTCCTTGGGCTCCCTGCACAGAACCAAGGCTCCAGTGTGGTGGCTCTCGCCGACCTTGCTCCAATTTGTCAACATCTACCCTGAACTAGGGGATCTTAGACCAGATGCAGCACCAAGATCTGGTTTGATGAGTGCTGCGTGTGGAGGATGCTCCCTTCCCTCCAGGGCCTGGCAGTGCTCCAGCTGGTACAGCCCCAGTGGGGCACTGGTGGCCATCCCTGCTGCCCGGGCACTGCTAGCTCCTGCACAGTTCTCCAGTCCCTAGGGCTTCCTGCAGAGCTGCTCCCTGGTCAGTCCCAGCCAGCATCACTGCCAGGTTATAGACTTTTTGTCCATGCTGAATTTCATAAAGGTCCTGTTGGCCAATTCCTCCAGCCTGTCTAGTTCTCTGTAAACCGCAGCCCTGCCATCCAGGCTGGGCCCCCTCCAGTTTGATGTCACCTACAAAGCTGTTGAGTGTACTGAAAAACAGAATGATTGAGGTTGGAAGGGACCTTTGGAGATTGTCTAACCCACCCCCTTACTCAAGCACAGGATTGCGTCCAGGTGGGTTTTGAATATCTCCAAAGAGGAGATTCCACAGCCTCTCTGGGCAGCCTATTCCAGTGCTCTGATTGCATCACTTCCTCCAAATTACTGATAAAGTAGTTTTGTTTTTTTCTTTTTTTTTAAGGTGATGAATTAATATTATATACTTTTAACCTCTGTGCAAGTGGTATTTAGCTGTTGAGAAACAGCCCAACCCTTTTGCTCCAATTTCAGACTATTAGGCTGAAGATGCTTTTCTGTGCTTAGAGATAATGATGTGGACTTAGCTGTTGATCCATGCAGCAACTGTGTATCAGATTAATCTGTGTAAATACTTCTCAGTGAATAGGCTCTCTGACTTCTCAAAGTGCAACTTTACCAGGGCCACAATAAGAGCAGAGTAGTTTCTTTTGACTCTGCCATCAGCATTTAACTGGACACTGAGGAAGTAACAGAAAGGAAGGATTAATTTGGTAGCAAGGGAAGAGGAGAAAATACGGCTGAGAATTAGTAGCACATGAATAAGGATTTGATATGGTATGGTCTAGTCTGGCCTCTTGTCAAGAGCTGATTCCTTGAGGGATGGGAAAAGTATTTATTTCCAGCGCCTAGCATTTTGGAAAGCTCGAAGTGCTAAGCACTTTGAATTCAGCATCAATGTCTAGCTTAGTAAGTCTCTCTAACTCATGTCTAATACAATATTTATAAATGGTTTATCTTGTGTTTTTAACTTACTGCTACTAGTAAAGTAAAAATTCAAAAATAATTGCGTTGAAAGAATGTTAAGATTGCAGTAGGAAAATGCGTCTGAAATTCTGCCCTTCAGTGCCTGCCTGCCTAGCACAATTAACACTTCTGTAGTTTTTCCACTAGTAGGATTGCCAATTGCCAAATGCAGTGCAGTAGTGAAGCTGGGTTGTGGTATGAATGTAGGATCTTTCTAAGTTATAAGAACATGGGAAACTTCTGTGGTTGGTTTTGTTTTGTGTTGTTTGGAAAGAGGTCCTGGAGAGGTCCATCTACTTGGTCAGAACTAAACTTGCTAACATTTTCCATGTAATGGTGTGGTTTAAAGCCTGGTCCTTACTGACTTTGTCTATAAAAAGTAAAACTAAAAAGTTGCAAGTTCCAAATGTGAAAAAGAGAATAATAAAGTGAGGATACCATATCCTTTCAGATAGTTTAGGAGGGATCTTGCACTAGAATTGCAAGGAAGTAGGTTTTCATTCATAGAGCCATCTCCAGTGCCTCCACCACCTGTGTCACTGTTTAGTTTTCCTGATCTGAGAGATGGCTAATCATAGTGGTGAAAGGAGATTTAAGTCTTACAGCCCTGAGTAAAGGAAAAATTATATAGAAGTACAGGACACAATTATGCCTCAATCGGTTGGGATAGAAATGTTGGCCTGGTGCATGCCAGCAGGAGAGGTAAGTCCCTAATGTGACGTGTCGAGAGATGTTGCAGACTGTCCTGTCAACAAATTTGTGCGTATGGAGACGTGCTGGAGCACCAGTAATTTTAGTCTACTGGTACACTGTTATTAACCTTTTATGTGAGATTGTATTAAAGCAAAAAAATACATAGGTTCTTTGAAGCTCACTGTTTTGTGTGTGTGTAACTTGAATCATGCTCTAAAACAGTGCCTTAAATCACCTTGATATTAGTCACTTCATCTGGATATGCTGTACTACATAGCACTGGGCTTATTTTTTGTTTACATTACTCCTGCTGAGACTGGGAACTTCAGTAGCAGCACAGCTATGTAGTGCCAGATACTTAGCAAACGTGTAGGAGATAAAGTCCCTGCCATGAATAATTCATAATCTAATTAGAAGCAAAGCTTATCAAATAACTGTTTAAAGAACAGTAGGACAAAGAGGAGAACAAAAGCATGATTGTATCATGCAGTTGCAGGAGGCTGGTTGTTCATACTGTTTGTCCTGGGAGTTCTTGGAACCTACAACAAGTCATAAGTAGACCAGGAAAAAAAAGGGGGGGGGTTCCCTACTGAGTGGGATAAATCTGCATCTGCCTCTGTTCTTAAGGATAGTATTTCCACAAATTGTTTTTATTTTTCTTTCATTCTTTCCTTTTTTTGACATTAGTCAAATAAACTCAAACTTATGCAGAATTAGAAGCAGTCTCTTAAGATCAAAGAGATAAACTACTTATTTGTACAATTCTTCAATACTTTTCTATTTTGAGTGAAAATACTTGAACTTCCCTTCTGATTATTGTCAATAGTGAATAAGGGTTTCTCCTGAGTTCTTGGGCACTTCCTTATGAGGTGATACGCTTTTCTTCTAATGGATGTTTCAGTAATGCAAAACTATAAACAAATCTACATGACTGGATTCTTTAAAAGTTAGCTATTAATGACTCTTCTTAGAAAAATATCTGAGTATCCCTGGATTGTTTTTTATCTCTAATTGTTGTGGACAATCAAACTTGTAAAATCATAGATCTTTTCAAGAATCATCATCTAGCTTTTACACTAGTGATAAAGAAATAGTTTTTCTGTCTTTATGTTAGGGTGTCAACCCTGACTTTTTTGTCAAGTATTTGAAGATTTTGCTTTAGAAGACGAACAAGAACGTGGATGACAAGTTTTAGAATTCATATTTTTTCTCAAGTGCAGATCTTGGCAACAGTTGCTAAGTTGTAAGATAGGTGCCATATGAGATCCATTTCTTTATTCTTTAGAGTGCTCTTTTGTTTGTTTTTGGTTGACTTAAATGGTTCATCAAATGTTTCCATCTTGTAGATGTCCACAGATGTAAATGGGAATTGAAGCAATCTGAAAATAGAACATCTTCAACATTAATGTCAGCTATGCTTAATTATGAACTGCTATACTTCAATACTGTATCTGCATTCTTTTAGACTAGTGTAATTACTGAGAATGTGGAATTTGTTCCTCCACTAATAATTGGGAGTTGGAGGCAAAAACCGCACGATAGCAACTTAATTGACCCTTTTAAGGCAAATAGTTTTAGGAGAAACTCTTAAACGGCCTAGAGAATGCATTCAAATCCCAGTTTACCTGGGGGGAGGGGAAGAAACAAGCAAGAACATCATCCAAATCCCTCAGCTTGTAAACAAAATAGTTTCCTTTCGTATCTGCTTTGCTTCCTGTACATTGGTGGAAAGAAAGCTGAAGCTGAGTGAATGAATCTAAAACTGAGCTAAAACTGACCTACTCACCCGGCTTTGGACTGTTCAAGGTTGGATAAAGGCTGGTGCGACAGATTTGGGTAGCGATACGGGCAAGAGTTTTGAACCGCACTTTTCCTTTCCATGGAAGGGATAGTTTCATTTGGTTGAAATTAGCTAGATCTCAGGCTTCAGAAAATGCAAGGACCATGGCCTTCGTAATTTGTGTGGGATTGTGTGTTGTGCGTGCCTTCCTGGTTTTGTTTAATCGGGAAAAGGTTCTTGACTAGGATGCTTCTGTGCTACACCATTTTTTTTTCCTTATCTCAGTATGTTGCAATGGGCAGGTAAGAAGCAGACCTTAGTTGTCAGCCTGTACTGAATGATGTTAGTATCCAGAGCATGGAAGTGAACTCTGGTCTTAGTTCAAGTTTCGCTGCCATATAACAGTACAGCTTATACTAAAATGACCTGTGCAATAATAAAATAATAAGATGCAACTCTGGCTTGTAACCTAACTGTAAAATATTGAGGTACCTTCAGGTTTTTCATTAATTTCATAACTTTAGAAATCCTTTACTGTTGGTAGAGAGAGATATACATGGTGAATAATAAAACATAGCTTTATCATCACTGAGTAGCCTGATATGTTGTAGAATAATTTTCAAATAAACTAACTCCTGTGAGTTTTTTTGATGCAGACATTTCAAAGCATCAAGACCAACATTCTTACTAATTTTTCTAATACAAAATAGTCTTATTTTTCCTGTGTGCTTGTGCATTAAATAAAATATGCAGTAGTAGAGGTAAGTATGGAAAATATCTAAATGCAAATTTTCCATTCTCTGTAATTACCCTTTAATTAGAATTCTTGTTATGTAATTAATGGAATGGTTTATTCCTTTGAAAATGTATAACAGAATGCAGCACCCTGCAAGGTCTGTCCCTGGTTAGAAATGGTACTCACAACAGCATGTATTAAATATTAATTGGAGAGTTTAATGCTGTACTAAAGATGCTTACAAGCCCCTGTGAGGAGTAGAAATTATTAGAATAGAAGCTTATCTGTAACTTAACACATGTGAGAATAATACTTAACATTTCTGTCAGGCTTTCCATTTGAGAATTTTTGAAGAGCTTTGCAATACAAATGATGAATTAATCATCATAATGGTCCTTGCTGTTTTCATTTTCTCTCTACTTCCTTTTCTTATCTGTAAACTTACTTAAATTTTTGGATTTAGGCATGTGGGGGGGGAAGGCGTGGGGAAGGGAGCAGAAATTGATTATTTTTGGGACTCCTGAAGTACAACAGGAGTTTGCTCATCTGTCCTTTTAATGTAGAGCATTAAATATGGAACTAAATACAATATTTCATAATATGATATGTGTTTTTAATACTTGATGGAGAATACTGTAAATCAGTTTGGCTAACCTAGCTCTGTTGGCATTTTCAGAGTTCTAGGTATCTCTCCCCCAAACAGTATTAAATGTCCTATCTTGTTGGTAGACGTTTCAAAAGTATTTAAGACTTGCGTTCTTAAAGTCCTTAATTCCTGTGACAGTGTGATGCACCTAAAAATAAATGACAAGCACTTAAATGCTCCTGAAATCTCCAGGTGCTTCTTAAAAGAAAGCTGTAACTGGGAATTTTTTTTTTTTTTTTTTTTTTTTACTGTCTCATTAACTAATGCAAAAGGCTTCTTTGGGAGTTTCTTGGCTGCAGTGAAAGACCCATGTCCCAAACTACTTACAGGACCTAAGCGTCTTCACAACGTGGTTGTCATCCATCTGCTAAGGTAAAAACAGCGACACTTTGGCTGTGACTGTTAAACATCAACAGCATTTAACTTGCTGCTTAACTCAGGATGGGGCCATTAGGAGGTGAGGTTATAAACACCAGGAATCTGTCAAGTTTCTGATTTGCAATAATTTCTTGCTGCTAGATAAGAGGTTTATATATATGAAAGTTTCATAGTGACAGAATTGGTTTTATGTATTTTACAAGAAAAACATTTTATTTTGATGCCAGTAGAAAAATGGAATATATTGTCTCTTGTGTCCTCTTCTGTAAGACTCAAGGCAAAATTTAAGCAGTGTCCACTGAGATGAACCTTCTTAGGTTATTTGCGATTTTTGCAGCTTTTTTTCTGGAATAAATAATACCAAATAAAAATGTAGACCTTAAAGTAAAATTCCACTGATTTTAAGTGCTTATTTTTAATTTAAAATGAAACTCTAGATACAGTTCTACCCACAGAAAACAAGGTCTGAATATAAACTAACACTTTGGTTTGCTTATGTGGTTTTTCTAGTAAATCTTGGTCTCCTGATTCTTTGTTTTGTAAAGAATCATTTAAAACCTAATGTTAGTAGCACTCTAGCATAACAGTAGGCATAAAATAGCTTAAAAAAGTACATGCCTGTTTAGACATGATTATGAACTAATTAGCAAAATAGTAACTATGGTAGAACACCCTACATCTTTCCCTAGCAAATTTGAGCAGGATAGAAAGATGCAAATACTGTTTTAAATTACTTTAAAAATCAGATTTTTTTAAAGCAATCCAAATCTATTATTAGTAATTGAAACATTCTATATGGAAAGACATTGAAATGTGATAGGACTCCAACAGCAGAGCTGCAAGGAAAGGTTGAAACAACACATCTAAAGTACTACCAAAATAGTGATAGCAACTAATGGCAGAAGTATCAAAACTCATGCTCTGAAACGAAGGAAATTGCCAAGTAATTTCACAATGTTACTGTGATTCCTAATCCTTGAAAAAAGTGCTATCTATTGAGATCTAGATAAAGTCAACCTACTACTTCTAAATGCAGATTATGCATTTAGAGGCATGTTAAATGTGGAGTCAAGAAACTCTGGGAATAAACCTTCATTCTTTAGAAATGCAACAGTATGCTGAATGCCACTATGAAGTGAAATATGAAACACAAGTGTAGTACTTCTGGTAACTTCCCCCAAAAACCTACCTGCTAAAAGTTACTCACTGTAAGAAACTGTAGATTCCATAAGAGCTTATGAAAAAGAGCTCTTTACATATGCAGCGTGATTTTATGAAAACCCCACTGCTGAATCTAACCTCCTTTTCCTTTTCATCAAAATAAACACACGCATGTTTACGTGCTTTTGCTGCTATCGATTACAATAGCAGGTTCTCTTGTTTCTCAGAGGTGGGGTTGTATTTTAGCCCTTTCTGACTTCTTCATAAGTAAAAGTCAGTGCCTCACACTTTTCTGAAGATTAAAAGCAGTCTGCTAACTTGTGAGCGAGCGCTTGCTAGTCGAGCATTCAGATGCTGCTTCTGCGGGGCCTGCAGTAGGTCTCTGTTGGAGACAGACTTTGATAATGCAGACACAGGACTTCCCAGTGAGGTGTCAGACTCTTCTACAATTTTAGATTTGCTGAGCTCTATAATCTTGGCAAAGCTGGAAGAATTGAGAAATATGCAAATATAACCTGCCTGTTGCCCTTCTGGGGGAATACCAAGGGATTATTTGAAAGCAGTTGAGTGAAATCGTTTTATTAGATAGGCTGCAGAGGGGTTTGAGAGTATTTGGAGTCATCTGGTCAAGAGCTGTGGTACATTCTTCACCACTAGGAGCTTCTTCCTTTTAGCAAGACTGTGTTGATTTTGCTGAAACATGGATATTCTTGGTAAAGGTGCAACTTAACTCAGAAAACTCTTGTGATCAAAAGTATTTGTACAAGTAGTCAGCAAAGTGATCGAAAGGGCCTCACCGGCAAATTAAAACTAACTGGAGATGCTGATATGGGGAAGGCTCATGCCAACTCAGTGGTGAAGATGCGAAGATATGTGGATAAATCCACATAACTGTTAAAATTAATTCCTAAACTTTCAGTGCTAGGAGTTTGGCTGAAGCAAAGGCTTAATTATCTCTGATTTGAGTCTATTCAAATTGTTGCTGAGTGTTTTAGAACTTTTTCATTATGTAGAAAATAAAGCTATTAACAACTAGCAAATTCATTTTAGTGGGAAATTTAGTACAGAACCATAAATCTGACAGAAACTAATACTCGTCATACAGCAATCTGACTGAGGGAGCTAGACAGGACAAAAATGATTCCTGAACAAAAAAAAAAAAAAAAAAAAAAGTTTAATTTGCAGAAGTTTCTGCTCCCTCCCTGAAGTCACTTGATATGGGGACAGATGAGCACCAGATGTCTGGTGCAAGAGAAGGAGAATGCATGTGCTAGGAGAAAAGGAGGGAAAAAGGGTGGAACTGGCAATACTGCCTTGAACAGCTCTAATTTTGTTATGAAACTGACCACTTAATTACAACTTCGATCAAATCTTTGCAAACATGTGCTTTAATATCCCAAGCAGAACTTACAGGTTTGGCACATGACTGAAGGGTGGCATAAATCTTGTATAGTATGCAAAATAGCTGGAAAATTAATTAGTAAATTTGAAAATCATTTAGCTTTATGCTGTGCCTATAGCCAGGGAATGCCACGTAGACATGAACTCTGTTACTTAATTTCCTGTTACCAGCTCTGTATTGAGGAAAAAAATGCCCAGTTCTTTGAGTCCTTTTAAGTCATTTCAAAATAAAGTCAAGCAAGGGACACTGCTCCTGCTTCTGCTGTATTAGTGCCACCTGTGGCTTACCAACATTTCCATACAACCTCTCACTCTTTCAACTGAGATCTGACACCTGACTTACTTTCTAGATGAGAGTAGTGCTCATATGTTAACTTCTTGAATTGGTGAAGTTGGGCCTGTAAAGGTTCTAGAGTAAATCAAGGTCCCTGAAATTTCCTGCAGGATAGATACACATTTGTGCTCCTATAAATAGGAAAGAAATGCTTGTTCCCACAAGTGTAACAGTATTCTAGAAGATCTGTTGTCGTTTATTATAGACTGGCGTAATGCGGAGCCTTAATTGCTCAGTTACATAGAAGAATTATGTCAAAGGAAAGAGGAAGGAAGACAGTGCAGGATTACTATTATCAGCGTGCCCTAAAGCTGTTGCTTTTAAATTTAGGATTATAGCTGCTATTTAACAAAATTATCCTTGACACACATGGCCTTAAGGAGAGGACTGAAAGCATGGGCAGTGCAGCGTTGTCAGCTGATAGCCTGGAGCAGCATCTCTGAGAAGGTTTGAAATTGTCGCTTGGTGTCTTGAAGATGACGCCTGGCATTCCTAGCCCTGCTCTGCCTCCTAGAAAGAACGAGCAGAGAGGCTGAGGCAACGTCATTCCTGCTGTTGTGTAAAGTCAGGCTCTTCCTGCTGACCGCTAAAGAAGGCTGCTCCTGAGCAGGCTTTAAAGGTAGTGTATGGTGAAACCCCTGCCCAAAAAGCATGGTTTTGGGCTATATCTAATTAATGACTGTTGGGGAAGTGCAAAGTGTCGTTGAGTTGAGATGGGTTCAGTCCATCTGCTGCCGACTTCTGACATGAAGATCCTCTGTATCTGTGAATGTCTCTGTGATGCACCTTTCTGTAGAAAATGCGTTTTTGGTTGCTGTATATTCAGTTGTAAACATTCTGGGATGTTTCCACAAAATGGCGCCTGGAAGTAGCTGATGATGCACACAATAGCACCGATCGCCATAGAAGATGGTATCACAATAACTTCCAGGAAAAAAAAAAGAGAGAGAGAAAAAGGAAAAAGTACAGCGTAGTCTTCATATTTTCTCCCAGATGTTTGTCTACTCCTTCTAGCTTCCTTCTTCTGTTATTAGCTGTATTGAACTTGAATAAGCTAGTTTTATGCATGACTCTGCCAGGCACTAAAGGTTATACTGTGAACTGTTTCTACTTCTGACCTCAAAAATTCCTGCTCTAGGAGAATAAACTTCTGACTTCTTAAAGCAATAATTATGTCTGTCAGTTTCAATGAAACATTTTAGGGAAAAAAATATTACATGAATTAATATATAGCATGATTTTTTTTGTAAAAACTAATTATTTTGTATTATGACTTCCTTATAAGTATGCAAATATCAGTCGAGGTAGACTTGACAGACACAGAATTCTTACAATAGCCGTATGGAACACAGTGCTACTGTTAGTTTTCTGTAAAATATTTCTTAGATCAAACGTATTCAACACATTTAATTAAGCATTGAATTAAATATGTTTAATATCAAATATATTCTCAAGTTAGTATTTGCTGTGCCTTCTTGCTAAATCAACATTAAAATCCTGCTTCCGTTTCCCTACAGATGATGAAACATGCCTGGGATAATTATAAGCGTTATGCTTGGGGATTAAATGAACTGAAACCCATATCTAAGCAAGGACATTCAAGCAATTTATTTGGTGAGTAGAGTCTATTTTTGTGCTTAGTGACGTTAACATAAAACAGTAAATCATCTGAAAAGATTAAAGGTGATAAACGCATGTTCTTTGTAGCTTTTATGTTTTGGTGCGTCACCTCTGCCTGCAGAAAATATCAGTAAATTAAGGTGATACTCTCCATGACTCTTGAAGACTCCCTTCTGAATGAGGATAAATGAAGCATTTCATTGCTATATCATATGGAGTTAGTTGTGTTACATTAAATATTGCCCTGCCTTAAAACTTTTCCTATTGATGTGGAACTCATTGGCATCACACTCAATAAGCAGGAAGCAAGCAATAAGGGAAGAAAAACAAATCCTGTGTAAGGGACAAAAGTTGTTACTAGATATTCTACAGTCTTGAAGGCAGCTGAAGCTCTCTACAGCTCTCAGAAATCTGCTTTTCCCACTCCCTAAAAAAAAACTGTTGATGCAATTCAGTCAGGCTGTCTTTACTAGGCCTTCTTTTTCATGAAAATAACTATTATTTACACCTCTAGATGTTACAAGGGAGCTGCTTGAATAACACCCCAGTTATTCTAAAGTCATAACTTTAGAATGAATTTGGAGCTGAAAGTTCCAATATGAGAGGGACACAGCAGAAATCCCGTGTAATGAGGCAAGACTTTTTTTAACATACAAGTGGGACGGAGCTCAGGATAAACAGCAGCAGTATTCAGAGGCATCGTGAGAAAACAGTCCGATGAGCTGTCATCATCTTCAGTTTTGCAGAAAAATGAACAATCAAACTGTTTGACAGCAATCTTTGTATTCAAACAACTTCTGTTTTCTAAACAGAAAGCTGAAAAATGAACTAATTTTCATAGCCATGACAAAATCAATACATTTATTTTGGTTTTAACAGGAGCTTGCCTATTTAAATCTTTGGAAAAGATAGCTTGAAGCAGGAACAGTTTCAGAAACAGCCTAAATGGAACATTTATCCAATCCTCAACTATATTTGTAAGTTGTTAAGACTGCAGTTGTGATTACAAAAATATATGGGTCATATGTGATGTTGCTGCATTACTTTGTCTATCTAAGGTGACACCCAGAATTAGATAGTTACTGTACGATTAGTCATTGGACTTTAAATACGAGAAACCAAAGAACTTCAGATGAATTTCAAAGTTGGTGTTGAGTGAAACTTTAATTTCTTGTGGAGAACCAAATTTTTAAAAACATCTTCATTCAGATGATTATAGTTGTGAGATTTAATATTAGATTTGAAAAATTTTCAAATTGGAAAGACTGTTTCAGCCCAGTTTGATTTGTTTTCTTGAAGGACAACAAAAAGGTACATCATGTCTTGAAAATTAAAATACTTAATCGAGTTCTTATTGGAATCAGAAGTGATATAAAAATTTAAGAGTTTTGAATTCTTCATGATATTGAGTGAATTTGCAGAAAAATGATAGATATATTGACCCGTGAAATTCTTCAGCATGAGGTCTGTGGATATTGCATGAGAATAGATCACTGCAGGCATTCTTCAATGTGAAACAGAAAAAATACTGAATTTGAAAATAAAACTGCAGTTAAAGAAAAATAGCCAGAAGCAGTCAAACTGCAGATCACTTCCTCATCACAATCATGTAGTATAAGATCTTATTGCTGAGAAGATTTCTTTAGAAGCATCTTCCCTCTCATTGATCTTGATGGCGAATCAAAATAAATAGTGGTTCTTTCTGTTGCATTGTTTTGCAGTATATCAAAGAGTAGCATATCTGCATGCAACTCTGTTTCATAAGCTACCCTTTCCTGAATCAATAATATTTTTAAAGAAACAAATCCTTGTTTCTGTAAGTGTCCTCAAATCACTAGATCTCATCTGTACCTTCATGTTTGAATTCATCAAATGCCTCCTCTCTTAGTCTTTCATAAAACAATAATCAGTTGAATTGGTTTTGCTTTTTTTTGTCTTTTAATATAGAAGGAGGAAAAAGGTTTCATTATGCTCTTTGGCTTTTTTTAGTTTCTTTTGTTTTAAAGCCCAGATTGCCATTGATTGGTTGACTGCTTTTAAGGTAATTCAGAAATAAATTAATTGAGAATAGCTTACCTCCAGCTCTGAGTCTGGTGAATTTCCAGGTAACCTTCAGAAGTCAAGTAGGACCTTCAGTGCCCTGTCAGCTGTCGTAACTATCTCCAGTTTGCCATGGTTGTCTTTTCTTCCTGCTTCTGGATCTCGTTTTTTTTTCAAAAATATAAGTGTTTGGTTGTCTTAATAGCGGTAAGACAGAGCATACTTCATTAGCTAGCTATTTAATTTTGAATACTTCCCTTTCTATGAATTCACTGGTGCAATTAAACTTTGAATATGCTAGGAGCGTCTGTTGTGGGATACAGACTTCAAATATCTTGCTGTGGGGAACAGCAGGTCCTAAAGCTGTGCTTCACTGGTGCTTAGTGTTGTGTAGGTTACAGACAGCATAGCTCTCCTGATATGGAAGGGGAGAGCAGCTTCCCTGCTGCTGTCAAATGAAACATCTTTAAAGCTTAATTTTAGATGTGTAAATGCTTCAGTCGTAGCTGGAATAATATGGTATTTTGTAGATGGATTACCATGTCTTGTGTGTCTGAAGTCTCTGAAACACACAAAAAAGGACAAGCTAAGTGTAATTAAGCATAGATGTGACTTAGTTAGGCAATACCATCATGAACTTGACATAGCTTTTAATATGATGTGATGCTATAATCAGGCCGCAGGAGAGGAACAGTGCCAGGAAAAAATGGGATGATGGCAGCAGAAAACTGGGCAGAAGCCCAGGTGGTTCTGATCAGGGGGGAGGAAAAGCATCCAACTGTAGCTCTTGTACAAATTCAGAGCTTTGTAGATCTTTTTTGTGGCTGAGGATTTTTTGATGGACTTCCTAATGAGATTTTATTTGTCCTAATCCTAGGCCTCAAAAGAGATTTTTTGAAAACAGGGACTTAAGGACTTGGCTTGGTTTGAACTTGTTGATATGCTGTGAGCAGCCCGTGGGGGACAGCGGAGGGTGTGTTTGATAAGCATAAGGAGATCTTAAGCTGGCAGACTGTAGGCATATTCTTATTATGAGCTGCTTCTCACATGCACACACTCAAAATAATTATTAGGGAAAAAGTTAAACTTATGGTAAACAGAAATGTGTTTGTTTCAGGATGAAGCCAAAGCTTCATGCTTGCCTTTGACCATTTCAAAGACTTTTCAGTGTATACGTGGAAAGTTTTGATTTCTTTTTATTTGCCATTCTAGCTTGTTGTCTCAGCAAGTAACTAACGTTACTCTGGGGTTTTTTTAACAGTTTACACTAACTACAAAGAACTCGATTACAAAAACGCCTACTTAGTGCTATTAATCTTTTATATGTTAGCTTTTTAAATTCAAATGGTTTTTAAATTCAAATGGTTGCTAACAATGTTTGCCAAAGTACAGCTATATCGATTTACTCTCCTGGTGTGTAAGAAAGTTAGAGTGGCAAAAGCCCTATTAAAAAGCAAACAAACTTCCCTCTCCCCTCAAAGTACTCCTAGAACCCAGGATCTCTTCCTCCCCGAGCTTCCTGTACTAATCGTAAAACTACTGAGCATTGCTGCACTAGTAGAGAAGTTTTTCTAGAAATGCCTTCTGCACTTCAGTGAGTGTTAGTGAAGGGTTTTTTTTTTTTTTTTTTTTTTTAATCATCTGTAACTGTGTTTCCTGTGTAGCATTGCAGGAAGTAACTGTAACTTGTGGGCACAGTCTAACTAGTCTCACTGCTAGTGAAAAAGGGCCTTTTCTTGATGGAAATGGGAGGCATTTAATACACAGTCAAAATCTGCAAAATCAAAATACTGTAGATCCTATTCCTTCCAATCTGAACTGATTTTGTAATTTCTTCTTCAGATTGAGGTATATGAAGATTTTTTGAAGCCTGCCATAATTCATATTTAAAACTATCTTTTTAAGTGAGTTTTTAAACTGTAAGTTTATTAATGTAGCTTCTAGAAAAGTAATTTTACATGTATTTAAAGTTACACGAATTTAAATTCAAAATATTCTAAGCCCCACCCCTTCCCTCCAAATCCTTTTTTTCTCTTCTCTGTTGCTCCTGGATTTCGGTATGTATTGTTAATTTTGGAAGTAGGCCTGACATCTTTCCCAGATAAATGAGTAGTAACTCATTTGAAGAACAGAATTAGTGGATGTGAATTCGACACGGCATCTGTGAAAAGAGGTCAAGCTCCACAAATACCTTCCTCCCTCCTCGCCCCAAGTTGGTCAGTATTAAGATGAGAAAGTTTGGTTTATCTTGTCCCTTTAGATTTCCAAAAAGCATTTATCATGGTTATTACTGGCCTCTCGCGTGTGCTGGGACCACGCTGTCATATTACTTATATCGGAGGCCTGGAATTACGTGGCAGAGTTTGGCAATAAGATGTTGCTGTTCAAAGTAGTGTCAAAGAAAACGGCAAGCTGCAAACAACTGCATGAACCCGAAAGGCTTCTGTGATAGATGATGATTGCACTGTAAAATAGCAAATGGGATCCAATATACATAAATTTAAACTGGCATGCAGAGGCACCGGAGAAATGATCCCAAGTTTGATGCAAAACAATGGGCCTTGAATGCAAAATAAGTAATAAAGATTGGAAACTTTTCAGTGTACTGTACGCAGGTCTATAAAAAGTGGCATAGATAGGGTGAATAAGGAGTTATTGTTCCTTGTGGGAACAACACCCATCTGTGGGGAGCTGAAAGATCAAATCAGTGGCTCATGCGCTCCAAACAAACAATAGGAGGTGGCTCCTAACCATACGTGGTGTTGAGCTGTGCGGGTGCCAGAAGTGTAGTGGATGCCAAAGGCTTATGCGGAAAGCAAACAGACAAGCTAATGGAGAGAAAAAAAAAATCTTTGAGGGTTATAAAAATACAAAGACACCAGAGCTGACTCTCGAATGCACAGAACTACAAAATGGTGAAAGGTATTCGAGAAGTATCTCTACTTTGTTTCATATAGCAGCACATGAAAAGCTAGATCTGCTTTAAGGAAAAGAAAATGAAAGCGTGCTTTTTTTTTCACTCTTAGCAGATGGTTTCAGTGACTGAAATTCAAAAATCTTAGTGTTGCTGGGGTTTTGCCAGTACTTGAGTAAGAGTTCCGTGTTTTGGCATAGTATGTTTTAATAATTAATCACTTGTGGCACTTTAAATTGCTAATGATATTGGAGAGCAGCCTTTTCAGTGAACTTTAAATAAAGGAAAGCACTGTTTTAAAATCTGAGTCAGCTTTTGAAACAATGCTTTAAGAAACCTACAGCTCTAATCAAAACATTAATATTTTTTCAAACTGATGTGCATTCTTTGGTATGTTGAGCATGTAGTTTAGAGTTATTGTACAACAACATATACACATGTAGTTGAAAAAGTTTAAATGCTTTCTATTGATTTTCTTGATATTTAATATTATGAAGTTTCTGGTCTTGTTTCCTATATTAAGAAAACCTGAATTATTCTTAATGGCTAGATAAAATGAAAAAATTATGCCAGATTGTGTTTATGTATTTTTGGACTTTTGGCAAGTCTCAAATTACAAATAGTAGGAACGTTTCATAGAATCCGTCTGCTTAAACTGAGCTTCTTCAACATAAAATAGCTAGAAAATGACAAAACAAAAGGAACATCAAAACAAGGAAAAGTCTGGAAGATCCTTGGGGGCACGAGGAGGTTGGATGCAATCTGAATATATGTAGCTATGTATCAAGTTTCCTTTTTCACTGTAGTTCAAAGTAGTCAAAATTCCTGTGACAACAATCGAGGAAACTTTCATCTGAGCGCTTGCACTTTTTCTGAAGGAACAGCTGTTATTTGTATGTGCCAAACTTCCATCACGTTCAGAAAATTACAAATATAAATACGCCATGTACTAATTTTTATACTTCATCTCAGGAACCCACAAAAGTAACCCCATTTCTGGAGGAGGGAGGGGGGGTGGAAATCCTACTCATCTTTTACAACATGCAGGAACAAGGAATTTTAGTCTTGCCAAGAAATCCTAGTTTATAATGACGCTTGTTGGATGGTGAACTGTTAGGGCGAGGAAGCTGACTTCTAGCATGGACAGAGGCCACTTCATAGTTCATCGTTCCTTATCTTCCAGTGTTGTTCTGCACTTTGCCACAGTTTTCTTCTATTGAGAGTATGACAGTGAGTCAGAGAAAGAAAAGCAGTTAAATTCCAGTAAAGGGGAGAGCAATATTTTTGCTGGATTTTCATTTGATTATAAAGAGTATGTTACAACAGAACTCAAAACTTTTCTTTACATTACGTTCTCTATGATATGCGTATGTGTGTTCATATACACATGTGTGTATTTTATTTCTCAAATCCAAATATAATGAGTAGCGAGGGACTGTGGATGTTCTGGAGAACCAAGGGTGGCATCAAAGGGAATGGAAAGCTCTAAGCAAGCTATTAAATGTACTAACGTGCATGGATTCGGGCACACTAACAGAACATATTCTATTTCAGGCCCTTGGCAAAAATATAAACCATGTCTAAAAAGCTGGGCTAGACAAACAACAGCTCCTTTTGGCCAGGAGCCAGCCGCAGTTCTCCAGCCGTATGGCCCCATAAGCTCAGCCGCGGAGCCGGGCAAAGATGCCTACCGGTCGCTGCGTTTTCTTGTTCCGCGCTTCCCTGCTGCCCCGTTCTCTGCCCCCGGCCTCCCTTCCTTGCTTGTGCGTTGGCCTTACGAGGTATTAAAAAGCGAGTTGTTCAGATGGACCCACCAAGTCTCGCCTGGACGTGAGCCACACTGCGCCACATTTTCTATTTACCAGAATTACCCAGAAATTCTGGGTAATTAGTCATCCTTATTCATCATCCACAAGTCTTTAGCAGCAATAGTTTCTTTATATTATTTTTTTTCTAGATCATTACTAAAAAATTGCAAGTGTTAAATTTGAAAGGATGCTGTTCAGGCTCTGCTGGACAGTCCACTTTCAAGTTTCATGCTGACTGATCACTCGACAGTTACCTAGCTTGGAGGCTACGTTGCACGTGCTCTAACCGCTCATGGCAGCGAGTGATGCTGGTAGTGAAGACAAGAGACAGAAACATAAACATATTTAGCAAATGAAGTAATGCAGGGCTTATTTAAGTTCTTGCTTTGCAGATTTTGGTAGAGATTAGCAGTATGTTTCACCTGGTTTTAGCTTGTGCATCTCATTATCCCTTTTATCCAAGATATTAATTTCTAGCTCATTTTATGAATTTTGGTCTGTTTTCTCTGTCTTGAGTGTACTAATTTTCATATTATCTGATAAACTCGTTGCAAGTCTGTGAATTTGGTCAGTTGTGATATTCCCTTCTTGCCTAAAACAGCTGTGAAACTCTGCTAAAGGGATTGCTACTCTTCTGAGATTTTTTTTTTTCTTTTGGTAACTTGATGCTCACCGTTAATCAAATTTATAGTGTTTTTTCTAAGGTGTGTTCTCCTTATAATGAAACAATCCTCCTGTCCAAATATTCTGTATCGTATGAAAATAAGCTTGTATTGTAATTCCCTAGTAATAGTCTTTGCCTGATGTAGTCTTTGATGGCTGAGTCACTAGGTGTGTTGTGTAGAAACTTGCATTGATGCGGTATTAATAATTTATCGAGTGCACTTTAAGAAGCGTAGCATATATAGGCGTATGAAATGTTGATCTTCCTCCATAATAAGAAATTTTCTTTTCCTCACTTGTTTGACTGACTGGTTATAAATGAACTGCTCAGCTGCACAATTTTCTTAACACTCTTCAAGTTCTTCCAAACAATTTGAGTTGGCTAACTCAGCATTAACTGTAGTTGTTCACAAGTCATAACTCTGGCCTCTAAATTGACACTTAAAAAACAAATTGTGCTCCCTTTTATCTTTTATCAAGTGTTTTGAAGTGTAACTGTTACACAAGAACTTGACTTCTTTATTCAATATTTACATAAATTGCTTTATCTTCTGAAGCCTTCAAAATAATGACAAATATTGTTTCAAATAAAGCAAGATCTACTTTAGTTTTTCTTCTCCCTGCTCTGCAGAGAGAGGTTTATGTTCGAAGTGTACCACATCCTGGTTCTGTGTAGGCTGGATGCAGAAAAAAATCGCAGGAGGTAGATGATTCCACGGGAAATTTCCCAGAAAGGTAGAATTCTCATCTTTTTCTTCTGACTCAGTAGTGAGTTAAATAATAATCCTTAAAATTCAAAGCTTAACACTTTGGAGGTGGCGTTAGCAGTCTTACAAGAGGATTAGCACGAAGAATGTCATTGCACTTGCAACCCTATCAAAATCCACTGAAGCAAATCAGGATATAGATGACTTTTCTGTAAGTGGAGTTCAGTTGTAAAACTTCACTACGATCTGCTTTTGTTTTACAGAGTTATTAAACATCTCTAGATTCTTTGCATTAATGTTCCTGAGCACATGTCCTTGAGCAATTCTCCATAGTTGTCAATCTCACTCTCTTGCGAGCTCAGGAAAAATATAAGTTACTTTGCAAAGTTTAACGTGAAGCTTTTCCTTTGGAGAGGAGGGCAGCCAAGCTCCAAATAAGCTGTGGGAAGATAACATGTTCTCCTTACCAAAGTATGCTGAAGTTTTGTTAGTGGAGTAGCTGTGAGACAACAGACAGATTACTTCCTTTAGAGAAGAGAAGGGATGTTCTGAAAGGGGTGGCATAAGCAGTTAATTAGTAAAATAGAGAAAGCACCCATTTCTGTTAAATGTACAACATAACTTACAGTAATTTAAAGTATTATTAGTTTAGGATTTAATACATGGAAATTTTTTTTCCACCTGGAAGCTGAAATTGAGAAAGTGATGTTTATCCTGCTATATGGAGGATTCTAATCTCTCATCCATTTGGTGAAGAAGCCGAAAACCTTGATGCTAGTAAACCACAAAAGAGTTCACTTAAATAGTTGATTTTCTAGTTAAATATGAACAACTATTCTGATACTGGATAAAACTCTACGAAACAGAGCCTACCTTGTTGGTAAAGCATTTCTAGATGGGAACATAATCAAATTTAGTAGATTTAGAACTAACCACTGACATGTTATTCACCCAGTGAAATGTATTCCGGAATTAGTAGCTGTTACTGCCCTGAGTTGTTAAGTTAGTCCTGCTGGGATGGAGGGGTTGGACCAGATGACTTCCTGTGTCCCTTCCTACCCAAATTATTCTGCAATTCTGAATGTTCACTTCTGTAACTAGGATGCTTTCTAAGGATTGTTAACATCATTAAGATAAGTAGAGGAAAAAATGCAAGTATCGAAATATTAAGTAAAGTAGCTGAAATTGAATTTTTGACACTGTTCATCAACTAGGAATTTTAACTTTTTTTGACCATTTTTTGATCTTTGAAAAGATGATTGTAAAGCTGAAGGAAGCATTGGCTTCACTTTCTCCCCCACCCTGTATATTACCCTGTCAGTACAGAAGCATGAGCTTTTAGTCCATGCCAGAGCGACTGTCTCGGTGATATTTCATCTGGCAGCTTTCACTGAAGGCTAGTAAACTGACTATTTTCTGTCTCTGTATTAGAAAGATGCCATCTGTGCAGACAGCAAGAGCTAGCTCTGAAAACCAGTGTCAGACAGTCTCTCTGAAGCTGAAAAGTTCTGACGTGTGCAAGTCAGCCTTTGCTCCCCCGATGCTGTCTTGTGCAGGTTACATGGTGATGCACAGTGTTAGGGAAAACGTTTTCTGCAGAGGGTACTTCGTAAAGGGCTTGCTTAACTGCAGTGTGGTCCCTGCTTATTAGCTTCTTAGCTTTATGTATATAGTTTAGCTGAGTGTAAAAACAGAAAAGTAACTGATTTTCAACTCCAAACTGAAGTCATCGTTTCCCAAAGAGATTTATTGTCTTCTATGAATTTTATTTTACAATAACCTATTTTACCAGTGTTTACAAATGCAAGGGTAATACTGAAAATGCAGTGCATCAGAGCCATCCTTCAAAACTTCATCAGTGGAACAAATACTTCAATATTATGATGTTGTGTTGCAGCAGAGTGAAGGTTCTGAATTACTAGTTACCGACTTCAATGCTTATACATCCAATTTTAAACTGGATTAATTAAAAATAGATTTTGAAATTAAAACTAATTTGAATTGGTTGGATTTAATTGAGCAGACTTCTGGTAAGTAAATCACTTTTTTTTTTTTTTTTTTTTTTTGTATTTCAGGTAACATTCAAGGAGCAACAATAGTGGATGCCCTTGATACGCTATATATCATGGAAATGAAAGAGGAATTCCAGGAAGCCAAGGACTGGGTTGAAAAAAACTTAAATTTCAATGTGGTAAGTAGCATTGCTGATTAATGCTTAACACTTGTTTAATATCCAGGGACCAGCTGAGGACTGGATTCTAATATTGCAAGCACTATATAAGGAATTACAAAATTTAGACTATTGATAGGTGAAGTGGGAAACGGAGATGCTCTTCTTTATATATATGTAGTTTGTCAGTCTGAGAGATTTGTATAGATAGGTGAGACTCGGCTGAATGGAAGGAAGAAGGAATAGAGTATTGCTTACTAGAAAATGAACAATGAACATTTCAGTCCTTTTGGGTGGAAGAATCAGGACACTTCAATGTAAGCTTTCTTTTTTTTCTTTTTTTTTTTTTTTTAGTTAGGTAAACACATAAACACATTGCCTTTTTGCTTTCTGAAATCTTCCACAAACTAGACTTGCAATTAGAGAAAACTGTACACCAGAAGTGTCAATTCATCTCTTTTCTATATTACAGTAAAGTAAAGTTGGATCGTATGAGTTAGGCTGAACTAGGTGGCACAAACTGAGCTACTTTAGTCACACAAGGCACTGGGTCATCACAACTGCGTGTAGAATTGATCATATTATCTGGGAAATCTGCAGTGTGAGAGCAAAGTTCTTTTGTAAGGCTTTTATGCTAGAAATGCATTGAACACACTAAAAATTAAATTGCTAAAAGTTTAATTTTAGAAGCCCTAGTTTTGATCTTTTTTCCCTTTTTGGCGATGGTATGTATTGTAATTGCTGGGCACAGAAAGCTAATGGAGTACTGACCAGTATAGTTAAAGTAAAGCAGTACAGCACTGTAGGCATGGTACACTGAGCACTTTAAAGCTCTTGTACTTATGGTGTGTGATGGTGGAAACACTTGGTGGTTGGGGGGAGGAGGAAAGGACATTTTCTAATATATTATGCAAAAAGTCAGGATTAATTAGCTTCTCTTACCTACTTGGGAATTAATTATCCTTTTAAGGAGAAGGAGCTAAGAGTGGATATTAGATAGTTTATATAAGCAACAGTTTAGTGTGCATTTAAATTTACATTAATAACTTAAATACAAGACTTTGAACTGTACTTCTGGGCAGTTTCAGATGTCTGAAAGACATTCTAACTCTGTCTTGAGTGTAAGATTTTTTTTTCCCCCAAAGGAATTTTTGTAATATTAAATTCCTGTCTTATTAGCATGGCATTAAGATGTTAAAAATGTTAAAAAGAACAAAACATCATAGAAAATAGCAAACACCACTTTAAAGGAAAACCTGGACTATAGTTGGAGGAACATTATGAAGCCACGTAGTGATTTACATTAATAAACTGAAGTCTTTGGTTTCACACATAATCTTGCTCTACCGTATACTGCAAACTGCTACTTGTAGATGGTATTGCCTGCAATTTCTGCTCATCAGGTTAATTTATATACTGTTTTAAAAACTGCAACGTTTAAGTGTATCTGAGAAAAAAAAGAATCAAAAGTATAAAGTCGTCATAAATGCCTGAAATTCTATATTATATTAATCAGTCAATGCAGTAAGCAAAAACCAACCACTGCTTCACAGGTAATACTGGCATGCATCTGAAACAAGTGTCTTAAATAACTGCCTTGAGCTCAACACCTCACAAAATTTATTTTCTTAATACTTTATCTGTAGTAGCCATATAGAATGGAATTTTATACTGACATCAATACTAACTAAATGAACTTTCCCAAAGTAAAATGAGGAAATTAAAATGGACAACCATAACACCAACTTTAACAGTCAACATCAGCTTGTTTTGTTAAATTGCTTGAATTTAACTTGAAGCTATTCAACATGTACTCAACTCTTGTTTAGTTTTCTATATTAGATATAAGTTCTGGTTTAAAATGCTGCTTTGTAAGTCACTCAATGCAAAGAATAGCAGGACCCCCTCTTCTTTTGTGCTTAGGCATTTAAAGCCCAAACCTAGTTATTTATCAGGCATTATGTAGCATTTTCTGCATTAACATTTTATACACTATTACTTGCTCCTATTTTAGAAACCCTTTTTCTATGAGAGCAATTTAGTCTTTAATAATTGACAGCTTGACAAAACCTTAAGTGTTGTTTCTTGCAAATTGTATGAAATGTGTTTCTTTTTTATGTTTCTAATCATTTGCTGGACTATGGCAGGTTAATCAGGCAGCTTTTTAGAAAGCATATTTAGTCCTTACTTGAATAATTAGGATTAATTTCTGTATACATCTAATCTTAGAACTATAACATTTAAATGTTGAGTTTCTTTAAGAAGTTCATTACAAAACATAGCTGTGACTAATCTGTGGCAGAATCTTTTCTGTTTATTTAATTTAGCCAGCTGTATTAAATAGAATACAAATAATCTTTTACAGAAGTTTATAATACTTCAGATACTCAGTGTATGTAGTGAGCTATTTGGCTAGCATTAGATCATTCTCATTACCTAATGATGAAGGTTTCCAAATTTCAGTTTGTAAAGTAGCCATTAACTTATCCCGACAAAAGCAATTTGAGAATAAAGATGATGTGATGAGTAGTGGTGCCACGTTGGTAATTCTTCATGTGTTGAATTGAGGGACTAAATCTAATAAATGAGTTGGCAAGTATTACTCTTAATTGTTTACACTTCTGAAGAAGGCAGGCTGTTTTGTTTTAGGGGAAGACTTCTGGACAAGTAAATGTCACCTTCCGTAGCAAACTTGGAAGTGCAAATGTTTTGAACTTCCCCCTTTGAAGTGTAACACACTTAGGCTACTTTTATTATAGCTAGAGCTGGTGGCCTGCTGTTTTTAAAACTGACAGTCACGTTGTAATGCTCAGTGTTTGTTCTCTCGTAACTACTGATACTTCTCTCGGTTGATACCTTGCTTACGTTTTAGCCAAATTGGCTGAGTAGTTCTTCAAGAATTAATTTGCGTCCTCTGGTTCTTTTTCTCTTAAGAAATTTAGCTCCATTGGAAAGAGACTGGACACTTAGCGGTGACTAAATCAATAGTTTTTTCATCATGAATGTGCGCTTTGTTTTGCATGGTATCGCTTCATATGTGTTTGGATCTATCTTTGATCTTAAGCAGTTAATATAGCTGAGGATTTGGTCTTTTCTCGCCGTATGTGCTGCAGCCTGTGCGCTGTTTTTGTAGTGTTAATGCACAACCCTGCCCAAGGTTTCCCAGGGCCAGGTTGGATACCAGCACCACAACTGAGCAAAGGGAGCCTGTCTTTCATGGGATCACTAGGGAACTTGAGTGTTTCCTAGCTGCAACTGCACACTGCTGTGTGCTTCTTTATGTTTTTTCATCGTTTGCTGTAGTAAGTGTGCACACACTGAGCATTCAGCGCTTTCTTGAAAGACTTGCTGTACCATCGCCCATCTGCTGCACCACGTTGGACGGGAAAACACTATCAGACCCAGCTGCATGTGGGGAAAGTGAGTTGGTACTTAGGAAGATAAATTAGAAGAGAGTTTTTAAGGAAGAGAGTTTTTAAAGAAATGGATATGGGGTCAGAAGTCAGGGAAATAGTGATAAAGTAGCTAAGGCATTTGGCACAGCACTGAACAGCTAGGAGTTCTTGGATACTGGAATTGACAGTCTTTGCCTTCTATGCACAGACCCCTCTGCCCAATTTCTTTAATATGAGAGAGAAACTGATCTGCCCGGAGCCTCTCCCCAGCGTGTGGCTGGAGCTGGAGGCTCTGGTGAGGCAGAAGAAAGGGCAGTGCTAGTGTGGGGAAGGCTCAGAGCTACCTGGAGGTTTAGGATTGTTCTTCCTCTCTGTTGGGACAGAAGGCAAAGACAGAAGACAGCTACTACTCGGAGATACTTGAAAGCCATCTGGGCAGGATCCTGTGCAATGGGCTCTAGGTGACCCTGCTTGATCAGGACTAGACCTCCAAAGGTCCCTTCCAATCTCAACCATTCTGTGAATCTGTGATACAGAAGGTGGGATTAGTTTGAGAAGTTAAAAGAGAGAGAGGATGAGTCAAAACTAGTAAATTATACTCTGAAACGTCTCTTCTCTGGCTCGGTTGAATTCCCTTCCCTTCCTCTCCAAAAATGCAAATTTGCCCATACTGCGTATCAGCAACAGTCCCTGGCCTATGCTGTCTCATAGGGTGTCCCCTGGCCAAAATCAGAGCAGAAAATCCTAGCAGTTAAACACATGTGGAACAGTGCTTCAATTTGTCCCCTGGCCTGCTTAGCCTTCTAATGCGGGTATAGTCAGACAGGACCAGAGTGGAGACAAGGTACAGAGCAGAAAGTAATGAGTTTGTTCAGCAAAGAGGAAAATCGTCTCATCTTCTAGAAAAATTTCTCAGAGATGAATTTAGAAACTGGGACACCTGAAAGAAATAATTTTCCTGTTAGTGGATTTTGCTTTGTTTTTCCTTATCCCTCTCCATTTTTGGCCAAAATGGAGAATGGCAGGAAGTTGTGATTGCTTAGTCAGAGGAAAGTGGCAGTGATCGGTGCAGTAGCTCTACCTGTGTGGATATAATATAATTGACTTTAATTGACATTTTGTGCAAGCACTGAGTTGTGCATTATCTAATCACAGAACCCTTTCCTTGTTAACTGCACGGGATGAATCCACTTAGAAAAGAGTGGATGTTACACTGTAGAGAAGGTACAAAGCGCTTTTGCGTGTTTGTTTTCAAAGATGGTGCTAAGTGAATCAGAGAAGGGATGAGTAAGGCAGCAAGGATAAGACTTGTGTCCTACCAGTACTGCTGAGCAAAAGCTGTTTACAGAGGTCAGTCACTGCGCCTGACTTTATAAGCCACCTCGAAGCCTGAAGGCTTACTTACCGCTTCTGATTTTTATCTCTGTACTTAGCTTTGCAAATGTAAGTATCTTTTAAAGTGGCTTTGTATGCAGCTTCATGCAACATAGATGTTCTACATTTATTATGGCTGCTTTTTGGGGGACTAAGACACAGTGGAAAAGGTATAGAAATTTGATAATGACGTTGCATTTATCTCTACTGTCTTAAATGGATTAATCTATCCTTTTTCCAAGAACCCAAAATTCTAAATGTTCTTTGGATCTAATCGATAATGCTTCCAGCATTTATTATTAATTATGCTGTAGTTCAAATCTGTGTGGTGTGGCAGTCAATAGCAGGGACAGACTTCTAGAATCCACCAAACTTTTTATTTTAAGCTTAGAAACATCTTAGGGCAACTTGAAATCTTGCTGCTCTCAGGCTGTAGGTACTGTGATTCAGTTGTAATAATCATCTTTAACAGTTCATAACCTAGTGTTCTGGCTTAGGAACAGATAGATTTTGGCAGTTTATCTTTTCTTGTTGTTTTCTATTTAAGCAAAAAAAATTAAAAAGTTTTCTAATATAGCATCTCGTGATAAGATAGCTTTCCTAAATAAAGTGTGTGGGAGGTGCGAGTAGATGGACTTCAGCTAAAAGTGTAATAGCTCTGTGAGGGAGCTTGAGGAAGCCAGCCCTTGAAGTTGTTTTTTTAATTTGTGGGACTATTTGTTTACTAGTTTGCCAAAGTGAACTTGTTAGTGCACTCTAAACGATAAACTTTAGAGTGACTTGATCTTGTATGGATTAGAAGTATTAATAACAACTGGTTCTGGTGGGTTAAAAGGAGATTTTAACTAAGTTTATTATTAAATGCATTTCTTTTTTTTGCTAGTTAATGCCATCTGTAACACTTTACTTTTGTGCTTGTTTTCCTTTTAAGATTTTACAGTCTGGCATGTGGGGATTTCAATAAGTTTAAATAACAGGAGGTGCAATAACCAAGCTTTGATACTTGCAACAAAGCTTACTGAAAGTGGTTCCCTTATCAATGGGAACTGAATATTTAAAAAAATTGCTGCTTAATTTCAGTTGTGGAATGCGAATGAAATTTTTTTCCCATTATTACAAGTAATTAAAATGTGATTTTAATTAAAGTAGCTTAAAGTAAGCTGATGTGTAGTAGTCTTCATGTCTCTATTCTACAGTGCTTGGTAATGCCAAGATTTTCTTGGTTTGTTCCCAGCCTTTGTGCTTAAACAGGGGGATGACATTTTAGGCTCTTGTATGACCATTTTTTTGTATAGAATTATGGGCATTTTCCAGCATTGTTCAGTATTATTTAATATACGGTCCCTGGATTTATCTTATGCAGGTTTTTTTTATGATGACTAGCTACTTAGGAGGGTGGATGAGCCATGCCTACAGGATAGAGGCTGTTTATGATGGTGCAGTATGATATGGAGGGGAGGGTATTGCTACGTTTCTTATATATACAAACAATAGATGGAAATGGAAATGAGGTGACTGAAATTTTGTTGCATCTTGATGAGACAAGTACAGGAGAACTGAAGGAAAAAAGTTCTGGAATGAATCTGTCTGGTAAAGAAGACTGAAATTATTTAGTGGGGTTGGAGTCTTATTTGGAACTTTATAATAAAGACTAGCAGAGTATGTTCTTTATCAAATATAAATTGCAGTGATTCAATTACTCCAAGTACATCATCCACAAAGAGAGCATGCAGTGATTTCTCCAACTGAAGAAGTATGATGAGTGCCAGGTGGAAGCTGATGCTAGATAAATAAAATTGTGTTCTGTTTCAAGTGTTTCATTTATGACCAAGGATGACTTGCCATATCATAGACAAAAACATAGATGGAAATTGTTTTGACCTTCATTTATGAATTTGTGGAGAGGAGAATTTGAGGAAAGAAGTATGCTGAGAAAATGACCCAGAAGGGTGAGAATACTGATGTTTATGAAGCTGGAGACATCCAATAGGACAAGGGCTTCAAGAGAGCCCAGTTGGCAGTAGCTTTGTCTGAACTGTGCTTTAGGCGTTAAATTTAACCACAGATGGCTGAGATGTCACCAGTTTACCAGTCGTGGACTTACTGCTCCCGCTTGCATAAGAGTGAGGAAAGAAAGATGTGTAGCTGAGGGCAGGTTTACAAATAAAAGAGAAATGCAGAGTAACATAGACTAATTTTACACTTGACACCTTTCTTTGATTGGTAATATTTGTTCAGTTGTGGAGCTGGAGCTTCCTCAGATACAGTCAGCCCCCTTCTCTTTTCCAGTCTAAAAAAACCCCCAAGGACTGAAAAAAACTGATAGCTAAAACTGTCAGGTTCTGCAACTTACAGTATTTCTGTGCCTGAGGTACAGTTCTTCTACTGCTTAAAACAACTTATTTCATCATTTCATCCTTTCTGCTTGCTGAGACAAAATACATGGTACACCCTTTGAATGTGGAAGCTAGCCTATCTGTGCAACCTGAGTTTCAGAAAGTAAGCCTCCATTTGAGACAAGCACTCTCCACCGTATGTAAATAGGTTCACTTTGATTTTGAGTTTCTAGTCACTGATGTAAAGGATGTTGCATCTTTGTCTATTAGTAATTTTGTCTTCAGAAGCTAATAAAGGAAACCAGATGAAATCCCATTAAGTAGTCAGTGTTGCTCGTGTATCACGTAGTGCTATGTATATTGCTTTTGATTTTCTATTTCTGTAAATACAGTGAGGGGCAGTCACAATTTCTCTGGATTTCAAGTAGCGCTTAGACTATCCCGTTTATGATACGCTTATCAGAAGATCAAATAGCGGGTGATAAATTATTGGTCAATTATAAGATGAACGATCAAATTATCTACATACTTCAATTAACCTAAACGCCTTGAAAGCAGAACAAGAATATGTTGTTCCCAGTGTGCATGCCACTTTCTCAAATATCCACGTTTATTCAGAATGCTTAATGAAAGGAAGCCCTGCAAAATCAGCAGCTACAGCAAGATGTTTTTGTATAGTAATAAGACATTAGCACAGACAAGTACTAACAGAAGGTGTCTCGGATATTGTTGGACACAGCATGTGTTGATGAAATCTCAGTTGGGCTACTAATAAAAAGAATGTGAAATTAGAGATTATTTATAATCATCGGATGGTTATCATTGGAAGGGACTTTTGGAGATCATCTAGTCCAATCCCCTGCTCAAAGCAGGGTGAACATCCAATTGGGCAGAGCCAGCTTGCCTGGGATCTTACAGTGGGACCATTGCAGTTACTTTAAAATCAGTGTCCAGCCATGTCCCCTAGAGACTTCTCCTTAGAGAAGTTCCATTAGATCTAATGAAAGTAATGGAAGTGTTTCTCAGACCTCCTATGTAATGATAAAATGAAGGTTTGAAAGAGAAGGCTAACCTTGAAATTTAAAAAAGAAAAAAAAAAAAGAAAGAAAAGGGGATAAAAGAAAAAAGAACTCTGGTCTTTTCAGTTGATGAAGTAAAAGAAAAGACTTTGGGAGAGGAAGATAAAGATTTTTTCCTGTGTATCTGACACTATTAAGCTGATCATAAGGTATCAGTGTGCAGTTGGGTCTGACAGCAAAACAAAAATAACATTCCATATTTGACTTTTAACTTCTGTAATAGAAATATAGAGACCTATTTGTGCAAAACTGTGTATGGATGATGATTTAAAAACATGAAAGAAAGGTAATGGACAGGATGTGGCATCTTAAATGTGTAGTACAAAAAGTTGTTAAAAATTAAATTTCAGGAAGAATGGTAAAGTTGATGTAGCAGTAATGTACTTCTTTTAGGACGCATCCACTTTTCTTAACAGACTACTTCCTATTAAAAACTTTCCATGTAGAGATGAATGCTACTTCAACATGGAATTATAAAACCTCTTTAAATGTTTTACAAGTTGCTATAATCTGTGCACTTTGCGAGACTGATACTACCCTGGTATAATGAGTTTCGGAATCCCGATCCTATTAAACATTCAGCTTTCAAGTCTACACTTCATGAGATATCTCTCTGTTTTGTTCATTGCGTGTGCCTCAGTGGCTCGTATAAAGATTTCGGTAAAGAACTGCAGATTTCAAACAAAGCTTCAGAGATGTGGGCAAGTGAAGTATTGGAAAACTGATAACATTAAAACAATGAGTACCTTCAAGAAATCTCCTGAAAGATCACCACTTCAGCAAACATATAATCAGCGTCTATAGATGCAGTAGGGATAAAATAAAGTATCTTACAATAAAGTATCAGATAGGCATTATAACCATATTTGTTTATTTCTCACCAGAATGCAGAAATTTCAGTTTTTGAAGTGAACATCCGTTTTGTTGGTGGACTTCTTTCAGCTTACTATCTTTCAGGAGAAGAGGTAAGATATTTTCATGTATTTTATTTGAAATATCATCATCTTGATAGATAGCTGACTTTTAGATTAATAATCTGTTTTATTTATCAGAAATAAACTTGTTTAAATCTTTGAAAATTTGACTTGTCCTGTAAAGACCTCTCCACTAGATTTTCTTGCTTCTGTCTGCACTATCACTTCATGTAAGTGTTAAGTGGTTTTTTTTTCCTCACTTCAAATCACACCCAGTATGCTCTTACTGGGCTGTTTGTTGGAATGTGTAACAATGTTGTGGCAGTGGTAGATTTGGTGCAGTGGAAGCCTGCTTCTCAAAACATCTTGGAGAATGTCCTTTCACTAATGAACTATTCCCCTGACAAAGCTATTGGCCTTTCTGATGAAACTTCAACTGAAAGAAAAAGACATGTTAAGAAAGAGAATAACTAGTAAGCCTAGGCATGTGAATGGCATTAGAGCATTAATCTCCAATTAATCTCTATTGCCTTCTCAATAATGAGTTTCAAAGGTCCTATCACAATGCCTGTCATGGTTTCTGGAGAGGATGAAGAAGTAATTTTGTCTAAGAGCTTTGACTAATGCAGTTATTTCTGTAATAAATTTAGAGAGGGCTACACTGTCACATGTGCTATGATATTTTAAATTTTTGGCTTGGCACTTGGTCTTTTAATTTTACTAATTTAAACACTCATTCCTGTTGATGGATTATAATAGCGTTTTATTATGGGAATAACACAGATTAAAACTCTTAAATCACAAGCTGAATTTAGCATCAGATTTCTTTAAATCCAGAGCAATTATTTTTGCAAACTCCACAAAACCCTAAAGTTGTATAATTTTCTTTTATATAAAAATTTCCTAATTATTAGGTGAAGTTCTGTTTTGAACCTGTCACTTTAAATTATCTTAAATTCTACAGCTTGTGTGTTGGGTTTTTTGTTAGAATTCATTACCAGGTCAAAATTACATACTTAAAAAAGCAGCTTTGAGAAGACAGTATTTCTCTAATGTTTTTATGTCTTGAGTAAACTTACTTATTTCTCATGATTCTGTTCTTGATGCAAGTGTATTGAACAGATGTAAATGTTTTAAGATACATAGTTTTTCATATTTTAACTTGCTTACAATGTTCTGACAAAAATTACACTTCTGACCCATTGCAAATTCGCACTTAACATTAATGAAACAAAATTGAGAAAGGGTTAGTGGTTGGTTTCATTTTACTATATAGTATAATATAAATAATATATATAATACATAATTTACTATATATTTTTTTACTTAATGCTTCATCTCTGACTGTTGAAGGAAATCAGTTGTTTTCCTACAGTAATTCAGCAACCAAGAAATAAGCATATGTAAGAGCAGCTTTAGAATTAAAGGCTTCTGTGATTAAATAGTTGTATTCCACTAGTACTTTGACTGCCGGCCTACTTCTCATGAACTGTAGTGAGCTTTTTCAGTATAACCTATTACTAAATTTTAATTAACTGGTTGTGACAGATATAGAGAATACTTCCTGGCAAACAATGAGCTAGTAGAGGACATAAAAGACCTTTAAATGAAGTGGCGACTGACTGCCAAGAAATGCCTGAACAATTTGTCATCAGTGCTGTTAAGTTCATTTGTTTGTTGATGGTTTCTGTCTTGTGTCTGTTGATGTGCAGTCTCACTTTCAATCAACGGATGTAGCTTCTCCTAAATAATACCTTGTCATTGCTTCTCAACCATTCCTTCACCTTTAGTGAGGCAGTTTTACCGCTATATCTTGGACTAGATTTATAGCCGTACTGATGTTAAAATAAAACTCTATTGTATAAATTAAACGAGGAAGTGGCACATTTAAAATAAAAGAAGGTGTTTCACACAATACGTAATTAAATGGAACTCTTTGCCATGGGATATTATTGACGCTGGATGTTAATGTCAATTCTCAAAATGAATGCACTCATTAATGGAAAGAAAAAGGACTCCTGAAAATGAAGATGAAATGTTTAAGTAAGGAGGGCCCTGAGTCCCTGCAGACTGGGAAAGACATGGACCATGCTTGCTGCTGCTTCCTTTGCTCTTTCATAGACATCTACTGTCCAAGGCAGAATGATGGTCTGGTTTTCACATTCTTAAACTAGTAGTTGTAATAGTGGCTTAGAGAACGTAACTCTGCATGCTTCCTCCTGGACCTCTGCCGTTCTCAAAATTAGGGAAACTCTCTGCTTGATTTGTCTCCTACATCTAAGATACCAAAGCAGTAACGAGCTGCTGAATATAGCAGCTCTAGAGCACCCGTGCAGCGGTATGACGTCCCCTTTCTGCATAAGCCTGTCCTATGCTGGTGCTGCTGACAGGAGGCAAGGGCTTAGGTCTCCAGGGTCTAGCAGCCTTCACAGAAAGTGTATCTTTCATCATCCTTAACTCCACTATATTAGTGGGCCTCCCTAAGAAATTGGAGCAGTCTGTGTATAGCTGAACTATGGAAGATTAAACTTCCTCAGTAAAAAGTTCATAATACCCTTTACCAGATTAAATATTTAAAAAATTTATATTCGCTGTGCTCACTTGTCAATATTCTAATTAAAGAAAGTGATGTTTCAGTGAAAGGAGTGACAGAAATAATTGTTTGTACTTCTGAATTACATTTCCGTGGTTAATGATCCAAAGATGCACCATATTGTATGTCCCATAATCATTTATAAGTCTAACTAATCATGATTAGAGAATATTCTGTCATACTGAGAAAATTCTGAAACATCTTGCTCGCATAATCGTTCATTCAGATAAAGGCACCAATGTGACTAATCTAAGAAGTGAACAAATGGAATAGTTTGCCTGCTGATAAGTGCGTGGGGCTCACTTACAAATAGAGCTGTGAGCTGCTTTATATTGAACTTCCTAGAATTTGTGCCTTACTAGAATTAATTTGAACTGTATAAAAATCCTAGAACAGTGTCATATACTTTAAAACCCCAGGGGTTTTTTTAATGATTGCTATTTAAATACGAGCTAGAAAGAATTCCAGTCAAATATCAAACTTTAGTTGTAAAATAGCTACAAATGTCAGAAAAATTTATTTCAAGAAAAGGTATTTTGCAACTTGATATGACCTTTTTCATATTTGCACTGCAAAGCAAGATATCTGGTAAGGAGGAAGAGTGTTTAGAACTGCTCTGTGGTATTTTCCCGTCTGACACTAAATTTCTGGTATGCCAGAAGGAATCAAGAGTATTGCCTACAATGAGTTCCCCTGTTCTGCAAACCTAGAAAAATTTTTTCTTCTCTCTTGTTGGTAGTACACTTCCATCTGCAGTCATATAAGGAGATAATTATTTATTAACTTTTGGAGGAGACAACACTATATCCTCTAACAGCAGCTAAGACCTCTCTTGGAAGTCATGGAGATATTTCTCGGTAGCACTGCAATCTTCATAGCAACACTGATGCTTGTTTATGGACACTTAAAAAAAAAATCCAACTTGTTCTTCTGTTTTATTGATAGTTGGCTCCTTTAGGTACTGTTAAAATTATTTTTTGCTCCATAATAAGGGGATTGTCTTACTGAAGACTGGTTTCACAGTCAGTAGATACGTTGCATAGGCAGAAATGGAAGGAGCTTTCAAAGACAATTGCTGTTTGTTCGATTAGCTCCAAAAGTAAATCTACCACAGTCTGAAGTGCATAAGGTGTATGTGACTTTGAAATCACATTGACAAGTTCCCAAATTCTTTTGAAGTTTTTTTGTTTTCTAGATGAGGTGACCAAATATACCCAAATATAACCCAAATACAACTTTCTCTTTGCTAGGAAGAAAGATAGTTGTTTTCACTGGAGGAAGACAAAATAAATTTGATAATGATCAACTTAATGTTTGTATTATTTATTTCCATGGCATGAAACAGAAATGTGACAGAATTTTTTACTCTGACACTATATTCAGTTGAAGGAATGGGAAATCATCCTGATCAGGATGAAAAAAAAAATACATTCTTCCTGTTGATAGCTATTGGATTTCATCAGTATCATATATTGCCCTCTATCAACTTCTAATCAAAGTAACAAAAATGAAAAAAAGTGATTACATAATCACTTATTTAGGAATATCTGTGTATAGAATAGGTGTTGCAGTGCAATTATTTGACCTAGCTTGATGATTTTGGCCTCCTGTCTGACTTCAGGCCTAATCATTGCCCTCTTAAAACAGCCATCTATCAGTGATGATGGTGCTGTCTTGTTAGTGAGAGGTAGACAAGAAATAATGATGCAGATGTTATTGATCTTGAGCTGCTTTTGCCAAGCTGACCACAAAACATTGCTGACTTCAAAGAGTACTCAGACACTACAGAATTCGCCTGTAATTATTTTTATCGGCTCTTCCTCCCTTCTAGAGGTTTCTCTTATGGGGAATATCTAATTCAATAAACACAAAAATATATGACTCACCGTTTTGCTAAATCTTGAAGAGTAGTGGGATGAACTTTGCTACATATAGAAGGGTACCAGCCTGTTTCCAGTTAGTGATCTAAGTTCCACTAAGATCCTTAGGGGTTCTTATCTCACCAGTGTGAGAATTGACCACATGTTTTATCTTCTGCTTCCTTTCACTTAACTTGACACTAATTGAACAAGAGGACTTTCCTTTTGTATCTTAAAAGCTTGATTTCTAATGCTGCTTGAAGCTTCAGGCATACTGTATCAGCTTCTTCTGTATGCATGCTACTTAATCCCTCCTTCACCATCTTCATATTGGCAGTAGAATTCCCTATTTGTCCATATTTAGTAGAAACCAGAAGACTGCAATTGCCTGTAGTTTTCTGCAGCCCTGTTTTAAAATTTGGGTCATGTTTGCCACCTACCATCCATCTGCTGCCACTGTAAATGATACATCAGTACTTCAACAGTTCAATGTTTTAGTTCCTTTAAAGCTCTGAAATGATCCTGATAATTTGCTTTGGTTTATTGATTTTTCTCCCCCTCCGACTTCCACAAATCATTCAGCTTGGACAGGATCTCAAGAGGTCATCTAGCCCAATATCAGTATTCAGACAATGTGTTAGGCTTGTCCTTGGGAACATGCCCAGGCTCTTCAAGACTAAACACTACAAAGTTAGCTTTTCCACAATGTCTTTGTTTCATGCAGTGCTCCTTTTACAAATATATTTCTCTAATTGTTTCTCCTGGCTCACTGTCAGGCCTCATTTTTCCCCCCTCTCTTTTTTTCCCCCCTCCTCCAGTTATTTTTATAACTTTTTAAAGTTTTCCCTCAAAAATCACTTTCAGCCTGATTTAATAATGTTTTTTCTTGTATTTAATTTGTCAAACTTTATTAATTTCTGTGCTCCTTATATGGACAAAATACTTTTGTTTTTAATTGCCTTCTTTACTGTCAGACCAAAATAAGACAGTAGTCATCTGAGTCTTTTGATTAAAGAATCTTTTGACTCTGAATCTTCTTCTTCTATTAAGTGGTCTCCATGTCACCTCCAAGCACTCTACCCATTCAGCTTTTCCCTTCTAGATTCATTTCAGCTAGTCTCCTTGATTCTCTTTCATTTCTCTTAAGCATTACCAAGGTGGACCTTTTGCTTATAAGATGTTGAATTAGAGCATATGGTCACTATTAGTTTCTCTTTGATTAGTAGCATGCTGAACTTAGCCAAGAGCTACTTTTTCTCTTACAGACTCTTAAGTTTCTCCAAGAAGCAGACATTGCAATGTGTAAGAACACAGTTTATATCCTGGCCTGATGCAACATTTAGCAGTTTACCCAGGGACAGAGAAGGATGTAGCATCTCCAATAACTTTCTTACAATTATAGTCTGTTTAGTCTCCATTAATATTTCAGTGACCTTTAATAGACCTAACAGTTCTCTTTCTGTGCTAGCTGCATCAAAATACACTACAGTGCAGTTATACTCCAGCTCTTGGTGAGACCCATCCATCCCGTATAGGTTTCCCAGACACTGAAAGCTGCCTCATTCCTAATAATTCTGTCCCCCTTCCGCCAAGTGCTTCTTGCTCAGCTGCTCTGTGCAACTCTGCCTCTCAAACTGGCCCCACATATAGTGCTGAGGACGTTGCAAAGAACAGTAACACAGAGGGGCTGATTTTCAATCTCCTCCTTATTTAAATTTGCTTCTCATTGTTCCACCTCTTCCCCCTCTACTTTGGGGTTACCAATATCCCCAAATATAAACCGTGGCTGGGAACTCCTACCAGGCTGTAAGGAAAGGATCCGAAGCCTCATGGTGCCTGTCACTGCTACACCAGGCAAGCAATACTCCACTGGTACTGCCACAACCAACAATTTCTTTGCCTCATAATAAGGACCCTCAGGCCAACTGTATTAATATAAAGTGCAAACAGTGGCAATTCACATTAATTCAGGGAATTGCAGACTGCAGGAGCTCAGCAGTGGGTATGCGTCTCTTTTGGCTGTCTGCTGTGAGCGTGAATATCTACAACAGAGGAGGAAAAGGAGCTACAGTGTTACCTGCTTCAGCTGCCCTATGTAAGCTCACTATAAAACCGGGAGCCGGTGCCCTGATTTTGGTCTGAAAAACATGAGTTTAGAATTCTGACTACTATCTGCAATTCTAATAGTTTTCCTTTAGCATAATTAAAGGAGTTTGTGTGTTTGGAGGAGTTTTTTTTTTTTTTTTTTTTTTAATTTGTCCCAAGACAGGCTTATTTGTCATGTCTTTGCATTCATTGAGTTTAGAAATAACCAAACAGAAATGCTTCATCACTCATTGCATTAATTTTAACTAAAAATCCCTGCTCACCTCAGATTACTGTGATGTGATACTAAAGCTGGTAAATTGTTAGATGTGTTAGAAAGGAGAATGGATGATAATGAGAGCTAAGTAATATCTGATTCCGATTGTAACAGCTGGTGTGTTTGACATGAACTCATGAGCTATATTATTAAGTAGAATTCAAGCAGCTGAGGGGGAGCTGGTTTGTTTGCTCTGAGGATTTGGCTCTCAACCAGCACCTGCAGTTTCACTTGATTGTGGTTCTACAGAACAGTTGGAGAGGGCATGACAAGAAATCCTAGTGCCGGTGCTAAACCTGAAATAAGAATTTTTGCGTATGTGCTAATGCACTCTACGGAAGAAATGATACATTATTAACCATCTGTGCAGAGACAACATATATCCACAAATACATTCAGTCCTGAAGACATCCATATCTTAAATGAATCTTACTATTCAGTTTTGTCATTTTGTAGCACCAAATACTATTGTAATAATGAAGTCAAGCAAAAGGAGAATAAAAATGTGTTGCCTAAGAGTTAGTGACATAGTCTTGTTTGCAAGTTTAACAGAAAATGTACAATATATGATTAAGTAGATTATTTTGGCTCTGTGGACTCACTTGCAAGCAATTTTGAGATTGTTGCAAATATACTTTTCATATCTAAATAATTTTTTATATATACATAAATGATGTGTACACACAAATACCCCCCCCCCCCAAAATTCTAAGTTATTTCTGCAAATGAAAGGAACAGCAAAATATTTCAGCTGGTGCTGACAGTGAAAGTAGATCAGTGTTAAGTTAGGTCTGCCATTTTAATTATAGGCAAAATAAAATGTTTGGGAAAGTATGTATTTATAGTCTCTCCATGGATACATAATAAAAGGATAATTAGGTGGTCTCAAAGGTAACAAATTGTACTGTGTCATTGTTCTGGTGTTTTTTTTCTTCAAAAAGTACCAGGAAAAGTCATGTGCACTTGCATTTAACTCTAGGCACAAAGTAGACTAGTTCTTTCTTAATGTTTAGCCTTTCTGTAGGATTCTGTTCTGTGCTCTGTCTCCATAGACTGATTCTGATCCAGAAGTTATTTTTAATTAAGTTGAGAATTGGATAGAAAGAGCCCTCTTCTCCTTATTAGCTCTGAGAAGGTAGAAGTGCAAACCATTCAGTAGAAGATTCCTGACTTTTTCATTCTGTAGGAAATTATTAAGATGTTTCATCAGATTTACAAATTTGACTTTCTTAAAGAATACTCCAAATTTTGAATCTCTTTGCAAAAAGTTTAATTACTTCTATTAAAGAATACGTGAGAGCCACTTGTAACTATTTTAAATATAAATCAAGTGAATGGAAGTGTAAGTATATGATGAAATGGGGAAAGTTTCTCATTTAAAAAACTGAATCTGAACCTAAAATTGGCAGAGAGTCTGTTTGCATAAAGATCGTGGAATATGGTTGGGAAACAGTATTTCAGTAGAGCCTTACTCTTTCTAAATAAGGACATGAGATTTTGAACTGTGGAATGGGGTATGGATATACCTTGAAGATAGATTTCAAAAAGGATGCTTTCTTCTTTTGTCTGACAATATTCCACACAGTATTTGTCAAAAAAAATTATCTCTTAGAGCGTCCTTGGGAGAAACTTCTGGCATATTTTTTATTGTTAATGGACTTTAAAAAAAATAAATAGTCCTTTGGATTAGGAGTTTTGCATTTTCCCTGGGATGTTGTGACGTGCACTGAGAGATGTTAGAAAAAGGTGCTGAAGTACAGCAAACACTCGTTTTATGAAGCTCCAGCAAGAGGTTGAACTTCATCAAATTTGCTGCTTGAAAGATCAGATTAGACATTCATTACAGAACACCACATTCGGCCACATATAGTCCTGCTGCTTCAATCTAACTGAAGATCATTGAGAAAATTGAATGCCTCAAATCAGAACTAGACATCATTATTGTTTTTGCATGCACTTCATGCCTTCAGCAAAAGGTACAGACAATGGCAGGTTTGCTGCTGAAGAAACAGATATCCTGTTAGTCTCCTTTGGATTTAGCAATACATCTTGCCCAGAAGATCAGATCTGAAACAGACCCAAACAAGGCTCTTGGCATTAAGTTGGCACGAACTCTTGAGATTGATTTATGGAGAGTGCTAATTGGCCTGTATATCTTTTGGCAGGATCTATTGTTGGTGCTTTTTTAAACAACAGAAATCTGAAAGATTTGAAAGGAGAGATAAGAATGGATGATTTTACCAAGTCCTGCAAGTAATTGCAGGAAACCACGTGCTGGTTTTGTGCCATTTGTTTGTAAAAATGCAACAGTTGAGTAATGTTGATAAATGTTGTGGTTGATAAATGAGTGCAGTTCCTGTCTGTTCTGTGCCAAAAGCTTGCCTCTGCCATATGCAGACTGTATTTGCACCCTATGTGCAAATAATTGAGTTAGGAATTTGGAAAAGATGTTCACATGAAAAATTCTGTGGCACTTCCAGCACAGCTGATGCCAAGGGAAATTTGGGCATTTGGTAGGTGATTGTTCCTAACTAGAGCTGTCATGGAGCATATGAAAGGCAAATCTTTGTTCTTCTCAAGTCAATGAATATATGTGCTTGTTAGGTACAGATTTGATTGCACAGTAATGAGCAAACTGCAAAACTTTCTCAAGCTAAAGGTTGAGAAGAGGATGAGGAAGATCATTTTCATCAAGATTTGAAGAATGAAAAAGAAGGCTAATATGTAGTGCCAGTGTTTCATAGAAATCTAGCTTGCTTTCATCAAGGAAAAATAATTTAGGATGTATTTAAACAGCAGATTCAGTTTTTGACTCCTTGTTTACATTGCAAGTCTTTTGCCAGTAAGTATGCAAGACTTATAATGTGCAAAATATGATCATGTGGTGATAGTGTAACCATTAGGAACGTAATTACCATCATGGAGCCACTGATCAGCAAAGGTTATTGCATTTGAATGGGTATAGAGTTACAAGGGCTGAGAAGGCATCTTTTGCACTTCTTACGCCTGATGTTGGTACTAGGATTCATTAACTAAACAGATTTAGTTTCTGGAACCTATTGCTACCAAGCTGCAAGTGGAAAAAGCTGGCTGATGTGGACAAGTTATACTTTTGTACTTCACAGGTATTTTCTGATCAGTTTTCTTACCATTTAATTTTCTAGCAGTGCATAGAATATGACAGGTCAGGAGGTGGTAAGATATTCTGAAGGACTTGGATTCTATGTTTTGATGTCATACTCAGGTGAGCTATTCTTCACTCAAACACCTTTGATTCTTTACATTAACCCACCTGACTTTGATTAGTCCTTCTAGTAATAATTAGTTAAGTCAGTATAATGTTGTGGGATTCCAGTTGTTCAGATACATGAAGGCTCAAAAGCTTGCATACAACCTGCATAAACAGACAAAACACAAAAGGAAGCAAAAAAGGAAGAATCTCTTCAGCAGCAGAGATACTGGAACAGAGTCAACCTACAGTAAACAAAACCAATCTTCCCTCTGGTGTCCTGGGCCAGTTCCATTGTTCCTTGTGACTCAGATGCATCTAACTACCACAAGGGCTCTGCAACTAGTTAATCTGAGGAACTGGATGTATCTGATCTGTTTGTTTTCTCCAGCCTTTAGGCGGTCATCTGCTTTTGCAGGCTAAGCGAAACAACCAAGCTAGTTGTTTTTGGAAGCTGGTTCAATCCTGTTAGTGATTTAAAGTCACGCTGTCCCTTGGGGGGCATGTTGTCCTTAATTTTTGCAAGCATGGCTAGATATTTTTGCAGTCCAGTAGATTCTCAGGATCATCATGTGAAAAGGATATGCTGTGAAACTCATTCTCTTCCATTTTTCTTTAAAAAACGCTTTTTTGTTTTCTTCAAACCAACAGCTGCAGAACAAAGTCAGCAGCTCACAATTCCATTTCTTAAAGGATGCTATTTTTCCCCAACTTGTTCTTAAAAGCATCATTCACATATACAGACAATTTCAATCTTTTTCCTTTTATCATGCAAAACCAGTGAATAACTCAAACCTTCTCATCAGCATTTGCTGCTTGTAGGATCTCTCTTACAAACATCATTCAGCCTATGCTCAGTCTTTTCTCTACAGAATCGCTTTTATTTTCATTTATATTCAAGAGGGAAGAACAAGTCATCATCTCTGATTCCAGGCAAGATCAATACCTGCTGGGATGTTCTAGGCAAACAGTGCCACATCGCTACAGGAAACCGTGGAGGTGGCCCTAAGCTTTCAGTTCATCTGGGGAGACTTGCTCTGATGTCAAATGCCATCAGCTTTTCTGCCTTTCTTGGAAGATGTGTGTTAATATGTTTATTAGCTGCCTTAACAAGAGGTTTTCTGAGACAGTGAGAACAACTCCTTGATCAACCGGTTCCTTCTTAAAGGAATGTGTCAGATGGCGATAGAAGAATTGAGTTTAGCTGCTGCTAAAATGCCCTTTTGCATATCCTGCTTTTAAGATTTTCCTATGTCTAGTCCCAACTTGGAAATATACTTAAGTTACTATGATATTTTAATTTACATATCAACATATACATACGTATACATATACATTAAACCTGCAAAGTATTCTGTCTAGAATTACCCATGTAAAGTATGCAGTCAACCAATAAAATAAAACAGTAGAGCCATGCAATGAGTTTTGGGAAAGCCAAAAAAGAATTTGCATGACTGTCATGCTCTATTTTCCTCCTTTCCTTTCTGTTTGCCAGATAATGCATTTTCCTCCTATTTCAGGAAGAAACTCCCCAATTCCTTTTGACTGACAGGCATGTTCTGTAACAGAATTTGTGTAGAATTTGAGATCATGATGCATTTTTTAACATTAAAAATACTTTACATAAAAGGTACAACATACACAAAAGAGCTCTCCTTTTCTGTAGTCAAAGAGGAGATGGTAAGTGAGAGTATTTTGGGATACTTGCATTGAGTATGGGAAAGAGAAGCAACATAATATCTGTAAATGCTGATACAGTACTTGAAATCTTTATGGATATTTCTAACCATTGTTTCCTCCCAATGTTCAGCTGCATTCAGAAATCATGTAGTGCTCATCTGTGGGGGGAACACATCATTGTTGTTTAGTTATGGAAATGAATTTCAGGTTAAATGGTAAGAAAAAAATTAACTGTAGGGAATTCAGAAAAGCTCTTGGTTTGCTCATAAATTTATGACTTGCTGGCAGCGCTACTCTTCAGTCAGAGCACTTCTTTCTGACTCTTAAGAACTGGAAATGTCTGTTTGCCTTCTTATATTTTAGTCAGTTTTATGGCTTGTCCGGTAAGAGAAAACAGTCTTACAGCAAACAGAAAGGAAGTGAATTAGTCTGCCTGATGATTTAGCTTACCACATAAATGCAGCTTCCTAACTTAGTCTCCTCTCTTGAAGCCTTCTGTTTGCTTTACATTAAAAGAACATCAAGAGACTTCACGTATCTTATATTTAATTTAAGGAAAATATACAAACATTTTATTTAGGCTTGTTTTGAATGTGCTCGTTATTCATCAGGCAATTTAGTAACTATAGTCTTTCAGAGAAATCTCAACAGTAAGGAATGTACTGAGTTAAGAAATCATCGCTTCCTTTTCTACTGTACAAAGGAAGTCTTCTCTTGTTATATTACTTACATAAATAGCCAGCAGAGTGCCAGAAATCTTGGGAAGAAGAGAATTTAAGAAATAAGCTAAACTTTAACATTCCTCTCTTCTGAGAAGTAACTTCTTAAAAAAGCATTATCAATGCAACTGCTGGCATTACAAAACTCTCGTCATAGAATCAAGCTTAATCAGTAGCTGTTTGCACAGAATTGCAGATACAGGTTGAGTTAACCTGACTGACATCTTCTAAACCCCATTATTTTAATGGAATTTTCCAAAACAAATAAGAAAAATAGTTTCTACGTTGTTAGCAGGTGTGACAGTCATCAGCGTCCACTTGTAATCTGAGAAACTATTGTTCTAACGTTAGAGTTGGAACAGGTAAAAACTCTTGATTCCCTTTCCATAAATAAAAAAGTGAAACAGAAGTAATCTCTCGCTGCTTGAGGCAGAGAAGCAGAGAAAGATTAATGACAGAGTTTTATAATCAAATGGTTTGTTCCAGTGACCCATGCCATAAATCTAATGTAGTAACACTACCTTTGTAATTGTGACTATCTAACCTTTTTTAAAGATATTTATAATGTTTCCAGTATCAGAGATAACAATAATGTTTAAACATGAGACAGCCTTAATATAAAAATAAATTTCCACTGAATACTCGTTGTATTCAATATATGTTTGAACAGTAGAACACTAACAAAGGAGTAATTTTTAATTTATTCTTCTGAATGCATGAACATGTCAAATTAATGGTCAGTGGACTTACCCATGCATCAAGAGGAACAGAGCATCTCTCTAAAGAGCATTAAGCTATTGCAAATGAGAGTACTTAAGCTTTTTGTTTAACGAAGACTATGTAAAATCTTGTACTCTGTAATTCTGTGCCTGACATCATAACTTATTTTCAAAACTTTGGTACTCAAACTTTTCAGCTTGGACTCCCCCTGTTTTGCTCCTTGGCTTCTTTTATCAGCTGCATTCCATGTATATTAGTTTACTGCTTGCTCCTTTCTAAAGTCACTACTTCCCTACAAGAGGAGACTCTGGACACAGACTTGTGTGTTTACAAGGTATAGCTTGGACAAAAGTCGTGTTACTGCCAGTCCACTTCGTTAGGACTCTCCTGTGACACTGTCCTGTATGTGCCCTCATGGTGTGCCACAACACATGCAACTTGCACCTCCAGCTTAATGAAAACAGACTGTAAAATAATCCCTTGTTGTGGCTATCCAGAGAACTTTTAGTAAAATAAAACAGGAGAAAACTTGAATTTTTCAGGGCAGTGGCACAGGTCAAGTGCTTTGCAGCAGAAACGTAATTCACCACAGCAGTGAGCCCTGAGCTCAGCCAAGAACTAGTCTGTGCTAATTCCCCTGAGGTCTTTGCTGTGGCAAAGACAGTACAGCCACGGTCAATGTACATTTTAACCAGTTGAGAGAAACAGCTGAAATCAGTACCTGATTTGAAATTCTTGAGGTGGTAGCAGGCAGAGAAAATTTCCTTGTTTTAAATGTTTCATTATCCCTTCCCGCAGCTGCTACCAGTAATGGAATATGCAGTCATTCAAGATGCTTTATTTTTCTCCCGACTAAAATGATCTTCAGCGAAATCACTAGTGCTTAACCTTATGTGAACATCTCTATGGGACTTCAGTTCTGGGGGTCTCTGTATTGTGAGACCTGCAGGAGTTTTTTACTAATATGTGGGGGAAGTTTGTCAGGATAGCCTTGTTATATGTCTGAAGGATAGAGAGATTCAAGGTTGGAAATATCTCTAGTCATCTAGTCCAACCTCCTCTCAAAGCAGGGGTGATTTCAAAGCTAAATCAGGTTGCTTAGACCTCGTCCCACTGCATACCTCCAGTGATAGAGGTTACACAGCCCCTCTGGTCACTGTTCTTGTGTTTGCCTCCTCACGATACGGGATTTTTTTGTATGTGTTTAAGCCCCTCTGTGAGTGGCAATGATTGTCTCTTGTCCTTTCGTTGTGTGAGAACGGTGTGTCTCCATCTTCTCTGCTACCTCCCTTTCCATGCTGGAAGGCTGCTGCTAGATCTCCCTTTCTCCTTCTCTTCTCCCAGCTAAGCAAAAAGCTGCTTCCCTCCGTCTCTCCCTGTACATCGTGTGCTCCAGCCCTCTCTCCTGCATAGTGACCCTCCACTGGCCTCTCTCAAGTTGGTCAATTTGACCAATCTTGATTTAGAACATAGACTCAGGTGGAGGAGTCTGTAGAGGAGGAGAGGAATGAAGAGATGGAGTAGCTGGGTTTTGTTTTGTGTTGTTTTTTCCATCAGCTTAGTAAGCTGATAAGATTTGCTGTGCACGTTCCCATTTGCTAGTACTCAACGTAGGGAAGGTGGCAGAATATGGGAGACCTTGACCCTTTTTTAAGTAATCACCATTAGATCTAGTGAATCATACAGAGAAATTCCACTTCTGCTGCTTGCTCAGTAGTCTGATCACCACTGTCCCAGCAGTTGAGGTACAAGTTCATTAAACTGTTGTTCTGATATTGGAGTAAAATGTCCAACAACAAAATTAAGTTGGGGAAAAAAAAAGAAAAAAAAAAAAAAGCTGAAGTGAAAGCATAATGAAAGTAGAAATACTCAGTATCCTGTTCATGATTCTGTATTTGTATATTTAATAAGCATCATTTAAAACTCTTCCCATCAGCAACTGGAACAAACTTACAAGTGTCATGTAAAGCTGGCCTCAAATTTAAACAGCAGCTCTCCATTTGCTATTGAGGTAACATTGAAAAGCAAATGAAACATCCTTTTACCTGCACAAAGTGATTTTAGCTTTTATGTGCCTGCTGCAGTGGTCTGGGAGCTTACTTTACAGTGAATCAGTTAATGGTATTGGAATTAAAAGATGCATTTAAATTTGCAAGGCCAGGAACGAATCTTCTGCTAGCACTTTATGCTGTATTAAGGATGGAATTATAGATTCACCGTGCAACATTTATTAGGCTTCTCCAGCCCACCCCCCTTTTCACACAGATGGGGTTGCAAATCACCTCTCAACGGTCACCTGCTTGAAAGGAGAGTTTCATATGCAAAGTGCTATTCTTTGTTTAGATATGATAGCTTGCAAGATGTAAAATGAGGCAGCTATTTAAATTTGTTGTTACAGCACTTGGGCTGGGTACACAAGATTAAATAAAAAGAAAATTAGGAAGCAGATGCTTGTGGCTTAACAGAGGAATTGTGCTAAAAGATACTCCTCATTACTGGTGGATATGAGTAATTTTGCTAAGGCAGCTGTTTCCTTAATCAGGAAAAGCACAAACCTCTAAGATGACATCCAGATGTTTTCTGTATTGCTTCACAATATAATGAATTAACATTGTGTATGCCATATTTTTAATTCTATCTATGTTTACTTATGTTACATCCAGTGTATTTTCAAATACATATATTATCTTCCCTAACTGTAGAACAACTGAACTCTAAATACATGCTGTATATTTTGAGCTTTGGACATACTTGCCTGGTATCCCTAGTTCCCTAGCTGCTTCTAGGAATGACAAAGCTCTTTATCTCTCACTTGTATCCAAGCATTTAAATATCAGACTTCTGCAGATTAGGGGCAATTTGGGGGGAGGGGAAGGGTTGCTTGTGGTGAGGGGTTGGTTTTATGGGACAGTGTCTGTTCATCCTCTGCTTGTGCAATTGTATGGTGCTTCAGTCCATGCTGCCCAGGATTCTCAAATGGGACATACTGTGCTAAAAACGGTGGGTTCAGACCCTGCTGGATATCTGGCAAAATTAGAGATTTAAAACTTGCACTAGCTTTCAGGTTTAGGCTTGATCCTCAGTCATGGGCGCTGACAGTTTTCATGGCTGTTAGTTTGCCATCTGCCGTTGCTAGAAACATGGACTTTATTGGGCTGGAGACTTGGGATTCCAGACTTTTCAGTGGTTCATTTCTATTTCTGACAAAATATAAGAATGGCATCCCAAATCTTTGACACTGATTTATCAGTACTGAGCTATTTTATCATTTATTTATCATAAATATTTATTATCATAAATAAACTGTGTGGCATTTCTAGAATCTTAAAATTTAAGTATAGCTTTCTGACAGCCTGAGTTTTGATACCTGGGATCTGGGCCTCAAGAGCGAAATGCCAGCACACAGTTGGTCTGCATTTGGGGTGAGGAATTCTCAAAGGCTTTTGTATTCAAAGAATTACTTTTATTACATATATTTAAGGTTTGCTAACTTCTGGAACACCAGAATTTAATCTCACCAGAGATCTTCGATGATCAGTTCACGTGCTTTCTAGGTACTAATGAGTTGTAGCTTAACTTCTAATTGTCCAAGTATTCATAAGCTTAAAAAAAGTTAATACCTTTTTGAAATTAATAGATTCATTAGCAGTTACTCTTTCACTTCAAGTCTAAAACTTCTTTCTGTTAAATTGTTCTTGGCATTTAAGCAATCTTAAATACACAGCTATGTAAGTAACACACAAGGAAATAATATAACTGGAACAAACTCTTCCCTTGTGACTTTTTTAATTCTACAGTATTGATCAATTCCTTCCCTCATTTCAACTTTGAGTACAAGTCAGAGGTGCATGTGTTACTGTACATTGATACTTCTTAGTTTTATGCCTTGCCTTCTTTCTGCATGAGATTTTGTACCATTTATTACTGGCTTTCCTAAAGTAAAGTTTTAGAACACCATGTATCTTCTTAGAAGCTCTTTAGTTAAGAAGCAACTGAAGCAAATATATGTTAGCTAATGCACATAGCAAAACAAACAAATAAATTGAAAGTTTTGTGCATTTGGATTAAATGTGGAAATCTAACTGATCCAGTTACTTCCATTTGATCAAGTTCTGTATAGCCTTTCAGGGTAGAGGAGATGTCTTTCATGGTACTGTGTGATTTCTTTAGTACAATGATCAGCTAGGAAGAAAAACAATTTTTATTGCCATTGGTGAAAGCATAACAAAAAAGAACAATCAAATAAAAGAAGGAATAATTCTTTTTTGTAGAATTACAAGCATTTTTTTGCATTAGATTTTCTCCAGAACAATAAAGAGTCAGCCTGATGTATGTTCTAGCTTACTTTGTAAGATAACAGATATTTTTCATGCTCTTCAGTTTGGGCTATTCCATCCATTAGATTGGCATATCCTGTAGCATAGTGCCTACGTACTAGAGCCTGGCATGCTGACACGTTCTGGAAATGGAAGCTCGTACTCCCAGCTTCCTCACGATCACAAGGCCCAGTAAGGTTTTTTGCATACTTCTAAGATCAGAGGTTTTCAAAAGTTGGATAGGTTTTGTGCACCTTCTCAAAGAGACGCATCATCTTAAGTGCCCCAGGGTTTCCCGAAGGCTTGAGCTCTCCAATGCCTTGTAATCTCTTGTGTCCAATACAAATCTGGGGCTTCTTCTGAAGATCTTGTTAAAAGTATTAGGCGCTGCCAGTTTTGGCCTTGGATTGGGATAACGGCTGCTTTGACTGTCCGGTCTGTATTTCCTCGATTTGCTTTCCTGGAAACCAGGATACCCAATTGTTTCTTAACACGTTTCCAGCCCAGCCCTCTATGGCAGTAGATGTTTAGCACGATTGTAGACATGCCCACAGATGACAGTTAAATGTAGCTTCCTCCCCGCTTCACACAGTTGACACCATTCTCATGCGCAAGAGAGATGTGGATGCAAGTTAGTGCTGCTTGGATGAGGAGTTCAATAAGAGGGAAATGACAGAGCTCATTTATGAAACTGAGTCTTTCTAAGTCTAGTCCTTCTGCTGGGATTTCCTTTCCACTAGCAATGCCACCGTGGCCCTGTGCCTGCCTAGCAGCTTAGCTCGTGTTCCCTCCGTGGACTTGCCGGTGGGGTCGAAACCGTAGCCACTCAGTTTTGCTGATTTGCAAGGAGGTCGGCTTGTTTGTTTAAAATCTCCTTAAAACCAAACGCTGTTCTGACCCATCCAAATTCTCATGCCAAGCCGCGAGGAATCTCCCTTTGGAAAGAAGCTAACGCCTGCTTTCTCCCCGCCTTTGGGCTTTTATGGAAATGATGTTCCCGAGGGCCAACTCTCTGCTTGCCAACCAGAAACCTTCCCAAAACTGGGGCTGTGACCGCAGCATCGCCCTGTGCGATCATGCCGGTTAGCTCTGCTCTGTCTTCAGCGACCCGACGTCCACCCTCGGGCAGAGCCGCCCACTTTTGGGGCACGATCCTCTTTCTCCTGGCAGGAGGATGTCTGGGCCTGAGCAGCACCCTGCATTTCCATGGCGTTTCACGTGTGCTTCACTTCAGGTCCAGCACGACCGAGGCTAACCCAAAACTAATAAGCCTGACTTGGACCCAACCTATTCCCCGGAGAAATTGCTCAAAATTTACTCTCCAGCACGTCTGGTTCTGGCAGTGCAATAAATAAAATTTATTACGAGCCGAGAAGGTCCCAGGTGAAGCCCACCTGGACTCCTCCCGTTAGCACGGGCTACGACGCCGCGCCTCAGCTTGGGTCTCCGGATGCTGTTAACCATCTTCGCACCACGTAGCACAGCTAATCCAGAAATGACTTGGCTCAGTCAGAGGTAATTAAGGATTGACTGAAATTAAACTCGAAACCACCTGTTCCTGCCAAGGTAACAGCAATTGTGAAAGCGGTAATTGCTGCTGAATTAATGTCAGCAACTGGGTAACTTATAAAGGCATCGTAAACGCTGGAAATATGTTACAGGAAATGATTTAAAATAATATAGCACTTAAGTGTTATACCACTTAGCACTGAAGCTTGTCAAATAGTTCAGCTTACATAATTTCAAGTGTTCTGATACTTCAAGTGCAGCACAAACATCTTCAGAGCTTTTCTAAGCTTTCCTGGTGAAGATAAAAAGATACAATCATAACAAAAATCTTGGATTGTCTTTCAGCGAGGAAGGTGTTAGAACAAACTCTTTTTTTTAAAAGAGTCCTTTGTTGTTAGCAGGTCATTTTAAACCTAAATCAACACTTTTTTCCACTGAAAGGATTTCTGTTTAGTGCTCTGAAGAGAAGTGAAGCAGTCTGTCCTTGCTCATTTTTCTGCTCTCGTTTCCTGCTTTTGCACTGAAATATTCATTCCTTACTCTACTGGGAAGGGCAGTCAGGTACAGCAAAGAAAGCAATAAATCTTACTTACTGCCTTGTCAGTTTTTATCTGTAAATATAATGCAAAAGTGAACAATGCTTAATTTGACAAAATTAGAAATGCAGAGAAAATGTCTTTGTCAATTTGAAAAAATAATAAAGGATTAGGATTGTTTCCTCTGATCACTGCTAAAATTTGACTTCTGGTTTTGCTATTATGCTGTAAATGTTTCTGTAAATGTTGTTTATATCAAATGCTACGGTGGGTATACCCATCTGGATATGAAGGACACAATTACCCCATCTTTCTAGTTAGATTTTATATGAATGCTTTTTTAGATAGAATTATGGACATTCTTTATTTTATGATAATAGACCATGTTGTGCTATTTGTTAATTATATGGGCCCCGTACAAAATTTGAATATATTTTGTTGTGTCCTGTGTTTTGTTTTCTTCCTGATTAGCAACAGCAATTACATCTATGATGAGGTAATCTAGCATTTTCATAGGAGTTTGTCATTCCAGCTAGAGGAAATGTGTTTGTTTATCCAGAGGAGATAATGTCCCTGCGCTATAATGGAAGTCACTGCTGCATCAAATGACAGCTCTGGACTCAGTCCTACAGTTGCGTCTTTGTAGGCAAACCCTTACTTCTCTGTTTCCCCAGTAAGAGTAAATCTCACTGCTTATTGGATTGGGGCTTCTCACATGAGCAGTGCAGTTCTGAAAGTTTGACCTTTTTTAAAATTCCCTTTTAGAATACAAAGACCTTTCATTGAAAGCCATTAATAAAAGAAAGTTGCACAAAACGCTGCATTCCACGAGATTGTGTAGAGAATGCAAGTAACTGCTTTAAATTAAGCTGGCATTTGGAAAACTTAGTTGATTAAATTCATGGCCAAAGTTTCATTCAAAGTTCTTCTCTGTCCGCTGGTTTATGCCCAAAACCTCTGTTGTTCCATCAGTGACACAAAGTAAGCAGAACAACAACAACAAAAACCCCATACCCAAAGTGCTTTTCTAAGCAAGAGCGCTTCACTGAATTAAGGTCACATTTGAGAGAGAAATGAGGAAATTTTTATTAAAAAAAAAAAAGAAAAGAAAGACTTTAGGAAAATTGCTGATGGAAGTACTATATACGTAAATGTGGTTACTTTCCTTACTTTTTTCAGTAATAGTATAGCCATGCTACTAGAATGAAAGACACAGAACATACCTACTGAGGAAGCAGATGACTTCTTGGCACTGGGAATCATGATCACACAGAATCAGTAAGGTGGGAAGGGACCCCTGGAGATCATCTAGTCCAACCTCCCAAAGATTTCCTGGTGCTAGTTCCACTGGGACTTGAACCCAGGACCTTCTGCATGTAAAGCAGATGTGATATGCATGCATACTATGTCCTGCAGAAGCACACCTCCTTTAGCTTATGCCTGGTAGAGGCCTGGAAAGGCATCAGTTCTGGACTTTATCTCTTATGAAGACCAAAAATATTTACGTGTATTAAAAAAAAAAAATCTGGATGAATGAGCTCCCTGGGCTTGGTATGTGCGCTAGCTGTGGGTTGAACGGACAATAACAGGAAAGCTGAATGTGCACAGCAGTGACATTGATTCCTTGTTTATTCATTGCTGTCCTAAAATGTCATTCAAGGAATTGTTTGCTTGGGAGTTACGGTGGCAGGTTCGGGGAGGGGGGGAGGGTTGAGTTTTTAAGGCACCTCAGATTGGTAGCCAAAAGGACAAAGATGACACTGCTGTTATTTTAACTAAAAATTAATTGCTTACTGCTATAAATATGCATCTCAATGGAAAATGTAGTTAGTCTGGTTTTTGTGTAATCTATTGTATAGACTGGTGTCTAATTTTATGCTAATTTTAATTAGGAGTAGGACGGTAGTGTGAAGGAGTCTATACACTTATTCTAGAAAGGAATTATTCTTGCTTAGGACCCTCACACAGTGAGAATCAATAATACAAAAGATTGTTAGAGATCTTATGTGAAGCTTTTAAAAAATATTAATAACACTTTGAGTCTAAAATGAGAGATTATGTCACATTCGTGGTCTGTCTTCTGACAAAGATGCTAGAGAAAAATGCTTTAAAAAGCATTTAGTATCCTACCTAACTTTGCAATGTTATGTGCTGATCATGTATTTTTAACACTTTTTAACTCTTTTTTTTCCTGAATCACCATGTTTCTTTTAGAATAATTTTCTTAATGTGCTAAATAATTATGTTACAGTGAAATCTCAGTGCAATTTTTGGTGGTTTGGTTGGTTTTTAAAGGTAGTAGTAACACTTCCCTCTCACTGCTCCATTTAAGAGAAGGGATTGAGCACGGTGTTGCTTGCTTATTGTATTACCTGGGCAGCTAATAGATCAGATAAAGAACACCTAAAAAAGCGTGTGATCTAGACGGAAGGTATGATAGAGCGGGTGAAGCGTGAGCAGGTCGTAGCGGTCTTGGAAGCAGTTTATGGCCTGAGCAGAGAAATACTTTAACCTGGAGAGCTGAGGACAGGGGGCTGTGGGATGGAAGGGGAGCTGCAGTGCCGGCTTGGGACAGCGATTTACTATTGCTTAACCCTATTAAAGCTGCAAATTGAAAAATAAAGTGGTTGCTATTATTAATCTTCACCTTCTTGCCCTTACTGAAATATGATTATTTTTCTAGTTGAAGTTCCTTCAGTTTAGAATGCTCAATCATTCACAAAATGTTGTTGAATGTTTGTCATTCTTGCCTATACTGTTTTACTGACATTAGGTAGTAATTTAGGAGTCAGTAGTTCACTTATTAAATTAGTCTTAGAGATAAAATTGAATAATATCGGTAGCTGACTTTTTAGTAATAAACTGTTGCAATTCTGTTGTGAAAAAGAAGTGCATTGTCAGCTCAGGACTTGTTCCAAAATTGCATGAGAGTTTAAAAATCACTTTTTAAATTCTGTTTTTCTAATTGCTTTTTTTAAAGATTCCTATATATCAAATTGTTTACTGCATTGGAAGATACGCATTTTGGAAAAAAAATTAATTAGAAAATCCAACTTTATTGTGTGTTCTTAAGTTGAAGATGTAACATTTTTTTTTCAAACTACTGTCCTTATCAGGACTGACTTACGGCTTTCTTGCCTATCCATGAGTGGAAAAATATTTCCTTACTACCTGATACTGGTTTTGTTTATTTTTGAATGTCTGTTAATTTTGACATGCTTAGAAAGTAGACAAGGTTTTTTTGAAAGAATTTAGTATGTCATATAAATACAATAGAATTGAATTGGTGAGAGTTTATTTGAAATTAAAGCATTTTTGCTATACATTGACTCTTTATTTAATTAAGATACTAAAATGTTACATTTTGTCCAAAAGCCATTATTAGAATTGCTCTTTCTGAGTTTGCATATAATCTTTTTAATGATGAAGGATTAATAAAAAGCATAAGTTACAGCACTTACTGTGTCTGGGTCATTGCCTTGCTGGCAGTACTACAATTTAATATTTATGTGCCTTTTGAAAGGGACATCTCCTCTTGTCCCAAAATACGTGTCTAAAAAGAGTATATCTGACACTGACAGTCTCCACTTTTAATCACACTTCGTTAAAAAAAGAAAAAAAAATGCCTCCTTCAGATATGAGAAAAGATGGGTCTTACACTGCGCCATAAGTGCTTCTGCTGGAATTCAGGCTCTTGATGTGTCCATTGCTCAGGAAGTTCATCATAAAACGTTTTCCTGTTAGTACTTCAGTGTTTCAAGTAGAGATGCTAAGATGAACTGCTGAGTTAATCACTGCTGAGTTAATCACATCCTATGCTGTAAAAGGCTGAGGAGGCCTCTCTAGTGCTGGAAGACCAAAATTTGGGGTTAGGGTTTGATGGATCAACATGAACAAATGCAACTGCTTAGTGTAACTCATAGGAAGGCTGTGTTTTCCTTGTAGAGTTAGTGTCATTTGCTCTGTGCAAGTTTGCTCTGTGCTCAGGGATAATGAAGTTCTGCACAAACTACTGTTTCTGGGTGTCCCTCAAGGTTACCCCCTGGTGAGACCAAATTAGGTACTGTCTGAAGGTCACAAATCCATAACTAATTTTTGGCAGAATCCACACAATTGGTACATGGGAAATCAGAAATAACATAGGTTATGGAAGGATTTCCAAGCAAATCATTTTCCCTACTGCTTTACTTCACATTGCTCCCAGCACTCATATGTACTCAACTCAGACATACAAAGGCACTAAGGCAAGAGGATTTGGTTGCTTCATTTTTTTGACTCCAGCCGTAAAGTGGCTCCAGAAACAGGAACAAATTACTAAACTTCACTCAAAATCTCAGAATCTCTTCTGCTGTAATTCCAATCCTGGGTTATTGTCACAGAAATCTTAAATCCTGTGTCATAAGAAGAAACTGTGAGATAGTCTATTGTAGTAGTTGGTAGCAGTTGAGGTAAAATATATGTAGTTATGGTAACATGTATGGTTGTGGGACAGTAGTTATGGTAAGGTGGTAATCCCAGAATTTCAAATTTTCACTTGATCAAATACTTTATAATAATAAAAAGCTTAACACAAAGTGACTTTTAGAAAGTGCAATCTTAAAAATTGCATTATATTTGTATAGAAATTTCTTGTTATATTGTTTGGACCAGCAAATAGCTTTATTTACATTTACATAAACATATGAACAGAGTTCCTGTGTATTTTCCTTCCTTCTATGAAAACTTGCTCTAATGTGTCTTCCTATACTGTGATGTGCATTGCATGTACAAGATGATTTATAATAAATAAGTAAATAAATAATTCATCATAAATATGTTTGAGGGGAAGAAATGAATTGAAGGGAGCTGTTATTAGAATGAGAGAAGGATGAAGGTGACTTTGCTATTTTGGCTAATACACCTGGGATAATTCCTTTCAGTGTTGCACAGAACCCCACTGCAATTCCCAGCAAATAGGACTTGAACATTCCTCACATTGTAATCGCTAAATAGGTTTCTATATTTAAGTTGAAACAATTTTGTTTCTAATTAGAAACTCTTTTTACTAGAGCGGTCATTGCTCTGAAAGTCAGGTTAATGTAACCTGAGCTAACTTGGCAGTTGGAAGAGAGCAAAATCCTCTTTGTTCTGGCTTTACAGCTATTACCTGGAACATAAAAGTTCCTTATATTAAATTGTATGTAATTCCTGTGGGCAGATGTTAAGCATTTGAGGTCTTTCTGCTTCATCTTTTTAGGATGAGAGCTGAAACTTTTTTTGAATGTTAAGGATGAGCATAACTCTCAGTTGTCTATAGGGGAATATTCCATTTTGGGGGCTAATCACGGCATCAATACCCATTCGTCTTCCTGCCACGCCAGCTGAGTCCAGAAAGACTACTTAGTAACTCAGTCGCAGTGCTGCAAAAATATCATTGTGCTGCCTTTTTCTGTTGCTTTTTGGTGGGTTGTGTTTGTTTTGCTTTTGCCACATGCCAGCCAGGCCAGACGGAGCAGCACACAAGCAGTTCTGCACAAACCAGTATAGCCAATATATATATAATTATAACTCTGATTTGTTGCTGGTCATACCAGATGCATGTCATCTGGATAGCTTTCCTAGGTAATACTGTTGGATGAGTTATTCCATTTTCTGTGGTGTCCACTACCCTTGTTACTCTGCATAGCAGATAAATGATTGTACTTCTTGGCCTCTTTGATATTACACTAAAAAACAAGGTTGCTTCATTGTGCTGGGATGATTTTGTACTGCACGTTCAACAGCAGGATCATTCAAAATCATTCAATGGGAGCAACATTGTCTTTTCCAACACTTTGTTTCTTCTTAATTTTCAGATATTCCGAAAGAAAGCAGTGGAACTTGGAGAGAAATTGCTTCCTGCTTTCAATACTCCCACTGGGATACCTTGGGCATTACTGAATATTAAGAGGTAATATCTAATTTTTGATGACTAGAGCAATATAAAGAAGTTGGTTGAAATCCTGTCTGAACCACAAAGCTATTGCAATTAACTCACTATTTTAGTCTTTCTAAAGAGAGTCTTTCTATGCTAAAGATCCTTGGTTTTATAGTTTAAGTTAAGAAATTTAAATAAATATACATTGTACACACAAGAGTGCATATAGTTATGCATTTATTCACCTCGGAACAAGCTGCTTTTCTGTTAATTAGCATGTTGCTCATCACTTTTCCTGAAGTCTTCCATCGGTTTTAGTGTTGTTACAGGTAGGGTAGTTGCAAAAGGAGATGTGCTACTCCAGAAGAGTAAGGGTTCTTGCCAGTTAAGCTACTATGTGAAAAGCACTATGATTTTTACCTGTTCTCACATGTAGTATCAGTGTGTCCTAAGAAACAGGAATAACATCTGCTGCAAGTGACTCATTGACTTGCATTGTCTCCTTAGGAGTTTCTGGCTTGGTCAGTTTTGCTTTGAGGACGGCCAGGTGTTTGCTGCAGGAGATGCTTGCTTTCCTGGAGCAGCTCTGGCCTCCAGTATCTGGCTCCATACGAACGTCAGCAAATCCCGGGTCAGTCTTGGGATTACTAGGCCTACTAGCAGTGACAAAGCAAGGAAAAGGTTTCCTTTGCGCTGTCTGAGGAAGAATAGCAAAAGATACACTTGTGGATTATGTTTATATAGAGAGGGACACATCAACTTTTCTACTACTGCAGACAAAACAAAACAAAACAAACAAACAAACAAACAAAAACACCGTAGCATCATCCGTCACAAGAACATGAAATTCTGCCTGTCGGGGAGGATCAAGGGAAATTTCATGGGTGTGTGGTGGTGGTGGTGTCGTGTTTGTGTGATTCCCCTGCTTGACAGTATCTTCCACTATTCTGTTTGATCAGTATTTATGCCTTTTTTTTTTTTTTTTTCCAGAAAGGGACATACTTGGCATGCTTGCATGGTTGACTGTTTCAGAATTGTCCATAAACTGCTTTGAACCAGATCTACAAAAATCCCTGGTGTATCAGTTTAGACAGGCTTATTTTTCCACCTACGTTAGAAAGGATTTGGGAGGTGAGAGATGAGAAGTGCATGTGCGTGTGCGCGTGTGTGTGCGCGCGCACTCATGTGTGCTGGGAGTCAGAGGAAGTTAGTTCCTCAGGACTTTCTCATCTTTAAAGGTGCTGGTGAACTGCTGCCCCATGGTGTTCCCGGTGCTTTTACTTGTTACCTACCTGCATGTTACCAAATCAGTGCAATGGCTCGAGGTTTTTTTGTCTGGTTATTTCCGAGCTGTTACAAAAGCTTCTGAGTACAACCTCTAGCATACATATGTGATTACAGCAGCATAACAGTATGTTATGCTATATAATTTATTTAAATATTATTAAGGTACTTTGGCCAAAAAAATCTGTCTTTATATGTAGCTGTTATCTAAATCCTTCCTAGTCTACCAAGTGTATCAGCAGTTTTTGCAAACAGTTCAAATTCTTTGGTAGGTCTTTGTGGGTTTGTTCCTAGCTTCTCAAAACAAATGCTGCGGTACACTGCCAAGTGTAGACCACAAACAAGATCAGGTGGTGACAAAAAAGGATTCCTTCTGTATCTTTCCCCAAAATGGAGGAGGATCTCTACTAAGATAACTGCATCCTTTCCTTTGCTGTAATAGCAAGTGTTACATTAAATGCCCTGGTTTTGGTTATTCATTCCGAATCTTTGCACATCTGTCTAGATTTGACCTTCAGTAGATGACTCTGCCGTAATACTCTGTGCAAACAAATATGCTGTCATCCAGGCTTAGGGAATGCTAAGCTACTGAAGCCTGCATAAATTACAGATCTAATACGCCTCATTTCTGATTAGTACTTTATTTGATTTTATTTTGATTTATGCTTCAAATTGGAGAACACTCACAATAGATTGTGGGTGTCAATGTTTATTTTTAAATGACTATTTTTGGATTAGCAGATGAGCTGGATATTTGTTTCACTCTGCGAATGCTCTTCACAAAATAGCTTGTTTTCTTTGCTTCTCCTGTATTATCATGGCCAGTCTTGTTCTCTCCTTGGCTTCCTGTATGTGTAAATGTATGTATTTGCTTATCTGTGTGCATGTGTTTTAACATGATAAAGGCATACATCTGAAGTCTTGTACTCTTTCTCTTTTCCGTAGTTTATCTTCATCCTGCCTCATTCCTGATGGCTTGCTGGCCATGCAGCACTTACTTTCTATTTGTGGAACCTTAATTATCAAATATATTAAAAAATTACTGTACCATTCTTTAGCTTATGTTCTTAGCCAATCTCTTGGGTGCTTTTGCTTCTGACTGGAATTTCTTTTGTCTCTGAAGTACTTCTAAAGTATTTAGATTAGTGGTTTTCTTTCTAAATGTTTCGGTTGCATTTCCATATGTCTCATTTTCCTGATATTACTCTGCACGTTCAGCCCATCTTCAGCATCTGTTTTTCACTTCTGCTTATACTGCTAATTTTGAAGTTCCTTTTAGGCATCACTCACTTATTTTAGTAACCAGTGTTGTATTACACTTGTTGTCTATTCTGTGTGAAACAGTGGTGCAAACAGAGGCTGCACTGGGAGAACACACACAAGTTGGTGGCTTGCTGGTTATGTTGGTGTCTTCTGTTTGGGATAAGAAGGACTTGCTGGCAGGACTGCTTTTTTTTTCTTTCTTTCTTTTTCTTTTCCCCCTCCTTTCCTACACCCATATCTTTTCTTTAGACATTTTGTCTTCTGTCTGAATCTTCAGTGCTTCTGAAAAGGCAACTACAATAGCCTCTTAAAATACCATGAGATCTTTCCCTTTTTTTTTTCCTGCCTCTCAGTGTTCTGTGACAAACTCTCTTCTTTCACGCTAAACTTTTCATTTTCCTTTCTCTTTAAAAGCTTCAAGTAAATTATGACTGGGCAATCAGATTGCTTAGGTATTTCTGTAATATACCTTCCTCAGATATATAAAATAAACAAACCTGAAATTATCTCTCTCTTAGTGAGTTAAGTAATATTAAAAAATATCCAACTTGAATCATGTTCATGGGGCCAAGTAAACTTTCTGTGCATCTATTTATTTTCACTTCTACAAAGGAGAAGCAGGAGAGTTCTCCTTCTTACAAAGGAGACTGTATGGAGCTTGTGCTTCTGTGATGAAGCCAAGCTTTGAAATACCGAGAAGAATCTAGATTGCTATTACCTTATTCAATCAATCAAGAATCCACTCCTGTCTCTGAGGACAGTGTCCTGAACAATATTTCTTCTCGTTTAGCTGGAAATTGGATCTTAATATAATTTTGTTTCTTTTGAAAGCAGACTTGTATCCTTTTCTTTTAGCCCTATTAGTTCCAGTAATACAACCTTACTATTTTCTAATAAGCAGTCCAGAAGCATTTGTCTCTGAAGGAACGTAGATTCCCTAAAATATTTATTCTCCATTAATTGACCAGCTGAATCAGCATTTGAAGGTTATTTACTCTCCTTTCTCTGCTAGCACATAGCAATCCTGTTAGCAATTAAATTCACTGATATTTTACATAGAATCAACCTATTGCATAAAATATAAGTGCATCTTAAATTTTTGAAAAGTAGTTACACTTTACTCTTGCAAAAAGAAGCTTTCAGCTGTGCTAAATGTCACTTTTATTTCTGAGAACAGAACAAATATAAGTGTTTTTGGGGGGCAGATACCTGCAGCCTGTTTGCAGGTTATGGCTAGGGGAATGCTCTGCTTGTTCTGCTGGCTCAGAGACAAAAGTAGCTCATGTAAGCACTTAGGGGTGTATGGTCCTTGGGAAGTTTTGCCTAGAAGGAGACAGTTTGAGGTGAGGATGCAATAGCTGTGAGCAGGGAAGCTTAGAAGAAATCAAAAATTAAAGAAGAGTTTGAAATAAATCTGATTAATTTATATTAATAAAATCAAACCTCAGGAACTAATTCATTTACTCATCATAAACACGTTTGCTGCGTTTGAAGTCAGCCTAGAATTCTTTGTGCTTTGCACTTTCGTATTAATTAAACATAAACAGCAGACTTAAGTTGAACTCATTATTGCAAGTGAGATAGCAGAGGAATTGCTAAATCCTTTGAACAAACTAGTTAGTCATTTGTAGGTAACTGAGGATGAAAGTAACAAAAATGCAATATTTATGGTATTGGGATCTTGTCAGCAAGTTTTTAAAACAAGCTCCTCTTTTATTTTTTATTTTTATTTTTTTTTTTTTTTTTGTACCACATTCTGTGGTAAAATATTTTTATTATGCCACAGGCCTAACCAGGCCTCAAAGCGGTCCACATTTGGGCAAAAGTTCCTGGAAGCTGCTCGTGGCTCTGGAAGCCACCAGAGAGATTATAAGCAAGCAGAAACATCCCCATCTTCTCCCCGCTCCCGTTGTAACAAGGAGAGAGATACCCCCTCAGTCCTCCCTATCGGGCCGTGTTTCTCAACCTGCGTGTGCTGCGTTGGGTTTTTGTTTGCTTTTCTGCCAGAGGAGTTTAACTTTCAGCACCAGCTGGCATTCCCGTTCTCCCGCGACAAGGCCCGCAGACCAGCAGGGCTCTCCCCCAACAGGCTGGTTTCCTTGCGGAGCTTGATTGCTTGCTGGGGTGGATTTAAGCTAAAATGCCCCAGTTGCTATCGCAGGGACTAAGACACAGATTTTATGTCCTGTACTGATGCTCACACTCAAGCATTTCAGTGTAGTGACATTATTTTAAAGTGTAATAATTTAAAGGAACTGGAACTTACCTGTCGGAGCCTTACGTTTAGCAGGAAATGTGACTGATTTATTAAAAAAAAAGTATGAAATGTTGATCTTTAGACAACAGAACTTGTTTTAAAATATTTTAGAAGCTTCAAAGTATTTCCTGATTTCAAAACATGTTTAAGGTCTTCTGTGTAGCTCACTTTATTAACATAAGTTGACCTTCAAAACCTAGTTAGTGTCCTTCCTCAACAGAAAAGACTTTTTGGTATTCTTAAAGAAGGATACTGATTTTAGTGCATAACCGAATGGTTTGTTTTGTGTTCTGGGACTTCTTCCAAAATTTCATAATCAACGTGTTTAAGAGTATATTCCATATAGTTTGTAAAAGAAGGTTGATACATTAAGAAAGTTTGAAAATATAAGCAAGAAAGGATCCAAGTAAGCAAATCTAGTAAACCATTTTTGTCAGGTTAATTCCACTTGCATCATCAGAAATGCCAGAATGGTGAATGTTGCATGATTTTGCAAAATTTTACTAAGCATCAAGTTTTCTGTATGATATTAGTTAAAAAAATGGTTCATAACAGTACTTGTGGTAGTGATTCATGCCTTTACTTGTCCTAGTGACTCAGCCAGTTTATCACAAAAACTTGCAGAGATTTGAGCAGAATGATGAATTTGAACTTTCTGATTTCCTCTATTAAGCTATAGTGTCAAAAGGATATATATAAGAAAAGACTACAGAGTTGGATAAAAATTATTCCTTGGATCTGGTTATCTTTAGTAAAAAATAAATCTGTGTGCTAAAGGGGTTGTGATGAGGAGAGATTCACATTATCTGCCCAATTTGACATTACAGGGCTATGTGGAAATTGTGCATTTGTACCCTTAATTTTATCCCTTCTATCTAGCTTGCGCATCATTTTAGAGCAGAGAACTGATATTATCTTAGAAAAAATAGAAGTAGTCTAGTTTGCACACTTGCACAGGCTTTCTGTGCATGGTTTGGAGAAATACTCCACTGATGACATAAATTAAAGCAGTAATAGTAACTAAAAGGACTTGAATGTTGAGGTTAACACTGAGTTTTCCGCTGTAGCAAAACACCCCAATTAAAATCAGACTTTTTCCTTCAGGCGTTTGGATCATAGTGTGGATTTGTATTAGCTCTGGACCCAAAAAAATGAGAAGCAGCTGAACTTCTGCTATCTAAAAATTATTTGCTTGGTGTTAAAACATCTGTTTTGAGATGGAAATAATTGCCTTCTAGAGAGCTTGATCTTTGTTCATTGGCTAACGAAGAGCTTAGACAAATAATTGAAAAAATGACTTTCTTTGATTTGGGAAGATGAATTCCATACTGATTCATAAGTAACCAACAATAAAGATCATTATTTCGGCAAAGGGTACATCTTTTGATCACTACCGTTTCAAGTGCTGGTTAATCCACTGATTCATTGTGTGATTCATAAACAGCTTCAAATTTCCTGAGTTGGCACCTAATGCAAAGTTAAAATTGAGAAGTAGTTATTAGTTTGGGGTATTTTGATATTACTATGTTATAGGCCATCTTACAAGCTGTTTCATTGTTTTTATTTTGATATTATGTTGCCTTCATAGTAAGTAAATTACTTACCCCGTCTTGGCCTTATTTGGAATGAGTAGCAAGTTTTATGTTGAATGACTAGTGGTTTTTGTTCAACCAGACTCAATTGAACTATACTAAAATTATGGGGTTTTGAGGAAGGAAAATGCACTCCCCTGCTCCTTTAAGATATCATAAACAATTCTCCCATGATCACATCTAAAAATAAATAAATTATTCTGAAAGTATTATTAAAATGCAGATCTTTCTGAATCTACATATCAACACACATCGGTACATTTTTCTAGATGGTTTCTTCTGACGTGATTTGCCATTGAGCAATGCAAAAATGTCAAGCTATAAAATATAAGAAAAATTCCATAAGCTATATAGTTCAAGAAATGTAGCTGTATTTAAAAAAAAAAAAATCAATGATAACCCATAAGGTTAAGATGTGTTATTCAAACAGTAGCTTCAATTCAATATTGTAAAACCAAGTTTGTGTGGGAGGCTGCCCTCTGGCAATAACATGGGAAAGATTTGTGACCTATTATTGTTACTGCAAAAATCTTTCTTGGTTCAAGTGCTTTTTTACAGCCAAAGGAGAGAGCTTCTTGTCCAAAATTCTAAATTTAAACACTAGCACTTTCCCCACAGTTTCTTCAATGCACTGTAAAATGAGTACAAATACTTGCAAGTTAAGAATTATCATACTACTAATCTGTGTGAAACTCAGTGAAAATATTAATAATATGATTTTTCAGCATGTGAATGTATGATCACAATCACTTAGAGATCTCTGTGGTGCTAATAATAGGTAATTGATTTTTATAAAGCAAAACAAATCTTGTGAGAGTCCCACAGAAACCAGCTTGTTACAGGAGTGTGTGTTAGTCTTCACTTCATGGTATTTGGCCACCTCCATTCTTTTCAAGGTGTCAGAACTTTGCTTGGATATCATGAGTTTTTATCCTGATGGCGTAAAAAGAATGGGAAACTTTTTTGCGTGTGTCATTTTTAAGGAAGATTTGAACATTTTGGGGGCTGGGAAAAGAACGGAGGGACTTGAGTCAAGAACCACAAGCATGTTGCACTATTTTGTGTTTTGTCTTAGAAGGTATCAGGAATATCAAGTCTATTCACCGTTAGTGGTGTGTACCAGCGAGTGTGTCATGTATCAGCCAGGTGCTTTGAATTTTCTCCCAGCCGTGGCTGAAATGCAGTGACATGGAAGGTGTAGTGCAGAGCATGGGAAAGCCTCATCAGGCCCTCAGTTTGCTCCCTGCTATTTAAAACTGTTCCTGCTCCCCAAAGTAATCTGTCTGCAAGATTTTGAAATTGCATTTATTGAAAATAGGATTTTATAAGCTAGTTTACAGCTGTCTGGTGTTACTTGTGTTTTTGCTTTAGCTGAATTACTGCTGCCATCACTTTGATATAGTTGAGATAATTGGGAATGGTCCGTGTTAGGTAATTCCATGCTGCCTAGGAGAAACAAAGGGGCCCTTCAATCTCTAAGGCAGTACTGAAATGCCAAATATATTTGAGAGTTGGAGTAAAACATTAAGATGCACAGGATGGGGCTCTGTTCAAGATTAGACATATTTATACATTTTACTGGCATTTGCTCCCATTATAGTCATTAGAGAGCTTGGACAGTACAAAGTAGCTTAGAAAGCATCATCATATCCTGAAGTAAATAGCCAGTGCCTGGCCAGCTGACTTGCCCTTGGTTGACCATATTGACTGTGGTGGGAAATTAGATGCCTAAATGTAGGCACATTCATCTTCTGACTGGTTGGAGACCATTTGCTTTTCAATTGACTGAATATCCTAATTTCAGTCTGTGTCTAGTAAATTATAATCTTATGATAGACAAGATGTGACAGTTGGAAGAGCCTTTTTTGGAGAGAAGGGAATCAATTCACATAACCTCATGTTTCATTAAATAAATCAAAAAGTGAGCACATGTAGTATTCCTTCATCTCTACCACCATTCAAGTCACCAGAGGAAAACGCTCCACCTAAAAATAATAGTTGTGTTAGAATTGTTTTACCAAAGAATTTTCAAAATGACAGATTATGAAGAAATTTTAAAGTTAGGTATGTTCACTTTCATTATTTTGCCTGCAAAATCCATCACTCCTTTCTCATTAGGGAGCTATATAAACAGCCAGGAAAAAGGGAAAGGGGACATTTATAAAGGACATTTTGCTTTTGTTGTTTAGAATTACTTCAATACTTCTCTCTGGATAAATTTTCAAATTGAGCAGATCATGCATAAAAATACTATTTTCAGAAGGAACAGGATATTTTTATTATTATTTTATTTTTCTCTGACATACATAAGGGGATGATATCTTTTAGTGTTACAAGACTAGAGAAACAAGGTTATTCCCCAGCATCAAAAATAAGGGTACTTTGTAGATCCTAAAATAAGCACTGATTTAAATAGATGACTAATATTTGTAGTTACTATATTCTAATTGTCCTAAAATAGTGAGTGTGAAGAATTGATAACTACATTTTTAGTAAATCATTAGTGAAAACAAATGCTGCTACCTCCTCCAAAGAAGCCTACATTTTCCTCACTAAAAAGAAATTGCTCCATACAAAACTTCTCTACATTTTTTATATATATTTAAATACAGATGGATATCTCTGTCTGTGTGCGTGCATATATAGATAGATAGATAAATCTTTACTCATGATTATACGGTTTCTTGTTAGTGATCATATGATAGGATCTCTCCAGCTCCCAGTTGGCTAGACAAAACTCTATAATTGAAGCACTCCAGATGCTGCATAAATGAGAAATAATAATTTCCCTTGACTGAATTTTAAACTTTTTACAGTACTTAGTTATCCTATTAATACTTTTAAAACGTGAACTTTTTCTTGTTTTCCCCTAGTAATCAGTCATCTGCAGAGTAATAAGAACATTCATACAGATCAATGTTCAGCTTTAGAATCTTTTTTTGTTTGTTTTTACAGAAATTAAAGATTATTATTTGTTAATTGTCCAGTATTGGTTTAACATATAAGGTTTTTCATGGCATTTTCTTTCTTTTTGGGGAGTCTTAAAATGCTTGAAAGATTATTGGCTTCCTTGTTTCCAATAGTTGCTGATTATTATTTGGATTTCCTCAGGCTTTTCACCAGCTTCACATGTCCAGTTGAATAAAAAACACATCCTTGTTTTTAAATAATAATCTCAGGATTAAATATGGACAGCTGTATAGAAGTGCTGTACCTCTTGCTTTCAGGTGTCCCAGTCAATGGTCAATGTAATGGTGCAACTTCTGTTTTCATACAGCTATTTTGTTCCTCTTAGTGCAAGGTCTCTTCAGCACTGAGACCTAGTTTGAGTCCCTAATCCAAGTTGCAAGTGGTACTTTGTAGTATTTGGTTTTTATTACAAGCTTCTAAGGTTGCCTAATGCCTTTTCATTGTGGCTTCCGTAAATCAGTAACTAATGCAATCCATCTTTAGTCCTGTTCTAATTTATGTATTTTCTAACCCTGCTACTCCACTTCCATGCTTACTGCTTTTTTCTAGTCTGTTTTTACATTGGAGGAGAAATACGCTGGTGGTGATTTTCAGCTCTGATGGAAGTTTGTTCTACTGAACTGTGATCTCCCCCGCGTATCGCCCCTGCATAGTTCATAAGAGGAAACTGAAATCCCAGATACACCATGTTTTCCAGATCTAGGGATTGCTTCCCTGATTCCCTTTTCAGAGGTCTGTCTGTAGAACATGATTACTCAGGACTTTCATCATTTGTGCAAATTAGTATTTGGGAACTGCAGGGTATTGGCTCATATATACTCTCTTAGACTTTTGGGCTGACTGTTTTTCAGCTTCCTCCTTCCTTCCTTCTTCACCTTTTGCTATTTGGTGATTATATTCTCATCGGGGTTTTTTCCTTTCTGAGAGAGACAAACTGAAGTCTTTCAAACATTCATTACATTTTTTTTCCAGCCCCTCTTATCATTGATGTTTCTGTTCTTGAAGTTGTCTAGTTGGTCTCCTTCTTTCCTCCTCTGTGATACCCCAAAACTTAACACATAATCCAGCTGATGCCTTAAGGTCAAACTGCTTTATTGAAGATCAACCAATCTTGCTTTTACTACTTTATTATCATATAGTTTGCTGTCTCTTAAGGCTTTTGAATATTCTGGAAGCTGTGATAGTCAAGCTGTCCTTGGGCATAAATCCATGCATATTATATATTATATAATTTAGCAGTGCAAGGCAGATTGGACTGCTTTAGGAAATTTGGGGAAAGGATTAAAAAAAAAAAGAAAGGGTTGCGCTTGGTGCTGCTGAAGGCTATGTATTTCAAAAATCTCTTTTCCTGTTTCTCTAAAACATAAAACTGTGTGGTTTTTACTATACCTTGGAGAACCTAAGAAACGGAGGACACTCTCTCAGCCTTCATTAGTTACTGAATATCCAGTTTTCCCTTTCCAACATCGAAGCTGACCACATGAAGCGTTCTGTTTGATCCAGAGTGAAATGCAGTGCCGCTCTTTGGAAACCATCACAGCACAGTTCCAGGGGTCCTCCACTCACTCTTGTCTTTCACAAAGCAGGGAAAAAAAGGACAGACAAAGATACGATTTTAAAGCAGAAATGAGGCTGGAGAAATAAAACATCTTTCAGGTATATATGCAAAAGGAAAAAAAAAAGTCTGGTTTTACTTGGTTCTCTTTTCTCACAAAAGAGCACTTGAATAATCCTTTACATTTTATAAACCACCTTTTAATACTAATAGATATGGACACCTAAGAATTCATGCTGTTTCAACACTGCAGTAATTAGCTTTACAGTATTTATAGCTGAACACTCTTGATCAAAACTCTGTTGAACTGTACAGTAGTCTATAAAGTTGTTTTCCCTTAATAGTTCTTATAAATCCTGCAGTTTGTGCTATATGAAGCCAGACAGGTATGAAGCACTTTAATGGTTTCTAATGACAAAGTCAACTGGTGAAGAAATGCTTTGTTAAATTTGGGTATTATTTAATCATTAAAAAAAAAAAAAATCCCAGCAGAGAAGTTATTCAAATAATGTAACTACATGTCAAACCCCTTTTATAGTTGAAATTGTGTGAAATACTATCTATCTCTGAATTTTGTCATTAGAAGAGTCTTTAAAATCCATTTATAATTGGATTTCTACTAACTATATTAAATCAAATTATAATTTATTTGCCTTTTTATGACACTTTACTAAAATGTCAGAAGATACAGGTTCTAGACAGAGTATTGTACCAAGAACTATGCAGACGGTGCTTTTCACATATGGAAATAGCTACAGCACTGCTCTGCAATGTGAATTAACAATGATTGATTGCAATCTGTTTTTATTAACTCAAGGAAAAGAAACAATCTAGTGATATTAAGGAAATGAATTACCAGATTAGAAAGTTTTAATTAATGTGCAGCTGGGCATGAGTGCGGCTAGCACAATTCAGTGATCTTGCAGTCCTGACAAGCTATCTTCATCTGTTTTAAGGTAGACAACTGTTTTTTGATCTATGCTCAAATTTTTATTGCTTTTCCCATTTCAGAACAATTTTCACAGTATAGAAGGTAGGTATGCTCTTTTATTATAATAATGTGAACTGAAGTTCAGCTGTAGTTAGAACCCTCTTCTATTTTATTAGTGTGTCTTACTGAAGTTTCTTATGAGGCAGTTGTATGAAACAGTGATTACTGGTAATTGACCTGCATATGTTGAATAATCTTAAAATGCTACTGTGAATTTAATGTACCTTGTAAATTGAGAGGCTTCCAATTAAATAGAGTTCTTAGGATAATCACTTTCAAAACTAATCAAGTAATATAACGATGTTACTAAAACTCTTATTGAGTTAATTGTGACAAATTAATAAACCTAAGCAATGCAGTTACTGTAGCATTTATATGAGCTTGCATTTTTCATGACCTGTCCATGCATGTTTTTCAGAAACACAAAGAGGAAATCAAAATTACCGAGGTGTATTGAATTAGCATGGCAAGGTGACTTGAACTGGGAAAGTGTTGGTACCCTCCTTGCCGCCTTTTTGAGATGTGAAGGTTATTATGAATCACCCCACACTCTGTCTCTTACAGTTTTCCTGTCTTGTGTATTAAGAAACCAAATGCTACCGGACAAAATGTAGAACTGGGGTCCTAGCAGTGGAACTGATAAGAGAAAATATTCTCAAGCAGTCTGTTTTTGTTACTATCCAATTCTATCTCCTAAAATACATTGGAGAACAAAATATTGTAATCTTGTCAATAAGGTTTATCTTTGTTATTATTTGTAACAATAGAAGGGGGAAGAGCAAAAAGCATATATGTAAATTATAGCCTGAAGTTGTGCAGAACTGTTTAATAACCTTAGAGTGGCAATGAAAAGATAATTTTAAAAAATGCTTTATTAACACAAGACTTATGTTCTCTGTTGTATTATTTTGGGGCTTTTTTGTTTAAGTGTCATTAGGAAGGCATTAGAGAAGTTGTTCTGGGTGACCAAAGCCCAAAAGACTTTTTTTTTTTTTTTTTTTTTTAGCTCCATAGGCTAGTACTTTATTTATTTCTATATTGAGCACATGTTCCCTCTTGTATTTTTCTCCTGAAAATTAGCAAATGTTTGAATCCCTTCAGCGGGAGGAGAATTGAACTGAGGTTTTTCGCTTCTTGGACATGTGCTTCAGCTCCCTAGATATTAGGGAGCTTCTTTTAAAGGAAAGCATTAGCAATAGAGTTGAAGGCATTTGATCTGATTGATAGATGGATGGTGAATAAGTTTTAAGCATATATATGTCATATTTTAAGGTTTGTGAATAATGAAGATAAAGGAATCAATGTGGCTGTCTGTATTAGCAGGTTAATTCAGATCAGGAGTGAGCTTCTGAAGTTGTTCTCCCAGTCATCCCCACTTGCTATGCTCTGGTTTGTATCACAAGTGGCCCTGGAGCAATTGAACTGAATTCTTCGTCAGTGAAACAAAACTGGAAGTTGCATCTCGGGAGTGCACCTGATGTGCTCCAGCCTTTAAAGGGCATCCAGTGTTGAAACCATACTGGAATGGTCTGAAGTGAACTCTTCAAACCATGCATGTTGGCTCCTGAGCCCCAACTTTTGCTCTGCACAGCTCTGGGTGCACCCAGAAGGAAAATCCAGACATGTACAACATTTTTTAGTTAAACAGAATTTGCCTAAAAGAGATAGTTCAGCACCTTCGCTGTACATGTTACCAGGACATGTTGGGATCGTAAACCTGGACTTAGATACCCAAAGCAAAGCAAAACCTTCTACATTGTTTGATCTAGCTCAAGTTGAACAGAGAGCCAGCCAAATCCAGGATTTTAGAAAGATGCAAAAATATTTGATTATTCCTTATTGACAATAAAATGCATATGGGTTTTTGCAGGGGAGAGGGTTGTTTTTCATGGATTTACGGAGGCTGTAGTCAAATAAAAGCCTTGGAATTTTAGAAAAGACCTACTAAGAAATTCAGGTTTTTTAATGGTAGAAATACTGAAAATAAGGCAACTTTTCTGTTGATTTTGAGTTATAAATAACTCCCAGGGAAAGCACACACATGCACACACTCACTCAGTCCTAAAAAGCAAAGAGCAGATCTTCAAAATTGGCAAATGCTTGTTGGTTGACATTAATGATCATAATGCTGCACGGTGGTGTTCACCATCTTGTGGCTTCTACTAATTTCTGTTTCACAGCCAATTTCATGTCAGTGCTTTTAGGATCTCAAAATATTCCATCATGTTCTCGAAATCAAAAATTTTTCATTGATTAAGTTGACATATTTTTAAAAAGAAAAATATGCAGCAATGCAGTTTATTACATCTAGTTCTTGGAGTTTTATAAAAAACCTACTAGGAAATGCCATTGTTTTTGTAGTAGAAATACTGAAACTAAGGCAGCTCTTGTGTTGGCTTTGGTTTATAAATAACTCCCAGAAACACAGACACACCCTCAAAAGCAAAGAGCAGAACGATTCATTTTGAAACAAAACAAACGAAGAAACAATATAGCAAATTTGGGTATTTTTTCTTACCATTTAGACATGTGTTTGTGGAAAATTCCTATTTTCCTTATTTTGATATTCTCCAAACCATTTTATTACTATCTTTACATTGTTCTATTTTCATATTAGTTAAGTGCTTTCTTTGTACTCATCGTGATAGCCCTAATTTTTGTGAGCATTCATAGTAGCATAGTTTGCATATGGCAAAATGAGAAGTTACATGAATTGCAGCTATTACAGAGAAAAAGACATTTTTACGCATGCTTCAAAGTCACTCTGTGGTAATTTAGGTACTCTAGTACTTTAAATCAGTTCCATTATACTGTAACTTCTCAGTTAGGTCAGCTTTATTTTCCTTGTATGCTTCGATATATTATCAGATCTTATGATTGTCACAGTGCAACACATTCCAAAATTAGTCCACAGATACATAGGATAAAATATAACCCTAAGCGATTTGATGTGATATAACTCATTCTGCTGTTCTGACAAAATGGATGGTTGTAGAGCTGGGTAGCAAAGTCCAACAGATTCTCCAAAAGCAAATTCAGTTATCTGTAAATGCCTCAAGGCTTTTTGTGCTCTATGTGGTCATTTCTCATGGTATTAAAAGGTAGGGAGTGTTAACCACAAGGTTTGAATCTTTCTGCTCAGTTTTGCTAGGTTAGCCTACATTTTCTTTTCTATTTTTTAATGTTGTTCTTTTTAATCTCCTGATTGTTGGTGAGTTGCGTTTATACCTGTACAGATAACTTTAAAAGTTTATCCTCTGCAGTCTCTTTGGTTTTCTGCTATGATGGCCAGCATGATATTCATATTGAGAAAGAAATTGTAAAAGAAGTTCTGAATTCTTTTACCAGGAGGAATAAGGATTATCTGGATCTGATAAGGTTGTTCTCGATTTTCTGTTATACTTTTTGCATTCAGTTGTTGCAGGAAATGCTATGTCTGCTCATCCTAACAGTATGGCATAATCCTATCCATGTTATGGGTGGGTGAGAAAGCGTCAAGTCAGTATGCCTCTTGCTGCAGGAGGCTGTCTGTGTTAACATGAATATTAGGTTCTGGGTAGGCTGAATCTCCTTTTTTTCCCCCTAATATTGCCACACAATTTAGAATGGCTGTAGTAAGAGTTATTGCCTGGCTCGTCAGCCTTGAGAATGAGCGATGCAGTGAGCTATACTTCCGTTATTATATTCTGCTCTGATTGACCTTTAATTCGTGGAAAGCTGACTTAGGTAAGGGCAGAAAGAAGTGGGAATTCGCAAGTATGTCTTTTGGTTTTGGAAAACCAGGAGTCTTTCCTTTTCCTCCTTAGTCTGCAGGGTTTATATGGACTCTGTTCCATATGTTGGTTTAGGTGGATGTACCAAAATACGTGGTATCATTTCCTATGTTCTTGCTCTAGTCTCACATTAAAACATGAGCTGCTTCATGTTTACTGCTTTCTGATCAGTGGACTTTGCTCGCTGTAGTAGACTGTTGCCTAACTGAGTAGACCTGGCTTAGACGATATGGTATAACTCTGAACGTAGTTTCTAACGACTTACCAGAATAATCAGTTCCTCTATAATGAACAGTCCACTGCCCACCAACAAGCCGTAAAATCCCAGCAGTAGCTGGCACAGACACACGGATGTCTTAGGAATCTGGATAGCAGAGGGAAGACACAAAGTGAGACTTATACAACTGTGGGGCTGTGGGTTTAAGAGCTGCCGAGAAGGAAACGGAGAGAGGCCAGCGAGGCAGATAAGCGGTTTGTTCCAGAAATTTGCCTTCATTGGTTTAAACTTCATGTTAAAATTACATTTTTTATTGCTACAACACTGACACATCTTTATGAGGAAGTTAATAGGAGGGAACAATCTTTGAGCAAATTAAATGAAAGGCTACTATTTCCAGCTGACATCTCTGAAACTGCTGCTACATTCCTTGCAGCAGTGCTTAGAGGAATAAATGAGCAAGTATTCATTATAATTGAGCTTTAATGGTAGCCATATACCATACATTTTGTAATAGTGCTCATGTTGCGCAGTTTCTGTGTAGTATAAAGAAAAGTATTAGTCTGTCAAAGGCCCATTAATGTAAATGTCTCAATTCAATACTTAGCCTTGGTGAGACTTGTGTGTTTTAAATATATCCCAGCAAATAGCAGTAGGTGCAGCAAATCTGACAGTCTTTCTGGTTGACCTTTCAAGTTGTCCATTTCGTGTCATTCTGCTTACTTTATAGATAGCCAGATCTGCTGGAGCAAAGAAGATTTTAAGTGTTTCATTTGAATTTTAATTATTTTCAAATTAATATTTTCTAAGGGATATTAGAATGTGCAGTCTTTCCACAGTGTTGTCAAATCACATGATAATATTCTATAGAGGCCATAAATAAACTATTTTCTCTATCTTCTATCCAGAACTTTGTAAAATGAATTTTGCGTAACTATTTTTTAATCAGTATTGTTTTAAAAGCTAGTAGCTGTTGTAGCTATCTTTGAAGGCTTGTCTGTATTAGTATTCAGCCTGTGGTACAGTTAAGGTTTACTAGCATCCAAGGTTTACCAAGGAATGGTGGAAGTTCACAAGCTTGGTTCTCAGTGGAGTAAACTTGTGTTTAGTTCTAAGCTAAAGAGCAGTCTGTTTTGTACACAATAAACCGGTTCTGTTGAATGACACACCACAGAGGCTTTGATAGTACCCACCTTAAAAATAAGACAAGGGATATTTTACTTGCTTCCCCTTCTGCCTGTAATGCATGCATAGAGAAGCTCTAAAATTCCTTTTACTGCTACTTTTTAAAAGCTTAACTCATCAGGAATGTAAAATTTAGCTTTCTTTTGCTTTATTGGATGATTTCTGAGGGGTATTCTAAATGAAATAATCATCAAAAAGAAGGCAGAAGTCATACAGTCTGCCTGCTCTGATAGTGATGCAGCTATACCCAAGATTTTTCCAGACTGATATTTGTCTAACCATTTCTTCAAGATCTATAACATGGAAATTGTTCCATGAATATGTTACACGTTCAGTTGTTGCAAATTCTGATCCTGGGTAACTTCATGAATTCCCCCAACCTCTTAAATATTTTTTGAGTCAGCAGAATACTTCTCAGAGAAGAGATGATCGAGCCCTTTGGCACAGGCTCAGAATCACATCCATTTACTTATGTCTTTTGCGAACAACAGAAAGAGCGAACGAACACTGGTCAAAACCATCGCATCACCATCACTTATATTTTGTGTTGTTCTAGAACAGATCAGTACTTAATCCATTGATATGGATTGATATGGATATTGATATGGGAGGGAGTCTTTGTATTTTGAGGTGAATTGAGAACTGACTGCAAGGGAGAGCTCAGAGGGTCGTCATCAGTGGCATGGAGTCTAGTTGGAGGCCTGAGGCTAGTGGTGTCCCCCAGGGCTCAGGACTGGGTCCCATCCTGTTCAACTTCTTCATCAACGACCTGGATGAGGGGACAGAGTGCCTCCTCAGCAAGTTTGCTGATGATACCAAGCTGGGAGGAGTGGCTGACACACCTGAGGGCTGTGCTGCCATTCAGAGAGACCTGGACAGGCTGGAGAGCTGGGTGGAGAGGAACCTCCTGAGGTTCAGCAAGGGCAAGTGCAGGGTGCTGCACATAGGGAAAAATAACCCCAGGCACCAGTACAAGGTGGGGGCTGACCTTCTGGAGAGCAGCTCTGCAGAGAAGGACCTGGGAGTGCTGGTGGCTGACAAGTTGCCCATGAGCCAGCAATGTGTCCTTGTGGCCAAGAAGGCCAATGGTCTCCTGTGGTGCATTGGGAAGAGTGTTGCCAGCAGGTGGAGGGAGGTGATCCTGCCCCTCTCCTCAGCCCTGGGGAGGCCTCATCTTGAGTCCTGTGTCCAGTCCTGGGCTCCCCAGTACAAGAGAGACATGGAGCTACTGGAGAGAGTCCAGCGTAGGGCTACAAAGATGATCACAGGGCTGGAGCACCTGCCCTGTGAGGAACGGCTGCGAGAGCTGGGCCTCTTCAGCCTGGGGAAGAGGAGACTGAGGGGGGATCTTATCAATGTGTACAAGTACCTGAAGGGAGGGTGTCAAGGGGATGGGACAAACTCTTTTCGGTTGTCCCGTGTGCAAGAGGCAATGTGCAGAAATTGAAGCACAGGAAGTTCCGCCTGGTTGTGAGGGGGAATTTCTTCCCTGTGAGAGTGACGGAGCACTGGCACAGGTTGCCCAGGAGGTTGTGGAGTCTCCTTCTCTGGAGATCTTCCAGGCCCGCCTGGATGCAACCCTGTATACTGTGCTCTAGGTGACCCTGCTTGAGCAGGGAGTTTGGACTAGATGATCTCCAGAGGTCCCTTCCAACCTTATCCATTCTGTGATTTTATGATTTCACTATCTCTTGAGTGTCTTTCTGAAGCAAACAACCAGTTGATTTTTTTCTTATCCTTTTTCAATCATTTTACTTGTATAGCTTCTTTTCTGGAAGCCAGATTGGTTCCTCGTTAATCAGTCACATAGTGCTTTGGATTCCCGATTTGCCTAACCATGCCTTACGTACTTCGGGGTCAGAAGCAGATATTTTGCTGTCTGCAGAGGTAGCATTTGTCACAGAGATGGTGCTTTGTGGTTTTCCGCTACGGTGGGGGAAGAGAGGCTGGGCTGCGTACGCCAGCCGAGCCCTCACCCACACTGCAAAGACGATTCGGAATCGAGATAACGCCGTTGAGGTTTCCTGGCCCCTGGGTTGCCCTTTTCAGTCTGCTCACCTGAAAGAGATGAGGCTGCGAAAGCAGAGCCATTGTCTTTTTGACTTGGGCCAGATGCTGCTCTCATATTCCAAATCTGTAATCTTTTAAAATTCAAGAAATGGATAGTTTTGACATACTTGAAGACCTATATAAGTTACTGGTAACAAACTTAAAAATAGGTGGTTTTGGTGGCTCGGAGTGTCTCTGATTCACAGAAGACAATTGTGCAGTTTTCATTTTCACAGAAGCACAGATTCACAGAACAGTTGAGGTTGGAACAGACCTTTAGAGATCATCTAGTCCAGCCCCCCTGCTCAAGCAGGGAGTTAAGTCAAGCAGACTTCATGACCTCTCTGGGCAAGCTGTTCCAGTGCTCAGTCACCCTCACAGTATTTCCTTACGTTCACACAGAAATTCCCATGTTTCAGTTCGTGCCCATGGCCTCACCTCCTATCGCTGGGCACCCCTGAAATGTCTGGCCCCTTCCTCTTGACACCCTCCCTTCACATACTTATACACATTCATGAGATCCCCCCTTAGACTTCTCTTCTCCAGGCTGAACAGTTTCCAGGCTCCGGTCCCTTAATCGTCTTTGCAGCCCTTCGCTGGACTCCTGTAGCACCATGTCTCTCTGGTAATGGAGAGCCCAGAGCAGGACACAGCGGCCAAATGCAGCCTCCCCAGGGCTGAGTAGAGGGGGAGGATCATCTCCCCCAACCTGCTGCCTAATGCACCCCAGAATACCTTTGGCTTTCTTGGCCACAAGGGCCAAGAAATGCCTTTCAGCCATTTTTCAGTCCACCTCACTGTCTGCTCGTATAGCCTGTACTTCGTCAGCTTGCCTATGAGAATGTTGTGAGAGACAGTGTTGAAAGCCTTGCTGAAGTCAAGGTAGACAACATCCACTGCTCGCGCCTCATCTACCCAGCCAGTTGTCCCATCACAGAAGGCCATTAGGTTGGATAAGCATGATACCCTCTCTGCAGGGATCACCCATGTGCAATACCTATTCAAAATACGCTCTGTTTCTGAAAACATCTTCATTCTAGTTTGGAGAACAAGTTTGGCACTGCTTGGAAGATGATCCTTTAATGTTAATACTTTACTATTCTGTTTTACATCTGGGAATCTAAAAAGCAAAAAAAAAAAAAAAAAGGCAAAAAAGCTTAAAGCACAGATTTTTATGCTTAAGCCATTGACTGCAGTCACAGATTACAAAGTTAAAAAACTTTCATTAAATGCTTTTCTGGAACTATGAGACAAACCTGTTTTTCTTAAGTTGTTTATAAAACTATGGCATCACTGATCTCATCAAGAGTTAAAAAAATAAAAATGGCAAGGTGCTTCCCTTATATGTACATTGTTTCATGATGATGCAGGAACAGAAAATACATATACTGTCTTCAGCAGGATTCAAGAAACGTGTTTTCTGAGCTTTTGATCAATTATTTTAAATTGTAATCCTTTCATGCTGATTTCACTTCATCTCTTATTTGTATTTTCATTGTATTGATTATATTCCCATTACTTTTAAGAAAAGGTTATTCAATACTTGATGTGATCCTCTTTATCATCTAATAATCTAGTTTACAAAGAAATACCTTATCCTTAAGTATGGTCATAAATATTAACATATGGATTGTGATTATTTCTTTAAGAATTACTTGTACAAGAAATATTTGTATACTGCCAAGGAAACATAGGTCTTTCAACCTCAACCTTTTTCAGCTCTACAGAATTATGAACAAATGGAAAACTCCCTTTCTTTTTAAGATGCTCACTACTTTGAAGTATCCCAGTATCCTAATTTAAAACATGAATTATTGCAAAAAGATTATGGAACGAAGTTTAGTTTTCTTTAAAAGTACGAGTCCTACCTAATCTGACTTTAGTGTTTTTTCAAGCTAATGTTTTTTCTTTTTTCTTTTCTTTTCTTAAATTTTCTCATTATGGTATAATCAGATTGTCCTGGACCACAATTTTTACTGCATCTCTGAGGATTATGCTATCCTGTGCTATGTCTAGCTATCTGTGATAGTCACCATCACTGAATTCTTTTAAATAGCTCAGCTGTAAGATAGGCAGCAAGTGCATAGAAGTATTTATTGCTTGAAGCAGTTATAAATAGATCAAAGGTGAATTTCAAGGGTTGGTAGAACCACATCTGAATAACTGGTAATAGAGACCCTACCACAGGAAAAGCTGTAATGATTTTATAGGGATGTTTTCCTCTGGGAAAGATCAGGTGCATGTTAGATTGTGTGTTTGCTTTCCAGCTGTCTCCTAGAAAGTAGTAAAACACTCCTATTTAATCATACCTTACACAATCAAATTGTTCGTTTTAGCTGTTGTTTGACATGTTCTCACCTCTCTCATTGTGTTTGTGTTGATTCCTTTAGAAATGTGTAATCCATTGAAATTGCATGTTTCCTGAAAAACAGTGTGTGTTAAATCATATTGTATTAGGTTGGAGGCACAAGCATAAAATTCAAATCAGAAACTGATAAATAATATGGATATCTTCCACAAGCCTAGTGATATGTTTGAAATATCACTTGTTGATATGTTGAAATATCACTAATATCACTTGAGAAAAGTATGAATAGCTTTTTATCGGTAAGTTGACTGGATCATAGTGAATAATATTTTTCTATAAATGTATAAAGTGGGAAAAAGGAGTCTGTAAATAGCATGTAAATAAGTGTCATTTTTGTTCAAAGTAGTTGACTTTGATCATGATTTTCGAATAGATACAAGCATTGAAGGATAGAATTGTGCATAAGCAAATGTGTCATGTGCTTGGAAAAGAAACTAAAACAATGAGTTTTTACACTGTATTAATGGCTTCTGGAAAGAAAGATCGTTTTCAGTTTCCAAATCTGAATAATCTTAAAGTATTTATACAGTGATACAAGTATTTTAGTCAGACTGCATGAATTTGCAATTCAAGACTGTAATGTTTGCTCCCAGTTACTTCTCCTACCTAGCTATAAAGCTTTTGAGTCTTTATTGCTTCTTTGTTATGTCAGTCTGAAACTTCTCATCCTGGCTGTGAAAGGCTGTGTGCTTACCCAGGTATTTCCTTAACTGGATAAATTATTCCACTGCTTGATGTTGCTCTTGAAATCCCTCTTAGAAGCTTCCCGACACCTACTTTACAGATCCCATATTCATAGTACCTGCGTTCCCTGATACAGTTTTAATGCCAGTTAAAGGATTTTAATGCTTACTGTTGTCTGTTGAAGCCAAATGGAGTTTTTCTGCTGACTGCAAATGAGGGTCAAGCCCTTAGTGACTGGCACTAAGAAAAGCATGGCTGCTTATCAGATCCCAGGACAAATGGATTTATATGACACTGCAACGTGTGGATGAGGAGGAAGAAGAAGATTGAAGCAGACTGGAAAAAAGGGACATTTATACTTTTCTGAAAGCAATTGTCAGAACAGATTATGTCTTTAGAAGCAGTAGTCTGGAAAAGACTGATTCAGATTTTCTTATCTAGAAAAGCTGTCCCTTTCAATGAACCAGAATGCCATTTTAGCAGTGTTTCGTTCAGCTGTCACAGAATCTGTGAAGTTGATACTGAAGAGACAGTCATCTTTTAACAGCAGTGGTGTCTGTTATACGTATGTAGGCTTGACTTACGTACCTGTTAATCATAGAATCACAGAATCACGGAATGGATAAGGTTGGAAGGGACCTCTGGAGATCATCTAGTCCAACCTCCCTGCTCAGCAGGGTCACCTACAGCATGTTAGACAGGGTTGCATCCAGGCAGGCCTTGAAGATCTCCAGAGAAGGAGACTCCACAACCTCTCTGGGCAACAAAATTTAGACAGCTCCATAATAATGTGTATGCATTGTTAATACATTGTAATCTATGGCATTTATAAGCTGATGTTACATGCTAAGAGTGTCACAGCTGCAAGTCTTGCGACAAGTATCTAGAACTACTGTTTAAAAAACAGCTGTATTAAAACGAGAAATAATTGACTGTCAGTCAAAATGCCTGTGGCATAGAAGCTTTAATTCAAAACTGCTTAAAACAGAGCTCTGCAACTTAGCAGCCAATTCTCTTTAACAATAGAGCAGTGCAGTTAGTTTAATAATTTTGATTCCCAATTCAAACATTCAGTCATGCCACATGCAATACCAAGAACAATAAATATGAACAAATGCAGTGAAAGACTTTTTAACTTAACATAAATAACAGTGAATCCACTTAAAATATTTTCTTGAAGATAAGGTGAGAGGCTAATAAAAGCTATTTGAGTTCAGAAGACTGAAAAATTAAAATCACTTTTTAAAGGTACAGTATAGTAGTAAGAAATGAATATGATTTAGATAAAGCATATATCAATTTTGTTTTAAAATGACCAAGATTGAGATTAGGGTGATCTAGAGCATTATAAAATTAGTGTTGAGAGGCTACATGAAACATTTCTATTTTCTATCCTTTGCTTTGATGGGTTGAATTTTTCTCTGCCCTGAAAACTCCTCATCAAACTGGAAAGACCTAATACTTGGATTTTGTCCTGTCCCAAAGATCAATATTGACTTTCCTTGAAAATGTGACTCCTGCTCTTCTGATAAGGAAGCTACTGTTTTCATGATATTCTATTACACTGTACTTTTTGATTTGATTATGAGTGGTTTTAGCCTGAACTAGAAGTGATCACTGGTACAGAATCTGCATCACAGAAACATGCCTTGGTACTTTTCACTGGAGGCTGCACGGACACAACTTAAGATCTCAGGTCACTAGTAATGAAGGGAGGAATATCTGGTAATACAGAAGTCAGCTGGGAGAGTGAAAGAGTGCTTTCTCTACTAACCTCCAAAATTCATCACTAAGCTGTCCGCAATCATCTGTCCAACATTAGACCCACAAACAGCATGTTTTATTGACCTCCCCTAAAAAAAAAAAAAAAAAAAAAAAAAGAATACCTCACATACCTTTGCGGCTTTTACTCACATCATAGCAACTGAGGTGAGTATTTTGTGGCAGGCTTTATCATTCACTACCAGAAGCCCAAACTATTGCAGTACCTGTGCACAGGCAGCTTGCAAAGTTAGCAAATCTTGAAAATAAAGTTGCCTGTAAAATCTCTGTTTCACTTTGCGCCCACGCTGGCATCTGTATGAAAAACGCTACATTCAATTTCCTGGCCATGTATTGCTTCACACCTTTTTTAGGAGATGAAATGAGGCTTCTTTTCAGTATCTGCTGCTTCCCACAAGGGTGCCCTGTAAATAGAACAGGAGGATTTTCCTCTTCCACGGGAGGTGCCCCACCATTCAGGAGCACTGAAAGAGCTGTGTGGCCGGAAAGAAGGGGCCGCAAAAAGAAGCACATAGAAGAAAAAGGAGATGGAGAGGTTCTGGGTTCTAGCACCAGTTTGCCATATCGTTTATGTTTTAGCTAGTCTCCTCTTAATGCAAAATGCTTAAGTAGTCATCCTCATAGCTTTCTGTTGTGTAAGAAGTGCTTTTACGGAAAAAGGAAATGAATAAGCTTTGTTTGCACGTGAACAATGCGACTGAGACAATGCAAGAAAAATTTAGCAAAGCTGGAATATTAGTTATTAGTGAAGGAATTATAATGTGGTTGGGCTCTGATTGAATCCAAAGTCAGTGATTAAAAGGAAAGAATCAATCACCAGTCTTCAGGGGGAAAATTTATAGCAGACCCTTGGCAGGGAAAAAAGAAAGTCTAGAAGCTGCATGTCAGAAAGTGATGTAAAACTAATAAGAGTAGAGTTCTATAAAGAAATGTACTGAGCAACGTACATGGGCAGTGCTGATAGCCATGGCTATGATGGTTTAAAGCAGAAAGCAGTCTTATTTTAAAATGCAAAATGTAAAGTTCTGAAATAACCTCTAGACTAAGAAAAATGAAGTTTGTTCGGTTTTTAGTATCAAAAGGCATACGAGAGAGAAAGAGACCATAAATAAGTGGTATTTTTCATGAACTCTCAAAACTTTTTTCATCGGCAAATATCTGCTTAGAGTGTGTTTTTCATTGGCTTCTGAGAACAGGATTGTGGGTTTTTCTTTTTTCTTCTTTTTTTTGGCTGTCACTAAACCTACTTATACTGAATTATAAAAGTTGTTACTGTAGGGAATTTTATTCTAATACCTTCTTCTTTTACACTGTCTAATTTATTATCGCTTGGATGGCAGAGCTGTAGACTTCTATTCATGACTTTTCATTTCCTGTTATTTTCGCTTTTCTTCAGGGACTTGATTAAAAGTAGTCCATGCTGGTACTTATTATCTCGAACCTTGCTCTGTTGTGTTGTATTCCCTCCTGCTTTTTTAGTCCTTGGAAATTGATTAGTTAAACCTTTAGTGCATAAAGTAATAGGAAGCATGAATTGTTTAGTTTATTCATTAGTGCATTGCAGCAGACATGTGTAGGGCTGTGCTGTGCCTAAATAGATAATTTTTATCAGAGATGATTACATTAATAAGTACAGTTTTAGTACATTTTTAGATGGTGACACTGAAAATTACATTTGTACACTTGACACTTCTAATAAGGACATCTTAAATTATGTACTGCTTGGCTACTAAGCGTCTCTCCCTCTCTCGCAATCCTCCACAGGGTGCATACACCTACGCTTGCTGCTCTGTTAGTTTACTTCACGGTGGCAGTTCCTCTAGCTTTGATCCCCCTTTTGGGTACCATTAGTGTTATAAGAGTCACAGGGCAGACAGCCACCAGGAAGGGATTGTAAAGCCTTGCCAGTAAAGTCCTAAGGAGATTCAGTTATATTTCCACAGAGGAATGAAACAGAAGTTTGACATAAACAAAGCTGCTGAACAGCCTGAATGGAGTAAGATTAAGGTATTCCTATTACTTTAAGCATCAAGAGACAACAGTATTGCCAAATGCAGGTGTTCAAAACTTGTGGATCACAAAAGAGGTATCTGTTGGTGCCTGGTGGTTTTCAGAGCCTTTGGAGAGGGCGTCCTGTTTTCATTCTTAGCAGCTGGCAGATTTGAATGTGTGTGGTAAAGCATGCTGTTCCGGCAGACGCTGTCACGGGGCTCTGCTCCATGGCCAGGTGAGATTGTCTCCTCTTCATCTTGTTTTTTGCTGGCCCCCATCTCTTGGTTCTTCCTGTTCCCTCTGCCTCTCCTGTTCTTTTCAGTGTTCACTCACCTGAATATTTTCCCCAGGGCCATCAGTAGGCTGACCTAAGGGTGAGCAAGTGGTTTCCACCATAGTGAGACTGGTGCTATTGACATGACTGCAAGTTTTGGGATGGTATTGAGCAGTGATGTTTTACTGGCCTAAGGGTATTTAGTGGGGTTTCATGGACCATGACTTGGATGTGGAGCAGTGGTAACTCTCTAGCCTCCTCTGTATGTCTTTAAATGCATGCATCCTTCGAACGCCTCTTCACACTGCCTGGATCCTTCTGGGAGGTGGGGACTTGTCCTGGTGAAGACCACAGCCCAGGTTGTTATTGGAGATTTCATACCCTTTTCTCCATCCCTGTGAATATAGAGTCCCTTCTCCTCGTACAGACATTTTCCCAGCCAACTCTCCCTCTCGCTGACCCCACAGGTGCAGCGTCTGGTTTCTGCTTTGCTATTTTAGTGAACCAAACACTAAGTATGCAACAACCTAATCAGAGAAAAGAAAAACGCAGGTTGCCTTCAGCTTTTCTTTCCCACAGCTAGAACTAGGCCTGGTTTGGTTTTGTTTTCTTTTCTGTTTCTCTTCAATCTCTGTTGCTGTTCAGACCTGCTTCTAGAGAAACTGCCTGCAAGGCTTGTCATCTTGACCAAGATCAGGCCACTTGAAATTCATTCCATGATTGTTTAGCATTTTCGTTTTTTGCCTGCAAGTATCATGAGAAAATAGTGACCATTCTAGGAGATCTCTGAAGGTTGCTTGACAGGTCTCCTAATAAAGGCGAAAAGCAAAAAAGTTGGCAAGAGGGTAGCTTGTTCTTAGAAAATTTAGCCACTGACAATGTGACTGATGTGCCTAGGTCTCTTAAACGACTGTTGATCCTCGAGAATCTGAAAACTATTCTGACTGGTCCCATCTTCCTTCTTAAAATTAACAGGGGCACAAGGAAACTGCTTGCTCTTCTCTCGCCCTGTTACAGACAGACATCTCCACAATGTCTGTACTGGAAAGCGTGCCACATATATTAGCTTTGAGAGGCCTGACAATCCTCATGAGGAAATGTTGGACATCTTCTTTTAAGAGTTATTTCCTATTACCTTCTCTGTCTGGAGCTGCCCTGATCGTTTCCCACATGATGAAAGGTCAGCCACAGTAATCTGACTTGTCCTACCCTCATTTCTAGTCCTCAGCCAGAAGGTGATGTGCATGTGCTTCCAATATAAATTGATGAATCTCCTGTGCTGTCAGGACTGAAGTTGCCAGGAGATCAGGGTACATTAGTGGTGACACTGAACATGACTAGGCAAATAGACAAAATTAATATTTTCAAACTGGTAGCTTTGGGGGCTATCTCTATTCATTTTCTCATTTGTTACAGTACAAAAACCATTTGTGTTGTGTTTGATGTTACAGCACAGAATTTTTTTTCATTCCCTGTAGCACTGTAAAATTAAGTAGCCACTTTTATTGTTAGTCTCATTGCGCAGTTGCTGATGATACTAATTCACTGGCTACCTCCTCCTGCTGAGGCAGCATCCCTAGAAATCGCCTCACCAGGTAATTGCTGGTGTAGGTCGGTGTTTGGAAAGGACAGCTCAGCTGAGCGGGAAGCTACCAGCTGGGCAATGATTAGGCAAGGGCAGGGGGAGTTGCACATTCATTGCCACAGCTGAAGCACTAACCAGCTGCTAGCATTTGCCTGAGAGATTCTAGCAAAACAGAGGAATAAAACAGGGATCGAAAAACTACCGCGTAGGCTAGCCAGCTGATTTAAGTTTCTTTTTCTGCTGTCTCCAGCTGTTGTGGCATTGTGTGAGAAATGCTTAACCAGATTATTATAATTTTCCTTTCTAGGAAAAGACATACTGTGGAAAAGTCAGACTACCAGCAGGCATTCTGCCTTCCTTGGCTGATGCTGTTTTGGGGGGGGGTGGGGAGGGAAGCTCACAGAGGAGTGCAAAAAAACTAATTGCAATTTACTGAAAGCTGGATGGGAAGGTGTTTGGCAGTTGGTGGTGGGGCTAAAAGCATACAGGTAGAGTGCTAGCCCCATCGTGGATGGCCCTGTTTGACTGTGCACACAAGGTGCTGTCCTGAGAGGATGTGCCTATAGGGTAAGGTGAAAGAGTTGAGTTGCAGTTCAGGCACGGCTGGGATCTCTGTGTTCCCATATTTCCTCTGGAAAAAATAGAAATGCATTGAGTTAGGTGTTTGCTAGGTGTTAACAAAAAATGATTGATTTCAGTGCTTGTGAGAAAAGTCCCTTACAGCAAGATCTCCGGTGGTGTACCCTTCAGGGAACCGTGTGAAGGGAACTGTCTGCTACAATATCTTCTGAGGATGTAAGTCATCAAATTCAGTAGCTGAAACTTCAGCAGGCGTTGCTTGTGTGCTCCATGGGTGTTGTTTTTTGTGTGTTTCAAAAAGCGTGAACCTCTGATGAAATAACTTTATTCATCACCCCAGCTTCCGCGTAAAAATCATAAACCACGCATGATTAACGTTGTGTAGCTGCAGTATTTAATGGACAAAGATGCAGCACTGGCATTTGCAGAGAACCTCTTCTCTGGACTATCAACAGCTGATCACCCCTTAATTACCCAGTTTGGTGTAGGATTTTTGATTTAAATTCTTTCTTAGCAGATTGTTAGCAAGAGATATGTGTTTAACCATCAGCATTGGTTTCTGTTGATAGAAGAATGTGCTGTTCATTTATTTTTATGATATATGGACAACTGCTTCCATTCAGGGCAAGACTAAAAATCATCCTTATGAAAGCATTTTCAGAGGTGGCAATCCTAAATAATGTATGAAACATTAGATATTCTGAAAATGGCCTCTGAGAACCATCTTCTTGTCTGCCATAGTGACTCCTCAGCTATATTCCTCTGGGAATCACAGTATGCAGCTACAGTACCAATGAAATATTTTTTCCCATTATTAACATTATTGTGTTGGCATATGTGTCACAAAATATATATTTAGAACATACTAATTGTTTGTTATTAAGTGCATTCGTTTGCTTGTAAATGCTGGAAGTAAATAAGTTTTATTTATCATTTTGACATATTTTATGCCATCTATGTCTCTGTAGCAACTTAATCTTTTAAATATATTTTCTTTAAAGTTAGAAATAGACATTGAGCATCTAAGTGAAAACTTGACTGTGCTGACCTCTCTTCATTTATTTTAAGGAGACCTAGTTGACATAATTAAATTAAAATATTATTATAAAGGAATGGTTGTGGCAGATAAGACTGAAAGCTTTTACACTGTATAAGCACTTCATTAGAAATGCAGTGATTAGTCATTATGTAGATATACTGACTTTTATAAAAGGAAGACATTTATTAAAAAAGAAGAGAGCCATGCATAGAAATAATTACCAGTTTAGCCAAAATAGAATGTGCCTTTGGAGGTTTTGCTCGCTGGGCTGAAATATTGCAGAGGAAATAAAACTATTTCCGTGATGGAAATCATAGAATCGGTAACGTTGGAAGGGACCTCTAGAGATCATCTAGTCCAACCTCCCTGCTCAAGCAGGGTCACCTAGAGCATGTTAGGATGGATCCAGGCAGGCCTGGAAGATCTCCAGAGAAGGAGACTCCACAACCTCTCTGGGCAACCTGTGCCAGGGCTCCGTCACTCTCACAGGGAAGAAATTCCCCCTCTCGGTCAGGCGGAACTTCCTGTGCTTCAGTTTCTGCCCATTGCCTCTTGTCCTGTCACACGGGACAACTGAAAAGAGTTTGTCCCCGTCCCCTTGACACCCTCCCTTCAGGTACTTGTACACGTTGATAAGATTCCCCCTCAGTCTCCTCTTCCCCAGGCTGAAGAGGCCCAGCTCTCGCAGCCGTTCCTCATAGGGCAGGTGCTTCAGCCCTCTGATCATCTTTGTAGCCCTACGCTGGACTCTCCCCAGTAGCTCCATGTCTCTCTTGTCCTGGGGAGCCCAGGACTGGACACAGGACTTGAGATGAGGCCTCACCAGGGCTGAGTGGAGGGGCAGGATCACCTCCCTCCACCTGCTGGCAACACTCTTCCCAATGCACCCCAGGAGACCATTGGCCTTCTTGGCCACAAGGGCACATTGCTGGCTCATGGTCAACTTGTTGTCCACCAGCACTCCCAGGTCCTTCTCTGCAGAGCTGCTCTCCAGCAGGTCAGCCCCCACCTTGTACTGGTGCCTACGGTTATTTTTCCCTAGGTGCAGGACCCTGCACTTGCCCTTGTTCAGTACTATGAGGTTCCTCTCCTCCCAGCTCTCCAGCCTGTCCAGGTCTCTCTGAATGGCAGCACAGCCCTCAGGTGTGTCAGCCACTCCTCCCAGCTTGGTATCATCAGCAAACTTGCTGAGGAGGCACTCTGTCCCCTCATCCAGGTCATTGATGAAGAAGTTGAACAGGATGGGACCCAGTCCTGAGCCCTGGGGGACTCCACTAGCCACAGGCCTCCAACTAGACTCCACGCCACTGATGACGACCCTCTGAGCTCTCCCTTGCAGCCAGTTCTCAATCCACCTCACTGTCCACTCGTCTAACCCACACCTCCTGAGCTTCTCTGGGAGGATGTTCTGGGAGACAGTGTCAAAAGCCTTGCTGAAGTCAAGGTACACAACGTCCACTGCTGTGCCCCCATCTACCCAGCCAGTCATTCCATCATAGGAGGCTCTCAGATTGGTTAAGCAGGATTTCCCCTTGGTGAATCCATGCTGACTGCTCCTGACCACCTTCTTTTCCTCCATATGCCTGGAGATGACATCCAGAATGAGCTGTTCCATCACCTTTCCAGGGATGGAGGTGAGGCTGAGCGGCCTATAGTTGCCTGGGTCCTCCTTCTTGCCCTTCTTGAAGACTGGAGTGACATTGGCTTTCTTCCAGTCCTCAGGCACCTCTCCAGTTCTCCAGGACCTTTGAAAGATGATGGAGAGCAGGCTGGCAACAACATCTGCCAGATCCCTCAGTACCCGTGGGTGCATCCCATCCAGGCCCATGGATTTGTGGATGTCTAGCCTGCCCAGAAGGTCTCTAATCCTATCCTCCTCAACCAAAGGAAAGTCTTCCCTTCTCCAGACTTTCTCCCTCACATCCAGGCTCTGGGATTCCTGGGGGCTGCCCTTAGCAGTGAAGACTGAAGCGAAGAAGGCATTCGGTAATTCTGCTTTCTCTGTATCCCTTGTCACCAGGGCCCCCGCCCCATTCAGCAGTGGGCCCACATTTTCACTAGTCCTCCCCTTGCTGCTGATGTATTTGAAGAAGCCCTTCCTATTGTCCTTGACGTCCAGTGCCAGACTCAATTCCAGTTGGGCCTTAGCCTTCCTCGCCGCATCTCTACATACTCTGACTGCATTCCTATAATTCTCCCAAGTAGCCTGTCCCCTCTTCTACAGTCTGTGTATTTTCTTCTTCTGTCTGAATTTGGCCAAGAGCTCCTTCCTCACCCATGCAGGTCTCCTGCCCCTTTTGCTGCACTTCTTACTCATAGGGATGCACCGCTCTTGAGCTTGGAGGAAGTGATGTTTGAATGTCTGACATGTTCCTAACATGTTGTGTTAACTTGTTTATTTTACGATTTCAGGACTGTAATGAGCAACCTATGGCACCATCTGCACAGCTGTGACTGGCTAGGTGTACAAGTTTCACAGACTTTGTGGTGTTTTTTGTCACAGTACTGCAGAAAGAGTTTCTTTTTTTAATTTAATCTTCTTAATAATTGTCTTGCAACATTTTAAATAAATGTCATCAGAAGTGTGGCTTATCCAGAAAGAGACCATTAAAAATAAATTCCCAGATAGGAAAACTTTCATTTTTTAATTCAAGAATTAAAAATACAAAGTTATAAAGAATTAATCTCCATTTCTAGTTTTTAAAGATCCATAAAATTAATCTGATATCTGAGAAGCTAATGCAAATCTTGAGGAGATTTGGGGATTGGGAAAGGGCTATTAGTGTAGATGAGACTGGTCTCTGTAGGTTTGCTCTGTAGAGAGAGAGTCCATCTCCAGGTTAATCTCCTCTAAAGAGTGATTTAATTTTGCTGTCTCTCTCTGCACTGGTTGTCAGGGAAGCCCTGGAGAGGTTCATCTCTGCAAATACCCTCTCTGCTCTCTTATTTCCATATCTGCAGTTGTGATCAGTTCTTCAGCTGATACACGACGTCGGTGTGCTGAGTTACGCAGCCTTTGTTATGAGCCATGCTTTTTAGTCCTCTGCTGTTAAAATTTTAAGGTTAAAATTTGGAGGAGCGGTCATATTATACTTGGAAAATTATCTGAGTAGTTGCTGCTAACTGTCTATAAGACCAAATGGCGATTCAGGGGTCTTTTGCAGGATGTGGGGCGGGGTGGGGGTCCTTTCTTTCATGAAAAAGAGAGGTAATAATTCGACTTTATTTAAAATACTCACACTTAGGGCGTGAGCCACAAGGAGGGATATGAAATACACCTAAGGGAAGCAGGAGGGGGTATAAGGAGAAAAAAAGATTCAAGAAGTTGCCAGAAGACCTCTGTGTGGCTCTGCCTCACCCACCTGTTCCCTGGCCTCCGGCGGGGTTGGTGTCTGGTCATAGCTGGTGGCCCAGGGATGGGATGCTGCTGTCGGACAGGCCAGGTGATGGTTATGCTTTAATATGAATTTCTGCAATAGAAAGAAAGTTGGAAAGAACAGCAGTACTTAGGAAAATTCACTAAAATACAAGCACCCATCTTCAGTTTCCTTTCTTTAAGCCAAGAGTCTGTTAATAGCCTACCTTCCCTGATTGAAAAGGATCACAGGGTATGAAATCTTTCTCATTCTGCATGTTTGAGAGGTTTGTACGAGTGTCTCCCAGGTTCTCATGATGCCTCTTTGAGAACTGATTATCTGAATTGTCCTGCATTCTGGAGGATCACCTTAAAATAAAGATAGAGCTGAATGGAGCCAGAAGCAGCATTGTGGTTGCCGTTTCCACCCCTCCAGATATTCGGAGGGAATATGGACAACCTGACTGCTTTGTTGCTCCTAAAGGTGAAATACATGATGGGATAGCAGACCCCCACAGCTGAGGTTGCAGGAGAACCAGCTAAAGACACTGAAGTTTCAATTCTTCAGTTCTACCATTTGTTGAAATAAGCTTACCAATTTTGACATAGGACACCCATGAGTCAAAACCAGCAGATTCTCCTAACCTTGTCGTAATTATTTTCCACAGTTGCCAGAAAGATGTCCATTCTTTTTCTTTTTGATCACCTGTCCCAATTAAAAGCAACAGAGACACCCTAAAAAGTACATGGATGCAACATGGATGTTTCTTCCTACTTTCATTGCACTAGGAGTTTATGTTCTCACACCATCATATATATGAACCTGCTACTTACAGTAAAACTTGTATTGAATACATTGTAGCCTGCAGAAAACCTCTCAATGGCTCTGTTTGGCAATTTTTCTGGTTGCCAAAATGCAGTATATCAAAATGTTCTGACAAAATGTGTTGATATCAGCAAAAGTCCTGATGGCGTGCAAAGTAGGAACTTGCTACGTTTTCAGCCAAATTTGACCAGTGCATTATTGCAGGAACAGTTCAATGTTTCCAACTTGAGATTTACTGAGCAATTTAATAGAAAAAGAAGTTGGGTTTTGGCTTATTGCACCAAAACATGGTAACTTCTCAGATCCTTGATTTTTTTTTTTTTTTTTTTTTTTTTTTGGAGCCAGCTTTGTTTACCTGTAGAGTGTTATCTCATCTCTTTTAATCTAGATAATTTGAAGACAAGCTAAAATCATTCATTCTAGAATTCAGCAATTAGGCAGGATTTTGGCCAGTACAGTACTCCTGAATAAGCTGAAAATAAAAATGAACGTCATATTGGAGATAACACGTGATACTTGTAGAAGGCAAAGGGCCAGGGCTGCCTTGCAGTCATTGCGGTAACTTTTGTCTTTCAAAATGAAGATGACATCATTGCTGTCAGTGAGGTCAGAAAGCGCTTATATTCAAGTGCCTGTAAAAATTGTACCTGTTTCTTGGGTGAATGACCCAAGATGTAGGCTCTCCAGTCCATAGGAGGTTTCCAGACACTTTGTCTGTGGTACTCATCTTGATCTTATTTTCCACGATAACCAAGGCTTTATGGCACCAATTGGTTAAATTCTGACCCAAGGTAGATTAAAGTGCAGACAGCTTGTAAGACAAATCGGTGTTTTCTTCACTTTTTCTTTTTTTTTTTTTTTTTTTTTTTTTGCATCAAATGTCAAAAGCACTGTGAGTTTGCTCTTAAATCAATGAGCTATTTAGATCCCATAAAGCTTGTGTTCTGTTTCTGTCATATAAATATCGTATAGAAGTTGGATTGTGTGCATCTTTGCTGTACCTTTAGTTCATTATTGATTTTGTCTTCAGTTAAGATTAGAAAGGCTATTCTCCTTTGGAGTTTTGTGCAATCATTTGTGTCTGAGGACTTCCACATGTCTCAGTCTCTTGCACCTTTATGGTCAGTCAGAGGAGCCTCATCAGATCTCTTTCATTTTGTTCCAACAACTTCTCCCTCCACTCAGCATTCAAAATAAATTTAGTCATTTCAATGCTTTTTATGGTCTAGAAAAAAAAAATCTATAGTATACCTATGGGAAGTATTTGACAGATGCTAAGGTACTTCAGAAATAGGATATAAGTACATCTATCAGTAGGTAATATTCTAGGTTTATTTTTGGTAGTACCTCAGTGGGTTCCAAAGGCACCGTCAACTCAAGGCTGGACAGACAGAAGGCAATGCAGAGATTAAAGGCAGCACATGAAAACGAAAACGTGTTCTTTATTCGTATTCTTTACTTTGCTTTTAAAGCGGAATGACTTGTTTTTATTTTTTGTGTATGATAGAAATTTCAAAATAATGTGTTAATATGGCTAGTGGGGAAATAACTTTACAGGAGATTTCATTTCATTATATTGATTGAAATTTAGGCATAGATATTTGACCTTTTGCAGAAGGAATTTTAACAGAAAATTTAATAGAACTGACAAAGTCCATCATAATGAACTGAAGCTGGATTTCTTGTTTTGTTTTTCTTTTCAAAATATGAATCACGTTTTAACTCGAGAAGAATGTCTTATTTTCATGCTTGTATAAGTGCTAACTGATGACTCTAGCGACTGCTTATATGCAAAAGTAAAATTAAGAAATTCGTATACATGCATATATACGTGCCTGCATGGGTGGGTGTTTTTAATGCTATTTAGAACTGTAAAAAAGGAGACAATCCAGCATTTAATAAGTCTGCTTATTTCTAATACTCATGGTAGTAATGTGCTGCTCTGATATGTCATTGTTCATCCCGATGCTCAAGAAAGTGGCTAGCTTTTCTTTAATTTCTTTTTTTTTTTCCTGAATATTTCTGATAAAAATTTCAAGAGGGGAAAAAAGCTTTTTTTAATGAAACACTAAAAGTTTTTCTCCTGAATTTCAACCAGCATTAGTTTCTAGTGGAGATTTAACAAGAAATTCATTTTTCTCTACTCTAAGCATGAAACCAGGGATTAATTTTGCTCTGAAGTATCTTTGAGTCTTAATTAAAATTGAAATTACTGATCCTGGTAAAAATGCCCTGTCAGACAATGCCGAAGTATCCTACTCCCCTGAAGATCTCTAATATTAAGCCAGATATACCACAAATGCCCATCCAGTATTTTAAGGTAATAAACACTTGCCCTGAAGAAGGATGAAGACAGTTAGGATTGGAGTTTGTTGTGCTAGATGCGAGGAAAGCAAGTGAGGTTTGAGAATATTTTTATTATATTTTCTTTAAATATGATGCCGTAACTGATACAATGATATGTGTAATAGAGCTATTGATGAACTAAAAGACTGGCTTGTTGCAGGAAGTGATCTTATAAACCTAGGGCAGAAGTGGACTGAAATAGTCCAAGGTCCTGTTACAAAGTCACGGAAGGCTGCCGAAGCGTGGCGCCTTTGCCGGAGGTGGAAAATTTCTTAAATTCGTTACCTTCTACTCATAAAATATAGCCATTACACGATTTGTTTAATTAGCATTGCTTTATGAATGCTCATGCTTATTTTCTGTTTCTCTTTTCCCTCCACCCATGCTTCAGTGGGATCGGTCGAAATTGGCCGTGGGCCTCTGGCGGCAGCAGCATTTTGGCAGAGTTTGGGACGTTGCACCTGGAGTTCATACACCTGAGCCACCTGTCTGGAAACCCGCTGTTTGCCGAAAAGGTTAGACTGTTCAGGAAAAATTGTGTTCTAAAGATAAATCACGTCTTGGGGAGATTAACTATCCCTGCGGAGAGATTTGGATTTTCCTCAGTTGTAAATATTTGTTGCAGGAGGTGGATGTTTTCTAGGCAGACCCTAATTGATTTTGCATTTTCATATTGTTTATAGAGACAGAGACCTTTTCCAAAGTTACTGCGATGCATCTTCTTGAGACTAGTACTTTCCAGGCCCCATAACATGTAACACCCGTGTTTATATTTTAAGTTAACGTTACATTTAAACAGTCAGACCATGGAGTTTCTTCAGCACTTTTCCTGAATATGTTGAAAATAAAAATGAACGTCATATTGGAGATAACACGTGATACTTGTAGAAGGCAAAGGGCCAGGGCTGCCTTGCAGTCACTGCAGTAACTTTTGTCTTTTAAAATGCAAGATGACATCATTGCTGTCAGTGAGGTCAGAAAGCTCTTACATTCAAGTGTCTGTAAAAAATGTGCTCCGAGCATTCTTTGGGGAAAAGAACAAAACAAGACAAAAACCTCCGTTGACAAGACAGCTGTAATGCCTGCTAATCCCCCCTGACCCCAGCCCTCAGTTCTCAAGCAAATTTTACTTTTTCTTTTGGTGCTTAAACAGTACATGGATCTTGTTCTTAATATGCTACATCTTTTCTTTTTCTCTCTTTCTCTCTGCCTCTCTCTCTGCCTCGCTCAATTTTTCTTGCTTTTCAACCTGCACCTGTTTTAGTTTTGTAGTCTTATTCCAACGAGCACACAACATTATGCCTTCTGGGCCATGTTATTTATCTAAAAATCTAATTAACACTGAGATTCCAAATTTTTAGTAGTAGTTCTAAAAGCAATGATGAATACTATTTATAATAAATGCTACTAAAATGAATACTGCTTATATAACAACTTAAAGGAGTGAACAGCTTTGCTGAGATTTCTGGTTTGCGTTTGTCATGATCTTCGTTCTCCCCAGTGGCTAAATTTCATGTTAAATGCAGTCTAAATTATTTCATGTGCGCTGCGATGAACTGCACTGGTGGATGAGTCAAGCTGCAGAGCATGTGGACCGTGAGCGTTTCCCTGGGCCTCCCCTGTGCCGCCACTTCCCTCGGGGTGCCGGGGAGAGCTCGGAGTGTACTCAGCTCTTGCTGCATGAAGCCCAGGTCACTGCTGCATCTCAACCGGGTGATGGGCTTAATACATAATAGCATTTCTAGTTTGGATGTTTGAGGGACGTAATGCTGAAGTAGCTGCACTTAGTTAAGGCAACTACCCACCATGAATTTCTGTATCCTGTGGCGGAGCAAGATATTCTGGAGCTTGCTTCTAGTGTCTCATCTCCTTACCAGCCCTTGGCACAGAAACTCTGGAGGATTTGCAGAGCTTCTTTAGATGGTGACATCAGCTGAGAGGTTATTTATTAAAAATTATGTGAGTGTATAGAAATATCCTGATACACAGTGCATATCTTCAGTTATACTATTTTTATTTTATGGTATATTTGCACTTTACCACTTCTATATCGATGCTGTTTTATTTTTTGGAAAACTGGATCAGTGCTTAAGTGTTTTGTACCCTTCTAATAGGTGATGAACATTCGAAAAGTTCTGAATCGACTGGATAAACCAGAAGGCCTGTACCCCAACTATCTGAATCCCAGCAGTGGCCAATGGGGCCAGCGTAAGTAGATTGGTTCTCCGGTGCTGTGAACATACCAGTATGCTATTTTTAGATGTTAACTTCTTTCTATCTATCATATATTTTGTTGATGCCTCACGTTGTCTCTGAGTTTTCTGTAATACAAAAATACAGCACATTTAAAAATAATAATTCTACTTTTAATATACTTCTGAGCTTTCAATATGACCTGTATAAGTAGGAGAATGTCTGAATGTGCATGCTTTGTAGTCCACAAAGTCCTTTCCAGAAAATCTTTTATTGAAGAGTCTAAAATGCTGTCTAAACCAGCTGTTTAAGAAAACATTACCAGCTTATCTGGACTGATTTCCATATTTTCAGACTAGCGTAGCCCAACGGACATTAAAGAAGTCTTTCCAGTTAATACCAGCTGTGAGTTCTGTTGAAGTTTAACACTGTTGGCAAACAATTAAGGAAGCAAATGGAAGAGAACAGTGATGGCATTGATTCCCTCGGAACAATCATCGGACACACCAGAAGTAGATGGGAAAGAGTGTAATAAAATGCTTTGAGCACTTGAACTACTTAGCTCCTTCCTGGTCACTGACCCTTTTCTTGCTATACATAACAACATTATATAGTATGCTGAAAGCCTGCAGTAGTGTCCAGGAGGGTGTTTTTAGAGACTCTTATTTCTTCTTTGTCCACTTTCAGTCCAGCACCGTCCCAGTCATGTAACTTCTTGTTCTTTTATCGACTTACTCTTTTTTGTCCTGGCAGGGTTTAAAGAAAAACAACGAAGATAGCCTGTTTATGCTGTCTTGGTCTGAAACCAGTCATGTAGCTGACACTGTTCCAGAGTTTATCAGTGTTGGAGGTGGTTAGACAATGCCAGAGAGGGGAAGGGTTTGAGAAGTTCTCCGATATAATAGTTTGCTTAGGATTCACCTAAGCTGAAAGTAAGGTTTTGAAGTCAGTGTGGAACTGGCTGCAGTATGCATATATTGGCTAGTTTTCACAAAGGCAAAGTGTTCTACTGAATAAAATATTTTTTTTGAATACTATATATCAGTTGATGATTAAAAAAAATATGTATGTCCATAAAGGTGGTGATACTCAGTTGCATTGTCCCTTCAAGTCTAAGGCCATGTCGTTTATGAATCAGAAGTATTCCCTTCATTTAAAAAAAAAAAAAAAAAAAAAGTCTGCTACACTTTGAGGTAGTAGTGGCAGCTCAGTTTATATGGCCACTTGACTCCAGTTAGTCTGTTTCTAAAAGCTATATTATTAATTCTGTTTACAGATCTAAAAGATGTTTGCCCACTGCTTACCTGTATGGGCTTAGCATGGCTTTATAAAACATTAAAACTTCCCACTGGAAGCAAAAGGCACTGGATTTGGTTAGAAAGCCCCCACAGAGTCTGTGAGCCCACGTTCAACCAGTGTCAGTTACCCTTGGCTTTAATCAGACACAAAAATGAACTTTCTGGAGGCAGGTCAGCCAACCACTTCCCTAAGCAGAAATTTGGATCCAACTACTTTATCTCGTGCAACAGTACTGAGAGTCAGCAAATGCACATGGCTGAACTGGGGCATTATTTAGTCTGGCACTAAGCTCAGTTATACAGTCTTGCAGTAATTTACTTGGTGAGCTGAATGAGAGGTTTTGTTTGTTTGTTTGTTTTTTAGTGGTTGACACAATTATTATCTCTGCCTTATTTATGTTGAGGCAGTCAAATACCAGCTCAGTCTTATGGCGTTTGACATTTTCCTAATTTTAATATTATTGTGTCTTATGCACTAACAGGTTTTGTTGGCATGCACAGGAAAATCTGAAGTTTATACTGTCCCTGTTTTCCAATAGCATGTAATATTGCCATAGAAATTAGCTTTCTGCATGTGCAAATGATGAACGCAAATGTTGATGCTGGTCAGTCCATGGCATGCTGAAGCAGCAAAAGCAAATTTGATCTTTACTTGTTGTACCTCTTTGAGTTCAATTGCCTCTGTTTGAAGATACTGACTTTTTTTTCCTAGCAGATCAGGAACATAAGACTTGAAGGGTGTTTTATTTGAGATTGCTTTTCCAGACTTTCTTTCAGCTGATTACAGCAGAGAGAAAAAAAAAGGGGGACAAAACAGACCCTTAATTGGTACAAGACAGAAGTATTATCCCTCAAATATCGAGTAGGGAGGGGAGAACAGTTTCTGAGCATTACTTATCTAGCAGTGCTGTAACTGTGAAGGACACTGCTGGATCACTGCCACTGTTCTTGTAAATTCATTTAGTCCTTGTTATTTTGACAGTAAACCGACAGTGATTTGCTGCAGCATGCGTCAATTGGATTTGTCTACTGCAATAATGTATATAATAACAGGGCTTATTATTGATGAAACTGTGCTTGTGCTATTTAGTTTGCAAATGTCAGAGGTTTCTATGGTAATTTATTTAGGAAACTGTAAAGGTCATTTAAATGCTGCTGTTCAAAGATCAGCCTCCCATCATAGAAAATATTCTCATTTTTTTAAGAAGCCTCTTTTCCTTTTGAATCATGAACATATAATTAAATAAATGGTTTTTTCTTTCCAGAAATTTAATAAACCTCATTCAGAAAAGGAGGGAAAAGAGCTGTTTATAATCTAGGTTTGATGATACAATGTATTTGTTTGGTGAAGGGAGAAGATATCTTTAGAAAACTAAATTGTTGTTTGCATGTTACAAGCTAGTAGAGGGAAAAAAAAACACTGGTAGTCAAGATTTAACAGAAAAAAAGAATATCATCTGCATTTGCATGGCTTTCCATATGGTAGGCAAAAGGATGTGTTCCATGAAGAGAAAATATTAAGGATTTTAAAAATAAATTCTCTATGTTCTTTGGAATTCCACCAACAGAGGCATAATTTTGGAGCTAAGATCAGAATTAAATCTTAGGAAACATGAGCTGTGCCATAGACTCTCAACTAACACACCTGCGTCTCATTCTGTCTGTCGACTTGGATCATCCCATGTGTGTCCTCCTTTTCTCAGGCCCAGAAATTTGTTGTACGACTCGCTGACTTGCTGCGCAATATATGTGCCCACATCTCTGTGCTGGATTTCTGAGATGAAATTAGTGGAGCCCCTTCCCACTCTAAAATTGACTGCTTTAAACAGCAGTCCTAGTGAGGCACTTGGAAATCCTTTCACGTGAAGACTCAGTAAATGCCAAGTACCTTAATTTTAGCAGGCAATATCAACTGAGAAAAGGAAATCTTTAACTAACATGTTCTTAGTTTAATCGAGTTTAAAGAAACACGATTTTTAGTTGTAATATTTTCTGTATTTAGGAGTTCTATGCTGAAGTCGTACGATAGACCATTTCAGATTTTGCCAAGAATGTTTTTAGCATCAAGTTTGTGCAACTTTTTGCCAACAGCCAAGATCATCAATAACTTTCCCATGAGTGGTCTGGCTGACATTAAGGGGCCTGACTTGTGTGTAGTTATTGCTCATAGTGTCCAGTCCTAAATGTGTGCAGTTGAATAGTCACAGCATTTGTAGTATCAGACCATTTCATACAGTAATTCCATATAAAAGAATGTGATAACAATAATCTCAGGTAAATGTGGCAGAGCTGATACTCCCTTTTTTTCCTTAGAGCCACTGTTGAGTTCTAAGGCCAGCCAGATGTTTAAAAATGTAATATCATTTTTAAATATATGCACTGGAATTTTTCAAATGCCATTAAGTAACCTAAAATTCAACTCTGTGGTACTTAGCTAAAACACCAACTTGTGCTTTTTTAATGAAGTGACTTAAATGGAGTTTTAGGGAATAAAACAACAAATATAATCAATGCCTGCCAATTAAGAGGGAAAGAAACTGTCAAATTAGAGTGTATGTTCTCCTTTGTTTCCCGTTTTTTTAAAAAAAGAACTTAGGTTAACACATTTTTATATGGGGCAAGTTGTAAGCACAAACAAGATGCTAAAATTATGAATTCTTACAACAATTTTCTGCTATGTTTCTTAAGTTTCTTTGCTATGAACTCCTGTGGCACTATATGGACATTAAATAAATATGATGCTTTATCCTGCTGAAAAAGTTAACAATTAATTTCTTTTTTCTTTTTGTATCATTTAAGGTTTTTTCTGAGGTTCCAAGATTACATTTATTGTAAGATTGCTGTAGGATGAGATGTTTAAATGCATTAATATACCACTATTTCTGACAGTAATTGTGTTTTATTGCCTAGATTGAAGATAAAATTGCTGTTGAATCTGTTCACTCCCTTTTTAGATCACGTCTCCATTGGAGGCCTTGGGGACAGCTTTTATGAGTATTTGCTCAAGGCATGGCTGATGTCGGGCAAGACAGATGAAGAAGGCAGGAAAATGTATTATGATGCTGTTCAGGTAAATGAGATATTTAAATCTTCCTTGCCATAATAATCTAATCTATAATAATCCTAAAGACACAGGCTCTGGGGACAGCATGAGGGATTTATGTCTTTGCTACCAGAGCAAATTCATTTTTAAAAGACAGGTACTGTTGGAAAGGGGAGTGTCTTAAAATATAGCTAAATTTTTTTGAATTGAAATACAGTCAGTCTTTTCTAGTACTGGAGGTGAAAAGTATAAAATGTGCAACATCGACAAAAATCTTTGAGCAGCTGTCAGAAGTTCAATTTTTTTCATCAATTTTCCGTAAATAGATAATACTTGTCCTTTTTCTCTATATCCAGGAGAGAATTCCTCTCTTTTGTGTTTCCACATTATTTCAGTCAATTTTGATTGTAGTCAAAAGAGGGATCAATGTATTATGGTAGATAATTATAAGAGAAAACAGAAAGTTATTGCTGTGCAATCACCTTTTGTTATAACAAGCTTATATTTTCCAGCTTCTATGAAACAGCCAATTTGTTTAAATTGGACACGAGAGAAAGTTTTCAAAAAATGGAATTTATCATACTTCAGTTTTATGTGGTAATTTATTTATGATCCTTCTGGTCTGCAGTTTGCCTCATTATTGATGTTATCTCCTTAATATATTGGTTTTGGAGAAATAATGTTTTTCTGACACTTGACTGGTACATGGGAAGTATTAAGTTTAAATCCATATTTACAGGCTTTCCTTGCAATCTTGGGCAAATGACCTATTTTCCCTGTTCTTTCACATATATAAAAGAGAGGATAATATTGCTTCTTTTTTTCCCCATCCTTTCATCTGCTTTGACTGTAAGTTCTCTATGGTGAGCACTTTTCTCTCTTATTAGCTGTATGTATGTACAGAGCTTCTGTAGACAAGGCTTCGAGATGCTAACCAATACCTGCTTGTTCTTACATACATCTGGAAATACACTGTCCCTAGGGAGAGAAAAAGTCTTCTTTTGCTTCCCACACAGCAAAAAGTTACAGCATTAAAAAAATGCAACTGTGACTCATTGGGTCTATTTTCTTTCATTAGAGAGAAAAGTCGTATGTGATCATTTGAGGGAGTGTGTATCCTATGCAAAGAAAATCCTGCCTTTAAATTTTGTAGGTGAAGATTTGGATTCCGTGAGCTTCATTGTCACTGCTAACGTGGTTTCAGCTTCAGAGCAAAAGGTGGATTTTTAAATTAGGCTTGAGTACATTTCAGACTATAACATAAGGACAGTGATATTGTAATAGCTCAGCCATTAGGTTGGCAGCCAAAAAGAGAGAACAAAGTGTCTGATAATATGATATCGGTTCATCTTACTGTGGTAGGCATTTTTGAACCACCTGAAAGCTGCTTCTAGTCCAAAAAAACTTTCGCTGGTGTAATAATGCCAGTTTTTCTTGTAAATACATTCTTAGACAGGATAAGAGCTAGTATACAGACCTGTGCCTTAAAGAATGAGGGGTTGCTAGTACAGCTATTCTGGAAGCTCCTGCAGGTAGGATGTCTCCAGCACAATTTGCTCGTGACCGTTGCTGCCCAGACTGCAGGCACATCACATCCTGCCCTGCCAGGGATCAGCAGGGGCGAGTAAATTCCAGCCCATAACAGAGTGAAAGATGGCTAAAATAGTCTTGGTGGTCAACACTCAGTGAGGCTGAAGGTTCACCTTCTCCTGGCTTCAGCACAGCTTTCTTCTGCCTGCAGATGGGTTGTGCTGACACTGATCCGTAGCATCATTTTGTTGTCCCCCCACAACCTTATCTAAGTACTTGAATGTAAGCTTGCTTCCTCGGAAGAAAAGAAACAGATCAGTTAAACTGTAGAGAGGAATTCCCATGTGGGCAACGTCTCTTGGGGTGTTGGACTGGCCAGCATGCATCTCAAGGGAGACGAAGGTGAATCAGAAAATCTCTCGTATAGGACAGTACAAGCACTCAGCATTGAATCACAAGTGGTTTAAGGAGTTGGCTACACGTCAGTAGTGTGCCTGGGTCACTCCTGATCTAGCCCAAATCACACAGCAGTGCGGCTTAGGTGAAGAGCTCCATCGCGTTACCTGGTCATGTGAGGAAAGGGCTGGGAACGGCCGCACAGTTACTGCAGCTCATTTGACGGGGGGACCCTGAGCTCCCAGGTGTGTCCACCCGGACAGGAAACAGCACAGCTTTGTTTAAACTCACACCTTAGCTGTGTCGGGCTAACAACCGCCTCGTGTACAAAAGCTGTAACCATCCCCTGCAGGAGCGTGCCACAATCTTGGCAGGGCGTGGAAGGTGTCTTCTCCAGCAAATGGCTCTGCTAGTTCTCCCCGTCCAGCCATTAGCTGGGGGAACTGAATTGCATGATCAGGAGCAGTCACTGAACGTAGCAAAATCAATGACGGGGCTTGATCTCTGCTTATAAATAACTAGGTGTAACATAGCTATTGCCTTAGTATTTTGTGGTGATCACTCTTAGATGATCCAGGCATCACATCTGTCCAGAATATCAGTGTTTGGCAGGATCAAACGATCAGTATGTGCTAGGCTTCACCATGTTGCTGGTTGACTGTGACTTCCAGTGTGTCCTGAATAGTAGTGTTGATGTTTTCAGTTTTCTACACCAATGTATATCAGTACCAAAGTTGAAAGTTCACATAGAAGTGTAATATATTGTAATATAGCTAGTTCAGATTAAAAACAGCAGGGAAGTTGCAGTATTGTGGCATTTATGCAGACGGTTTGGGCCCGACTGAGATGCTGGGCTCTTCATCGAAGTTACTAGCCTGTTTTGAAATCCATGCTGATTTTGGCTTTATTGCTATTGATCCCTTGCTTAGCTAAATTAAAGCCAATTTAAGTGTCTGCACAAGCCGCAGTCATTCTTTATGCCTATAGTCTACACGTTTGAGGCATTCTGAGTCTGCTTTGTATTTTCTTAGATAAATTTCCCCTGATGCTTTCAGAATCTTTTTAAGACTACACCAAAGGGAACAGCATGATCATTCCTATCCGTTCTGTCCAGCATATATCCACAGCATTCTAAAATTGAGATGTAAAGATTTGATGCCTAATTCAATATCTTCTGCTGTCCTGAAATCACAATGAAAATATATGGTGACTTCACTGTGGAAAGCTGAAGTTTATTTAGAAATATTTAAAGCTTCAGGAATATTTCTTATTCTATTCAGTAACTCATGTTAAAAAACAAAAAAAAATATTCCTATTAGAATTTTTGTAACATCTGTAGATTGTTTTATGGCTTAAATTAAAAGCAATAACTAAGATGTCAAGCTATATTTAGAAACTTTTTCTGTTTCATGAATAAGACATATATTTGGCTGATGCTGAAGAATTTACTTCTAATAGGAAAAGAGACAGAGATATTCTTGTTCTGAATACCAGAGCATAATCTTAATGTATTTGTAAGGCAATCAGAGAGATTCATAAACTCTAGGATTTGCATAGAGACAAGTGAATGTATTTCAAACATAAGTTCTTTTCTCTTTTGAAAAGCAATGCTGTATTTTATATAGTGTCCTTTGTTTCCCATAATTCGGGAAGTAAGAGTACTTGATCCTCTCAAACTTGTTTAAACAGATAGCGTGCAGCATTCAGTTGCAGAACACACGCTCAGGCACGTGTTCAGCTTTGCCACGTTACCTGTCTTGAGAATGTGATTGGCCGTGGGATAAACTCTCGGTCTTTGCGAGCGTCATGTACAGGAACAATTCTACTGGTTTTGGTTAACACAGATGACCACTGAGGGACAATTGAGTAGTTCAGCTTTAGTAAGAGAATATGATAATTTAGACCAAAAATGGACCTCTTGGGTTCACTTAAATCTAGTCTAGCAACTGCAGTGTCAGAAGCAACCACATCAAATCGCTCCCTCTTGAGTCTGCCCCCTTTTAAAAGCTGCAGGGCGATTTTTCCACTGCTTTTGTTGCTAGGTTGTCCCACACTCCTGATGCTCCGATGATTAGTTCTTTTCCTAATTTTCATATTACATGTGTTCATGGCCATTGCTGTAAGCTTTCTTGGTCTTAAATATTTCTTCTCTCTCTCTGACACTGTCTCCATCCCTTCCGTAGGGTATTGCTAGAGAAATGGTGTATCTAAAAGCTCTAAAGGGGACAAGTAACTCACCCCAGAGGAACTTTGCAGAAAAAGAGAGATGCCCTGACCAGCAGCTCCCAATCACCTTTGTTCGGTTCACCCAACCAGTGGTAGCAGGGAAGTAAAGCAGCTGCCTTCCTGCAGTTTTACCTTAGAAATGGTCACTTATTCTTAGTCATCTAGATTTTTCTTAATTTTTCTTACCTGGTAACAATTGCTCAGAACATGGTCACATGAGAGCTAGTAATCTCCTGAGCACCTAAGACATGGAGGTAGAAGCAATGGAAATACCATAGAATAGATGGTGTGAAGCATTAGCACGGCCGTTATCTGCCGGATCTCAACAGCAAAAATCTATTGCTAGATTACTAGTCCTGGATTACATGATTAAGAAATGCAACAAAATTTTGTGACATTAAAGAAATAAAAAACCCTTTTTTTGCATCAGAATTTTGAGTGTTCACATAACAAAGAACAAAGTGTTGTAGTAAAATGAAAGCACAATATTGGCAGATACCCCTTCTATCTCCAGAGTTTCGTAAGGGTGTGTTTAACTGTGGTGACAGTCTGGTGGCTGGTCTGTGTTGATTGCAGTTCCCATCAAGTTGTTTAAAATGGTTTGCTCTGCGATTATAGTGATCTTAAAAACTACGTAACTAATGTGGACAATGGCAGAACTGCAACAACTCGATTAGATTAGTTTGTCATACCGTGTAAAGCCAGAAGTATATTAATGAACTGAACATTCAGTACTTCAGCCCATGTTAGCATGCTAAAAAAATACATTATAGGATAAGTCTGCACTAGCAAGTAGTGTGGTGCAGTAGGAGCTGATCTTCAGAAGGAAGTGGTGCAGTAGACCCAACATTACTCCCCAAAAATGTGTACAGCAGCTATGTCTATAGCTGAGATGTGTAAGAATGAGTAAACACACAGCTTATTTACATATTTCATCAGCTGTTGTGTTTAAAATATTTATCACACTACTGCACCAGCGTTCTGTGCATAGCGATAGAATTAGCTGTATTATGTAGAAACACAAGATTCATTACCCTTGAAAGACCAGAGCATTCATCCAGACTTGTCATCCCTTTTATCCTCTTAGATATACTTCCCCTATTATCAGAAGTAAGGGAGGAGGTTTGAGGGTCTCTACCATTGCGTACGGAAAGTCTCAAGACTTCTGCAGATTTTTATGTCATTAATGATTTATTCATAACTACGCGGTCTCTATGTTTTGGGCTACAGAAAGTACTTAGTAAAAAATCTGCATGTTTATGGCTCGTGATTAGAAGCAGCACGCTATAAAGATGTTTGAACACTTCAAGGACAAGCGAAGTCCCACCAGAGGAACTGTCTCCTTTTCGCTTGTGCCTTTGCTGTTGTCACTGGAACGCCCTGTCTGCCTGCGCAGCCTTATTTACCGCGCGAGTTCCCCCTCCTCCACAAAGGCTAATGCAGCAAAAAGCTTGTCAGGATCAATATACTTATTCTAGAACATTTGTGAATTACAGAATATAACGTTTTTTGACAGTGACTTGTCTAAGTAACCATTTGATTCATGCTATTCCTTTAACACTGTTTTAAGAATATGGATAAACTTTACTTTCTGGTAGCAGACAGCACTTAGTAGATTCAGTTCAAGAGCATTAATGTTCTCGTGGGCACCAGTAAGGTCCATATAGGAAAAAAAAATGTAAGCAGATAAAAATAAATTATCAGCTTTCCTCTAGAACTTAATGAGCTTTTTAATCAATGGAGGGATAGATGTCAAAGTAGTTAAAGGCTTGCCAACATTTCCATTTTGAAAACCTAGGTATTTCCATTATAAGCATTCTTATTTCACACGTAAGCTTGTCTGTCCAGTCATCCTATATATATGTCATCAGTCCAGAAGCAGTAAACGCGTAACAGCGTTCAAAATGTTTCTTATGTATTTTGTGCTTAAACAAACCTAAGAGACCTTCTGTGTTCAGATTTCTGTTTTGATCTTAGAGAAGCCAAGTTCAGTAAGCAGTTAGGATCTCGGGATGAGAGGATATCACTTTTCTTTGCCGGAAATATTTAAATATATTTTTACAAAAGCTTGAACTGCCTATTTCAATGTCTGCATTGTGGTTACTCTAACCATATGATTTTGCATGATGCTTTGGTCTTACAATGCATGTTTAAAACCTGTATGAAAATATCCAAAGAAACACAATCAACTAGTAATTAAGTTTTAAAACAAAAGTCTGTAAATGTTTTGCTGCTGTTTCTGAAATGGTTGTAATAATGGAACAGTGCAAATTTTAAACTTTTCATAATAAACTCACTGGAATTTTGGGCAAAGGAGAAATTTGATGCATTATGAAGATGGCTAAAGAAAAGTATCTGTTGCTTTAGATCAACTCAACAGAGAAAATATGAGAGAAGAAACTCCCAAGTCAAAAAAAGCAAGCCATTTGCTTGCAAGCCCCACAGTCTGCAAAACCACAGTAATCCTGATCTGCCTGGTTTGTGCTAATTCAAAGCAATACAAGCCATGTATATTTAAAAAAGTAAGCAACTGATTTAATGTCTTTGAATGATTGGAAATATTAGATGGTGGATATCTCTGTCATATTCACGGTTGCTTTAAATTGTCAAAATACTTTTCATGAAGAAGATTTTTATAGGAAGAAAAATATATTAGAAGTGTAGACTGAGATAATTTATTGTGCTTCATCGTAAAGAAACATGCGGAATTGTAATTATCCCCAAAACAAACATTGAAAACCCTGGAGACTTTGAGCTGGAATCATATTTTTGAAGTTTCAAATTTATTAAGGTACAGAAATGTGTAATTACGACTTGCAAGACAGTTTTATCTCCAGCTACAGTGACGTCTCAGGCAGGGGGAATAAAATGCCCAATTTCTGTTCCTAAAATAGAAGTAATCATTGAAATTCATTAATCATAATTAAATAGTTATTGCGTAAGGAGAGTTAAAATGCATAAGCGGAGGAAGTAGAACTGCAGCTGTACATTGCATGGTGAGGTTTGCAATTTATTATTAGCCCTGCCCTTTTAGCAGAGTTAACTTTTTTGTGGTGCATGTTTGTTTTAAATGTAACAGCTTCCTGAGGTGCAGAACATTCTCAATGTGAAGCCTGCCTCTGCACTGTGTGAGGGGTCTTGGTTAATGTTTTTATTACCTGTCAACACAATCCACCAAGATGCCATTCTGTATTAAAAAAAAGCCTCTTCATCAGTTTTTTACTCCTCATTTGGGCACTCAAATGACTTCAGTGGCTGTACCTTCTATGGCTTGACGGTGTTTAAGCTGCTTTTTGTCCCTGGTGATCCCTGGAGGTTGAGAGGAACTGGCCCAGTAGCACAAAAGGGTCCCAACTGCCCGAAATAGAGATTGTGCTGGTGACCTCAGGGCAGGTACCAAAGGAATGAGGAAATACGCTGAGGAAATTGGTATTTATTGAGAGGGACCCGTTCTGCTTAATTTTGCAAGAATAAAGACTGGCAATGTAAAGTAAAGACTCAGAGGCAGAATGCTAAACAGAGAATACAGAATATGTTACCGTAAAAAGGAGCAGAAGGGAGAGAAAATCAGTTTGGGAAAAATTGGACCGTTTTGCTTTTTTGCTGTCAGTTAATGGAGATTGCACACGTGTGCAAAGGAATCCTGTAACCCTGGAAAATTCAAATTTTTTAATTCGGTGCAATTCTTCCTGCATCACAGATAGACAAGGGCATATTTTTTAACATATGAACTGATAAAATGTCAGAAGTAATACAAGGTGCACTTGAATCAGAATTCAAAATGCAAAGGGAGCTCTTACTGTTTCTAATGAGTGTTCAGGCGTTATTACAGTTTTTCTGTAGAAGGAGTAATTTCCCACAAGCTGAAAATAAAGGTGATCTAATCAAAGGCTTTATTGAATTTTGGGCAGTGAGAACTGTAAACAGAGCCTTGTACTATTGCACATGAAAGTACAAAAAATTTGCAAGGAATTGCTTCAGCTGTAAAAGTTAGTCAAGCTATAAGAGCTTGCAAGTGCCACTCCAAACTGTGTGCTGTGTTAGCTTTACGTACAGTAAATTTATTTCTTTAAATAGATCTGGCAAATAGTGTTTATTTCCCTTTAGTTTCCTTTCCTTCTTCTCTTTTTTGTTCTACTACAGCCTGAAGTCAGCTGTCTTTTTTTTCCTCCTTTTTTTTTCTTCAGTCACTCAGAGGTAACATCTGCTGTTACTCCCTTTGGAAGCATTCCTTGCAGCCACTTTTTCTTCACAATTTTTGGTGTTGCACAGCATCTTTGCATTACCTTCATAGAAAGAAATTACTAATTGCATTACAGACATACATTCTAGAAAACAGTTAAAAAAACCCTTCCATTTATTTAAAAGGAAAACTGTACCTATTCCAAACAATTATCCATCAATAATGTATTCTCAGATAATCAAAGACCACTTTCTTCTAACTTTCTTGGTTCTTTGCAGATGTTATATGCTTATATTGAGAATATTTTCAATGGTAAAATGAAGTGTGAGAATATTTCATTATGCTAAAATGAAATAATAATCTCTATAGAGACAAATATGACACCACCTGATCTGCAAGTCATGAAGCTTAAAAGCAATTATTCCTAGGTAGGGACAGAGTTGTAATAGAGTAGCAGTTAAAAAAAAAATATATATATATATCCCTTTTTTAGAACTGTAGATAATTATATCAAAATAAAAGAAAATTGATTCTAAGTATGACATTCAAAATTAATTCTACCAAGTGGAACTTTTCATTTGAGTGGATCTTTATCACTGTACTCTCCAGTCTCCTTTTGTGTTTGTTTTAGTATCGTTAGTATAGTTCGTGGCAGTATCCCTGCCAGAACTGCATCCACAGCACTGCAGACAGCAATTAGCATTTGAGTATCAGATTGCAGCTCTATCTCCTATGCTATTGTTCAAGTTCAGAGTCTCCTATGTATCTATATATCCTATATTTCTTCCTCGTCCTACTATTTTCTCAACTCTGTAATCTTTTTATTCTTAAAAAAAAATGCCCATGTATTCCAGTTAATGATTTAGGCCTGTGCTAGCTATCAAGCATATTTTTTAAAAAAAGATGTTTTTCAGAAAGTACAGGCCAATCTGACAGTACTTACAACCTATGTGAAATTTTCATTGAAAAATGTTTTGATATGCTGCTTGCAGAAGCACATACCATTGTATTATATCCAGTAAAATTATTAAGAATTTGAATAGCAATTTCTGTGAATTTCCCATAGTTCTATATGTAATTTAATGTTTATATGTAGTACAGATATATCCACTTATCTAGCACTTAGACCTGTGATTGTACAAAGTATGACATGGCAGCTTGACAGTCCATAATAAATCAAATGCTTATATATTGAAAATCACTTGAAATGGACTTACATACTGGTTCTTAATAAGGCTAATGTATAAAATCAAGATATTTTTCTTCACTAAATAAGAATAATTAATTTAGAAACATACACTTTTACTTTTTCCAATTGTTAGCATCGATAACATCAATTTTTATTAATTTCTTAACATCAGTTTGTTAGATTAAACTTAAAACTTTGCAAGTAGAAGTATCCTTTTTTTCAGCTTGAAATTTAATCTTGAGCCAGAAGAAGAAAAAAAAACTGTGAAAGGTTTATTGGTATCTCAAAATCCATTTTCATACTAGAAGTCAGCTTCGGCAATCAAATCTTGTCCACCTGCTGTAGTTCTAAATGTGCATGTTTACTACTATTTCTGTCAGGTACAATAACACTTCATTCTGTCTTTCATTAATTTTTTACTGAAAAAAAATGTTGCTATATAATTTTAGTCATTAATCTATTTTTATTTATTTATAAATAAATTCCAACATAACAGCTAAGTGACATGTGGAGTTACCCACTATTACCAGAATTTTCTCTTTGGTTAGATGGGAACAAGCAGTGGACGTTGTGTACCTTGACTTCAACAAGGCTTTCGACACTGTCTCCCAGAACATCCTCCTAGATAAGCTCAGGAAGTGTGGGTTAGACGAGTGGACAGTGAGGTGGCTTGAGAACTGGCTGAAAGGCAGAGCTCAGAGGGTCGTCCTCAGTGGCGTGGAGTCTAGTTGGAGGCCTGTGGCTAGTGGCGTCCCCAAGGCTCAGGACTGGGTCCCATCCTGTTCAACTTCATCAGTGACCTGGATGAGGGGACAGAGTGCCTCCTCAGCAAGTTTGCTGATGATACCAAGCTGGGAGGAGTGGGTGACACACCTGAGGGCTGTGCTGCCATTCAGAGAGACCTGGACAGGCTGGAGAGCTGGGAGGAGAGGAACCTTATGAGGTTCAACAAGGGCAAGTGCAGAGTCCTGCACCTAGGGAAAAATAACCGTAGGCACCAGTACAAGCTGAGGGCTGACCTGCTGGAGAGCAGCTCTGCAGAGAAGGACCTGGGAGTGCTGGTGGATGACAAGTTGACCATGAGCCAGCAATGTGCCCTTGTGGCCAAGAAGGCCAATGGTGTCCTGGGGTGCATTAGGAAGAGTGTTGCCAGCAGGTGGAGGGAGGTGATCCTGCCCCTCTCCTCAGCCCTGGGGAGGCCTCATCTTGAGTCCTGTGTCCAGTTCTGGGCTCCCCAGCACAAGAGAGACATGGAGCTACTGGAGAGAGCCCAGCGTAGGGCTACGAGAAGGATCCGAGGGCTGGAGCATCTGCCCTGTGAGGAACGGATGCGAGGGCTGGGCCTCTTCAGCCTGGGGAAGAGAAGACTGAGGGGGGATCTTATCAATGTGTACAAGTACCTGAAGGGAGGGTGTCAAGGGGACAGGGACAAACTCTTTTCAGTTGTCTCGTGTGACAGGACAAGAGGCAATGGGCAGAAATTGAAGCACAGGAAGTTTCGCCTGAGCGTGAGGGGGAATTTCTTCCCTGTGAGAGTGACAGAGCCCTGGCACAGGTTGCCCAGAGAGGTTGTGGAGTCTCCTTCTCTGGAGATCTTCAAGGCCTGCCTGGATGCAACCCTGTCTAACATGCTCTAGGTGACCCTGCTGAGCAGGGAGATTGGACTAGATGATCTCCAGAGGTCCTTTCCAACCTTACCTATTCTGTGATTCTGTGAATACCAAAAATCAAATGTCATGAAAGTAAAAGTTTTTGGTTTCTGAACTTGGTTTTAGGTAGCTTATTTTTTACAAAGCTTAAGTATTCTGAAAGCTGTTTCCCACTGAATTATTGTGTATTTTGAACAATAAGGCCTCCTATTATAATCTAAAACTGTTTTATAAGAATACAAGGAGCATTTTACTGTATTTTGAAAGTTTTCCAATTATTATCTTATTATTATCAGTTAATAATGTATAAGCATTAATACGAATTATTAACATCTTCTGATAAATTTCATATGCTTATGCAGCAGGACATTTTACAGCAGGTTCTTTGAACCCTGATCTATCATTTCTTTAATTATAAATTCAAGTACTGTATACCCAAATGGGTAACTGAAAACGTTATAAGCAGCATTATTTTAAAAAGCATTACTCAGATACTCCACTATTGGTTTCCCCACATGACAGAAAAGTTTTTTATGATGCACTTGGAATATGCAACCACCGGACTTGCTTGTCATCAACTCAGCCTCTCTAATTCTTTCATTTCCCATAGAGAGGCCTGTGGTTTGGATGCTTTCAGAAACTGTTTGGTTTTTTTCCCACCCTTTCCCCCTTCATATTTAATTCCTATTTTTATAGGATAAATTATGTGGGATTTATTTAAAGTACAGGTATTTTCATTATTTATTACTGTTTTAAAAATTTAGGTATGCTTTTTGGTTGGTAGTTAGTGCTAAAACATTTCATCATCATCAGTACTTTCTAACACTTTTTGCTTGCTTGTTTTAGTTTTGGCTTATCTGTTAACAGTTCTCTGTACTGATTTTCTGTTTTTTGGTTTTTGGTTTTTTTTTTGTTGTTGTTGTTTGTTTTGTTTTTTTGTTCCTCATGTAATGCACATTCACTAATGGTTCTGGATCTCATGATCCCAGTAGAATAAAGCAGGACACATGAGATAACTGAATGCATAGTAGCAGCGTTCCTCTCCTCTCCAATTCCCTTTCAAGAGAAAGAGCTCACTTTCTGTGGGGGTTTCTAGTTAACGTGCTCCTCTGCATCACCTTCACTGTTTTAACTCTGTTCCTCTCATAAGGCACGGTTGTTTTCCTGGATTCTGTAATCAGTGCCCATACCTTGCTGCACGCACTTCTAACTTTTTGACTAGGAGAGATATGTATTTTTACTCTGCTTAGTTTTTTCCAGAATTCTTGAAGAAGCTGTACTTTTGATTGATAATTTTGGACATATTTTTCTGGGGGGAAACTCACTGGACTTTTTGGGGAATGTCATGTAGACTCAGAGGAATAATATTGTTCAGTATGCTACTCAGATCTTTTGAATATGAAGTATTATCATGTATGACTGATATTAAATTATATCAATAACCAAATCTTTTAAATAAGAATTAAAATAAATGGAAAATACAGAAGCTAAATGCAGCATCACTATTAAAAGTGCATCTCCCTTACATGAAATTGCTGGAAGTAGAGAGGGAAAATAATAAAAGAATTTTGTAATGCCTTTTTTTTTTTTTTTTTTAGGTCTTTTCAGTATTTTTACAATGTGTACGATGAATTCAATGTGGATGAATTGCAATGAGTTGCAGCAGAACTAATCATCATTACTGATGTATGCTAATGTGTGTTGTTTGGCTGTACTTTCTGTGAGGTTATGTTAGTTCACATTACCCATTTTGCTTCATAAGCAAAGCCAATACTGAGAGAAACAAGCCAGCCAACCTGTAAGACAGTTTTCAGGCTGCTCTGATTTTCATCTTTGTCCTTAATGCTCTACCAAATGGTATCTTTGATATGAAACCATGTATTTCTGCAGGCCATCGAGACCCACCTCATTCGGAAGTCAAGCGGGGGGCTGACCTACATCGCCGAGTGGAAGGGTGGACTGCTTGAACACAAGATGGGACATCTGACTTGTTTTGCTGGAGGCATGTTTGCTCTAGGAGCAGATGGAGCACCTAATGACAAGATAGGCCATCACATTGAGCTTGGTGCTGAAATTGCTAGGACTTGTCATGAATCCTATGATCGCACAAGTAAGTACTGTATTATGGAGATTAGTTTCATAATTCTGCTTTGTAAAGGCAGCTATCAGTATTTTTTGCATAATTGTCAATAAAATTTTTATTATGCTGAAAACTCTTTATCCTTTTTTTTTAAATGCTCTTTGCTCCAAGAGTAACTTTAAGAATGACTTGTCTGTTAATAAATATTTTCTGTGGACTGAAATCATATCTACTTACTGTAGTGATTAACATCTCATTTTGTCAACTTCTACATAGCCAAATACAAATGAGAGAGGGATTCCGTTCATTTGTGCATCACTATGACTATTAACCATGTTTTACCCACCAAAAACAAAAATTATTCTCAGTTCTGTTGGTGTAATGCTGCAAACAATAGAATTGCACAAAGAAAGTGGAACGATGTACAGGAAATTTCTTTGGATTCTTTCATCTTCTCAAGAAAACAACCCTGGCAGCATTTCAGGTCCCAGAGTGTATTTTCAAGTTTGCTATGGAAAAGTAAATATCCTCATCTTTTAAGCAAAATTTAGAGTGTTGCTTGTTATATGAAGTCTTTGAGAATGCAAATGTTAGCATTGTTATTCAAACTGGAACTGCAGCCTAAGGCATTGATGAAGAATAGCTCTTTTCCATTGTGAATTATTTCCAAAACATTAAAGCAAGAGATATAGCAGTAACTTTCAGAAATTACATACCTTTTGGATAACATGGCTAGTGTCACATGAAAGGACACTTGATTTGGAAGGTTACACATCTAAAACTTTCTCTAATGCCTATATTCTTGTCTTTATTTTATGTTGAGTAGGCATGAAGCTGGGACCAGAAGCCTTCAGATTTGATGGTGGTGTTGAGGCCATTGCTACAAGGCAAAATGAAAAATACTACATCCTCCGACCAGAAGTCATAGAGACCTACATGTACATGTGGAGGCTCACTCATGACCCAAAGTACAGGCAGTGGGGATGGGAAGCAGTAGAGGTAATGTTTTGTAGGATTGTTTGCTTATTAAACCTTAATATCTTGCTAAGCGAGCTATTGTATATGACTTGGATGTTGTTTAGCAGTTGGACTGTAAATATTTGTTTTAAATCAGTAATATCATCTTTAAATATCCAGAGATTTATTTACTAAATAGATGAAATAAGATCATTTTGACTAAATTAAGTCTTGCTGGTATTGTATTTTATAAATACACTTTGATTTTGTTAAATGCTTCTCAGATCAGGGTCACATTTGGATCTACTGAGTATTGCTACGTGTGACTGGAAGGTGCAAACATGCATAAAACTTGAGCCTTGGGTGCAGAAATAAGTTTTATGAAACATATTCTCAACAATAATTGCAATAAAGCAATTTTAGTTACTGTGGTTAAGGCTAAGATTATGTGACTAGTTAGCACCTGACATTTTGAGAACAAGACACTTTTTAAAAGCCTAGGCCATCTGGATTGAACTTTATTAATGCTAAAACAGTCTCATCTAGCTTTGAATTTCTGTATCCCACCAGCCCATGGGTTTCAGCTAGCTGTGTTGAATCTCACAATCTAAGGTTCTCTAACATGAGTCGTCCAAGAGGGCAACTAGTCTAGACAGCAAAACATTGGCATGCAAAATCCATCGGTTCTCTTATTTCAATGGTTAATTGCTGTTACTGTTAGAGCTGAGAGGCTTTGGATTTACCTTTTTTCATCCTCTCGGCATAGGTTCTTATTACACTTCTAGTGGTCACACAGCCTTATTTTCTCCTCACATTGCTATTTTCTCTACCTTTCATCTTCCTTTCAAATTTCTAAGCAGGCTGAGCTCTTACCATAAGATACAGGAAGCTGCAGAACATTTTTTGCGGGGCTCTGCTCCTTAACAAAAACACAACAAAACTGAAAATAGAAAACTGAAAATTTTATTTGCCTTCCTTGGGTATTGGCTGTATCTGCCCTGAAACTACGTGTTTCTGAGCTAATGATTCTAAAACCTTTTTTTTTTTTTCAGCTCCAGAGTGCTATTCCTTTAGTTTATTTGCTAACACCATCCATAGGCACATGTTTTACTATTGGAATCTTCCCAGGCAGATTATAATTGGAATGTTTAAAATCTCTGTTTATGCAAGTTATCCTGCTAGGCTTCAGTAATGCCAGCTATAGTATGTTTCTTCTCTAGGAGATGTTTTCCTGCCTCCTTCTTGCTGCCCACACTGATAACATTGTTATAAACAATTGAAAGGTTTTTCTTGTTATTATTCTTTACTCTGTTGATTCATTTTGTTGCTACTTAATTCACATTTGTACACTCATTTATCTTCTTAGCACTCTCCATGTGTTGCTTGTTTAGCATTCTTGTACTTACTCTAGTTTGGCTCTAATATAATGGATTAGAGCCCATGTGTGGGAGATGCAGCTGGCCCCATTCTGTGCATTCCCATCGTCCGCTGTCCTCATCTGCAGCTGAGCGTTTCACAAAAACAAACCCTGCAAATTCACAGATGTTATAGAGTTAGTTGTAGGCTTCAAACATTTTTTTTCTTTTCTTTCTTTTTTTCTCTTAGAGGACATGAATCTGTGACATCCCTGATGTCTTCTGTAGCCTGTACGGTTCCACATGATATTATATTATTTGGTCCAGCATTTGTCAGGATAGCTTATCAAGACCACTTCTTAAATCCTGCTCTCTCCTGCTCCTTATTCTTGTACCAGAGAAGGCAGGACCCCATCCCAGAATTTTTGGGGAAATCTCTGACCTGTAAATATGAGGGAGTTAATTACCAACACCAGTTTCATGAAGAGGAAGCAGAGACTGAAGCAAGAATAAAGCGGAAACAATCAGACTGATTGCCTTTGTCTGAAAAAGTTGAGTTTTAGGTGCTCTTTCCTCTAAATCTTTCCTTTGGAAACTTGCTTTGCTGCTTTAGCTCTGTTCCAAGACTCTGCTGCACTTCGTTCAGTAGCTGGAGAAAATGCAGTTATGACCAACATCAATATCTACTGTTACTGAGTCAGAAAGATTTTATCAGCTCAGCTCATGAAAGTCTCCCTTTCTGCATTATAGATGTGGCACATATTTTGAAGTCTTCGCATTGTGTTTTTTTTCCTTTGTGATCAGCCAGTTTTCACTCCATTTGATGTGTTCCATTGCTAGCATAACTGATCTTAGCCATTCTCATTTTCTGAAGACTGCTTATTTAAATCGTGGTTTATTGTTTCTTTCCACCTACCAGCCCGCGACTCCAAGTGTGAAAATTACTGTGTTCTGAGATTGAAGGTATGGAGACAAAAAGACATTGCTGCCAGTTAGAGGAGGGTGATACCCAACTGCCTTTATAGTGCACCAATACCACACCTGAATGTTCCCCTAGTAAGTGAAAGATAGCCCTGAGGGGTCAAGCTGCTTCACATTTGCACCAAGTAGATGCTACCAAATAGCTTACATGGTGCAAATTAACCTCTTAGTTTCAAACATAGAAGTCTTTTCAGGTGCTGCTAGACTGTCTCTCTAGAATGAACTCCAGTGATCCTCATAAAGAAGGGTCTAACTACATTTAAGAGCACATAAACCCCAAAGCAGTTTGCTTTTATTTTACCTCACCCTGACTAGAATGCAGACGTTTTCTTGAATAATAGCCTTACCCTTCAAGTTCAAGTTCTCCTTCTGCTGTGCTATGGAAAGCATAATCTTGTGTTTGGCATTGAAAATCTAGACACAGACCCAGCATTCTGAATTCATAGCAGGTTGAAGCAGATGAGAGGAAAGGAGTGCCAGCCAAGGGAAATTACTTGGTTAACCTTAAGTATATTTGTCACTTATTAAAAGTGTCCAGAAAAATTAGTGAAGCTAAAGACACACAAGGAAAGATAAATAGGCCTATTATATTATAAAAGGGATGTCTCCTGGAGAAAAGTTCCTTTTAAATATACAATAGGCAACTTGCTCTCCAACAAAAACTATGGAGAGCCTGACATGCAAGCTAAATATCTGCTGACAGCTACCAGAACTCTAGCAAAAATAAGGAAGTAGGATATATATTCACAGCAAGACACAGATCTTCAACAGCTTTTAGATCAGCTGGAAGTGAAGGATACCTCAGTAATCATTATTTTATTCTCATCTCTCTCTCAAAAAAAAAAAGTCTTATTCTGCCCCTTTGCTTGTCTTCTGCCTTCTCATAGCTTTTTGCCATATGTGGCTTGAAATACCTCTTTCTCTAAATAAAGGCTGTACATCCTCTAATCACTTCAGTGGTGTTTGTAAAAACTTCAGAAGAGGAGGAACTAGTCGTCTCATAGGAGTAGATCCTCTCATCTCTCAGTTTTGATACAGCTCCAGTTATTCCTGCCTGAAAGCTGTTGTTCCAAAACCTCTCTCCATAGCAAGCAGCATGTTACAGAGCAGTGTGGTCCAGAATAAACGCAGTAATCCAGAGTGCTTACTGTCGTTTTCATTGTGAGCAATTATTTAGGGCTAAAGATCACTTCCTGGATTTGTTTTTGAATAACGAGATTGTGTTTTGAATATAACCATCTTAAATACTCTCACTTCCTTTATTATATTGCATCATATCAGATAGATACTTATTATAAAACAGAATAAGAAAAATGAAGAGGCTAAGAGTATGTTTGACCCTGTTACATAGGCCAGTTATAAAGGAAAGAGATGAATGAATATTTTTTAAATAGAGAGCTGCAATAAGGGAACAAACATTCAAATAAAGTATTCAATAGCAGTCTCCTTTAAAGAAGTTAGACTCATATGTAGCTACTTTCCTAGTGCAAACATCTATCTAATATCAGTACAGAAAAACAGCAAAGTGTATTAAACAGTATAAATGTATATATAATTTTCTACTATTCTATCACCAGAGAGATGTTCTACTTATTTCTGGCCTTCGGTATACATCCTTCATGAATCTCTTTTCTTCTTCAAAATTAGCTAGTCATATATAATAAGATTTCTGTGGGCAGAACAGAAATGATATGTGTGAGAAGGTCCTGGCACCTGAGTCCTCAGTAGTGTGTACGCTCTTTGTTATTGTAAAATAGGAATCAAATCATTTGTATTACAAGTTTTTAATTGAATACACAGTCTGGAAATTAGTTAAAGATAAACATTCTTATTTTCACAACTAAGACCTATTGCATTAAGTCTAGCCAGATACTATCTTTCTGTTTACTTCTGTGTATACGGAAAAGCTTTTTCAGAGAGGTATCAAAAAAATAGGACCTTTGCAGAAGAAACTCAGTCACAGCCCAGAGGTCTTGCACTGAAAGACAAAATAATTACAAAGGGAAACTAAGCAACCTATAGAGCTAATTGAGAGTTGGCTCTCGAAACAGTTGAATTTTCACAAGTGGGACACTTGCTTTTTGAGAGAAAGGTGTTTAAGGCCTACATAGACCAACACACTACTATTGGCAAAGTTTGGAGACTTCTAAATTGAAAAACTAAATGCTATCATTTTTCCAATATCATTACCTCCTTTAAATGCAAAGATGCACGATATTAAGAACCTTTGGACTTTATCGTGGCATTTAACTCTATCAAGGTCATTTTTAAGCACTAAAATATGACCAAGGAAGATGCATGTAATAGGGTCTCTGAGGGGGTGGGTGGGTGGGTGGGTGGGTGTGTGTGTGTGTGTAAGGTACTCTCTGTGATCAAGAGGGTACCTTACTAAGGCACTCTACTAAGAAGAGGAAAACTAAGTAAGTTAAAATATCACATCCGTAAGTGTTTCTCTCTGAAAACTAGAATACAGTCATTTATTTTGTTAATTTACCATTTTGCTTCTCTTCCTAAATATGAAATTAAACATATATGCCTGAGTCTTTCATAAAAAGAAATTGATATCTATAGTTTTATCTAGTTCAAGTGTTTCTCGAAAAGTTTATGAACAATTCTTTGTAGCTACAGGCTATTGTCAAGCAAAGGAAAACTGACAGATTTGTTTTGTTAATCTTGCTGAGATTTTTTTTCCTTTCATCCTTCTTCAGGCATTGGAAAAATATTGCAGAGTAGATGGTGGCTATTCCGGCATCCGAGATGTTTATAGCAGTCATCAAAGCCATGATGATGTGCAGCAAAGTTTCTTTCTTTCAGAGACACTCAAGTAAGTTAAGAAAGTTGACTTACATTAATGTAAAGTACTTCTGTGTACTAACTTTTCAGATAAGTACTTATCATTAGTATCCTTGACATTCAGGTAACAAAATCTGACTTGTATTGTAGAGCTCTTCTTCAGGGGCAGGAAGCCAAATTGCTTTTTTTCTTTTTTTTCTATATTAATAAATTAAATTCTAGGACTTCTGGAAATCATTCTTACTTCTGTTAAAGGTATTTGATAGTCTATTGAGAAATTGCATATCCTAGTTTCGATAGGATCTAATTACATATACCAACACTAGTGAAAAAAAATTAGTAAACAGAGGATTGTTATCAGGCTTGTATTGCATACTTTTCATTTTGTAACTACAGACTAAGAAGAGGAGCCAACTTGCGTGGTAAGCTCACCCAGCCTGATAAAAGAGAAAAAGGAAAAGCCTTCATTCTCTATCACAGTGGCCTAACTTTTTAATGAAATAGAGGACAGTTTACTTCTTTATCTGCTTTCCAGCTTACTATTGCTCAGTGAAAAAAAATGAAGAGATTGAGATAATTATACCATTTCAACAGAAAGTGTATTTCTAAAGTAAATGGGATGTATGAAATAAATACATGTACCTACATGGCATTTATTTTAGTGTGTAAACAATTACCTGCCTCCAGTATATATTTTACATTGCCATATCAGAATTAGACCAAGCAAAGTCCTCAGGGCTTTTTTAGATTTTGCTTTTAAATATCGTGAAGCCAACAAGGCTTCTGATTTGTAGCTGTACAGAGTGAAACTGGAGAGAGTCCAGTGTAGGGCTATGAGGATGATGAGAGGGCTGGAGCACCTGCCCTATGAGGAACGGCTGCGAGGGCTGGGCCTCTTCAGCCTGGGGAAGAGAAGACTGAGGGGGGATCTTATCAGTGTGTACAAGTACCTGAAGGGAGGGTGTCAAGGGGACGGGGACAAACTCTTTTCAGTTGTCCCGTGTGACAGGACAAGAGGCAATGGGCAGAAATTGAAGCACAGGAAGTTCCACCTGTGGGGAATTTCTTCGCTGTGAGAGTGACAGAGCCCTGGCACAGGTTGCCCAGAGAGGTTGTGGAGTCTCCTTCTCTGGAGATATTCAAAGCCCGCCTGGATGCAACCCTGTCTACCATGTTCTAGGTGACCCTGCTGAGCAGGGAAGTTGGACTAGATGATCTCCAAAGGTCCCTTCCATCCTTACTGATTCTATGAAACCACTCTCTAAGGCTGCAGAAGGTTGGTGATGATTGAGAAAAAATAAACTTTAATTTGCTGACTTTCATTCCTAAGCAGACTTCTATGTTAGTGCTATAGTAACTACTACCTTTGTATTGTGAAAATAAGAAAATGTTGCATTTGTTTATTACTATTTTTAATAGACCCAATCCTCCTTAGTAACTAGCTATCCAAGCCTGGTCTAATGCTGGTTTTATTCTTTAAATAGTTTAAGCCAGATCTTGCTCTCAGAAGAAAGACAGGATTGGACTACAATATTTTCACTCCCACAACTTGATACATGCTTTTTTCTTGACAGGTACTTGTATTTGCTGTTTTCGGAGGATGACCTTCTTCCATTTGAACACTGGGTCTTCAATACAGAAGCTCATCCTCTCCCTGTTCTTCACAATGATGATGGAAATAAAGAAGAAAACCAGAAATAGATCATGATTAAGTTATATTTTGTTTCATTCCTTATGTTTCTTTCCAGGACTTGGGTGCATGATTTGGTTTTAAATTCCTGAGTTAAGTTTTTAAATCAAGTGTTTTGCAGTCTGTTTTCTTTACCAGTAAATATTTATGAATGGACCCAGACTCACGATAAATCTTCATTCGTCTTATCCAGCTGAATCACTTCTTAGAAAAGAAATACAAGATCTCTCCAGGTTTTGTTAGGCTGCAGCATCATCTTGGCCAAAAAAAAGAACAGCAGGGTCTGCACATTACTTGTTTCCTGTTACGCTTTTGATTTTGACTGCAAAATTATTTCCTCCTCTGTGAGGAGATGTCTGCTTTAAGCTGTAATATTTTGCCATGTTGCAAAAAGCCATATGGAATTAAGTATAAAGAGCTTTGTTTTCTTTTGGTTTGTTCTATGTTAATTTGTTTTGTTTGTGTGTCATCCCAGACAAATCCTGTGACTGTGACAGCCTCTTCTTAATGCGGGTCTATCTTTATTTGGTAAAATATCTGATGTATTTCATTGTTAATGAAGCCTACATAGGACTATTTTCATCTCATGCAAATGCAACTCTGTTAGAATTTGCAGTATACATTGCAGTTATTCTAGATCTGTTTTGATGAATTTAGCGTGTTCATTAGCAGACCTTAGTTTTGGAGGTTTGATTAGATTATTATTATAGACTGAATTGTTTCTTCCCTTTTGTAAGTGGAGTTATTCTCATCTGTTTATAGTCAGGCTAGTATTGAGTAAAATAAGACAGTCATTTCTCAGTAAGTAAGGGAGTCATTTCTTCTTTATGAATTTAGTCCAGTAGTTTTCATGTGGTTGGATAGTAAAAGAAAAAAAAAAAAAGGAGAGAGAGACATTCAATGATGTTCTTCTTAAAACTGAGCTGAGATTTATTCCAGAGACGATTTGGGTGACTTTCTCAAACATTCAGATTAGTTCAGATTGATATCAGCCCTGTTGGTTTATTGTCACAAAGCAATTTTATGTATGAAAATTAGAATACAAATGCAAATTAATGTATGTGAAAAAAATAGACTTCAGATGCCCTGAAGAAAACTCATCTCCTTTAAAAAAATAAAATAAAAAATAATCATTCATTGCAGAAGTTCTCCAGCACAGAAAAAAAAGTTTTGAAAGCACTAACTGTGCCTTCTCTAAGCAACAGAAATGCAGTGTGTTAAACAGTATTCCTTAGATTAGAGACCCAGTTTACTAAGGAAGGTAACAGCTTTGCCAAAAAACATTGTATTTGATGGCATCACCAAAGGCTAAAAATCAGGCACAATTAATTCCTTTCTCTATTTAAGTGCAGTTTGGAGTGTTTTATGAGATTTTTTACATCCATATGGATTTTCGTTTAGTCAGGATGACTTTTATACATAGAGTAGGAGGATATAACGCCTGACTTCTCATCCTGAGAAAGCACAGTAGTAGCCGATTCGACTGCAGCAAAACAGTTCTTCTTTAAAAGTTATTTAATGAGATCACATGCAGCCAGCACAGCTAATCCCTGCTGCGGCAGCTAATAGAACTTTTTTTCCCTGTACTGATAGAGGTCTGGCAGTGTAGGCTTTTTTTTTTTTTAATATATATATACCTATATACATATATAGGGGGCATTGATATAGGGGTCTGGCACGGCCGAGCTGCGCGTTCACCCTCGGAGACTAGCAGAGGGCCCTGGCAGAGCCCATGCCCGAAGCAAAGCCCTGCTCGCATGGCCTCAGCGCCTCTCTGCCTTAGTGCCGTATTAGTTAATAAAATAAAATAAAATAAAAAGAGTAAGGAAGCATGGCTTCTGTCCAAGGACCGAGCAATGTCTGTCACAGCAACAGTTCAGAGCAGGGGAGGATGAAGCCTTGGCTCTCCTCTGGTGAAAAGCAGAACTCCTGCTTATTTTCATTCTACCAATGCAGTATCACTGGAGGAGGCCTATCGTATTTCTTCTTGTTTTCCTCAGAACTTATTTATAAGGGAGCATTTTTTTCCTAGGTATCACAGAGAAATTATCTGTGGAATAAAAATAAATTCTCTTCCCTCTTTAACAAAAAAAAAGTAAAAATATTTACTTTTGTCTTCATTATCTTCATCTCTGGGGTCATTTGCTGCTGCCTACCACAATTGTGCACATGCTGCTATAGGCCTCATATCAGTTAAATAACTACAATAGCTCAGAAAAAAATAGTCTTTGAGAAATGTGTTTTGTAAGCCTGTTTTTATATGGTTTTCTTGACCACAGTCTGCTTTCCCTAGATGTGTCTAGTGATCTTGTGCTCACTTAGTAATTTTAAGAGAAACAGCGGAAAGCCAGATACCTATTTTCCGTGTTTCAAAAAGCAGGCAAACACATAGCTCTTGTATGCATTAGGTCCTGTGTACTTAGCTATATATGTGTCCTGACTGTTTCCTCATAAAATACAGACATTCAGTATGAGGGGTTTTTTTTTTTTTCAAGTTTGGGAGTTATGATTTGCAAGAGCACAAATCTGATGTGACCGGTGTTGGTATTCAGGTTGTATGTACAAACTGCACTATACTGTACTTTTTGTAAACTAATGTAAGTAGACGAGAAGATTGTACAGCGTGTAGATCTGCCGACTGTAAGAAAAAAAATCTTTTCATATATTGATTTCCTTTTTTTTTTAATAAAGAAAAAACAACCCTAAAGCACCAAAGTTAGAGCAGTTGTTTTGAACCAGTCAGTACTTACTTAGTAGTGGCTGTTAGATGGTTGAGAAAACACTCATCCTGTTTCCCCTTCACTTCACCAGCTGTGTGGAAGTGGCTAGTGATGGTTGCTCCATGTACCTGGTCATTTAGAAAAGCAAGAGAAATTGCTTTACTGCTAGAGGATGAAGGAAACCTTTGCAGAAACACACTGCCTATACTTCTTCCATTTCTTCGTAGCATAATCACCACAGGTAAATCGACATATGTTAACTCCTAAGCAGTGAATAATTTTAAATGACATCCTTATTATTTCATGAAAACAACAGCACTGTTTTGATAGTTCGTGAAATAAGTATTACATATGTGTTGGTTGTACACAGATTTTTGCAATTGCCGCTAGTTCACTGTTTCTATGGTGACTTCATCATACATACTGTCCATTTCTATGATGCATTTAAATTGTTTTTGATTTGTACATAGTCCATTTAGTCTTTTCACCTTTATATAAACGCTGAAATTATGGAATACATAATAGATCAAGATGCTTAATTTTTAAGAACTTATATTTGTAAAAGTTTCTCTATTGTGAATAAAGTCTTTTAATATAACTCTTCATTTTGTTGTTACATTTTTTTCCTAAACGTATTGCAGAAGTAACTGCAATAATCTGCTGCATAGTCCTGCTTGGCCACTGTTCTCATGAATTTTGGTGAGCAGATTGGTTTAAATACAGCTTCGTTCTCTGTTTACTTGTTCGTGTTTGTCACAGTGTATAGACTTACTATCGCAGAGCTCAACTTCTAGAAAATTTTACTAACTAAAATCAACCCTACTGTATTTTTTTAAAAAAAAAAAAAAAAAAAAAAAACAAAGTAAAATTAAGCCTACTAATAAAGAGCAGGAAATTATGAAGACGGAAGTGGCAAGTTGTAAGTGAAACGAAGGTCAGTCACTCAAGTTCGTGTTCCATACAAGCCACGTGGGCTTCAGCTAAATGCCATTTAGGAACCAGCACCGGGGCTGAGATGATGAGGCTGTCGCGGTGCCCGCTTTTACACGACCACATAACAAAACACCACCATCAGTTCGCGGTCCAGAGGAGATAGGACTAGTTGTCATAGGAACCATAACTACATTTTGCGACACAAGGATGAGTCATTAAAGTCTCTGATCTAGACAGTGACTTAATGGCCACATTTCATAGATAAACCTGTTTAGTTTATGCTTAACATAAAGCATCACTGAGAGCCAAAATAAAAGTGAGGAAAAAAAATGCTGTGATTTTACAGAAGTGTTTCAGAAGTCTCAATTCCTATCAAAGGATTTACTCAGTAGACCGGCTTAGAAAACTTTTGGCAGTAGTGATTAGTCAGATGTGATGTCTCATTTTTGAGCATATGTGCCAGTGTGCAGCTAAGCACTGCAGTCCTTCTAGTGGTTTTTCAGGACCACACAGAGTACTACTAAATATGACTTCATGCAAATTGTAGAGACGCACATAATTCACAAGAGTTGTAGCTACAAGTCTGGATTAGAAGTTAGACTGTGACATGAGCATTTGGTCTCTTGCTTGAGAGTAATTGGATGTTTGGTTTGTTTTTCTGCAGGGGGAAAGGAACTAGCAGGGAGTTGAGAGTGACTAGGTGAAGAAAAACCAAGGATTTGCCCCATTATCAATATTGCTCTATGGCCTTGCTTTATCACAGCAGTAACTTAACACACATACGACACCATCTGCTATGGGAACAGCCCTTCAGCTGATCTGCCTTAATCAAATCTTAGGATTAATCTGTCTTGGTTGATCTCAAATACTAGAGAAAAAATTATACAGCAAAAAAGCTGTCTACCAAACATAGGAAATGTGCTCCCAGACTCAGAGTGCCTACCTGAACGCTGGAAAAAAAACACATGAAATGCAAGTTTGCTGCCTTCTGGGTTTGTTTTTAATCACATAATTGGTGGCTGGCAAAAGTCCCATGGCTGCAGAACAGTTCCACTTACAGAGAAACAAGAGGGTGTTAGTATGGCCCAGTGGTCCTTCAAAGGCTGCGGGGGTGTCCCTCATTTCTCAGGTATCAGCTCTGCAATCTCATCCTGTGATGAAAAGCCACCATCATCAACCTTCCTTTTGGAAGTCCTTCTGTGAAAGTTTCATTTGTTGTTCAAAGTCTGTACACCCACTTTGAACTGTGGAAGACAAATAACCATTTACAGCTCAGCCAGAGAGTGACAGCTTACAGGAGGATAAAGACCTCTCTCACTATTGATCTTTCCCCCCACAAACACTTAAACTGTGCATTGCTTTCACACCATCAACCAGAGCAGTACTGAGGTACCATTTTTCTTGAGCACCTCAAGAAAAAAAAAAAAAAAAAAGATGACTTACAGGAAACGCACATGACAGAGGAGCCCGAAGTTATTTCAGCTGTGTGGGATAGCTCAAGGAGTTTGATCCTACAGCACGGCCCTCCAGCCATGGAAAAGGCAAGGCTTTTGGTGTAGCAGGCAGCTGTGGCACCGGCTGAGCTCGTCTCGCACTGACCTTCAAGCACAGTCATGGTCATAAACTACACAGTCAAGGTTTTTCAGCTTTCTTTTGTTGCTCTTAAGATCTCCCAGCTGTGATGCTACCCCTCTTAGCTAGCAGGTCAGATGTTAGAAGCCATCTTTTATCGCTAGTCAGCACCTGCTCTTAACTTCTACCTGTTAAACAACACTCCCTCTGTAATAACCACCACACTTCCTCCTAACTAACTTTCTAGTTTGGTGTGTGGTCTGAGAGGAACCTCAGTTGACATAAAATGCTGGATTAAGAAAAGCAAGGCTAAAGCACAGAAATGTTTTATGTTTGCTACTGGCAATACAGCTGATTCACTCAGTTTTAAGTATTTCAAGTCCCTCGAGGCCCCTCACAACAGCAAAAGCTGACCGGTCCCAAGAGGCATGTTCTCAGATTTAGCTTGTTCTGCTTGAATCTTACACGTCACTGCTGCCTTTTCCAAGCTTTTTAAACCCTTCACCATCAAATAAATAAATAAATAAATAAAGGTAGGTTTATATCCTTGCTTCATTCACATTTTCTATATCTCACTACATATTCAACCCTATGTGAAAAAGTGGTGCTATGCAGTGCAGAGAACTATGTATGTCCTTAAGCTTTGTCCCTTTTACTCTCATTTTACATTCTTTTTCAAGAGCACAGAGCAAAGAACTGCATAACATGGGGGCAAAGTAATGGATAAACAAAACTATACCAAAATCTCTACTTATCAGGGTTTTCTTATTTATTGTTTTTTTTTAATAAATTGATTATTTTTTGGCTACAGCTTTCAAAATGTTCAGCCACACTCACTATCTGTTCCATTTGCTTTTGGTTTTCATGCAATTCCCACTTCATCCTGTTTGGACACTGGTGTGTTTCAAATGCCTTTGCTTAGAAATTTGCATTTAACTTGCCAATAATAACAACTAGCCATACAATTAAAAAAAAAAAAGAAAGAAAGAAAAAAGAAGAAAGAACTTTGTTTATATGACTTTAAATATCGAGCAACAATTCCATGGTACATAAGTAAACAGAAACAGAACTTACTCTAAAAATATATTTTTTCATGTGCAGTTCCAGCCATCACAGTTTATATAACACTTGCTAATCTACAGCTGCACAAGAGTTACGGGATTTTCTCAGCTATCCTTAAAGACGTCATCCCAAGCTAACACGGGCAGGAGCAGCAAATTCATCCGAGCACCCTCCATAGCCAGCCTGGGCAGGAACTGAGGAACCCCGGACCACAGGAGAAACTTGAAGCGGTACATAATGACACAAAACACGGCAAAAGCATTTAGTGTGCCATTTCCTTGGAAGGAGAGGGAGAAGAGACTCAAACCACCAGCTCAAGTCGCAGAGCTCCCTTCTCCGCAATTCAGTAACCCGAGCGCTATGCCCGGATGTTTTGCCCATGCAGGAGGCCATCTGCCACCCCTCTGCTTCGCTGCCTGTGCACGTCGCCAGGTGCCCGGCAGCACGGGGGCCCGTGCAGCCCTTCCTGCCCACCCGCGTGTCACTGCCATGGGGCAGAGCCGTGTCCAGGCTGAGACCGAGCCCCCTTGGGCTGTCCCCACTGATCAGTAGCGGCCCACCAAAAGCCTCTGCCCACAGCTTCCCACTTGTAATCCAGCAGAGCACTGGCTCTAATGCTTCAGCTTTTTAGTTCAGTATCGTACAACAAAAGATGTTGACCACTCTGGAGTCTTCCCCATCAAATTTAAGGCCACATGCCGTACATTGAAGACTGAATGCCGTCTGCACTTTCCGGAGCGAACCAAAACCTACCCAGGCATTTAACACAAGTATGATAAGGGAGAAGCCTGTATTCCCTGCTGTTACATGAAAAACTCATAGCAAAGCTAATTAGGGGAGTAGATTTGCTAATAGGAAAACCACATAGTTCTCTGGGAATGCACCATTTTCCATGCAACTTTCAGTGAAAATTTTTCTAACCAACATGGCTTTCTTTGCTCCGTGAAAAACAGCCAGAAGCTAAAGCGCTCCCATAGGCAGCAAAATGATGCAGAGCAAGTCTCTGGTCGAAGATGCACAGAGCTCCAAACACCGTCCTGCGCAGTCACCAAGCTCTTCCTTTGCCGCCATCTCCCCTTGGTCTTCCCGAAGTGCTGCTTAACAGAGCAGACACAGGGGTTGGAGCAGGATGCTTAGAATAAAGTCGGGTACAGTTCTGTATCACGCACAATAGCTGCGGAGCTGAGAGCCACCACTGCCCTGTGGAAAGCGAGCCCATCATAAGGCATGCTGGCATCAAGTCATTTCTCAAGCACGAGAAACATTGCTATTTCAGTTGGTTTCAACAGCTTAACATTAAACAGCAAATTGCCAAGCAGTAGCTTCAAGTTTTTTTCCCCTGCCACTTACAGTGGAACACCACCCCTAACTACAGTGATGCTGGTGCCTGGGAGTTACAGTACAGAGCACATGAACTAGAAACAAGCACGAAGAAATCAAACCTTACGTAGGACCAAGCAAAGTGAAGCTCACTAGCAAATAGCTGCTCTGATGACTCCCTATGAAATATGGGCTGAGCGTTAATTAAATGCCCATCGGAGACGGGATCAGAGGGTTCCCTCTCCACACCAACAACTCCCTTCAGGATCAGAAAGGCTCAAGCAGACAAGCATAAGGGTCAGATTTATAGAGGCAGGAGCCCCGATTTCTCAGCAGCAAAGCACAGGCTCTGTTACTACAAGCTAATTTTGGTGACTTAGTTCTAGCACAACTAATGCCAGCAGGAGAATGTAAAGGAAAGACAGAAAGTAATTAGCAAGCTAAAAGAGTAAGAACATAAAAGAAAGATGCTAGAAAAAAAAAAAAAACTGAGAGCCCCTAAAGAATAAGAAACTTGTTATTTCCTCCTTCTCTCATGAAGTACCTTAATACTATAAGTGTCATTGTAAGAATATGGATAGACAGAAAACTAATTAAAATACACCTTCCTAGTCCAATGGGATAGAGACTGAAAAAGGAGTTTATCATCTTATTGATCACCTCTCTGCTGAGCCTCACAGAGGCAAATGAGGGGATGAAGATAAGACAGGACCTACATAAGGAATGATTATCTGCCAGGCTTCCCCAAGGTCTCTCAGCAAGAAAGGAGCAGAGCAAGGCAAGAGTGTTTCTCCTGATTTCTATAAGGGCCCTTGACTATGATTGCAAGACTTCTGCAGTGACAGTTGCAAATAAGTTGCAAAATATGTTTATGAGTGAAAGCAGTTGGGGTTGCACCCCTATATAACATCTAAAAAAACTGCAGTCCAAATATTCTGGAAGTTCCCAATCTGTCCCGTGTGCCCCTGCCCGCAGGCCACGTCCTGAGCTCAGGCTTGCAGGCCCAGGGAGGCGCAGGACTGGAAGGTTGCTTTGCCGTTCGCTTGGCTTTAAGTGTGCTTCCTAAAATCTCCTTTAAGGACAGAGGTGCCATGCATTTCTGTTGGTACAATCTTTAAAGCCTCTTAAATAAATAAATACATAAATCCCTGATTATCACCAAGAGCATGAGCAAGCAGAGGGTGCCTCGATCTGCACTCTTCCACCACACTGTTTTGCCAAGAACTCAAAACCAATGACCAAGCAAGGCATTTCTCCTTGCAAATAGAAAAGGGTTTATTCTGCTTAAAGAAAGTGGATCCTTCTTTAGAATCCTCTCGTACCACCGCTACCACGCTCCAATACAGACAGTGCTGAGCTCATTTCAACTGTAATAAGCTCAGCCCAGTGACGAAGGCTGACACCAAGACACTAAGTTATTATGGAAAACTGAGGCTATACAGAAAAACAATCCTGATCTTGAATTTGAAGTTCTTGTCCGATGCTTCTCTCCAGCTGAATAACCAATCTAGTATTCTTTGATTTTTCCTTAGGTCAGAAACTGAATATATTTGTCCAGTAAAGTGCTTTTGTCCATGTCCTTCTTTCTTTCAAAAACTGAGTATTTCTCAATTAAAAAAGTGATTGCACATATAGATTCTATTAGTGTTTTATACTAAGACATATTCACAGATACAAACAATCCTTTAGCTATCCACATCTGCATTAGAATTTCTACCATAAACCTTAGCATATAATTCCCCATTTCCTTCTGTTCCAAGGAAAAAAAGAGGAGGAAATGCTCAGTCTCACACTGAAACGTATGAATGTTTTCTGACTAGAGAGTTAATTGGCCGCCCATGCTCACAACTTGTTTGGTGCGCTAAATCTGCTATCTCTAGACCCACACTGTCATCAGGATGGGCTAACTGTGGAAAATTTTTCACATCAACCAGCGTTTTTCTTTCTCAAATAATTTATACAGATGGAATACCAGCTCCATTTAAGTCAACAGCAAAAGTCCCATTTATTTAAGAGAAGTCGATTTTTCACCCAGAGAAAATGATTTCATATAATTTTACATGGAGATTTATGAAGCAGATATGAAGCAGGAACACTATGAAGAGGAAGCATAGGTCTTCTGTCTTCTTTATGTCCTGCGGGTGATCTATTTTTCAAATGCTATTATTATAGGAGATAAACACTACGTCTGGATTTATTCTCTCTGAGCAAACTATCCATTTTCTTATCATTCCAAGTTATGTTGTACCCAGTGAGAGCAGATCAGTGACTTAGATTCAGCTGATGTTTGGCTTCTTTAATTAAAGTGTGCACGTCTTAACTCGAAAGGCTTCAATAAAATTTGGGGCCGTCTTTCCTCTATCATTCACAAATATCTGTGTATAGCACATCTCCAGCTCCTTTGCTCTGCCTCGCACAACACTGACTGCCAACACCGATAAAGCAGAGTCTCACTTTTCATAATTTTCATACAAAATCCTGCAGTCTCTTTTTCAGCAGAGATTTAACAGCCAAGTACAACAGTGACTTCACATTTTGTGAGAATACATTAATTTTGAAAAACACACTGCAGAATACTTCAAGCATGCCATAAATATTATATATTAAAAGTACACTTGTCAAATAAGAGATCATTTTGAGATGCATTATTAATAACAACTATTTATGCTCTATAATGCCGTAAATGTAGACCAAGTTATACAGACCCATTTTCTTCCTGAACATTTTCACAAAAGGAGATAAAGATAAGTCATTGGACAGTCACTCACACAAGAAAAGGACATAGGGAAATTTGAGGTGAAAAGATAGAATGAGTTTCTGAAAGCAGGAAGTTGCAAGGAAGTTGGTGAAGAGAGAACGTGATTTTTATGTCCAGAAAGCACAAAATAGGATGAGGTGGTATGTTAGAACAATTAAATACTCTAGTAGGCAGAATAACAAGGAGAGAGATCTAAGGGGTGCGAGTGTCCCTCCTTTTCACAGCTGAGTAGTGCAGAGTGGGCAAGCTCAGTGGAGAGGCCAGCTTGGTGTCCCCGCATCTCTGGGTGACACTAATCTTGGAAGTGCAGCATGCGAGTCAACCACTGGACACATGACCTCCTTACTACAACGAGAAAAATAATTGTCACTGTGATATGGCCCTCTGTCTATAGGCAGCTGCTCCCCCAAGATCAACCTCCTTCATTGCAGAGCATCCACGGGGTCTCTCCTCCTCTGCGTCATATGCGGGTGCTGTCTGCCCAAAAGCACCCACTTGCTGGGGAAAGCTGAAACTATTTTTGCATAGCTTTTCTTAATACATTGCATTTTACATACACATTTTGTTTTCACAATGGGTTAAAACAACTAGAGAAACAAACAAAAACTAATGCATTAATAAAATTGTTTTCCCTGCTGCAGAGATGGCAGTCGCAGGTTGTTGATTGCTCACCAATATAGATACCACTTAGCAGTTTCTACTGATCTCTCCGACTGCTCAGCCTTCTACACTTCACAGCCTGCTTGAATCCCTCATTGGCTTTGCCCTTTTGCAGTTCGGTATCTACAGACTTTATTCAGGTAAATCTCCTAAACAGATGCATACAGACCTTTTAAAGGTTACAGTGGATAAAGTTTTCCCCAAGCCCCCTATTGCTGTTTCACAGAATCACAGGATGGCTGAGGCTGGAAGGGGCCTCTGGAGATCACCTAGTCCAACTCCCCTGCTCAAGCAGGGTCACCTAGAGCACAATTCCTGCCTACCCACACCAGCCTCAGAGCATTTCTACCATTACCTAAATTGGAATATGCTTTTAAAATCTGAACAGACCATCACAATCCAGCCTGCAAAGCTCTAGGCCAAAGTTGTTTCTAGTGCTCAGTGAAGACCCCACAGAAACTGTTGAGAACAAAATCATTTACTGATTTGAAACACGATAAACTGTTAAAAGCACAGAGGAAGCCACATCAATCTCTTTAGAGTAATTTAGGGAACCAGAAACCCCCACAAAAATGAAATCATAAACAACATGATCACTATATTAATTACTGATAACATAAAATAATTAAATTTTGTCATTTTGATGGAAGTCTAGCAGCTGTTTAGCAGAAACTGTAAGGTGTAGCAGCCTCCAGTTACTCTATAAAATCCCAGCTTCAAATAACAGATAGTAAAGACTTCACATGAACCAGAATGCCAGTAGAAATAAGTCAGCCTTATTGTTTAGCATTCTTATAAGAGTGAAAAAATGCTGACAGCTGTGTGGTTAGGCAGAAGATTGACATTTTTGCTTTTTAATCTGTTCACACCATTAAAGAAACATTCCCAGCACTGTGGAGCCACTGAATTTGTTGATAATCCCACAGAATTTCTATAAAGCACCCTCTTGAACTTGCTGAAAACAGAAGCTGAGTCACAGCTCACCCAGTTCATCCTTAAACCTTCTCTCTTCTCCTTGCCTTAAAAAATAATTAAATATTCCTTTGCTTCTCTCCTTCACAGTGAGAAGCAAATTGCTCTAAAGCCAATTTATGCAAATTCTTTAGCTATTTCACACATTTTTTTGTACCCACCCCTCATCCTTGGCAGGTCTCCCTCTCATTTCAGGCCATCTCTAACCCTCAGAAGTTCACATACAGCCACTGCTCACCTGGTGCCACAGGACAGCCCTGCCCATCCTTGCACTCAGGCACTTTCCAAAGATTCGCACTAGTAACAGGGGGGAATTTTTCTGTCATAGATTTCCTCTGTCTCCTCTTTGCTTTGTGTTTTTAACAGGGAAGAAAGTGCTCCCAGGAACATTTCATTGGTACTTTCAGTCCAGCTCGTCTGTCCAAGGAGGTACCTCTAAGGACTTTGTATTCACGAGTCTCGTAATGCCTAGTCCCACAGGCCCTAATCTTTTTATCTTACCATTATGTATCTTTAAAAGCAAGGAATATTTGCTTTTCTTTCAGGATTACATTCATCTTCTTTCCTACTCTCTCTGTCCCCAGGACAGACCTGGAGGCTGAAATATGCTGGTGGAGCAAACACAGCAGCCGCAGGAGCAGAACTGAGAGCAAAGCTCGTATTCAAACACAGTACTAGACCAACGCCATGCTGCAGTCCTCTCCACGGGTGCTTCAGGACAGCAAAACCCTTTCCACACCAGCCCAGAATTAGATCCGTATTTACCAAAGGGAGTATTTCCACCAGGCACACAAAATGACTCACCCAAGGTTACGCAGCCAGGCAGTCAATTCCCCCCATCACTGCTGCCAACTATCAACTCCACTCTGCTTTCCAGCCGCTAAACAATATTCTTCCTCCCACCCCTGTGTAAGACATGAGCCAATTTTACTTTTATGAGACTAAATTACCACAATTCGTCTCCTGTCACGGTAAATGAGTTACTAGTGAATTCTCTCATTTCTCAAAATTTTATTCACAAAGTCTTGTCTTTATAATTCCATTTACCTGTATATGAAGAAATACATGCTGTTTATACAAGCATGAATAAATCAGGTATGATTTCCTTCACATTAAGTTGCTGTTTTGTTTACTTCAGGGGAAGAGAGGAGCATAAGTAGTAAAATAATCATCATCATCATCATTTTTAAAGTATAGATATTATGGCTAATATTCCTTGAACAAGAGAAAAGTATTTCCAGTTTCAGGAGGTAGATTCAGAGAGGCATTACTGCGGAGTAATAGCAATAGCACACTTCTCAACACGTGGGAGCACAGTCAGGATGCCTTCTGCACCTGCCCCTTAAAAGATGCAAACAAATACTCCAAGGGATACCATGAGGTATTTCACGTTCATCTTTCATTTGTTTTTAATACTTTTTAATGCATCCGAGATGCATTTCAGACTTGCCACTGCTGAGCGACTCAGGACCATGCACCACGAGACAGGGAGACATTTAGGTGATCAAGGCCTGACAACACTCCTGAAAAGCAAAGTGAAGTTTTAGGTATGATACAGTCATTTAGTCTATCTGTGCTTGTTTGTCCCTCTCCCCTGGCTTTCTTACCTATTGGGCTGATTTCAACCAAGCCTTTCTCTAAGGATGAAGTGCTCAAGTACCACTAACAATTACATGCCTGTAAATCCTAAAAAATACACGTTTGAGGAAAGGAGAGCCCCTTTACAATAGCTATAAACTTTTGATTCTGTCAGACAATAGATATATATATATTAAAAAAAAAAAAAAGAAAAAGAAAAGAAGTCAGATGCAGCAGGTTGTCCATCACTGCCAGACACTTTGCAGGAGGAAAGCTGCGAAGACAAAATGAAGTAAAGCAGACCGAGATGCATAACTTACATTAGCTGAGGCATGCTGGAACACAAATTACCTGGCGGGTTCAAACAGGTAGTCTAGAGGTCAAAATTAGCCTACTCCAGCAAAAATAAGGTCCAAAGAGCCCCATATCTGCTGCATGTGTCTGCTGGAGCCAAGCACTGGCCCAGCAGCCCCGGGAGGCAGTAGAGGGGATGCATGGCAGAGGCCAGGTCTTTCCAATGCCAAAGAGAGGACGGGGAGCTCCTCAGTGTCCCTATGTGCAACCCGGTTCTCTTCACCGTGGGAGAGTGCCTAAAACATGCCAGGTGCTTTCCCCTAACCAGAGGGAGCAGCAATTCCTTCCAGTAAAAGTTTACAGTTGAGGAAAATAAAAATGAAAGCTCAATTACTAAATAAGCCTCTTACATGCCTATAAGAATTCTGTTTTCCTGCCCAGTGGCCTTTTTCTGAAGTTGGATTTTCTTCCGAAGGCTTAGAAACAGTCACAAGTGGCCACATCAGCATTTCTCTAGCCAAAAGTTAACAAAATCCTGGAGAGAACCATGAATTTTTAACTACTACTGCTTCTTCAGTAGACCAGAAACAAGGAAGGTACTTGGACGTGTTTGAGTTTGAGTTTTTCATTAAGGCAGGAGAGGGAGGAAGGTAAGGGTGTTTCAGTACGAAAAAAAAAGTGTCCACTACAGTGCAATGGACTTTGAATTCTCAAGTTTTTAATTAAAACATGGATCAGAGTAACAACGAATGCCAATTGGAAAGCCTGCATTTAACTGAAAAGAGAGACCAGTCCAGAGCTTTCCAAAGCCCATCACATTCAGTAGCCCCACATGGGACAGCACAGACCTGCTCAGCCAGCTGGGCTGTCAAATGGCTTTCATTTCCCCGTGCGAGGGAGCAGCAAAGGTGTTGAGCCAGCAGACGATGAAAAGGCAGGAGGAGGAGGGCAGAACAACAGAGGAAACAGATTCGTACGTATAATTTAATTTAGAACATTGGATTAATCCAACAAAATAGAGGAACAGATGCGAAGGGAGTTGAAACTCCTTGGATCATATCCCCTCAACTTTACTATACTCATAATTTGAATATGATCTTATTTATTCATAATATTGAAACCATATTAATTAAGCAATAAAAGACTCCAGACAGTTTATTATTAGGATTGTTTACATAACACACGTATTAAAGAGGGAGGAGGAGAAATTACTAGCTTCATCCTAAGGGGTGACTGAATGCTGGAGGAAAAATTCCTGGCTTTTTATATCATGATGGATTCCTTTTGCTGTTGGAGCATTACCACAGACACAGTAAGAAGACACAAAGAACTCTTCTAGTTAAGAAATGTACTTATATGAACAAACATTTGGCTGTCTCTATGTTGCTGTTATCTCCCATGCCAATCTAAGAAAGCCAAGGCAAAGAGAGAGATATAATGAGAGCCAAAACCATTCTACAACTCTGACACCATTAAGTAGTGTAAGTCAGTCATCTGCTTTAACCACAAGCTGATTATTGCAGCTGTGACAGATACAAATCCAGATGAGCCCCATGGGGAAATTGCTAAAGACTATATTTGCTTTAACATATTAATAATTCCACTTAATTCCACTTCCACTACTGCAAGTGGAAGAGGTATCATTCTTTGCTGTGCCTGTATCTGATGTATGAGCTCAGGCAGCTGACTACTGTTCTCAATGACTTTTCTTTACCTGCAAGGCAGCAGAAGAGAGGTCTCATGGCCAAACGCCTCCTGGCCACAATCTTCTGGGAGCCAGGCCTATTTGTTGTACAGCTATGTTGTACTAGACCTGGCTGAATTTTGCCTGTAACTTCTGTGTGTCACAAGTTGCTTATAATTTAAAGCAGGGATGAGAAGGTGTTTATCAACAGATGTTCACCTGAGTGTTTGGGGCAACAGGCAATATGAAAGTCCTGTCCTCACAAACAGCCCTCTTCTATACAACCCTTGTGCTGTCTTCAAGGTTAGGGGAGTTAGATCCAGCCCAGCGGGGACTAGTATGAGCCCTGCTCGCCTTAAAGCTGGTTTCTGTTTTGAGGGACATCGCTCATCTCTAAAGCAGTAGTTAACAAGTAGGAGTCAAGCCATCAGCCTGTGCAATTACCAATGAGACAGCTGTATCTGTGCTCCAGGTGCCTAAGCTATTTCTTAATCATTTTCTTTCAAAGAGGAAAGTACTACTACCAGCCGAGCTTGTCTTTGTAGTTTTAGCCTACCTAACGCAGTGAGTCAGCCATTCCCTGCTGAGCAATGAGGAATTAGAAGATCCAACTGCTGCCCCAGCAAGTACACATGAAGGAGGAAACCGGATTCACAATCTAATTCTTCTCTCATGGACACGGGCTTACTGGTCATTATAAAAAAATCAGCAAAATGGCAGAGGTCTTAGGATTTTAGAATTTCACTGACTAATTTCACAGAACCTTTAGGGTGGAAGTAAAAGAACACATCTGCAAAAAAAAATAGGTTTATTTGAAAACATTTCCCTTTTTCAAACATGAAGATTTACCCTTACGTTGGGACTGGAGTTATTAAAATATCCAATATAAGAAATAGTTTGCTCTCAAGTGTTTTAGGACAGAAGCGTGTTGAGGGGGGGTGTAGATATAAGCACTTTGCATAAGGAAGATCTAGTCCTGCTGGGAATCCCATCTATACATATATATATTTTTTATATATATATATGTATATATATACACACACACACACATCTAGAGAGAGAGATTTAATACTTGCTGTGGACAAACTTACTTTCTCCATTGTACAGTCTAGATAAATCTTTACTGTTGGAAGAGAAAACTATTTTATTGATCTGCCTTCAGAGACTAATTGAAGTAAAAAGGTTTCAAAGGGTTGGTTAGAAAAAAAAAGTGATTCAGCCACCAGGCCATTACTGACAATATGCCTGGATGCTGCAATTACTCTGTCTAGCTTTTGATACAGCAGCTCATAAAGATCTTCCTCCCTCGAACAGAACAGTTTCAGGAATGAATAGAAGAGTTTCTATCAGAGCAGGAGATTACTGATCTGACCTGGTTACCTGAGAGGCCCAAGTCTAAAACGCTATTTTAAATTGTGTCATTAGACAATAAAGAATTACAATTATTCAATCTGTCTAACCTAACCTCATTACAGTGTCCGCTAGGAATAATTATTTCAAAATATCTCTTGCTCTTCAGAACCTAAGGGCACAATTTTTGAGTCTTCCTGAGCTTCACTCAAATCACCTCCCTAAATTCTGAGGAGCTGCTCTGGCTCCCGGCACAAATTGAACCCACCAAAGAACTAATCTTATTTGCAGCAAAGAAACCCAGGCAGCTACTGCTGCATTCATCCATCTGCCCAACCCCAGCAAACACCGTCACCTGCAGCCCAGTGCCATGTCGTTCGCATCCCTTTCCATCCCAAAGGCTTCTCCAGGTGGGGGAACCACATTTCAAGCCAGGGCAACGCTACCGCCACCCAATTGTTACAAAGCAAACATGCCAAAAAGCAGGTACTTTGCTAGTTTGTGTAACCCCTTCCTGCAGAAATGGAAGTGTCATTCATTACAGGCAATTTACACTTTTCTATGTGTTTTGGAAAATCACTCTCCTCCCTGCCACCAAACCTCTGGCAGATAAAGATTTTCTAAAACAGTGATTCATATGTGGCATAATGCTTCATTTGCAGAAAATGGTGCATTGGATATATTTCTTTCAACATCTTGTCTGTTTTGTGGAGATCAGAGCGTAGTTAATAAGAAATGTGATGTCAGATAAATAAATTACATAGAGTTCTAGCAATAACATTAGCATAACTGCAGCAGATTATCAAATTGCTGTTAAAATGGTAACTCAGTGATATTTCAGATTCTTTTCACAAACAAAGTACAGTTTCAACAAAAATATGTGCTGTGACTTCTGTCCATCAGGTCTTGACTTGCCTAACATAGTTTTTAATAGCATAAGTAAGTTGATTCAGAGCTGACCTTTGTCTTCTCAAGGATGTTTAACGAGAAGATATAGGGAGCTGCCATTCAAAAGCAGTTGAGGTAGAAGATGCCCTCCTCTGTCTTTCATGTTCAAAAGCATGGTCAGCTGAGAAAAGGACTTTTTTAAAAAAAATAAAATAAGTGATGATGCTACAAACAAATTCTAAAAAGTGACTGAAGTCAGAAATAGAATTGAGAGTCAACTGGAAGAGGCACTTTTTTCTCGCCATCTTCCAAATAATACTGAACTTCAACAGAGCTAGTCTACAAAGTTCTAATACTGTTTAAATGTGTGAATAGCTCTTCTACACCTCAGTCTTTACAAGTTTCCAGAATACCACATCTTCAAGTCAGGAATGTTCTTTTGCATTGCTCTGATCTAAAATCATGATTCATACAAAATAGGTACATACATCAGTCCCATTTCCTGTAAAGCTATTTAGTCTTGTGGAGACAATTCAGAATGGAATCTCTCTCCTGGGATTATCAGGCATAAAATAATTTCATTCACATAGATAAATAGATTGTGATGCATTTCCTAATTAGCTAAAAGAGCACAGCAAGACAAGATTAAGTAAGCCAGTGGACATAAAAGCAAGACATAACTTCTTAAATGAGGGAAGCATTGAGGTACTAGAGAAAATGAATGAGGAAAAGACATTTGTAAAAGTCACCCATGATTTGTGTGCATGGTTTCTGTTTTGTAAAGAAGCTCTTATTATAGCAGAAGTCATGATATTTCACTCCCACTGCACTCCAGCAAGTACCATTTGATAGTTAAGTTTATCACAAAATTACAGTGATTTTCACCCTACATCATGAATGAATTATACAGGTCCAAACCACATCACCAAATTTGCAACAGTATAAAAGTGATAAACACAAAACTTTTCAGTTTGCACTTTAACTGAAGTAATCCAGAAACTTTGGTCTGCCACTTGAAAGCTGAACTCGCATTCAAAACACGGGAGGCGAAGATTATATGCCTGTTAAGAGGGGAAGGAGCCAAGGTTCCTTTCGAAGCTAAGCCAGCTTCTTTTAAAGAAGCTAGCTCTCATTCAGGAAGCCTCTTGTTGGCACTCTGGGTGCTCCTTGAGTAGTTCCCCTCATTGCTTTCCCTCAAAAAGCAATGAGAAGGATTCATGGATACTGCCTGGGCTCATTAATATCCTTAGAGTATGTTATCCAGAACCTAGCACCTTCACTTCACTTAATGGGGAATGTAAGAGAGGGATAAAGATTGCACTAGCTTTCCAAAAGGGATGTAGATCTGGTTTTGTTTTAAGATTTTGGGTGTTAGTGGGTTTTGTTTGCTTCTGTGTTTTGCAAGTTTTAGTACTGCACTGAACACCGTACTATTCCAACCTCTTCCAGTAGCTCATTAAACAATTTATCTCAGTTTTTCCACGGGGAGAAAATGCAAACTCATGCATTTTAGGGCATGGTCACTTCCTCCCTGCTATTTTTGGTACTATAGATTTTTCATTCCTCTGCCAAGTTAGACCTGCTACAGCCTCAGTACCATTGACACCTGCTTACATCTCTTCATGTTGAGGCGTTTGTTGTTGTCAGAACAAGCAGTAATTTATAACACTTACTAAATCAAAGATTCACGATTGTCCTCTTATTGGAAACTTTTGTCTCTGCATGCATACACCACGTACACAGCTAATGGTTTAACAGGTTTTAAATATACAGACTAAGCTTAAGTCAAACAGTAAGACACAGTTTAAGAAAACACCAAAACACACCAGGCATACAGAAGTTATTTCTGCCTTGTTGTGATACAAAACAAAAAATATGTACATTTAATCAGAGGCAATTGCGTGTGAAATGTTTCACAGACGCACCACACTGCCGCAGCAGGTACAATTTGCAAGGGTGAGCTTTGACAGCACTGCACTGCCACCCTCTGTCCTGCCGAGCTTTCCTAAACATCGGCAATTAACATTGGGATAACTAACTTCTCTTCAACTCTGAAATCCTGCAAAGGTTGCAGTCTACATCATACAGGCAGCTGATGTGTTACCAGAGGATAAAAGAGAGCTCGTTTTGCTTCCCAAGCAAATTCGGGCTTGCTGAAGCTCCAGCGGTAGCCTTGACCTTGGGGTTATTCACGGGACCATTCAGGAAGCCCTCGGGGCAAGAGGTCTTGGCTTAGAGCAAGAGTCTCAGAGAAGCAGGCTTGTACATGCCTGCAGCTGTGCTTAGCACATCAAGAAAGGAAAAAACCCTGAAGCTGACCCCATGTTCACATGGGTCTGACTACTTCTGCTCTGCTGATTATATTTTAGTTTTTAAGGTCTACCTCAGTAGCCGCAATTACTCTACAATGGTCTTTAGAAACAAATAAAGTTAAGCTTTGTTACATATATACATTTCCAATATTTCAGAAAATTCATAGTATGTTTCTTCAGGGGCAAACAGTATTACTTAGGTTTGAAACAACTGGAGGAAAAAGTTTTCCTTTGCAGGGTAAAAGGTCACTGTTTTGCAAGGCCTGTCCAGGTAAAGAGAGGCTCAGCATCTTCTCTCCCACACTGAGGAGCACTCACCAGCACAGAAAGTTTTCTGAGTTGAAATCTAGGATTATTTTGTCCACAGAATCTTTTTCCAGACTGGCTTTCTGCAGGCAATTCAGCTGTCCCTTTATAAGGGATAGAAGATCATTTAAGGCAGCCAGAGGAATAAAGACCCACACAGACCCTCAGCCACAAAGTTAGAGAAGCAGTATCTTAGCAATGAATTGGAAAGCAGTGTTTGGTGAACTAACTTCAGCCTTACCAGACAGTGTGTGTCTGGCCCTAGTCCTTAAATTCAACACCAAGTAACTGTTGCAGTCTCACTCTTAGACAAGTTCCATCAAGAAATCAAGACTTATGACAGAGAGACTAGATTAATAAAATCTGAGCAGTAATGTCAAATACACACCATTCTACCTAGCTATATAACAACAAGTAAAACAGCCATGTGGCTGGTGACATGGGAGACCTGAACAGAGCATGGACAGCCCCAAGATGTCCTCAGTCTGCTAATCTCAGCTGTCCACAAGAACTGTCAATACTGCTTTTGAGTGCTTCTGCCTGCTCTGAAAGGAGAGTGTAAAGCAGAATGCGGAGCTGAACACAAGGATAAATGCCAACAAGACCTTCTGTTCTGTGTGCTTTTCCCATGGGAAAGGAAAAATACGGACCTTAATCTGCTAAAACGAGCTGGAGTCTAGAGAAAGCCGAGTATTTCTCAAGAGGCTGCCAAGCATTAACAGTATTCTACTGTACAGCAGCAAGCTTAACACTGAAAGGATTTCACACTGTGCTAGCAACACACCAGCACCTTGTTAAGCCTAGAATTAGGTACACTAGAAATACCCTTGTGAAGGGCTACAAACTAGGGAGTAAAAAATAAACAAACAAACAAACACGCACACACACACTCTAGATTTTCAGGGTGAGGCAAAGTCATTCCAGGGCATGTTGATATTTCTGGAAGATGGCTTTTAACCTTCCTGCCCACCCTTTGCTACTGTTTTTGTTCATTTTCAGATTGCCTCTTCCCCAGCACTATTTTGGCTCTTGATGTTTGGAAGTCATAAGTGCCCTTTTGCACTCATTAAGCTCTCAGCAGAAAGTTGCTGTAAGTACAAAATAAGTCAGGGTGTAAAAGTGTCTGGCAAGAAAAAAAAAGCACAGCATGAGCACAAGGAAAACACGCATCAGCCCCCCCCCCCTTCCCAGGGCAGGGGACAGTTTGTAAATTGGCCAGGGGTCACTACACCACTGCTAATGCCAAACTCCCCTGAGCTGCCTGCTAAGCTCTGTTTGGGGGAGGGCAGTGCACGGGAAGGACAGAGAAAAACCAGCATTCCCATGTTTTATAGTTACAGCTCCCAGACATGCCAGGCAGAGGAATAAAAACACTGTCATCTTAAATTTAGGAGGGTCACTTCTGCTGGCGCTTGTGGCTTTATCACAAGCCATAAGGAGAAGAGCAGAGCAGTAGACCGCTCTGTATATGCCTGCACACACGCACATACACAGGGAAAGGAAACTGCTCCTAAAGAAGCTACTGCTGAGGGTAAAGGCACACTAGAGAAATTGTGTGTGACTCCATTTGGAAACCATAAAAATACAGTCCTTAGAAACCCCCGTGAAATGTTGAGCAATGCAGGTATTCACAAGAGCTCCCACTGGAACACAGAATTTACGGCAGAAGAGAACCAATAGTTTTACTGACATTAATGAGAGACTTTTTTCCTACAGGAAAAAAAACACCCTTGTGTAAAAATAGCCTCTATTCATTGATCCTAAGAAAGAAAAGAAATATTGCTTTTCTCCTCCTGTTGCTCAACAGAAACTGCAAAACAGCTCTTAGAAGACAAGAACTTTCTGACCCGCTGCCCATTTCTGACCCAGAACTGCTCCTTCATTTTTCCTCCTTGCAAATATATTTCTTTTCATAATCAAACCAAGTAGTATACCACAAGCATTAAGATAGCTTCTTGACATTGTAGCCCTCTGGCTCTCAGCAGGAGCACACTTGAGGCTCAGCAGCTCTCAAAAACGTCTTTCTAGAGAGTGAACCAAAAGAAATACCACCCTATTCATCTCCTATGTTCACTCACTGCCTCAACTCCATTTTCCTATCACACTCAATACCTAATTTTTTTCAGCTCAGTTTTCATCCTTTCCAGCACCAAAATCCCTTCAGAAATTCCAGGCGGTATTTTTCTTAGTAAACTTGGTATTGTTATACTTTAGTTTATTGCACCTTGTCTTAATTTTGATACAGTTACGTTCTTATTCACAAAAAAACAAAAATCCAAAACCCATAGAACTGTTGCTTCCCTGAACACCTACACTCTTACCTCTAGAACAGATCTGTGCTGGGACAGTGGGGTACACTGCTCCCTGGGGTTCAAAGACTGGTCCTCAAAGACCTTCTATCTTCCAAGAAGGGATTAAAAATATATATACACACACACACACACATATATACATATATAGGCACATGCAAACTTATCTGTACTTCTAGCTTCTGCATCAGATGTAGCATTAAGCCCTCCACCTCCATCACGTGCTGTGTGAAAGAGTACTATCTTCTCTCCTCTGAATTTAATTTATGGAGTTCCCTTTACTCCTGCAAAAGATGACAGAGGCACACACGAGTTGCTAGCAGTCCACGACAGCACATGTACACGCAACCCACAAAAGCAACAAAGGACATTAGTCTTTCTAACAAACTCTGATGTGAGATGTCTTTGACGACCATTACTCATAAGACTAATTAAGCAACCAAGCTGCTTTAATAAAGTAACATGACAGCTTCTCTCCGCCTTCCTGATCTGCCATGCCATACTTTGCCTTGGTTGGGAGGGAATCTGTCAGTGGCTGCAGTTTCTAGGTACATTTTCAAGGGTTTAATTTTCTCCTAACCATCAGTGCTAGCCAGCAGAGAAGACAGCAGCCAGACAGCCGTCTGTTAGTACTAAAGTACTAATGCACCTGCTATCAGAGGTAATTTTACGGAGAAACCTGGAGATAATTTTTCAATTTGCTGTCTAGTGAATCAATTGCAGCTTAGCAATCAAGACAATGGCTGCAAAATGCAACGCATGGAGGGGTGTAAGTGGAGTGATGGTTTTAAGCCGCAAATCTAAATCAGAGTGGAGTAATTGCATTTCCCCTTAAGCCTATGGAAACCCAAAAGGACCTCTGAATTTAAATGGATAGAAGCAAATTACAACTGCTGGTACTCTTAAAGAGGCTTCTTACTTCTGATGAAACCAGCAGGGAAATTGGTGTAGGCAGACTTCAGGAGAAAACCACGAGCTGCGGAAAGGCACTGCTGAGACTATACCCTTGTTATGAAAGGACTGAAGGAAAATTTAGCACAGATGCAAACTGGGCAACAGCCCCAATTTACAGACCTAACTGGTGCTCTTCGCTTAGAGGATCTGTAAATGAAACACTGGCATCCTGAAGGCAGGTATGGCACTGTCATCTCAGTAAGTCTCATGTGAATAGTTTGAAAGAAGATTCTGGATGGATTTTATTCTGATTTTTAATATGCGTTTGCTTGGGAGGAAGGGGAAAAGAAGAAATATAACAGGAAAAGAAATAAAGGCAAGGCACCTGATACTACTACCTTAGAGTGAAGAAAGATTTCTTTTTTGTGTGAAGTCCTATGAGGTAGGTATCTCAGTTCTAAGCAGAGGAGATATTTTCTGTTTCTTCCTCTGGTTACCAAGAAATGGTGTTTTCTTTAAGGTCTCTCCAACTGCCAAACTCCCAACAGAAACATTTTCAAGACCCCAAAGTTTGGCTGATCATTTTCATATCAGATGAAGCCAAAAGAAAGTTTCAATTTCAGACAAAATTAAATGGCAGGTTCTATAAACTGCACTTCTAGAAATGGGGAAATCTGCCTGTATGCATCATCTTTGATTCATGATCATTTACATTTTTAAGCTTACATTCAAAAAGCCAAAAATGTTGAGGATGTCAGGGCAATCACTGTAGAAATAACATTGTTTTTATTCTGAATTACACTGTTCAGATAGGAAATCACAAATTTTTCTACAGAAGAGAGATTAAAAAAATGACAAAGCAATAGAAAAATCATTTAAATTTAATGCCAACTTCCTTACTAATCTCAGAGTACTATTACCTGGAAATAGTTCCCCTGGTGAGAATAACTTCACCCTGAGGAAGGACCCTGCTACAACAGCAGAAGGACATAGCCTTCCACTATTTGCACAAGGGTGCTCTCCAGACTTAGGCAAAGCAACTGCCCCGTGAAAAGGCAACAAAGCCAAGCGGGGACTGGTGCGAGAAAAGAGAATGGCAATACTCTAACAGGCTGCACCATGAGCACAAGTTCAGAAGGTTTTACTTAAAGGAATCTTAAACACTGAGCAGCTGCAAATACACAAAAACAGAACAGCAGCAGAAACAGGTTAGATAGCAGCCTGCTGGCATCAATATATTTTATATAGAGTCTGTAAGAGACTGTCTCTGTCTCAAACTAGTTATAGTTTACACAGGGAAGATGGAAAGGAAACAATATTACATTTACTTTCCAGATGCAGAAATGAAATTCCAACTGAAAGTGTTTAATTTGTTTAATTAATTCATCCATGGTAACACAGAAAGGTTGTGAATTCTTCATAACAAAGTGAAGAATTCTCAGACCACTGATTAAACTGCTTAAAAAGCCTATTCCTTTTAGCCTCTTATACTAAAGGATCTTTAAATATTTTTCTTTTATGTTGCTGAAAAGAAGGTAAAGAATTACCTGAAATTTCTTGTGGCATAATGCAAAAATTAGCAAGCCAAAGAGGTTTATGTAATACTGTAGTTATATATGACTTATTTTGCCCATGAGCATTTGCAAAAAAGAAACCAGATGTTTCACAGCCTTCGACAGATGCATCATTCTTAGAGGCAACAATTTAAATTCATTGTCAGAACAAACATACTTGCACTTTAGCCTGGTAATTTATCTGTCAGAGAAAACAGCTTTCACATATAGAGCACTGCCTACTTTATTACCAAATGCTTAATAGAATTGACACTACAGGCTGCTAAAGTTTGGTTCATGAATAGACATGATCGAGAAAGATAGTTTAGAGATTAAGAAAAAAATCCTGGTTTTATTAGCAAACTGATTTATAGAACAGGTCTCTAGCCTAACAAATGAATTAACAATACTCAATCTAAAGCCACACCAAAAGCAGGTTGCGTATCAGGCCCCTGGAGCTATCTTAGTAGATCTTCACTCATAACAGTCTAAACATTTCAGGCAGATAAATCTGAAAGATGATGTACACCCAATTTAAACATTTTATTGGCTTCGTTAATCATTTGCAAACAAGCAAATAGGCCAGGCATTCATCTTCAAAACCATTTGAATATGTTCTATACCTAAACATGTATTTGTGGCTGACCCCCAGCTTTGTTAGATAATGCTACCTGTCAGCTATGTTATGAACACCTTAATGTGGTGTTGGTCAGTATTTCCTGAGTTCAATTTGTCACAGAGCTTTAGCTGTCACAGGATTTGGAGACATTCCAGAAAGTTATCTTGAAGTTTCCACCAGGGTCAGAGTGCTTTGCACATGAAGTCAACTTCATGGAAAACTTCACGGAGTTGGCTCTAGCAGTGGAGTCTACAGCACTTCTCTATTTTCAGAGGTAGGAACCACTCCTGCAATTTGGTTGCCAGACAAGAGACTGGGCATAAAAAGAGCACTTAGACTGCAGATTTACGGCAAAAGGTTTAATCAGCTTTCCAAGACCACAAAGGATATTTCATGAGTCTCTCAAGACCTCCATTTTCTCAGTCACCATCTGCTCCACAAGTGCTACCAGAGGGACTTGCATGAGGAGACATGCATGGCAGCCTCAAGCTGGGACTAAAATGTAGCACCTAAAATACTCACAAGATAAGAAACAGTAAGATTGTGTGGGCCAGCAATGTGGGCCCATGCATGAGACTTCGCAAGTCAGGCCTGATTTTCCAGTATTCCAGGATTTGTTCTCCAACTGAGCCTACCCTGTTTTTACTCACATACAGTTCTGAAGACCTGGGTTCAGACTTTGTCTCTCACATCAAGGGATATTTCCCTATTGCTCCAGCACTGGTTTCTCTCAATTTCTCCCTTCATAAAGCTCAGCCATATGGATTGAGACATACAGCTTCCTTAATTATCCAGTGCTTCTGACATGACAAAATAAGAGAAGGTGTCACTTACTAAAGTTATTTATACAATCCATAAATCCAGAGGACAGGCAAATATCTTCCATACAAATTCATATTGTCCTGGAATTTCATCCAGCAGGTTTCCTATACCATCGGGGAAAAGCTCTGACCAGTGCCAAAATTCTCTGCAATGAATCCCAATTTCCTCTTGCCATGTTCTTAGAGGGGCAAGCCAGCCTTCCCTCCAAGAAGAGTCTACAGCTGCAAGTGGCATGTTTATCTTTGGCACTTCTTCATGCTTTCCTTATCCAACTCTGACCCACAGCTCAAGTGGTGTTCAAGAATGCCTTTGTTACGCATCTATCCATCACGCATTCTCTGGAAATCCCAGGAACCCAACTGCAGGTTGAACATTCCTCCCCTCTCCCCAGCCAAAATAAGGTCACTAATATATTGTGACAACAGCCTCTGAACACATTAGATTATCTAAGCCAAATCCTACTAGTCTCTTTGTATAGCTTTGACAAGCTACAGCTTACCAAGAGTTTGTTTTTATACCTGGAGACTACTGAAACTAGGCTAGTTCAAAAACCAAGCTGAAACACTATATACAGAAGGTGCTGTTAAAAATGCATCCATTTGGAATACAGGTGATTGATCTGTGCAGTATCCATACAGTATCTTTAGACTTTTAGATTGGTTACATTTTACCCAGGAGGACTAATTCACACTTTATTGGAAAATGTGTTTTACTGTGCCAAGTCATAAAGGAAAAATCAAAATAAAATGTTTCCTCTCTAGCAGGTCAGGAAGTATCACTGCATGTTTACTTTGCAGTTTGAAGAGCACTTCAAGCTATTCTGCACTTAAAATAGCTGTTCAGATTGTTTTCCATTTTGCCTGATCAAGACAAGAACCTCTAGAATAAGAATTTTCAAGTACTTAGCAACTTTCATGCAGCAGATTAATGGCCTTCACACTGAAGATCAAGTGCTCTTCTTTGCCAAAGTCCCTTTTAGACAATGACTTGGACTTTAAGGGCTCCAGGATTCTACCTAGCTACTGCAAAAGAATTTCCAGAGATCATTAGAGAGAAGACTATCTCCATCAAAGATAGAACAGCAGGAGCAAGTTTAACTGCTTTATAAAGCTTCAGTTTTAATGCAAAAGAGATAATAACAAACGGTGTCAAAGCACTCAAAAAATATAGGCCCTAGCCAAAGAGATCTCAAAATAGACAGATTGGCTGATAAGAATGGCACAAATTCTCAGAATCCTTTGCAGCATTCATTAAAAAAAAAAAAAAAAAAAAAAAAAAAAGCAATGAATTAGTTGGACAGGTTCTTGGAGAGCTGCACCCACAAAATTTCCTTCAGCTGATGTCAAAGTTATACAGCAACACACCACTGCAGCTTTGTACATGAAGTGCTCAAGAAGGGTACGCAAAGGGAACAAAGCAAGGAAACTTTTTCCTTCAGTACCCATATTTTGAGTGTGAACATGGTTTTCCTTGGAACAGTTGATGTCTAGAAAGGCAGCAGCCATTAACCAGTTTTTCTCAACAGACAAGACCTACAGCTTCTTGCAGCCTTATACCAGAAGTGGGATTTGCCTTGACAAATGACATTCACAAGCACGGTCTTATACAAGTAATTCAGGGGTCTGTATCCAGCCTTCTGCACTAAATCAAATCAGAGAATATTGAACTTTTAAACAGATTGATATAATCTTGGCTTAAGCACTCAATAATTCCAGCCTTATCCTTCATCTTACCCCTTGAGGCTGTTTGTCAGGGTTAGATCTCCAAGTCTGAATAAATTATAAATCCTTGTTTCTCACCCTCTATGCAAGTATACTAATCACGAGTGTAGTGGGATGGGTATAAAGACACAGTCCAGTTCCTGTTCAAGCCGTGTCAATGTATATAATAAAGGGAAATTAAGACTGAGCCAGAGTAAGAGCACAAAATGACTCCACACTAACTTTAAGCTACAGTGACAGTCTGTTGGGGGTAAAGATTCATTTTCTTCATAAATTGTTTAATTTTAATACAGAACAAGGACCAGAGTCTGGAACATCACCTTGCAGGTGAATAATCTCATAAATATATACATTAGGCAAAAGTTGAAAGAGTTTGCTACTGCAGTCAGCTGCAGCTTGTCTCCTGTTTTCTAGGAGAGTATCTCTGACATTATCAGAGATAATGGCTACTTCTACACAAAAAATATAAATCATACCAGAGCCTGTTCTCTGGCCCTAATACCAACTGCCACACACCAGCCACATCCATAATACTAAACCTCTTCCCTTCTACTATAGTTTTGCCACATTCAGAATACCTGTTGGGAATGGACTTTGACCTGTGCTAGCTCTTGAGCATGCTCAAGAGTTACCTGAGAGAGCACCTCTTGATCCACAGGAGGAGTCAGGGACCATACTAATAAGTTATCACCACGGTCATTCCAGTTCTAGTGTTCGCTACTTCACTATTAACTGGTGCAGACACAATTTAGGAATCACATTCACTTACTTCGCCACCACTCAGACATAAAGTAGTGCTGGTTCAGCACCATCTCTGATGTGCTGCACAGGTGCATGCTCCTGAGCTGCTAGAAGACTAAATTTTAGCAACACAGTCACTACATGTTAGGCATTCCTGCTATTGAGCAACAACCTAAAAAACATTTTAAAGGTTCCTTTTTGAGGCATTTTTTGTATTTGTGTCCCTCTTTGGGGCGATTAAGAAAAATGCTCTTGGTTTGGCTGCTACTACAACATAATTAGTTAGCTTCTCCAGGCAGCTCTTGATGCTTTTCTGTTTTGCTAGGTAGCTATTGAGAGCCTAATAGATATACACAAAAAGTTTAAACAAAACTTTATATATAAATTATATCATTGGGAAACCAGCAATGAAGACAGGACAGGCACTGAAAATAGTATTTCCTCTTCCCCACCCACGTTACTGAAAGCCCCAGACTCAGTGAAAGTTTCTCAGAGGGAATTCAGGAACATTTGTCAGCCTTTGAGACTACCTCGGGTGGCTTTCTCTCAAGCTAGATATTCTTTGCCGTAAGACAATTTTTAAAAAGTCAAGGGACAGACAGACTAGAAGTTACCTCAGCCTAAACCAAGAAGATAGTAAAGCCTCTTCGTAAAACAAAGCAGAAGACATCCATGTTTTTACAAGCTATCTAGGCACTCCTGCCTCATGAAGTACACCCTCTCTGCAAGGCATCAGCTTGTTGCAGTCACTTCCCTATTGATCCATCTGCCACATCTCTGGAAAGGTCAAGTAGGACAAGGGCCCTTTCCAGTGCTCTTTTAAAGCACTTCATTCCCCTGCAGAAAGGGCGAAAGCTCTCAGGTGACAGGCTAATTAATTCAGTCTTTTCAGCTGTGCTGAACTGTGACATTTGTAATTTATTCTGAAAGGAAAATAAATATAATTTAATCCTGTTGAATACATCACCACATCCCTTACCAAAATTATGTATTACACTGTTTTATTCAGATGGCACCTCAAACATCAGTGTCAGATTAACACTTTGTATATATTTGTATTCTGTGCTTGCCTCTTTTAAAGGTGGCTCCAGTGCTACTACCTACAAAAAGCATATGCATTTAAAAGAAATCACCACAGTGTTTCACAGCATTGGCTACAAACTTTTAAGCAGAGCTATTTCTAATTACTATTTCAGGACTATTACTGTAGTACTTTCCATAAACAAGGCTCTTTGGTTTCTACTCATGTGACTGCTGCTTCAAAAACAGCATAGTTCATAATTTCAGTCAGCCATGATAGAGGTATAATTTATTTATTCTATACTAAAAAAAAGAACTCTTTGTATGTTGAGAAACGGAATTGAGATTTTACTTCAGGAAAAGTGAAGGTTTTCTTTGCAATCTGGAGATGTATACAAGATCATAAGTACTGTGGGGCATTTTGGTTAAGTGTGGGGAATGAAGTATACATGAAGTATAAAATGATTTTTGATAGATGCCCGAAGATTAGACTAAATGAAAACAAGCCAAATACAGACAATTTTTCTGACTTGTTCAAAAGTCACCATCCTAAGGCTAAAAAGATACATAGGAAAATACTTAGATGAGATTTGCTTTGAAGGTCCAACAGACTGAGCCAAGCGTTGCTGATGAAGGCTCAACAGCGTGAACTAAAGTTGTACCTTTGCTTTCCTACGTGCAGAAACACACACACAACAGGCCTCACTATCTCGTTAGCAGGTTGGGACTCTTTTAATGACTTTAACTGGACAAGGCTGACTCAACTATTAAAACAGATTTTTTATTTCAGATATAAGCTTTAAGATAAAGGAATCCCTGTAGACAGGAGGGTCATCTGTCTTCTGTCAAAACCAACAATCAGAACAGTTTTTCAGCTGAAGGTTAATCCAAACATATAGCGAAACTTCCCTTAGGCTTGCAACTCCTCATGGCAGAAGGTCATGACAGCTGTATGGACTCCGGTGTAAACAGTTCCTGAATCTAAGCCTTTCTGCTACTGAACACCTTGTAGGTCTTCCAGGGGATCAAGATGTCCTAGATCCTTTGGAGAAATGACAACCCTTTAACACTAAAGGCACTTAGGAATGGGAGTGATTTACCATAACTTCTCAGCAAGCTTCTCTCTCTGCAATTCCTACAAAGAGAAGGTCCTTTCAAGGCCTTATGTTCCAAAGCCAGCAACACTTGCCCTCTGCCATCTCAGAGAGCCAGATCAAATTATTTATTTTAACAGCAGATCAAGCACCAGCTGAGACCTAGATAATTTTTAAGCCCCATTACTCCTACTGACAAGCTATTTCAGAACTTTATTGCTGTGGTGGTTTGTGGTATAATTTTCTTCGGTGTATACCAGCCTTACACCTCAATTGTTTTGGGTATAACATCATCCTGTACCTTAAACAGACTTTCTTCTGTTATGACTTTTACTACCTTGATGTACCTAAAATCATTAAACATTGCTTTTCAATCTCAGTCTTCCTAAGCTAAACAAGTCATGTCCTTCCAATAAAATAAGGTCTCTATTCCCCAATTCCTGATGGATTTATTCTCATCTTTCCTGAAAATCACTAACTAGGACTATATGTTATTCCAGATGATGTCTCACTTCAGTCCTGTATAGCAGTGTTTATATTCTCCCTTGACTGGAAGTGACTGTGAGTCATCTTAGAACTGTATCTGCCTTTCCCAGGGCTGCTTCACATTGGTGGCCTGGTCATGTGGCAACCAGCTAATATGCCCTCAGCTGATTAGTTTATTCCTCCCAAAATGCTTGCTGTCCCCAGGCGCTTATATAACCTTTTGCAATATACAAAATTGTTTCACTGCTACAACCAGTCTTATTTCTTTCTGGGAGTATACATTAATCCTATGACACTTCATCAGTATTTCTCAAATTTTCTCAGTATGTTTCAACTGAAATAAATAAAAATATTTTAAGAGTCCCAAAATTCATTCTTGCAAAAATGTACCAATAACCTCCTTCCAAGCCCGAGTTTTGCTTTTGAACATAACCTGCCATGGAATCATAGAATAACTTAGTTCCAAAGGGATCTTTGAAAACCACTTGGTCCCACCTCTTGGTCAAAGTAGGACGTTAGATTGGATTGCTCCAACTCATTCCTAGTGGAGCTTTCAGTGTCTCTGGAATGTCTCTGGACAGTTTGATCCATGCTGACCCTGTTTATTACAAAAAGATCTTTTTATAACTTCTAACTAGAATTTCCTTTGTTGCAACATGTGTCCTTTGCTTTTTGGTCCACCACTGTGCACGTCTGCAAAGCAGCTAGCTCCATCTCAACCCTTCCTTTTAGCATTTACTTGTTTGACAATTAACTCATGTCTCTCAGGTCCCAGGCAACCTGTTCTAGATGACCCTGCTTAAGCAGGGGGGGTTGAATTAAATGATCTCCAGAGGTGCCTTCCAACCTTAGCTATTCTGCAACTCTGTGATTCTGTGAAGTGTGGTAGCAGCAGCAACCTCACCTATTTTGCAAACAAGCGAGCTGGTAAGATATTTTATTCCCTTCCCAATAGAAAAGCAAGCGAGGGCAAGTGGAGGCTCAGAGAGCGCCTTCCTCTAGGCCAGCCTGAGATTCTCAGGAGGAAGAGCTTCCCGTGCCGGCATGAGCCCTGAGTCAGCTCTGGGCAAAATCCTGTCACCTGTCACCTGCAAAAAGTCATGTAAGCCTGCAATGTAGAAGTTTACAAAGCCTGAAGTTTTTTTTGTTCTTTTTTTTTTGTTTTTTTTTTTGTTTGTTTGTTTGTTTTTTCAGAGACTGTCTATTCTAAATTGCAAGAGGTGGCAGACAAATTCAGATACGCTTTAGTTTTAAGCTGCTGTTAAATTTTCAGACTGTAATGCCCCGGCCTGCAACACATTCTCATGCTATCCTGGCTCATGACTTGTGTCTTTCTAATTAAGGTTAATGTGTTGGACAGCAAAATTATTTTCCTCAAAGTAATTTTTTCCTACATGAAAGAAAATCATTGAGCACTCCTTAAGGGAAGATTTTTTTCCTCAGTCAAAATTAGAGAATATGGCCAAAACCTGAACTTTGGATCTAAGTGAAGTTGAATTTCCAAAATTCATACACTAAACTTATGACTGCTGTAATAAATTGAACCAAGTCACAGATTAAGTCTTTCTGATTTCTCAGAAAGCTTGTAACTCATATTTTGTAATACAGGAGCAGCTAAAATAAGGTCAGCTTTAGTCATTAAGAAGTCTAATATAGAACACAAGCTTATTCTTTCTGTTTTTCTTTTATTGGTGGGTTGTTGCAGGGCACTTTGAAGTATACCAGTAATTTAAGAAAAAAACAAATTTAAAGTTTCAGTATTTGTTTGGGTTATTTACTAATATGTTATGGGGAAAATAATTTGTACTCTCCTTTTTTTCAAGACACAGTTTGATTGTACTACAATAAAATTATTTTAATTTACTAATACAGTTTTACAGAAGACGTTATAGCTACGTTTTTTATGAATTCTGAATGTGCTCATTATTAGTCAAATCACATAATAAAAAATAAGAGCTTTTAAAGCACAGCAAGTAAAAAAGTCTCAGAATATTTTACCGACAGCAATCAGTTAAATCCTGTAATACATTTGTCACCCAGGTATTACTGTCCTTCTAATGTGAACACCTAGAATTAAATTTGTTCACAGTTCCACAGTAAAAAAGCCCAAAATAGAACTCTCTGATTCCCTGATGCTGAACAGGAAGTCTGGGCACTTTTGCATAGCTGAAGATTGTAAAGTCTCCCTGTGAACAGGAAGGAGAGAAAATAAATTCTAATAAGATTATGTCCATTTCTCTAGCAAACAGAAACACTCCCAGATTTCTTGCAATGTCTTTTGACATATATTATAGACAGTCTCTTAACAGTGGCTAACAATTTTTGGCCTTGATCTTAGCACTGACAGTTTCTTACTATGTAAACTTTTGGATTGCTGTGTTAAGCATTCTCTGAAAAAAGAGGAGCTGGAAAAATTAAAGCACTCTTGTTCTATCTATGCACCATCTGCATGAGTAACAATCTCCATTTGTCAGAAGAAATTATGACTTTTTTTTGTGTGACTGCAAAAACAAGATGGCATTTCACATAGTGATTAAACTATAGTAATTTGATGCATTTCACACTGATCACTATTATATTGTACTTTTATTATACTTGTTGATACTTTAAGTACTCCAAATTGGGCAAAGAGCATAAACTATAATATGCAGAAAACAAACTGTTATTTGAATCATCATGTATGCCTCTCAGTGCAAGTGAAGTGTTTATGAAACATTTAAAATGTAGAGCAATATCATCTGTTTCCAAAAATCTCTGCTGCTCCATTGGCTTCAGTGAAGAAACAGTGATTTAGAGTCCCTGAGGATCAGATTTATAATACATTTTCATTTGATTATGATTTACAGAGATCTGAAAATCAAAAGAGATTCTCCTATTAGATCTTTTCAGGTACAGAGATTATTAGCTTGTAAATGTGCTGCATTAGAGTACTTAGTGCTACTACCTGTGAAGCAGCTCTTGCAGTTCCTTCCTTTTGCAGATGGTCATAAAAATTTCTTTCCATAGCATCTCAGTAAAGTTGTTTGACTAAATCTATTTGAAAAAAATACAAAAGTATCTGGCTATAGCTAAAAAAAAGGTTCTTATCACAACAGTATAACTATTTGTATTCACTTCCCTTGTGGCCTTCTTGTTCTTTTATTAATTTATTTCTGTATTTATTTGCAGGATATGTGAATAACTGTAGCACGAATTTCTCTCTTACTACTTTATAACAATTATCTATGCATTGGTAAAAATACATAAAAATTATAAACTATTTTAGATTATGTTATTATTTTGTTTATATTTTATTTAATTTTATATTATTTATATTAGTTTTTAATAAATTTTGCCAAAGATCCTTCTATGAATCTACATTTTGTCTGGATATTTTGATGTCTACAATGATGCAGTACTGTAGAGGTAAATCTTGTTAAAATTACTTAGAGAATACTCTTGTTATTCTGTTCTATCTTAGACTGACGCATGCAGATTTTAAAGCCTTCTTGCTGTGTACTAGGATCCACTGCACACTTCAATGAGAAAACCCACTATGGTATTATTGGAAGATGTAATTTACATCTCAGGTTGTTCTCCTACTTCTTTTTGTTATGAAACAAGGAGATAGTCCAGTTTGGAAAATGCAGGTGTTCGCTCCACTCCCAGACTGCTGAAGTGCTGCATGAAGGTTGGAAAGTTTATGAACATTTCATGCTTAAAATTTAAACAAGGTGGCATGTGTTATGAGTGTTTATACACTCGAAATGGAACAAACTGACCAAAAAGCTGACTGAACAGACGACTAGTAAAGTTTCCTATCTGGATTATCAATGAATTTAACAGACTGAATAATGTTATGGAGCACTTTTGTGTCTGTCCTCCATTATGCTAGAATAAGAATTTGGTAGTCAGGATACAATTACATTCATTAAAGCCAAAGCATATTACTTGTTTAAGATCTGAAAGCCCTTGCAGATAGTAGGATGAAAGGATCACTCATATAAACTGGGATTAATCTGCAAGCTGCGGTTTCAACTGCAGATGGCAGCAAACTCCCAAATATGTCTGTGAACTCTTTCAGGCAGTCTTTGACCCATACACATGGAAGAACACACTTTACCGTATTAGAAATACATTTTTGTTTTAAAAAAATGACAACATGTTTGCTAAATTAGAGTGATATAGTTCATAGAAACATGCAGGATATATTTTTTAGAAATATCCAACTGTCAATGGATGATGAGAAATGACAGCTCCTCCAGTATAAGTGCCAATCACTTGCAGAAAAAGTCCCAGAATAAATGACAGTGAGCGCTGCATGTAAATTCAGCCTGTCTCTTGTCAGGCCCTCTAGCAGTTCCTGCAGTCCTGCAGTTAGTAGCAGGAGGAACAAAGTCCAGGAAACAGGACACTTAGATGTCCTTGCCTAATAAATTAATTCAAAATAACGAGGGAGCACCAACGAAGGACATTATTCTTGAGACAGCTAACAGTAAAAATGGAGGCAGAAAAATTTCCAGCTAGAAAACTGTCCCGAGCACCTACACACTGGCAAATACCAAATCCAAAGGGTGGCTCTATGAAAGAGGAGGTATGGAAATTAAAAAAGCAAAAACTAGAAAGGTTACATCTGCCTTCACAGAGGAAACAGATGATGTGACAGAGTATGTGAACCCTAGTAAAGGATGGACTTGTAATTAAAATGCTGAATCACGGGTGTGCTACAAGTAGCACCAGCAGGATTCTGAAAATTGTGTGGGAGGATGATTTTCTGCAGATATCCGCTGAGCCCAGTAGCTTAGTGGATATATTAGTGAACAGGTGAATTTGAAGAAAAGGAAAAGATCTACCATAAGATACAGGCTAAGTGATGCTTTTCTAGACTGTTTCTTCAGGAAGGCTGCAATTATTTACTGGCCTTGGGCTATGGGGATAAGCTGGTCTCCTTAGTTAAACATCTGGCTTTTTATTCCTGTACTTTTCTGAAAAAACTTACATCAGTAAAAATCTGACATACAGTTTGTCACTGAAACAAGAGTCTTTTTGGACAATGTAGTTGTAGACAGTGAGCAAATCAGGTCTCGTATGTTAACCCACACGAGGGGAAATTAGGGCTCATTTTCATTACCCTCTCATCTAATTCCCTTCAGGCAATGGGCACAGAGCTTATTGTTCTGTGCATACCCAGTGCTCAGTGCAGCTACGCCTGTGGCTAGAGAGTGAAGAGCAAGTCATAATTTCATAAGTACATAGGCTACCAAAACACAGAAGCCAGTAGCAAGGCTCTTAAAAATCGCAGGAGGAAGAGAGAGAATGAGAGCACGAAACTATGCTTGCTGAAATCAAAGTGCAGAAAAGCAGTATTTTCTTCACTGTAGTGGCTCACAACATGGTTAGATAAAACAATAGTACAAATGCATGAATTACCTGTATCACAACTTCCGCCACTGCTGGAACAGGGGGCATTGTCATTCTTGTCCAAGATATAAATTAATGTAGAATCTGACCCTCTTCTCTGAAGTAGTAACGATCTACTTCTGATAATAGTTTGGCTCTGAGAAGATAATAGTAGACAGCATGTAACAACCTTTGAATAGGAACAGAAAATACTACTTTCTAGAAGTCAGTTATGACATACAAATGAAGCCCTTGAGTGCAAGTATAAGCATTTGCATGTCCCAGATCCAAAATAAATTTGCAAGGCAACACTTCAGCATCCTTGACATGCAGAAGACCTTCAAATCTAGGATTCTTCCTTCAGTGCAGCCTCACAACGCCTGTGAGATAATTGTAGGTATGACAAAGAGGAGCTAACTTTGTACATGTATTAATAATGACAAAACCTTTTGCAACCTTACAGATGTTTTGTTTTATGTTCATCTAACTGCCTTCTTACAGAGAAAAGTAAAGAGCTGAGACAGAATATTTACATAGTAATCACACGAAGAGAGTTAGAAATTAAATCATGTGCATGGACTATTTAATTTATCATCTTCCATCAACCTCCACTTGCAGTATGTCTATTGCCTCCCAAAAAAGACTATTAGACCATACTGGAGGTGAAGTTAGATATCGGTGTTTACTTATATGTTTTTAGAAAGAATTTGCAAAAAAAGAATAAAAAAACTGCTACTATCCATATAAACCTGGCATTTGGGGAATTAAGAACTCCACATTCTCGCTGCCTTTTATCTGCAGCTATGACTGTAAGAACAACAACATAATACAAAGAATAACTTGTGAATATCCTACATTATGATTAGCACCTATGCATTCCAAATTCCTTTAACAGTTATGTAGTGCCCTGCTAGAAAGCCTTATATCCAGAGACTGGTAATACATAGCTGGAATATTACAGAAAAAAAATGAATTTAGAATAGTTTGAAAGAATTACACTCCTGCTGAAGGGGAGTTTGAAAAAAACTGAACTCTTACACTACCACACTTGGTAAGTCCCATAAAGGCAGTAGTCTCAGATGGCCACTTTTAGCAGGAAACTGACACAACCAGTCACTGCAAGATGAAAAATCTCTTTTCAGGTCTTGTGGAAGGAGACGAGACTGGTTCATTTCAATAGCTACCTCTCTGCAAATACACATGACAACTGCAACAGAGAAATAATACAGATAAATGTAGACACTCTTATAAAGTGGCATTACATAACATGTATATTATGATATCAAAAACACTTCACAAATACTAAGTTTTGTTGCACTGATTGCATATCAACACTGTGTGCTGAACTTGTCTCCTGTCTGTCCACGTTTTGTTTCATATACAAAGAAAAGAAGCAGCACAGTTTAAATAAACCTCTGCCTTCCTTTGGCCAGGAAAACAATCTCAATTCCATTTTTTCTCATCTGAAACATTACTTAAATCCATCATCTGGGAAACAGGTCCATGGGCTGATTCTTAGCACTTTTGCATGGTTTCATTGTAGGTTCCTCTGTAGCAATACACTCTCTTATGCATAAGAAAACAATGGTTAAAAAAAAATTGAAATTAAAGCTAAAATTTCCACTGAATTTAGTGGAGCCAGATTTTCATACTAAATTTGTAACCCAACAACCCTCTAATGGTTGGTATAATAGCTTACATTTTTAACTTCTGCTTATATTTTTTAACGTCTGTAACAGGAGGAGGTTGAAAGCCAGAGTAGCCATGTCCTTAGGAAATGATTATTGGACTTTAGCATTATTTTCTCTAGGAGTGATGGGAAACGTAGTTCAAAAAAGTTTCCTTGGAAACGTCAGGGCCCTGAGGGCATGAATAGGCCATACTGACCCTGGCCAGCCCCCCCGGAGCCCCCTCACAATGCCACCCGTGAGCCCAGGACCTCATTTCAGCTCAGCCTGGGGCCATCAGTCCAGTGATACCACAGCAGTGCTGGTCTCCAGTCCTGTGTTCTGAGTGGACCTGACTCTGTGCTGTAGGTAGCTGGTCTCCTGGGTGGGCCCCTCTGTTGAATGTTGTAACTTGTCCCCTGGCCTCATCTCTTTCTGCTCCTGACAAGAGCTCTCGGCCCTGGATCATCAGCCCTTGCCGCGGCCAGGGCTGTTGATGGACCTCGTTACCAGCCCTAGCTCTGCCTACTGCGGTCAGACCCTGTGCGATGGCCCCTGTTGTTGAGGACACAGCTGGCACTGGAGTCCCCCTCAGCTCCTGGCTCATCCTCATCCTCCCTTAGGGAACAGCTGGCCTTTCCCTGACAGAAAAAAAAAAAAGAAAAGAAAAGAAAAAGGCAGGAAAACTGTTCATATTTGATCATGAGGGGCTAGTAATACTGCTTCCTTATGACTTCTAGGAGGAAAAGGAAGGAAAGCATATCCCTAGCCCTGGAGCGGCAAGAATTATGCAGGAAAGACTTCTAGTGAATAGGAGCAAGTAGGTCTGAATTCTCATTGGCATCTTTGTAGATAAACCAGTCATAATTCATCCCACTGTTTGATATCGGCACATTCCAGGAACAACGGAATCTGCATCTTACAGAATGTAAAGACTCTCTGGGGAAACCCTGATTTTAGTTAAATATGCATGTGTAGACTTGTGCAACTTCACTGAACTACAGAAAAGGGACAAATGGCCGGTCTGTTTATACTCACTGGATGGTACTGTGAGACTGCAACTTCTTCAGGATCATTAACACTATTGTCTCTACATTGAACTTGCATTATCTTTTCTTACAGCCTTACCATACTGCAAGATACAGGCTTGAGCTTATTCAGTAATACCCAAGGCTCTTTCAGGAAAGAAAAGCATATATTATATCTATTGTCAAACTTTCACAATGAATGCTGGTAAATCTTCAGACGCATGGCTTCCCTACAATCTATTCCTTCTCTTCCCATGGTGTACGCTTTAGCAGCAATGACCTTTTCCACATCTCTAAATATTGCCCTCAAACTGCTAGAGGCCAATGCATAAAACAATGTGGCTTCTTGGATGTAAGACCCTTCCAGAGGGTATTTATTAGGTTAATGTGCTTTGCATTTTGAAAAGTAAATCTAAAATGCATTCTGCTTAGAATGCCTTTCTCTAAACTGAATTAGGTAAGGCAATAATACTACAAAGAATAATGCAACACAAATGCACGTCAGAATATTCCCTGGGAAAACTAAACTAAATCTGAATAAAATATGTATTAAAACTGAGCAGAGCTGATGCAAGGTTTTTTGCTGCCTTAGGCAGATAAAAATTGCTGTCCTCTCTCCTTATCAGTACTTGCTCTTTTTCAAATTTTTCCACCCTACCCTGTGCAGCTGTTACCTCTTTGGGCTCTGACAGATGTCCTCTGGCAAATCTTGCAGAGATTTAAATCCTCAGATGTTTGCACTGTCCCTGTGCCAGGGTTACTGCTGCTAGAAGAGCAGAAGAAAATGTGTGTTTGTCTCTACTGCCCTGACACACAGTCTAACTTATTAGTGCAAACTAAAGTAGTGAGTACCCTAGCTACCAAAGGAAATAAATATGCTAAAAAAATGACAAGAAGCCTGAAATGCTGTTAAAAACTACAGTCTTGTTTTTTTTGCATCAGTCCTTGCCTGTTTTGTCTTTCATCCTCAGTCATCTCATTGACTATCATCCCAGACATGACTGTAAAGAGTGCAAACCCTAGAGCTGATGAAAGAAAAGACTTCATGACACAAGTATGACACATACAGATGTCAGAGCCATGTCACTTGTTTGTTATCTGTAACCAGATTCTGGATATATAAAAGAGGCTTTCAGTTACAGACTTACAGATTCAAAATAGAATGACTTTTTTTCTTTAAGTTGCCTCACATTTCTGAAAAAAGCTCCTTGAAAAACACCCAGCTGGTTCCTTCTGAAGCCTCAACAGCCTTCATCAGGCAGAAACTCATCATTACAGCACAAATTCATGGGTAGCACACAGGTATCACTGGCTTTGAAGAACAACAGAACGGCTGCACACGCCTTCCCCAGGCAACATGCAGGGCTTTGAAAAAATCAATTTAGATATTCTCATGCTTGTAATTTCAGTATTATTTTATAGCCTACATACATAGTTTAAGAGCCAAATGTAGATTTTATTTTACAGTATTCTCTGTAAAAATGAAAGTAATGTTTTTATTATTGCTATCTCATTTGCAATTTTTCAGAGTAATTTATGGAAATTATTTATAAATATGAATTTGTAACATATTAAAAAACAGCCTTAAGGAAAGCTGAATTTTAGTATATGTGAGACTAAGTACAGAAAAAATGATTTATCTTAAGATTTAGTATATCTTAAATGCTTTTTCAGTAAAATGCGTAACTCTCAAATAGACACATACACGTCATATTCACATTTTGGCATTATTTTATACCAGAAACATACATATAAGGGAAGGATTTCCCTTTTTCTTTTCTTTCCATTTTGTACTTATTTACTGTTTATTTATTGTGTATGTAATTTATTTATGTATGTTTAGCATAAGCATGCTTTTGTATATCTGCTGGCAGTTTTTAAAAGGAAGCTTTACAGTATCAGGAAGCTGCATTGCTCACAAGATAAATTTTCAGAAAAATCTGGCTTGCTTTCTGATTTATTTAAAGCTGTCAACATTTGTATGTACAAAACTGCATCTAGTTTTTGCCTATAGATAGTGAGTCAGAAATATAGTTAGACCTACAGTCCACAAGCAAGGTATCCAGGTCACAGAGCACTTTTCTTCCTGTAACAACACAACCTCTCTTTGCTCAAACCTGCCACTTTGCTCAGTAGCTGACAGAATTAAAGTCTCACAAATTGGGGTGGTGGGACTTGGAAAGGCAGAAACATGCTGGGAGGTTTCGGTGTGAACATTAACTCATATACGGACTTCACTCCTCTTTCTGCTTACTCATTTCAGGAGGCAATAGAGGGAACCTGTTTTTCTTGGGTGCTCTCTCAAGCACAGTGGACACATACAAGAGGCCCCCCAAGCACTGCCCTGGGGAAGAGAGAGCATCCAACATGAGGAACAGAGCAATTCAGACATTGCAGAGCTCTTGTCCCTGTTGCGTTCACTTCACCTTCACTCTTTCATTCAACAGATAAGATCTTTAGTTTACAAAATCACTTCCCATCACTCTGAAGACAGTTCTTTGGCAGCTTCAGCAAACTGGGAGTCCCTCCTTCATCTCCCAATGTGTTGCAGTCCAATCTTCTTACAGTGCCAGGGCTGGTGGCTATGTGACCAGGCAGGGAGCTGGTTCAGAAGCTGGCACAATTAAAAACCAGCCTTACTTAACAAAAAAAAGTAATTAGTTTTTGGCTGATCCTTGCACTAGCTATTCAATTTCCATGGATATGAGTGCCTGTAAGAAGAAGCAGCAGGAACATGCAGCCAGGGAAAAGAAGGCAGGATTGCAGCAGCTTGGCTAGGTGAGCTTTGGCTACTGCAAAACAGTTATAATTCTATGCTAATTAGAGGCAATATAAGTCAGCTGCTGCCATTCTGCTCATAGCTGTGCACTGTTCTCTCTCACTGGGGGCCATGGTGTTCATACTGAGTCAGTCTCATGACTTCTGGTTAGTCACTCTGGAGGGCTGAATTAGCAGAAAACTAGGAGAAAAAAATAAAAAGCATCATGGGCTAGTTTCTCTACTCAAACTGGATCACCATGGAGTAAGACAAAACCCTGCACCAACATAAGGAAAGGTGAGAACACATATCTGAGGGAAGGGAGGGAATGTCATGGGATCATGATAGCACCAACGTAGGCTGACTTTAGTCACTGTGGAATTGCATCCCAAGGCTATTGTTGAATGAACACTTTAAGCCATCAGAAATTGGCAGTGCTACCAAAAGCTACCAGCCAGCTCCTACCCTCATGCTGGCACAGGCACTTGTGCTGCCCTCCAGTGAGTCAGAGAATGGATCCAGGTTAAAAAAAAGCAATCTTTTGATTGGATTACTTTTTCAGTTGGATCAGTTCTCTGATCAGGTTTGCAAATTCTTTTCAAGATTAAGAGTAGCAAATTTGAAGAGGATGTGCTATTTTATATATATATATAAATGAGTGCAAATTCAGCACTATGCTGTGGACTTTTCAGTACCTCTCTAACTCTGCAACATGTCTATAAACGGATGGAAATGTGTACATTGCAAATGGTTTCCACAGCAAAAAGTCTGCACTTTTGTGACTGAAGCTTGTAACAGCACTAGCTACAAAAGTAGTATTTTACCATCATGTGCAAGAAATATTTTTAGAAGATTGTTCAATAGCTGTTTCCTGTAATTTAACACAAAAAATTCCTTTGTGCTCCTACATAGCACGACTACATGACATTTATCAAATAATGTAATACAACTACATATTTGCTATAACTGCAAGTACATTTGTGGCATCTTATATTGACTTGTTTTATCCTTTATACTTACATTATTTTCACTGTGTTAATACTCCAGTATATTTCTTATCACTTAGCTTATTACTTAGCTTATCTCAATTTCATTCCTCAGAATTGTATTTAAATAACATTAACACTCTCTATGTACCACATATTTATTTTGTCTAAGCAATAAAACCATCCTTAGGTAAGAAAGCAGGAGGTTAGGCACTGAACTGTGAAACTAACTTGCACAAATAGGTGACCTACATTTGCCAGCAAATGTTCATTGCTCTTATTTCTCTACAGTTAATTTTAAAATGTTCTGTACTTTCTGTTTGCATGACTGTCTTGAACACTGTGTGGGAGACAGTCACACATAGTACTATGAAATACTACACTTTCTGTCTAAGATGTGGGAAAAAATACATGCATTACTAAATGGAATGTGAATAAGCCAAAAGGTGCATGATTATACACATTGACAATAGGACGCACTTTTTTGACATATACGTCCTTATATTTACTGATGCAAGGGATTTTCTGAGGGAAATTTTATCCACTGTTGAAAGCAGCTTGATAAACAGCTCTGTAAACTTCAAACTTTTATTTAAGAACTCAGTATGGCTCGAGCATACCCGGCACCTGCGGGAACTGAAGTCATCTCAAAACACTGAGAGATGAGCACAGGGTCAGGCACACCTGATGAGTCTGCCCACAACCAGCCCACAAGCAAGCCACAAGCTGGCTCTCAGGCAGCTGTGTGGATGGACAGGAGGCAGAGCGCACTTTGTCTTTAGCCACTTCACAGACCACTCTTTCTGCAGGATTGTTGGGGCCCTGTGTCTGGGCCCTGGCTATCTTGCAGGATTATAAAGAGCTGAAGTAAGCAACAAACTGCTCAAAGAAGGAATTCTTTTGAAGACAAAAGGCTAAAGAAGAAAAGATAAGCAGATGTCTGTAATCACTGACAGGATATGCATCCAGAAAGGGAGTTAACACAACAGATAAGCAAGCGCCTGTGATCACTCACAAGGGGAGTCAACACAACAGCCAATTAGAAACTGAGCAGATGCGCTTGGACAATATTAGACAACCAATAGAAATGCTTTGCGAGGCGCGTTGATACATGAGCTTGTTAGAAAAGATATATAAATTAGGTAGACAAAGGAATAAAGTTGGATTGAACTTGCATCACATTGATGTGCGTGTGTTCCTTCCCGTGCTTGCCAAGGATGGGCTGCGGCACAGGATATAGAAGAATATAGAACTTCACTTCACTTTGATATAGATAGATATAAATCTATCTATAAATCTATAAATACAGAATTTTACTTTGAAGTTCTGTCTCTCAGATCCTCAGATTTCCCATATATTTTGTTCAACTTGCTAGGTAGTTCCTAAAGTCGTCTGAAAATTTTCTAAGCCTCTTACCTCCTGTTATTTATGGTTATACATTTGCCCATGCTTTCACTAAGCATCTGAATCCAAACACATGACCAATGAATCTTTTTTTTTAAGTTGTACACTCTGTAAGGTTTGAATAAACAGTTAAACTGCCTAAGTAATATGTAATTTTTGAGATCTCATAGTTTTATCAAATCCAGATGAATGTTCTGTTTAACAAGAAAAGACATTCATTAGAACTATTCAATGTTATATTTTACTTTGCAGTTTGGGCACTTTGACTGCATCTGTAGGGTTCATGGGTTTTAAAACTTTAAAAAGCTGCAAATTTTTGTTCCAGGAAAAGTATATTTTTCCATTTTTCTTTTTAAATCAGTAAACTTGTCTTTTCCTAAAATTATTATCAAATGTCTTCCAAACCAGCCTCAGAAGAGAGTTTACTAGAAATTTTAAGTGATTGATATCAGATGACCTAAATGTACAAAATAGGCAAACTGAGTTACAGGATGCCAGATCTCACATGCAGACTAACTCAGCAAAACATAAAAGAGGTGTCCCTAGTAAAACAAGAGTTCAGAATTCATTGAAAGAATCATTTAAAGTATGAGGTACTCTGCTCATATAAAATGGAAGTTCAATAAAAAGACAGGAGATATAGCTAACCGAGAGCATTCATCTTTAAATTGAAAGATTTTGCTTCAGATTATTGCATGTAATCTTAAATTCAGACTTTTTTTTCCTGGTGTGTGATTAACATATTGGTCTAAGAAAGAATATTTTCAAAATTAACTTAATTCAAACCAATCAGAAACACCATTATAGACAATTTAGTGGTTTAGCCTTCCTTAGAAAAACACATCTTTGAAAGAAAAATAGAAATATTTTAATTACATGATTTTTATTTTAAAAAACTTTTAAAGGATGAATTACACAATTAAACATATACCACAAATATACTTTCAAAAGAAAGTAAGTATAGTTACAGTTACAGTTATTTCTAACACTGCAAACCTAGATATTCAAATGAAGGAAATAAATAGTTTGTATATTTATGTCAACATAATCATTTCAATTTCATTTTCGGCTGAACTGTTAACATCATAATTTGTAGCTTTTACATCAACAATTGGTAGTAAAAAAGATAGATGTGTGCTACCTTTAACGTAACCCAAAGAAATCAGGTTGTGTTGACTATAGAACAGGGAAAGCATTTTCTTTAGTTCATATGCTATCTTAAAATAAAAAACACTATTCAACATGTTTTTCATGGTCTTAAAGCTTTTCAGTACCTCATTTTCTCACATAATCAACTGATATAATTACAGTATTTTACTGCCACTATTACATATATTGGTATTGCATTTGGACCAAAAAGGAATAGAAGCAGATTTCTAACTGTCTTCATTCCACAACTGCAACCTACGGAATGTATACAACACTTCATAAATCCATTATTCATTCCCATTTCAACTGTTGTGTGCACTTCCAGGATCTCTATCTCAAAAAGTGCAATGTAGAATTTAAAAAGGTTCAGAGAAGGTCAACAAAGATATTAAAAGTACAGAACAGCTGGACAACCAATTAAGCTTGGACTTTTCAAGAAAAGAGAAGATACATAAACAACAGAAGTTTAGAAAATCATGAGACATATGGAGAGGGTAGATAGGATTTGATAATCTCTTCCATTACAAGAACTAAGGGGCAGGTGAAGTTGGAGGAGCTGGACTCAGAAAAATGAGGTTCTTACCACAGCAGGAAGAGTAGTAGGTAGGATGATAATCTATGCTTTCCTTGGGTTATGTATCATAAATATAACTTAGTTGTGATTATAATCATTATAGATGTGCTTATTTATGTCCACTTGTTGTCATTTTAATAATTCATAAACTCAGATAATTACTGACGTGTTATTGAAGTGTGATCAAAGCTTTCTATTTATTTACTTATTGTTCAGGCAAAATGCACATATACACAAGCCACTGCTGTTTTTTTCCAAAAATATGTCAGAAATTAAGTTGAACTATTTATCCATTATTGTCTTCTCTCTATACATCAGATGTACAACCATGGGAAGGCAGAGATTACATGCGTCAGTGAAAAAGGAAGTAATTTTGTATAGGAGAAAATAACTGTAAGTGGGTAGATGCATAGCTAGAGACATGACTGAACAAATTAATTTGTAGTGTGGTACTGCAGTGAGCAATCAAAAAGCAAATTTGGAAAGCCTCCAATTGTTTGTGCTAAAAACTGCATGGGCTGCCTCAAAAAAAAGCACGTCTTTGTATCTCTTCATTTCTTTTCTCTATTTGGCCACTTCTTCCATATTTAAGATGGAATTGCCAGTGATGAGGTCTGACATACACCATTTTTAGAAATAGCATGTGTTGGAAAAATTGGCTATATTTAGAGTCAGAAAAAGCAAGCCATGACCAGTGAGAGACTTCATTTCAACCTTTTTAGCTATCACACTAAAAAAATGTTATGTGTATCATCACCAGCATTAACAAGATTTCAATCCTCAGTTTACAGCACTGGAACTCCAATCACAATTATATTGGGGGGGGGGGGCGGGAGGGAGCGAGAAGACTCAGTAACTGGAAAATATGGATATATCAGAGTATTCCAACAGTCCCTGAATGCTTCTGCGGCCTCCACAAGGGCCTTGAGTATATACTAGTAACAAACAGCAAATTGTAACCAAAAGGCACTGGCTCTAAAGCAAATAAAGATGGTCCATTTTCCATAGAGGGGAACGAAAAAACCCATCATTCTGAAAGCCATTTAGAAAGGCTGAATACACGGAGCAACGCACAAGAGACCTCGAATTGGACAAGAGTACCTTAATCGGGGAAGGAAAGCTCTCCGAGCACTTTAATCAGGTTTTAATAACACTCGGAGAGGCGGACTCCCCGGGCAGCCCCGCATCCCGCATCCCGCCGCCGCTCGCCTCAGGGGCGAGCCTACGCTACGGTTGACAGTCGCCCGTTACCCCCTAACGGCTCCGCCCCAGCGCCGCGCGGGCGCCCTGCGGCGCGAGCAGGGGCGCGGCTCGGCGGCGCCTGCGCAGGGGCGTTTGCGCGTGCCTGCTGCCGCCTGCCCTGCGGGGGACGCTCGCGCGCATGCGCCTGGCTCCAGGGTGTGGGAGGGGCACGAAGGGAGCCTAGCAACCGGGGATGACCTTAGCAACCTGAGGGTGCCCCTAGCAACGGCCCGGCCAGGCCAAGGCGGGCTGCTGGCGGAGGCGGGGAAGATGGCGGCGCCGCGCATGAGGGGGTGGCTGTGGCCCACTGCGGTGCAGCTCTTTAGGGCTAACTCTGTCCCCTGCATTACCCGTGTCATGACTGGCTCCAATGTCTGGGATACGGCCTCGGAGTTTTTGTCCTGCTGCTGGTTTGAGAGAGGCCCAAAGTTAGGCAGTGGGGCCATGTGGGAGTCCAGTGTGTAGCCAGGGCAACTGGTTGCAACACCTGCCAGCTTCCCTTGTGTTAGAGAAGCCTCTCCATCTTTGGGAAGACAGATAATCTGGCTTAAACCCTCTTTTTTAAGAGGTTGCATTATAAAAGGATCCAGAGGAAGCACACAGCACAGAAAATGTGAAAACTAACAAGAAAAAACTTATTTAAACCTGTTTTGGAGTTAAATTTGTGTGATAAGACTATGATCTGAATGAGATTTAATGATAATATGAATTTTGTGTAATAAAAGCTGATAAAATTCAATGTGGCATCTCCAGAAAGGTGTTTTTGAAGGTAATTTTTCATTTTACCACAGTCAGGTGGAATGACCTGGGCCTAGAGTGAAGGCTGGCAATGTTTATTAGGAGCTTAATTCCTAGGTCAAAGCTTTTCCATTTTCAGCCTCTAAGAAATAGGCAGGATAGAGGACTTAGTCTTTGCCGTGGTGATAGAAAGCTTCACTGAAAGTTTCATTCTCACAATGGGTGAGCACTGTTTGTTAGCTTTCCTCATGGCAAGTATCTTATGGACACCCATGCAGCATGTGCTCAAGTGTTGAGCACCTTGAAAATAAAGACTGAAATCCAAAGTGTGGCTTCGTGAAGGAACGTTCCATAAGGAACAAAGGTTAGCTTTGCTCATTGTCACCACTGCTGTTGATATGTGCTTCAGATTAGACTGATTTCCAAATTAATGGCTTCAGAGTGATGCAGAACTGCAGTCTTTGCAGAATGTAATAAAAACTTTTGTAGGTGAAGTCAGTCCCATATCCTAGGATGCCATGGTTTCCTCTAAAGAGAGTAGAAAATGCTATTCTTGAAGTGTCAAGAGCAAAGAATTCACTGTGGTTAAAAACTCATTCCATTTGCTTTCTTTTGCTCAAATTTAAGCACTACCTTGATGGTCTTCCATATGTGAGCTGATATTGTACAATTACTGTCCTTATGCCAGGCATACACCTTTTGTGGTGAAGATAGATGGACCAAGTATTTTATGCATCTTTACGGTACTTAGGTCCCAGACAGAACAGAACTAGAGCAATGACTGATCTTCCTGGGACTCTTCCAGGTAGTCATTGTTGTGAAATGCCAACCATACTCTGCTCTTGTCTCTAATCCTAGTAGAATACATATTAACATTTAACCAGCCTGAAATGGGCATAAAACTTCCTAAAATAATTCTGTCTATTGTCTGTCAAGGAAAGAAATAATTCATTCATCATGGCCCAACAATGTTCACTGAGACAGAGCAAAGACAGCCCCAGGTTACTGAAGTGACCTAGTTTCATCCTATACATTTGCTTCAGAGCAATATTAAAAATTCTCTGACAAGTCAAAGAAAGACTGGAATTTGAAAGTGGTAAATAGGAAGGTTTAGAGCAGAAAAAAAGCAGCAAAATAGTTTCATAATAACAATAATAACAAATTTAAATAATTAAATTATTCTAGTATATTACCTTGAGAAAATATGCACAGTTCTTGTCACTGCAAATGTTTGCAGTGAACAGGTCATTGATAAATAATAGTTTCTTGACATCCTGAAATTAATTACTTCTTGCTGGTATGGGAATTGGGAATGTGAAACTAACATAGTGCCTCAACCAGTGTTACTAGAGAGATCCCTGCTAGTTTGTGTAAATATTTCTATTGTAAGCCTCTTGCCAAAAAATTACCAAAAAAGAAAAAAGAGGAAATTTACTTCAAGCTGAAACCATTTCTATAGTGTATCACCAAGACATTTAACACTCTTTAAAAACATAACTTGTGATATCATTTGGGGTAACCTGAAAAATACCTTTTGCTCATATTTCTGTCTATAATAGTAACATTACTGTCCTCATGGCTTTGAGCTAGAGATGTTCTTGGCATAACTCTGACCTTAGCTGACTTGCTTCATGACTGTATAGAGGTGAGCTTCAAGAGAGAAGCACTCTTTTAGTTTTGTCCTGTGCTATTCTGTTGCCGAGGTAGAGTACAGCAAGTGACTTTCCCCATTCCTCTGTTGTAATGGATTGTTTAAAAGAATATTTTTGCAATGAGAAAGGTTGTACAGTGAAACCTTCATTTAAAGACTTGGTTCAATCTTACAGATTCTGGGCTTTCTAGCAAATGTCATCAAGGGCTTTGAGGCAAGATCTCTACAGAAAGAGTTGTATTCTGCTTTCAAGTTACAAAATAAAAATAAGTTGTACTTGTCTTTTTGTTTATGGAGATCTGTTGCTGTTTTTGGATGCTGATTTACTCAGTATGTCTTTTGTAATGGATTTAAAGAGCTCCAGCTGTTATCTTAGTAGGAAGATGTCAGGATGAGAGAAGAAATGGTTCCTCTTGAATAATAAGGTACAATGTGCCTTCTCTTTAGTATTTTATTTCTTTAGTTCAGTCTTCATTGACGGCAAGCAATTTCTCTACTGTTTTGGAGACAGAAATTGATACCAGGGAAAGTTAGTCTTTCTGGTTCCTCTGTGGTGCTTATTCACTTCATGACCTGTTTCTTCATCATTTGAAATATGAGCTGAGCATTTACATTCTTTTTACCAACTTTTTTGACTCTCATTTAAATTTATTACCTACATCAATAAGAGATGAATGAGAAAGAAAATAATAAGAAAGTAGGACGGTCTCTCTGTAATGGTTTGCAAATTAATTCTTAACTATCTTAGACACATTTCATGGGTTTGATGGTTTGGCAGACAGTCCAGTTTATTGGGACTACTGATGTGCAGGCTTAGCTGGATGGAAGAACTTTAACATAAACATTTTCCACTTAGAAAGTGTTCTTTTTGTATTTAGAGAAGATGGAATTTGAAACACTTCTCAAACTTAGTTTTGTCTTTTCTTTTTTTAAGTGACTTTCAAAAGACTTTATTATAGCTACAAATAAGGCAAAAAACAAAATGCTAAATGCAAACTTTGTCAGAACTTTTGTAAAGAAATTCAAGACTAGAAGAAAAACAGTAATAGAAATCTTTCATTACATGGAGTTTCCATCTTCAGTGTAGCTCCATATAGAGTTTGGCAAATTCTTCTTATGCTTATTGTGGTGGAAGGCTGCTAACTGATGCATTTTCACCTATTTGTCATGCCTTCCCTCCCTCCTCATCAAGTTTATGCATAATTTTTACTTACTGATTTCTCTTTTTCTTTTTTTTTTCCCCAGAGGACCTAATGGACTCACACAGGATTCTATGTGCAAAGGGTATGAATTAACTATTAATCTATCATCTGTCACATCAGTTCCTGTATTTCTTTTCTTTTTATTTTGATTATATTTTGTGCCTCCTAATTCTCCATCTCTTTATAGTGATTTTAATTCACTGTTTGGTGAGCATCAGTTTTGGTTTGCATCTTTCTTTACAGTGAAGAAGTCGGATGGGGAGCATTTCTATATAGGAAGCTATTATAGTTGGATTATTTGCTTGCTTGCTTGTGCAAGACATTGATAATAATATCTTGTGAATTGTTATTTTAGTTGGTTTTGTAGTATTTTGACCACTGATATTTCTTCCACTGACTTAGCAGCAGGAGTAAGCTCAAAGGATCTGATTCTCCAGTATTTATATTAGTCCAAATGGCACTGGAGGGTGGGTATTATTTTCTTGCTTGGAACTCTGAGAAGTTATACTAGGGTATGTTTGCAGTAGATTATGTGATGACTTCTTGAGAGTGCCCAATTACAAGAAAAGTTGCAACACTGTTACGCGTGCTAGAGGATGGTTACTGTCACGTTTTGGCAGTTGAGTAGAGGTAAGTATCTCAGGGCAGTAAAGCATACTGGTAGTACGGTAATTCTTAACCGTCACTGCATGATGTGCAGTGGATATGCTACTGTATATGACAATACTTCTCCACCTCAAACTTTCGTAATAGAAATGTGAGCCTATTTTCACAATAATAATAATAAAAAAAGTGTTTTGTACCTAAAGACCATTTCCCAAAATGTGTTGTAGAATGAACAGGTAATTCTGGTAGATGAAAAGTAGTTTGGATAATACTGCCTCTGCTGCTGTTTACTTTAGCGGTGTCCTGGTACCACACATTTATCAATACAGTGATGTTGCCTATCATACGATATTCCTAAACTTTTCAAGCCCTTTCATTTCCATTTTTTTTTTTTTTATTGTTGCTGTGTTCCATACACCCATTTCATAGCATTTCTGCTGCCCTGGTTAGACTTCACTTTGGTATCATTCTACACATCTGGAAGAAAAACATTTCTTTTTTAATATAAATTCTTTTATGCTACTCTTAAAGTTACAAACTTGTGCCTGAGGAACAACCATTTCATTTCCTCATCTCCCACACAGCTGGCCTTAGCATGAAGGGGAGAAAAGCTCCCTGTAAATTTTGATTCATTGAAAGAAATCTTTTCCCTTTCTCCATCTTTTTCCCTATGTTTTGCTGCACAAACCCTTGCAGTAGAATGACCTCATTTCTTAAATTGAGAGAAGAAAAAGCATAGAAAAGTATCAATATATTTAGGCTTTAAATAGTTGTTTTGTTAAATTATTGTTTTAAGAATGTCATCTGTTGTTTCAGACATTGTCCTTTGCTGGGAAAATGGAGTGTTTATCACTTAGTAGGATGAGTCATATCAATGAGATGTGTTAAAGGTTGCAGGATAAATACCATCTATGCAGCTGGTTCAGCCAATAGCTACTTGCTAAAAGTGGGGTTCAACCAGTTCTGACAAAAGCAAGGAACCAGAGAACCAGAGGGAGAATTCATGTTAGATAACACTTAAAAAAAACCCAAAACAAACAAAAAAAAAAAAAATAGCCATAACTAATGCAAGCTAGAGCCTGTTGCTAATGCTTTCTTTTGAAGCCAGTCAGAATGGATTTGCAACTGTGTTGTTGGAACTTGTTCAGCCTGGAGAAGGAAAGACTTAGAGGGGATCTAACAGCAGCTTTCTGATACCAGGAGGAGGTTATCAAGAAAATGGAGTCAGGCTCTTTGTAGTGGAGCGTGGCAGAAGGATGAAAGACAATGCCATGAACTGGAAAAGAGAGGTTCATACTGGATATAAGAAAGAACTTTTTCCCCATGAGGACAGTGAGGCAGTGGAGCAAGCTGCCCAGAGACGTTGTGCAGCCTCTACCCTTAAGGCTTTACAGAGCAAGGTCTGGAAAAGCTCTGAGCAGGCTGGTCTGACCTCAGAGCTGACCCTGCTTCAGGCAGGAGATTGGGCTAGAAAACTTCTGAGGTCCCTTCTAACCTGAGTTATTCTATAAATACCTAAAGTTTTAGACCTGTCTAGATATGATTACTTGGTATGATAACTACTTAGCAGAAACACGCTTGAAGTAAATAGTATTTTGGTTTAATAAAGAAATTTTTAGCTGACTTGCTGATATGATGTGATGTATTGATTTAATGTCTAATATTAAGATTTCACAAGACATTGTAACAGCTATTAGAAGAGCAGAATTCCCTTCAGGCGAAAAGGAGTTTGCTCTAATACTTTACCTTTCAGGTGAAATCCTGACTTCATTTTCTTTTCCAGTGGTATGAGGAAGTAAAATCCATGAAACAAGTCTTGCATATAATAATATGTGAAATTGCTTTGTTACTTAGACAGGTTTACTGCCTCAAAAAAAATTATAGAAGAGTATCTTAACCTATTTTAGCATTACTTAGACATATATCATTTTTTATGAATGATAAATAATCTTGCCTTTTAGAGTCATTTTACTGAAAAAGCATAATTTCTTAGTGATTCAGAATACAGCTTTGAACGTCTATTTGCTCTATTAATTTCAAGTTTGAACTTGTAGTATTTGTGTGAAATATTTCAGTTGTCAAGTGGAGACAGTGACACTAAAGAAACATTGCAGAGGAGAAAAATAGCTTACAAAAATAGTATTTATAGAAACATATATAAAAGGAAATGATGGAAAAGTCTTTGGTTACCACTGTGAAAAAAATATTTTATATACAGGTGTATTCCCTAGAAGAGCATACCTGAAGTGTTCAGAAAATACACAAAATGGAGAGATTGAAAGGACACAAGAAAAGAGAGAAATACAGTTTCATTATGTAATAGTGAAGGCAATACTTAGTGAATAAATATTGTAAAATTATTATAGTGATTTCTCACTTGTTAAGATGTCAAATCTTGATTAAATTAGTATTATGTAATCAGTCTCCCAGATGTTTTTCTTCTAGACACTTGTAATGTGAAACTGATAGCAGAAGGAACTTCTAACAGTGTTGTAAAAATAGTTTCAGATCTTCAGTTCAACAATCTTTATCATCTAGAGAAAACTATCTTTTAAGGACAAGGATGTTCAGACCTATCAGCTACTCTGGTTTTCTACAAAGTAAAAAAAGAACAAAAAACAAACAAACAAACAAACAAACAAAACCTTGCCACTCATACTCTGAATTAGCTCTAGATTATAAGAACTACTTATTCTTTGTTTATGGGTAAGGTGGAAGGGATTTCCCAGTGCTATTGTACCTCAGCTCTGCATCTAGAATAATGCTGATAGATTATTTGTTCTTTCTCTAGTAAGAAATAATGTTTTGGCTAGGTTTGGATCTTCAGATTTTTGGACTAATATCTGGTGAATCCAGCTTCACCACTGTGCTCACAGAGGATGAACAAAATGCAGAAGCTGCAGGAATTCAGACAGACGTTGGTAGGGTTATTTTCACTCACATTAAACATATTCCATTTTTATACTTCATTTTTCTCAAGTATGGAAATAATTGGAGCTGCAGAAATAATCATCTCTCCTGAGTAAACATACATCATTTCTGCATATGGCTTTCTCCTCTCTTTTATCAAAATAGCTTGACATAGGAACATGTTTTCAACAGTACATTACATAAAATATTTAAAGTAATTTTTTATAAATGGAATTTTAAAATCACTTAGTGTTTGGCGTAACATTCATTTCTTTGGCATGGATGTTTTGTTTGATACTGAGAAAGATGTAAGTGTGCTAGATAGTACACTTTAGGAATTCTGAAGTAAATACAAATTTATTTTTATGAATATATGTACAAATAAAAATATCTGATTATCTGTAAATCTTATTATTAAAATAAATTAATTTCAGCTCCTAATTTAAGTTATTGATAGCCTGTCAATGGCGTAATAAAAATTTGGCTAAGTTTTTCTGGTCATCATACTTTCATAATACAAGCAGGTGAAAATAAGTACTGTAATATTCTCTGTTGCAGTGTAAGTTCATTGATCCATTTCCTGAATGCTTGATCTGACATGGCTAAGCAAATTCTCTCAGTTGCAATTTGAAATTAGAATTTTCTATGGGAAGTTTGACATGGGAGAAAATTCCATGATTTAATCTCATTGAAAGGGAATTTTTTGTTCCCATAACTAAGGGAGTGCAGCTGAACACTGTTTAATTTTGACTTTCTTAGCTATTGTTTCGCTCTTTGAATTCCACCAAAATATTCACAAACAGCAACCAAAACGATAACAAGAAATACCCCATTTAACTACTTTATGAACTAATTGAAGTAACTGAGGACTCGGATTAAAATAGGTAGTGGTACAGTTTGCCTCGTTCATCACTGAAAAGCAAAATGAATGGAAGGTAATTTACAAAGCAAAGAATGAAAAATGTGATAATCTTGTAAGGTGGACTGACAATTCTGAAAGAACTGTTCTGTGGTGAAAATTGAGTTTGAATGCTAGGTACCATTTCTGAATAATAAAGGTGTATACCTTTACCCCGAGTGATATTAGATGAGAGCTGAGTAACTGAATTATGTATTATTTGCAAATAAATACTAATTTCTTGCATGAAGAATTAAAATACTCATAATTAAAAACATCTGTGTCTTCCAGTAGTTTTAATACTCTGCATCTATTGAATGATGATGAACTCTGTATTTTCTCTCCAAATGTGAATTACATCCTTTGCTAGACTTAGATGTTCCAAGAATCTTCCAATTTCTCAAAGACAGAATAAAGGTTATGCCACAGACTTTTTAGTGCAGGAATTTGATTTGAGAATATAAGTATCTGATTCCAATGCATTTCAAGTAGATTATAATAAAAACTAGAAATCTGCATTTACTTATGTATTTACACTGTGTATTTATGTGCAATAATATAAACTACTGTTTTTATTGAAGTGGGCCTATACAAAAAAATTGTTGTGAGCCTGAGCAATCAAGAGTTAGTATTATTCCCCCAGAGACTGCCTGTGGCCCTTAAGGTCTTTTGTAACACTAGGATAGAACTGACATTGATCTTTTAGAAGCACAGGGTTTTTGTTCTTTTTTCTTCTTCTTCTTCTTCTTCTTTTCCCCCTCACTATTTTTGCAGGAGTTGATCTGAGCCTATTTTTTCATTACAGTTCCTGCTCTGGCAAATTTGACATCTCTCCAGAGTACACATTGTATGACAGCTACATGGAGTAGAATCAGTCCCTTACTTTTCAACATCTACTTGGCCTTGCTCTCTGTTTTGGATGGATGACAAACTGAGAGCTACTTGCTTCCATGATGGACCCATTTGTGCTGTAGCCAGAAGCCCTGGCTGAGAAAAAAAAAAAGCTTCTGAAAAGCAAATGTTTTTGCCTTGGATCAACTCAAATGTTGGAGATTTAAGAGCCTTTTCTAAGGGTTGGTATGATTTATAATATAAATATGTGAGCTACCACACATGTTTTTCCCATATAATCTCCCAGGATCCTATCTAGCCAGTCATTAAGTAAGTATACTCTGGCAACAGAAAACTTTTGTGGCAAATACACCATACAGCTGGCTTATTTAATATGTGAAGATGGAGCTTTCCACAGACATGGAGTTTATTTGTCATAGGACATCTTTAAAATAATTAGATGGCTCTATTTCAGTTAATGAATGAAAGGTCATCCTCAATTACTATTGCAAAGGCCTCATATTTTCAGCTTTAAAACCTAAAGGATCCTTATTATAAGCAGATATCTGGCACTTGAAATTACACAGACTTAATTCATAAGATACCATAAAAGAATTGAAGGAGTTTTAGATACAAACTGGGCTATCATAAACTTTAGAATTACTGGATTTTATTCAAGCTTTGGATTGAATATTAAGTTTGAAGGCAATATTTTTATTTTTTTCCAAGTCTGCAGATTTTAAACTTGGAAGGAATAATGGATAATTATTCACAATAGTTTTATATTTTATATTCTGCTTTTTGGATTTTCAGTCTCAAATAATTCAATTGGAGTAAACATTCATACAAAAAAACTTGACACCCTTTTAGTCATCTTCTGTAAAAGGTTGGTGAACTGGGTCTCTTCTGTTTAATAAAAGAAGCTGGGAAGAGGGCTTTTGTGAGTAAGATAATGAATTGCTTTTGCTTTCCCTGACTAATTTTCTTTCTAAAATTCTCTGAATGTCATAGGAGGCTTTAAAAAGTATAGATATTAAAATACATAGTAGAGGTGAATTTTTACGGCTGTCTGGTGGTATCAGTGGCAAGATTTTTACTGGGCTAAAGATGAACTCAGAGATTACTTGAATACTGAAAGTTAAATGCATAATTGCTGGACTGGTGCACCAACTCACTCAAACTGGATGAAGACTTGGAGTAAATCCTTTGTCTTGCCTTTTAGGTTTCTTATTTTGGAGACTCCACATCCCTTCATCAGAATTTTCGACAGATTCATGTGAAAATTGATAAGTCTATTGAGAGCAACTAGCTCAGTATATAAAATATGGTAATAATCATTTCAGAATTATTCTCTTAAAATCCAGTTTATTGGCTTGTTTACATATTACTGTAGTAATTACAGGGAGTTACAGTTAAGGAGTAAAGTAAAATGAACACAGATGTAAAGATCACTATCAGTGAGATTTAGTCTTTACAATCTTGCCTCGGTCTTCATACATTTCAAAAGATACTTAGAAGTTTTATATGCTATGTGTAGAAGAAGAGCTGTTTTTCAATTTCTTTGTCTAAAACACCCATTATTGAATTTTATAAGCAATAATTTGTAAATCTAAACACTGTTCTGGTCATAGTAATCATCTGTACCATTTCTTGGTCTCAAGACCACTTTTCAATAGGTTTGTCTGAACGACAAACTTTTTCTATAGAACTTAGTTAAAAGTACTTACATTTCTGTATTTATCAACTAGTTTATGTACCAAACAGTACAGATTATGTACCAACAGACACAAGCTGATACTGATTTTGGGAAGAATGTATTTTGGTTTTCAAGGGTTGGCCTCTCTCAATCTGTTACCTCTGTCTAGAACCAGACCTGTATAACATGAATTCTGATCCCTTCCAGATCTGTAGGTATTGTCGCCATGGGCTGGGTTCCTGTCAAGTCTCTGGCAGAAGTGTGTCTGGTTCAGTATGGGAAGGACTAGAGCGCTGGAAACCCACCATTGCAACATCCTGCTGTGTGCAAGTTGAGTTGAGCACAATGAGACCTTTTCAGACCTGATGCACTTTCATTCAGCTGACTACTCTGCAGCCTTGAATATTCAAGTCAAAACTGTATGCCTGGTAAACATGTCTCAAAGACATAATCTCTATTAATAATTATATCATAAGCACAGTCAGCAGAACTTAAAATTATAGCAAGTTACCTTGTTCAGGGCAAATAAAACTTTGGTCCCTGTGTCACCTTTCCTCCTCTTTTTAGTTACTATGTGAGTTGTGAAAAGTGCAAGAAACACACGGGATGTCCGTCAATTCTGACAGGATAACTGAAGATCAGTAATAAGCTCATAGTGCTCCCTCTTTACCATAGTTTTAATGAAACATTTGTACAAAATTGAACTTTCAGTCAACAACCTGCATATGCATATTTCATCTTAAATATTGTTGTTTCCAGTACATTTGACTTCAGAAGAATCTTAATCTATTTGAGGGTAATAATTTTCAAAACCAAACAAAAACTCCACAAAGGCCATTTTTATTTGAATACTGACGCTTGTGCAAAGCTTTTGGGGCCCTGGCATAATTTCAGCAAAATCAGAAATCTACCACTGTTAAATTTTCTATAAAGACACTAGTCTATCTTTCTTCCTTCTTCAAATGCCCCTATAATACATGGGTAAGATACAGTGAGCTGAACTAGTAAGTGCCAGGGAGGAGACCTATGATAGGTGGTTTGGACCACCTATCAGGTGTGGACCAGAAAATCCTGAACCAATGTTAAGAGATTATCCACATACAAAATAAAACCCTTCCAGCAACTCATCTCTTCATTTCCAATACCATCATAGTGAGGAATGTAGCTTGCAAATGCTGTCTGTGTTGTTTTGTAGAACAGCCCTGAGGGCATGACCAAAGCTACACCAGCCATCTGTTTAAACTACTTTCCTATTGGAGCATTTTTGTCGTTGATTCTAAGTGATCACCCTAGTTCTGAGGGAAAAGGAAACCGTGAGCAGTCCTGGTGCTTATGGAGCCTTTACCTGCATTGTAGATGAAATGTGCCACTTCATGCAGCTTTCAGCTATCCCATCTGACTTTATGCTGATGACCTCAAGGACAAAAAACCCTACACTTCATCCATTGTGCCTGTTGCAAGAGTGAATAGATTTTAAAGGCATCTTGAAGTCAGACTGAGCATGTACATGGTCTATATGAATACCAGCACAGAAAACAATGAATTCAATGATGTCCCAGCTTAATTCTATTCCTATGCTCCTACAATGAAATATGATGTTAGATGCTGGAGCAGCAATAATTAAAGTGGATGCTGCTGCTTGCAGCCACTTTTCTCTTCTGATGATTTTTTTTTCCTGAAGACTCATAATATATGTGATAAATACTAGCTGGCAATAACTATACCGAAACTAATCAAACATCATCATCCAGATAGATTTTTTCCAGGAAGGTCAGTGCTGTAAGTCTTTTATTCAATCACTAGTGTTTAGTATAGTCTATCATGAATTAATGTTCTGAATAGTATCTTCATCATTCACAATTATTTTTGTATTTTAGCCTATAAAGCTGCACTTCTTCCAAAACAGAAAATAATCAAGTGCCTTACAGTTACATAGAAACAAATTCAACATTTTAAAATAACGTCAGGATTCAGCTAAGCAAGTTGCATTAGATTACATAGTAATAAAATGTACAAAATAGTCTTTATCAGTTGCTACTAAAACGACATGGCGATTTCCTTTGTCTCCTGTATCAGTATATTTTAACATTTGCATTAAAATCAACTCCCTACTCCACCCACACCCCTTAGCACTCCCTTACATACAATTCTGTCCTTAGAGGAAGATTAAGAAAACATATTGCAGAAGTTAGTAAGGTTATTCAATGCATCCTTGGAAAAAGCTAAGATAATATGCCAAGGCTCACTGTTCCTTTCACTAGGAATGCTTTCATCCTAATGAAGATAAACACGAATGTATTAATTAACTGAAATGTATTCTCTTTTTGGCTCTGAATAGTTACTTAATGAGATATTGTAGGAAGAGGAAGCATAAAAATGGAAAAGATCAAAAGTCTTTAAAAAAAGGTCTTAAATAAAGTCTTAAAAAAGAAGTCTTAAAAATAAAGGTCTTAAATTCAAGTGTTACTTAATACATCATTTTTTCGTCCTACCTGCCATTTTCCCCATGACTAAAACAAAAACACTTTCTAGCACCCCTGGATAAAAGTGTCCTAGGCAGCTGATTAAGTTTACATTCCACTGTGGAAAACAAGTCTAGATCTCCCCTCTGCGGTAGGAAAGTCAACATTATTAGAGTAGTAGCATATATTTATAAAATTCTGTTTTCCTGTGTAGAAACATATCTTGAGTTTGCACAGAGAAATAAAACGAGTTTTCTTTGCATCTCTAAATTCACCTGCAGCACAAATCTAGAAAGACTGATCTGAAACATTAAGATGAGTATTTAATCTGCTGTTTTTCAGAGTGGAAATCATCCTTCGTGATTATATTTGCAACAGTAACAAGGCAGTTTTGGCTCCTGGTTTGTCCTTTATAGATCTGAAAGTAAATACATTCCTCTTTATATCGTTACCTACAGCTAACAGAAGAACCCCATGTTACTTATACACTTTCAGAAATAAATTACTTTGTATGATTTCTTATACAGAAAGAAATCTATAATCTCAGCACCATAGATTAACCTCAGCCTCAGCAATGAGGTCTTTATGTTAAAGTAGGACATCATGGGCTTATTTAGATATTCTATCAGGTTTGTTTAGACCAGAAAAATAAAGTAGGAATGAAAGAAACAGTTGAGCTTTGATGTAATTTCAAGTATTTTATGTTATTCTTTTAAGTGTTGAAGTATCATTTTATGAAAATAACTGAACTTGTACATAAACTTAAGTTATGTTTGTAATAAATAGTTAACTTAGCATTCAGGTGCTTATTTATTTATTTATTTACTACTATATACTTACATAATTCAAACATACAATGATAATGAAAATGAAAATTGTAATATAAACACTTTTGTTCATACACATTTGCAACAATTTGAAAACTCACTGTTCTGAGTTGTGCTGCTGGCTAACAAATTAAACAGCAGAAACCTGCAAATACCACTAGGTCAAATTTCTTGTTAACTGTCCTTTCAGTAAAAGCTGCTGACTTTCTGATGTCTTCAGAGTTGTCAAAAGACATTAACACAAAGCAAGCTTAGTCTTTGTTACACTTTTTGTCTATAAAGAATCACAGAGGGAGTTTTATGCCTACTGCTTGAAAATAAAGCATGCAGCGATCGCAAACATTTATCTTATTCAAAGCTGTAATGGGATAAATAAAGGTTTTGTACACATGGAAGAAAGATGTAATCCACAGTATTCCCAGCAGATTGAATATAAATGAAATTCTTTCCTAGCCTTGCACACCTCAATATTAATATTCCATTATTTTGGAAAACATACACACATATATACAAACATCAAGTACGCAGATGCAGTTAAATAGATACATGGTAGAACACTGAAGCACAAGTAAATTTCCACGGAGCCAGAGTTGTTGATTTTACCCTAGAAAAAGCAAAATGATAAAGTCATAGCACACATACCAATATGCATGCATAGCATGTACATGAAAATGCAATCTTAAGGCATATTTTTTACTAACAATATTTCAGTTTTATAAAAATATTCTAACTATATACACTAAGGGCATTCTTACACACTGTCTGTACTCACTTATGGACACTGGATAGATCCAAATTATATGTCACTTACACAAGCCAATGGTAATGGATATGCTCAAGATTTCATTGTTGAGCTTTTACAGCAATAATATACATTAAAAGAGCCCTATCTCATTCCACTGCTCTCTGCACCCTCCAGCAAACCGAGAGCACTGTGTCTGAATTTGCCTTGCACGGTCTCAGCCTAAACCCTGGGAGACCTCTGGATCTACAGCCCCTATTACATACATGTTCTCATGAATCCCATCAAGGAAACAAGCATTAGGGCCCTGACTATTTTGCTGCATAAAGCCTCTTTTCAGCAGTAACCTGAAGAAAACAGCCTCTATGCTACGAGTGTGGACCTGACTGGAGAAGAGGGTCTTAGCAATCAACATTTGAGTTCTAAGGGCGTAGCATGTATAAAGACATGTTTGAAAACAATCCAAGTATGAAAACTGCTACTAAAAGACATAAAATATAAATGAGGAATGTTTAATAATCTTTTTCAGTTTAAAAGGGCCTAGACAGAATTTAGTATTCAACAACTCAAATATTTGAAGAAGACAAAAAGTAAATATATTTGACTGTTTTGTCCTAGTAGAATAAGCAGTTTCAAAATGGGTCAAAACAATGTTTTGGAGGCCAAATATGAATCACAACAAATGTATACACTTCTCAGAGGAAACTGAAAAATGAAACACAGTAAGGCTTAAGGCTTACTGTTTCAGAAAAGATTTTGATCAATCCAAACTACTCTAAATTTGAAAAATAAGTCTATTCAAAATATTTCAAATGTGTAGATAAAATTAAATTGATAATAATTTCTGTAATTTTTGAGACTTCAAGGAGTTTCATAAGCTATAATAAATTAAGACAGCCATTCCATAATACCACAGGTATTATTAGGTACACTAAAAAAGTGTCCTTTTACACAGGAATTAAAGAGTATGCCTACAGTCACACAGTAAGTCAGATGCAACTGTTAATTGAAACCAAGTCTTCACAATCACAGTGTAGTGCTTTAATCAGTAGTCTGATCTTCTTAGATATAACAAATCACAGACACCACTGCCACTGACTTACTTTTTAATTTAATAAAACTAAATTAATTAGTATGTGCTACTCATGGATGTCAGCTATGGACACAGATTTGATATAGATGCTCCTAATATTCTTTCTTCCCTTTATATTTCATCTGTATGAATCACTGCCTGGGTAGATACCATCTGTCCTATGTTCTCTGTTGCCAGAATGGGCCACTTCAGAATGAAAAGATGGAAATCAGTGGCAGAATTTCCTGAACACCACAAATTCTGAGCCTATGGCAACACAGCTACTTAAACATTGGAATTAAATCACTTTTTAGACTTTCCACTATTCAAAACAGTTTGGGTTTAAGTCTTTCAATGTAAGATTCCTTTTCCAGAACTCCCATGTTTTTCTGGCTCTTTTTGAGCACCTTTTCAGCATGTTGACACAGGGGAATCACAGACCCTAGAATGTGAGGCAAGTATTTTAACTGTTCTCTCACAAGCACTGTACACAAAACTAACATCTAACTGTATCTTCCAGTTAGGGTCCTGTTTATACATCAGAAAAAAACATTTTCCTCATGAGTTCAGGTTTGCACTGGGAGTTCATGAGTTGGTTATTTATCGTAATATTTTCAGAAACATGTATTTCCAGAAAGCCAATATATAAGCATGGATTTCTATTAGCAAGTGAGACATTGCTTTGCAAAGTGTAAATTCTTACCATTTACTATTGCAATTTCTGTCATTTTCAAATTCTAAGTATTTTTTTTCCATACCCTTCTTGTGAACAAAAGATTTAGCTATGCATTTTTGTAGTTTACCCCTTTGATATTTCTGTCTGCCCACAAAGAATCCAGACAAAAAAGTTTTTAGAGCAAGAAAAAATAAAGCAGTAGCAGGTATCAAAGACTTAGAAGATCAGTGAAGGTGCTCTTAGTCAGGAAATCATGTATGTGTCCAACTGCATTAATATGCATATTTTCAAGGCCAGAGCCTAGGAGAGAGATGTTAAATTGTTAGAGGATGGCTGCTCTCCACAGTTGCAGAGGATAACAACAGAAAAAGAGAGCAATCTAATCCAAGCTAGACAATGTACTAAATCAGGCTGTGAATTCCTTCTGGCAGGGACTTTTGCTCTGTACTCATCCAGTCAGATCATGAGTCCTCAACTACGGTTTGCAGAGGCTATGTCTGCAGTTACAGAAATGACTGACCGGCTCAAGTGGATGCCTCCCCCTTTCACCCAGCTGGGTCACTGGCCTGTGACAACTATCTTGCTCTTTCCTCCAAAACCCAAGTAAGAAATTGTGCAGTCGAGGGATCATCTATTTTAGTACCTGTTTCAATCTCAAGATACTTCTCCCCAGCACTTCTCAGCAGCCCTTACTCCATCGCAGACCACAGGGGCCACCAGGCCAGGTCTGCTTACGCACCCGGGGCTGTAGCATCGCTGGAGCCCTTCCAGTGAGGAGGGGCGCGAACCGAGCGCCCAGCTGACACCCACGGCGCTGTCAGGGCTCTCCCTGAGGAAAGGTTTCGGCAGCTAGCCCTGCCCCGGCCCAAGCCCTGCCCCGGCGGGGCGCCACTGCCTGAGGCCCGCCCCGCCTCGCCTCGCCTCGCCCTCCTGCGCGGACCCGCCCGCAGAAGGGGCTGCCTCAGCCGTGCCCGAAGGATGCGCGGGGCGGGTGAAAAGTGAGCGGCCGTTAGGCGCGCGAGAGCGCTCGGCAACCGCCGCCGCCGCGGCCGGGCGGCGGGCGGGGGGAGGGACAGCTAAGGCAGCGCGCGCACCTGCCGCGCGGGGGAAGCGGCAGCGCGCGCCGCCCTCTCTCCCCCCCCCGCTCGCTATAGAGCGGGGCGGGAGGGGAAAGCAGCGCCCGCACCCGCCGCCGAGGGCAAGGGGAAGCGAGGTCCCTCGAGCCGCCAGGCGCGCGCGCCGGCTGCTCCGCACGCCGGGGGGCTCCGGGCGGGGCCGGCGAGTGACGTCGGGCGCCCGGCGTAAACAGTCCGGCGAGAGCCTGGTAACCGCGCCGCGCGCCACCAACGGCCGCCGGCAACGGCCGCCGGCCCCGCCCGCGCCCCCTCGGCCGCCCCGCGGGCAGGCTGCGCAGGGCGGCGACGGGCTCGGCGGCCGGCCGGCCTCGCTGCTCGGTGTGGGGCGGCGAGAGGCCGGTGCCGCTTCGCTCGGCGGCCGCGGCGCGGTTACCTCCCCGCGCGGCTGCTGGGGAGGGCGGCTGTAGAAAGAGCCCGCGGAGGCGGGAGGCGCCGCCTCGGGCAGCGGTTCGCGGCCGGGGCGCCCCCTGCTCGGTTTTCCCGTGGGGCCGCTGCTGGCAGAGCTAGAGCGGCGGCGGCAGGGGCCGGGCGGTGAAGATGGCGACCCCAGGGATGAGCTGGCAGCAGCAGCAGCAGCACAGCTACGGCGGCAGCTCCGCGCCCGGCGCGGGAAAATTCGCCTCGGCCTCCGCGCAGGCAGGACTGGGCGCCGAGCACAGCCCGGACCTGCATTTCAAAATGAGCAAGAAAATTGCCCAGCTCACGAAGGTAAGAGAGCACCCTGCCCTGGCGGCCTCCGAGGAGGCTGGAGGCTAGCCGGATCCCCGCTTCACTCCCTGCTCCTTTGGTTCTCCCACACGTGAAAGGGAGGCACGATGCTTTTTGTTTCCTTTTTTTTCACACGACAAAATGAATCTTGCTTAAGAAGAGTTGTCTCGGGGGGATTGATTTTATTTATTTGTTTATTTTAAGTCCAAGAGGACGTCTGCTCTTCAGCGGGTGAGGTGTGGCGGGTTTGTGCCCTAAAGGCCCTCTCTGCAATGGCTTCTTTGCCCGGTTTCGCAGAGCTACCTCAGTCACCCAGGGGGAATCACAGCACATCCTTTACCGGTCTCGTAGTAAAAAGCTCAGGCAAGCGTGAAAACCTGGAAAAGAGAGTGTCAGAAGGGAGAGATGAAATGTTCACAGAAAGTGCTGTAGTATCACTTGCTAGTTAGGGAAGTTATGCCTGGATTCAGTTCTTCATAGAGAAGAATCTGAATGTATGGGATATGATCCCTTATTGATAGGCTGATAGTTGCTATTTATTTTATGAAAATTATAGTTTTTCTTCTAGTTCTTTAATAAGCCATTTTGGAGTTTTTTTTTTTAATAGAAAAATTCAAGTGATGCTTCCTGTTATTGAAGAGAGATTTTGTTTTGTTTTTCCTTAAGATGTTTGGTAATGTCTTAAATGCCTTAGATGGTGAGGGTGTAGTGTGAGAATACCTTTGGCCTTGTCATGCTGATTTAACAGTTCTCATGATGTCATTTCTTTCTGATATAGAAAACATTATTGACTCCTTGTCAAAAGCTGTGTCAGATTACCATGCATTTAAAGAACATATTGTCAAGGCTAGTAGGCCGTGTGTTTCAGACATGATGGTAGCTATCACTTGCTTAATCAGAATAACTAAAAAAGAAAAAATGTTTTGCTGCTGTAATGTCTCTTGTTTGATGCTCAAACCATATACGACTAGTTTTGTTTAGGAATCTTTAATTCCTAGTGAGGTTAATGTTTGTTAAAGGGAAAACAGAAAAAAAAATAATTTTTATCAAGAATTAATATAGCTAAAACATTTTAAAGGCAATTTAAAAGCCCTCAGAGATGAACTGCTGGCCTTCTTCAAATGTTTGCTAAAATGGATGAAGGTGACATTTCATTGGAAGTAAGAATGAAGAGAATGAAAGCTGGTAGCAGTTTCATATTGCAGACATAGTCTGTATTTATGCACAACTGAAGCAGAGCTGATTGATTAAATAACAGTATTTATCATAGAACACAGTGTGTAACCTCTGTTCGAAAACTGATGACTTCAGCAAACTGAGAGGTTTTTGTCTTGTTTTTGGATTCAGAATTTGATTTCTTCATAGTTAACTTCGTCTGATTTAATCTTGTTTTTTCCTTATGAAATTTCAGTTCAGCTGAAGAATCGCTTTGGTTTAACTTCCTATCCATGCACGTTCTAGATTAAAGTTTTAAAGATATTTATGCAGATTTGTGCTCCCTAAAAGGTGCAAAAAGCACATATATTTTAGATTTACCTTAGGGACTAGTAGATGTGCAAGATAATACTTTCAGAGGCTAATTACAGCTTGTTTGTCCTTTGGTCTATTTCCCTCTCTCCAGAATCTTACCCGGTAGTTACTAAGTTTACTTAGTAATACTAAGTAATAGTTGAGCTCAGAAAGGGTGCTGCATTTGTGCGGTGAAATTGTATGTATTTACCGATGAGTTCCACATCACTGGACGTTTGTCCTGTGTTTTTTTGCATTGCTCCGTATCAGATATCTTCAGATGGATATGGGTTAAATTTCGCACATAATGTTGGAATATTTTGAACTTCTGTATTGAAAGATATGAGAAGAATAAAAGTAAATTCTGTATTTTTTCATGAACTAGTTTATGCTTCATGGTAGTGAAAATTCTGAAAAGCTGTGTGCGTGTCTGTTCTTCAAAGGATTTCAAAACATTTTGCAGAGAAAAGCTAAGAATAGTTTTCAGATTGTATATTTTAAATAACTGTAAGATAGTTGAGGTTTTACTAGGATTTTACAATTGTATTAGATTTTGAAGGATTGGAATCTTGCATTTGTTTCCCAATGACTTGCAGGTTCTGGTGATATCTTACCTTGTGTGTGTGTTCTGATTTCTTTTCTCAAGCATTGAGTTTTAGGCAGAAAGCTTGAAAACTTAACTGAGCTTTGTGGTGATCTGAAGTTTTAGACTGAAAAGCAGTTTTTTACAATTGAAACAGCTTGTATAATAAAAATACTTATCTTGCATCTGTTGCAACAATAAAGTTATTTTTATCTTAATGCAATAGAATAAGATATTAAAGATTGATTTCATTGAGACAGAGGTGCAAATCTTGATGTTTTTGTAGTTGGAGGGTGTGGGCCTGTTCATTTTGACCTTTCAGAAAAGGATTTGTTGTTATTAAGTATAGAAACTTCTTTGGGATAGTCTAATCTGAACTTTCTAACCTGCTCTAGAATCTGAAGTCTTATTTTATAGATGGCTGAATAAATTATTTTTGAGATGACTCAAGATACAGAGAAAAAAGGAAATATGATACTCTAGCTTTTTAGTAACAGTTAACTTTAAAAGAACTAACTTAACTTATTTCCCAAAAGCTTGTAAAGGTATTTAACTTGAACAACTGATGCAAAGTAGATAATAGAGTATTCCTGTGAAAATATTTGACCCAAATCCTGCTGATCTGTGTGTAGATCTCCTCTTGAACATTCTAAGAACTTCTTACCTGGGTGTACTTCTCAAATTGTGTCTTTTCATATAAAACACTTCTCTCAAACCCTTTTGTCTTCCAACTTTTCTTTAAGGTTGTTGTATTAAGTTGAAGTTAGATACTTTATCAGATCAAAACAAACCCTCCAATGTAGTGTACTAAAAAGAAAACTAAATATACATGGGGCACCGCTAAAGGGTTGCGCATAGGTAAGTTATCCAAAAAGCTTATGCCTTCTGACAAAAGCGATGTGACTGAGTAGCTTTTTTTTTTTCCTATCTTTGTACAGTTTGTATCATGAACCATGAATAGCAGCAGCAGAAAATGTTTTCCTCTGGAAAACATCCAGGAGATACAGGTAACTTATGAAGTAACTGTAAAATTCTGAAATTAGGATTCCTTTATCATGTTTTCAAGTTACTACAAGAGAATCTGATTCAGTCAAAACAATATAGGAACACAAGAAAAGAGGAGACATTACTACTGGCTTAATCAATAGTTCAGAACAAGTCAAAAAAGAAGTCCATTTCACTAAACACAGTATTTCAGAAGTGCTTAATTACAGTTCATTTTTCTGTTATATTGAAAAAAAATGACTGACTTGAATCAACTTTAATATGCTTAATTTTCAAGGGGAAGTATGGCAAGTCAACAGTTAGAAATACAGCATTTAGAACTGAAGTGATGCTCCATGTAATGTTGAAAGATTGCGGTAAATTGTAGCTGAAGCAATTTCAGGTCTTCCGCTTTAGTATAAGCTCCTTATTTTCAGGCATTTCAAAAGATCTGTGTGCCAGTTTGGGGATGAAGTAGCATCTGACATCAAGATTAAAGCCAACAAAAAAAATAAGCTGTGGTTATGAGATTGCATGTATGTGTTTGTATTACTGTATGCTGGAGTGCTAATGTAGTGTTGAATTATGCCTACTGCAGATGAAAATGTGCATATATATTTAATTAAGACAACTGGAATAGAAATCAAAAGCAGATTGCTACTATGTGTATATCCATGGAGAGGAATGGGATTTGCTCTTAGAGTTACCAGAAGAGTACAAGTATAAATTATTTTTTGACATATCCTCTTTATGTTATTGTCTGCAGCTTGAGCATGTGATTGAGAAGTTCATACTCTAAATGTATCTCAAGTTTGTTGTGCAGACTTTGTGACATCAACATAGACTTTTGTGGAAGAACTACATGATCCACACCAGGATTGTACTCTGAGAACTTTCAACATTGATTGGCTGCAAGATACTAATTGCAGACATGATACATTACCTTGAAGCGAAGTCTGTAAGGGCCGTAGGGTAGATACATGCATTAAAGTGATCGAATCTATTAGAATGATCTATTACATAAAAAGAGGAAAAATTCTCTCTAAAACACTGGTGATGTTTTCCCTTAATACTGCACTTAGTGGTTTCCTTTCTGTCTTCCTGGCTTTGAGAGAAGTTCATGGAGAACAAACTTCAGTGCAGTAATTAGCACAGTGAGCTGCCTTTGGGCTGTAGCAAGTAAATTTATTTTAAAGAATAAATAGCAAGTTTGATCATCTTTGTGCTTACTCTTCTTATTATATGGACTTTTTTGCTGGGCTAGTTAAAGCTGTCACAGAATGCAATTGTTATTCTTAACAAAATGTTGTATTTCCGTTCAACCTCATCAGTTTTTGTTTGGAAGTATTCTGCCTCAGAATGGCTCAACTACCTGCAGAAGGTTCATTGTATATAAGGTTATTAGAGAATTTAAAAGAAGAGCCCTTAAAAAGAGGGAAGAAAATAGAATCTAAAGAACCATTAGAAGTGTTTTCACATTAGATATCATCCTGTGGTATTTGATGCCATTAACAGTTCTGGAAAAAGTTCTGGTTTTTTAATTTTATTTATTTTAAATTACGTGATTACTCGAATGTGTGTTAACATTGGCAGTAGGCTGGTAGTTGCTTAAACTTCTAAGATGCCATGAAAAGGACTGAAATTTCACAGACGTTGTGATTTGAGTTCATATTGGAATGTCAAAATTTTTGCATGTGTCTGTGAGTGGTAAGATAGGAATAAATGCTATGTTTTGTAACCACTTCAGAAATAGTGGTTTTCCAGAATTTGACTGAAAATGTAGTATTATATATTGAATTTATTATAAATTCATAATGAAATTCATAATGAAAAAAACATTTCTTTAGAAACATTTAATTGTGGTTTGATGTTGGTTATTCTGAAGATGGCTGAAGTAAGTTCTCTAACAAGAGAGACACTGAAGGGAGGAGCTGAAAATTTTAGAGATGGTGTTTCTGAAGCAGACTTCTTAAGTTACTTCTTTTTAATCATGCTAGTATATTCTTTTTAGCTCCCCTTATGACTATTTGTCTCCATTTAGTTTTAAGTTGTTGGCTGTGTGCGCTTTTACAGATTTCTCTTACAGAGATCATTGTTTGATGCCACTGAATATGCCACCACTTTCTCAAAGAGCTGTAGGTAATAGAGCTTGAACCTTGCATATGTTTAAGATTTCATCGAGTTCATACTGTATGTCACAGAAGCAGTTTCAAAATACTTTTGTGTACCAATGAATTCAGCAATAATGAATAAAAACTTAAGTACTTTTTAAAAAGTACTAGTTTATGGACTTTAATTGCTGTAGAGATAGTTAATTAGGATGTTCTCAGAGATCTTAAAGAGTTTGTGTTTGAGATTTATTTGGTACCAGAAGAGCCTCAATACCTACTTTGATGTGTGATAATAGAAACTTGGATTCCATCATTTCGTGTATTGAAAGGTCATGAAAGATGTTAGAAAACATGCTTAAAGAACACATTTGCAACCTACTGAAAGTAAATGTCTACCATTAGGATAGTAGGTTTAAAAATAAGCACTAAGAGCAAATGATAGACAGGCAAACTTACCTCTATTTTTTTTTCCCCAGAAGATAGTTTTTCTGTATTCTTTTCTTGTATATAAAAATATAAGCTTTTATAGTTAACTAATATAAGAGTTTTGATGCAAAAGATAGTTTGAATACGTTGTTTAATGTTTTTAATGTTGCTTATACCCTCTCAAAATGAGTCTTAAAAATTGCTCTTTGATTGCAACCTAGAGATACTGTGAATTCACAAAATGTATTTGAGTGTGAGTTTTTGATCAGAAAAGTTTTGGAGAGAGTTTGGGTTAGATTAGGTCTTTATTTGGCAGCAGTTAGGCTTAGCAAGGGATACTCACTAAAAAAGGAGCTTTCTGTAGAAATGATGGTATAATGACAAAGATAGAACTGAGAAAAGGTGTAATTTCTTTAATACCATTTGGTATCGTTGAAAAAATAAGTTGAGCTTTTGGATTCACAAACCCTTCTTCAGGCTTCAAATAAAAGCAGCAATTGCTAGCTTTATCTAAGTAGCTGCTGGCTGAAGTACTTAGAATTGATGTAGAGCAGCTGTTTCTTCTAACTTAGACCTGAAGAAGGGTTTTCTTGCCTCCTGTATTTTGTAGGACAAAAACTATAGGATTCTAAGTTCTAGACTGATGGTACTTGTGCTTCTCTCACTTTTTTAGCATGAATGATGGAGTTCATATCATCTGCTAGCAGAATGGAGACAATGAAATGCAAAAGTTTGTGTGTTTTTTTTTTCTTTTTTTCTGGTTGTTTTACTGTTAACAGGATTTATGTACAGAGTAGAGAAGAACTGGTCACCTTCCAAAAAGCATAAGTACTCTCCCGCTCTGAAACGGGAGTGGAAGAATGAAAATATATTTGACAATCCTGATGTAAAGTCTGATGGCTCTTACTTAATGCCAGTCAGGAAGCTGAAAATAAATTAGTTATTCTGATACTTTGAAGACCTCAGGACTATGTATCCCTGAAATGCTTCTTCCATCCTTTATCATTGCGTACCTATCAAGTGAGACTGCAGGTGTGTAGACCTGATACAGGTATGTTTCAAAGCTCAGTGTTGAATTAGGTCAGTGACTTTACAGCCTTTTGTCACCAGGTGTCAAGAAGGAAGAAGTAGGACAAGAATCAGTGGTAGAAGGGGTGGGGGTGGAAAAGACTGCAGATGAAATTCCTTTCCTCTCTGCCTGCATAGTCTTAATAGCGGACCACTGAGTCTGAGTTCTTCTGAGATGGCTGACACCATAATATTCTAAGGATTTTTTTTTTTATGTGTGTAATTGAATGTATGTTGTTGAAACACTGTCTGATCACACATTCACATAACCTAATGGTCTAAAATACTTCCTTAGTATGCCCATAGTGTCACTAGGATAGTAAAATGTGAAAACAAAGCTACAGAAAAGAATCAAAATGAAGAGACAAGTTTAGAAACAGGGTGAATAATAACACTTCATGTTGCTGTATCCTTATTCTTGTTTATTGGTAAAGTTAGATAATGTAGAATTATGAGGAGTTGAAAAACTGTTAATGTTAAGGCTCATAGATACTTCAGCTGTTACATCTGATAAATGGGTATCTTAAAGAAAACTAATAGACTAGTTATTTTTGGATTTATAGTAAAAAAAATAAATGTTGTGAAGTTTAAAATCTGTTAATTTTTCACAGGATTTCTATCATCATATGGAAAAAAGCAGCTAAAGCTTAAGAAATGCTGGAAGTTTAGTTTGATCTTTTTAGAGCTTCTAGATAAGTACTGCATTATAAAAGAAGGCTTTTGCTATTATTGTCTGGTTTAGATAAAATCAAGAAACTTCCAGTTGACAGTTTAAAAATATAATGTTGAAGCACTTTGCTCCAAATGCAAATATTCTAAGTAGGAGATTCTTTTACATAATTTTTGTCAGAAAAATTAATGAGAAAACCCTACATAATTGTGTAAGGTATTCATATAGTCATTTGTTCAAACACTTATAAATTGTCATGTTCAAAGAACTTTGCAAAGTTCTTAATAAATCAGAAGTTCTTGTAGGATTCAGTCTTAAAAATGTGTAGGCAGAAGTTGATCTTTTTGTGTTTGTTTCCCACTATGAAAGTAGAAGGAAGTTGCTTTAAAGTGGTGAATCTTTCAATCTCACCTTATACCACTTCTTCAGGAAAAAGTCAAATTGCAATTTAATCTTAAGGTGGTTTTGTACATTCTTCAAATATTGTAAAACTATATTAAATAACCATGGCTGTAAGGCACTGTTCATATTCAAGTATTTCTGTATTGTCCTACAACTTTAGTGGTGTCATACTTTAATTTTGTAAATGTCATAAAATACAAACACGAGATGCAGGCCACATAAACATTATTTACTATAAGCCATTGTATTGGGAACGTTGGCTGCTTCTAGTCATAGCAATTCCTTTAGTATCTCATTCTCCAAACTCAGGCTTTGGCTTTAGTTAGAATAGCAGTTTTGTCAGTGATACTGCTGTTCCCCTCCTCCCCTTGAATTGTCTTTTGTGCAGCTACATTGAAAACTTTACTTCCTGTTAGCTGTGGAGGCAGGATTACCTTAAATAATTCATGAAGCATTTTTTTAATGTTTACTGTCATGCTACTGAATAAATCCAGCAATTTTCTACATAATGGTATGAAATCACAAGCAGATGTGTGTGTCCCTTGGCTGATTCAAGTATGGTAGTAGTAAGCCAAGTTTCTATGTATTTTTTTCTAATGACATCATAACAATAACCAGAGGCATTAGATTCCAAAAATAACTAAAGGAAAAAAAAATAGCCCAATACAAATCTATTCACCATCTTGTCCTACTTAATGCATGTTACCCTGGTTTTGTTGCCTTGGTCAAACTGTTTTAACTGAACATGGAATACTCTGAGGAAGAACAACCTTTTACTGAGGTTGTCACTTAGCTAGCTCAAAACGATAGCCTTTAAAACTAGATATAGTTAAAAAGTTCATGCAGCCCTACTTGCTAAAAATGCTCGAGTGAAAGTTTTCCTTTCAGCTAAAATAAGGAACATGACGTGGCTATGAAAAATATTTAATGTCTTTTCTTTTTTTTCCCCTAAAAATGACTGGAAAAATAACTTGAAAGAGGGCTAACCCATAATGTTTTTGGAAAACAGGTGTGCTGTAAGCCGGAGATTGTAATTGAGCAATGTTTTTGTTCACAATGTGATTGAAAGCTACAGCTTTTATCAAAGAGTATGTCTTACTGCCTTCTCAGATATAGTATTTTGCAGTATGAATGCTGATATGTTTGGATAGCTTGTACTAAAATATATTTCAGTTAACTCCCATGAGCATCTCTGGCATTTTAAAATGTGACAAATTAAAATGCTGATAAATTATTTCTGTAATGAAGACTAATGAAAAAGAATTCAGATAGTTTTTTTCTTTATATTTGTTCACTTTGTGTACATCACTAATATGAAATACAGGTTTCACATTTTTAAACATAGAATTTATTTATACTGGGTAGTAAGCTTTCTAGAATATATCTACAAATTAAAATTATACATATAAAATAATATATACTCACCTTGCAATTCTACTTCTGTCTTTCTCTCTAGCATAACCTATATTTTCAACCAGTTAATGTAAATCACTTTATTTTCAAAAAAAAAAATATATATATATTATAATATATATATATTTATGTAAATGTGGCACCACTGAGTTCAAATAAAACTTCAGTTAAGTTTTTGAATCATCTTTTTGGTTGAATTGCTCTCTAGCTCTCCCATATTGTGTCTAACATTATAGCACAGGAGTGTAATGAAACTGTAAGTTTAATATTATAAATATCAATCAACTCTTCAAAGCATATGGCTGTTTGCTTTATGCTGAGCTAAAAGTTGTTTATTTTTAAGTGCAAAAATATTGTAATTCTAAGAGAGACTGGAATGACATGATCTGTTTACTTGTTCTTCAAACTAGTCTTAGAAATTTGCATTTTGGGCTTTTCACTCTAATCCCAGTATTCTTGCCTTTATTAATTTATTTTCATGATCTGTGTCATACCTTGTAATGTGTACCCTTGCAATCTACAGTGTAGACAACCATTCATAGTATTGTGTATGAGTATGTTCTGCCTTACCTGCAAATACATAATGCATAGGATTGTGCTTTCTCCACTTGTTTCAGCAGGCATTGGTATTCTCTGTATCTTTGTACCGTCTGTACAAGCAAAAAGCTTGAAGCAAATTTTTCATCTGTTGATTTGCTTTACTTTCAATAGCTGCGAGTTGATACTCCAGGAAAAACTACATTCCAAATCCTAGACTGTTTGGGGTGGGGAGAAAGGAGGAGATGGAATGTGTGTGTGTAATAGACTTTTTTTCTCTAATGGAAACTCTAGATTTTTTTTTCTTATGTGATGACTGACAGTTTCAAAAGACTATCAGTATAGCAGAGTTGCAGATGGAGGGAAAAGATGCATTAGAAAAGGTAGCATGAAGCCTTCCACGATAGAATATTGGAAAGGTTAAAGAATGTTCAAAAGCTATAGCAATTTTTTTATGTGCTTACATCACGTTTTGGTGAACATGATCCCTTAAATTGGGTAAGTGTGATCCCATGTTACTAATTCTTGAGCTTCTTTTGTTTTCACTGCAGATTCTTACAGCAAAAGGAAGCATTTGTTTAAGGGTGCAGAAAGAAGTGGAGAGAACTTCTAGAAGACTTAAGAACTGGAATCGTATTTGACACTGCCTACTGATAGTGTTGGAACTACGTTTATTCTTCCCTTTTGGGTGTGTGTGTGTGTGTTTCCCTTCCTCCCCCCACGAAGCTTGAAAAATGAGTGAGGAACAGCATGTTGCTATCCATGGTGCTGAACATAGTGCAGCGCTGAGGTTTTAGCTTCATTGACACTGAGGTCAAAGGCAAACCTCTTTTCTTTCTTTCTCACCCCCTCCCCCACCTTTACATCCTATTATGCAAAGCAAGTTCTCTTTAGGGGCCTAACTTCTTGCTACTTTTATAAACTCAATTGCTCAAACCTTTTGTGCAGTCATTGTGGAAAACTTTTATGTCAATTGCATTGTGCTCTATGAAGATACATGCAGAGAATTACTTATCTGAAAATAAGTACCATCACACTGACTTCCTGAAAGACTGGCAAAGTGACAAAAGAAATGAAAGAACTTCCTGAAAAAAAAAAGTCGTTTTTAATTTTCAGTTAGCAAATTAAGCAATGTTAGCAGATATTTTAATGAGCAGTAGCATTGGCAGAACTTTAAAGGACATGTTCAAATTATATTTCCTAAAGCTGGCTCAGGGAATATACAATGCTCGCCAGTTTCCTTGAGGATTGATGCTTGGTTTAAGTCGGTCCTGAAAGAGTTGTATTCTTGCTTTTTAAGAATTTTGAAGACTTGGAAACACAATTATCTTGTTATCAGATTTATCAGAGGTATATATGCTGTTTGTATGTATGCTGAATGTTGCTATAAGTATCTTAGAATTCAGAAGCCCTTAAAATTCTCAAGAAAAAAGGAAACATTGTCTCTACTACTAAAAAGCAGTTATTCTGATGGTTAATCAAAAACAGTGATACAGGTCTGTAAGATGACTATCTTTTTCGACCCCTTTTCTCTCCAGTTAGATGTTGCAGCTTTTATTTTGGGAAGCTTTGAACTTTATAATATTACTCTGCTGAGAGTAAATACATTAGTTTGTATATGGAACAGTTCTTGTGAAGATCATTGCTATAGTCTGTGTATGTGTGTGTGTTCTTTTTTGCTAGGTGCAGTCTAATGTTACCAGTTCAAACCAAAATCGGTTGCTCTAATCTGAGAACTTTCCTGGGCATCCTTATTTTATAGGGTCTGAATACCCACAAGCAGATGCAATACAGGCATACTAGCATAGATTTCTCTGGAACCTGAAAGACTCCAATCAAATATGCAAATACTGAAGAAATCTGTAAGAAAACACAGCTCTATGACCAAAACACAATTTGAATAATCCTTTGTCCTGTACTGTTTTCCTTGCAGTGATTTTAAGATCTAAACGTAGAATACATGTTAAATGTACTCTAGATAGATGAGGAGCAGATAAATGAGGGGGTTTTTTCTTTGGGGGGGGGCAGGGAGGGGATTTGTTGTTGTTGTTGTTTCCTCTTACCAAGAGGCAGAATTGGGGAATTTGTCTATCTGTCACTAAATCTTTTGTTGTTGCAGTATACTTCCCAAGATTTAACTGTCCTAATAAATTGCATAAAGCTTATTGTGCCACGGGTTCGTAATGGTTGCTTCTGACATAGCCTGATTGGTAGGTCTTAACGTCCTAGAACCGAAAGGGGTTTTGATCTGGCATTGGTGGGAATACTGCAATGCCTCTCTCAGTGTGAGGACACAGAGTTGCAAATGCCAGTATATGTTAGCCTAGTCTGTAACAGGAGGATGTAGTTGATTTAAGTTGTGTGCAAAATAAGTACTTAAGCTAATCCTGTCCATTAGAGGGTTATAGAAAAGCAATTTCTACAGGCCTGTTTTTATCATAATGGAATTTAAGAGAGCTATCCTTTTTGATAGACTCCTCTGCTGTGAAAATAAGCATGCTTGATGTCATTTAATTAGACTTTTTAATTCAAGTCACTAATTTATTGCATGACAGCTCAGAAAGGTTAACTCATAGTCAATCTTTTTTTGTACTGTTGTGTTTACCTTTTGTAAATGGTGGCTTACCTGCTATCTGGAAGCCCCAGTAGGCTGTAGCAGATTTTGAAATAGATTAATTTCCTGGTGGATACACCTTCACCTCAGTTTATACCTTCCTAATGATTCTTTTCTAAATAAAACTGTATTTTCTTTGGACAGTAACACTTTGAACAGTAGCTTGTGTAGCTTATTCTTAGATAATTTTTGTCTAGTCATAGGTAACTAGGAATGGGAGGAGGCTGTAGATGCTATGCAGATTCCACCTCTCAACACTTCATCCATAGGATACAGAGTGGGTATGGCTTAGAGGGCTGTAATGTTGGCAGCTCATTTTGCATCCTGCATTCTGAAGTATAGTTTAGTAATACTAGATGTGAATTTTTGGTGTAGGGAAGGTTAAAATTTCATAAGTAGCTTATATGACTTCTTTTTTGCACTGATGTTCACAAAGCACTGGTACTTTAGTTTTCCATTTTCACATAGCCTGAGAAACACAGAAGATCAAGTTTCTTTAGCTTGTTTTGGTTCTTGGCATATTTTTTGTTGTTATTTGATTCTTTTTTGTTTTTGTTTTTGTTTTTTTTTTTTTTTTTTTTTGAAATGGAGTAGAATAACTTATTTTCTGCAAAGGGATTTGTGTTTACTTAGTATACTGGTAATCAGTCTATTAGTTTTTGCTTATTTTTTAAATATCTCTCTTGAATTGGTCTTTTTTTAATGATACACTGGTATCACTAATGATCCAGTTTAAAGACATTTTAAGGAATTCTTCCATTCATTGTGTTCTAGTGTGTTTTGTGCCCTGGTTCTGTGATTGAAGAGTGTACAAAATATAGGATGTGTATTAGAAACTTCATAAAATGTTTGCACTTGTTAGCTCACCATAAGATTTTCATTAAGCTTCTATCTGTAAAAGATATTTCTAAAATGTAAGCAGCTTGGTTAGTAAACATTGGGCTTGATCATGTTTAATGTTTCTTATCATAAGCACTTTCATGGAAGAGAAACTATTGTTTTGGAAGCTGTATTGTACATAGTCTCTCTGAGCCTTAAACTCTAAGCAGAAAATAGTTGAAGTCCTCTTTAAGAGCAGACTAGAACGAGGGTGAGTGGCTGCCAAAAATATAAGGTAGGTATCAAAATTTTTTGTCCTTCTCAGAACCTTATCTGACTGTGCTAGGGGATGAGTAGTGTACTAATTGCTGGAGATTCTTATGTTACAGATATTAAAAATAAAGCTAAACAAAAATGCATAAAAGCATTTTGCTAGCTGTATTTGAAATGGAGCTTAGCTTCTGGGAAACTTAAAATTAGACATTTGTCTTTGCACTTTGTCATATGCCAGTGTGTGTTCTGTATGTATATGCTAGATAGACAGTAAGGTACATAAGCCAGAAAACTGGCTTAACTGTTTGACTTGGCGGGTTATGATCAGCAGCACAAATCCCATCTGGAGACCAGTCACTAGTGGTGTAGCACGGGGCTCAATACTGGGCCGATATTGTTTAACTGTGTCATTGATGACCTGGATGGTGGGACAGAGTGCACCCTTAGCACTTTGTCTGCAGACAATACAGAACTAGGAGGAGTGGCTGATATACTAGCATGTTGTGCTACTGTTTAGAGGGACCTTGACAAGCTGGAGAAATGGGCAGAGAGGAACCTCATCAAGTTCAACAAAGGAAAGTGCAGAGTTCTGCACGTGGGGAGGAATAACCACAGGCACCAGTAGAGGCTGGGGGCTGAGCTGCTGGAGAGCAGCTCTGCATCGAAGGACCTGGATATCTTGGTGGACATGAGCCAGTAATATGCTATCGCAGCAAAGAGAACCAACAGTACCCTGGGCTGCATTAGGAGGGGGCACTGTGAGCAGGTTGAGGAAGTGATCCTTCAGTTCTGCTCAGCACTGGTGAGACACACGGAGCTCTGTATCTAGTTCTGGGCTGCCCAGTACAAGAGAGACATGGACTTATAGGAGCAAGGGGCCATAAAGATGACTGAGAAATGCTCCAGTCTCTTATAGGAAGAGAGACTGAAAGAGCTAGGACTCTTCAGCCTGGAGAAGAGAAGACTCGGTGGAAAGAATCATAACAATGTCTATTAATACCAAAAGGGAGAGCATTTCTTTGTCCCTTTTTCACGTGGGCCCCTCAACATACAAACATAATATGGCTTTTTAGAGGGAGGTCTTCAGATTTAGCAATTGATTTTCCAACTGAAGGTTTTTCAGAGTTGTCTCTTGATTACATTTTTTTAAAAAGTTCACCTCAAAAATGCAACTTCAAAGAGTATTTGAGGTAAATGTCTTGTGGTATTCAGTGTCTTACTAATAACAATGCATGTAGAGGAATGAAATGTTACAGTGTAATCAGCAGTCCACTCTTAGAAATCAGCATTTGAAAGAATGTAGTCAGTAGTTGTGGACTGCTTCTCTGAAATACTGTTAAATTCTCCAAAGTTATTTTCCCATACTGTGTTTGTAAGGTATTAAGCAACAGAAAACTGTGTAGTAAAAACAGGCTTTTTCTGGATTTGAAAGTAGTTGATTTTATTTGTTAGGTCTTAATAATTGACCACTAATAATTGACTGCTAATAGGTCAATAAATTATAAATGAGTAAATATAACTGGCTTCTCCTTATTTAGTTAACAGATTTCCATCCACACCAAGGGGAAAAAATGAATCCAATATCCATTGTAACGAAGAGTGTGACTCTTCATCTCTCTGGTATATGATACATTTGTCTTTTAGTACTATATAAAATCAATTCATAACTTTGGAAGATTTTTGATGGTCTTTTGTTAATGTAGATTTAAATTTTTTGCTTGCTTCCCACTGTATAGGTGGGATAAGTCTCCTTGATGAGGGGGAGGGATGGGAGGAGGAGTAAACGAATTATCCAGATTAACAACTGGCTGCACTGCTGGTGTTTTCAACAGGGTTTAGGGTTTCTATGATCATGGAATATTGTTTGAAGATCAATGACTGGTGGGGAGAGATGGGATCCAGCTCACTAAGTGAGGCATGTTTGTCTTTGCCAACAGGTTGGCCAGCCTGGTAAAGAGGGCTTTGTAGCTGTACTACGTGATACTTGATGGGAATGGTCCGTGTTGTAACTTTTGTATCTGTACCACCTGCTACTTGGTGAGAATAGTCTAGTGCGGTAACCTTTTAGTGCCTGGAACAATACCGCTGTGTTATGCGGGATACAAATAAGTAACTAACAAGGTTGTGGAAATCTGTGAGAAAGAACAGCAGTTGGTCACATATAGATTCTGTGGCTTCCAGCCACAGAATCACCATGAGAAGCAGTCAACATGAAGGTCAGAAGCTGAAGAGTAGTGAAATAGCGACCCCCAAAGTCAAATGTGGTCCCCAAAATAAGTCTGCACGCGTGCACGGTATCATAGCCTGGTTATGCAACTGGGGCGGAGTTGGGCTAGACTCCCTGCACTTGTTGGCCCCAGGTGCTGGGACTCCCGCCTACCGCAAGTAATCATAAATGCCGGAGTTTTCCGAAGGAGGGAGAGGCTGCTACACAACAGAAGACCACGTTGCCTCCTCGAGGACGCCCGAAAAGATTGTGCCTGCCGACTCTCTTTCTCTCACCATGCAGACGATCGGGACAAGCATCGAGGTGGTCCTTCTCGAGATTAGCATCGGGTCAGTCTGTTTCTAAGTATCTACTAATAAACTGCTTGCTACTGAAGAGTGTTTGTGTGGTGTGAGTTTGTGCTGGCTTGCCAAACCGGATGTTTGGCCCCCGGGATCTAACTAGAACAGGCTTTAAACTAGGTAGGATGGGGAAGGGGAAAGTTATAGAGAGAGGGTAGTCAATAAAACACGACTCAAGGTGGGAAGCCTCCAGTGGGTGCATGCAGCTGAGGATGTGCATATGAGACATGGATGTGGGGGACCCCCTTGCACTCTTCCTGGGAAACCTGCATGGATGACCACCTCTCTGAAATGGCTGTACACCAACGCATGCAGCATGGGGAACAAACAGGAGGAGCTGGAGATCTGTGTGCGGTCGCAGGGCCATGATCTCATTGCAATCACAGAGACATAGCTCACATGACTGGAATGCTGCCATGGATGGATATGTGCTTTTTAGGAAAGACAGGCCAGGAAGGTGAGGTGATGGACTTGCTCTTTATGTGAGAAAGCAACTGGAATGTGTCGAGCTCTGCCTAGGGGTGGAGGAGGAGCAAGTCAAGAGCTTATGGGTAAGGGTTAAGGGCAGGCTAATATGAGTAATACTTGTGGATATTTACCACAGACCACTTGATCAGGAAGGCCTTCTACAGACAGCTGGAGGTAGCCTCATGGTCACAGGCCCCGGTTCCCATGGGGGACTTCAACCACCCTGACACCTGCTGGAAGGATTACACAGCTAGGCACAAACAGTCCAGGAGGCTCCTGCAGTGCATTGGTGATCACTTCTTGACACAGGTGGTGGAGGAGCCTACGAGGAAGAGTGTCCTGCTGGACCTTGTCGTTAGCAACAGAGAGGGACTGGTTAGAGATGTGAAGGTTGGGGGCTGCCTTGGATGCAGTGGTCATGAGATGGTGGAGTTCAGGATTCTGCGGAGAGGAAGGAAGGCAATAAGCAGGATTGCAACCCTGGACTTCAGGAGAGTGGACTTTGGGCTCTTCAGAGACCTACTTGGAGGAGTCCCATGGGTTAAGGCCCTAGAAGGAAGGTGGGTCCAGGAGAGGTGGCTAGTGCTCAAGCATCACTTCCTCCAAGCTCAAGAGCGGTGCATCCCTATGAGTGAGGAGTGCAGCAAAAGGGGCAGGAGACCTGCATGGATCAGCAAGGAGCTCCTGGCAAAACTCCCAACAGAAGAGGGAAGTACACAGAATGTGGAAAAGGGCACAGACCACTTGGAAGGAATGTAGGAACACTGTAAGAGTATGTGGGGATGCGATGAGGAAGGCTAAGGCCCATCTGGAATTAAGTGTGATAAGAGATGTCAAGGACAACAAGAAGGGCTTCTTCAAATACATCAGCAGCAAGAGGAAGAATGGGGAAAATGTGGGCCTGCTACTGAATGGGGAAGGGGCACTGGTGATGAAGGCTACAGCGAAGGCAGAATAATTGAATGCGTTCTTTGCTTCAGTCTTCACTGCAAAGGGCAGCCCTCAGGAATCACAGAGCCTGGAGACAAGGGAGAAAGTCTGGAGACAGGAAGACTTTTCTTTGGTCTGGATTGGGTTAGAGATCTTCTGGGAAAACTTGACATCCATAAATCCGACTAGTACTGAGAGAGCTGGTGGAAGTCATTGCTAGGCCACTCTCCATCATCTTTAGAAGGTCCTGGAGAACTGGAGAGCAGCCTGAGGACTGGAAGAAAGCCAGTGTCACTCCAGTCTTCAAAAAGGGCAAGAAGGAGGACCCAGGGAACTATAGGCCAGTCAGCCTCACCTCCATCCCTGGAAAGGTGATGGAGCAGCTCATCCTGGAGCTCCGTATCTTTCATCTATATCTCCAGGCATATGGATGAAAGGAAGGTGGTCAGGAGTAGTCAGCATTGATTCAGCAAGGGGAAATCCTGCTTAACCAACCTGATAGCCTTCTCTGATGGAATGACTGGCTGGGTAGGTGAGGAGAGAGCAGTGGACGTTGTGTACCTTGACTTCAGCAAGGCTTTTGACACTGTCTCCCAGAACATCCTCCTGGATAAGCTCAGGAAGTGTGGGTTAGACGAGTGGACAGTGAGGTGGATTGAGAACTGGCTGAAAGGCAGAGCTCAGAGGGTCGTCATCAGTGGCATGGAGTCTAGTTGGAGGCCTGAGGCTAGTGCCCCCAGGGCTCAGTGCTGGGTCCCATCCTGTTCAACTTTTTCATCAATGACCTGGATGAGGGGACAGAGTGCCTCCTCAGCAAGTTTGCTGATGATACCTAGCAGGGAGGAGCGGCTGACACACCAGGGGGCTGTGGTGCCATTCAGAGAGACCTGGACAGGCTGAAGATATGGCTGGGGAGGAACCTCCTGAGGTTCAACAAGGGCAAGTGCAGGGTCCTGCAGCTATGAAAAAATAACCCTAGGCACCAGTACAAGCTGGGGGCTGACCTGCTGGAGAGTAGCTCTGCAGAGAAGGACCTGGGAGTGGTGGTGGATGACAGATTGACCATGAGCCAGCAATGTGCCCTTGTGGCCAAGAAGGCCAGTGGTATCCTGTGGTGCGTTAGGAAGAGTGTTGCCAGCAGGTGGAGGGAGGTGATCCTGCCCATCTACTCAGGCCTGGTGAGGCCCTGGGGAGCCCATCTGGAGTGCCATGTCTAGTTCTGGGCTCCCCAGGACAAGAGAGACATGGAGCTACTGAGGAAGATTCCAGCGTAGGGCTACGAAGATGATCAGAGGGCTGGAGCATCTACCCTATGAGGAACATCTGTGAGAGCTGGGCCTGTTTAGCCTGGGGGAGAGAAGACTGAGGGGGGATCTTATCAATGTGTACAAGTACCTGAAGGGAGGGTGTCAAGGGGACGGGGACAAACTCTTTTAAACGGTGCCAAGCGACAGGATAAGAGGCAATGGGCAGAAATTGAAGCACAGGAAGTTCCGCCTGAGCGTGAGGGGGAATTTCTTCCCTGAGAGAGTGACAGAGCACTGGGACAGGTTGCCCAGAGAGGTTGTGTAGTCTCCTTCTGTGGAGATCTTCAAGGCCTGCCTGGATGCAAGCCTGTGCCATGTGCTCTAGGTGACCCTGCTTGAGCAGGGAGGTTGAACTAGATGATCTCCAGAGGTCCCTTCCAACTTTACTGATTCTGTTATTCTGTGACTCTGAGGTGTGACTTGTCTCTGGAAAAGCCATGTCATTTGTTTTTCTGTAAATCTATTTTCTTCTTGTGTCTAGTAACTCAATATTTATTTGCTAGACCCATCAATAGGAAGTACAAGTTAGGCTTGTTGGTTTGTCTGTTCCCAGTCATTAATAGGTGATGCATCAGCAGTTCCTTGCTTGCCCTGTAGATTTGTTGTAGTTCATGTTATAGGTGTGCAGCACTAACTAATAAAGTCTGGTGGATATAGCACCAGTACTCAGCAGTTAAACTGGGAATTTTGTGCTCTGGTATGGGTGTCTACATATTAAGTCTAAAAACTAAGGTTTACTGGAGACATAAGATTGATGTTTGTGTATGAAATGTAATAACTGTTTTTTTCAAAGGTGTCAGTCCTGTTTTCATATAAATTTAAAGAGAATAAACCGCATACATTTTTGTATTTGTGTTTGTATTTCTGTGCTAAAAAATATATTTGGCACCTAATAACGTGAATTATGCATTTTTAATCAGAAAGACATTCTGTCATCACAAAATTGGTAGCAGGAGCAGATGACCCAGCTACAGCCAATCATGCAAGAGTATAACATCTGGTTTGGAGTCAAAATTTTTTCTCGGCCAAATAGCTGAAAGACTTTTGTTTGACTAAAAACAGTGTTGAACACTGATTGTTGTTTGTATTCCATATGTCGCAAGACATCAAAGCTAATACCACAACAAACTTTTATTGTCACATACAATATCACTAAACATTCCAGTACTCAGTTATTGGCATTAAGAAAGTCATTGTTACTTTTTATTCTGTTGTAGTTCTTTGGAGCTAGACACTGTATTGCAATAGGGTCTCATTAATAAAGTTTTTTATTGTTATTACTGTTATCTTTTTGGGGGGCTGTTATTTTATTGATTTTTACTATTTTGTATAATGAGTGTTAAGACCTTTAGCTGGCAATCTCATGATGATATTCTTGGAAAAACTATTAGTCCAGAGGTAGACACAGAATAACATGCTAAAAGAAAAATCTAATAAAGTACAATTTACTATCTTTTCTGTCATTTTCTATACATTTGTCTGTATAATGGATTTAGAGTGAGTAGGAGAAAATTAATTGCTCAGATGAACAGTTTGTGCTTGTTCATAATATGTATTTGTACTGAAAAAGCTACTACTATTTTAAAAATTAAATATGCTTGGGAAATGGCTCATGTGTTTCAAAAAATTGAGAGCACAAGATATGTTTTATTTGTGCATTTCCAACTTTTGCGAGCTTACTGCCTTTGAATTTTTAGAAACTTATTTTAGCAAGTATGGAACTTTTAAATGTATTAGTTTGCTCAAAAGTGTTTCAGTCTCTGCTCTCATTTGGTGGAAATGCTGTTAGGTTGTGTATGCTTCAGTTAGTACAGATTTTTCCTATGTTTCTATGTTAATATAGAGCATCAAATTCTCACAGAAAAAATCTGATGTTGCTCTTCCATCATTTAAGAAAATTTAGATTTATAATATAGATAGTGCTGAAATTAAGGCTACTTAGGACCTCTAATTCAGACTTTTTTCTTTTTGTACGTTATGATACAGTCTTCAGTTGCATGCATTTTATTTTATTGTTCTTACATTTTCCAAAAGACACCACTGTTCTCCCTTCAGGGAGTGGATGGTGCATTTTGAATATGTAGATGTTCAGTGTGTTTAGTGTGGAGTACATGGATGATAAAGTTAGGACAATATCTTCTGAATCTGATGTTGAATATAGGCTTAGTTTTCACTTGGATTTTTCTGTGGTGGTCCCACTGCCAATTTGTAATACCCTTGAAAATACTGTTTGTTTGTGTATTTATTTTCTCTAGATTATAATGCTGCATAACTTGAAACTGGAACACTGCATGAAGCGAGGAAGAACATTATGATACTTCTGTGCATAATGGCAGGAGGCAAAAATTATAAATGTAAGATAGCTTTAATTTGCAAGGGCCTTCAGCAGGCACCTCAGCATTTTTAGTGTTTTGTTTTCAGATCAGAGCTCTTACTAATATTAGCTGCAATTCTTTATATATTCTATGTTGCCTGGATTCTGGCTGTATCGAATATAGTACTGAGGAAATGAGGAATATAATAGCTAATGGGAAAGTGATCTTGGTTCTGTGTCAGGTCATGAAGAAAAGCCAGCGTTCTGTGGTAGCTTTGAATTGTGAAGTCACCTCTTTCACCTAAAGCCTTCTAACTTGAGTGACTAATGAGGGAGAAATCAAACAAGTGTCATAGACTCGCTAAGGACAAAAAGCCCAAATAAGGTTTCTGCTTTATGCTGCAGGAATCTGCGGTCCTGTGGAGTAGTAGTGTATGATAGCATCCAAGAAGATTGTTCTGTTTTGTGCAGGAAGGGGTGAAGCATTGTGCAGAGAAATGAGGCATTTCCCAAGTTTTGAGCACTCTGTGGTGTAACAAATGTAACTCATATTTTCAGTTCTAACAGACTAATCAAGAAACCAGATAGTTATTTTCTTCCATTTACAATGCTGCACTTAAAGCCCTAATTAGATTATTAATACAAACTTCCTCATAGTACTGTTTAAATTGTTATACATGATTTTCCTTACATCTACCCCTTTTCTATTGTTGCGTTCGTGCTTTCAGCATACCTCTGGGTCCGAAGGCCAGCAGTTCTACTAAAGAAGGGGGAGGGGCCATGACACATAAGGGTCCTGAAGTTTTCACTGGGAGGAATATGATGTTGATAGCTGGGGTTTCTTCCTTCTCAGTGTTTGATCTATTTTGAATTATTTTTATACGTTTTCTTCTAAAGCCTGCTTGTTATTTCTTCCAGTGATTCCCGGCTAAAGTTGACCTGCTGTACCAGTTTGAAAAGTTACTCAATAGCCTCCTGTGGCCCAAATTAATGTAAAAGGCTAATCTTTATCACTAAGTGGCTACATGGAGACTTTTGCTGTGTATACTACTCAAAGCTATACTAAAACAAATTAGATAACAGCCACCTGACCACTGGACAGTTGTTATCTGAACTAGCAGAAGCTAATATATGTGCAGGTCAACAACACAAGTTGTGAGACTCTGTATTGTCAGGTCAATGCAAGGCCTGTGGCTTTTTTCCAGTCATGGCAAAATCACTTACTGAGCTACCTAGTTGCTATCACATTCAAATATTGACAAATAACTGTGACTGTGGGTCACTGGATAGTAGGAAGTCTCCTTCCCTGTGTCAAGATTAAGTGCCACCTTCAGGAGCTGAAGAGTTTGAGATCAGATTCAGCTCTTGATTCTCTAGTAACTGAACATACTGCTGGGTGACTTGAGGTTTTTTGGTATAGGTGAACTGTGAGTAGAAAATGAAAGCTGCCTTCTAAAACTGAGATTGTCCTGCAGCTGATCTCCTTTGCCTTATTGCTTTTGTGGGAGCCTAGTCCTTTTCCTGTAGGGCAGATCTGGTGCCTGAATCTCTATTTGTAATTCTGTTCTTGAGATCTCTCACATACACAGTTTCTGAAAAGCTCTAGAGAAAAATGAGATGAGTGAAAGCAGATATTTTCTTGGCCTTTCTGAGGAAACTTCTTTGTTTCTGCCTCAGACTCCAGACCTGCTCTTAAAAGATTTGGATCAGCATTTGAATGTGAACCTTAGCAGCCTGTGCTTTGTAGGTTAGATTCTAGTTGGTTTTCAAATTAAAATGTACCCGCTTCTCTCTAGTAAGAGCTCTTACAATTGGTGACAGAAAGAAATGAGTTAGTAGAACCTAGAGACAAATAAGACAAGTTTTTCTAGTGTTGTATGGTCAAGTTCCTTCTGTCCTGTATTATTTCCTTAGTTTCAAGTATAGAGACATCTCTGCTGCTTGTTGAATGCTGGCTGTTAGTTTTCTTTCCCAATATCCACTATTAAAAGACAATTGTCTTCTCAACCAGCTACTTTGAGATTGCTTGGGGACATAGGTAAGGCTTTTTCTGTGTTACAGGTCCTGTTCTCTTTTGGGGTATTTAGAGTCTAAGCTATATGACTGCCATTTCATCTTAAGAAATACGGTGTTACTGATGTCTGTCATCTCTCCTGTGACAGTGAAAAAGATGCAAGCCCTTGTAAGACTGATCCACATCAAACAGTTATCCTCCAGGTCCTCCAAGTTCGCTCTTAGCACGATTGTATTTAACCCTGAATTTAAAAACTTCGGTATTCTATGCATCAAGCATGCTCTGTGTTTTCTTTAGACTAAGCTACTAGGAGAAAATGATGACTGGAAATACAGGAGAGAATTCTAGAGGGCAGTTTGTTGTATCATAGAGTAGATTGTATCAGGGGCTGCTCTCAGTGTGTAAGATGTAGCAAAGAAGTACCCTATGGGTTCTTGGGCAAGTGATGGTGGCAGTCTTGAAGACTGACTCCAGCTTTCAGTAAAGCAGTGATCTAGGGCTGTAGGTACAGCTTTTGCAAATAGTACACCATTGCAGAGACTATCTGCTCTGTCAAGTGTTGCAAACACAGATGTCCAATCATTATGCACCTTACAGCTAAGACACTGTTCCAGGTGATGTGTAGTAATTAAGGATTTACTTGTATAATGTCACTGGTAGAAGTAAAATACAGTAAAGACAATAATTAAGAAATACTTCAAAGTGTGTGTGCTTAGGAACAACTTCATAAACCCATTTCTCCCTACCTGTCTAGGATTTTACGAAGCGGCAGATTTTTTTCCCGTTAAAAAGAACTAATGTAGTCAGGTTCATTCTGCCCTATATACCTCAAGTCTGTGGTGATGGCATAGGTCCAAGGTTAAGCCAGGAGCGTGAGTCAGCAAGTCAGGGTGAGGATGGTAGCCAGAGGCAGGCACAGACCACAGTGATGAGACTCGTCTGAGGTCAAGCCAGAGGGTCAGAGGTCCATACCCGCCACTAGAGGGCAGCGTATAGTCCACTGCCTATACAGCGGCTTAGGCATGGCTGCGATGCCACTGTAGTTGAAGTGGGGCCGAGTGCTGGAGTCTCTGCTTAAAAGAAGCTCTGAAGGGAAGGGAGAGGGGGAGGGCAACCATGGCTGAGGCCTTCCTACAGCGCTGCCTGGCAGCCTCTCTCTGCTCTCTCCCATCAGAAGGGGAGCAGCTTGCAGCTGCACTGCCTCTAAGTTGGTCTTGAGCCCGAGCAGCCAAACCTCCAGGAGGGGGGATGCTCCTGGGCCTCTTGCACGTTTCTGGTTTTGAGTGTGTGCACATATAGTACCATTTTCTGTGACTATTTACACAACATTATCCAGTTATGGATAAATTCTGTTTCATTTTTTTCTCTCTCTTTTTTTTTATTTCCTTTCTTCTTGTCTCTTACAGAACTTAGTTTAGAAAGAAAAAAAGGTGATATCTGATCAGTGTTACTTAATCTGTTAGCTGTAGCATACTTGGTCATGGAATGGGTATAACAAAGATCAAATACAAAGTATTTTTCCTATAGTGTTTCTAAAACATGGGGCTGGAGAGTTCCACTGTATGTTACAAGTTTGCTGGGGTATTTGATGGTCTTAAAAACCAGAAAAGAAAGTTGGAAGAAATTTTATTCCTATTTTTCTTTCTGTAATGTTTTTTGAAAAAATGTATGACTATTGTGTGTTTTTCCTTCTTCTGAGGAGTCTTTAATTCATTATTCTTTTTCTTGATTTTTTCAGTAAAATGCTGTCATTTAATAACTGTGCTAATCAGTAAGTGCTGATTCTTTCTCAGATCTGTGCAATATTTTGAGCATGGCATTTGACCTTATGTTCTGCAAATACTCATTATAACCACCTAATCCTAAGTGTGGTATTTCTTGATAATCCTTTCTTTAAACTACATCCTCTATTCATATGTAAAATACTGCATGTACATTCTTAACAAAAAACACCACCAAGAAAAACCCCTCAGTTCTCCAAGGTCTTGTGCTATGAACGGAGTAGGCAGACATTTAACAGAGGAACTAACCTTTGGGATACAATGTTTGAGACTTTCTTCTTTCATTTAAATAATGTGTACACATGTTAGAGAAAAATTAATTAGAATGATATTAAAATAACAAATTTCTTGAATTTCTTGAAATTTCATCCTCCTACTATATGAAGAGGAATAAGACTTTTTTCCCTTTAAATCTGATACTATTTCAGAACTCTGATTTTCTATATTTAAAAAAAGTTTGTTTTTTTTTTTTTCCACTGGTGATGGAGTGGTGGGTATTTGATTTCAAACAATAATGTTCAGAATATAATGTCTAGACTCATAAAACCCAGAACATAATGCTTGTTATATTACAAAGACAAAATCTTAAATGTACTTTTTCACTTCTGAAGACTGTGTTTTGAGCCTTGAGTTGACTGAACTCTTGAACTGTAGGCATCTTTTCCAGTCCAGAAGGTTCCTGTGCTTGGTGCTCAGAGAGCTGCATTGAGCCCAGTATTTTCTGGCCTTCTGACCAAATCAAGACAATCCTTCCTGTTACCTAGTTGAATGTTAGTTGAGACTGATGCAGGTTCTGTCCTCACAGAAAACACAGGTAGTTTTTTTCCCCTGAATTCCTTGAACTCTTTCTTGCTTTGTCTTTTTGATGGTTTTAGTTCTTTTTTAGGATATACGAAATATATTATCAGAAGACTTTTTCTTTTTTCTTTCTTTCTTTCTTTCTCATCCCCACCCCATGTGTTTTATAGCTCTGCTGGCTGTAGTATATCTGAGAAGTGTGTGGATTTACTGGAGTTCTTAGAGCACAAAATACTGTATTAAACATTTAACCACTTTATTAAACCACCTAGTTTATTCACCGAGATAGGTATATGCATACATTTGTATCTATACATCAGTGAGAATACTTACTACTTAAAACAAAGTGCAACCTACCTACCATGTTCTGGTGCAATGGTGCAATTGAAACATCCTGAAGGGTATATCTGGCTTATTTAAAACTTTTATTGAATTCTGGGCAGGTTTGCTGGTTTCACAGCCTTCCTGAGCTGTTTAGCTGTCTGTGCTCTCCAGATAGCTTGCTAGCCTGCCAGCTGCCTTCCTGTTTGACTGGCTGACTAGCTGGAAAATTGGCAGATTTGTTTAACTAGGGACCTCAAATCTTAAAGAGATCCACATACACAGGCTGCCTACCAGATAAACTATTGAAAAACTAGATTGTATTTGGGCAAGCAGCAGGCTATAGACCAGGGCAACCAGTGTTGATGTTTAAGTGTTTCTAAGATGAAATATTTAAGAATAATTAGCCTTTAGAAAGGAGGAATTCAAGATTTGGACTTTGTTCCAACTAGATTTCATGTTCACTTGTAATATGTACTCTGTATGTTATGCTCTGACAGAAAAAAAATGTTACTTTTAGGTTTCTTAAGTCTTTTGAGCAGATACCTGTTTTTTTTTTTCAGAATTATTGAATGTGCTTTCCCCCCCCACCCCCCCCGGTGGTATTAACAACACCAGCAACTTTTATTTGCAGCAGTTTGTTGCATATAAATGCAAAACTTTCATTAGCGAAATAATAGATTTAAAAAGCATAAAAATCCCATTCCTCAAAATATTTAAAAGCTATTGTAATTATTAATACAGAGTTTGTGCAGTCACATTCATAAGACTATTTAGTGCCTTATATCATAAAAACATGCTAAATTGTCAAAATGACATTCTTAATGCCTTTTTTTTGGTTTAGTAGAAAAACAATGCCTTTACTTAATATAACATTGTTTCATATTTGTAGGTAATATATGCTTTGAACACTAAAAATGATGAGCATGAAGCTGCTATCCAAGCCCTCAAGGATGCTCATGAAGAAGAAATTCAGCAAATTCTTGCAGAAACCAGAGAGAAGATCTTGCAGTATAAAAGTAAAGTTGCAGAAGAAATGGATCTTAAGAGAAAGATCCAGGTTTTAGAAGAGTCACTGGAAGATCATAAAAAGATGAAACATCAGGCCTTGACGGAATTTGAAGCCTATAAGGATAGAGTTGAAGACATGCAGCTTTGTGCAGAAGCTCAGCATGTCCAACGTGTAGTGACTATGTCAAGAGAAGTAGAAGAGATTAGAAAGAAATTTGAGGAAAGATTACGGAGTTTCATACAGTTGCAAGTGCAGTATGAGAAGGATAAGCGCTCAGCTCTGGAAGACTTGAGGGCTGCACATAGACTTGAGATTCAAGAGCTTCTGAAGACTCAGCAGAGTCAGAATGCTACGTTAAGTAAGGGGCAAGAAAAGCTAGAGGAACTGCATAGACTGGAGCTGGAAGACTTAAACAGTAAAGTTGAAGAGTTAAGACTAGAAAGAAAAAAACTCATTGAGGACTATGAAGGCAAACTCAGCAAAGCTCAGTCCTTTTATGAACATGAACTTGATTCTCTGAAAAGATCTCAGCTTTTTACAGCTGAAAGCCTGCATGCTTGTAAAGAAAAAGAAGTGGAGCTAAGAAAAGAGTTTCAGAACCAAGAAAGTATTCTACGGAAGAACCTGGGAAAACTTAAAACTGAATTGCAAATGGTCCAAGATGAAGCTGCCAGTCTACGGGAAAAATGTCAGAAACTTCAGGTAGCTCTTGGTACAGCAGAAAACAATGTACAGGTGAGATTGATATGTTATTTCCAAGACTCACTGTGGGTTTTTTTTTCCCTGTACCTTTAAAGGCTGGCTTTCTGAAAGGCTGATAGCGCCAACTGATTTTAGCGTGTGAACTTTAATCTTCTGTCACTTCTACTTGGTTATCATCCACTTTTTAGTTACTTAGTTGGGCAATTCTTTGGTATGCTCAGACTGAATTAACACTTCTTTGTATTCCATTGGAATCTAGAAGCTCCTACCTCCTTGCTTAGCGAAAGTCTCCTTCTGTTGAGCTAAATACGAATGGAACTTAGTTGTTCCAGTCTTACTGTCCAATCTGCAGTCAGTAGAATACTCCATGTTGCTAACTGGGTAACAGCCAAAAAATGCTGAGAAACACCTTTGCATCAAGTCTCCACATTAATTCATCTCAAAAAAGGAGAGAAAAAGAAAAAAAAAGATTTGAGGGGAATGAGGTTGTTGGTGACAGGTACCATTTGAGATGTTGTACTGGTTAAATCAAACACTTGATAGAGAAGCTGAGAAACTGCTTATCTAAACTGGACAGTTTATTGCAGAAATGTTCACACAAGTGGAACTGAGTACAGTGAATATTCTGATTTTAATGTTTGCCTGGCCTACCAGATCGGTTATTTCATCTTGTTGCTGCAGTTTTATTTGTGGAGGTCATTAGTGGCTGCTTTGCTAAAACAGGATTGGTTTTGTTAAGAAAAGTAAATCTGTGGAAGGCCAAAAAAAAAAAAAAAAAAAAACCCACTTTGTGAATGTTATAACCTATAACCTTATTTTTAATACAAACCTTAATTTAAGGTTTCACAAGCAATAATTGAGACCCTGTGCACATTTTTGATATTATGTTCACATTGGTTTTGATATTAAAGTTTCAAGGTAAGTCCTGTCCCAGAAATGCAAAGACTGGACTTATTTTTCTGGCCATTAAAAAAAAAGTACTGTGTATACTGGGCCTGAGGAAAAAGATTCTGTGAAATACTGTTTGCTTTTTGGTAGCTTTTTTGAGGACTCAAGAGCAATAATCTCTGTAGAGGAGCTTAAGTATCTGATAATCTTACAAACCAGAGAGGACAAGAGTCTTTTGTACTTGTAATAGCTCTCAAATGACAAAGCTAGAAGTGCAATAATTATGATGGCTATAGAAATTTTGGAAATATCTGGTGCTTTATTGCATAGTGCTGAGATGGACCATCAGCTTTTCTCATTTACAGTCTGATTCCAGCTCACCTTCTGGACTATTCTGTCATCTTCTTGTGCATAGATTAGAGGCTATAGGGAAAGAAGACAGCTGCCTTTGATATATCAGATGTTGAATTTAGATGCTCTTTTTCCAACTTTCGAAGGACAAGTCCTTTTCCAACTCTAAATAATTAAGTAAGCAGAACTCTTGCCTTTCAGTTGACTGCATTGAGGAGGTGAGTTTCTAGGATGCTGCAGGGAAGAAGAGGAATCCTACTGTATCTCAAACGTTCCTGCAGTGAAGGCTGCTCTTGGCTCTAAAAAGGAAGAGTCTAGTCTAATAGTATTCACAGCAGAATATAAAGTGAGGTCCTACTCTAACCTAGATGAGTTGGTAAAAGAAGTACTATCACCATTTTTGGTGCCCATGTTATATTATACTTCCTTTGCAGTGTTCCCCCAAGCCCCCTTTTTTTGCTTTAGTTTCTGGAATGACCATTTGCTATTCCTGTAGCTTGAATGATGAGCGGTCTAGTTTTCCTTTTCAAAGAACGCATTCTTTTTTCCCTTCCTGGATGGCTGGAAATACATTATCATTATGCCACCACAGAGTAGTGGTACAGGTGACTTAAATTATGAATATGTTCTTATGTAATTGCATAGCCTCATATAATGCATCTTCATGTGAAGCTTGATTCGTGCTAGTAGTAAAAACAGCTGCAATTAAGGACAACAAATACTGCTGTCCTTTTTCAGGACAGCAATGTGCTTTTCAATGTAAGGCATTCTGAGAAATCAGATACTACATTTCTCAAATTATTCCGCAAAATCTATGGACCTGTGTTACCTTTTTTATATTGTCACACTTTTTTCACACTCTTCATGAATGCATCTTTATCTTGCCATATATCCAGTATGTTATAATGTTTCAGCAGTATTTTTGGAAAAATACAAAATATAAAATGAATACTATGGTAATTTTATGAAGTTTCAGTTTGTGTATAAATAAAATTGGTTTGCTCAAAGGTCTGTTTTGTACATTTTAACTTAATGTTCATTGAACTTAAAACATGATTCTGTATAATGTTAACAAGCGTTATATTATGCTTCTTTAGGTTCTTCAAAAACAACTAGATGATGTGAAGGAGGAGGAGATATCATTGTTAAGCAAACACAAAGAAGTGGAAAGTGAGCTAGCAGCTGCTAGGGAACGCTTACAGCAGCAGGCCACTGATCTTGTTCTCAAAGCCAGTATGTATGTCAGTAACTTAATCTGGAAATGAGCTTTCGTGTATTAATTCACAAAATTACTAGTGTCTCCTTCTGTTGTTAACCTTGTGCAGATTTGGAGTGCCTAAGAAGTGTTTAAGACTGTGCATAGAAGTTTTGAACAAGTTCTTTAACTGTCTTGATACTGCATGCACTGTATTTAAGATTCTTTTTTGTGTGCTTATTTGTACAAGTGTTCTACTTTAGATGCCCTGTGCATATCACATTCTCAGTCCTGGGAATTTCAATACTTTAACTCTACTTAAGGGTACAGGATGCTTCTGCCCTACTTCTGTTTGTTCTCTACATTCCCATTATTTAGATTGAAACATGTGCTTCCTCTTTCTCTGTCCTCTTTCAGCTGCCTTTTTGCTTGAAGGAAGAGCTTTATTTCTCTGCTTAGAATGCATTTTTTTCCTTTACACAAAAATGTAAATATACACTTTATATAAAAAGTATAAAATACTTTACAGAGTATTTTGAAATACTTTCAGCTCACCAGTTAATAAGTTGTTGGGGTTTTCTTTATAGCTAGTTTCTTGACTTCTGTATGCTTGCTGGCATGTGGGAAAGCATAAGAAATGATATAAAACTTGGTTGAAGACTTCTTTTTATTTAATTTTTTCTTCTATCTCATTGGCATTGTCTGTCTAGCAAACTAAACAGTGGTAGGACTTGGGCTATATGGTAGGACTTGGGCTATATGTGAGAACTAAGTAAACTATATTGTAGCAGGTCTGTAGACTTAAAATAGTCCTTCCACCCTGTTCAGCTAGACTTCTCACAGAAATAACTGATTATTTTTTCAGAAGCTAACACAAGCCAGGGACTCTTCCCAAAAGTCAGTTTGGATGAGGTCACCTTTCTTTGAAGGCTGGAATGTTTCCAGACTGTTCCGGTTGGCCTCAGGGCCAGAAAATACTCCCTGGCATTAACTTGCTAATATTAATGTAGTTTACTGTCATAGATGGCAGCCCTTAAACTGTGTATGTGAAGGTAGCATGTCTCAAGGCTTTATTTCTGTCACTCAAATAATAAAGCAGTCCCTACAGATGAACTGAGCATGTCTGCTGCCTGGAAGAGCTTCATGCTTAGAAACAGTGGAATATATGAGCTAGCTAAGGTAAGGACTAGGAATAGTCTATGCTGTGTGTTTAGGTAATACAGAGGGTAAGTCGGGATCGAAGACTTCAAGTCCTACTGGATGCAAATAGCTAAAAGTAAGGTCTTTCCTGTGAAGAGAACTCATCGGGGATCTCTGGTGTTAGTCTGATCTTCCTATAAACTAACATCTGAGTCACTCATTGTACACTTTCCAGCTGAGATCCTCTGAAAAAACTGTTTTCATCCACTCCTTCACCCCTCCTGTTTCTTTTCCTAGGCAGGAACATAGGAATTACTCGGCACTTTGCCCCATATTTAGGGGAAATGAACTTAAGTATCCAGTCCATTCTCCAGTATTACTAGTGGCATAGAGTTAGCCAAACTATCAGACCAGTACTGGTCTCCTCTTGCATTGATCTCGCTAGCTATACCAGAAATTCGATGTGGTCATGCTGTTGCTGACCTGTCAGTGACTGTCAGTGGTCCATCTTTGCTTTACAGCACCTCATTGCGCAGCAGGAGCCCTGCTTTTAGTAGTGTCACCAAGCCATTATTTGTCGAGGGAGGTGATCCTGCCCCTCTACTCAGCCCTGGTGAGGCCTCATCTTGAGTCCTGTGTCCAGTTATGGGCCCTCCAGGACAAGAGAGGCCTGGAACTACTGGAGAGAGTCCAGCGTAGGGCTACGAAGATGATCAGAGGGCTGGAGCATCTGCCCTATGAGGAACGGCTGTGAGAGCTGGGCCTGTTGAGCGTGGGGAAGAGAAGACTGAGGGGGGATCTTATCAATGTGTACAAGTACCTGAAGGGAGGGTGTCAAGGGGACGGGGCCAAACTCTTTTCAGTTGTCCCCTGTGACAGGACAAGAGGCAATGGGCAGAAATTGAAGCACAGGAAGTTTCGCCTGACCGTGAGGGGGAATTTCTTCCCTGTGAGAGTGACGGAGCCCTGGACCAGGTTGCCCAGAGAGGTTGTGGAGTCTCCTTCTGTGGAGATCTTCAAGGCCCGCCTGGATGCAAGCTTGTGCCATGTGCTCTAGGTGACTGTGCTTGAGCAGGGAGGTTGGACTAGATGATCTCCAGAGGTCCCTTCCAGCCTTACTGATTCTGTGATTCAATGGAGATAATCAGTTACTTGCTTGTTTAGAAACTGCTTCTGACATCAGCTCACACCTAGGAGTCAAAAAGCCTATCCCAAAGAACTGTAGGAATCAAACTTATTAGTGAAAGAAAAAGATTACTGAAAGGTTAAAACATTGTCCTTTACTGCATTGCATGGCATGCACTATGCCTGTTATAAGAAGCTAATGTATTTTTTTGTATTCATCTTGATTTCAAACTTGAAAGGGAATTGCTGTGTTTCCTGACCTCTGTGCACCGTATGAGCAATGAGAGGCCTATGTAGTATGTTCGTATTGCTAAGACAAAAGCTCTAGATTAGTGTGTATATGTGCTTACAATAAAACACACGCATGCATAATACTTCACGAGAAACTTCAGATTCTTATATGGCTATTCTCCTTATTCTGTACTTAAAATCGGGATTGTGGGAAAATGTGTGTATGTATATATATGTGTGTGTGTGTGTATATATATATAAACTCTCCTGAAGTGGTCATTTTTGAAATGTTAAGGAAGTTAGATCTATTACTTATCAAAAGCTTTTTTTTTCCTCTTCAATTTTTAATTTTCCCAAAGACAACAATAAAACGATTCTTGGAGTTCTTCAGGGCTAAATAGAATTGGAGAGATGCATTGTTTATGAAAATATAAGTAATTTTGAAGTATTTTTAGTGGCAAAATTCAAAACCTGTTCTGACAATTGCATCTAGCCATGTTTTTAATAGACTTTGTAGTAAGAATTAAGTGATATTTAGTCAAAATGCACTTTTCTATTAAGTTGACTTGAGATGAAAATCTTTTCTAGAAATCATTTCCTCTGTGAAACTATTTAACAAAACAGTGTGAATGGATAGTAGATGGACTCCATGCTTTCAACCTGAGTGTCAGAATGGTGTCTTCTATCTCACTTCTAAAGTACTGACTGTGTTTATTACCTATTAAAGTTTTCGAGTGTTAATGTCTGTCTTGCTCCCATGTTTCCAGAGCTACTTTAATTGCTCTTTTCAGGACTATTGCACTGGATGCATCAGTTATACACCTCTGTTTGAACTTTCCTCATAGCAGCTCTTGTAGAAATATTTTTGAATATTCTACTATTCTTCACATCAAAATATCTACAGATAATGGAGGCTAAAAAGGTTTCCTCTTTGGCACTTTCCTTGTTTTAACTCTAGATGGAAATGAATCAGGAGCCAGAGTGGTTCTGTCTTGTGAGAAACACTGACACAAAGTTCATTTCCTTAGTTTTTTCTAACTTTTTTTTTTTTTTTAAAAAAAGTCCTTTTATTTAAACTCATGTCTTCTGTTGCTTTGAAGTTGCAGGCTGTAATAAAATGGAGAGGGAGGGAAAGTAACTCCTAGGAGCTGTGACTACAACAGTAAACTTGCTCTGAATAAATAATACTGATTCAGATAGATCTTCTCTAATTCTTATGACTGCTTTCTTTATGTGAAACATTTAAGGATCTCCTCTGTACGATCCTTAAAAGTCTGTTTAACCACCACATTAATTTATAACATGTTAGTTTGTAAAAGGCATGTTTCAAAGATGCATCTAATCAAAGATCTGCTGTTTCTGAAAGGGCTAATGTCTGTTTCAATGTGGAACACCAGTTGAGCTAAGGCCCGTATTTTGTCTTTCAGTTAAGCCAACCTAACAACAATTGTATACTCTTTTCCAAAGAAGGCCTCTATGCCTTCTTAAATATTCACAAAACTTCAGTAGTTTCGCTGTGCTAGTTACCTTAGTAGGATTCTTTTCCAGAATTCATATATAAATTAAGCAAAGTGAGGCAAAAATTTCAGAAGTCATGAACTTTTTTTTTTTTTTTTTTTTTTTTTTTTTTTAACACCAGAGATAATAACAATGAAGGATGTATTATTACATTGTCTGGTTTGGTAGGTTTTTATATGATGATACTACAAGTAAGCTTCTATCCTACAGGGATTTATATCATACTTTCATGCAGGGATGAGTTCTTCAAAATAGGTTATGCTGCTCATATTCTTGCCTACCTCTACTTTCTCTTGGAGACCAATTTGCAGCTTTGAACAGGAAAAAATAAATAAATAAATAAAAAACACTAAAGGAGTCTCAGCACCAAGCCCTCTACTATTTCTGGATATTTTAGAGTAAAACTAAAAAAGAAAGAAGAAGAGAGGAAGGTAAGCATCTCACTGAAGATGATGGAGATCCATATGAAAGCTTCTACTAAGGCTATATTTCCAGAAATGCCTGAAGTATTAGTGTGTACTTTGTTTCACATAACTTCAATTACATGAGACAAATGCTGTGAGGTTTAAAGAGTTGTTTTGTTTTTAGGTCACATTGGGATGCTTCAGGCTACTCAAATGACTCAAGAAGTTACAATCAGAGATTTGGAATCAGAAAAGTCTAGACTGAAAGAAAAACTATCCCAACTGGAAGAGGAAAGAAACTTACTACAAAGCAAAACACAGAGCCTGGATGAGCGACAAAGGCAGCAGATTTTGGCACTGGAGAAGGTTAAACAACTTACTGACTTTAAATGAGTAAAAATAGAAGACTTAGAATTCTAAGTGGAAATTTGAATGTGTTTTAAGTCTGAAGTAACTAGAGTAGGAACAGTAGTAATATGTTCCAAGTGTACCTCATGTAGCATCACAGAATGACTAATATAAATTGAGTATGGTAGGTCTGGTGTTAACTGTTTCAATTGAAGGGAAGGCTGAGGGAAGACAAGGTAGATGTTACTGAAACTATTTGCAGCATCTTTTAAACGATTTCACTCAAATTATGATGTGCTTAGATATCTAGTCTCTGAAGTGTCTCAGTAGGAAGAAAGATGAAATGGTCAAAGAAAAACGAAAAAGCAATATTTTGAAAATGCACTGAATATGTTTGAACTGAAATTTTCAGCAGGTTTAGTACCTGTTGGCTATTACCACAGAGTAAATAGAGCAAGATATATTTTAATAATAGATCTAATATCTAATGCACAGATATACTGAAGCTACTTTTCTGGTTGTTGAATGATTTAGATAAATCGGGCAAACACTCCTCACTATATTTTACATCTACAAATATTAACTCTTGTATATATTATCAGTAAACTTTCTCTGTTTTTTTCCTCTTATAGGAATGGAGTTTGGATCTTTTACCTTTTATTAGAAATAATTTAGATCTGAGATAAAAGGTTAAAAATTATTTTGCCTGTTTTTTATAGAAAGTAAATGAAGCAAGGGAGACGCAACGGGAATATTATGAGAAGGAACTGGTGAAATTGCAGGCAAGGTTAGAAGGAGAGGCTACTCAGTTAAAGGAGGCTCATTCTAAGACCTTAGAAGAACTGGCATGGAAACACCATACTGCAATTGAGGCTGCTCACACTAATGCTAACAAGGATAAGAAGAAACTACAGATGGTAGGTCTTTTTTCTTGAATAGTAAAATATGTTCTGGAAAGAAAATGGTAAAATTTGAACCTTGTGCTGGATCGTTTTTGTTGTATGGCAAGTTTCAGTTGGACCTATATGCAACTTTGAGCCTTTCTGAAGACGCTGTAAGACTTACTCTATTTAAATTCAGTAATGGTTGAGGGGAAAAAAAGAACATTTGTACTCTTATTTGCTGGCATAGAGAGAAGAGATTATTAAACTCAGTACAGCTTCCTTTGCAGTGAAGACTACTACTTTTGAGCTTAGTAGGTATTTTTTTTTTCAGTCTTTGTAACCCATATTCAGGATGGTGGTTTTGTAGCTCAAGGTCAATTCTGCTGAAGGAGCTGAAAGATTATGTTACTCTAATATTTATTTAAAATTTTCATAAACAATTCAGAAGTTCAGAAAGGTAGTATCTTAGTACTTTCTGCATATTCAGGAGGAAGCAACAGCTGTACATAGTTGCATAGTTTTACAATACAAGTTATGTATCAATGATAAATCTACCTTTAAAGGGAATCCTGAAAATGGTAGGCCAGCTTTGTGAAGCAAGAAAGCCTTTTCTTTGTTGTGATACATGAGAGGACTAATTTTGGAATATTGTTTCTTATTCTGATTGTGTATACATTATACACAAAATCTGCTGCATACAGTAGATACAGGATAAGTACTAATTGTTTAATTCATGCTTTTGCTATGCTCCTCTGGTGGGTAGCCTCTTGGAATATACCAAGAAATGTAGTAATAGCCAGTGATGAGCCAGTAATAGCCATCTTAGACTTTTTTTTAATTTTTATTTATTATAGTGTTGCTTTTTAAAAAATTTATTTGGAATAAATCATGAGAGTTTTTAATGTCTTTCAAGAATAAAAATAGCTCTCAGAGAAAATAATAGAAAAATCAGATGCATGCATTTTGTGTGTGTGAGACTTTTAGTGTACTTGGTACAATAAGCCTCCCTTTAAGGGTTTCTGGGAATATTTTTCTTTCAGCTCTCAGCCAATACATTCTTAGGATAAAATGGGCAGTTAATGTCACAAGTAGTGCCCTATTCTCTCTCTCTCTTTCAACTTCTATTTTGTGCAATTAAGCTACTTTGTTAGCTTTAGTATCCTTTCTTTCTGAAGGACCGCAAGCTTCCACCTACTCCCAGTTTGATCTGCAGTTAGCCGTTTCAGAGGGTTTTTTCGTGACTCTTTCTGTTGCAGTAAATTGTAAAGATCCGTTGACTTGCTCAGGCGTTGCAAAAAGTCTTGCTTCTGGAACTGAGCATGTACTACTTTATTCCACTTTTTACAGGAAGTGTTACGTATTTGGATTTAGATGAAGTATGTATCATACAAGTTTCAACTTCCTACCTGGAAGTTCCAAACCATTTCAGAACAATAATATGAAATATTTTGTTTGCAAAATATAACATGGGAACTTTGATATTGCGTACTGTGGTTTTTTTCTCCTCAAAAATATTAAACTAAACTTCAGTGAAAGTTTAAATGTTTTGCAAACTTCTGTTGATATCTGTGGAAGTACTTTTTCTTACAGAAATAGTTTGTTGAGGTTTCAACCTCAATTTATTTAGCTCTTCCAATAAAATCCCTTATGGTATCCCATAGGTGAAGAATGGTGCTCTGTGCACACTTTTCAGTGACAATGTTCTGTTGATTCATTTAAGCTTCTTGATCCTATCTTTTCTTTCAACCGAGCGGTGTGCATTACCTGTTCAATAGTACAGTGCTAGTGAGGAAGTGACTTTCCTCTTGCCTAGAAAAATAAGCATACATTTAACATAAGGTCTTAGTTCCTAGGAAGGAGATAAAGTTCAGTTTTGTTTTAACAAGAAGAACTCTTGTTTATTTTGTACAATATTTATTGTATATTGTATTTATTACAAACTCTTGGTGCATATTTCTTCCCAGACTTTGTAATTCTAGAGCTCCTTTTTCTTGAGTTATTCCTACCACAGTCAATTTGTGATTGGCTGCAATGTCTGAAAAAATGCAGTTTACAGAAGAAGAAGGGAGAAAAAAAAAAAAAAAAAAAACAGCCCTCTCCACCTTCAAATACACACACATGCGCAGACAAAGCCAAACCCCTCATGTTACCCTCATGTACTGTCTACAGAGACCTTGGAATCTTGAAAGATGCTTCTTCAAAGTCACTGGAGCCTAAGTCAGGACTGTATTTTATTAAATGAATTGTGTAAATCCTGTGTAACCAGAGCTTTTTATGGTTGCCAATAAGAAACATTTCATCTATGGTATTTATGGTAGTCATTTCACAGTCATTATTAAAGACCAGAAAAAATATATAGTACTAAGAAAATCTAGAAGTTTCTCTGTCTAAAAAAACATTATGCTCAGGCAGCTTCCGCCTTTGAGCTTTTTACTTTGATGCATGACATCTGTATTTTTTCTTCTTGAGCTTTCATAAAAGCAATATAAAGTTACTTTAACAACTTGATTAGAGTTTTAAAAATTAAATGCATGAACAGAAAAGGAAAGAAAAGCATGATAGTTGTTCAGAACTTTACTTTGTCTTCATGTTGGTCCAAAGTTCTCAGTCTTTACTCTTTTACAAAAGAAAACTTATATGTAGAAACATATGTTGTAGGTTCAGTAAACAAATACTTATCTATAGAAAAAATATTTTTAACTGTAATAATTTAGTTTTCCATCCTTCCTTAAGAAAGGTGAAATGAATTATTCATAGTAAAATGTGCAAGTAATTCTCTGTGCTACTCCAAGCAGTACTGATTAGTGTAAATTGGTCCTGAAGTATGGGGAACTCAAATGAATAGAAAATTCCTATTTGTGTGGTCTTGAGCACTAGCTTTAACTTTTGAAATCTTATTAGTGAGTTCTACACATCAGGGAGCATTGAGGAAAAATCTAGAATGGGTCAGAGAGCAAGAGAATAACCTCATTAAGTACTGAAACTGCTCTCACTCTGAGGGTTTTCCATTTGAAGAAAGTCAAATGCAGAAGAAGCAGTGTCCCTTGTACTTAACAAAATATTCACCACTGAACCATTTCTTTGTCATCAAGTTTTGAAGTAAAAACTTACCCCTTCTTTTTAGTCCAATAAAAATCTTTTGCTTATTTGTAATATCTTTTTACTGCCTGAAAAGCAGATTGTCTTCCAGTTGAGGTAGTTCATATTTCAAATTGGTTGAACATGGTGTTTATAAATACGTGTTTAATTTGGTCTTGTACAGCAACAGGAAGAAATCTGCTAGTGTAAATTATTGATATGAAATGTAAGGCATGAACATTAAGTGGATACAAAAGTAAAAAGTGTGATAAACGCATTATGAAAAAAGGATGGTCCAGGTTAAAGTTTTACTTTCTTGTTCTGGTGTGGAGTAATTATCTGTATAGAACCTTCCAATGTACTTTTAATTCAAGTATTTGAACATTATGGGAATAATATCATTGGAATATGAACAGATACAGTACCACTTTGAGGTTACAGGAAACTTTCATTTTTACAAGTGTTATTTAACTAATGGCAGCTCTTATTAGAATCATGATCAGTGTAGAAATAATTCACAGTATTTTACAGTATTCTATTTGTTACATGTCTCAAGTAGACTTGCTCTGTGTTACATATATTTGAGATATGCAGCAGAGGAAACTGCAGTTCTGTTGACTCCCATTCTATAGATCTGTGCAGCTTATAATTTGTAAGCAAGAGCTGAGCAAGCTGAAGGTGTTAGAACGGTCATAACCAAGAAGGCTGTGGAATCATAGAACCATAGAATGGTAAGGTTGGAAGGGACCTCTGGAGATCATCTAGTCCAACCCTCAGCATAGCCCATACAGGGATTGAACCCATGACCTTAGCATTAGCAGCACCATGCTCTAACCAACTGAGCTAAACCTGCCCTGACAAGAACATCATATTTATGACACAAGAGAATTATGCATGCTGCTTTGGATTTTATGTGGGTTTGATTTCAGTCCTACTTGCTATTACATAAGTACTGAAAAGAAGAATTTTAAGCTTATACTCTAGATCAGCTTCCCAAACTGTGATTGCATACCAGTAGTGATAGACTTATTGAAGTGAAGTAAGTGGAAGTTCCTTGAATAGCTGAATGTGTCAGACATCCAGCATGGACCTGTTAAAGCTGATGATGATCCTCCTGTTACTCAGACTAAGGTTGGCAACCCTTGTTGAAGTTCACTGAAATTAGGAGAATCTTTCCAGGGTCCAGTGAGCCTTGGATCAAGCACTTGATATTGACCACTAGGGACCCGATGGAAGGAAATGTCCATGACAAGCTTAGTCATAGATAGCTGAACTCCAGGCTAAAGATATTTTTCTTGTTATATTGTTGTTCTGTTAAAATATTTTTGCTCTAGACACTGATGGCTTAGAGAAAGTAATTTACTCCCTGCCACTGTTGTCCTCTGTAATTAATTCCAATGGTTTTCAGTACATAGGCAAAAAGAAAGACTATACTTGATGGAAATATTTTATGTTTTTCAGGTGGATTATTGCAACAGTGATGTTTTTATCAATTTACTTAGTTAATTGTGTTCTGACTACCTTACAATTTTTGTTTATTTGAGATGTTGAAAGCAATTTAGAGAATAAAAGAAAGGAGATCATAAAATATTTGTTCTTAAGTCATAAAGTCAGTTGAAATAGGAGACCTCTCTATAAATGTGACAAAAGTGAAGTATGATCCCAGTAAGGGAAAAGATAATGTTACTGAGTTCTGGATTTTTCCATTTTCTGATGATCAGTGTAGTCTATCTCTTCTGTCATCCCTAGGACTTGTTGTGTTGTTTGGGTAATTCGAGAAACAGGCTGTGTCAAATGCTGAGAAGAGTTGAACATAATATGAGGAAGAATCATGGTGTAAGGACCTGTGGGACAGAGGACATGAGAATTTATTGAGAATGGAAGACTAGGAAGGGCATCTGGGGTTTGGGAACCTTTGGAAAGACTGGGACGTGAAGAGAATTCTAAAAGATGAGGAGAACCAGTCTCACTGTGAAGAAATGGCTTTAATATCTCTTAGCTTCATTTTTTCCGTCTATAAAATGAGCTGTAAAAATGACATCTGTTCATAGGTGGATTATGAAAATAGTGGCTAATAATTTTTCATTACTGCACAGCTGTACTGACAAGTGTCATAAAAGAACCAATTATTCAGCAGTCAGAATAGGGTTTGAATAACACCAGTGAAATTTTCTGTTCTGTAGATTTCACAGTGAGAGCAAGTAGAAATTGAGCAAGTGTCACTTAATCAGCATCATTTGTCCTGTGCAGTGAATGATCTGGGTCATCTTTGGTCCCTTCACGGGAGCAACTTCTACTACACACAAAAAGATTGTGCAGGGAAGACATATGCAACGCGGAAGTATTTATTACCTATTGCACACAACAATAGCTAGAACTAATGAGCTACTAGGCTTAATGTGCCCACCACTCCCAGTGAAACAGCTGATGAATCTTTACTGGCCAGGCAATTGTTAATCAGCTGAGGCAGGGTTGGTCTCGGTTGCTCCTTGGAAAGGGCTGGTCTTCAATGACACTTGAATTGCTGTCTTCCAGTTCTGTTTTTCCTCATGAATTCTTGAGCTGTTAACTCTTTCTGTCTCAGCAGTCTTACAACAGATACAGCTGCAGACACTGGTATTTTGCATGGCTCTAGTCTGCGTACTGTCTCATAGCCATTTCTCAGACATTATTGATTTCTCAGAAGTCTGAGCCAAGGACTAGAAAGATGCACTGAATCAAAGCTAGGCCTTGCATTGCACTTGGATTTCTAGGAAGAAGTTAATAAAGCTGCATAGAAACGTAGAAATCTTTCATTACCTAGCTCGGGAGTACCTTACTTGCAACCTTCTTTAAAGGTAACTTTGTGGTGTAATACATTTTAGAATATATTCCACTAAAATATGTAATAATGCTCTTAAATATTTAACATGAAACACACGGAAAGGTTATGTGAAATAAAGCATTTTTGCATGAGCAATTTCTATTCTGAGTATTAATAAATTGAAGCTGAGACAAAAATTTATGATTTTCTTAAGGGGAAAAAAACAACAAAGATGTATACAACACAGGCTTATGTAAACGAAGTGTAATTTACTCAATAAAATTCTTTTCAGAATCTTGATTAATTTTACTCCACAGAAATTGAGAAAAACAGAGATGTTATCTGATTCTTTCATCATAGCTGAACTTACAGATAGAATCCAAAAAAAGCAACGGTCTATATAAACTGTGTAAGCTTTACAATATTCTTTTTTTCTTTTAGTTTATAGTAACAGCATAGAAAACTTCCCAAAGCTCAATATGGATTTTAAGTTCTACTGTTTTATTTGGGAATTATATTAAAATGTAGGTGTATAAAGGCTGGAAGAGAAGCATATAATCAGTCTAATTTTTTAAGAAATGAAGGCTTTTCAGTTTGAGTTGACAGAATGCACAAATGTAAAAAGATATATTTTTAATGTTTTTTGCTAATTCAGTGCAAAGTGAAGCTAGTGATAGAGAAAGAAGTCCTATATGTCTTTATTTCATGATTAATCAAGGATGTTAAATTAGAAAATAAACTAAGACCTCTAATGTAATATGAAATAATTGTTTGTATTATAACACTTTAAGAAAAGGACATTTTTTTCTTAAAGTCAGACATGTTATTTATGTCAAAAAGAAAAATTTTTGTGTGGTACACCTGTAGTATATGATGACCTTATGGGCAGGTATTTGATGTTTCTTCCGTTTTTCTTATTTCTGAAGGAGTTGGAGCAGCAGTTTGAGAAGGAAAAACTCCACATGGAGGAGGATAAGAGTCAACTTCGACAGCAGTTGGAAAACCTGCGGGAAGAGCTGACAACCAAGCTGACTTCAGCTAATCAGGAGGCAAGAATTAACTTGATCAGCTAACAGTCATGTGCATTAGACCACATTTAGTCACTGGTGTTCTCATACTCTATTCATGTTTAGAGTCCAATGCTAAGCTAGGCTTATGCTGTTCAGCCTGTTTAGGGGCGTTATGTCTGTGTTTAAAGTGAAATATCCTTCAGATACGGTAAGCTAGTGGACTACTACTGAGCAGTGATTTTTGTCTCTTACAATGAAGCAAAAGAGATTCAAGTAGAAAGGAAGCTGTGTCAGTCTTGCTTATTTTAACTACTTATTTTCATATTAAGTACTCAGATCTCTACACACAAAATATTTCAAGAGACAGAAAAATTAATCTGTATGATAAACACATACTTGTTCATTATTAACATATTGTAAATTCTAGCTAGCTTCCTATCTTGCAGATGGTCTTCAAATATTTACAACAAAAGTTTTCTGTGTATCAATATATTGATGTATGCAGCCTAATTTAATTTTACTCTCAGTATAGTTTTATTTTTGAATACATAATTAGACAAATTGAGTTCAGTCTTTCACTTGGCTGTAATGTACTTGTTTTTAAACTAGTCTCGGCAAAATGATTAATGAATGAATACCCTAAAAACATAAGCTGTTGATATCAAAGGCACCAGATAGAATAATGCAGCTTGAGGATATCACTCAGTTTTCAGGGCAGTTTGAGTTTTTCATTTTTCATGTAGGAATTCTCATTCAGATAATAGTATATTTCATAGGAAATTACAGATTATTGTTGCATATACTCCGTTACGTTATGGACGAGTGCTTAGGATTTAATCTTATCCTGAGATTGATTAATGTACAAAGGCAAAGACCTAGACTTCCACAGGAACTTGATATCCTACTAGCTGCTATTTTTTGATGCCTTACCCCTGCCATCTACCCTTCTCCTGTTTTGTTTCTCCAGCCCATATATTTAAATAGTTTTTACTTTCCTGATGTTCACTCTAATATTTTTTGAGAAATGGAGAGCTATTTGGTATTTGATCTTTAAATGGGCTAATTCACAGGCAGCTAGCAATCTGAAGACAACAAAGAATGTATCCTAGCACCAGCTTTTTATCCAAACACTGGTGTCTGAGCTGTGTGAATATTTTTGGCAGATTAGAGTTTATGCCTTTCAAAATGGTGGTTCTTATAATTTTAATTGCATACAACATGTTTTCTTCCAATAAAACTAAAGGTAACTTCAAAACTTTTACATAACCTAGTTGTTGCAAAGTACTTCAAATATAGGTTGGACTTTTATGTAAAATACTTTAATCTGAATCTTTGTTTGAATTTATAATATTAGAGTTTCATTTTCTAATTCGTGATCATTAAGTGATACAAAAAGAGAAGGAGCTATGCAACGAAAATAAGTAGTTTAGGATGGAATTAGAAATCTCTAGAAGAAAATGAAACTACAGTGATTTTTGGCTGCCATTAGAAATAATTATATAAATGATACTTTCTGTGTGTGTATGTGTGTTGTAGGTGTGTCGTCTACAAGATCTAGTGAGAAAAAGTGAACAAGGCCTTGGTACTGCAGAAGGACATATTTCCAGTCTTCAAGAAGCTCAGGAGATACTCCAAAAAGAACTAGAGTTAACTAGAGCAAGACTGCGCGAAACTACAGATTCATTGTATAGTGTTGAGGTAACCATAATATTAGAGAATAAATTACGCAAACTACTATCATAGTGATTTTGCTCTTGTTTTCAGAATGGCAAGAAGTGTTACAATGTACCTTTCATAAAGGGAGTTTCATGTGGCTTCACTAAAAAGAGACATTTACCTTTTCATTTTCCAGTAGAGGTCAAAAACCTGAAAAAATATTTTTTTCTGTTTTTTTAAAAAACATATTTGTTATTAAATAGTTATAGCTACAAATACATCTCTGATTAATAAAAACTTTAACTGCCAAAATGCAGTGTGTCTCTACAAAATATATCCAGAATCAGATTTTTCAGAAGCATGACAGATTTTCGTGAGAATGCAGAAATGATGTATTACACCAGTGCTATTCCAGGCAGTTTCATGTCTTTGTGCGGAACGGAAGTTCTTATTAACTCTAGAATCCGCTGAAAACTTTTTTATGTAGACTTAACACAGACTTTCATCCAGAAAGTTAGAACACTTCATACAAATGAAAAAAAATCATTTGTCTAAGCATAGATACATATTGCCATTTTAGATGCATTTAGATGCAATTGCCGTATTGAATGGCCTCCAGCTTTTGTTCCAGGAAGGTGCAAGTCCTGTTATTTGCCAGCCCTGTGTGTTGTCTTGGATATCTGAGATATATTTAGGCATAAATATGAATTTTTCCCATGCTTAATGGGAAAAATTAATTATGCTGCTTAATAATCAAAAATTAGTTCCCATTTCCAGTAAGGAAATAGGGAAAAATGTAGTTTATCTAGCAGAATTTAAACTGTAGTGCATTGTGTATATTTTCCCATGCTTAGGCTCAAAGAATGGAAGGTGTAAAGCTTCTGCACACATAGGACAAATCCCAGAACTGATTATTTAAAATTCATAAATAAACCTGTAAAAGCAGAGTTTTGGGGGGGAATGGGGAAATTTGACATTCTGAACTCTAGAATACTGTGGCTGCCATTGCCTACACTATACCTCACCAAAATCCTGTGAGAATGGGGTATAGTATTTCATTGTAAGTCTTTGTTTTTATTAAATTTTTAAAAAGAAAAACAATGACAGGAATGTAAAGTTCTAGAGCTGCTAGTTAATCTGCCAGTGGCTGATCAACTTTAAGACTAAGTATAACCTTTTTTTTTTTCTTTTCTCAAAACAAAATGCACGCTTATAAGATCACATCAAATATTTGAAATACAGCATCAAAAATTCAAGAAGAATATCCTTAAATCTGTTACTGTGCTGGTGTTGTTTTATTAATAAAAATAGCTTAGAGCAGGATGTTGCAGTATATGTACTTTTTTTTTTCCCCCAAAAAAGTGATAGTCAGGTAGGCACACTGTTACAGTTTATAGCTTCCCCTGTATTTTTTATAATTTCAGTGAACTTTCACAGGAATTGCTAGATTGTTCTCTTTTCAACTATTATAACACCTAAATATTCATATAGAGCAGATTAGTGACAATGGCAGTTATTTTAGCAGATTTTAAAATATATATGGGAAAAAAAGCCTACAAAGACTCTCTCACTTGAAAAGCTCTAATTAAATATAGATGCTGGTCATGTTTGCATTTCATGAATAAAGCAAGCACCACTGACATTACATATTCTTGTAATTCTGAATTTTGGGTAGTACCTAGTTTCATTTTAATACTGTAAAATTTAAACAGAAATTGATATATGAATTCTACAGCTTTTTCTTTTTCAGACTAAAATTGTATTTCTTTCAGGCTTGTACAATCAATAAATTGACAGAAAATATATGAATTTTTGTATATAATCAAATAGCTCAAGATTTGAATTTTACATACTCGGTATTCACAGGTCAAAACAAATAAATTCAAAAAAAAAAAAAAAAACCCAACTCTTGACTGGACAAGCAACCTGCAACCAAGCAACCTGCTCTAAATCTGAAGTTAATTCTGTGTTAAACACGTCTTCAAGATCTCTAGAGGTTCTTTCCAACCTAAATTATTGTGTGATTCAGTGTAATGGTATTTGCAATGATTACTTCCAAAATAACTGCTGGAAACTTCCTTTTTATAGGAATGCAGAATTATATTCTCAGAATTGTATCAAGTAAGAAATATCAGCAGAATTAAAGGTATTAGCAGATATAATTATGAATTACACAGTGAAATTTACAGTTCAAGGTTTTGTAAGTCAACTGTAACTGACATTTTGTTATAAATGCATTCATTTAAAGTTTGAAATACTTTTTTGCTGCTGATCAGTCTCTATTGTGAAGTTTGTGTTTGCAGGGAGAACTAGATCAGGAGAGACAACAACATGAGGTAATGATTGCTGCCATGAGAGAAGAGGAGAAGTTCAAAGTTGACAGAATGGCCCGTGACTTGGAAATCAAATGGACAGAAAATCTTCGGCAAGTGTTAAATTTTGTCTCTTATTCTTTCAAAAAGAAAGCAAATATACAAATATTATAGCAAGTGAAATGTAAATCAAAGATTTTGTAGCTGTCTGAGCTTTTCAAACTACTACTCAGTTTCTTATTTATATTTTTCATTTCTTATACATGGTCAAGATATTACGTATACAAGCTTATTTTAAATATATATATATATAAGGTATTTTAATTATTTGACCTTTACTTTTAGACAGGAATGTAATAAGCTTCGTGAAGAGCTGAGGCTTCAACACGAAGAGGATAAAAAGGCAGCTATGACTCAATTATTACAGCTGAAAGAACGTGAAAAAAATGCAGCCAGGGATGGATGGCAAAAAAAAGTTGAGGACCTTTTAGACCAGGTAACTATGATGCCTCTTTGAAGATTGGAAGGCCATTACAATTTAGTTGCCGTGTTTTGTTGCCTATTAATTACATTAAATTCAGTGTGACACTTGTCTTCAGAATGAAATGGGTCAACATGATACTTTTAAAGCCTAATCACTACTGAAAGCTTTGATTAGTGATGTGGATTCTTTTGGTTGCATGGTTTATTTGAAGGATTGGGGATTGGAGGTGGTGGGAGGAGTTGACAGTCTTACCTTTTCACTGTAAGATTTTTTTTTTTTATTCTCTGTTTGTTTACATACTTCATTGCAAATGTTTTCTAATGCTATTTTTTTTGGTGATGACCCTTATCTTTACAAAAATGATACTGTACAAAGCACTGAAAAGTCAGAACATCCCTTGACTTCTACAACACCTTTAATACACCTATGTCCTCTCTTGAAATATACCTATGTCCTCTCTTGAGTAACTTCAAACATTTATTTTTGGATAGTTTTTGATAAATGTTGACTTTTTATTTGCAACTGACATTTATTATAATACCAGCTAGATAATTCACAGAAATTATTGGGTTTGTACTTTTTCTGAAGTGCTGTAGCACTGATTTTGTTGACTACAGCTTGAAAGAATAGCTGAATATGAACATTTTAAAATAATAGAAACAGGTTTTGGAAATCATTGAAATCACATGCATGTAATGTGTTATTGTGGGATGGCTTAAAACTTGCTATCTACTTTGAGAATTAAAATAACTGAACATGCACTTGATTAATGGTTCCTATAGGAACATATTTCCTGTATTTTGCCAGTAGGGAGGTTTAAGCTTGTAAAATTCTGTAACTTAGGCTCATAAAATCTGCAGGCTTTCAAAGTTTTTGATTTGGTACTATTTATGATGTGAACATAATAGAAGACTTGGACTCATTTAATTTTTTAAGTTTAATTTGTTGCCTTTAAGCTTAATTTATTCTCTTTATTTCAATCTATAGATAGCATTTTCTCAAGTAAAGTACAATTTGAAAGTGATATGACAACAAAAAATGTTAATCTTTATGTAGTTTTAATGTACTTCTAAAATACTTAGCTTATTTCTTCCTTTTAAAACTTCCACAGTAAAACTGATCTATGGTTTCAGAATGGAAAATTAGTGTGGAGCAAATGAACAAGTGTTTCCAGCCTATGAACAAAATCTTGAAATCAAAGCACTTGGGGGAACTAACAGTCATGGAGAGAGTTGTACTGGAGATTTTGTGGACATAGAAAATAGCTTGCATATGCAAAATGACTGGTTTCTTTCCTTTGTTCCTTCTACTATACCAAACAGTTGACTTTTTTTTCTTTGCTCTTCCTGTGATACCAAACAATTGTACCATTTCATAACAGCATATGGATTTAGAGGAGTAAAACTAAAGCAAAAGTTTTTTTTTTTTTCATTTTTGTCTACCTAGTGCTTTTCCATTACTGGTGTTTGTGTTGGATCATTGTTTCCTAATAATTGAAAAGTTGGGGAATTGTTAAGATTTCGCTCCTAGGAATCTACATTTTATCAATTTCTACTTCTTAGATTAAGCTTGGAGGAGAAATAATTCCAGATTTTAAGATGAAAGGTGGATAACTTAACTTTGGGAAAATTTGTAATAGGTTTCTTCTGATGGCAATACATAAAGGATAACCTCCAAGAATTGTGCTGAAGTGATTCATATGTTTATGTAGGTTGGAAGAGACCTCGGGAAATCATTTAGTTCAACCTCCTGCTCAAAACAGAGTGGACACTGAATTCGGACTAGATTGCTTAGGGCTTTGTCCAGTTAGGTCTTGATAGCATTAAGGGACAGAGATCCCACAGCATCTCTAAACAATCTCTTCTAGTGCTTGATTATCCTCATGGTGATTCCTACCTGCCAGCCCTCCCTCCCCCCTGCAATATCCAGTCAGAACCTCGTCTGCTTTGGTTTGTGATTGTTGTCTTTCATTGTCCCATTGTGCACTGCTGTAAAAAAACTGAGTCTGTCTTCATGGTAGTCTCCTAATAGGTATTGCAAAGCTATTAAGTCCCCCCAAAACCTTCTTCTCTTCAGACTGAGTGAACCCAGTTCTCTCAGCCTCTCCTCACAGAACATGTGCTTCAGCCTCCAACCTTCTTGGTGGTGGCTCTCCGCTGAACTTGTTCAAATTTATCAACGTGCATCTTATGCTGGGGCAGCCAAAGCTGGATGAAGTGTTCCAGATCCACAGTCTTACAAGTGCCAAGTCAAGGGGACTAACTGTTTCCCTCGATCTGCTGGCTACGTATACTTCTATTGATACAGCCCAATACGCTGCTAGCATTCATTGCTGCTAGGGCAAACTATTTACTCATGTTTAGTCCTACTGTTAACCAGGAACTCCAGGCTGTTCTTTGCTAAGCTGCTATGCAGCTGGTCAGACCCAGTCTGCACTAGTGCTGGGGATTAGTCCATCCCATGTGCAGGTCTTTGCATTTGTCATGGTTGAATTTTATAGGTTCCTGTTGGCCCATTCTTCTAACCTATGTAGGTCCCTGTGTATGGCAGCCTTGTTCTTAAATGTATTATCTGCTTCACCTTTAACCTACCACAGTTTAATCTCATCCACAAACTCAGTGAGGGTACATTTGGTTTCCTCCTTCAGATCACGCATAATGATATTGAAAAAGATAGGTCCTGGTATAGACTCCTTAGGAACTCTACTTGTAATAAAGCCTCAGTGTGAACCATTAGCAACTACTGTTTGAGTCTTATAATCCAGCCGGGTTTCACCCATCTGGTAGTCCTCCCATCTAAATCATAATGTCACAACTTGGATACAAGGATATTAAAAGCCTTACTGAAGTCAAGGTGGACAACATCCATTTCTCTTCCCCTTCTCTACAAATCTTGTCATTTCAATAGAAAATAAAATTAGAAGTAGTATTTTGGTTACAGAGAGGAGAGAGAGATTTTTGATATGAATGTTTCATAAAACAGATGACTTGACTTACAGATTTCTGATGCATTGGTCTGGAATGATGGTATTCTGGGAGAAAACTGCGCTGGGCCTGCTTTGACACTTCAGCAAAAAAATTTAATAAGGCTAGCTGTGCTTGGAAATCTGTAAACATGTAATAAGGGTCCGTAACCCAAATGGTTCACACTTTATTTTAAAGAGACTGCAGATGGAGATAAAAATAAGGTTTTTCTGCTGTATCATATAATAATAATAAAAAAAAAGACAGTCCTAGGAAGAATCCACATCTTCAATCTCTGTCTATTGCAAGGATGTCTGTTTCTCTCTATCTCCATCTAAGTACATTTAAGTAGAATAGCCCAAGATACTGTAGTAGAATTAAAAAGATGTGAATTTGTTACCCGCAGCCCCAGTCTTCATTAGTGGGAAGATGCATTTAAAACCCATCTGAGAGGCAGAAAGTCTATGTAAGAATTAGGAATGAAACAGAGATCTGGCACATCCTATTGCAATTCCAATGTTTACAATGATTTTTCAGAATTGTATAGGAGCATTTGCATTTCTGCACATTCATCTACAAACTCTTAACTTGACAGAAAATGTTGTCTATGTGCTGCTTTATATGGAGAAAGTATCTGGAGCTAGACCCTTTTGTCATATAAGTTCTGTTCAGAAATGAATTGATCATCAGAATATTGCAGTATAAATACTAGATCCAGAAGGATCTAATTAATGTAAATTGTTTGAATTAAGCAGTGTCATAAGAAATTTCTTTCTAGACTAAAGGAAGATGAAACATGTTGGAATGATGCAACTTAAATTTAAAGGATGTAAGCATAATTTTTGGCAGATTATAAAAATACCATGCCCACTGCAAAACAGTGAAAATAATATGATTGACTTCATTATCATAACCTAGCTTCTTTTTAATATGGAAAATATTGTGTTGCTTTAGTTGATCATATTGTTATATTCCAGTAGGTATTAATGCATCTCATACCTGATTGCCAAAAAAATCAGTTTACAGAGAAGTATAACAACTGATCTGAAGTATAGGAATGGTTATGTAAGCAGAGAGTTTAAAAAGTTGGCTTAGATAAATGAAGAGCAGTAAAGTGAGACAGTATAGTTTATATAAACTGAAGAAAAGTATAGGGTATGCCCATTTGGTATCCTGCTGACTTAAGGGGAAAAAGAAAGAGAGAGAGAGAGAGAGAGAGAGAGAGAGAGAGAGAGAGAGAGACTGTTGATTCCAACTAGTTTATGGTCATGAAGTATTTTAAGGGTGGGATGGGTTTTTTTGTGTTATGCTAATTGACAAATTTTTGCCTTCTACAGCTTGCTGCACTTTTGGTAAATGACGTTTAACTCTGATGTAAAGCAAGTATTTTTCTTTTATACCATTAATATTAAGTAGTCCCTAATATAATACATGCAGGATTATTATTGTTATTATTATAACAGTATGTTATGAGTAAAGTAATTACTGTGAGTTAAAAATGCTATTTGGCTGATCAAGTGCTTAAACACATTTTTGCCAGTTGTAAAGCATCACTTATCATTTACAGTTAATGTGGTTGGTAGATTAAGTGGATTGGTATCTGGAGACCAAGTCTTAAAAAGAAAGTGCTTTTCCTTTTTTTTGCTTGTAAATTTTACAAAATATCAATCCATATGAGAGTTTCCTCATGAAATATGCAGAGAATTCAGATGTGTTAGCTTCTTGCTCTTTTAGCTATGGAATGGGCTTTTAACATTTTTCTCAAAGATACTTTACTGCTGAGAAGGCTTTAGCCATGAACAAAATAGAATGAATTTTCTTTTTAAAATATGATGTGTTCTCTATTCTCCTTATTTGTGTAGCGCAAGCTACAGGTCTTAGAGGTAACACAGTTCAGATCTAAGAAGTTTGGACTGGGAGGGTGTTTTTGGAGATGGCAGGGATTAACAAAAGGACCTCTAGAGTCACTAGCCTCCCTCGAGTCTCACAGAACTTCATTTGTTTCAAAAGAGTAATAATATTCATAAAACAAGCTAAAGGATGCTAATTTTAAGGAAATGCTATATTATAGCAAGTTCATTAAAGACAGTTTAAATTTAAGAACTACCTAGCAATACAGATCAAAACTCAGAGTTTCAAAGTATTCTCAGTGGGATGCAGTAGGTATGCTATGCTAGCAAATGCTAGTTTGAGTCTTCTGTGTAAGAATGAATGTTTTATTGGAGGAAAAATAGTTTATATGAAGAAGAGACCAAAACAGATGAAAACGAAGCCCAACGTATTTCTTTTACCTTACAGATACATCTAGTCTGCTAGCTGAAATTCTGATACCGTCATATCCAAAAGATCTTGTCCATCTGATCATAAACTTTTGCTTGGAATATTACCAGTTTTTTATTTGGCAATGTTTTTGGATGAAAAGAATTAAATTCTTAGTATAGTATGGAGTTAATGATGCATGCATCATGCAATCAGAAGAGAATTTAGTTTGATGTTTAGAGTTCAGTTTACACTTTCAAAAGTGATAAGTGGAAGCCTAAACCAAACCCTGCAGTATTGCTATTGTTTGTTAACAATAAACATAACATAAATGATGAACAAAACTCCATTGTAATTTCTTTTAAAACTAAACTCCATTGCAATTTCTTTTAAAACTAAACTCCATTGTAATTTCTTTTAAAACTAAACTCCATTGTAATTTCTTTTAGAATTGGAACTAAACTTTGAATATGTGGTGACAAATGAGATAATTCAATGGGGAAGTTTTATATTAGTTTCTGTTCTGATAAGAAATAAAGTTAGAAACTTGGGATTTGGCATCAGATCAGACTTCTATTTCATTTAATTAAGTGTCTTGTCCAAAATAGGCTTTAGCACTCAGTATATCAACTACTGCTGCAATAAACAAAAATTGGTTAGATTTCCATTCATAGAAGTTTTTCTTGAATTCTTAATATTTTGGGGATTACCATATGTTCTCAGGTAATTATTTTTTACATTACTTCCAAAATCTGGTTTTCCTCTATCATCAGCTATTATAACCTAAGATAAGTAATATTTGGGAGACCATCCTAACTCTCTGTAGTAAAATTCACTTTAAATTTTTTTTTAAGTTGTTTGACTTAATCACCAAATTATGAAACTCATTGTAGGCTTTCTGGCTTGAATTTGATTCTGTAGTATCACTGATAATCTGCTTTTTAATTTATGATTCAGGAAGAAAAATTTTCTAACTGCTTTCTTCTAAGCTGTTGTTTTTATACTTTTCTCATGTGCTTTGTAATTGTTGCCTAAAATAATGTGTTTTATTTCTTGTGAGTTAATATATTCCTCTTCTTCTGTTATCTTTCTCTAAGTCTCCTCAGAGCTTCAGTAATTTTGTAAAGAGACACCAAGCATTTACTATACACAATGCTCCCTATGAAAGAAATTCATTTATGCTGTCCGTGTTATTATCTGCTGTGTTAAGTATGTTTCTTAGCGTGTTTGCCTACTTTTTTAACCACAACTTCATATTAAAATTGTTTGAGCTTCCTACAGTGATGTCCAAATTTAAAGCTTATGGAAATGAACATGATTTCCACTCCTCCTTCCTTGCCATGGTTGATGTGTTTCTAAACTTGAACCTCAATTTTCTCCTCAGCTCTTCCACGCAAAGTCATCCTGTATTTCATCCATCATGTTCTAGGATGTATTATCAAAGATCCATGTATAATACTTAAAATACTGAAAGCTTTATAACAGATGAAGATTAAAAGATATGAAACCCTAGTACCATTCCAAATACTTAAAATTTTCAATAAATTCTAATGATCATCACTATTGAAAACTTATCCCCTGACTAATGAACTTGCAGTTTGTTGGATTAATAGCAAGTAATCCAAAGTGTTACAGGTAAGAATAGGGCAGAATACCTCAGCCATTTTGCTTAGGAGTAGGATAAGAATCTTGTAATTGGAAATGAGAAGAGCTAGATCTTTTTAATGCACCAGGATAATACTACCTTGAGATAGCCTGGACCCAGCACCTTCACTCACACTGTTGCTGCAAAAACAGAATTGGTTGGGACCAATTAAATCTCAGAGATATTTATAAATTTTAGCATGTCTCAAATATACTCCAATTTTCCTCAGCAGAAACCAACTGGGCTTTGACAGAGAAGAAGGGGAAATGGAAGGGGCTCTGAATGCTGCTTTTTCTTATCAGTTGGTCAGGGCAACCTTTGGTGCAACTTCTCCATTCCTAGTATGTCACAAGCCTCAAGCAAATATAAAACATTGTAGTAGGAAACAGCTGGTTTTCAAATTTCTGCATAGTCATCAACTGCGGAAGCACTAGGCAGAGACAGTGAATCTGCTGACAAATCAGTCTTTCTCTTCAAACCAAAGAAATATCTTGAGGGTGATTTATTTTATTTCTTATTTTCAGCTGGGTAAAATGGACTTGTGCCAAAGGTCTCTTCAATTTCTTCATTAAGCATTTTAAACTGACTTGTTTTACTAATATCTGATGAATACACTAAGTTTTCCCTTTCAGAAAGATTTTCAACATTTTTTGGAGTTCACTTTTAAAATAATACAAAGGCTGTGCAGTATTCTAGATCTGCCCCACCCCACTTGCCCTTCCCCACCTAGGATCTTGGGGCTTAGCAGAAGAATCTCTCCTGCTGACAGTGTTTTGAAAATTCGGTAAACAGTGTAGCAAAGTAAGATATTGAAACAGTATGACATTAAGATATCTGTGGGAAGCACAGTGAGAAAGAGAATTATGTAATTGATCTGAGTGACATGGAGATTTATGCTGAACTTTAGTGTAAAGCCTCTTTAATGTGATTGAAGGTAACTTTTAGCCAAGGGAAAAAATGAAATGATGGAACTACCTATGTGTTAAATAACCTAACATCTTGCAGGAAACAATTCCTTTTTAAGGAAAATACCATAATATGATCATAAGTAAGTATGATCCTTGTGACAGTTGTTATGATGGGTCACCCAGCGAATGTAGTAAAGCAACTCCGAGGCATGGATAAGTTTCAAATGTCCGAATCTGTTTTATTATGATGCAAAGTAGCCTATTTTCATTTTTTTAAGTAGAAAAACTCAGCTGTTTTAGTAGAGACTTTAAAATATGAAGGAGGAATACAAGACTTCCTCCATATTTTAATAATGATTTCAAGTAGAGTAGCTTATTTTGGAGTTTCCAATTCTGAATGTGTCCCACGTTCTCTTTAATAAGGAGCTGCATCTGATTATGTTGCTACGTATTTTGTTGAAATCAGCCCCCCATACCAATTTGACTGCACTACATATTTATAGTATAGTAATTATCGTGCACATATTCTATCAAAATCTTTTAGTTACTTTCTAATAGTGGATGAAAATACCAATTCTTGTCAGGTTTAGTACTGATCCAAAAGAGTCCCTATGATTTACCACCAGCAATTTTTGAGATTTGTAAACAGGTTGGCTTTAATCTTTTAAAGTATACTTTACTAAAATTGGATGAGTAAAAATATTTAAATCAAAATCTCATGCAATAATAAATTCCATAAAAAGTTTTGTTATTTCTGTACAGTAGCGCTTACTGCTCAAGACTGTAGTCTTTTCAAAGCAAGAAATCAAGCTTTTTTAGCTTGGCTCTTTTCTGTTGTCATGTTTACTGAAAAATCATCTTATTCTTGCACTTGAAGTCTTTCTTGATTGAATCCTGTATCATCTTTTCCATTCTTTTTCAAGTACTACTAATGTTTGGCTAACTGTCCTATAATGCCTTTGAATAGCAGTATGATGTTGGGACTTGTAGATTTAGAAACTACATGTGTATTTTGTTTTTTGTTAAAAATCAATAAGCTTTGTTTACTGTATGCTCATTATTCATGCATGAATACCTAGGAATGTTAAATATATAAACTCAACTTTATTAAAAAATGATTTTGGGGGGAGGGAGGTGGTCCATATCAGCCATCTTTTCACCACCGTAATGTATGAGCAACTTGGATCTGGTTTTTTGTTTATTTGTTTTTTTCCCCCTAAAAAAGGTGATAATTATTTCATAATCGGGAAGTTTGGACATCAGAAAAATTGCTTTGCATCAGATAACATAAGAAATACATGACAAAAAAAGAACTTTATTGTAGAGTTGTAGTCCAGAACCTTAATCAAAAGTTCATATATGTTCCTGCTGTTTTTGGTGTCTCTGGAAAACTTTTAAACTTGGAGTCGCACACATTAAAATGGTTAGCCTGTTTTAGTTCTGTCAGTCACAAGACTGGTTTGACAGCAGCTATTGTTCTTTCCTTATTTCTATAGAGTGCCTTGGGGAAAGAAACCTGCATTGTTCTGCAAGGAGCAGGGGGCAACTCTCAGAACTCAGAGTACAGCTTCCAAAAAGTATTTTTATTTAGAATTTCTTTTCATTATAGGACATTACTAATCTTTCTACTTGAGATTGTAAATCTAAATACGTTTGATAAATATTTGTTGTATTGCAGTAGTGCCTGAGTGTGTCAGTCAAAATTAAGTCCCAGCCATTCTAGAGGCAGAGCATGTACTTAGTAAGAGATCATTCATGCTCTCAGAGTAGCTTCCAACCTAAATAAACTAAGATAGATGGGAAAGGAATCATAGGAAAGTAGATGGGTTTGCTGACGTTGGCATTGGCAAAATTAAGAATTTGTAGGAATTGGAACTGTTATGTGCTAGTCTATTCCCGTCTGCTGCAATATGGTGCCTCCTAGTGTTACTCTAATGACTAGAAAATTGTTGCTTGTTAACGCTTTTACGATTTTAATAAGATAATTTGGGATTTTCCGCTGTAGTTTATTTTTATGTTAATTGTTTTGCAAATTCAGGAGGAAGAATACTATTTTCTTCTTTTTCTACTTCGATAAAGTATCTTCTTAAAAATTCCCAGGTAAAATCTTCCAAGCTGGTGTAAAAATATCTACTGTCTCCCTGAGAAAGCCATCTTCTTGACTAATGTGTGCCAAATGTAGAAATTGGTCATGCTGGATTTTAAATTACTCTCACTTCATTTCTGATGACTGTTATGCATGCATGTGTGTGTGTCTGTATCTATCTGTCTAGCTATATGAATTTTATATATGGTTAGTAATACCTGATATAGAGCCTATACTTGGCAATTTGTTCTTATTTTTGCTTTTCATTAGCAATCAACACTGCTGTAAGGTGGTACAGTACCTAACATTCTGGTAGGAAATTGCAAAAAGTCTTTTATGTTCCCATCTCATTCTGAAATCTTAGAAAAATATTTTAATATAAAATTTACTTCATTTGAGACTAAACTTGATCTCTTTTTAGCAGTGAAATCTGATCTTTAATAGTTTGCATTTAATATATCTGTGATATTTCAGGGACACAGCTGATCATTGATTCTTTTATTTATGGCTTTTCTAATAGTAATGCAAATTGATGTACTTAATGACTTTTCCACAAAATTATTTGCCATAAAGGTGAAGAGAAAAGAGTTGGATAATTTAAAAAATATTCAATTGAGTAATGTGGAAGAATATTATAATATTATATTGAAGAGACTGCAACCCTGTACATTCAAAACATAACGCAAGAAAATGCTCCATTCTGTTCTGTGTTCAAAGCTAATACACTAACTCAAAGCAAAGTATTCAACTAATATTTTATCCAGATAGTCTTCAACTTATTTTTCCCTGGTCAAATTATAATTAATGTTCTATGTTTTACTCTCCCTTCTTTATCCCTTTTTCTTTTACTTAGTTGATTTCTGAATGTTTCCCTTTATTCCTGTGATCTTTTCTTCATAGCGGCACTGTCTCGGTGAAGCTTTACATAAATCTATCAGCAATGTAAGTGATTTGCACTTACAGCTTGTAAAGGGCATGTTTGCGTTACTAAATATGCATATCCTGTAATACTGCTTTAAAGCTTTAGCCTATAAAATCAAATATGTGATAGTATTCAAGAGAACATGTTTGCCGCTATTTCTCAAAAGCTTCTATACTGCATCCATTCGTCTGTGTAAGCATATGTATCACTGGTCATCAAGGAATACATACATGGTCATAACATAAAACAGCATTTTTATGTCATTGTTAAAGCAAGCTTGTGGGCAGTGCAAATGTGTATTGCAGAGCTTTCTACAAAGCATGAGATTGCTGTATTATAATTTGCAGTTTGCTGTGCAAGTCATAATTGGAGCTAAAATACTTTTTTTTTCTTTTTTCAAAACTAATATTTTTAATCTGCTGAAAACTGTAGATAAGTGTACTGGAGATTCAGAGGAAAGTCCTCAATATAGGAATATTGAGAAGGGAAGCTCCAAAGACATGCAAAGAGAGGCACTAATATTTTCAAAAATGTCATCTTAAGAGTATGAATATACATATTGAATAGACAAATTAATGCTTAAAATTTTGTTCTCCCTTTAAAAATAACTATCAATTTTTTTAATATGTGATATACTTTCAACAACAAAAAAATCCTCGTTAGCATAGAAGATTAGATGTCTTGACTTGGTTGTTGAAGTCATTTAAGCCTCATCATACCATGCTTGCTGCATAGTCTATTGATGCAAACAGACCTCTCCAGAGATTGACTTATTTCAGGCTATGAGTTTTTTCAGTCACTTTAATCTGGTGGAAGTCTGAGCTGCCCTTGAGAAGGGTATTCCTGATCTTTGCCATCTTCTAAGATGACTGCCTGGCTAGGTGTCAGGCTTCTAAAAAGCACCTCAGTTAAAATGTTTTCTATGCTTCCAAGAGTTGTATTAAAAGAGAATTTTTTTTTTACCCATACTAAAAATGTTTATATATGATACAATGAGAATTACTAGAATTTGGAACAGGAACTTAAGTGAGAGAGAATTAACTTCAAGCAAAAAAAATACTCTTTTTGTCATCTTCATAAATCCAAGCAAATTTGGTTAAGATGCCAAACTCTGATCAACTCAGTTTGAATATTGTCATGAAAGGCTTTTCAGAGTATGATGATTACATTTCCTGAGGTTCTGCAGGAACTGAGCAGAATTTTCTGTGGAGCTGTTACTGCTGAGGGTGATGGTGATGGTGAACAATGGTGAGAAACGTGAGGGACAAGTGAGAGTGGACAGAACATCTGTCCACTATCTTGGTGTTTCTGTCACAAGCACTTAGTAGAGAGGAGGAAGAGGATCTGAGTGGAAATTGTGGAATTTCCTTTATGAATTTTTTTAGGCAGTAATTTGTAATTGGTCCAACCTATTGCAAAGAGCTGGACTGAATCTCATAACCTTATCTTAGCTGTACTTTCCTTTGATACCACAAATGGTGTTAGGAAGAAGAAAAAGAGCAAAGGAAGGGAGGAAAAGGAGGAGAGATACTGGATTATTGGATGGGCCTAAGAGAAGGAATAGAACAGCTAGAGCCAAGCTACAATAGTGACCTTAGTGAAACAAAAGATATATTGGGAGTTTATGTTTATGGATGGTGGTTAAATAGGAGCAGAGGTAATCTAAAGAAGCGTAAGAATTACATAAAGGCACGGGAGGGGGAGGGAAGGAAGGGAGAAAAAAAAAAGACCTCCAGGCAGTCTTGAGTTTTTTGGTAGGTGCAGTGTGGCAGAGAAACAAAAAATCAGGGTAAGGCAAGGCAGTGCAAATGAATGTACTAAGTGATAATATTCGAGAGAACATGTTTGCCGCTGTTTCTCAAAAGTAAGTATGTATAAGTAAAAGTAAGTATATGAGGTTATGAAAATATGGGGACAGAGACAAGGGCCCAACAGTGAATGCAGGCTGCATAAGAGTAGATAGGAATGAAGGGATCATAGGTGAGTTTAGAGAAGACAGATTTCTTCTGGAGAAGAACAATCAATAGTACATTGTAATACCAGATTACAAAATATACATAGAAGTACAGGGTTGGTCATACTGGCAGTGGTATGCTGCAAACTGACCTCTTCAACCCTGGAATTTTGATCCGTTGATAAGGAAGAGAAGAACACAATATGTGGTTGTGTTATTGGCTTGTCTGATCAGGATGGCAGCTATAGCCGTGGTATACTGAAAGGATTAAAGAGGCACTATGGATAGGTAATACAGTAGTAATAGAGAAATTCAGGTTACCTCCACTAGAGCAAACAAATACTAACTACATCAAGATATCTGCACACTGGAGACCAGTTTTTTGAGACTATGAATTGTTTTTTGGGGAGCACCTGCCTTGGGAGCTCACAAGGCATTCTGAAACCTTTGAACTGGTTCTGAAGGATCTAGTTTCTTACCCTGATGAACCTTAAGCAACCTCAGGAAACTTGCCCTTGCTTTTTTTTTGTTTGTTTGTTTGAAAAAACACATATCCACCAAAATTGTGTTTGGCTTCTGAAAGAGAAGCGAGGAGTTATGTAAAAAGAGAAATCTTGGCTGCATATGGGGGGGGTTATTTTATTTTTTTAGGTAAAAGGAGCTGGTCTTTTAGATAAACTGGTGGCGTAGAGGCTGCTTAAAGATACCAGATCAGAAGCATCATGCTAAAAATAGGCTTGAGAAATGACATCAGGGAGTTGACATTGCTAAACAGCAAGGTAAGGGTTAGAAAAAAGAGATACAAATTAAAAAAAATCAATCAGTATGAACTTAAAGAACCTAGAAAGAATCAGAAGCTGTATTAGATTAAGTGTAAGAACAAAAAGAGACCAAAAATATTTGAGAAATAACTAGCAAGAAGTGTCAAAATTATTTAATACTTCATTCAAACACATCCAGATCAAGGAGGCCTGACAGAGGGTCTGAAAGGCAATAAATGAACAAGGTATAAAAGGAGCACTAATAGATTTTAGTACCACTATAGAGAGGCTAAATGAATACCTTTGCATTGGTGTTCAGAGTAGAAAAAATAGGAGCATTTATCACACTGGGGCCCTCCATTGTACCCATTTTAGGACTCATGTGAAACCGAGAATGTAAAAGATAGTATGGAGCAAATGAACAAAATGAACCACAACAGATAGTCAGTACTTGTATATTCACCCAAGAATTTTGTTGTGAAGATCCTTTTGAACACAAACACCAGTATGCAGTTTTTCACATATCTGTGTTGATTTATAAGGATTGATGTGCAAGCAAATAGGATGACAATTTTTCTAAAGGCTCCAAAGGAGATCTGAGGAATGACAGACCTGTAAGCCAAATGTCTTTGCAAGATGAACTCACAGATGAACTGTAATGAAGGTAGAATTTGTGGACACAGTGATCTGTTTAGGAAGACTTAAAATAGATTTTGAGAAGGGAAACCCTGCCGTAGAATTTACTGTAATTCTTTTAAAGGAATCAGTTACAGTCTGGGTAAAGGTGGTGTGGCTGATATAATCTGCTTGGTTTTCCAAAAGTCATTCCTCTGAAGCTTTGGAGGAAATTAAAACTTTGTGATGTGGGAGATTGATTTTTTTTTGCATAACTAAGTGATTAGTTGAAAGATAGGAATTAAGTACAATGTTACCACAGTTGAAGGCAGATCATTAGTGGAAATCTACTGATGTGCAACATACTTTTTGCAAGTTGTTTGTGAGTAAGAAAGATGGGAAAGCTTGCAATTTATACAAAGATATTCAGGGTAGGAAGGACAAATGCTGGTTGAAGAATTGTAAAAAGTTGTAAAAAAACCCGAGGGACTTGGTAATAAAATGGCAGATGAAATTCAGTGTAGATAAATACTAAATGATACACATGGAAAAAAAAATCTAACTTTCTAACTTCCTGTATAAATGTCAGGCCTTGACTTGGCCATTATAACCAAAAAGATTAGATTTGGGAATTATGTGTATAATTCCATGAAAATGTAACTCAGTGCTCAGCAGCAGTCGCAAAAGCAAATAACACATTAGGAATAAGGAAGACGGATAGAGAATGTAATACCTGAAACCATTCTGCTGTACAAAACTATAGTTTACCCTCATCTTGAATACAGTATGCTGTTCTAATCCTCTGTTCTAATTCGATCTTTAAAAGGAAAAAGCAGAAAAGGGGGGAAAAGTAGGAGAAGGCTGATGAAAGATAGAAAATGACTTCCATGCATGGAGTGACTCAGTAGGCCAAAACTGAAAGGTCAGTCTGAAGGAATAAGGAGAGAGATGATGGAGATGTACGGATATATGAGTAGAATGGGGTAAATGAAAAAGAAACTTCTGGCTCTTCCATTAGAAGTAGTGGAGGGCATTCTATGAGAATGACAAGTGTATTGAAGCTGTGGGACTTCCTGTGGGAAGTTTCTGATGCTAAAAGTTTATATGGATTCAAACAGTGATAGTATTTAATGGATTTTTCTTCCATGATTTTTTTCGCCCCCATAAATACCTCTTCTAATTTAAGAAAGGTTGCTGGGTGCTAGTAGACTTTAGAGTCAACATCCATATTGGGAAATGTTGGCTATTTCTAGAGGCAGAATACTACATTAACAAACCTTTGGTCTGACATTGTACAATTTGTATGTGACATTAATATTACATGTATTCAGTAAAAGGTTTTCCATGTATAGTTTGGATTGTAGAATATAGTTTAAGTCTTCACGATAATCCTTCAGTTATAGTTGAATCTCCTTCAAAGATCCTTGAAGCAAGGTGCTGTTGTTATAGTATGCTTAGAAGGTAGTGTATATTTCTACAAACACAAACTTGGCAAATTCTAAATGCAATTGCCGTGGTCATTTCATTCAACTTAATTTGCTTGATTTGTTTTAATGCTAATTTTACTTTAAATGTAGCTTCTTTCCTTTCAAAACTGCTTAAGCTGTGTCCTTCTGAAAAAGATACGTTCAGCAATAATGTTTATGCTGCAAGTTGTCCTTGATATGCTGCTATTGATTTTTTTGTTAAGTGATGAGATGTAATGTTTTATAATTCAGTATACTAATGCACAATGTCTTCATTAATTTCTCGTAATTAATTGTAAGATGTACTAAATCAAATGACACTATCAAACTTCCTTTTATGATTCAATTGCATGTATTGCTCTGAGGCTTGAAAAATACTCATTCTGATTCAAATCCTTTGTCCCATGGCAGTTTCCTTTTCTCTTCCTGCGAGTCACTGTAGCAAAGTGGTTTTTTTGTTGTTGTTGGGTGTTTTTTTTTGGGGGGGGGGGGGGGGGGGGGGGAGGGGGTAAAATCTTGTTTCCAGAGTTGTAAGGTTCCTCTTTTTTATTTGACTCCAAAGGGAATACATGCTTAGTATCTTCTGTCTGAAAAGATGCTATCTGATGTGAAGAACAGAGTATAACATTATAATAAAAAGAAAACAGATCTCTTTAAAGGAGTAGTATACTCTAATATATTAAAAATGTTTGTTGGACTTAAACTGTCATTGGTAATATCAAGCATTTCTGAGAAAATAAGTATTTGTGAATGGAATTGCTTTGGTGTTAGTGGAAAGTCAACAGAAAAATCACTCCTATGAGCTAACAAAAGAGGTTTCATAAAGTGTTGTATCTTATTCGTGATGTAGTATGTTTTCCTATTCTTAAAACAAAAAGATAACAGTAAGAAAGGCCCATAACAAATCAACAGATAGTCTGCAACATCTAGACTGAAGAATTTTTCTGTGTCCCCCAACAAGTGCAGGATTTTCTGTACGGAATTGACATGATCTTCGCCTGAGTAATAGTTTAACAGATGAAATGCTTGACCTTAGCCCATGATAGTGTCATTTTTATTATTCAAGACCTAGAAATAAATTTTGATAACTTAATTTGGCCGTGAAATATCAACAATAATAAAGGTAGTACTATACTATAGACTTATAAATACGAAAACTCTTACAAAATTATTCCAATGTAATGATTGTATCCCTGAGATACAATATTAAAAACCAATTCAATAGATGGACAACATTGCTTGTCCCTCTTTTAGTTAAAATGATGGATTGAAAATTTCAAATATTTCCTTCTTTTGAATGTTTTTTTCAGAGTTGATGTTAGTATTAGTGACTAATTGATGTTTACTGTTCTGTGGGTTAGATCTCATTGCTGAAGCAGAATCTGGAGATGCAACTTTCCCAGTCTCAGAGCTCTTTGCAACAGCTGCAAGCCCAATTCAGTCAGGAGAGACAGAGACTGACTCAGGAGATCCAGGAATTAGAAGAAGAGCATCAGCAAAGGCATAAGTCTCTCCAGGAAGCCCACATCCTTGCATTTCAAAATATGGAAGAAACAAAAGAACAGGAGCAAAAGGCATGTTCTTATGAATATTCCAAATTATGTAGAGAATGTCACAGTTTAGTCATTGTGCACACAGTGAAAATTAATAAAGTATTTGGGTAACTACCACATTTCCTTTTCAGATTGTGTTTTTAATGATGTTATTCAGTTAAATCTGTTTAAGATATATTGAAAGTCATCTCTAATACTGGCATTAATTAGCATCTTGCTTTATATTCTATTATTGTGTTGATATATCTAATTATTATCAACACATGCACATTTCTTTAGAATAGCTTGAGATTATCTATAGCATCAATTTTAAGATTGATGATATTTCCCTAATTTCTCATGTTTTCTGATGCTTCCTATCAACTGACTACTTTTGTAATGTATTTTACATTTTCATTATGTTAAAAATCCTATACAGTATGTTTTGCAACTTGCAAGGTAATTTTTATATCCAGAAGATATTTTGTTCAAACCTTCACTAAATCTTCTTTGAAATTGAAATTCTGGCAGTGCATGATACTTCATAGTGTGTGTCATTAGATTTTTAGTTCAGATTGAGAGTTTACTTTTGCACGGAATTTCCCAGCTGTTTCCACTTACTGTGCTTTGGTTGTGCTTTGGTTCACATCAGAGGGTTGTCTTTGGGTATGCAGTTTGGGTTTGCTTTGTGTGAAATGGAATCAGAAGATGTGCTCCAGCAGCTTTAAGCTTAGTGCACCCTCACCAAATATGTATAGCATACACTAGGCCCCTCTATGGATCTGCTATTGTTCAGATACATTGTTTGCTACTGTAAACATAGCTGTAGATTTTTTTCTGTTTTTCAACTGTGAGCAGAACAGTCCTATTTTTTTGTACTCAAGTTATCTTGATAACCACTAGCCATAGAAAAGAAAAAATACTGTAGTATGATGATCTAGTTAAGAAAAAATGTGAGCAATATAAATGCATTTTAATGGTTTCTAGAGTATGTTAGTGCCTAATTTTTGTTGCCAGATGAATTATTGTTTAATATTTTATAAATTCCCTTAGCTGGTATATAATTAATCTTCTCAATTTGGATTTCATAGGAGTTAGAAGAGCGTTTACAACAAAAGCATTCAGAAGAACTTCAAGCGCTGAAAGAAACGCATAAACAAGCCATGGAAGGATTCAAATTGGAGATGGAACAGGAACTTCAGACTCTTCGATTTGAGCTGGAGGATGAAGGAAAAGCTATGTTAGGTATGTCATTTTCAAATTTACAAATAGGTTTGAAAGCATTATTTCTACTCATAAAAATATACATGCACAAATACACACATAAATGTGTATGTATGTGCATATATATGTATGTGTATGTGCCTGTGCACATGTGTATACACACACACTTGCTGCATTTTCCCCAAACATTTCAAGAAATGAAAAATAAATTGAAACTAAATATTGCAATAGAAATGTAGACAATAACTGAAATATCTAAAACACAACAATGCATCTCAAAAGCATTCAAAATTGACCTAATTGTTCCTGTTAAAATCAATAGAAGCTTTAACAAATAAGTCAAAAATGATTGCTTTTGAAAATCTTACCCTTTAATTTTTCAGAATGACTAAGTAACTGAATTTAATGATGGAGAATACTTCACGAAGTGACAGGAATAGAAGAACTGGACAGTTGTTTAGCTTTTTATATTATAGTGACTTTAGAAGTGTGAGCCCTAGCATTCCATCTCTACAGCAAAGAGTCAGGAAGCACAACAATTTTGTTGATGTATTGATTGCGAATTAGTTTGAACTTTGTAGTACAGACAGGATTTGAACTGTACTTAGAAAGGTACAGTCCTTCTGCCAGTTCAGACAGTATGGAATAGTAAATAAGACAAAAACAGGAAAATAGTGTTTGTTACTTGGCTATTTTTTTAATAATATAGTTGAGAATTTAATTAGTGTTTTGTGTTACAAGAAATGAACCAGATTTCTCACAAATAAGTTGTGATCTTGCCTCTGTAAACATAATCCTTGCTTATGGATTATAAATTTATAAATTGATGAAATAATGAAATCAAATACAGCAGAAGGTCAAGGTTACAACAATGTCATGGTGTTTATTCCACAACATTTCTTGATAGTCTTGGATTTTTGTTGGATCTAAAATTGAAGTAGTCTTTCCCTTTCTTACCTGTTCTATGGACAAAACAGCAAAAGTCAGTTTTGAAACAGAATTGGATAGGGCAACTGAGATGTGTTGGAAGACAAACTTGTGAGAACTCAACATGTTAAAAAAATTATAGAGGGAAACAGTAACATTTGTCAGAGGTAAAGATTAAAGGGAGCTGATGCCGTTATAACTGATAAAACAATAAGAGTAGGGTGCACAAAGAAACATACTTCAAGCAAGTAGAAAGGTTGGCCTGATATTGAGTGTCAATGGCGAAAGCAAGAAGACTTCAGTGCAAAAGCTAATAAAAAGGGAAATGCAGAGGAAAAGACAAGGCAGGCATCTACTGTAGCTTTATGGCAGGAAATGCAGAAGAAAAGACCAAGGGACTATCTGCTACAGCTTTTTGGCAGTCTAGAATGTAGAAATGACAATGATGGTATAAAAAGAACATGAAGAGATTGCATCACTCCAAGCAAGAGAAATAAGTGCATGGAAGTGATTTATCTTTTTGGGACAGAAGGGAAAAATCAACTTAGAAACACCATACAGACAAAAGTAACAGCATAAACAACATGAATGGCCTTTTTTATTTGTTGAAGTCAGCCAAAAACATGCAAGCCTGAAAACAGACTTAAATATATACAAAAAGATAAAATTTTGCAAGTACGTTTAATTGACACTTTCTGTCTAACCACTGCTTTCTTTGTGTATGTTATATATAATCAAGAGGTTATTACTAAAAATGCTGTGGTTTTTTTGTGGGTTAGGGTTAAACATTTCTCCTCTGAGAAATGCATGTACATCTTGTAAAGTGCACATCAGAATAAAAATTTCAGTCCTGTCAAGAGAGGTTGTCTCTGTTCTCTTAACTCTTCTCTCAGCTCAGCATCTTTTCCACTTCGATTAGCTCAGTCTTTCCACTATAAATATCAAATGAAAGATCCTATAGTTGTACAAGTTTCAGCTAAACGTTGCAACTCATCAGACGTGGATTCCCTCATCTATTTTTGCTTATATACAATGGTTAGTTTTGATCGTTCAACATTATATTGCCAGCAGGAGAAGAATTCTGAAGAACTTGCGTTCAAGTGATCTCCCACCAAAATAGGAACCATTGTTTTATCTAGGAGTTTTAGCTCATTACTGGGTGGCTACACACCACATATTCGTTTTGTTGAACTGCACACAATTTTCATTGAGTAATGCAAATGAGCGATCATTCTCTGTCTTAATTTTTTGATTCTCTCAACTGAGGGCTAGAGCTACTAAATAAACTTAGCAAGTGTAAGACTGAAAACAAAAGAATTTTATTTTTCACACAATGTGGAGTTGAACTGTAGAATTCCATACAGGAGGATGGTGTAGATGCTAAAATTTTAAGTGATTGCAGAAAGAAACTAGACAGGTTTGGGGAGGTGGGTGGAGGGTAAGAGAACTTGGGTGGTAAGACAAACATTTTGATTCAGGAATTTCCTGGGCTGCAGATTGTTGATGTCCTATGATGTCCGGTGGATCAGGCCCATGCAGGAGTTTAGATGGAGTTTGAGTGCCTCCTGCATGTCTTTCAACTATGTGCTTCTGACTTGACAGTCTGTTTAGATGCATAGAAAAAAAATTAACGGTTCAAAAATTCAAAATGGAAATGCAAGCTAAATAAAGGCAGCTTTAACCTAAATTCTGTCTAATTCCAGTTCCAATGCTATACTTGTAACTGTTTATTGTTTTGGGGCTTTTTATCAGAGCCAACTGAAACCAGTGCCATTTATTTCAATGAGGTCAGTGTGGTTAACAAAAGAGCAAATCTGGTAAGTCCTGACAGAGTGTAGTTAATATGGAATAAGCTGACACCAACAAAGATACCTTTATAGAAATTAAATTGGGGAAGGAACCAAAGTAAACACTAGAGAATTTGTTGGGTCATCTGTTAAGTAAGCACAAAGTCTCAAAATGTTTTAAAAACACAGCTGATATGCATCTTAGTGGTAAAATCAATATACAAATTGAATGAGAAGATTGAGTTGAGAGTTATGTCCAAATTCTATATAGTACAGAGAAAGATAACACAAAATAACTTTTCAGAACAGAACAATTCATAATTCTAGAGGCAAGTGCTTCATCTGAAAAGTAACATTCCATCCTTGCTTGCGATATCAGTAACAGTTTAGCATGCATCTAGGCCAAGATATCATTATAGTAAAGGATCCAGGAAAAAAAAAAAGTCTTTCTGCTTAACCTGTGACAATGAAAATCCAGATCATGAGATCTACTGAACAAGACCACTGAAGGTATAAAAAGAAGTAGAGAATAATTCTCATAAATGTGTAAGAAAGGGGACGGGGACAAACTCTTTTCAATTGTCCCATGTGACAGGACAAGAGGCAATGGGCAGAAACTGAAGCACAGGAAGTTCCGCCTGAGCGTGAGGGGGAATTTCTTCCCTGTGAGAGTGACGGAGCCCTGGCACAGGTTGCCCAGAGAGGTTGTGGAGTCTCCTTCTCTGGAGATCTTCAAGGCCCGTCCGGATGCAACCCTGTCTACTGTGCTCTAGGTGACCGTGCTTGAGCAGGGAGGTTGGAGTAGATGATCTCCAGAGGTCCCTTCCAACCTTACTGATTCTATGATTCTATAATTCCAGGATCCTGAAATATCTGAAAAATATTAATCAATCACAATTAGTAGGTAGCATGACAGTGAATGAGATAAAGTGCATGAAATTTTTAATGCAGAAGTATTTAATAGTCTGGCATATTGAATGTCAGTGTTAAAGCTAATATGATCAAAACTGAGAAAAACTTTCATCTTTATGATGTTGAATTTGTTATAAAACTCAACCAACATGTTGTTATTTAGTCATTAATTTTCACACAAATTTGAAATGTTAAATATGAGAAAAACATAAGTGAAATGCAATTCAAATAAGAAGAATAGTCTGAGTAAAGTGCTTCATTTAACCTCAAGAGATGCAGGGGGGAACCCTTCTGCTGCAACAGACTGCTTCATCTCTATTTTCTTTCCTTCCCTCTTTGAAAAATGGGAATACACATAAGGCAACTTCTACCTTAACTATTTTCAGGAGAAATTGTGAGATTCCCTATGTAGTGTAGTTGTGGAGTTTTTATTAAAAGACAGAGAAAGCAAATGTGACACATGCAATTAAGAATTCAGTACAGATTACATTGAGACCTGTTCTTTAAAGGGCCCTCATCAGTTTCCTTTTGCAGATGCAAAAGATTTCAAGTTCTAATATCATATCTGTGGAGGTTGAATATGCACATAAATAACCCATTTGCAGAATTGAGATTGTATGTTTGCTCTGTTACCTTTGCCTAAGTAATAGAACTTGAATGATGCACTCAGGTATATGCATTTGGAAAATTAGGTCCTTTTTTCAAATCTGGCTGTGAGTACTTTTACATTACAGAACATGTTTTTGGAGCAGGAATGCAGAAGTCATCATTTTGTCTTTTATTTTAATTTCTATTTTAACACTGAGCAAGTATGACTCTTTCTAAATAGTGGGCTGCTGGCACCCAACTTACTAAATTGAAATTTAAAACATAGCTGCCATAAACAGTGTGAGTGTGTGTGTGTGTCAGGTGAGCAGCAATACTTGAAGGAGATGGTCTGTTACAGTTAATTAGCAGTAAACATTTGCAAAATAAACTTCTCCTTTTATTCATGATAACTAGCTTCCCTGCGCTCAGAGCTGAACCATCAACATGCAGCAGCAATTGACCAGCTAAGGCACAATCACCAGCAAGAGTTAGTAGCTGCCAAACTGGAACTTGAAAGAAGCATAGAACTCGGCAGACGACAGGTATGAGGTTTTACTGGTAACTTAATGTAAAATTGCATAATCAGTATCAGTTTTCTGTTAGCTGGAGGCAATAAATGTTCTGCACATACAGAGAGGAATTTAATCCGTCAGAGTCAGGCAGCACTAGCAGAGTCTGCGTGCTTATGACAGGTAAACTTCCTTACTTGGCTTGTTCTTCTTTCAGCAAACTTCTTTAGGAGCCTTATAAAATATCCCAGATCAAGGCAGTTTGGTTTTAGGATTATCAAGCCATCTCGGAACATGCTGGCTTTCCTTGGGAGGAAATTCTGTTTCTCACAGAATTCTGCTGGTTCTCAGCTGCTAATAGGACTTAAAAGGAAAAAAAAATGTTTCTCTCTGAAGACAGGTGATAGGGTTAAGAAGGGATTGCTTTAAACCAAGTGATTACTTCAAATTTAAAATCTCTTATTTTCAGGAGCTAAATTGGGAAAAATAAAATTAACTTCTAAAGAAAGCCAAGAAGACAAACAGCTTTCAAATGTATATTTTTAATAATATTTCAAAAATCCAAGGGCAACATAGATTACCTTTGCTTTCAGAGGCAAACTGATTCTTTCATTTTATGCAGTGAACTTGCAGGATGCAAGTTACTACTTGCAGTTTTGCAAGTGGAGAGAAGACTCATGGATATAAGAGGACCAGAAAATTATTTCTTTATTTGTAAGAGGAGGCTTTTAAGGATTGCTTTACAAATAATCTGATGGCAAAGAGATTTAATCCTTTTAGAAGTATACTGGTAAGAGGAAACAGGTGTAATTGAATATAGTCCTTATACTTGCACAAACAACATAGTAAAATGTGACCCCCTTAGTTTTCCCCTTCCCTGCCAGTTTACAAGCATAAATATTAGAGGCAAAGATGTGGTGCTGTAAGCAGTGAAAGAAAACACGCAGGACTTAGGAAGGTGTAGCTTCAGTTGTGTTTTGTTTAAACCTAGAGTGAGCCACTCAAATGTGTCAAGAACAAAGACTGAGGTACAACACCAAGGGTTTGATCCAGCAAAATGGCAAGTACTTTGGAGTCAGTACAGTGAGCTGCTAAGCGTGTGTTTTAGTTATATGTAAAGTGCTTTAGCTTCGTAGTAAAGCAATTAGTTGTATTTTTCTTTGTTAGTATGCTTCATCAGTTTACAGGATCAAAGCTGAAGTACATGCAGAAATATCAGAAAAGGAGGGTTATATTTGCTAATTTTTAAAATACTTAAATATGTGGATATAACCTTTCCACTGCTTTTTCTTATAACCTTGATGTAGTCTTTGTGTAGGGAAGCAGAGAGTTATTTTTAAAGTTCTATTTTTAAGGTTGTACTAAAGAAATGTACATTAGGATATATTTGTATTTCTTGAATGCATGAAGGCTCAAAACCGCACAATTTTATATAAAGCTACTTTGAAATGTCTGTCACTGTGCAAACGATATGATGATTTATTGTTGTGAAACTGTAAAAGTCGAGTAGATGGGAATGGAGAACTCTGGGGAAAAAATATTTAGTTAATTTTATTTTTCTAAACCCAGCAGAATCATCAAAATCATTAGTATGGGATCCAGGTGGGTTCCAGAAAAGCTTCCCATGTGTGCTTAAATTAATCAAGATGAATAGTCTCCCAGATATTAACCACATTGGAATTTCTAATATAAAACAAATGACTTTATTGATTTGTTGGATACATTATAAGTACTATACAAATTAAAAGCATACATAAAATACGGACATTTGAAGTGCTGTTTTGTACCAACACAATTTAAAAAAAGAATGCAACCGCACATAAGTGCAAGTAGCTTACTTAGATGACCATGTATCCTGCATATATATATATATATATATATACACATATATATATATATATATATATAAGATATAAGACTTTTGAATCACTGTGTGTTGGAGCAGTGCATAGCTCTTGTGCTTTTTCATCAAGCTATGACTGTCCTTTTGTTTCCACATATCATAAGTTGCAGAGATAGAAATTGCAAATGCCCATCCTCCTACTTCTTAGCAGTATCTATTTTTTTAGGGAGGGATGTGCTTTGTTTTTTACTTTTTAGTGTTCATTCACTAAGATATTGTATCATATGGACATGTCTAGATTGAAAGCTTTTGTAGACCCCCCTGTGTAGACTCCTCCATCTCTGCACACCCATATACAGCTTTTCACTATGGCTGAATCAAATGCCCTGCTTTTCATTTTACTAGACAAAGTCCATTGACTGCAGGTGTTTGTTCTGTTTAGCAGAATTCTATAGTAGATGTCTGGATTGAATAGATAAGAGCAAGATTCAAAGGCAAGAACTTGTATTCAAATGCAATCAAGATGTATGTGGAGAGACAAAGGGCAATTACTGGGGTATCTTCCTATGGTACAAATCACCAATCAATGCTCTAAATCAGTCGTCAGTTGATCTTGTATATCTGATGCTTAGTTGCTAATAAACTGGTTTCCAGAGATGCTAGTTTTCCAGGTAGCTAAAATCCTTGCGTGTTTTTTGCAACAACTTACCAATCACAAGATATGCACTTGAATGTTCATTTTCTGGAGGAATGCATGAATATTACTTTTTCTAACACAAGAGGACCAAAAAATGAAAGATGGACATAAATATTGCTACTGAGGCTCCAAAGCAAAATCCACTAATACTGAATTAGACATATATTTTGCAATAAAGACACTACAGAGTCAATACCACTATTATCAAAGCTTTTAATGTTAAGAGAAGCTGCTTCAAATACAGGAAATGGAAACTGCAGAAGGAGCTCATATCATTTTTTTGCAGGCCAAACCAACTAGTCACCATCATTACCTAGTGGCACTGATACAAAATCAAACTCAGAGTATAATATAGCTTAGACAGAGTCCCAGATGGAGATTTCTTCCTCTCCAACAGCAGGGCAGATAGAAAACCTTCTTCTTTGAAACTCACATTTAAGCCCGTAGAAAACCCCCTCATTTCAGACAACCTAGCATTTTGGTAAGAACAACATTGAAGTGACAAATACTGAACGTCTTAGATGTGATACTTTGGACTGATTACGATTATTTGGTCTGCATTTGAAGAGAGGGATCACATTCCTAACCTGCTGTTTTTGACCAGGTCATTCTTACCTGGAAGTATTAATCCTTTGTATTGATACTGGTTGATTTAGAAGTTATTTCAAGATATATTTAAAAATGTTGCGTAGGTATATCAAGAGCAAGTCGAGAGCTTACGGGTAAGGATTAAGGGCAGGCAAATATGGGTGATACTTGTGGATATTTACCACAGACCACTTGATCAGGAAGAAGAAGTCAGTGAGGCCTTCTGCAGACAGCTGGAGGTAGCCTCATGGTCACAGGCCCTGGTTCTCATGGGACACTTCACTGCCCTGATATCTGCTGGAAGGACTACACAGCTAGGCACAAACAGTCCAGGAGGCTCCTGCAGTGCATTGGTGATCACTTCTTGACACAGGTGGTGGAGGAGCCTACAAGGAAGAGTGTCCTGCTGGACCTTGTCCTTAGCAACAGAGAGGGACTGGTTAGAGATGTGAAGGTTGGGGGCAGCCTTGGCTGCAGTGATCATGAGATGATGGAGTTCAGGATTCTGCGGAGAGGAAGGAAGGCAATAAGCAGGATTGCAACCCTGGACTTCAGGAGAGTGGACTTTGGGCTCTTCAGAGACCTGCTTGGAGGAGTCCCATGGGTTAAGGCCCTAGAAGGAAGGTGGGTCCAGGAGAGGTGGCTAGTATTCAAGCATCACTTCCTCCAAGCTCAAGAGCGGTGCATCCCTATGAGTGAGGAGTGCAGCAAAAGGGGCAGGAGACCTGCATGGATGAGCAAGGAGCTCCTGGCAAAACTCCAACAGAAGAGGAAGGTACACAGAATACGGAAAAGGGCACAGACCACTTGGAAGGAATGTAGGAACACTGTAAGAGTATGTGGGGATGCGATGAGGAAGGCTAAGGCCCATCTGGAATTAAGTGTGATAAGAGATGTCAAGGACAACAAGAAGGGCTTCTTCAAATACATCAGCAGCAAGAGGAAGAATGGGGAAAACATTGACTGGGGTAGGTGCTGTAGTGACAAAGGCTACAGCGAAGGCAGAATAATTGAATGTGTTCTTTGCTTCAGTCTTCACTGCAAAGGGCAGCCCTCAGGAATCACAGAGCCTGGAGACAAGGGAGAAAGTCTGGAGAAAGGAAGACTTTCCCTTGGTCATGGAGGATCAGGTTACAGATAACTGAGGCAAACTTGACACACACAAATCCATGGGCCGTGGTGGAGTGCTGAGGGAGCTGGTGGAAGTCATTGCTAGGCCACTCTCCATCATCTTTAGAGGGTCCTGGAGAACTGAGGACTGGAAGAAAGCCAGTGTCACTCCAGTCTTCAAAAAGGGCAAGAAGGAGGACCTAGGAAATTACAAGCCAGTCAGCCTCACCTGCATCTCTGGAAAGGTGACGGAGCAGCTCATCCTGGATGTCATCTCCAGACATATGGAGGAAAAGAAGATGGTCAGGAGAAGTTAGCATGGATTCAGCAAGGGGAAATCCTGCTTAACTAATCTGAGAGCCTTCTCTGATGGAATGACTGGCTGGGTAGATGAGGGGAGAGCGGTGATGTTGTGTACCTTGACTTCAGCAAGGCTTTTGACACTGTCTCCCAGAACATTCTCCTAGAAAAGCTCGGAAGTGTGGGTTAGACGAGTGGACAGTGAGGTGAATTGAGAGCTGGCTGAAAGGCAGAGCTCTGAGGGTCGTCATCAGTGGTGTGGAGTCTGGTTGAAGGCCTGTGGCTAGTGGCATCTCCCAGGGCTCAGGACTGGGTCCCATCCTGTTCAACTTCTTCATCAATGACCTGGATGAGGGGACAGAGTGCCTCCTCAGCAAGTTTGCTGATGATACCTAGCAGGGAGGAGGGGCTGAAACACCTGAGGGCTGTGGTGCCATTCAGAGAGACCTGGACAGGCTGAAGATATGGCTGGGGAGGAACCTCCTGAGGTTCAACAAGGGCAAGTGCAGGGTCCTGCAGCTATGAAAAAATAACCCTAGGCACCAGTACAAGGTGGGGGCTGACCTGCTGGAGAGCAGCTCTGCAGAGAAGGACCTGGGAGTGGTGGTGGATGACAGATTGACCATGAGCCAGCAATGTGCCCTTGTGGCCAAGAAGGCCAGTGGTATCCTGTGGTGCGTTAGGAAGAGTGTTGCCAGCAGGTGGAGGGAGGTGATCCTGCTCCTCTACTCAGCCCTGGGGAGGCCACACTTCAAGTCCTGTGTCCAGTTCTGGGCTCCCCAGGACAAGAGAGACATGGAGCTAGTGAGGAAGAGTCCAGCGTAGGGCTACGAGGATGATCAGAGGGCTGGAGCACCTGCCCTATGAGGAACGGCTGCGAGAGCTGGGCCTCTTCAGCCTGGGGAAGAGAAGACTGAGGGGGGATCTTATCAATGTGTACAAGTACCTGAAGGGAGGGTGTCAAGGGGACGGGGCCAAACTCTTTTCAGTTGTCCCCTGTGACAGGACAAGAGGCAATGGGCAGAAACTGAGCCTCAGGCAGTTCCGCCTGAGCGTGAGGGGGAATTTCTTCCCTGTGAGAGTGACGGAGCACTGGCAGAGGTTGCCCAGAGAGGTTGTGGATTCTCCTTCTCCGGAGATATTTAAAACACACCTGGATGCAAGCCTGTGCCATGTGCTCTAGGTGACCCTGCTTGAGCAAGAGGGTTGGACTAGATGATCTCCAGATCGCTCAACCTGCAATTCTCTGATTGATGACATTGTTTACATCGAAGTAATTTCATGACTATTTGCTATTCTGAAATTTCATAACCAGTTAGAATCACCCTTCCAGAATCCTAGAATCACTTCATGAAACTGCTGACCCAGTGACAGGTACTAGCCATAGCAAAACCATCTGGAAAGCAGATCCATCCATGAGTCCGTGTGACCGGGGTCCATCACACAGTATTCTAAATACTTTCATAGTATTCCAACTTGGATTCATGACTTGTCTCTGCAGTGCAGGAGGAGTATAAATAAAAAATGATTAAATGACAAAGACTTCAGAAGTTCAACACACTTTAAAAAAAAATACTCCTGCTTCTGTGTGATCTTGAATTATGCAATACTTGACACTCGTCACCTGTGACACTGACATTACCTGAAGAATAGACCTTTCTGTCAAAATTCCCTTACAAAATGGAGCGGTTTTGAAGAAAATGGCTAATACAGGCTTTCTGAATGACAATAAATATCTGTGAAGCAATAGCCAGGTGGATGTGACAGACAGGCTGTAGATGTGATGACAGCTATGGATGTGAAAGACAGGGATGCTCAAGGCATTAGGAATCATCAGGACTCTCAAAATCTGTGCCTTTTGAAGGAGTTATTTTATGAACAATTAAAGGGAGAACATAATGAACTCTTCAAGGCTTAACGGCTTCTTTGCAGACTCTGAGAGTTATATAACAAACCAAGCCTTCAATTCCAGTTGATAAAATTGATGTAGTCCTTAGAGCGTCATGCCAAGGAAAAAGAATTGTTTTCTAGCTTTTTTTTTCTTCAGCGCTATCTCTTGAAGGTTAACTCCGTTCCACTAGTCTGCCATTCCATGACACTGAGATGAAAGTGCTGAAGATCTTTAGATTTGTCTGTTTATGTATATTCTATATACAGTATATTTGAAGGATACTTTAGGAAGTGCAATATGAACTTATTAACATCAACAATTAAGTTGCTGCTTCTAACATTTCAACACCAGTTCCCCAGTCAATGCTTATTTTTATTCAAACTTTTCTAGTAGGTGTCAACATCAGCTCCATGAGGACAATAGTGGAGCTGGGTGTTGTCTCTCGTTTTAATAAACAGTTGGAATTACTGCAAAAATTACAAAATTATCCATCTGTAAAATGGAGAACATTCAGATTGATATAGTACTATCCAGATCAAAGAAAAATTGGTCTTTTTCTTTTTAAGATACATTTATGGTTTACTGTACAGAATGAAGTATATCTAGTGAATGATATATCCTGTTAGTTTGTGTAGTTCATTATATATTTCTTTCTGCCTCGCATACGATGATACCTTTTACATTCTCTCACAAATTGAATGACTTTGATTTCTTCATTATTTGTATTTCACACAACAGAAGACAGTCTCTCAGTTTTAATTAAAATTTGTGTTTACGTCCAAACACTGAAAAAAAAATTGTCCAATGAATCGAAAATTCTGTTCAGTTACTATTTTCCAAAAGCAATTATTGTCTTTCTGAGAGAAAATATTTTTTGCTGCTGCTGCTTGTATCATAGGAAAAAGAATTTTTATGCCGAATATCAGATCTGCAAGATGAACTGAGACACCGAGACCATCATATAGCTGAACTGGATAAAGAGATTCTGCATCTTCATGAGAATATAAGTGCACTGACTAAGGAACTAGAGTTTAAAGGGAAAGAAGTTCTTAGAATACGCAGTGAATCCAACCAGCAGATCAGGTATTTTTTTTTTTTTTCACTCTAAGCTTACATGTTCTCTTATGTATTGCTTTGCTTAAGATACTTCAGCATTTGTGACTTTCAGTTTAAGCTCTTAATCAAGTGGTGTTACATGTTGCTTAATCTTCTTTAGGAAAAAACGATGTCCATTGCTAGTAAAGTTAGTGAATATTACCATACAATTAAGCTGCATTTCAATATTTTGGCTTATTTTAGTTACAGTCCTTTCAAGTGTTTTTTTTATTATTATTATTCATTATGTTTGTTTATTTTAAAAAGCATTAAAGGAGATGTGTTTTCCATGAAATAAGCTAGAAGATTAGAGGGGACAGTAAGTAGCAGGTTTTGATGATTCAGTAATTTCTTTCTGTGTTGTCTGGTATTATGTAAAAGTCGTTAAAAGCCTGGCAGAAAATCATGATGAACAAACAGTCTGATTTTAGAATAACTCTTTTCTCAACAAAAATAAATTAAACAGGATGCATGAGCAAGATTTAAGCAAGAAACATGAGAAAGAGCTGGATGTCTTGACAGCAGATCACATCAGAGAGAAACAAAGCATGCTGGCAGATTTTAATAAGACCCAAGAGCTGCTCAAGGAAATTAATTCAGCTTTACAAATTTCGTAAGTTTTATTGCATAAAAAAGTTCATATGTAGCTGCATTTCAGTGAACAATAGTTTATTCTGATGTCCATAAGTTACCAAAGATAATTACAGAGATACAGATATGCAGAAACCTCACTCAGATATGTGTCCTAGTCTTGCATTCTTTGCACAACACAGCTCCTAGGAGCTTCAGGAAAATTTACCAAGATAAATTATAATGGATTTGAGACCAAAAAAAATCAAGTAGAAAAACTAGTAAGTCTGTGCAGTTCTTAGAAAATTAGAAACATGATTTCAAATGTTTTCTCTCAAACAATTTATCCTTTTTGAGAACACAAAAGTTTTTTTAATAAGTTTATAAATAGTATAGTATCTACTCTAAAAGTAGCTGATTATACTAAGTGGATTGAGTGGTACTAACATTTTCAGATTTGCTGACATAAGAAAAATGAAAAATTTCTATTGGTATTCTCAGTAAGTGTCTGAAATGAATTACACAAGCATACAAATAACAGAATGCCTCTGAGTCAAAGTGCCACCTGGGGTTAGACCACCCCGAGCAGAAGTGCAGTAGCAGCATGTTGTTCAGCCAGTGTTTTCCTGTCCTCCGCTTTCTTCTTTCTTATCCCTGTTTATGATGTAACTCGGAGTTTCCTGACAGAGTCTCCATGAAGGACTTTGTATTGGCAACATAAAATATCTGTGGCAGAGGAAAGAATTGGTTTCAAGTGTATGATGCACAACTTTTCTGAGTAAATATCAATTCTTAATGGACAACAAACCACACATAAGATTTAGGATTCTGGACAATATCTAATTTTGTCTAAAAAATACGAGTACCCCAAAATTCTATTTAGCTAAAATGAGTCTAAAATTCTAATTCTTACTGTTTTGTACTCATCCACATACACACTCTTGTGCCATGGTGGTAACTTGCCATTCAGTAAGTTAGGTGTAAACTACCTCGTGTTACTGCATTTGTCTTATATGAATAATGGGTATATGTGCAGCCACCGCAAATAGTTGCTGGAACTGTATACCCTAACTTTTACCCTAGCTGCTTGTTTTGCCATGTTCTGAAATGCTCCGAGTTTGCTTCCTATACTTGGTTCTTGCTCAACTTGGAGCTGCAGGGAAGTAGCTCTGAAACCTATGGTGTAAAGGTAGCAAGGAGATCAGTGCCCTGTGCCTTGACCTTGCTTCCAGTTTGTTATCTCATTACATTGTAGCAATTAGATGTCAAAGGAAGAAACTTTGTTGAAAAAAAAAGAATGTTCTGTGGAAAGATTTCTTAACTAATGATTTCCAGTGTCTGCATTACCTAAAACAAGACCTTGTGAACTTTTATGAAATGAAGAATCTAGGTCATAGTAGTTTAGAGTGGTATCATTAAATAGGTTCTCCAGCTAGATTCTTTAAATTACATATTACCTATTTGAAAGAGAGAAAACAGTTCTGTGAAATATCTGAAAATAAAATGACAGATGTGCATAACTGTGTATTGTACTCTGGGGATTTGTATACAATAGCTTAATCCAGCATAAAATGTATACACAAAATTAAGCTAGTTGAGCATATTTTACGTTCTGCTGAGTCAAATACTTTTCTGCAAATAAAAACAGTTGTGTTGTTCACATTCATAATGTTTTATATAAATACATTATATAATCTTCTCAAGTTATACATAGGTTATTTGAAGGTTATAAATAATTTAATATGCACTGTTTTCTCAAATGCAACACAAAGTCAAAATTATACAGCTGCTTCTGAAGGGAAAATACTTTAAAATCAGAAGTGATGTCTGCTTCAGATGTCTTATGGAACTAAGTTTGAGCTGACTAGACACTTTAGATTTATAGGGTTTTTCTTTCTTTTTTTTTTTAACCTAAGCTTTTTAAATTTCCTATTCTGGAATTTAGTGTGCTAATCTATGTGAAGGCTGAATACAGTAGACAGGTATTTTGGTAGTTTCTTTTCAAACAATGTTTAGTATTATGAGTGTTACGTTTTAGAGACAAACAGTTATTTGGAAATGTCTTTCATCTTCAATACTTCTTCCGTTATGAAGAAACAACAAGGAGAGGTGTGCTGTTACTTCTACATTTCCTCTCAGTTGGCTTATTTCAATTCTCTCCTTTAATGCTTTCCCACCAAGCATTTCAAATATCCTCATATTATTTCAAGTGTTTCTCAATTGTTACTTTCCTCTTAATCCCAATATTCTGATATCTGGATGTTTATTGCTTTTCTTTTACAGCTTATTCCTTTATTTCCATCTCTAATGGTACTAAGTTGATTTGCGGAGAGGAATTAGCTACATATTAGTCTTCACTATTCTTGGATATCTGTGTCTCACTATGCTCCTCATGAGCTGAGGAAGATGGTGCCAGCCTTGTCTGTCTGTCCTGTTTCTCCACTATCACAAGCATGCATCTTCATTCAGTGTAGATATCTATTAAAATAAAATGATACTGCTTTGCTCATCCAGCAATTCAGTTGCCAGCTTTTCAAAATTTACATTAATATTAAATACAATACAATATAGGCCCTACATTATACATAAGAACCCATGTTACCTATATGTTTTGTAATTCTGTTGTCCATATTCTTTAACTTTGAGTGCCTCATTTTCAGTCTGGCTTCCGAGAGGCCTCTTTTCCAAATACCTAGACAGAAAGGATATATTTTATTCTATATTTTAGAATTTTATTCAGATTATTATTTTCTGTAGTAAAGATATTTTTTTTTTACTGAATTTTTAACTAAAGCTGAATGATAACAACACTGAAGTTTTACTTTGAGGTGAAATGCAAGTTGTTTTTTACTCCTTGAACTGTCTTTTGTACTAACCAAAGATATGACTTTATTCACTCATCATTTAACACTGGATCAGGCTAAAAGGACTGTTTTTCTTTCCTATAAAGTTTAGAAGAAATGGAAGAAAAATACAAAAACAGAGAATCAAGACCAGAAGATTTGCAGCTTATCTCAGAGCTGAAAGACCTAATTGCAGAGAGGGACCAGCTCATAAAGAAATTGATTGTAAGGCTTTTTATGCTCTTTTGGTTTAGTGTCTTGACAGATATAAATGTTGATCTAATTCGGAGCACTTAAAATGTATTCAGAGTACCAGTTCTGCTAGCATATTTTCCTATGCTTTAACATTTTATCCTGTGGTTTCAGTGATTCATAATAGTAATATTAAGTAGATGCAGAGGTTTTCTTGCAAAATCAAGCATAATACATTATTACAAATATAAGTTAAAATATTAGTTTAAAAAAAAATTGCAGTATGACCTTCATCAGACGTATCCTATCTGCAGTCCTGGAATAAGAAGCAAGCCATGCAAGCCACATAAGAAATAGCCTCTTCTGTGAGGTTTTCAAGAAGGTCTCGAATTTCCTGGTACACTGAACTTCCCAAACTTAGATCCCAAGCAGCCTGACAGATAGTTATTTATTCAGAACCAAGTAGGAATGAGGAAATTCAAATTAATTAAAGATCAGAAGTTAACTATACTGAATCTTTCCCAGTGTGTAATCCTTTAATCCATGCTCATTCTCAAGGGTAAAACATACAATGGAACTGCATAAATAGAAATGATTTAGTATTTACACATAATAGAATATAAAACATTAAGTATGAAACAACTGATAGAAATGTAGGTTCCTTTAAAATGTAAAACATCAAATTTATTTCAAGTCATTTATAGACAGATTTGGCCACTAAATAATTGAAAATGCATAAAAAGAAGTTTCTATTTGTTCTTCTTTTAGGAGGACAAAAAGTTCTATCAACTGGAACTAGTTAACAGGGAGACTAACTACAACAAAGTGTTTAATGCAAGCCCTAATGTTGGTGTTATTAATCCATTGGTGAAGGTATGTTCCATGGACTTCATTGCTAAAGTGAAGAAAAAGAAATCTAACTTAGAATATAATAAAAAGAAGAAATATATGTATGTGTGTGTGTACGTGTGTGTACGTGTATCACTCACTTTTTATTGAAAGAAATGTTCAAAACAAGGAGCATAGTTTATTATTTGTCTCTTTCTTTTTGTGTAGATGTATTTGTTTCTATTATGTTGTTTAGGGATCCACTGATATTGTTGCCCTAGTTTGCTAGGCACGGATGACACAAAACTATAAAATCTAGGTAGAAAAGTGAAAGGCTACAGAAGGCAGCACTGTAACATATAAATAGAGAACGCTAAAGTCTGTAAACACTATTTTGTTTTCATCATCATTTTTTTTGGTTATTTTGGAAAGTGGAAGGGCAGTTTTATTTTTCAGGTGGTACTTAGGATGAAAGACCATTAGAAAAACTGAAGGAGAGGGGACACTAAACAAAAGGAATAAGGGTAAAAGAGGGAGGAAGAGACTATGAGAAGGGCATGGAATGAGACTGAATAGAGAAAGATGGAGTGATAATGGAGAATTGGAGTGACAACCAGACATGGACTGTGGAGGTCGCTGGAAATAAAAGCAGGCTTCCACCCTTCTTAGTAAATGTTGAGTCCAATGTGAGTGAAAACACTTCATAGCAGCCTTTTCCAATTTGCTGCACGCTGGTGAACAGCAGCCAATCAAGGCTACTGTACAAAAATGCATAGTACCCGCTCTGTCACTTCAAAAGCCAGCAGCATTCCTACAGGAGGAATCCAGAGAGACATGCTGTAGGCTACCTTTATTCCATTTCTTTTCACCACTTCAGCAGTAAGAATGAGTCCTCTAACATGTAATGCGTGAGTTTAGTAACTCCTAAGCTGTTACATCTGCCTGGAAAGGGAAGAGATTTTTCCCAGCAGGAGAGGTAGAATAGTATGGAAAAGTGCTAAAGCAGGGGATAACCCAAAGGGCACAGTGTAAGCAGCTGAAATGACAGTTTCAGCAGATAAATGATAGTTTCAGCTGATAACTTTTAACATCAGTTATCAAGGTTAAAATGAGTTGTGAGGCCCCCACTGGCTTGGAGATAAACAGTTCACACAGATCTCAGCAAACATCTCAAAACATCTTTTATGCATTTGAGAAGTTGGTAACACTGAAAATCCAGTCAAGATTCAGTTCAGTATCAATGCCTGTTCAGACATCTACATGAGAGTGTGTATGTAAGCATCCATTACAGTTAAGGATATTTAATTTATTGTCAATGAAGCTTAGAGCCCAGTTGACTTGAGCAGCCACTAGGTACCTAGTTTAGGGCGAGCTGAATCACTCCTGTTTTATCGATTGTATCTCCACCAGTTACGTAGATTATATGTAGATGCTCAAATTGCCACAGGTAGAGGCAAGTTTGGGGTGAGTTTAAAAGAAAATCAAGGCATATGAAAGAAAGCAGTGTACTCTTGCATAATTTAGGGTTTTCACATCGCAGTAATTTTACCTAGGATCCAGCTGTTTAGTTAGCAAGTAAGCAATTGGGTCTCAACAAGTAACAATTCTCTGTATAAGAGAAGTATATAAGAGAGTATTCTCTGTCTGTTTAAGTCATTTAATAAATCAGGCCGTGTTATTTATTTATCTAAGCCTTATTATGGTTTCATGTCAGGTCAGGCATGAATACACAAATTCTGCTGCAAATTGTCAGCATTCTTCTACATTTTCCAGGAGCCCAGCAGCTCTGACAAGCTCATCTGCTGATGCCTCATACATAACTGCATAAAAAGCTTAGCTTGGGCCCAGCAGAGACAATATCAGGACTGCCAGATACAATTTGGATGCTTTGTCTTTATGTGATACAGATTGTTTCAAAATTTTGGAAGTTTGTCTGGACCACTCATTTTTAAAACTATGAAATTTAACTGTCAAATGCATCAGCTTGTGTTTTGTGTGAAATCTGAAGCATTTGTAAGAATCCTTTAGCATCAGATTTCCATAGTGATAATTCATTGATTTTTATCATATGCTTCTATCACTTAAATTTTAAGATTTAAATACTAAATACAAGACAGTAGTCTTGTATGCCAAAACATTTTGCTCTCATTTCATGAATTGTGGACTATGTTATTTTGTCAAAGCACGTACTGTGTTATTGGAGAATGAATTACAAAGAAAGTGAAAATCTCACTCTTTTTGCTTTTTTGTAATGAAAAAAAGAAGTTGAGTTACTGCAGGCTTTGCATATTAGCGCATAATTAGAACCATTGCAGTATATATTAAAGCTTCTCAAATTTGTGCAATGGATCTGTTTAGTGTTATATTGTTAGATCTCAAGTTTCGTGATGCTTTGCATGAATTTCATGGAAACTACACATATAATTTTGTCTCTCCAGATTTGACTTCTTCAGAAACATAGATTGTTTTATATAGAATAAGATATAAACTGTAATAGTTTTCTAAATGTTTATATGGATAATATATTCAGGAAAACTTAGAACGCTTGAGAATAATTTTCCAGAATACCATTTTCATAGAAATGTGTACTATGAAGTACACATTTTTAATTACAGTGTATGTTACCTGGTATGTTTTACGTACTTAGTTACTTCTACTAAACTAATTTTCCACTCTCTTGTTGTTTCTTGCTTCTTCATCCTGTGAAGAAGTATAGTGTATGGGACGATCCTAGTTTAATCCTTTGCAGCTAATGACTTTTTTCTATTATAGCTTTTTGTTAAATTGTTGATTTTATGTTGCCAAAAACAAATGCATGTACCACTGTGGCTATATCAGCAGCATTTACATCTGCCAGCCCTGGAGAGGGTAGACACTGAAATCAAAGCTAGCAAATAGCTCAGTGCAGAGAGTACAAACAGTAGGACTCTGTGTCCATCTTTGATTGAACTGTTGCCCTCCCTCAAACAGAGCAGCTCTTCTCTTTCAAATGCAGTTCTGCTTGGAAATTACAATATAAAAACAACATGACATTCCACTTGTTCTTCATTTTCTTCAATTCAAATTCAAATGATTTATAAGTTCTTAGGGTTTTTTTTCCTAGTGCTTTGTTAGGATTTGATATGTATAATTGAAGGAAAGCATTTATTATATACTTAGTTAATATATAATTCATGAGAACAAAAGAATCTAGTTTTATTTTTGGAAATGGAGGTTTGTTAAAATAATAATTATACATGGAATATTCAGTAGAAGTCACAAAATACACATGGCATTCCATAATAAAGCTATTGAAGAACTAGAGAATTATTTGAATCATCTTTCCACACTAAAATATCTAGCCAGTGGGGAGGATAAGTACTCATTCCTTTGTATGTGTTATGAATAGTAAAATGGTAATATCAGAATAATTCTTCAGTATTTTTTGGTCCCATGGTATACTGCCAGTAGGAGTATGGAGAGTATTAAAAAAAGAAAAAAGTTCAGTTGTGCCATCTTGTGTCTAGAAGTGTTAGCTGTAGTCAAGTTAGTCGAGTTAGAAGTCTGGCCTTTTTTCTTCTGTGTGCAGGAAACTGGGAAACTGATCTATGATATAAGTTTTTTTTTTTTTTTTTAATCTTTACCAGTATTGCTATAATATTCACTAACTAGGAGTGCATCATTGCTTTAAGAAGAGAAATGAGGTTGGTGTTCTAGGTTCTGTGTTTCACTTATCAAAATGTGCTTAAGTAATGAGGTGAAACGTATTGGAGAGAGAGACTTTTTTCTTCACTGAAATTTGCTGTAATTACATTTGACAGCAGAGCTGTGTCATTAATACTAAGAAAGAATTTAAGTAAAAATGAAAGGTTTAACAGACTGAATGATAATTTTGTGGAAAACTTGCTATCTGCAGTGTCTTAGAATATTGGAAAATCATTAAAAATTACACACTCATTGATTATTAAACTGGTTCTTAATAACGTAATCACCTTCTCAGACATTTGATTTTTCTGTGAAAATTTATGCTGTTCAGTTCTGGTCAAAGTAAATAGTAAAAGTACAAATAGAAAAATATCCCACTCTCTCTCAGTTGCTCCCCTTTCAAAAGATGAAAACGACCATCAACAAAGCTTTAAATCTGAAAATCTCCTCATCTGTCATGGTGCAAGGAGCCTTCCTTACATTTGTTATTTTTAATGCAGCAAAAGAAGAAGAATGATAAATCGACAAACAGGTTTGTGAGTGTCCCCAATCTAAGTGCTCTGGAATCTAGCGGAGTGGGCAATGGACATCCTAACCGCCTGGACCCCATTCCTAACTCACCCATCCACGATATTGAGTTCAACAGCAGCAAACCACTACCACAGCCAATACCACCCAAAGAGCCCAAGGCGTTTTTGAGGTGAGCACTGCCTCACCAATCTTTTTTTTTTCTTAACTCAGAAAAATTTTGCATTCTTACTTAGCTGAATCCCACTTGTTTGTGAAACTTTCTGAAATACAAATACTATTACGAAATTTTTAATTTTTACACTATACTTGTAACCTCTTTACAGTATTCCTTTTTATTGTAGACCTTGTTGAAATGTGCAGTATTCTCTCACTTTTCGTAAGTCTTGAATACTCAACTTTGAAAACCTCTGTAGGTACCTTAATTCATGTGCTTCCAATTGTTTACATATATGAACAATTGTTTTAAATGTTTGTGTTATTTACTGATTGTCATTTAAGAACTGACACTAGCACAGGATTTCTTTTATTCAGTATTGTGTGATAATGGTTTTTATGTAAGAAAACTATTTTCTGTGCTACACGAATGTTGTCTGTTTCCCTTTTTCTCACCTATATCAAATTGTTTCATAAGCATAACTTTACTACAGAAACAGGAAATATGCATGCTTGGATGTTTAATGCTGAGCTTCCAATAATTAAAATCAGCATTAAAGTCTCAGATCTCTGAGGGATTGGTATAGTGAATTGAATTACTAACTTTAAAAAAGGTATTTACGAGAGAGGATTTAAATATTTTGGCTTTATGTGCCTATATACTGAATGAACAGAAAAGATGCTATACTCTGTATTTAGTAGGTACTGGTATCTTACCTCTAAGTTGGCAATTAAAAGTAATTTGTGATTACCACTTCCGCAGTTGGTTGCTTACCCTCTCATCTGGTTTAGATGTGAAAGGCCACATGCCTGTGAACTGCTAATTTTAAAGTAAAACAAGTAGTAGAATATAAAATAGATAAAAATAGTCTATTTTCACAAAACAATCTTTCATTAAATATATTGTGTTGCTTATTTTTTTCCTTTGCATGTGACGTGCATGAATGTGTTCAGATACCTGCAATGTGCATGTGCATGAACTCATGAACTGTGATGCTGGAGTTTCCATTCCAAATTGTTTTGTGCCTTGTATTATCCAGTAATACAACAGGGATTATTATATTACTGGGTTTTATTGATAAAGGAACTTAATTATGTCATTAATTTAAATTTCAGTATTTTCTCCTGGTATTTTGTGAGAACTGAGGGGTGCTCAAGGGTGAACAAATCTTGTTGCAGTGCACCAGTTTCTTTTTTCCTGGTATATTAACGTATTTTAAATGTGTGCATGAAACAATGCAAGTGATATTTCAGTGTGATACAGTGCAAAGTATTAAAATAGTGTGTATTTTTGTTCAGTTGCCAACCAGTCCTTGTGAGCACATGTCTAAGAATATGATGCTTGCATCATATTTCTGAAAATTAACTTTACCACAGGAAAAGGATGCTAAAAAGAGGACCTTCTTCAGTCACGCTTTTCCAAGAAAACTTTTTATTCTCCCTGAAAACTTGTAGCTGTTAGTGACATTTTTAAATAACGTGTTCCAAAATATTATTTGCCCATCCGGTAATGTGGCTCCCGAACTGACCTGTAGGTGCTGCTGATGCTCTCCAATGGAGTGGATGATCACAGATTCTATAGGGGGACATTAAACTGTATCCTAAGGCACATTGACAATTAATCCATGGGAAAATAGACTGTTCTTTACTGTATTCTCTGTGATTTCTTCTCCTTAACTTTGCCTCTTTATTTAGTTGTGGGTTAATTTTTTTTTCTCTCTATGAATTTAGCCCTCCTCAGACTGAAGCTTCACCAGTGGCTTCCCCAGATCCACAGCGCCAGGAGTGGCTTGCCCGATACTTCACATTCTGAGGGATGATTTGTTCTTGTGGCACAGCGTGGTGTGGACTTTCTATAAGAGCATGACCTTAAGTAAACCCTGATGTGAACAAGCTTACCTGTAATTTGTCAAACACTGTGAATGAGAAAGTATTCGTCTTTCTGATTTGAAAATGCACTGTATTTCACGTGATATTTGTTGGAATCACTTGACATGGTACTATATAATGTGCGTAATTATAACTATTATTTTTATTTAAAATGGAAGAATCTTTAAACTTTGTAATTAATACATAATAAATTTTGGTAGAACAAACATAATACTTTCCCCCTTTTTCCTATATGTGTTTTCTTTGATTTCAGGTAAGGCTTTTCCCCCAAAAGATAATGTAATTGCATGGTTGTTATAAATATGATTTAAATTGTAAAAGGAAAAGAAGCATATAATATATTTCTCTCTCCAATTAGGACAGGATATGTTTAATCCATCCCAATTCTACTGTTACTTTGTAGCACTTTAAAAACTGACCTCTTTCTAACAATTTAAAGGAAGATTGTGAAGTAAATCAAGACTAGTATAGCTGCTAGCCTTCAGAGCTGAGTGATTTTGACAAGAGCTAACAAAAAGGAAAATGTTCATTGGGAGGTTTTGACTTCTTACCTACTGCTCATCAGCCTTTGCCCTCTAGTTATAACTTAACATTTTAACATTGAGTTTAACCAGAAGCTGTTCTCAAAAACTGTGTGTTTATTTTATGAATAGCAACAAAGAAATGCTTGGAAAATCTGAAATCCTGTGCTAGTATCTGCATAAATCAAGACTCTGGATTTTGATCTTACTGTCCTGCTTTGGATAAAATTCATTCCTGAAATGCAAAAACAAACAAAAAAACTTTATCCATTCATACACACTGTAAGACACAGATCTTTCATTAAAACTTATTTACAGTCTGCTGTCTATATTAAAGAAGTTTTTTTTCTTCTTCTGAAACTAATCTACGAACTACATGCTTTTTTCAGCTAGTGAGCATGATTCTCCAGTCTACACCTTTTATGATGCCAGTGTTACTCCAGAAATTCAAGGCAGCATATAGAAAAACAAAGCCTACTGTCTTTAATATTTTTATTTTTTCATTCAAAGATTACCACAAAGTAACACACTGGTAGTCTCAGGGAGAAAATTATCTCTTTGTTTTATGAATGTATTTTTAAGCTGAATCTCTTCGCTTTTAAAAGCAGCAAAAATTGTTTGAGCTATTATTTGAATAAGGTTTTAGTTGGCATATACAAAGGTATTGAACTTTATTATTTCTTCTGAAGCCCTAACTATATCCATTTTCCCCATATGCACAGAGGTAAATACCCACATGAAAATACTTGCTAATTACAATGAGTTTTATATGTAGTATATGTATAAATGAAAAATTTGTATGTTTTCATATAAACAATATAAAATATTCTAAATGAACATTTTAAAACTTATATCTTGTAATTCAGCTTAAACTCCATTGAAAGCTGTATTCTGGTGATGCTGACATGGATTAAGGATGTATACAGCAGATTTTCTGTACTTGGTGGACTCAAATGTAGGTATATGCAACTTTTTAATTTTAGAAGAAAGCCATATTAGGCAAAATGACAGATTTCTTGGCTGTTACCCAAATAAAATACACTAGATCATTTTGTTACAATGTTCTGAAGTGAGTGTTGTGTATTTTTTTTCTTACATGTTCTGGAAGTTGTTTATAAACGCTCAGTTTTTCTCCTCCTTCCTCTACTTACTTTATTTGTACATCTTTACATATGGAATTGATAGCTATAAACAGCAATAATATTTGCATTCAGTTTCCCTGTTCATATATTTTTACAGACTTCAATAAGAGATGTACACCGTAGTTGTTACTAGTAGGCATTGGTCTTATGGAAAAGAGCAGGAACTCGGGAAACACTGTGCTCCACGCCCATTGAAGTCAGCAGCCACTGCAGCAGCCAGTCAGTCTTACAAAACGGAACAAAAACAAAGAGAAACTGAATACACTAGCAAAAACTTGAGTTTCTATAAAATGGCATTGATAACTCTGTAAAATATATTCCTAAAAAATGTAACTGATATAATCATTTTGGATTAATACAGGAATTTGCATTATTCCACGATATCATTATGTTCCTGTTTTTTGCAGTACCTGATGCTTTAGAAAAAGCTAAAAGTGTGCATAGCCACGAGTCCAATTCTGCAAAGTCTCAATTCACAAATGTTGTCTTTTGATGTTTCATTATATAAAACTTCTAGTAGTTTAATAGACAGCTCTGAGTAAGCAGATACCAAATTAATGTAAAATCACCTGTGTTGTTCACAGGGGTAGGAAAAACTTTTGGCCTTCAGAAGCTGTGCTTTTGTAGTCTGACACATTTAAAGTCTGTTAACTACTGACTACCAGTACTTAGAATCATAGAATCAGTAAGGTTGGAAGGGACCTCTGGAGATCATCTACTCCAACCTCCCTGCTCATGCAGGGTCACCTAGAGCATGTTAGGGTTGCATCCAGGCGGGCCTGGAAGATCTCCAGACAAGGAGACTCCACAACCTCTCTGGGCAACCTGTGCCAGGGCTCCGTCACTCTCACAGGGAAGAAATCCCCCCTCACGCTCAGGCGGAACTTCCTGTGCTTCAATTCCTGCCCATTGCCTCTTGTCCTGTCACATGGGGCAACTGAAAAGAGTTTGTCCCTGTCCCCTTGACACCCTCCCTTCAGGTACTTGTACACATTGATAAGATCCCCCCTCAGGCTTCTCTTCCCCAGGCTGAAGAGGCCCAGCTCTCGCAGCCGTTCCTCATAGGGCAGGTGCTCCAGCCCTCTGATCATCCTTGTAGCCCTACGCTGGACTCTCTCCAGTAGCTCCATGTCTCTCTTGTGCTGGGGAGCCCAGAACTGGACACAGGACTCAAGATGAGGCCTCACCAGGGCTGAGGAGAGGGGCAGGATCACTTCCCTCCACCTGCTGGCAACACTCTTCCCAATGCACCCCAGGAGACCACTGGCCTTCTTGGCCACAAGGGCACATTGCTGGCTCATGGTCAGCTTGTTGTCCACCAGCACTCCCAGGTCCTGCTCTGCAGAGCTGCTCTCCAGCAGGTCATTCGCCAGCTTATACGGCTGCCTAAGGTTATTTTTCCATAGGTGAAGGACTCTGCACTTGCCCTTGCTGAACCTCATAAGGTTCCTCCCCAGCCATATCTTCCGCCTGTCCAGGTCTCTCTGAATGGCAGCACAGCCCTCGGGTGTGTCAGCCACTCCTCCCAGCTTGGTATCATCAGCAAACTTGCTGAGGAGGCACTCTGTCCCCTCATCCAGGTCATTGATGAAGAAGTTGAACAGGATGGGACCCAGTCCTGAGCCCTGGGGGACGCCACTAGCCACAGGCCTCCAACTAGACTCCACGCCACTGATGACGACCCTCTGAGCTCTGCCTTTCAGCCAGCTCTCAAGCCACCTCACTGTCCACTCGTCTAACCCACACTTCTGAGCTTCTCTGGGAGGATGTTCTGGGAGACAGTGTCCAAAGCCTTGCTGAAGTCAAGGTACACAACATCCACTGCTCTCCCCTCATCTACCCAGCCAGTCATTCCATCAGAGAAGGCTATCAGATTGGTTAAGAAAACTATTTTCTTCCTACCCTTTACATTTTTTTTTCACAAAGAAATTAACAATAAACACAAAAGAATTTATGTTAATCATTACTATACACCTCTATTGAAGAAAGAAGCAACAAGCTATAACTGATGAAATGCAAAATAGTAAGGAATCCTATGCTTAATCAGAATATTGTTATAATAATCTTAAAGAATGGTCCTGTCTTTCAATCTGTACTGCTTGATTTACTTTTGTGGTAGGAGTTTGAAGGCCAGTGAATTTTCCAGATAAGTAGAAAACTTTTCTAGCTCACTCCACCTTATATGATCTCATAGCACAAGGAGGAACTATAGCACGAGAGCCATATTGCTTTGTTTTGCAGCAGGACTTGTATGCAGAAATCATACTTGAAAAAAGGCCCAAAGCTAACTGAAAACCAAGCTAGAATCAGTGCCAGCACAGAAATGGCATTATCAGATTGACTCCATCCTAACACAGCTTTCCAGCTACTTCAGTGTATGTATATATATATTTTTATTTACACACACACACACACACACACACACACTATTTAGCTGAGAATTCAAGGAAAGTATTACTCGTATGAGCAGTACTGCCAACAAATTACATGGGTCAACATTATATAATTAAAAAAAATAATTTGGTCTAAACTTTAATTCGAATTATTCTATTTTATTTCTTCTATAGTCTCATGATGTCATTGTGGACCAAATAAATAGACTATTTTTCACTAATTTAGATAGTTCTACATTTAATATAATAATCAAAAATTAAATGTCTTAAACTTGTAATAATCTTTGGTCACTTTAAACAGTAAGAAAATCTACGTATTGTAACATTGGAGAATATAGAACAATTAGTCTTTTTTTTTTTAAGACGAAGATATACCAATCTTATCTTTCTAAGTGCTTTATATAATGCTGCAAAATATTTTTTTTCTTTATAGTAATAGGTTTTGTCACTCATGGTGACATGCACGTTCTGCCTTTTAAGACTGAAAACTTTCCACGAGGGACTACTTTCGATGAGCTGCACTTGAAAATCAAAGGCAGCACGCTTTAGAAAAAGCTTCTGCTCCTAGAACTGAAAATGGAGGGATTCTGAGCTATAGAACATGTTGCAGCACTTGTCCTTCTGCCCTGGCAGTGGAAATATTTGGCATCTAGCTGTCTTTTTTTTTTCCCCTAAGTTGTTAACAAATATATTATTCCAATAACATAACTGGAAAATCCCAATATTAACTTCTGAATAACCATCATTTCTTTTTTTCCAGTTTTAATCTTACTTGAAGATCTCTTTAACCATTGGATATGAGCAATTCCTTTTGAATATCAGGAGAATTTACTTATAATAAGAGATAGAAGCCAGACTTGTTCAGGAGGTCAGTGTGGCCCTTCTCTTGTTGGAAGGCTTATTTTAAAATTTGCATGCATCTTGTTACATGATCCTAGTGCTATCCCAAGGTAAATATCACCGATTCTGCATTGAGACAATTAGATCTCAAATTTTGCTTTTCTACTGTAATTTACTTTCCTTGGAAGGAAGCTGACTGAGCCACCTAGCTTAGAAAAATGCGTTCTTTAGCCACCTCTGCAGTCAACAGGAAGAGGCAGCTTCCAGGGTGAATCAGCCCACTTATCTCTCTTGATTGGATAAAGACTGCAGAGCAACAACAACTAATTTAAATGCCTTGGAAGCCTAAATTTAGACTGCAGGAACCCCAGCCTGTCATTTTATTTATCTGTTTATCTTTTTACTAATGTCTGCCAAAATGTAGCAATTTGGTAAAAAAAAGCAAAGTGTTTTTCCTTACAAGAAACATGTTTTTTCCTGGTATGTTCAACATAGTTCAATACAGTATCGCTAATACTTTCCCTAGTCAAATGTTAAACTTTTTTTTTTTTTTTTTTTTTTAACTAGAAGGAAGATAAATCTGATTTCTGGTATTGTTCTTTAGATACTCTTGGTAGTTGGGCATTGTATCCATTCTATTTATCTATATACTCGCCAGCAAAACCTTTAAAGGGAAATAAGGCTTAATTTCTGTATGTGTACATGTGTAACTACATTGAGGAATCAGTTTGCAATTCCAAAGCTAACTCATTTTGCAGTGTATTTTGATCATGCAAACATACATCCATTTCTTTGGATCCTTTACAGTAATTGGAAGTAATAATTACATAGCTGCATGTATTTGTGCATAAAACTGCGTCATTTGAAAATCAGATATCTGATAGCACCTACCCATCCTCAGGATTACATTCTTAATGCTGTATCCCTGAATCGCCCTTCAGGTATTGACTTGCCTAACCTCATGCTGAAGCTGAAATTTTCTTTGTTAGTGTATTTTCTTTTGCTGGGTGTTCTTGAAAGTTTCTTGACATAAATTAGTGTTCTTATCCTTAAGTGCATGCAGTCTTTTCTTCAGCAGCTCTGATCATCCCCATGCTTTGGGGGCAGAAAATGGGAATGGCATTTGCCCAGTCACAAACATTATGTTCAGGATATGCCTGAGCTGATTTCAGCCCATCTGCAGCAGGTCAGCTCATTACTGTAATGGCCAAATCTTTGTGCTCCTGAGGCAGGACAAGGCACCCACACTGAAAGGCAGAAAGTTATCCATCTTGCATATTCCTTATGACTCCTCAACTACAAACTTACAAGGTGCAGGGAGATGGTTTGATTCACTGAAGTTTGCAAAAGGTCTTCTACTTAGATTTTACTAATCCTGTGTCAAAGTTTCCACAGATTAGCTGGAAGACCCAAACGGGATTTACCTCCACCAATGCCTCTAATGCCCAATTGCTGTATCTTTTCAAACAGTTGGGATGAGACTGATAACTAGATTTGCAGATAAAGAAGAACTGTGTTAGGTCAGGCTACTATGGGCCATTTAAATATTTTGCCTCCCATGATCATATATGATCACTTGGCAGTTTTGCGCAGTGGATTCTCAGATGCTGCAAGGACTGGGATGTTAATTTCTTCCATCATTCCTGTGTATTTTCTGTGGTGCCTAATAACTACAGCTTCTAATCCATAAGGAACTGAAAAGTATTTTGTAGTCTGTAACAGAAGGAATGTTAGTTAAAAAGGAGTTGTAAAACACCTGCTGTAATTATGTCTACTGGACTAGACCATGGCTAATTTCATTTGCAATAGGTTTCTTCACGATGCTGTGTTCTCATGTTCTCATAACCTAAGTTCTGCTTATGTAGTTGTTGAAACATGTCATTTCCCTAGCTCGGCCAGCTGATGCACAGATCATTTCACCCCAAAATAATCAAAGAGGCTATACTGAAAACACAGATGAAAGCCACTTGGAACCAGGGTCATTAGTTGAGGTTTATAGATACCTACTTATTTAATAGAATAAAGATGTATACCAACCGATTTCAGCTATTTCAGCAAATTCAGTGTTTAGTATAAACCTGTACATTGTGTGGGTTTTTTGTTCTTTTTTTGTCAGAAAGTACCGAGAATGCAGTCCTAAGTGATTAAAACCAAAGAATACGTATTTGACATAATAGATACAGTCTGTAGTAAAAATAGATGTTGATGCCTGAAAAGACCTGGAGCAGAGACACGGAAAAACAGAATGAACAAACAAAACAAAGGCAGAAGTGAACTCTCCTGCAGCTACAAGGGGTAGGAGAGCAGGCAATAGAGGAGAGAGAAGAATGTCGTAAGGATAAGAGGCGAGATTGAAAGGACAAAGGAGGAAAATGAATAGAAACAAAGCAGGTACACATAAGGGTCTGGAAACAGGGTTTACCTGTCCAGCACACAGCAGTTGAGGTAAGGGGGAAGTCTACAGGCTTTGCACATGGTAAGTTAATTAGCTGAAAAGTCAGCTGCAAGGGCAGGAATCTTGTGTTGGCCTTCTAGCTGCCATGAGGGAGCCAAGCAGAAACAGACCTTCCCTCTTTAACCTGACTGTTTAACTTGTTACTTGTGTGGCTTAGCCTTGAGCTCTTGAACTGCACAACTGGGTTAATATTAGCATTTTAAAACATACCCAATTAGTTGATACAAACTTTGTGGACTATACAAATTGCACTGTAAGTTCCTAGGTTAACGGTGAGATCTATGTAGACAAACTCCTGATCCCTTCTGGAGTCCCATACAGTCTCAAAGATGAGTTTATATAGTGCCTGTCTCTAAGGCAACTCAGTTATTTTCAGTGTTAAGGATGGTCTAGAAGCCTATTCACAATGAATCGCAGGCTGAACACAATCAGAAGTATCTGCTGCCAGAAATATTGATAGCAGTGTTGCTAGGGAACAAGCAAAAGCTAAGCCTAAGAAAATAAAAGCATAATTCCGTAACGGTTGCCAGAATCTGGCCTCATTATAATAGTGAGTACTCTTAGAAATAATCAGGTCTTCCAAGTTCAACCTGACAGACTAAGAGAAAAGTTCAGAGAGCCACTAAGTCTTTGTATTTCCTACCATCAGCTATCATGGCCGAGCACAACGCAAAAAGAATCGTCACACTTTACGATGTATTACACGCAGTCTCAGTTGCACCTGGCAGTCAAAATGAAACTAAACCAGAAGCCTAAGCCCAAGTGTCACCGTTAAATAAACACTCAAATGTATTCCTCCTGTTAAATCTGTACCTTTACCTCATCTGTGGGATCCAACAGCTCTTCTCAGCAGTCGCACATCTGTGCTGGCACTGTCCCCCAGCTGCACGTTGGAATGGGATACATACCACTGCATCATGGACAGTGCTTGCACCCTCACACATTTCCAGGTTGAGAACACAAACCATACTCTGTAAAACTGAAAAGCAGAGGAGTTTTAAAGACTTATGTTTTTCTTCACAAACATAAAAGACAGATAACCTAAAAATAGTAATATTGGCTTATGCAAAAGAGCCATTTAGAGTGTAAAGTACACATGAACACACAAAAGCATTCTGAATCAAGTACAACAGAGCTTTTCAGGCTAGTAACTGCTATCACTGTATTCATCCACCTATTTATTACTTTTTCTTGCCCTATTTTGCACTAACGTTTCAAAAGGGACTGCCCTCATGGATTTTCAAGTGGGCAAGATGCACTTTTCTAGCACACCTGAAATGTGAATTTTTTCTTATTGAGTAGTATTAAAGGATAAGATTCTTTAGATCCGCCACTTTATTTTATAAACCGATTTGGGTGGATTTTTGCTTTTTGTTTCAGGTACTCAACCTGAGATTATGGTCATGGTTCTTCCAAGGAACTGTTCCAGTTGGAACAGCACAGCATTTTTTCATTACTCAACTAAGCATATAACTGTTACTAGTTTTTTTTTTTTTTATTATTATTATTGCATAATAATAAAATGATAAACATTTCAGATTTTTATTGTATGAACAACTACCTAATTGCCACCTCCATGCATTACTAGCTATTTATGCTGTAATCAGCTCTTCTAGTTGCCTGCTGGTGAATCATTTTTCCTCCTGTTGCTTTAGGGGTCTAGGCTAGAAAAAGCAAAATTTGAGGACTCAGAGAAAAACACCTCCAGGAAATCACAGAAATAGCTGTTTTCCTGTGTGGCAGAGCTGTTAACTGTGCTGATTTAACAGATTTGTAAAAATATCTATATCTCACCATTAGAAAAAAAGCAACCTGGTTTTGGCACCTTGCAAGACAGCATCATAAACTTAGTAAAGTTCAAATTGAAAGCCCATCCAGGTTAGTCTCACACTCCACTCAGAATCTTTACCAGAAACAGTTTTGAATGTTTACAGTGATTGCTTTGTATGCTGTGTTGCAGATCTCAGCAGCACTTTTGTAGCCATATCCATTCAACTAGCTAGAATGAGACCATTTTATAAACCAAGATATCTTTGTGCCTCCAGGGTTAAGGGTTAGAATATTTCTTTTTTATAGGCTCCTGAAGCAGGCTTAGACTTTTATTGTAAAACAGCATTTCCTTCCGATTAGGATTTAGGCAACGCTTACAAATACTCTAAAGAAGGCTGTAATTTCAAACCATGCAGGACAGATACTTGAAGGTCTGTTAGTTGATTTACCATACATGAGTCGTATATACAGGAGTCTTATATACAGGAATCTTCTTCTGATAGCTTGTCAAGTAGCAATTCAGATAACAACACCTAGACAAATTCTGGAAAAAGGAGTAAGTAACTAAAAGTAACTGGAATTCCACCAAGCAACTTTTGTCCAAATATTGCAAGAATATTCCCTTTTCCACCAGTCAGACTTTCCTGGTATAACCTCATGGGTAACAGATATTCAATTCAGTTAACAGAGGTGAAGTAATCTCTGTACATTTCATATTTATTAAAATCATTGTATTATTGCAATGTGTATATGTGAAAAAAACAAGCAAAATGATAATCAAACTAATTATACAAGTATAATTAAGGTAGGTAAGTTATTTTATACATTCAGGCCATATATGATAACTGGAAAATAAAGGATCTAAAGGACCTTATTTTGTTTGAAATGTGTTGACGTCCCTCCCCCCAAGTGATAGTGAATTGAAATTTTTTACATTTCTTCTGACATTTTTTTTTATAGAATTATTCACACAGTTCTGATACTTGGCAATAATACAGCACCCTTTTCAGTTAAAACCTTATATGGGCAGTAATTTTTGCTTCAATCACACATTAGTAATTTATCATTTGTATAAACCAGCAGCGGGAGGCCCTCATAGTAAGGAGTTCAATAAAGAAATTTAAGATCCTTCAAACACTTTGAAGTTCGGGGGAACTGGACAATTCACTATGGTATCATAAGACTTGAAAGTATGCAGGGAAACAACACATGAATGCATTATTACATGTACTGAAATGATACATGTATAATTCAGAAGAGAGAGAACTTACTGCATTGAAAGCAATAGGAGCAGAATTCATATGCAAGAGCATAGCATTTTTACATAGCAGAAAAGCCCACACGTGCTGGAAAGTGGCTACCGAGGTAGGAAAGAGGCTCAGTCGCAGTTGGTCAGGCAGTAAGTTGCACACACCTCACACCTGGAACTAAATTTTAAAACAGAAATAACAATTTAAAAGATAACATGCTTTAAATAGTTAAAATGTGTCACTGGGATGTAATATAAGCAGGGTAAAACGACATATAGATATTAAGTAATTCAAAATAATACACTGTACATGTTGGACGAAGGTGAAAGCTTTAGTGCCTCTGCCAAATCCTGCTTTCAGGCTATATTAAAAGTAAATTAATAATAATAATAAACACCCCTCAGACTTGTTGATATGGCCAGTCTTTGATATTGCCGACGGGGCAAGAGGAACTGGCTGCTTTGTCAGACAGCCTTGGCGGGGCCAAGTTCGGGCTCCACGCGCGGGTGAGCGCCCCCGTGGGGGAGCGGCAGCGGGCGGAGCACCGCGGCGCCTCCCCTCGCCTTGCGGGCTGCCCGCTCCTCCTCTCCGCCTCGCAGCTCTCCCAAGCGCGCCCGGAGGAGCTGGGAGCGGAGCCCCTTCCCCGGGGCGAAAGGCACCCAGGAAAAATGACAATCTGCAACACCTAATAAATAAATAAATGAATAAATAAAGAGAAATCCCCCCCCCCCCGACGCCCGTCGCTGCGCCCCTTGCCCGAGGGCACGGGGCGAAGAGCAGCGCGTCCTGCGGCGGCCGCGCGGGGCCAGCGCCGACCGCCAGCCCCGGGGTCCCCCCTTCCCCTTCCCCCTCACCACCGGCGGCTCCTCGGCGGCGCCCGGCAGGTACCGAGCCCGGCGGGGCGGGGCGGGGCGCAGCCTCTCCCGGCCCTGGCCCGGCCCCGCCTCACGCCGGGGCCGCGCCGCCTTCAAAACTTGCCCCGGGCCGGGCCGGGGCCCGCCGCCGCCGCCCGCCACCCCCGAGCGGACGAGCCCCCCCGCTCCGCCGCCGCCGCCGCCGCTTTTTGGCGTCAGCTCGGAGTAACCGCCCTCCGCCGCCCCCCGGAAGCGGCAGCTCCCCGTCTGCCGCCGCGGGGCTGCTCCGGCGGGCGGGGCGGCGATAACGGCCTGCCGGGGGGCGGTGACGGAGGGATGACTGACAGCCCACGGGCCGAGCGACCGACGGGAGCGAGGCGGTGAGTGGCTGCCCGCCGGGCCGGGGGCGGGGCGCGGGCGCGGGCGCTGGCGGTGAGTGGCTGCCCGCCGGGCCGGGGGCGGGGCGGCGGTTGGCGGGAGCTCGCGTGGAGCGGCGGGGCGGGGCGGGGCGATCGCCGCTGCCGCCTTCCCGCTTCTCGCTGCGAAACTCAAAGCGCGGCGCGAGGGGGCCGCTGCTGAGGCCTGCGGCGGGTCGCGCACCGCCCCGTCCCGGGGTTCGCTGGCTGAGTGACACACGCGTGCGAGTGAAAATAAATCTCCCGATTCACGTGTAAAATTGTTAAAAACAAAACGACACAACAACCCTTGATTCCTTTATCCTGCGCTGCGCGCGCTGGGCTCAGCATGGCGCTCGGTGCGGACCGGGTGGCGCTCATCGGGCAGGTGTTCGAGTCCTACGTTTTGGAGCACCACAAGGACGACATCCTGCACATCCTGAAGGAAGGCGACGACGAGGCGCATTACCCGGTCGTCGTCGACGCCTTGACCCTGTTTGAGACCAACATGGAGGTCGGGGAGTATTTCAACGCCTTTCCCGGCGAGGTGCTCCCCGTCTTCGACGGGGCGCTGCGCCGGGCCGCCGTGACGGCCCTGCAGGCCGCTCCGGAGGCGCCTCGGCTCAGCGTGAAGCCGAACCTGCACGCCAGGATTTCGGGTGAGTCACCTGGGGGGCTGCCGGCGCCCTGCTGATGCAACGCGTCCTGCGCTTGCCGTGTGGAAACCAACAGAGTTTTGCTGATGTTTATCAAATAGAGAAGGACAGAGGAAAAAAAATAATAAGCATTAGAAGTTCATTCAGAAGACCAATATGGGGAGAAGCAAGTCACGGCTGTCTCTTACGGTGCGTGTTCCCCAGGGCTGGGGTTCGTCGCTGCGTCAGGACGTAAGCCAAAGCCTTTCTAGGGCTCCTCAAATCAGCGTCACTCTCAGATTAGCCCTCCTGCAAGGCAGAAGGTCTGACGAAAGAATAGTTTGTGGAAATAACTGGTTTAGCAGAAGACGCGTAATTCCTAGCTTTTCTGGTTGATTGAACTCCTAATGGCAGGAAATGAGTGCAATATTTGTTGGCTCCAGCCATCTCTGAGGACAGCCAAAGTCTAAATTTTGAGGTACTTGTCTTATAACACTTTTCTCTAAAATGGTTGAAACTTAATTAAGCTACTTGTTACAAAATTGGAATGAACTGATGGACGGAATGATCATTAATAGAGAGTTTTGTCCTTTTTTCACTAATTTGATAATTCCCTTAGTATAGACTTTTTTTGGGTGGCCTCTGAGGTGTGGGCCTATGTAGAGGTTCAGAGGACCCCCTTGGTTAAAACATCTGTTTTGCCTGCCGTGGGGATGTGGGTTAGGTGGTGATGTAGTTCCTTCCAGGTGTTGGTGATTGTAACTACTTGAAGATGTCTAGCTTGCAAAGCCAAGAATTAGCGACCTGTGTTTTCCTTCCGCACCTTGTGTTTGAGTGGTTTATGATCATGTAGACTTTTAGTAGTTTGAACTTGGATTAGCCACAGTTGTTAAATATGCCTGTGTTTCACCCCAGTAAATTACAGTAGGAATATTTTCATTAAAATATGCACATCAGAAATATAATTACCTTGTGACTCTCATATTGCCATTGTGTCAGGTCTTTTAGGGAAGAAGAAAAAAAAGAGTTTTTTGCCCAAGTGGTATATGCAGCTTATGTGCAACTGCAGACTGAAATATAAAAGGATGACCACAAACAAAATGTTGTACAAAATTTTGAAATGTAGTACATCTCCCTGTACCTGTAAAAATAGGAGTGAATTAAAACTTTTTTCCACAGTATTCTGAAATTCATGCTTCAGCATGAGAATAGGGTTATTTTTACTGAAAAGCTATTGTTCTTTTATAAGCTACCAGAAAGTATTAGAAAGAGTAAAGCAGTGGGCAGATGTTTGCTGCGTGAGTAACTGCATCTGTTTAGGACATTCCTGCTCCTGTTATCAGCCCACTGCCAGCGCTGACTGTTCCTCCCACAGTGATGTTTTGTCTGAATGTTTCTTCATCAACTTCAGGCAAAATTAGCCAGGTCTGATGAAACAGTTTTACTAAGTGATAAAAGCAAATCTGACTGATCATTGACAGCAGAAATTGGTAAAGCAGTCTCACAAATTACTCCATCAGTAGAACTGGAGGGAAGATGGCAAAGAGCAAAGGGTGGTCATCCTCGTGTGGTCCAGCTCGGTCAGAAGAGCATCTCTCCGTGTAATTTGTTTTATATTCAGTACTGCAGAAAGGCTGCTACTGAGGAAACAAAAACAATGAGTTAAATGATGTGAAGACTTTTTCCATCCAATTTTCCCATGAAACTGTCACTTTTTAAGGGGATGCTGAGTTCTGATTAACTCTGGGAGCCTGGTTTTGGAGTGCCCCTTCCCGTTTCTTCATCGAATGGGAAACTGAGAGAAGGAAATGGTGACCTCTTGTCGGTGGGAGTGGCAGAGACATAGATGGGATGGCTTCAAGGGGGTCTGTGTGTCAGGCTTTGGCTGAAGTGAGGACGAGTGATTTGGTTTATGCTAGGTATAAGAAAGCGATCTCAGTACCCTGATAGGATGTGGATCTCCTGATACGGAAAGGATATCTAGGAATACAAAGAAGGAATGAGAGAATGGGATTATGCAGTGATTAATAATGGATGATTACCCCTGCTTCATAGAAGAAATTAAAAGATAAAGTTCTTTTTGTGAATTTTAGTATTATAGAAACTTGACTGCGTAACTTAGCCTTTCACTACAAATCCACTGAAAGCTTTTTGCTTGCTTACTATTAGCCTGAGCACCACAGTGTCACTGAGATCTTGGTAGCCAGGCTACCTGTGTAATTCAGCTTTACACATTATTGCTAACACACTAAAACTCATTCAAAGAGGCACATACTCAAGTAAAGAGTTTGTCAAACAGTCCAATATGATGAGAATGGAGGCTCTCTTTTTCCTGGTCCAGACTCTGTCTCTTTGATATACACAGAGATAATAATATCATGTATCCTGCCAACAGTGTTGCAGCTCTCTCTAGTGTGAGATGTTTTGCAAATGTCATTGAGGCACATCAAATACTGAGTTGGGAAAAAAAGAAGCCAAAACAGTTGGAAAATAATTAATTCTTTTTCTTTTTCTTTCCCCCCCGTTTTTTTTTTTTTTTTTTTTTTTTTTTTTTTTTTTTTTTTTGGCCTAAACTGATGAAAACCAGAAACTTGTAGGAAAATAAGAATTTTCAACAGCTTTGATAAAATATGTAAATAGTTTTGTTGTAGTAAACCAGAAAAAATAGTTTGTAAGCTGTTGTACATAATAGCTTTTTTCCTTTTAAATTATTTGTTTCTTTAATATTTCAGCCTTTTACCTTCTTAAAATAGCTCAATATTTAAAAACAAATATTTCTTTAAACAAAAACAGAAGATTAAATACTTTTTTAAAAGTATCAACACAGAATGTTTTAGCATGTCTGAAACAAAAAACATAACTTTGAAAATACTGAAATAGATTTGTGATGTCTTTTTTTTTTTTATCAGCCAAAGCTACTAAGCAGATTTGACCTAAATGCACAAATAGTTTTGGTTCCCTTAGAAACATCATTTTCCAGCAGATTTATTATTTGCCTCTTCATTTCCTAGCTCTATTTCAGAAGTATAACTGTAAGAAAATATTGTAAGAGAAGGTAATTTCTTTTTAAGTTGATAATTATTAACTATACAGTTTTATCTAGCTTACATAATAACATCTGAAGAGGCAATTATTTTGATGTTATCCTCAGCTGTGTATTGCAAAGTCCATTTATTTTTATAAAGGTTTTGTAGGCTGTTGAGTTGGATTAGTCTTCCTAAGGGTTTCAACCAGGATGGTGCTAAGTGACAGCTGTACAGATGAATGCAGGAGTAGGAACAGTACACCACAGAATTGCCTGTTGGGGTGGAATTAAAGCAGAGGAAGTACCATGAAAATGTTCTGTCACTCTTGATTTGAACTGAATTTGCTTTGGTTGTGTTCATAACCCTTTTATATTCCTTTTCTGTCATCTTCCTTGTGATTGAGGTTTATTGATATGGAATGTGGATTTAAGGTCAAATGCTCATGGACTATGAATTTTGAATTTGCTTAGACCTCAGCATTCACACAAGATTGTGAATAATGCTTATTTAACCAAGGAAGCAACACTGAGCCACAACTAAGCAGCATAAGTAAAATTTTGTAATTCATATAAAACCAGTTGTAGAATAAATGATATTAAATGATTAAATTGAAATTCACAAAGAGATCTGAGAATATCAGGATTTATTTCCATGAATGGAAGAAGCAAAATACTTCACACTGTTCATGACTACTCAGCCTTTGGCAAGAGTAAGAGAGTAAAATGGCTGTATTTTCTGTTGTCGATCACCTTATGATGTTTTTCAGCATCTGAGGCCAGTGAATCAGATTTATGACACAACAGATGAATTGTTGAATCGTATTTATAAAACAGTAATAATAACAGTTACTGCTAATATATAGCTGACATGTTTTCTAACCTTACTGCTTCACTGCACTGTAAGTATGTTTTATGTGCATGGTTTTATGTGCTGTACTTATTTTCAATCAACAGGTTTGCCTGTTTGCCCAGAGCTGACCCGAGAGCACATTCCTAAAACCAGAGATGTGGGTCACTTTTTATCTGTTACTGGAACTGTCATACGCACCAGTTTGGTGAAAGTCTTGGAGTTTGAACGGAGTTATATCTGCAATAAGTGCAAGCACGTGTTTGTGGTTAAGGCTGACTTTGAACAGTACTATGCTTTCTGTCGTCCAACAGCCTGTCTTAATGAAGAGGGCTGCAACTCAACTAAGTTCACTTGCCTCTCAGGAACGTCTTCTTCTCCTACCAGCTGCAGAGACTATCAAGAAATCAAAATTCAGGAACAGGTAAAAAGATAAGCAGAGAAAGGGGAGGGTAGAGAGATATAAATGTCTCAAATAAATTAGAAAAAAGAAAAAACCTCTAAAGGAGGCATTTGGGGGCATAATTTCCTGCTGGAATAAGGTTTTTAACTCCACTAATGTTAGTGAAATTAGGAGGATATAAATTAAGAGGACAGTGGTTCCAATCTACATCTTAATGCTATGAAAACAAAAATTTATGAAATTAGAGATGAAGCATTTTGAAGTTCAAAGTAGCAAAAAAGTAATGGAATAAAGCTATTTCTAGGAGATAGGCCCTGTGTTGCACACTTGTGTTATGATTATTTCTGGTGTATGGTTTATATTAAGATTTTTAACTGTGACACAAAAATCTATGTGATGGGACAGATTTTCAGCAGGATGGGCCTATTAAACACAATAATGAAATGAATTTCACCTGTATTTCCTATTTAGTGCTGTCAGTAACTGTATATTCACTGGCAATACTGACAGTGAGGCGAGCTGCCTGCGGCTGTTCAGATAATACACAAGGATAAAATGACCTTTCTAGAAATTAGAGAGCGAATGAAGCTAGATTTCTAGTATGTATGATGCTGTGCCACAAAATGAAAAGGTACTTCCGATTGTTATTCTTTGTGCAGTGTATGTTTTAACACTTGCAAGCTTTTTCGTACAAGTGAAAAGATTTCTAGATGGAAATAGACTGTGACAAGTTTACATAGGCTTTGCCCTGGAGAAAAGAAAAAGAATTGCAACAGTAACTGGCACACTTGTCAATATACATTCTTCTTGTTGTGTGTGGTTTGTTTTCTTCTGTTGTTGATTTAATCCATGACACCTAGGTGTAAACTTGTTTCCCAACTTGTCAAATTGTGGTTAAATACAAGAATAACATATAATAGTTTTTCAGTATATACTTCAATGAAGAGTTTTCTAACCTATGGATATGCTTCAGTACCCAAAGTCAGCTTTGCTTATTGAAGAAGTGTCTGAAGAATATCTCAAATATATTCACAAATAAGTTCTGCTCTTTCAAACGTCCTCAGTGAGCTTTCTCCTGCAAGATATTGAAATCATACAGCGTCTCTGAGGCTTGAGCACCTCCAGCTAACTTAATGCCCAATTCCATTTCCATTATTATCGACCTTAAAGTTCGCTTATGAAGTTCATGGTAGCAGTGGCATGTTTACTGACATGTGCACATCTAAGTTTTGTGAGAAAAGGCAAGAATTGACCTCAGGAAAGGAATGTAGATCCTTCAAAGAGCATCTCTAAATGGCATTTAAAAGGTGCTGTTCTTAAGTGCTTTTCCTTTCCATCTCCCAGGTTCAAAGGCTGTCTGTTGGAAGCATCCCTCGCTGCATGGTGGTTGTTCTGGAAGATGACTTAGTGGATAGTTGCAAGTCTGGTGAGGATACAGCATATATTGCATGTATTTGTACCATAAACGTTTCTGGTTTTCCATTTGAGATGATTGTTTGCCAAGTAGAGTGTCAGCGCTGAGGGCTTGTCTAATGAGATATGTTCATCTGTCACGTTGGTTTTTCAGCTTGGAAGTTAGCTACTGTAGAGCCCACTGTAGAAAATATCATACATACATGTTACTTCTTGAGCATTTGACAGATCAGTTTCAATAAGTAATGTGCTGTGGCACACAGAAAGCGTGCTAAGAGTTGTTAGTGTCAGAATCCCAAGCCTTTTGAGGAAATTAGTTCACCTGGAAGGGACTGAGGCTGAGTCTGATGTCCTTCTATAGGTTCAGAAAGCAGTGTAAAGTCTTGTCTAAGGAGTGCTGCAGATGGAAAAAGATACTTGGCTTTCAACAAGGAAGCTCACTGGTGGGAGGATGTATGAAGAATGGACTGAAAATTTGCAGAATGGGATTATTATATTTCCCTAAAGTTATGGCACATCCCAACAAGAAACTCAGTATTCATTGCCGATTGCACTGTCTCTGAACAGTGCTGTGGCCAGAATGTTTGTAAGTGATACTGGAATTACCAGAAATCATACTGTGTAAGTTTTGTCTAAATTTTTTAGTTAGTAAATCTAATAGAAAGAAGAACTTCTACAGTTTAATGAGAATTTCTCTTTCCTAAAGGAGGAAACAAGCATAGGAACACCTCTAAGAATTCACCTACCTTAATCAGAAGTGAAAATGCATGGTAACCTTCTACTCCAGACATAAGCAATCCAGATAATGTTTATTTTAGACTTCCAATAACTGCAGAAGGCTGCTTCTTGTGTTTTTCTTTTTTTTCTTTTAACCTTATTAACTGTATATAACTGTTATAACAAGATCTAAGCTGCACTGTTACTCATTACAGCTAGCTGACACAACTACATACCTTAAGGCAGATACTATTTTACCAATTTTTCTTGTTACCCCCAGGAGATGACATCACAGTGTATGGAGTAGTAATGCAGAGATGGAAACCTTTCCACGAGGATGCACGCTGTGACTTGGAGCTTGTTTTGAAAGCCAACTATGTTAAAGTAAACAATGAGCAGCTAGCAGGGGTTATGATCGATGAAGAAGTCCGCAAGGAATTTGAAGATTTCTGGGAAAAGCATAGGGATGATCCCTTAGCAGGTTAGTAGTTACAGATTTTGAAGTGGGACTCATGCTCAGATGTAGATGAAATCAGGAGTGAAAATACTGCAACTGACCACATTTTTTTTTCTCTGTTATCCTGTCCCACCACCTGATAAAGTGATATATTTTTCCCAGTAGAGAAATACTAAATTGTTAGTTAAAAGTTACCGAAGAAACAGTACCAAGCATGCTGCCTTGATCTTTCTTCTTTTGAGCTTTCTATTTGAATGTCTTGTGGAACATTTATTAATAAGAAATGAGAAATAATATAAGTATCAGGGGAAAAAAGAGAAAGTGTTTTATAATCAAGAAAAAGCATACCACTTAGAAGAAATTGTGTGGATAATTGTTGACTCTGAGGCTATAGATCTGACTCTTTGTCTTTACATCCAAAATCAAGATCTGAATCTTTGCCACGGCCCTTAGTGTGTCTCTCTTTAACCTGACTCTTAGATGCATAGTTCCACGGTTTACGTGTTAGAGAGCCTCATATCAGGTATGGGGAGAATCTGCCAATTCACAGGAACCTCCAGAACAGCCAGAGTGTTTAACAGGCTGACTCCTAAACTTACTATGCTCTACAGTGAACCAGATAAGAGATGCCAAGGGTTTTATCTGGAACTCTGTTCCTCTCTAGCATCTGAATGCCTCCTTCTGAGCTGCAGGAAAACTCAATGGACTGTCTCGGACAATGACTTATGTCATTGAACTGTCTAATGCCAATACTGTCTGTCTTTTCAAAACTCTGAAAAGAGTTTAGTTTTTCATCTTAAAATACCAACAGGGAGGAAAAGCAGGTGGAAAAGTTGCCCATATTAGTACAAAAGTTAGGCTACTGGTATAAGAAGTTGGAGATCTTTGAAAGCAAAGCTATTCTTCAGGCCTGCAATTCCTAGAAAGCAGTTTAACTACTAGCCTACTGCTGTTGGGATTGAGAACATTTCCCACTACCCTTGTTAGAACTGTTCAGAAAGTAATTCAGGATCCATTTTGAAGGTCTCAATTAATCCTTTGTTCTCAGGACAACTTTTAAAAGCCTGGAGTGAACAGTGTGGTTTTATGCAATATTACCCATTCGGAACAAATAAATGGATGTGAAGTGGCTGCAAGAGAATTGGGGTTGAAATTGGAAGAACTTTGACTACCTGCCCCGTCCCTTCCACACTGTTTTCTTTGAATTAAAACCCCTCAGGTGAGGGCAGAGATCAAACTTGACCTTGTACCTCGTGTCACAAGATTACCATTGCAGCTCTCCGAGAGAGAGAGCTTAGTCAATTAGACAAGTGACATTTTTTTTCTAAATAAGAAATGAGAAGAGGCAGAACTGCTGAGCAGCTCAGCTCAGAGGAACTGTGTAGTTAAATCTTGGGTTATGCAGCAGCTGATCAAGGTTTTGAAAATTTCAGTTTTGGACAAAGAAGTGTTAATTCCCTCAAAAGACCTACACAAGAGACATATATACCTTAAGTCATCTATTAGCCCTCTACATATTTTACCAGAGCTATCTTAAGGTTTTCATGTGCTTGCATTCAAATTTAAAATATTATGTTAAGAACTCAAAATTGGTTGCTCTGTTTTATGCCCTAGCATTGAAGGTAATTTATAGTATTAAAACTGTGATCCCTTATGTGCTGTTACTATCAGAATTTCAAAGGATAGAATTAATTCCATTACACGCCTTCCAAGCCAACAAAATTATCATAGCAGATTGAAACATTTTGTTGCTGGAAAGAAAATAAGGGAGGGAAGAGGAGATGGAGAGTACAGAAGGGTCAAAGGAGAAGGAGATTCAAGACAATAATGAGAAAATGAGCCACACCATGTCTGCTCAAAAATATGGTGCACAGATTTAGGCCAAAATACTTTAAGTTTTAAATGTGACTTAGTTTTCTGAAATGTACAGCACTTCAGTTTTCAAGGTAATATTTTGAAGTAATATGTACAAGTTTAGAAAATGTTTAAGTTTTATTCTTCATAGCCCCTATACATTTATTTGGAAACAAAAGAATTTGTATGAAGCCTGTTATTAGTGCCTATTTTCATGATATTCAAACCATCCGTTCCTTAAATTGGTATAGGATTTGCATTGCTGTTCACAGCAGTAGAAGATTTAATTTCTTTATAATTAAAGTTTGTATCAAGCAACTGCATTGAGTCTTATTGAAAAACAAAAATAAATATTTTCCTCTCTGGCCTGTTTCTTTTGTTCAGGAAGCAGGCCCAAATTATTTGTCAGAACAAGGACTTCCACTGTACAGTTCAGACAAGTTTGTTGATTTACACCAAGTTTTACTCTTAAGGTAATGCTAAGTATCATTTCTTTTTCCTGTTCTAGGGAGGAATGAAATTTTGGCTAGCTTGTGTCCTCAAGTTTTTGGATTGTACCTGGTGAAGTTAGCTGTAGCCTTGGTGCTTGCTGGTGGCGTACAGAGGACTGATGCTACTGGAACTCGAATCAGAGGTTGGTATTGTTTGTAATAGTATCACATTCTTCTCTTTTCTAGCAGCTGTTCTCATCCCTATCTTCACCTGCATCTTCCCCACTCAAAAATCAAACAGGTACAGTTTCAGAAGCATAATTATCTCTTCACTGAGAGCAATTTTTGATCAATGCTGAGTATTCTTCCAGAATCTCAAAAAAATAAAGTGGATGTCTGGACTTCCTCTTTTTGTATTAATTTTTCCCAAATAAAATATGTTAAAAGCATGTTTTCAGGATCTATTATGTAGAGTATGCAAGGCAATTGTTTTAGATAAAACATAAACTCACTTTTTTATTGTGTAAGTGACATTTTGAAATGACTTCTAGTAGACTATTCCCAGCAGTGTTTGGCATCAAAGGATGGAGTATTAATGTTTCCTTAATATGGATCACTATAGTACGTTGAAGGGAAAATGCAAGGATTCATTTTACTACCTAGTGCCAGATTTTTCCATCTGTGATTGTCAGCACATCTCACTTAGATCTGTTACTGTAAGTTATCTGCCTGCTGATTCTCCTTCTGTTGTTATTAGATGGCAAATATGCCATGTGCCAGGTGGTACGCAGGTCGTAATCTATGTAGGTCATAATAATTCTAAAATAATATGTGTGTATATACAAATACAGTATTTTCTTAATATTCCAGCAGCTAAAGAAAGTTAGAGACTTTAAATTGAAGTTGTATTGATATTTTGTATAAGACTGAAATATTTTTAGAGCTCTTTAGTGAGTTAGTAGTAGCTAAACTATCTTGTAGTTGCATTGTATCTGAAATTACTACATTGTGTGACTGTTGGAAATGAAACAGTGTAAGTAAAGAAGAACAGCCGGCTGGTTTCCTTATTCCATTTTGCATTGATTAAAGTACCTGAATAGTGAAATTATTTTTAAACTCTGATAGCCTTTTGTTTCTTGTTCAAGAGTGAGTTAAGTCTGTGAAACAAATATTCTAAAATGTAAGAACTCATATTTTACTATAAGTATTTGGTCTGGGTGCAGTAATATGACTAGATGCTTTTATTAAATAATATCTTTATGGCACCCAGTAAATAGTACAGTCTTGAACAGACTTACTTATCTATTGTATATGTAGTGCTAGTGTTAAATAAAGAATGAGAAATATTACTTAATTCGAAGTATTTTGTGCATATCTTTCTCTGTACTATGTACATGAACATTTTTCCCAAAGGTGAATCACATCTTTTGTTGGTTGGAGACCCGGGTACGGGGAAATCTCAGTTTCTCAAGTATGCAGTAAAGATTACACCACGGTCTGTGCTTACTGCAGGAATTGGATCTACAAGTGCAGGTATGTGCTTCTTCAGCTGGAACACTTTGCTTTTTTCTCTGGAGTATGGTTATATAAAGGCATTTGTGTATATGACCAAGAACTGGATTTAAGATTGTATGAACACAGTCTAAGTGGAAAACTGCCATGAAGACAAGTGAGGTTTGGGGTGACTGTCTGCAGAAGGGCAGTCCTGCCCCCTCTTCTCTGTCAGTGGGGCAGTAGGATGAGCTTCTAATAGGGAAGCTTACGAAGCATCATCCAGAGACCCCTTTCCCTGCTTTTCCAGCAGAGGATGATCTGGATCTAGTGTTCTTCCCAGTTATGACAAAGCTGACATCTTTCCAGAGCTCACACTGTGTGATGGGGTAGAATTGTTTGGTTTCTCCTGAACAGATATTCTCCTCTCTTCCATGCTTTTATATGTTCTGGCTGAATTCCAGTTTGATTTCTGCTTACTTTCTGAAAATGCCCCCCTGTGTTGAGACATTGTCTCTGACTCATAAAGATGGTTTTGGAGAGCAAAGGGGTTTTTGTTTTGTTTTGGTTTTTTTTAACTTTAGATATGTCACACCTGTCTGAAAATGTCAGATACCTTTAGAAACTCTTTCTGAGGAAAATATACAGCCTTAGATCACCTCTATAAATTACTTAAATTTGAGCACATGACTGTTACATTAAAAATCTCGAAATAGGGACAAAAAACAATGGTCAAGGCTACTGCTTCTAACTTGAGTGTTTTCAGGCAGTGTTGTTCTTCATTTTCTGTCTGAGAAACAGCATTGTTTATACCTGGGAAAACCAGAAAATAAATCTTTCCCAGTTCTAGCTATGTGTACATGTGTGTACTAGGTTTTTGTAGCTGTGCAAGTGCAACAACTTATTTCAGTGATGGTGAAACATGATGTTGAACTTATTTTCTTGTGTGCAGGGAGTTTGTTTTGAAATACATATTCTTCTAGTTTTCCATTCAAACTGTTGACAAATGTGTCTGGAGAGAAGGCAGAGAGAATATTTTAGCTCAGCATAACCTTTTCTCCACCTTTTGTTTTGTGTTAAGAGCTGAGGACAGGCTAGATAATTTAAATTTTTGCCAAGGGACTGGCAGTAACCTGCAGTGAAATTTTGCCATGCATTTAAATGTGACCTTGCCCACTTTTGTCGGTAGTTATCCCCCTGTCAGCTGCTCTTGGATATTCCTGTTGTCCAATGTTGATATTGCCTTCTTCACCACATCTCTCACTTGCTTTTTTTTTTTCATATGATCTGTTTTCCAGCTCAGCTGGGTACAAAGACGTTTCTCTGAAATCCAGTGTTGTAGGCTACTAATGTATCATCGTATGTGTGCAATAGAATCAGCTCTCCTGATGTGTGGAGATGGGGTTTCATTTGTGAAAGGGTTGTCTTGAGTAGATCCACTTGAATAATCCTTATATTTTAAAAAAGTACTCTCTCCCCCTCACTCTTCCCAGATTTTACAGCATGTGCCCCAAATTTCCACCTTGAAATTCTTAAGGACTCTTATCATAAATGAAACTTGGATGCTAGCTGGAAATCTAATTAACCCTAGTTTAACTTCAGGGAATTTTCCATGGTTAGAATTGCTGGACTAAAGCTTTAATATCTAGCTCTGGAGTTTGGAAGTAGTTTGAATCGTTTTCTTTGCCATCTGTATATGAGAGGTATCCTGTTTATCATTATGTTTTTAACTGTACCTAACACGCTGATTTCATGAACTTTATGAAGCTCCAAATGGTGGATTTAAAGAACTATTAAGTTGTTCTGCTTTCCTTGTTATAATGGCATACTTTGAATCAACAGTTTCTGCTTTCCTATGACAGAAAACTTTTAATGAATATTTTTTCTTCCAATGTAAAAAGACTAAATCCATAAATTCCATTTTTGACTAGTTGCTTACCTTACATAAAATGCAGCCTACAATGCAGTTAAATTACTAGTTCTGGTTAATTCTCTTCAGAATAATTAATAAATAATAATATTAGGAAAATTCACCATTGCATTGAGAAATTATCACAGAGCGTGTTACACAGTGAGCTTTGGTTATAAACAGAAGCGCTTTTCAGAGAGGTTACAAGAGGTTCTGTTTCAAAGCAGAAGTTAAGTCGGGAATGCAGGCTAAAAGAGTGAGCCCAGAGGCTCTACAGACTCATTTCTCCCTTTGGCTCCTCTCCATTCTTGCTGTCCTCTCCTAATCGCCTGCTGCTCCCCGTCGATCCAGCCAGCCCGAGTGGGAGGATGGGAGCACTTGACCTCTAAGTCAACGGCTAACGCAACTTAGCAGAATCCCTCCGGCAAAACAAAAGGAGCTTGGACCAGCAGTGGATCTCCCAGTCACATAACACTTTCCTTGAACTTTTGTTTTCCTTTACAACTTCTTATGTCTTTTGGTCAGCATTCAAGCAGTGACTTTCTTTGTACCTCGCTTCAAATCCTTGCACGTGTAAGGCCAGATGCCAGAGAACAATGCATCCCTGCTCTTTGTCCAGCTTAGGATGCATCATTTATCCTATAAATTGTTTTCTGAAAGCCTAGCTGTAGTTGGTCTAGTGTGTTAAAGTGTCAAAAGCATTTTTACATTATTCTATCCAGTTTACTTTTTCCTTTTGGACTTTTTCTGCAAGTTGGGTAAAGGGGCAGTAATCTTAGAAAATGAAGGAAAGAGATACAAAATAATTTGATGATCTTGTCAGGATTGAAACGAACACATGCATGCTCTTGGCAAGTCTGGGGCTATTGGGCATTCTGGCTAGTCATTCTGCCACTTCCGGGTGGATATTTGGCCATTAAGACCTCTGCAAAGTTTTGTTCAGTGTTGTGTCCTTCCACAGACGAACTGCTTAAAGAATCTTGTGAATTATCTTCAGCAAAACTTGTATAAAAATCTGGGAGTCCACCAACTGTTTCTCCTGCTTTCCAGTTCTGTACAATACCCCTTTCTGGAGCTATATGAAATACAGCTTTCTGTCCTCTCTTCTCAGAGCCTCTACAGACCCTTGGGAGTACTACCTTTTTGATGACAATTTGCAATGTCTGACATTATCCATATTCATGCCAACGGCACTCTGATGCTGTCAGTCAAAGGTGAATAACTCAAGTTGAAACAGCCATTTTTCTTTTTCTTAGTATGCTTCTTCCTGCTGAGCAGGCTTTGGATGATGGTAACAGTTCTCCCTCGTTTGAACAAGTACTCCAGTACTCAAGTTCTCAAGCTGGAGAAATTTTTCCCTGAATATAACTGCCTATCTGTAGTGGTCCCTGGTCCCTGCTAATCCCCAAACTACCTTTGGGAATCCCCTGTGAGAGTGCTAGTTGGTACAGGCCAAGGCAGGGGCAGGCAGCATACTAACAACTCACCGCTGTGGGTGACAGCATCTGGACCATGCCCCGGCCCTGATCAGTCTACTGCAGCCTTTGCAATTGCCGTCTTTTCAGACCTTCACTTCTACCACAGGATTCTTCGTCTTCACGAATATTCATAACTGTAGGTGAACTTGAATTTCCTATCAGCATTTTCTATCAGCAAATACCACAAAAATATTTTCCTGAGAGTATGACTTCACTGGCTTTTCCTTAAACAGTTAGGCCTCAAGTTGAAGAGGACTTAACTCTCTAGGAAAGCTGCTAGATTTTTTTGAGGAATGAATTTTGAAGTTGTAATCAAAGCCCATGGGAGATATGTCACACCTGTAACAATGTTTCTTCTTTTGCAGATCCTTAAATTCCCTTAATTTCCCTTCATTAATGCTGTTCCAAGATGATCTTGCCCTGAGACAGAGCTTTCCTTGGCTACCTGCATGCAACAGATTATTCAGCCAAATAGACAGCTGTCTGCAGAAGTTTTGGTCTATTCACACCTCTGTGCCTAAAGATCTCTAGTTAAGAGGAACACGAAATACTGCATGTCCAACAGCTTGGTGATGCTGGCTGGAAGAAATGCTTTGGGTCTTACGCACTTCTGGCATAATACATTCAGACAGGCCTTCCAGAGACTCTTTTCTCCTGCTATTGAAATAGCAGCTATTTCAATCAGTAGATTTTGGGAGTGATGTTACATATCATCCAAGATTTTCTTTGCCACACCACAAAGCCTTCAGCTATTATCAGGCCAGTTAGCTCAGTTGGTTAGAGCGTGGTGCTAATAACGCCAAGGTCACGGGTTCGATCCCCGTACAGGCCACCCATTTTGGGGTTGGACTAGACGATCTCCAGAGGCTCCTTCCAACTTTACCAATTCTGTGATTCTTCCCAATTTGTACCAATGTCAGTTTACCACATCTTTCCAGCGAGATGAGAACAAACCAGAGGACTCTGCTACCTTAAAAGGTAGCGCTACCCTCCTTAAAATCTCATGATCCAAGGGGTTTCTGGAGGGAGACTCAAGAACTACTTACGTTCATAGCATTTCAGTTAGGTCTGAGTGTTGCTGTTTACACTTAGCTGGTGTCTATTCCATCTGCTCTAGCCTTTCTGCAGCATACAGATCTCCTTCCTGAGTTTTTCTCTGTTTGCAGGAAAGCTAATCACATCACTCATACTGTGGTGCATGAGTGCCCTGTCAGCCTCTAAGAGCATTACCAGAAGTTGGAAATGTTAAACTGTGTCCTCCCTCCCTTTGAAGGACCTTTTACTTTCCAGGTACAAACCTGTTTTTTGCCTTTAACATAGCCTTCCTACTGATTCCAGTTGGTTCCTCCTCCTTAGATGTTCTTCTTTGCTGAGAAGATCAAAAGTCAAGCAAGATTTCCCCAATCTGTCTTGTGTAGCCTGCCTCATATTGCACAAGACCAGCTCTCAAGAAGAACTTTAACTGGAAACATAAATACAAATTGGAAAGCCTAATACAAGCAATCTTTCACACAACTGCTAATATAACTTCTATGACTCTCAACAAAATGAAAGAATCTGGCCCAACAAGCTTGTACACCAGTGTGTTACAGATAAGTGGCAGGGTAGTTAGGTAAGTATGTAAAACATCTCCTGGATATGTCCAGATAGTAGCTTCTGCTTTTTCCTTCTCTAGTAAATGAAGATTTGCCTGTAGTATGCATGCATGAGTTTTTTTTCTTTTACTTCCTGCAACAGTGGGCAATCTTTGTATAGAGGAAAGTAGCTAGCCTCCCATCTGAGCTGACTTCAGGAAAATCAGCAGCTGAGGTTTTACAGAGAAAAAAAGAATGGACTAGATTGTCAGGTCTATCCTGGACTTCATAACACAGGTCTCAAGGATACAAACTGACTGCTATGAACCAAGTTACTGTGGTTACAGTAGCAAAGTTCTGAGCTACTGCAGCCTTGAATATCAGGACTAAGGTTTGGCATTTTCAGTAGAGCTTTGCAGAGCTGTTGGAGAAGTTAAATTTCACCAGTCTCCATTATGATGGAGCTGGTGTCTATCTTTTTGCCCTCTTCAAACTTAAACAGAGCATCACGCTGATTTAGATGGAAGATGATACATGAATGAATCACAGTGACTGTAAGAGTCTTCTCCCCTCCCCCATCTAGACATAAAAAACATGTTTTTCATCAGTAATATTGGTGTCTGTGATCCACCAACTTCTCACATGGATAACCTCTGATAAGCATTATGACACTTGTCTAATGGAATTGAGTCTACTATTTGGAGTAAAAATAGTGCAGTTCAGTAGTGCTGTTAATAGAATCTAGCATTTCCTTGTCTCTCTGGTGGTCTCTACAAGTAAAAGGTCTGGGAAGATGAACTCATCTTGGACCTTGAAATTGTAATGTTACGCTGTCTATACTAGCTGTCTGCATGTCACATTAAAAAGTGCTGTTTTGAAAGCTTCAGAGACATCATCAGGAACAAGTTTGTATAGAGATGACTTAAATTCATTCTATCTTTTAATACCACTGAGTTTGTGCTGTGATGTTGCCTGATGATCAGATTTGGAGTACTGGAATTTGGCTTCTTAAAATTCAAAATGTGTGCTGAATTAATTTGATTTTGCCAGGGAACACAATCTTTGGAATACAAGTGTGTATGCAGTGCTAAAATCTGGACAGAAACATTGAACACCTGAGAGGCATCCAGTCTCTCAAAGAGCCTAGCAAGACTCTTTTTCTTACAAAGATTGTGAGGCTCTCTGACAGTGGGCATATTTGCTCTTTTCTAGTTTTCATCAAGCACAGTGGGGTGATGTTTTTTTGGGGTCTTTTCTCCTCCTGTAAAGCGGTGGGCCAGCTACATCTAGTAGATGTATGAGGTAAGGTAGTGCCGAACTGTACGGCAGCATAACGCCATCTGGTCTAGTTTGAAGTTTAGTGCCCCCGAGTTCACCTGTGCTCAGCTGGATTTTTTTTTTTCCTCTTAAACAGCGCAAAAGGTCTCTCTGGTTTCTCTAAGTTAATTGGTTTGCTGGGTGAAGTAGCATTGCTGACTCTATTTTGTGGTTGATTCTGAAATGGCTGTAATGCAGTTTGCTTCCATCACTGTAGCATTTGCTTCTAAGAAGTATGCATGCTACTAGTGAATGGATTCTGGTTATACTTGTATTTGTTCATGCTTTCATTTAAATCATTAATGTTAATAGGTACACGGGTTTGATAGCTTTAAAATCAAGGTTGTCTTCATTATCCTGCCAGCCTTCAGCAGGTAACTAAGTTATTTACAATGCTTACATTTAAGAGATATCTTAAATAGAATAATAGAGTGTATGCAAAAAATGAAAATCTTGAAGTGTTAATGTAAGTGAAAGTCAAAAGATACATCTTCTTAGAAAGTTGCCATAATTTCAACTTTCAGCTGAAGCAATGGCTTGGTTTGGGTACCAGTTGAGTCAAGTCTACAACTATTAAAGTGTTAATATTTTTAAATTGTTAGTCATCATTTTAACAATTACAGGGAGATTTTCAAGAGCATACATTATACTTAGGCTTCCAAATATTAGTGGATTTCAGTACAAGTTGGTTATTCAGCTACCATATACACTGCTGAGTTCTCATATAAAAAACATGTTCATGTACATTTAGATCAAGTTATTCCTTTCAGCCTCACAGTGAAAATTTGATTTTTAAAATATATATATATAAGTATATGTATGTGTTATAAAAGAAGACAATTTCACTAATGATGTGAAAGACAGAAATAGCAACTACATAGGACATCTTCATCCCTATTAGACAATGCAGAAAAAGAAAGGCTTCTATTTTTATTCAGAGCAATACTGTCTGTCAGTCATCGTGAAATTTACCTTTCTTTAAAGGGCCTGGAACCTACACAGGTTCACAGTGCCTGTGGTTACCAGTAACTAGTGAACTATACTCTTGTAATCTGATATGACATACTACAATTTTAAGTGCATATGTAGTCACATATAATACATATTATAGCAAGGCTGATGAGGATTGGAAGGAATAACTGAATTGTTAAGTGTCATAATAGTGTCTAATGTCTTTACAATTTACTACCTAGTTCTTTTATCTTCAAAGATGCCTCAGGTAATAGGGATGCTTCATGGTAAGACCTTCAGGGCAGGCATTGTATTCTTGAGTGTGCAGTACCTGCCACAACAGGGTCTGAATCTTGATTTGTACCCATGCATAGTGCCTTAAAGGGTAAAGAAAGACCAAAATGTCTTAAATTCCAGATGTTTTAGAAAACTGAAAAAGAGCAAGACATTTTAACTAGTAATAAGGAGTTTAAAAGACTGCAAGAATAAAGCATAGTTTTTTAAAAAAGTACCAACTAACAATTGTACATAATAATCTTGCAGAATATTTTTAAGTACTTATGCCATTCCTTTTGATGTTTAAGTTTTCTAATAATTGACTGAAGCTTTCCAACCAATTATGTGCTCTGAGTGTTTGAAAAAAGGGTTCTTTACTGAGGTACCCACCTAAATCCAAATGAAACATTGTCCTTAACAAGCCACAATTTGACTAAGCAGCAAGCAGCAAGAGATTTTTAAAAAGAAACTCATAAAATCTGAGATAGCAGATGGTAAATCTCAAATTGCATGCTTTAAGTAACAAGTATGTGCCTTGAAAGGAAAAGAAGCTTGCACCTAAAATTATACTGTGCAGTCTGCTTTCACAGTAAGAGGACATTTTTGGAGAGATATATAGATATATTTTTTTTTTAAGAGAGCACTTTTTCCTTTGAACTTCACTTAATGACAGCTTTGTTCTTAAGCTGCTATTAAAGGGCACTTTATATTTGGCAATCTGGGTATCAGAGATGAGGACAAATCATTATTGCTTCATTCTGCATGAATGTTTTAACTTTCAGTCTTTTAGCTTTTAATAGTGCTTACAAAATGAAGGGGGGGGCAAGAACATGTATACTTTAATCAGGTTCAGTTTAGACCAAATAGAATAACACATTAGAGAAAAAAAGCAATTACTTAAAAATAGTTGTATTTATATTCCACAATTTGCTCAAATACTGTTTTTTTTTTTTTATAAACTTTCTACAGGGTGTTTTAAAACAAGTTCTTCACATTGCTTGTCAACTATGTACTTATGGAATTTGAGGGAAATAGTTCTGGTTGTTTTTACAGTTTAACACATGTACAGTACCAAAACGATGGTGGTTAGTCACATGCAGTCCATATGAGATTCTAACATAACATTTAATGAATTTTCTGATGTTGACCACCCCTTTGATGCTGAAGGTAATGCATCTGTAGAAAGCAGTGACTGTAGGTTTGGGTTACTGCTCTCTGCATCTTCCAGTTTTTCAGTGTTGTCCTCCCAGTTAATGTGGAATCTTGTGACTCTGGGATTAGATGCCAAAATATTCCTTTGAAGCTGAGAGGGAAGAAAATATATGGATTATACTTCTCAAATTGGAGTTTATATGCATACAGAAGATGTTTTTTCCTTTTACTACCCATAGCCTTGTATGTGTAAAACATTTAAAAAGATAATGCATACAAAATGTAGATCTGTAGATACTACATATGTATCAGAAACACACAGTTCATTTAATCTAATATCCTGAGAAAAAATACCTTTCTTGAAGAAATTTTAAACTGTTCCTCCTGAGTTCAAGACTATGTTACAGCATTGCAAGAGTGTGCTTATCATTTTAGCCAGCCTTTAATAAAACCAATCACCCCAAAAAAGCTTGCTAGCTATAGTACTTCATTTAATGCTGCATCAATTTTGTGTTTGAAATAATTATATCAATTCCATCAACTGTCTATTTTCATCTAAGTTTACAACCTTTCCATATATTAGCATGTTCAGATTGTTTTCAAGTTAATTAAGCTTTTAAAAAAAAAGGAAAGAAAGAAAGAAAGAAAAACATTCCTTAGATTTGAAATATATTAATAGAATGGCAGTGGACACACCTAGACACTACTCATATACTTGTTTCTCATGGATGAACCTCATTTTCTTTTAAAAGGTTACATGTATGAATACAGAAAAAGAGCCAGTCTTCACCAAACCTTTCACCATTTTCAAGATAATACAGTTAACTTGGTAGGAAAGCAAATTATAGCTATTGGTAACTCATTATGAAAGTTAAGACTGGTTGCAGGAAAAGTCTGCTGTGGTAGTAATACTGATTTTATTCCCCAAAGAAGTGCTTTCATATTAAATAATCCTCCCCTTATGCCAACTGAGGAGATCACTTCTTTTTCAACCTAACAGACCTATTTCCCATTAATTACAATTAAATAGGTTTAATAACCATATCTGCTTCTTGTATGTTTAAGTTCTGTCCCAAAGTTAAATTAAGAACCTTTTATACAAATACATGACAGCTTTTGCTGTCCTTTTTCATAGCAGCGAGCTAACTTTCACAGGATTTTGACTCGCTAATTTTTTTTTTCAAGTGTTCTTTTTCCTCAAGGCATTAGGTCCAAGTAAGTCTACTGCACAACTCATTTTAATTCTTGTCTTGGTTCAGTTTTTACCTTAAAAGACTTTTTTTTGAATTTCTTTTTTTTTTTAACTTTATACTTGGTCAAATTGTCTATTGATTGTCTAGTCATCCAACTTGTTCTTACTAGGTTACCAATATTCTTACCTCATTTTATCCATAAATTTTTGAGTTTGTTTGTTAGTGGCATGCAGAAACTGCAGCTCTAACAGTAGTACAGGTTGGTAGGGACTGTGTTAAATTAGTGCTTAAAACCTAGTTCCAGGTTGATAGTCCTAGAAAAAAAAATGTAATTCTCTGTTTTTCCACAGAACAGAACCATCTTGTCAGCAATAGCAGAGGTAGAGGGAACCCAGCAGTTTACTTCACAAACTTAGTGTAAAATAATAATGTTCAGTCAGTATTTCCAGCCAGCAGAAACTGTTACTGGTTTCTGAATGTTTTCCAAGTTAATGGCAACTACATGGCACTTCTGATTTGCTTCACAAAGTCTTTTTCCATTATTTGATGTCCGGTTTCATGTACTTCATAGCATCATTTGGGGTTTGGTTTTGTTTAAGAAAACCTCTTCTCGTAAGTGTAGCTTTGATACATGACTACAACAGAATATGTCTTACCTTAGAAAAATCTGGTTTTACTGGTGGATTCTCTCTCAGTTCTGTTTCAGTATATTCATTGTTTACATAGTAGCCGACTCTAATAAATTCTTGACCTCGATAGGTGCATGTAATTAACACAACTGTTACACCTACTGCATCTGCATCTGGAATAAGCCCTGGATTCGGTGCATCAGCCTAAATGTGAAAGGGAAAGGTTGATTAAAATAAAAATCAATACTGTATGTTCTATCTAGCAGGAGACTCTGGAACAGTACATCTTAGCAGCTAAGTAGACTATATGCAAGCTTCAATTTTTTCTTCGTGTTAATAAGAAAATATACCTGCTTTTTCAACAACATCAACCCTGAATTTAGGATACTATCCTCTAGAGACAGAATTACTTAGAATGCAGTAATATTGTGGGCTGAGTCTTCTCAAGGGTGATTAGAGAGTTTTGATCTAAAAGTGCTTTTAAATGTTTGACTAGCTGAACTGTTGCTTGAGCAAGTGTACTAACATCCCTCCAGTTCTACAGTGCCATTGCTCTCCAGCCCATCCTGGTAACTCAGTACAGTTTAAAAAACAAACAAACAAACAAAAAACAACATACCTTTGAAGTTAAATTCGTCTAGATGCATGTATGTAACAAGACTAAACCCTTAAAAACAGACTGCAAGTTATACTCAGCAAGAAGAGAAGGACAGACGACAGTGAGGTTTAAGATGTCCCACAAATTTTTCAGGAAAGGAATAAACTGCTTTGTCTCTTGCCTCCTTCCACATGCCTAAGTTTGTTAAAATGTATGCAGTTAAATGCATCATCACTCTGAGACATTTGACATATTTCCAGTCATACATTACCAGTATGTAATTCTAATTCATAGACAGTTCTGATTATCTCCCTCTTTGTCTTTACTTACCACGGCACTGCAGTTTTTAAATAATTCCTGAAATTTGTCTTACAAAATGTGGCTTAGATCAGTCTTTTAAAATACTAGCTAATCATTTATTGATAAAATACGATACCTTGAGTCTCAGACCAAAATGAAGTAACAGAAATCTAAGCATTAATGAACGTGCCTCATATTCACAATTTTGCATGAAACTCGAAGCCAGCAATGAACACCCGTGTTGTGATAAGTTAGTATTAACAATGCACATTAGAATGGTTCCAGTGTAATGAATCCTGCCTGAGAACAGAGGTGAATGGGATTAATTCTTACTGTCCCTCTTATTGCTGTTTTTCCTGTAGTATATATGTTCTCTAGCACTGCAAAATTTGGACCTAGCAGTCACGCATCATTGGCTTGTGCTCTTTGTTACTTCAATTCTGAGCCTTCGAACTACTCTAGCTTTTTAAAAGGAGCTGCATATACTTTGCAAAAGAATTAAATGAACTGGACCCCTCAGGTACAAATCCATCAGAGGTGGAAGAAACAACAAGGGAATCAAGTGCAATACACCTTCCTCCAGTCCTGAAGGGAACAGAAAATGACCAAATGGCTTCTTAACTTGTATAGAGAAATGGAAAAGATGACCAAGGAGTAGGAGAAGCGTAGAGGCATCAAGAAATCACAAGAATTTCCAGTACAGATGAAATCACTATTTTAATTCAGCAGTCTTATTCTAACAATGCTCAGAACCATATGATTACTTAAAATTCCACAATGAGAAATTATAGAACAATATATTGCAAAAGGATACTGTTTCATTTAAGCTCCACAAAACTTGATTCATCCCCTGGGATTTTAGCACTTCTGGCCTTCCATTGTCATCTTATGTCACATAATGTCCTATGATACAGCTGCAAATCTACAGAAATATTCTTGCGTAATCCTGCTCAACTCTCAAGCCTTGTTTTGCTGAGTGTCAAAGAGAAATTGAACACTATTTAAAAAATAAGTTTTCACAGAATTTTTTTTTAAAACTTTGTGCCTTGGCTATCAAACCTCCTAATTCCCCAGGAAAAAGATGATCACAAAGAGATGAAAAAAAATGAAAAGAAAGATAGAACACATGTATGAGAAAGGGACAAGCAAGCAGCAGTAAGCAGGTATTTTGGTAGGCAAAAGAAGGCAGTATGATTAACTCCTGTATAAAAAGCACTAAATCTTAATATGCCATTTTAAAGGTAGAAATTATTTATGATATTTATGTGGTCACTCACATTGTATGTTGTCTTGAACTACCTTGCTTTTCCAAATGGTATATGTATACAGAGAGCCATTACTGGCAGAGTAGCTAACTTAGTGTAAGGTCATATTCCTAGAGAGTAAATTATTTAAGTATCCACAGCTTCAAAACAAAGTTTCTGAGAATTTATTACAAATCCTCAAGTGCATTTAATTAGAGATGAGGAATCAAGTTTCACTACTTTTATCTTGGCATTTATATCCAAATAGGCTAGGCTGTGAGACTTTAACAATTAAAAACTTTCCAAATGTTAAAAGAGACAATTGTTTAAGTCTGGGAATTGCAACGTTCTATCTTCTGAATATAAGGCCGACTTCTCAACTAATACATGCAGCTTTTGTTTCACAAAGGCAGCTTTATCATCCTTGGTATTTTTGCTGTGAGATACTCCAATTTATTAGCTGTTTCAGCCATTTTTCTATTTAGGAAAAAAATATAGTAGATTATATCTGAAAATTTTTAAATCTGTGCAAAAGTCCTCTCTCTATGCTGTCTCTAGTGAATATCATCTCTCTTCTTTACATTATGTACTTCCTGCAGTTCTACACTTTGCCCCCATTCTGGCATTCCCACACTACTTCTCTTCATCTCCCAGGCAGCTTCAGTTTGATGAGTAGAGTAACTTCTGTCATCAGCAAATGCTTTTTACAGCATTTGGTTTTTTGGTAGCCTCCTATGTACACTTTAGCAGAGTCCTACCCTCACCTCCATACTAACGCTCTTGAAGTCTCATGTACTTAGATCACAGTTACTTGCGTAAGAAAAATATGTACTGAATCTCTTACAGTACCTTTTCCAATCTAAACAGAATGTTTATAGACCTACTCCAAATTTAACTGTAGTGTCATTTATCATTTATAACCAGGCTATAATTGATGAGTCTATTCTACCAAAACTGCAAACCCCACACATTTCATTTTTCATGTTTTCCTATGTGACACAACTAAAATATACCTTTATGAGCCCCTTCCCGACACTCCTTCTCATCACCATCAACAATGAATCTTTAATTTAACTGAGATTAATGCATCTTTTAAATTACAACTATAAATGCCAGCTATTTTCTCTAGATAAAGTGCTACAGGATAGCCTCTTTCAAGGCTACTACAGGATCACCTGCTTCTGATCAACTAACGCCATAAGCTAAAGCAGCTTGAAAATGGAAGAATTGTTAATAAAGGATGAGTTTGTTAAACATTTGCTTTATTTATTGTGATTAAAAATTAGGCCTAGCTCCAAAACCAAACAGGAATTTTCAAGATTGATTTGCACATATGTGGTTGATAAGTGTAGCCTCCAGTCTCATCTTAATAGCTGTTCCTTTAGCCTGCCCTGTAAGAAAGTCTCCCTTTATTTGCAAGTTTCATATGTACCCTGAAGCTTTCAATTAATTGAGGCTTACATGTTTAATCAAGAAGCCTTACACATTTGTCTCACAAACCTCAACAATATATTTTTAAAACAGTTGTAATGACTATGGGGAATAAGAAAGGCACATTCATTGAAAAATGTTTGTTCTCCAGTGCGTATTTGCCCTTAAAACAGTTACACGAATTTCTAGCACTTGGGAAGGTAGCATAGTTCCTATATAGTAAGCTGTTCTGTTTAAATCTGATTTTCCAGCTGATGGATTTTATTGACAGTTTACAAGACAAAATACTAATAATTAGTATTGGATAAATAGATAAAAAATGAGCTAAATATTATAGTATTGATATAAAAGCTTGTCTAAAACTTAAGTCTGCTTTATTTTTTTCTCCCCTCTCATTGACCTAAAATGGAAAACAGACTAGGATATTAAGCCATCTTGGTACTGCTCTTTCTCCATCTTCCTTTCCTCAGTTACTCCTTCTTAATAACTTCTGGCTTTAACAGAAGTATTTCATAGCATTGTCAAACTCCAGAATTTGTGGGACAGTCTTGATTTTAAACACCTCCTGAATGTCTGCTACCTACCATTGAAATTCTGTCTTATTTTACAAATTACTATATTGTATTACAATTTAGCCTGCTTAGTCAAATGTCACAGTTGAAACAGAACTGAATTCATGATTGTTCTGCCCAAGTTTTACAATTACAGTTTATATCTTCTGAAGAAGTTGTCTACGCTAACCTGATTCTCCAAATTGCCTGCAACTGCCACCAACCAGCAGAACTAAGCTGATCATGCTAGCGTAAACCAGATAATAGGCACTCAAGTATCGGGTGGCCTGGAGTATGTTTATATACCAGACTGGTCAAAATTACTAGTAGCTACAGGAACAGTGCTTATATTAATAACGCTGATTATTGATCCCACAAGTGAAAGTATTACGATGGAAATATTAGGTGCAAAAACCATCAGTTCATGAACAGACTTTCAAGTAAGGTGCATCATACATAAAGAGATGTCTGAAATACTTTTCTAGCTAACCATTACTTTTTGAGTGCCACTTAGTTTTATACAGTCATCTTTAAACATCAAATAAACACAACTCTTTTAGAAACAGTTGAATCAACAAACTTACCTGAAATACAAACATGTGTCTGCCCGCAGGAACAGGTCCAACTAAAACAGAGTCTAACACTTGATCATACTCCTCGCTTTCAGCTGAACCCACGTAAATTATTTTCCATTCCAAATCTACAGTAAAAGAAAAGTAAACAAGAAAAAAAATTACTTATCATTACAGTTAAGGATCTTCCACTCTTGCCTCTCTACTGTTCTGCTTCATGTAAAATTTATTCTATAGCAACTGGCCTAAAGGAATAAGGGACCTGTCTTCATGGAAGTTACCATGGAAAAGTTCCAGTTCGCATGAACTGGACCATCCCACCATCCTTCTCCATTTAGTTAGTACTTGAGGAACCCCCCCTATTTCTTTAGTCAAGTTAATTTTCAAATTTTATAGCGAGGACAGGACTCTCATATTTGTTGGCAGATGTGTTCAGAATTGTATCAAAAGCTGTCTGAATGGCCCCAGCATAACAATGAAGCCTACGTCCTCAGTGTGGCATGCCCTAAGCATTGACTTCCTTCCCAAAAGTGGAACAAATTCCACTTTTTACACACTCATATATATATCTTAAACCAAACAAATCCAGTAAGGTAGTTAATTGAATAAAAGCATCCACCATGCAAGCACCAGATATGCTATCTGTATGCCCCCATTGCTTCACAAACAACTTGTGTGACCTGATATACAAAATTGTGATTAGATCATATTCTCATTGAAGATACTGGTGTTAGGATTTTGTCCATATCCTGAAATGGAATTACAGGCAAAAACATTAAATGTAACATTTTGCTTCCAAACATAATGCAACAAATTTGAGCATTTCTTACAATTCATAGGTTTTTCTGCCTTGCCCTCTCCAACATAGGTGTTTGAAAACTGAAATAGCAAATTAGCATTCATTGGCTTTTTCTGGGCCAGCAATTCACTGTCACTTTCTGATTTAAGAACACATGTATAGATACAGGCATATAAAACTAACCCTAGAAGTTTTTTTTTAAAAAATATAAGAAAACATGGCCACCATCATGCAAGAATGTGACTAAAAATTCAGTAATTTTTGTAATGAAACTGTTGTTTCAAAACAGTGCCTTAAAAATGGATATGGTACATTTTATATTGTTTTTACTGTACAAGTAGCACCCTGATTATGTATGGAAAAGCACTAACCTGTATCCTATTCCATTTACTTTATTCGCATCCTCCACAAAATCCAAAGGTCTGTGTTACAGTTTCTTGATGCAGGACTGAAACTTAAGCAAGAAAAAACTACCAGAATTTGACTGCTTTAGGATTGCAGTCAACTATTTTTCTTCATTAATGCAGTCCTTTTGTTTATCACACTTAGCACTAATACAAGTTTTCAGCTTTAAAGTAACTTACTTAGCAGGACTTAGGAAGTGATTTTATTCTTTTGTACAAACCACTGGCCGGGTACTGTATCAGAGGTTTTATTTACCTTTTAAGCATCTACTATTAGCTACTGCCAATACTGCATACAGGCTACTAATCCAGGTGAATTAGTGACCTGTTTTGTCAAGGTCAGTGCAAGTCACCACACATACAAGTGAGTACTTTTAGGCTACGTTGTTCAAGATTATCATGCCATCATTTGCTATTATTCCAGGAGTACAGTATGAAACTTGTTTTAGACTAATATTTAGTACTGAAAAAACTTTTTAAATATGTAACTTTAAAATTACATGTTTAATAGGTTGATCCAGTGCTTTTTAGGATTCTTGATATGGAATGAGAACTTTAAAGAGGGGGCTAGACTTTATGAATTTACTTCTAGACTAGTAGTGCACACGACTGCCTGGAAAAAAAAGGACAGCAGACAGATATATTTGCATGTGAAAGCTAAAATAACCACAGCATTTTCTTGATAAACTATAGGAAGGTTAAGTTTAATTTTAGTTTTCTGTGTGGAAGATACTGTCCTGCATTTGTCTGGTAGCCCAGCTTGCACTCAGAGGGGGGAAGGGAATGGAGAATTTTGCGGCACACTAATTCTTCTCATCCCGATTGTCCTGGATTATGTGTGATGTAAACGCGCGGAGTGCGGAGCGTGACGCGCAGCTGGGCACAACTGGAAGGGGAGGCGAGGCGAGGCCAGACGCCCGGCCCGCTGCCCGGCTGCAGGCCGGGGGCACCTCCAGGGAGGCGAGGCCGAGCGGAGGCAGCCAACCCCCTCGCAGGCTAACGCCCCGGGGAGCTCTGGAGCCGGGAGGGCCGGCGGCGGGCGGCCGGGGCCTGGGCCGCGCTCGCTCCGCGTTCCGGCCACCGGCACGTGCGAGCAGCAACCGTTACAGAAGCAGGCGGGACGAAACCGACCTAACAACAGAAGCCCCCTCCCCCCCACACACATACTATCACCTCCGAACTGAAGTTTTTCTTCCCCCTTCCCTCACACCGCTGGCGCCGCCGGTTGCGATGGCCCCGCCGAGGCTCCCCCCCCGCAGCTCGCGGCCGGCCCCGCTAACGGTCGCCGCCCGCCCGCCCGCCCGCCGGCGGCAGCAACGCCGCGGCGGCAGCCGCCCGCGCGCGCCAGCCGCCGGAGCCGAGGGCCGCTCGCCCGCCCGCCGCGGCCGCCGGGCGTTTGGGGGCGACTCCCGGCGAGCGGCGCGCTGCCGCGGCGGCGGCGGCCCGCGGGGAGGCGCTGCAGCGCGGCGGCGGCGGCGAGGGCGGCGCGGGCCCGCCCGGCTGAGGAGAAGGCGGGAGCCCGCCCGCCGGCAGCGGCGCGGCGCGCCCCTCCGCCGCTGCCCGGGCCGCACGGCCGGGGCCCCCCGCTGAGGCGGGAAGGGGTCCCTGCGGGGCGGCGGGGGCCGCGGCGGCGCGGCGGCGGCTGCCCCCCTCCCGGCGGCAGCCGGTAACTTTCGAGCGACTTCCAAAAATAGTGGCTGCCGCCGCCCCCTCCCCCACCGGCACGGCGCCCGCACGGTTAACGTACCGCCGCGCCGCCATCCCGCCGCGCCGCGGCCGGCCCCTGAAACCGGCGTGAGCCGCCCGCCCCGGCCTCCGAGAGCCACCTTCCTTCCTTTTTTTTTTTTTTTTTTTTTTTAAAGCATTAAAATTGAGCACGAGCCCAACGAAACGTTTGCGCCGAAACGTTCTGCCCGCGTCCGGTAACGTCCCGGTGCATCGCTACTCGCTCAGCAACAGTTCAGGTCCCCTCCGGCGCAGGGCTGCCTGCGAGCTGGGCTCGGTTAACCCTCTCCCTCTCACGCACACTCTTCCCCCACACACACAAAGCTGGCAACATGGCTACCACCACTCAAACAAGTTCCTCGCAACTTAAAGCCTGCGTTACCAAATGCACGGCTCGGCCGGGCGACGCGGCCCCCCGGCTCGGCGGCGAGGGCGAAATAAGCCATCAACTTTCCCCGGCGGGCTCGGCGAGAGCGATTTTAAACCGGCGTTTCAGCTGCCTGCAAGCACATCCCTTCATTTAAGCACAGCGATGCAGGGAAGGAGAAACTGTTAAATTGTAGAACCAGGCCTTCGCAAAGTTTAAACCTTAAAAACCCTGGAACTAACAGCCCTGAGTTACAAAATCCGTATTGGGAAAAGATCTACTCACCTTCAGAGAGGTCCTCTATGCACTCAAATGTGATTTCGAATTGAAAAGGATTGTAGAAAGGAGAAGGATTATCCAACACCACTACATTGTTCACCTGAACCTTTGCCATATTTTGAAAAAAACACAAACAATAGGAAGAGCGTGTTAATGCAGCACAATAAAGTCCAGTGTGTTGGTTTTTTGCAACGCACAAACCCCAGTGCCACTATCTGAGCGAGGCCGTAGAGCTGTGACTTGAAGAAACTTTTTTTTTTCCCCCTTTTATTTACACCGGGAACACTCCACACTGTTTGCAGCTTTCCTATTTCACTAAACTACAGCCCATTCTGCCCTGCTCGCCGCCAGCGCCCGCCCGGATTGGCCGCACGCTGGGCTAGGGCCCTCCCCCCGGAGCCGCGGCGCCGAGCGGCAACAAGATGGGCCCCGCCGCTGCCGCTCGGGCCTCGCGGCTCGCCGCGGCGCCCCCGCGCGGCGCCGCGCGGGAACGGGCGGGCAACGGCGGCGCCGCGCGGGGCGGGGCGGGGCCGCGGCGGCGCGCGGCGGCGGCGCGGGCGCCCCGCTGGCTCCGCCCTGCTGCCGGGCCTTCGCCATGTGCTGTCATTCCGGGCCTTCCCCCCTTTATCCGTTCCTTTTACCCCCTCTTTCCCAGAGGTGATGGCTTTGCCCCCAGGTGGCACGCACGGTCGCGGCCGTTAGGGCTCGGCGATAACGGCATCAGCGCCCGGCAGCCCCCTGCTGCTGGCGGCGATGCGCGCGCCAGGAGGCCGCGGGGTGCTCGTCGAATAACCGCGGATTTGCCAGGGGGTGCTGGGTTTGCAGGCCCGTCTGAGTGGGCCTGCAGTGTGCGGCGAATCCGCGTGGCCGGAGGGCTGAATCCGCCGAGAGCTTGTTGAGGGATCAGGAGTTCTTTAAACGGCAGTGTTTTTGAGAAGCTGCGGTTGGCCTTCTGAAGAAGGCCTTAGACAAATGAGGAAGTGAAACGGCTGCCCCTGCTGCAGCAGGAAGTGCACGGGGGAGGCCATCTTAGGCCACCTTCGCACAGGCGGCAGCGAGCAGCAACATGTCAAACGAGCAGCCCTTAGCAGACCTGCGGCCCCTGTGGGGAGCACAGCGGGCAAAGTGCCCGCCGCTGAGTGCTGGGGTTTCCTCCGAACCCCAAGTCTGTGGAAGTAAATGCACAGGCAGGCAGCCCTACCTGCAGGGAGCCCTGGGGTGCAGCGTAGTTCACGCAGTGGGAAGGTGCATCGGAGCCATCTTCCCACCCGTGCAGAAGGGCTAAGCCACGCTGGCAGCAGCAGAGCAGGTCTGCAGCGGGTCACAGCATGAGGCGCAGGGTCCTGTGGCAAACCACTGACCTCGGGCAAGGTTTTGAAAGGAGGTGATGCTTCTGGTTTGTATTCACAAAGAAGTGTTGTCTGCAGGCTTGCCTGACCTATTGCTTGCTGTCTTTTTTTTTATAACTTTCTCCGTGTGGCTGTCAGATGACTACAGATTGTTTTGATTTTCATAATTCTGCTATGTAATTGGCTGCCCGGTTGTGGGGGTTAATACTGGGCTGTAGAATCCAGGAAACCAGGAAAATGGGACACAATGAAAGAGCTTCTCCTTAACCTAAAATGCTAAAATCAGTGATATCTTAACAGGAAACATCTATTTCCAGTAACTTTTCAGTGGCCAGTTGGGAGCAAACAGCTGCTGTGGTCATCGACGCAGTAATGAGGAGGCAGCTGTCTCTCTTCTCCAGACCCACTGAAGTTTTAGGGCAACGCTAACCTCTCTGGTTAGCGTTGCCCTAAAATTCTAGGAGATTTTAGGCTGGTTGCAGCTTGTCAGCTAGTAGGATATTTTGAGCTGAATGCTGCAGAGTGACAAAGAAGGGCTAAACATAGAGAAAAGGCTGGGAAATAGGGAATACATAGTTTGAAAGGAGCTCCACATACTTGATAATGAATGGCTGTTCCCATTGGTTTAGTTATAGCCCCAAATACAACCCCAGTTTTAAATGCTGTTTAGTGCGTAGTAGCAGAATTGTCCCAAGGCTCTTAACCCACATTCAGAACTGTGTCAGTATTGCGTCATATAAATTATTACTAGAGGAAATGTAAAATTGAATGTATAGATCTGTTTATGTTTACAGATACCTGCTGGGAACTCTCTTTTTTTTTTTTTTTTTTTTTTTTTTTTTTTTTGAATATCTTTGCCTTTTCATTTTAGTTTAAGGAATTAAATCTCAAAAAGCGACCCTACTGTCTTAGCTCAAAGTGAGAATCTTTTGCAGCTTCCTGGGGCCAGAATATTTGAAATAATTTATTTTTCGAAGCTTCATTTTGCAGCTCTGGAATCTTTTGCTGTTTTAATAGTTGATGGCGAGGAGGAGCTGTGTGTATCCAGTCTGTAATTTTGCTATCTTTGTGTTTTCCTCAAATTTAAATTTAACAGATTTCATCTTTTAACTGTAATCACTTTTGTACGTTTATCAGTGTCCTAAAACAAGTTATTATCAAACCGGGGAAGCTTAACAGAGTCTGTTCAGCAGATCCAGGCTGACCTGCATAATATTAATGGGATTTCTTACTGGTAGCTGTAAACTGAATTACATGGTAGAGTTATGTGGTGAAGCTAACCTGCTGTCTTGCCTTCTGTCTGTGGTACAAGCCAGTGTGCTGAGTGCCTTTCTTTCACTCAAGTGCACTACTGCATTTTAAGGAAAAGGCTGACTGAAGTAATTGCTTCTTCAGGTTTGACAGTGACTGCTGTGAAGGACTTCGGGGAGTGGAACTTGGAGGCTGGAGCCCTGGTGCTTGCAGATGGAGGCCTTTGCTGTATTGATGAGTTTAATAGTATCAAAGAGCATGACAGAACCAGTATCCATGAAGCAATGGAGCAACAGACCATCAGTGTAGCTAAGGCAGGGTAAGTGACATGTTACTGTATGTGACAAAATAGCATAGGATGTTTCTTTTATACTCAAAATACGTTGGAGACAGATTTGCCATGCTGGTTCAATGTAACTGCTTTGTTTGTTGTACCCTATAGTTTTGATCTATAGATGGTATTCTTAAACTAGGTAATCCTGCATTTCAGAGGGCAGTGCAATGGACCAGTGGTTGCACATGACCAGAATAAATACATGCCCTCTGCACTGTTTTGTTTTCAGTTTACCACTGCAGTTAAGGCATATTCCTAAGAAGACTTCGTGGTTTTGCTTGTCCTTTAGTGGGAGTTGTCATAATAGTCATAAGTAGAATGAGGAACTTTGTGAAATTTGTATTGGAACTGAGAAGTGAGTCTTGTGTTTGCCCAAAATTCAGAAACACCGAATGGTAACGAAAGAAGACCAAGAGATTTCCAGGCTGCTCACTTTTATCTGCTGGATGTGTCATGGATATAAACTCCAACTTTTGCTTTTTGCTTTCCTTTTCAAACCAATGTATGTGTTCAAATCTGCCTTTTTCTTTTCTCCTGCCAGTTTGGTCTTTTAGCTCAAACCTTCTTATTCTCTGCAGTCATATATAGCTCTGGTCCAGGCTCGAATCATTTGGTGGCCAGTGTTAGCGATTAGTGAATCACCTTTTTCACGTTCCACCTTGTTGCCTTCTGTCCAGCTCTTGCCCAAATGACATATTTTTGGCTCTTCTTCCTGATCATGTCATTTCTTTATTTTGACTACCTCCACTGAACCTCTTGTCTTCATCCTCTTAGGTTTTATGCCGTTTTTTGAATTGTTTTTTAGGCTCTGCTCCCCCTTCCCTCTTACCTGCCTCTTTCTCTTGCAGGATTTTATTTCTGCTACATTCTGCTAGTGCCTGTGAGACAGATTTAATGCATCTTCCTTTCCATATATTCCTTTCCGTAATTTTAGCAATATTATGCTCTGTGGTGAAAATGGTCTTTCTGAATTTCACCTGAGTTTACCTGTATTTCACATACCCTCTGTGCAGCCTCTGAGACTTTTTCTTCTATCCTGACAACTTCTGAAAAGTGACGGTGTGCTGTCAGTGCAAAAATCTGTAGCTTCAAGAATGTGAAATCAAAGGAGAAAAATACAGGAGAAAAAAAAATGCAATGTAATTGATGTTATACTACATAAAATAAGGGAATAGATGGAATCATTTCCATATTCTGTGTGAGCAGTTCCATCTAGGCATCATGGAATTTCTGCAGTTGTCTTTCTTGGGACAGGCCTGCTGCTGGCTTCGTGAAAGTTTTGTTACACTTCCTTCTAGTTTGATCTGTGAAATGCTGAAGGGTACAGAGACATGACAAGATACTGTTGGTATTTTTCTGGGAGCAGATGAGGACAATGAATCTAAATGACTGCATTTTTTTCAGAATTATTTTGATTCAGGTGCCTATCACAAAACTTTTCAGATAAAATTTCCTCTTCCAATTTTGCAGCTTTTTTGTTAATTTCTCTGGATAATTTGAAAGAATAGTAGTATTATGGTATCTGCAGCATGCCAACTCACTACTAATACATCCCCTTTAAATATGCTAGGCATATACTGGATAAGTAATGTCCTGCTCATCTCAGAGTTTACTAACCTGTAATGTAGTTGGGGCCAAATACTTGGAAATGACGTGGTCCTAGCTACGTTGCTAGATAGAGACATACTTTATCTGGATTCCTTGTTGCAGTTGCTTGAGTTTTGTAGACCCCAAAACCCAGTTTTGCTGACTTGCAGAGATAGCTTCAGTTGCTCACTTCTAAGAACTACATATATAAAGGACTTTTTAAGTTAAATCATAACTTAACATAGAGGGATTAATTACTTTGTTAATTTAAGCTCTTATTTTACTGCATGGGAGTGAAGGTTCTTTTACCATCAGGTAAGCTCTAGCAGAAAAACTGTGGTCCTTCCTCTCAATTACAGAAGAGCTCTGGACATGAGGTAACAGTTACTGTGGAGGTGACTAGAAATAGCTCAATGACAAACCAAAGTTAGAATACTCTACCTGCTGCTGTAACTGGAAGAATTACATCTGGGCTACTAGAACAAAAATATCTCTATTATAGCATAATTAAGAGAAGAAAATAACTATTTCCCTAAAAAACAGTTGATATGGCTGCTGTCATTGTTTAGTTGTATTAATGTCCGTAATGTGCTTAGACATAGGAGTAAAACATACATGTATACTACAGTTTATTTTGTTTTCTTAAAATGTGAATTAAGCTAAAATGTTACCCTCCAACCTAAAAAAAAAGTTTTTATACTATATAAATCAGCAAAATAACATTTATTTCTGAAATGCTATATTGGTTTTGCACCAGCTGAGGACTTAGCTGTATATATAGATCACTCGTGGACATATTCCCTATTTTCTAACTTTTGGTGTCCTGATCATGATCTTTCTGTCTAGTTGCTATTTCTCAACTGAGAAATACTTCACATGTAATATATATTAATATAACTGCATATATTGTTTAACTTTTTATGATCTTTCTCTAAAACACAAAAAAGTGATAATTGTGGTTACACTTCAAAATCAATGTAATTCAACTGTAATGTCTGTCATACTTTTCTCTAGCTTGGTGTGCAAGCTTAATACAAGAACAACAATATTGGCAGCAACAAATCCAAAAGGTCATTATGATCCTAATGAATCCGTCTCCGTCAACATAGCTCTTGGCAGTCCTCTACTGAGCAGATTTGACCTGGTCTTAGTACTATTAGATACAAAAAATGAAGAATGGGACCGCATAATTTCTTCTTTCATCTTGGAAAATAAAGGTAAGAGCGATATTTTTCAAGTATATATATTTTTTTTTAATTTTGAGTTTAGTTCATTACTGTTCAGTTTTTCACATTAATCAGTATTTGTACGTTTACTGTGGTAGTTGCCTGTGCTATGATTGTCCTTCCAGTAGGAATAAGATAGAGGTCACTAATTAATTACTAGGGATGAGCTGTGAACACTATACCTTTACTCTCTGATCACATGCAAGAGGTTTTCAGCCCAGAATGTTCAGTAAGTGGATGACTTCCATCTTAGACCTTTACATTGCATGATATGCAGATCCTACACAGTTACACACTGGTAATGAGAAACTTAGATAATTCAGACAAAAAGAAATCAGCTTGAAAAGTACATATCAGATCAGTGTTCCATATTTAGAGGTGTGTGCCCTGGAAACAGGGAAAGCAGCGCAATTTGATTTTAACCAGCCCCTTCTCCATGCCTTCTAGGAATGTGGCTTTGTCCCCCATTAGAGAAGCAGCAGCTAAGAGAAACTTCTTTAGCTAGCCTCCTCCCCTTTCCAAAATGTTTCCCTACAAAAAAATATTCAGAAAATGGCAGGTAGATTTTGGCTCCTACAATGTAGGTAAAAGAGTTAGAGGAGATACTTACGTTCATATGGTATTTTACATCTCAAAGAATACTAGAGCACTTCAGTGACTGTACTATCAGGTGAGCAGTGAATCTGACAGCAGTTCTACTAAAATTACTGGGGGCTTTACTCTGGTTTTTGCTGCAAAAGGGATTGGATGGCATGTAATCTTCCACGCTGTGATTTCACCTGAGTCCTTGAGAACTAGTGTATAAACAAACCCACTGCACCCCAAAAATACAGTAAACGTAGGGCTGTGAAGATGATCAGAGGGCTGGAGCACCTGCCCTACGAGGAGCGGCTGCGAGGGCTGGGCCTCTTCAGCCTGGGGAAGAGAAGACTGAGGGGGGATCTTATCAGTGTGTACAAGTACCTGAAGGGAGGGTGTCAAGGGGACGGGGACAAACTCTTTTCAGTTGTCCCGTGTGACAGGACAAGAGGCAATGGACAGAAATTGAAGCACAGGAAGTTCCGCCTGACCGAGAGGGGGAATTTCTTCCCTGTGAGAGTGACAGAGCACTGGACCAGGTTGCCCAGAGAGGTTGTGGAGTCTCCTTCTCTGGAGATCTTCAAGGCCTGCCTGGATGCAATCCTGTCTAACACGCTCTAGGTGACCCTGCTTGAGCAGGGAGGTTGGACTAGATGATCTCCAGAGGTCCCTTCCAACCTTACTGATTCTGTGATTCTGTGATTCTATGAAACCACCTTTTTATATCCGCCCATCTATTTAACAGGAATTCTTGGAGAAAAAAGCTTCATGTCTGTCATTGCTATAAAATTACTGACTAGGCAAGTTGTTATGCAGGTTTTCCAAGCAAATCAGAAAAGCTCTGGAGCATGGAAAAGATGAAAACCTACTTCTGCCTTATAAAGAGTATACAGCCAAAACTGTCTGATGAGAGCAACCTGATCCTTATACGCTATTACCAAATGCAGCGTCAGAGTGACTGCAGAAATGCTGCCCGAACTACCATTCGCTTATTAGAGAGTTTGATACGCCTTGCAGAAGGTAAGGCCTTGGCAATTCTATTTTTAGGCTAACAATTAACCTTTATAAAATGAACGTACTAAGAGTATAATTATAGCCAGTAAGCAGAATAGCAGCTTTTTCATACAAGTAGGGATAGATGAAGCTTATATTGCTTTATCTTTCTAAAGAGGTTTTGAGTTGGAGATTTTGATTGTGAGAAAGGGTATAATTTTTGGATGATCAACATCAGTTTTAATTTTTAAATATTCACACCCGTGATACAAACTAAAGCCACTGGAAGAAATTAGATTTGAGGAAAAAAAGTCGTAAGTTATGTGTCTTTATTAAAAACAAATCTCAAGATTTATTTTACTTCATTTGATTCCAGGATTGCCATCCTGCTTAGCCTGAGGAAAGGTATTAAGTATTTGTTTCTATCCCAAAATTAATAGAATTTCAAAAACAACACATATTAATAATCTGGTCTGTAGGATACAATATCTTAGCATGGTTTTGTCTTGTAAAATGCCATATCAAGTATTTTCACAATGAATTAAAAAAATAAACAGTATTTATGTATAACAAATTGTAAGTGGTCTTCATTCTTTTTATGCCAATCAGCGATGTAATACTTCCTGCATCAGATATTTATGTTTTTGTTTGCATTTTGGGGAGGAAATAATTTAGATAAAAGACATTCCATACCTTTAGGGATTCACATGCTATTCATATGTTAAAGTTTCTTCCATACATATATGTTTACAGGATTGGAGTTTTCAGTAGCATTTTGTTTTTTCAAATATTATATAAAAGGTATTAATTAAGCTGCCTTTCTGTTCTGGAAAAAGAACTCTGTGTGTTTCTACAGCCAATTAGGATAGTTTCATGTGGTAAATTATTAGCATGATAACCATTTACAAACATCAGTTTTATTTTGGTGACTTAAGAAAGGCAAAATTTTTCTAGAGAAAAATGTGTAGTTAGTAATCGTACTGAATTTGGAACACAAACCAATTAATGGAAATCAAATCTTTTCTGACCTATGATGAAAAATGAACTTAATTTTTGATTTATTTTGATTACATCTACTTATATAGGTAGGTGTGTTTATGTGACACACTTTACTGCAGTATCCAACACTTTACACTCTAAAACTCTTGCATTTTGAGTATTTTTATTCAAGCCCTGTCAAACTGTCACTGTAACTCTAATCCAGAAGTCACATTACATACTTTATTGGTAAAACTAGGCCTTCCAATTCCTGTGGAAAACTGACACTAAAATCAAGAGGATTATATTAATGTTTAAGTTAGTCGCATGCATATGTGTCTGATGAGCTGAAGAAAGCTGAAGAAATATCCTCTCCTTTCTAGTACCAAAAAAAAAAAGCTTTTTGACTTTAGTAATTCTTACTTTCAATGCCCATTTGTTTTTGCTAGCTCATGCCCGGTTGATGTTTAGAGATACCGTGACTTTGGAAGATGCTATAACTGTGGTATCTGTGATGGAATCTTCTATGCAGGTAAGGCTTCTTGTAGAAATTGCTGCAGAACTGTGTTAAAGGATTCAGTTCATCATGTGCCAGCTCTCTTCATCTCTTTGAAGATAATTTCATGAAATGACAGAAAATGAGCGATCATAGACCTCAAGAAGTCATTTTTAGTCCATCTTGATTATTAAAATCCTTAAATACAAATTTTACTGAGAAATCTGGATAGGTGGTAGATAAAGGATGGGCATCTGTATTTTTGTAGACTTTTTGATCTAGCTGAAGTCTTGGTGTATTCTCAGCTTTTTGCATCCTGCATTTTAGAGACTTTTTGACCCAGAAATTGTGTCTATATCACTATGTTTGATGGCATGTAGTGGATTTTTCTCCCATGACATTATCTTGTTGCTTATTAATTAGGTATGGAGAACCAAATAAATTTTTTTTGAAAAAAAAATCATAATAGTTGCAAAATGCTGCACTTTATTTTGCCATTATATCATTTTAAAATATATTGATAGTGATGCTGAAATGTACAGAACTTTTAGAAGGCTAATTTTACCTTTGAAACCTTAAAACTTCAAAACACTAGTTCCCATACCCTGAAAATCATACATACCAGTTGTCACACAAATCTGTGGAATGTTTCTAAGTAGAAAGACATACAAACAATTGGGAAGGCTAGATTTGTTTTCTGTAAAGTCATTTGGATGTTGATGATGAAGAAATAGCAACACACTTAGAATGAGTAAAAAGAAATGAAAATGAATCTTTTAGAGTTTTTTTTTTAACAGAAATATTGAAAATTATATAGATACTACTACTTTAGATAGAATATTTTTAAGGGAAATAAATCTTCATGCTTCAGAATAGGAAAAAAATTATCATAAGCAGATTATCCAAAGTTTTCTCCAGTGCGCTTTTTGCACTTCTGAAGTATTTGGTTTAGGCTCTGTCAGAGATTGTGTACTCCATTGAACATACAACTGGTCTGATCCAAAATGTCATTTTCTGTGTTTCTGTAGAAGTTGATATGAATATATTCAAATTAAAGCAATTTCATTTAGTACCTGTTAGCTTGAAGGACCTTAAAGACTTTGCAGGAGCAGATACTTGTCTTCTCTGAAACAGCTCTTCAGGATATACTTTGCAGTCACAAATGGCACATAGGCCATAGGATCTGCCTTTTTCTTTCAATAGAAGTTGAGATTGCAGTATATGCCACTGATATTCTACTGCACAGTGTTGTAAATGGAATTGTCTCAGAAATACTACAGATTATTTTACTGACTATGGCAGTTCATCCTGCTGTGTTTGAAGGAGCTAAGCTGTTCAATGACAGTACTGCATCAAAGTTGAAATAAGAAGCTACAAGTAATATATCCCACTGAAACAGCAGAAACATCACAGAAATGTTAATTAACTGTAATTAAGCCTGTAATTAACTGAATTGGAATTTGATAGGACAGTGATTACAAAGCAGTATGGTTTTGGATATAAGAAATCTCAAATAGTTGGATTTTTTCATAACAGAGCAGTGGAAACTAATGCATGTATATTGTCTTCTATGTGTCCCTACCTCATCAGCATTAATAAGTGTAGAATAATTGTTTTAGCAATGGGTCACTTTTTCATATTTGTACAGCCCTACCATCGAAGACAGTAATTTGTATGATGAACATCAGGGAGAAATTTCCCCGAATTACGACTGCAGAAGTACCACATTTACTGCACTGTTTAATTTTTTTGAGCAAGTAGACAAGCATGTTGTCTGCAAACTTGAGGTTTGTTTTTTAAGGCCAAATCATACTTAACTACTGCAAAGTATAAATGAATCCTTGAAACAGTTTCTTTTTGAAGGAAGTAATTTATTTGTTTTGTTAAGAAATAGAAGAAACATGCAAAAGTTTATTTTCAGAAAATATTTCCTTCTCTAGAAAAAAAATCCTTTTATATTTAGATACATCCTCTGTGTGTATCTCTCTATCTATCTACCTTTATGTATTTATATATGTATGTATGTATATATTTAGAGAGAGAGAGAGCCCTCATTAGGTTCATTTTTCATTCTGGACCTAAGATGGTTTAAAACTCACCTAGTTACAGTGTCTTTGAATTTGCACTGCCCACTGCACCAGAAGCTGAAATACCTACCTTCCTTGGTATTTTATATTCTGCCTCCAAAAAAAATTTTTTTAAGTGCAACATTTTCAGTCTCCTTTTGGATAGAATTTCCTTTCAATTTTTTTCACTTTGGTTCTTTGAGGTTGTAGAGATGTATGGTTCAGTTCCTCTTCTTTGCCATTAGAATGAGGGTGGAAATGAGGAAGTTCCAGTGTCATCCTGGAAGGGCTGTCTTCAGCTGAGCAAACTTGGTCTTAAACCCTGACCATTTAACTTCCACAAAATATCATCCTCTTGCCAATGCAAAATCAAAACCTGCAGTTTTCAGATCAGTATTCAAACAATTCTTGTGAGTCCTCTTTGGAAGTTGTAAATCTGTCCCATTCTCATCACTGACCCAGTTAATTGATCTGTGTTTGTTTTTGTCCTACAGTTCACCTTGTATTCTCTTTCTTGTGTATTGAGCATATTTTAATCCCGCTCACATGATCTTTTCTTTGCCATATCCTCTTTGTTAACTGTTGTCTCCCTTCTTCTCCTCAGCATATTTTCATCCTTGTTTTATTCCCCTTCTATTCCCTCTCTTTGTATACCTTTTTTCCATTCCATGTTTTCCCCTTCTTATGTACTTTTATATCCCTCCTTTCTGCTCACTTTCCCTATCATACTACTTTTTTTTATTATTATTATTAACTCATGGCACTTGATATGCATCTTGTTCATTAGTTGTACTGAGCTTTATAGATTAGACAGAAATGATAATTGACAGCAAATCTGTGATAGAATAAAGCTTTTGTATTTTCACAAGAACAATTAACTACAGAGTTATTCTAGAATATTTGTTGTGGAACAAATCATGTTGTGCAGATGTTCTGTTCAAAATAAAAAATTCTGTACCAGAATTTCTCACAAGGGGCAGAGAAACTGTCTCAGATTAATAGCACTTGCCCTCTGGAATTATTCCTGAATAGCTAGAGTTATTCCTAAAGAGGTTTTCAGAAATATTTTTGCAGGTCAGTTTCCCCCGTGTTTGGCAGCCCTGATACTCACATCCATCCATTTAAATAATTAGAAGAAGCTAATGAAAGATTATAGCAGTCATGACCACTTCTGTTATAGAAGCTATTCAAATGGCAGAGTTCTTACAAGGTATTTGGAAGCCTCCTTTACTCCTAATATCCAGTTTCTAAATGATGTTCTCAAGCCTTAGATGGACTTCCTATTTTTTTTGTATAAACCTAAAAAAATAACAATAAACTGCAGGTTTGGTCATGCAGTTGCTTTATGTATATAAATCAATTTTGCCCATGTGAGCAGATCTACTGTGATTAATTAGATAGTATAGTTACTGAATAAATATTTGCTACCTTAAGCTTTAAAATATCTAAGGGTAAATTTTGTACAAACTGTCTCTGCTATTTAATCTGATTTTGAATAACGTTTCTTTTTTTCTCTCTCTTCTGATGGCATAGGGAGGTGCACTTCTTGGAGGCATCAATGCTTTGCACACCTCATTTCCAGAAAACCCAATGGCTCAGTACCGAACACAGTGTGAACTCATACTGGAGCGACTGGAGCTGCAGAATCTGCTGCACAAAGAGCTACAAAGACTTGACAGGTTATAATATGCACAGTGACAAAATAATTCAATGGCGAAAAAGAATTATTTGACAATAATATCTGGAGAGAGTCTAAAAATAGAATTTGACATTGAGAAAGGGCTTATCCTTTAGAGGACATGAATAAGCAGGGAGATTGTTTGGAAGTAGCGCTCTGAGATCATAACAAGATCATTTTTCACTCTGGGTTATAGAATTTACAAACAACTGAGGAACGTTTTAATGAGTTCCCAACTCATGTCTCAATTCTGTGCCCAGATAAGTTTCAGCTGAACTTATTAGGGCCAAAATGCCAGATTCTGCGTCTGAGCACATAATTTTATATAACCTTTCATTACTTGCTTGGTAAAATAGAGCAGATCTGCTTTATATTTTCAAGCTTTCTTTTGCATTGGGCTTGTCAGTATCCTTGTCTTTCTGTTAATGGAAAATATAAGCATGAATCAAAGTTCTGTTCTTTTGGGTGATTTTTCATTTTTACAGGCTGGAATTTTCACTGTCTCTTCTCTAGTTTCAAGTCACTCCTATAACCTTTAGAAAGTCTGTTTGCTGTTAATAGAAAACTTCTTTTAACTTACTGAGGCTGAGAGGAGAACACTAGGATTGGAAGGAAATAAGATACAAAAATAACGTTTGTTTCCTGAAATGAGATTAAGCTCTAAAGAAACTTATGCTTTCTTATTGTTAAAGGAAGATCGATGTTATTGAAGCTAAAGGAATGAGAACCACTGGGAAGATATGTTTTTTCCTTGAAATATTTTTTCAAGTCTGTTTTGTAATTCACAGTAAGGACATCCTAAGTAAGCATAGAGGCAAAAAAGGCAGATGAAAGTCAAATATCTCCAACAGACAGACAAAAGCTAGTTTTAAAACACAGATGTGTTCATAACAGATCATAGAAATGTAGGATGGGGAGGAAGATCAAATATAAAGACAAGATCAAGTTTGTCTTTGACCTTCTTGGCTTGTTGTGTCTGCTTCTAAGACCCTCTAATGAAGGAGGTTTCCTGTTGCTATTGGATAGTCCTTCCATTATTGGTCCAACCTAACACCCAGAAAGGTTTTCCCAGTATGCCCCTGTGCTGCAGTTGAAGCTGATTTCTTCTTCCGCCTTCCTAAGCAGCTTAGAGAGTACTCAATTAATGTCCTATTTAAAACAACCCATTCTGTATTAGACTTGCCACATGCATTCCCCTTAAACTTCAGTCTTCAATATTTTCATAAAACAAGCATATATCTTTCAGCTCTTCTTGATGAGTCAGATCATTCCTGTTACTTTCCATCATGATTTTAAGTGTTTTCTATTTGAATAAACTTAGAAATAAATAATGATAATAATGATTCTAAGAGATATATGTCAATACATTGTTTTCTTTCACACATATGGAAATGCAGTCACTCCAGGATGGAATTTGGCTGCTTTTCATTCATGGTTAGAATCACTACTCAGCAAACACAGAACAATGCAATATCCTTTGGAAAGGGGTATGTTTAGGTACAGTGGACAGAATATAATCCATACCAACATAGGAGGGAACCCTATTGCTTTGTAGATCCCCAAGAATATTAATGGAAACAGACAATGATAATTAAATTTTGTAGGTGATCTGGGATGCTTTTCCTCTATCACATGGGGGTTTTGACATGCTGGCTCCATAGTGATTTTGAGATAAAACCACTGGCAGTCACTCTTTCAGGTAATACCTGGGTGTTCCATTGTGGTAGCTCATCTGAGGCTTGGCCCTGCTCGGGATAAATCTATGTCATTCCCTACTCTAGAAGATATGCTTACAGAATGTGTAGTCTCTATGGGATGCTCACTGTGGCTGTCATTAATACAATGCTGTTTTTTCAGTTTAGTTGCTCAAAGAAATGAAGTTCATGTAGTTGCTGTCTCTGTCCATATGCTTGTCTTCTACTGGGGACACTGAATTTTCTCACTTTACTATAGAAGGTGTTGAAAGATCAAAATGAGGTCAGAATTTGCTACACGAGCTTTTATAGCTGTATGGGAGACTTAATAGTTCAACTATGTGACCTAAATAATTTGTGGCTTTTCTCCATTCATACACATTAAGCATCATTATGGCAATAAAAGAAGGAAAAAAGGAAAAACAGAATACTGTTTCTTAATCCTTTTTTTTTATTCATAGATTACAGAAGGAAGACTTACATCAGCTACAGCCTGAAGAGACAAGTTTCAATACTATGACAAGATCCTTGAACAAGGATGCATTTGGGCAGCCAAAGCAAATGTCTCAGTCAGGACCTTCAAATCAGCAAGAGAATAACTTGCAGCCACAGTCTTCCTTGGCCAAAGGCAATTGTGAAGGGGATACGCATCTAGAACCCTTATGCAACCCAGCATCTGGTAATAACAGAAGTACAAAATGCTCGATTGAACATAGTAGGAGAGGTGATGATTGTAGCTTGGCATGGTTTGACAGCTTGGAAGAGAACAACACCAGTGCTGAAGAATCTTTTCAGAAAAAGTCTCCGGTGCCCAAGATAGCTCGAGATGACTTGGCTTCAAAAACTCTTAAAAGATCCTGCTCTGGAGAAAGAAATGCTTCAATACCAAGCAATGGAGATGGAAAGAGAGAATCACTAAGAACTGTGAATCTTCATGCTTCTTTGGAACAGGGCAAAGTTTCTAAGATAAACAGGAAAAGGACTGAAGAATATGAATATTGTTCTTCAGAAGCAAGTGTTCAAGACCCAGCATCTCCCAGGGCTAGTGTGCAGGACTCTGTTATTACACAGCGGGTTTCTAGGAGCTGGCGGAGACTGCACACAGAGAGATCACGTGGCTTCTTTACCAGCACACAGGACCATGAAGCAAAGGTGTTTCCTTCAGTATTATCTGCATCTGGCCTGCTAGATCTTTCAGGTGATGTGGATGCTATGTTAGGAGAGGAAAAGAATAGTAAACCTGTAACAGCAGAAAAGGCAGTAATTTCCCTGAGAAAACAAAATAAAGGTCAGGTAGTGAAAGAAGCAAAGGTAGTAAGTTCCTGTGAGCCAGAAATCATTGACAAGGAAGGACCTCCAGCAGCTAAACTGGCTAAATTTTCTTTCAGACCAAGGACAAAACTTGATCATTCCTGTGAGAAGGAGTTCTCTCTTTTACAGAGTGAAACTAATAAGCCTAGAGAGCAGCTCCAAGGAGAGCATCTGCTGAAAGAATATTGCCCACCTGAGAAATGCAAAGCAAAGTCGACTTGCTTAGGAAAAAATGATTCGGAAGAGGGATCTACTGATAATACTGTGAAAGGAGGGCAGCAGTGTGAGGCCTTAGGAAAAGAGATCAGAAGAAGTGCAATAATACACTCAGATGTCGGTTTTGATGCTGCTGCGTCACTTCCATCCACTGAAAAGAAAAGGGAGGGAGAGGAGCTGGTTGGTGGCTCAAGCACAGAGAAGGTGTGCCCCAACACATTAGCAAAACTGTCTAGGTTCTGCTTTGCATCACATCCTGAGTCAAAATCAAAAAATCCACCTGCAGTTAAGATTGACAATAACAACAAGGGAAGCAGTAGCCTGGTGCTGAAAGTGCACATGAGCAATCCAAGCAAAAGGAAAAGTTTTGCACTGGGAGATGCCAGTAATGACAGTGTGGTCACACGGAAATCTCTTTTCTCAATAGCAGAACTAGATGATGCTGCATTAGATTTTGATTGGAATGAAGAGATTAGGAAAAATCCAAGATCATAACATGTATTTTCTTTGAACTACACAACATGTTGTTCTTCTGTATGGCTCTTCTTCTGTCAATTGTATCAACAGCATCAATAGTTTACAAAGCATTTAAAAATAATCATCTAGGTCTTCGGTTTATATAAATTAACATACTTCCTTTAAAGGCCGTATACTTTACAGCAACTGAAGATTGTGTGCACTGCAAGCCTAATGTGGCTTTTAGTTTTCTAAAGTACTCCCAAGACTGCTTATGTCAGCTGTTTTGGTTAACCTTATGTAACCCAAAGACTTGTATGCTTGCCAGAGAATGGCAAGGCTTGCAGAAGAGCACGTTTAATTGACTGTTATCTTTCATTTCATATAGCCGTTGTAACTATACCCGATTCAGATTGCCCTTCTGAGGGACCATGCCACTTCAGAAAAACGACATAGCTAAAGCTACGTCATGACATTTTGTTTCTCTATATATGCCTTTTGTACAGTAAGCAAACCTGTGATTTTTCATCATGCTGTGGTAAGTATTCCCATATTATCAATATCATGAGAATTTTGCTGCATCTCATATTACTGTGTTCCTCAGCACACTGTTGAAGACATGGATCTAGGGCTTTTTCTTCATGTGTTTTGATTCTAATTTTGATTTTAAATACACTAGTTCAGATATCTGTGTCTGTATTGTGGTTGCTTTATCAAAACCCAACTCTATAATAAATATACAGTTCTTTACTGCAGAAAAAGAGAACAAATCTCAGGTGATTGAACAGGCATCCTCAGTAGCCAAGGTAACTTCAGAGCAGGCATTAAGAGCTGGCACTAATGTTACCCTTAAAACCTAACAGCATGGTGAAAAGCCTCCGTAGTGTAGCTTGATTTTGGCTCAGATAATATTTACTTGACTATTTTGATTAGTGTTTCACTATATCTGATATGCAGTTCACTTTTTGTGGCATGCTGCATCCTTTGTCTTTCATTTGTCCAGTGAAAATTAATCTACTAATGCATTACATGTTTACAGATAATGGTAAGCCTTTAATTTCCTTCAGTGGCTTGCCTGTTACGTTCCTTCTGTATCTGAATTCTCCACAGAATATTCTTGTTATTATCTGCAGAGTAACTGAGAATGAGGCAGTTGCTCAGGGCATAGTAAATCCTTTGAGAGGCTTGCCAGCATAGAGAAGGTCTGTTTAAATTTAGAAGTAGCTCCCTTGAAAGTGGATGAGTTAAAATAGTGTAAAATTTGAGGGAATGATGGAGTGACCAGGCCCAAGTAACTTCAGTGTGAGATAATGAAATCATGAGAAACAGTTATGTTTAGGTGGCTTATTGTTAAGAGTTTGGGGAAAATGACAGCGAGAAGTTACTGTCCGGATGGCTTGTGTGGCAGCCACAGGGACAGTTCCCCCTCTGGAAACATGACTTCAATCAAGAGGAATTTTTCCAGGTCCTTCCCAGAGCCCGGAGCTGCCCCTTCCTGTTCCTCTGCAGAGCCCTGCCCCAGGGTGAGGGTGGCCTGCACTCGTTGCGCTCCTGCTGTCCTCAGACGGTGGAAGTTTCCTATGGGATGCTGTATCCATATTGCAGCTGGGGAAGGGTCAAGTCAAGAATCCTGAAGCTATTAACATTCATAATGATCTTCGTGGCTAAATTTTCAAAGGACAACTAAACCCATAGTTTTTTGCAAAAGCTTTTTTGTAAAGCCTCCTGAAGTAAGGGGATTCCCAATTAGCAAGACCTATGAGATAAACTGGGCATCCGGATTCCCTTGGAGTCTTTAAACCTGTTCATAGATATTTTTCACAGATGAAAAATATTTCCTCTGGTTAAGTAAAATTCAGGCTGGAGTAATGAAGTATTGTGTGTCCCAAAGCTTCTCCAGTCATACAATGCTAATCACATTTGCCGTCCAGCTCAGCGGTCAGGCTGGCAAAATATTGCTATATGCTTTTTTTTATTAATTTGTTTTGAGTTGAAAAGTACAAATTAACTCTTTATGTACAACCAGCAAAGCCATGAACAAGCTGGCAGCTTGCTGGAAGCTAGGTATGTTCAGATAGGCCAGCTGACATGCCCAGAGCATGATTGACCCTATGAGATCAGTATACTGACAGACCATTTGGATATATCCATTCTTTTGCCTTAGAGCAGTATAAATTTGAACTTGGAGGAAGAGTGATATAAAACTCATAAAAGTATGAGCTCTTCAAAGGGCTGAAATTCTCCAATAGCAAGATAAAAGTTGCAGCAGCTTCCATTGCAGCATGCCTAGAAAGGGTCGCCGATATTTAGGAGAACAAAATCAGGCAGAATAATAAATACCTTGACATCTCAGCTCTTGCTTACCAGAGGACAATTTTGCCCACTTAAACCAAGTTTTTCACCAGTGAGTGTAACTCTGTACATTCATTTTTTATGGGAGCCAAAAGGAAGGCCTGATCTGCAGATGTGCTGACTACTTACAGCTCAGGCTTAAGTCAATGAGACAGACGTGTAAAGTGCAGTGTAATTCTAATTCTGCTCCTCTGTCTTCATCTCTCTCTCATTTTCAGTTGTGAAATGGCCTCTTCAAGAGGTAGTGAGTGCCCTCACTTGGTGTCCTGGGGGTAAAGAAAGAAAGAAGGTGATGAGGATATCTGAGAACTAAGTGTTCCCGCATTTTAGCAGCTGTCTTTACTGGATTGCAGCAGAGTTTGAGGCTCTCAAAACAACACCTTGAGCACATCAGGACAAATCTGAAAATGCCAAGGAGACTTTCTCAGATAAATGAAGACATTTTAATTGTCTGCAGAGTTGGGCAGTCCTGCAAAGAGCATGACTGTGTTGCTGTCCAGCATTTAGGAGTGTTTTTGATATCTACATTCAAACACATACTGTTGAATTCAAGCAGAGTGGATGCTATCGTGCTTTGTAGTCCTTTAATGGTTAATCATTTTTGATGGATAATGTTTTAGATAGTACATCAGTAAAAAAAATGTTGTCCCTTCAGATTCCACTGATTAGAAGTAGTCTGTGAAATGGAACTATGCTTCCTCTGCCCTGTAAAGAAGGGCAGAGGCTTTGATTCCTCAAAGGGATCTGCTTCTCCCTTGCTTATTATAATCCAAGAATCAGGGAAAGAAAGCATAAAGGAATCAAGAAAAGATACTGCAAGCTGTGACCGCTCTAAGGTCACTCTGCCTGGAAGGACATTTTTGCAGCTCTTTTGTCCAGTTTGATACAAAGAAGAGGAGGTACAGGATTATTCTGTTCAGCTTTCAGAACGGTCCGGCTTTTTTAGCAGAAAAAGGACTGTTGCCTATTTAAACCCTGTCTGTAAAGAGGAGTAGTGACCCAAGTGTATTGGGTAAGTTAGATTTGGAAGAGCAGATACAGCTGAGATCTTTCTCTACCAGACCAGTTGAAATGTTACTGCTTCTGATTCATGGCATGAATTCAGAGCGTTTCAGATAAATGAGAAGCACATAGTAACAAGAAAATGATACCTGCTGCTGGTTTACTTTCTCCCTCATGGTTGCCATTGCTACAGAACACATTTTTCAGTGCCTTGGCAGGGAACATTGCTAACGCCTTTACTTTTGGTTTTTTAAACAACTTCCCCCACAAACAATCATATGTTTTTTTGAGTACCACAATGGCCCAGTGATGGGAAGATTTAATTCATTATGGCAGTGACACTCTGCTGGGCTAAACTGAAGATGAATTTCCCCTTCGAGTACTTTAGGCAGTCAATGGGCAGATGAGTCACTTCCTGCCAGCCTGCCTTCCTGGTGAGGCACAGAGCCATCATCTCCCTCACATTTTAACATTTGCCTCTCTGAGTCTCTGAAAGCGTACCTAATGCATCTGCTCAGAGTGATTATATACAAATATGTATCCAACCAATTATTAAGGTTGGATACACTGATTTTTTTTATGCTGCATTTTATCTTTATGAATCTGATTCATAAAAGTATGTTTCTGTCTTAAAACTCAGTTGAATCAAACCTTATAAATCACCGATTCTAGCAGCATGTTGGTCCTTATTTATGAACAGCATGAAATACTGTTTTTAGATATTTAGTGGCCAGACTCCATTGCCTTGATTGAAACCAGTTTATTATGTAATGTTAGTATGGGAGAGGATCAAGTTTTTGCTGGCCGTTGTCCCATAACAGCATTCTCCTGGCCAACATGGCCTATAGACATGTTGATGAGTCAAAGGGAGGAGGAGAGCAATAAACCCAACAATTTAATTATATTTTTGTGAAAAAGCACCATATTTCTTTAAAACCGCCTGCATGGCACTTTTGCTGGGGAAGGCCCTCAGGTGCCCAGCCATGGGTGTTCAGTGCCAGCTGAGAGAGCCTTGGGCATAGGAAACACTGGCACAGCCTTGGCTGATACGGCACAGGACCTTTGTGAGACCCATGACCTCTGGAGTAGGAAGCCGGATAAGATATTCTACATGGTCTAAAATGTCACTGGGTAGCTATCTTTAGGCACCTGAATCACTCGTTGTTTGTCAGTACTTGTGAAGGGAGCACTGTCAGTAATCGTTCTCTATTCTCATGTACGTAAGTGGTTGCTTTAGAGACCTCTGTGATACTCTTCTCACTTCTCTCCTTCCTAGCTGAAAGCTCCTGTTGCAGGAAGCCTTTTAGGGAGTCTTCCTCTCTGCTTCTTATTTACAGAAAAAGACTGTTCGTCATGCCTAGGACTTACTATCCAGTTTAAATGGTATTGACAGCAATGCTCATAAGGTAAAGGCAAACTGAAAAGCTGTTCTTGGTTACATCACCAGAAGTTATTTGCAGAACTCTGTTGGGGACTTCATCAAGGTTTTTCGTATCTTTTTTTCTTATCTTTGTAGTGATATCTTTAATTGCACCTTCACTCATTTATTGATTACATCACTCGCAGAGGAGTTTCAGCATGTCACATATCAGCAACATAGTATTTGTGACCGATTCTTTGCAAGCATCACTGAAAAAGTGACATTCAAGGCAAAGAGCAAAAAAACTCGGCATGCAAAGGCAGCGAGGGAGGAAGCACCTGTTTTTCTATTCATTTTTTTTTTCTAATGATTTTGACCCCTCTAACTTAAAGCTAATAATCAGTTCTGATCCTTCAGGACCACCTGAAATTCCTTCTAGAGACAGGAGACTATGTGGGTATCTAGCAGCTTTCAACACGCAGGTACAAAGCTTCGGTTCGTGACCTTCTCGTAGCACAGTCTCACTTGAGAAAGTTGGCGCTGCTCTGCCAGATAAAGCTTCGCAGGGAAATGGCCTGTGACTGCTGCCACTTGTTGCTTAGCCTCCCCTCTGTCAGCTACCGTCTGCGTAGCTGCCTCCTTGCCTCACCTCCTCCCTGGCCCACGGCGTGTCCTGCCTCCGCAGCATGGGACTGCTGTCACTGCCTGGCCCAGCGATGTCAGTGGAGCCCAGTACTCCCCTGGGAAGAGTTACTCCTGGTATTTTAAGCACTTCTGGGACCGATACCTAGTGAGTGAATACCTGGTAAATACCCCGTTGATCCCTAACTTGTGAAACACCTGTAACAGGAATCACTTGCCACATAAACATCTACAAAACCAGCCTTCAGTTCATATCCAGCATCACAAAAATACTAAGCGTGACACAGAAATGTGGCAGAAGACAAACTGAAAAGGGGATTTTGTGCCATGTGTATAATGTGTGTAATGTGCCATGTGTAATGTGTAAGCAGCTCTGCTAAGAAATTCTTATGCTGGCTGCCAGCTAGTCTTGTTCCAGTTTATATGCTGCTTTTGGTTCTAAATAACTGTTAAAAGAAAACAACTCTATATGACTCTCCTTGCTTGTTGCTTATGTTATTCTCAAAATATTAGTGTGAATTTCATTACCCTTATCAAATATATACATAAATGTGTTAAGTTTTGTAATATGACATTTACCAGCATTACAAAAAATATGTGAGCTAAAGCCAAAAGTAAGACTAAGTCAAAGGAGAACTGGAACCTTTAATTAATGGATTCAATATGAACAGATCTCCCAAATGAGGCCAAATAACATCACATTCTCGAGGGAATGCATTTATTGATGGGCCGATGAGGTAAACAGAGTATTAAGTGCTCAGTATTTCATGAGAATGAGACAATAGCTTCATTAATAATAAATGCTAATTATGTCATCTCCCTTAGGTATCTGATATTCCCTGGCTTATCAATACTTTCCTTCCTGTTAGGCAGAAGAGAGTTAACAGTTCCAAGGAATACCATTGCTCTTTACTGTAAGAAAAGCACAGCCACTTTAGAAAAGACAGTGAAAACAGTCAAATTTTATTTACTGAACAAATATTGTATGTATAATTACAATTAAAGAATCACAGACTCACAAATTATTTTAATTGTAAATATAATCTTGTAAAATTAAATTTTAATTGTAAATATTTAATTGTATAAATATATATCTAAATATATAAAATATAAATATGTATAGTATGTATACTTATTTTGTATAATAATGTAAATATTATTGTACAAGTACAATGTATTAGTGTAATGTAACTTAGGAAAATAGATCCTTTGGATCAATGACATTTCAGTCACTGACTTTTCCTAGCTTCCATTCAATACTATGAGATAATAACAGTAAGATCATGTAAGAAAGCAAGTAAAGAGATCCAGGATTTTAAATTATAGTTTCATTTTTTTTAAAGACTGTAGACACTTCTATTACTCTTCTACACATTCTGACATTTTTGCAGCTTGCTTGACATTGATGCTTAACAATTTCTTTTCAAATTAACTGAGAATTATTATGCACCATCTTAAATTTTCTTCTGAACCCGGTACTGACCCTGTAGGTAGTGTAGCTCACAGAATCACAGAATGGTTGAGGTTGGAAGGGACCTTCACAGATCATCTAGTCCAACCCCCCTGCTCAAGCAGGGTCACCTACAGCACGTTGGACAGGATCGCGTCTAGGAGGGTTTCTCATACAGAAGCTGTAAATCTGTCCCATTTGGGCAGATTGCCCAAATGTGGCATTCTTATAATGTGTGCATTTATTCTTACTGCTTTACATTGTGTTCACACTACTTCATGTTAGGCTTCAACTGGATGGAGCGCTGATCAGAGCCATCATAGTCCACGACCAGCACTCAGGGAGAGCAGATGTCTCACAGGCCCACCCTGTGATGGCCAACCTGAAGGGCAAGTGCTGGTGGGTCTCCTCAGCAGCAACAGAACAAGTCACAGCGAATAAATTAATGGGCTCTTTGAAACAAATGAACGCATAATAAAAAGCAATCTAGGCTCCTTCAGTATTGATTGGAAGTCAGCAAGAAGGATTGCTTTGCCTTCTGAGGGAGCCAGCCCAGCTGGGTGGCCACTTCTGTTTTCTCGTAACTGTGTTACGGGAACTCTCCGTTTAATCGTACAGCTGCAGCCCTGGTTAACGGGATTCAACACTAAAGGCCAACAACTAAACCCGAGTCTCTGCAGGCACAGCAGGTATCTAAGTTCCCAGTACAGTCAATGGAGATGAGGTCAATACATTTAAGAGAATCTAGAGAGCAACTCTATCAGCTTGAATGTGGGTGTCATCTCCAGTGTAAGCTGAGCTGCCCTGTAGACTTCACTAATCATATTTCCCAGCTATTCTGGGGGAAATGAAGGTTATAGGCTAAGTCAGTCAAGGACTACTGATACGCCAACACCAACAAAGTCTCAGGTCAAACAAGGCTTTCAAGGAAGTATATGTGACAGGCATGGATTTTACACAAAACCCAGAGTATTCCTCACAATTTCTGTCCTGTCTTACAGACAGGTGTATGAACACCAACAATTGCTAGTGGTGGCCATGGTTCTGGCCCAGCTTTTTGCTCTCAGTGCTCTGTCATCTCCTCCATGTTTGCTGCCATGAATGCTGTGCAGGATGGATGGAGCAATCCAACACAGTCCTGGCAAAGGAGAGGAGGCTTCTGAAAAGCCTGATGGAAAAAGCCCTTATCCTGCTTTCAGGAACCAAACGCATATTCCACAACTGCCCCAGAGGCAATTGTAGAAGCCCTTATGATAGTGAAAATTTAAAGTGAAGCAACTCATCAGCCAGAGTTTCAAGGTGTATTACTGTAAAATACCAGGGCTGGAATGTGATGATGGATCTCAGCAGATTTTGCAATGTAAGTGCAAATGCTTGTGAGGCCTGCTTATGTGGCTGAGGCCAAGAATTATGGAAAACAGAAGCATCAAACACCAACTGACAGCAGCAATAAAGGTCTGCAGCAATTCTCAGTTTTCTGTAAAAAGATAATCTGTCCACAAGATGCCAGCCTGGAGCAAAGGACACAGTGAAGAACATGTACGCTAGCAAAGGCCCCAGTGAAGAAGTTCACACAAGCAAAACCTACATGATTGCCAGCACTCATAGGGAGTATGGCACCTTCTGAATGGCAGATACCATGTCCCAAATCACCCTATGGTCACCGTCAACATTACAACTCCATACTTACTGGCAATTGAAAGTAGAGGGTTAAGAACCATGGGAGCTGCAAATTCCCAGATGCAGTCATCTTCAGTATTCAGGGACATCCTTACCTTGGTCATCACTTCCAAGTAGATGACCTCAGCACATCAACAGCAGCGGAGAGGCTATTTAGCAATTTAGGCAGCTGCACCTGCAGTTCTACTTCTAGTCCATCTCAGTGGTCCAGAAGCAGTGGTCTGCTTCAGGGAAGCACACAGCTTCGCTGCCACTGAACTTCCCACTAGTAGTACAACTGACTCTGCTCCATTCCTCTCATTTGTGGCGATGTGGAGATGTAAAAATGCCCATCTGCCTTGGCGTGCTGAGGTGTAAATGGTGTTCTTAGAAACAGAAGGCCAACTGCTAGGAGAGAGCGCTACCCGCTGAGAGCTCCAAAATTCAACAGGGTGAGCATCCCGCCGCAGAGGGGAACCCAAAGCAAAATGCGATGCCAGCTGATATAGTACCTTACACACCAGTGTAACACTGAACAATGTGCTTGCTCCAGCTGAATCTGTGGATGTAGATGCACCTGGACTGCCAGGTGAGCAGATATGCGTAGACCTGTACCGAGGATCACGGCAATACAGCTCACTGCAGGGGGCATTCTTCTTCTGAGTCACGAATGCTGGATTTAGGTAAGCAGCCTCAGCCATCATGCTCAGCAGTGGCTAGAACTAATTACAATGCAGGAAAAACTCACAAATATTAAATATGAGAGCTAAAAACTAAGAAAGCAAACACAAAGATTAATAAACTCTTGAAAAACTGGACCAAAGGAAATTCTGAGTCATATAGTCAACTTTTGTATCCAGAAGTAGGATAAAGTCCACCTAAGCTATGGCATGTTAAATTTTTCTAAAAAAAAAAAAAAAAAAAAAAAAAAAAAAAACTTTTATGGTGTCTGATTTAGAATTTTTGAATATTTAGGCTTGACTGCTCTGTTCCAGTATATAGCTGGATATTAAAAACAACACTGAAAGGGCTTTTCTTAAATAAATAAAAATCAAGGAACACGAGCCAAAATCATTTTAAACACACCATTCTTGGAAGATTGAGAACTTTTGAGTCACTGTTGGTTCAGTCCAGTTCCTGTAAGAATCAAAAGGAATACTTCCAGTGACTTCAGTAGGATATTCTAATACAGCTATTTTAATTCATCTCAGTGACGTATATTTATGGGTCCATTATCCAGTTACTAATATTCAGAACTAAGTAGCTTTCTAATCTTTTATTCAAGCAAATTGGAACTGAAACTATACTATTCTCTCAGTGAACATAGAGAAAATACAAGGGATTGTTTTTTGTTTTAGTGATTAAAAATGCAAATTAAATTGTTCAAAAATTGAAAGTCAAACTTCCATCTCTAATCACCTCTAAGTATTGGCACTTAACTGATGCTATAATCTAATTTAATGTAATCATTAGGTTTGAAATGTTCTTGATCTGTTAAGTGCTATTTTGATTTAATCAGCTGCTCCTGTAATTACATTGTGGCACTCCCATTAGTATTATATCAGCCCCATTGAGGGGTGTGTACCTTCACCATCACAATTTTTATAGGCAATTTTTATATCAAATTTTTATATTTGATGTACAAACTCACAGGTTAGTTGGAATTTATTGCAGCTTAACTTGAAAGCAGTGGGTTTACTGCAAGAAAAGGAGTAGAAAAGTTTCATAATCTGATTTCAGACAACTTTTTAAATCCATTCAGAAAACACTTGAACAGTATGAAATTTCACACTTCTAAGTTAAAGCTATTTGATATTAATTGTAATAAAGTTGGAGTAGAAGACTACAATTTTTGTGGCACAGATTGTTGCATGTAGAGCAAAAGCATCTCCCAGAAATACTTTAGTCTTAATTTTGATCTTTGGTGCTCTGGGGCCTATTCTGTAAAACTACTGTGATGACTTGCCAGTTGAAGGGTCATAAGACATGAGCCACAGCCTGTCGAATGGAAAGGTTCACTTTAATTTCAGAAAATGTGAATTAACAGCCCTAAAGTCAAAGTCAAATTGAACTAATTTATACTACAAAAACTGGTATCTCTTTGAAGATAATGAAGATAATAATACTTGAGCAATACCTTAGACTTAAACTGCTTTGTAGGCATGACTCTATTCTCTCTCATTTGTTTGGTTGTTTTTTTTTAATACAGCACCTCCAATACCTGTATGGTTGCTCTTGTTTGGAAAGTTGAGTTTATAGGTTATTGGTTACATTTTAGAACAGCAAATTCCTAAACTTTCTAGTGCCATCTATATCCACGACAAAAAGCAAATACTTCCTAACATAAAAATGAGCAAACTTCTAGACCATGTAAACAGGCTGCATAAAGGATGACTACAAAAACATACACCTAGTTTCTTGGTGTTACATGCATATGCTTTCTTGCACAGCATCTTCACAATTCCTTCATGTTTTACTTTGTTTATGCTTAGTAAATCAGACTCTCTGACACATATTAAAGTAGTCACATAACATGAATGCACACATATTAGGAATTCATGGAAGAACGATGTGATAGGGATGTATGCGTCTATGTTGACCAGCAAATTAAATATTTGCATGCATGTACTACACACATACAAGTCCAGAAAAATAAACTTAAAATAAACTTTCTCCCCTTTTTAGAGAAAAGTCAGCTTTTCTCCTGTGTAACATCATAGAGATCTCCTCTGATAAGCAAGTATTAACTTTTCTCTTTTTTTAGTACAACAGCCCATGAAATCTATTGTTTATTTATATGCTGATCTGCAGTTCAGGAGAAGGGGAAGCAGCTGAGAGTGAAAGTTGATATTAAACCAGCAGAGGGAGCTCAAAAATTTGAATTCTTCTTTGCAGATAGAAATATCCTTTTGAAATCAATGTTGTGAAAAATACTATTTATTTGTCACTGAACCCTATGACTATCTGCAATGATTCTTCCATTATCTCAAGAACTGCAATAGCAAAATGATGACACACTTCTCTGGGTGGGAGTGCTCTTCTGACATGCTTAAAATAAAATTTAAAAGATCTTTGTATTACCATTGTATGTCTTTGGAAGAAATGATCCTAGTATAATATTAAGATATTCCACTGAAAAAATAATATGCTAAACTTTTTTAAATACAGCAGATATCTGCACCACTGCCCTCATTACCTTATAGCATGAAGGGAAAACCCATTGCACTTAATGAAGCTATGATTAAGAGCCAGACTCCAACACTAAACAGTCTTTGCCAAGCCAGGGTATCTCAACAAAGATAACTCAACAAAGTGCCCTGCTTTTAGGTCACACCATGTTTCATTATTATTAGAATTAGTTCTGATATGGTGGCTGCCAGGACACTGAAGGGACTTGGAGCTCAGAGTCTGATACAGAGTGCTTTTCTTCCTGAGCAGGCCAGCACTGAACAAACTCACTATGCCTCTGCAGTCCCCTGGCATGGGCTTACGTCAGCCTGGACCCTTTTGGCATTACACAAATCACCTTCCTCAGTTGCAGGTAAGAAAGCGCTCTGAATAAGGAGAAATGTCACCAGAAATCATTTCATTGTCAAAATGTCGGACTGAAAACGAGTGTGATCATGCAGTGATCTGGTCAGCCTCTCTCCAGATTTCTTTGCTAATGGTGATGAGCTGCGTTTAGCAAAAGGAACCAGAGAGAGACTAAATACTCCCTCAGGGAAATGTACTATCACTGAGAGGTGAATATACGCATACTCAGAGCTTATGCACAGAAAATACAGCCACTGGCTGAAACTTGTCTAAACAAGGCTAAATGGGACAGAACAGGTAGTTTGGTAACAGAGAGAAGGAATTACGGCTCAAAGGCAAGGCCTTGCAGTGCTTCTCAGGCAGAATACTTTTGAGATACCATGACTGTGAGGCTTATCTTGGGGACGGAGACTTCCAGAGGGGAGAGAGTATCATTAGATCTTTAACAAGATACAACCCCTGTGCAGAAAGCTATAATGGTGAGAATAGAAATAAGCATAAAGGGGAGGAGGACTGTGGAAAAATGAAGGAAGTAGGAGTAAGAGATTTTTAATACAAAAGAAAAGTACATTGGTACCAGGAAAAGTCCTAGACATGATGTCAGTCTGGGAAACATTTAACCATATGCTTCATTTCCTTAGGGCACCTTAGACTTGCTGCACTACTGAAAGTTTTCTGTCAGCAGTGCCTGAGGTTGAGGCAGCTTTGGTGCCTCTCATCCTTTCATCAGGAACTTGCTTATGCATTAGCATGAGCATTAAGCTAATTAACATTAGCTTAATTGGTAGTGGACCAGGTTTGATCTGAATGCTCTTAAAAAAAATCATTGGAGTATTAGTGTGAGAGACTTTTCACCTCTTTGTGAAATAGCGAACACGAACAGGTGGGGTGGGGTGTGCTCACCCGCAACGTCTTAGTCTCCTCTTCTACTAACAGCAATGCATCAACCTTTCTGAATTATAAACAGGCAAAACAGCTTTGACCCGTACAATAACATCAGTGATTGCCACCATCTATTAAAATCACATTTTGGGGACTTCTCTCTCTTCATTTTCCCCTGATCTTTGGAGTGGTATTGCCAATTTCCCTGTATCTTATCCATTTACTGAATCCCCTTCTTCCAAATTATGACAATTGTAATATGCTTTCTCTGGTTGGCCCCATTTACATTTCTTTACTCCTTGATTCTCATGAAATATCTACAATTTCATAGTTTTTTTCCAGTGGCCCTTGAATGTTTTTTACTAAGGAAACTGTTAATTAAGCCAAATGCTTCCCTGCCTTTCAAATCCTTGCTGGATGAGTGATCAAAACTTTGCCGAATTCAGCTAGTTTGCTCCCTCTCTCACCCACCTAACACATCTTGTTGAGACCACGTCAGCTCATCAGCAAGATGGGTCTCTCACCTACAGGATTTTGTGGCAGAATTATCTAGGCTTTTCCACTAGGTTTAAAGTAAAACTCCAACATCTATCTGTGAGCAACCACTTGATTGCTTTTAATAGAAGCCAGCATTTCCTGGAGCCTGAGAGACCATGTAGATTTGACACTTTGGCACAGCTTGACGTCTCAGCCAGGAGCAAGCCCGAGGGCACCGCAGATGTGTCCAGCAGCAGATGCCTACCCAAGGCACGATATGGGTGCTTCAGGCCCAGCCTTCAGCAGCAGTACTGACTGTTGATAGGTTGATCTAGGAGTTATACTATGAATGTTGTGGAAATAACTGCTTACGTTGGACCCTAATGTATAACTGTTGTACAGATACCCACTTTACATACTTCCCTACTATTCCATGAATTAAGATCACCTCTTTTTAGGGTTTTAATGCCAGGTGAGTGGCAAGGCATGATGTTGTGGGGAACAAATTGCTGATTTTAAACTGTTCATTGTCCATTCACTGTTGAATTCCCACTGTAAATCAAAGAATTCTTAATGAACACTGTTTAGGACTCAAGATAGCATGGTTATTTTTGAGAATGTGAGTAAATGAAGTGCTTTTTATTTTAAAGACATTTCCCATGTAACTGAGTTAAAATTATGTTTCCAGAAGGTTTAGTTATTAAAAGAAGTTAATGTTGATAAATGATTAATATTTTCATTAATTATGTCTAATTAATCTTAACAAATGAATTCTACAAAACACTTTATCTAACTTATTAAGGAATTTCAGGGCTTTCATCTAAGTATCATACAACTGCTTTTTTAAAAAAATTTCCACATACAATATTTATTCTTATGCTAACTTTGTATCAGTTAACCTTTTTAACTAGTTAATGTTATAATGCATGATAGAAAGTGTCTAATTTAGGAAGAAAAGCATTTGCTCCATGAATCCAGGCTTCCCAAATTAATAGTGCTAAGAAGCTCTCAGCCCAATTTCATTCTGCTCCTTCATCCAAACTACCACTATCAGAGCCTCTTAGCTGTTGCATTTCAGATGTTTAAAACAGCCAAACAATACAAGAAATATCTGCTCTCCATTACTGCCACAGAACGACCATCCCCCCCCCCAAGCTGAGTGTGTTTGCAGTGCCAGAAAGCTAATTAGGTCAGTGTGTCAGTTTAAATTGTAGGAGAGATGATCATTGAATGTTTACTAAATTTAACTGTCTGTTTCTGGATCTGGAACATCTATTTTCTGGGATGGAGCAGAAGCAGACACTGCCCCTAAAATAATCAGAATATATTGAAATGCATGTAGAAAATGAAGTGGCAGTGAGACTTACATATTTATTGCATTATCTAAACTATAAAGCCAAGCAAAGACTGAAGAAGAAGACGGCATTCAGAATAGATATTCTGCAAGCATTTAGGTAGCTTGGCTTAGCTGGAGTCTGAGGCAAATGCCTAGATAAACCACAAAAAGGTCACAGGAAGGAACATATTTGTAATGCATGCATCACTCTTGCATTTGCAGACCTGAGTTAAGTACCTATCACAGGAGATAAATTATGGGGCATGGAAGCACTTTGTAAGCCCTGGGTCTAAGTACACGCCTCTATGGCATTTCATTTTTGTCCCGATTAGATTTCAACATGCACTGCCCCTCTCCCTAGGCCATGTGCTTATTTCAGTGGAAAAATCTGGGGGGCACATCTCAGAAAGCATCACTGCAACCTTCTGCAGGAACTTGGCTGTGAAATCAGGAAAGCAGGGAATGCTGTAGAGCATACGTGGCCCAGAGCCTAGTAACATCCTCTTAGCAACTGGGATTCACAGCCCGAAGTGTTCTCTTGGCTTCAGGTTTTTAGGTCATCAGTATGTGCATAGGACAGCAACTCACTTTTCTTCTAAAAGACAGACAGAAGAGGGCAGTTATGTCCCCCTTTTGCAAAAAAAAAAAAAAAAAAAAAAAAAAAAAAAAGTAAATAAAAAAAAATAGAGCACTCCTTCATAAAATAAGATCTTGGTTACTAATAATTACCCTTAAGATTATTCTTGTTCTCATACAATCATTGACATGTTCATTATTTATTGATTTTGTGAGGAGATCAGGTTGAGACTCAACAGTGATTTTCTTTTCCTCCCTAGTAAGCCTAAAGTCTGGTGAGCCCATTTAGGGAGAAGTGACTCTGCTTGGAATCTTCTGGCTCTTGAAACAGTAAAGGGAGGTTGGGGACACCCTGTTTCCTTCACTGCTGCCCTTAATATGCTGGGATCTGAAACTTGTATGCATTCACTGTTGACTCAGGTTGCAGAACATTTTGGTGACATGGTTCATTATGATCTTTCGGAGGGAGAGAGAACAGCGGAGAACTTGTGAGAAATATCCATCTAGCCTAGAAAGGAAAAGTACCTCAACACCAGCCAAGTTTAGTATTAAAAGCATGACAGAATCAGTAAAAATAACAGCTGATATGCTTTCTAGTGAATAGATTCATTTTCTGTTACTAAAAACTATATATGTGCTTATTTTTAGATGGCATTGTGTAGCTTATGCTCACTCAAACAGTAAGCACTGGAAAGTTGATGTAAAAACACGGTTGAAGTAAAAATAGGTATTTTTTTCTATATTCTTTCTGCTTCTTGGAATTGTTTTTTTCTTAAAGTATTTGTATAAAAGTAAACACTGCAAAAGGGAAGAGGAAAACAAATACCAGCTCTATTCTATGTGAGCTAACCGGTCCAAGGTGGGCTGTGTTATTTTTTCTTCCCAAATGTGTTGCAGACTGTGTAGCCACTCAAGACATGTAATTATACAGGAGCTCCTAAAATATTAGTATCCTAAAAGCACTGTATGTTGGCACACTCTTTCTGTATAGTCCTTATTTCCATTAGTCAATAACTAGTGTGCAAGGTTGTATCCATTTCTTTCAGGTGTTTACAAAACAGAAAGTGAACTGATGGCAGGAAGGACATCAATATTAATTATTATTGTTTTTATCAGGTTTATTGTTGTTTATTACCAGACTACCTGGACTATACCTCTGTGACGTGATAACAACAACATTTGCCACTGAATTCTGCAATTTCTACTTGCCTTTTAAGGTATTTCAGAGACTAACACAATGTGGGCCTCAATTTATCTGCTGGGAAATTGCAGAGTTTACACCATCAGCAGAACTTGAACATGGACATCCTTCCTATATCACAGACTCACTAATAAGAAAGTAGAATTCCCTCAAAAACTTTCAACAGGCAAAGTATCATAATAAAGCCTCATAAACAGACTACTGGACAGGGTTAAAGGCCAGGCTGTCAATTACAGCTCTGGGCCAATTTCCTGTGCTGTCCCACCAACAGGCTGTACTGAACTGGGCAAATTAACTACAAAGCTAGACGTAAGGGAAACAGCCAGGCAACAAATGAAGCAGCAGCAACAGCAAGGAATATGCTTACTAAGCCATACTCTCTGAACCAAAGTTGTACGTCAGAAATCCAGCCGGGGGACAAGTCAGAGAAGCAGCACGTTTGAGAACACTGGCCCTCTGTTTCTCAGGGAGTGCTCCTGACCATACTGTGGTGCTCAAGCTAGGACCTGCCAGGCAGCTGCTGACAACTGCAGCCACCAGCTGTATCTAAGAGGGTCCCCAGAAGAGACCTAGCCCAGCAGCCATGAAAATAATACCCTGAAGACATGAAACAATTGTTGCTCAGCAAGCCAGCAAACTCCAGGGAGACAAGGTACTGAATAACAGGAAGAATAATCTCTTCTAATATGGGACTCAGCATCTATCCTGTTCTCCCTATTAGATCTCTCTCTACTCCTGTGACTAATTCTCAACATACTATTTTTAACAGTTATATATTTAATTTGCATTTGATATTTAAAACAAAGAAGGAGGAAGGATGAAATACTAACTCCTAGAATAGTGGATGTTGACCTCTAACCTTAAGCAGTGAGATTACCCTTCTGTAAATCTATCCTCTGTCAAGTTACTGGACCCAGGAAATAAATATTAGTCTCCTAACAGCTGTCCTGGAGACTATATCCCTATTACTATTCATTTTGATCAGAGCAAACTAAATAAATGAAATTATCAGACATGATCTCATATTCAAAGAACTGATGTCACTAAAATAACATTCTCGATTCAACAGCCTAATGCAATGATTAAAGCGGAATGTGGTCTGTTTAGCAGTCTATTGATTTAAGCCACTCTTTCTTTATTTGCAGCAGAGCTACTACTGGCATTGGGTTAGCCCTGCTGATATCACTAAACTGTAGACTATACTTACAATATAGCATTAGATAGCTTTAACAACTAAGATTTATCATACAGACTTTAAGATTTTCAGCAAAGTATTTAAATGTAATGTTAAAATAGGAGGGCTTATATTTATGTGATCAAAAGATGAAAAGCAATGAGAAGCTAGAAAGTATCAGACACTTTTTCCCATGTGGAAAAAAGAAAAAAGTGACTTCTGATGTTCCTTTCCATGTAGTTTGATGCTAGGGGCGAGGAGAGGGGATGTTTCAGAAAAAAAAAATAATGAGACACAGTGAGACTCTGCCTTTGTCCCTACTATAGTATCCTTCTTCTCCCCAGCCTGTGATGTTGAGACTTCCTGCCTCCTGTGTTTTCTGCCTCTTATTCCTTCTCACTGGCCCCATTTTTCTCACTTTTTACTTTCTTCTGTGCTGGTCTCATAGCTTCAATCTCTTATTATCTAGCTTTTTTTCACTGCTTTGTCTCAAAGCATGCCCTCGTCCTCCCAAAGGATGCTGTTTCACTTCTTACCTCCTCTACCATAAGGTTATATCCATTATATATGAATAGAGTGGATATATACATACACACACACACATATATTCTATACTTACATATATACATACATATATTCTATTCAACTCGTGCATGCTGGATATGGAATTATGAACATACCCTTTTTTAAATATCTCTGTGAAGGTATATGAAGCAAGCCATGAAAAAAAGCTGTGCCAAGTATCTTCCACATTAGCCTGGTTAGACACTTACTGAACAAAATGATCGTACTATAGCAGGACAGCTGCTACGCTGGAGTAGCTGAACCCAGCATCCTTGCCTGCCTGCAGAAAAATAGCTTAATAAATAAAGTGGCAGAGGTGACCAAAACTGGCAAAAGACACAGCAGAGAAAGAATCTCTTTCTACAGTATGCTCGATTCCATTCTAAGATGGCTGTCTAAAACAGCACCCACCTGAGCTGGCACACTTCTGACGTGCTCCAAGCTCTCTTCCCGAAATGCCAGTGTACAGGGGACCAAGAACTAAATCAGGCATTTGGGGCAGTGCCCAATTACACTTACAGATATATCTGCAGGTGCAAATTTATCCTAACTGAATCAGTTCTGCTGCATATGTCGTAAGTAATGCAGTACTTGTCTCTAGTCTTAAGCATTACTGAGAATTCTCTCTTTTTTAAAAAAATAGTAATTTGGTTTTTTGGTAAGAGAAAAAAAAATCTTGTAAATGTGAATTCCAAACTCAGGCTGAAAAAAAAAGGACAAACAGCAAAAGAAATCTAACAGGCAATATAGTAAATCTGTAATTCTCACTTTTGATTTTTTCCAGTTGTAGAGCTAACAGTACTGGTTTACATGCTCTTCCTTTGTAGTGCGTGTGGGGGGGGGGAAGGTGTCTTCCCTGTTGTAACATATGCATTTGAAATGTACAGTTTATTACTGTTTTTTTTTTCTAAGTTCATTTTAGTAGACAAGGATTGGGAAAACAGAAGTAACTGCAGTCCAGCAGAGGGAGCTCCAAAATGTGGTTTTTATTACAGGGGTGACAGATGGCACTTTTCTTTGAAATAGATGATCTTTGCTAGAATGCTGTTAACATATTAATCCTTTGATGATTTTCATTCCCTTCTGCTAGAAATTCCTGTTTTTCATCTTTTATAGTCCACAACAATGAAGTGGTATCGAATTTTTCCACACATGGGTATATTTTTTAGGCTATCTTAAAATTTTTAAACAAATTTATATGTTTAAGCTAGCAGGCAACATTTATTTTTTCCATAACCTTGATTTAAAATGCTTTTGTTTAGCTTTGCTACAAACAGGCATAGTATAGGAATTATTTATTTGCATTTTCCTAAATCAGTCTTGTATATCCATATTGGAGGTAAATCCACATGCAAATTATTTCAGGTCAGCAAATGAACAAAGATATTTCACTCGTATATAAATATATATATATAAATGCCCATATGCTTCCTTTTTTGATGAAGTGAGCCAATCCCAGATGAAGCAGATAGATGGCAAATAACACTGGCAAGCATTAAGCATACACCTCTCTCTACCATATTTCCTATTTCCTATTTCTCACAAATAAATTGGATATAGAATCATAGAATGGTAAGGCTGGAAGAGACCTCTGGAGATCATCTAGTCCAACCCTCAGCATAGCCTGTACGGGGATTGAACCTGCAACCTTGGCATTAGCAGCCACCACACTCTAACCAACTGAGCTAAACATCTAGTAAGTATGTTTTATTAAGTTAATTTGGGGCGGGGGGGAGAGAAAGAAAGAAAAAAAAAGTGCCTTGCCTGTCTCTTATTCACAGTACTTAGAGCTTTGCCTCTGTGGACAACTGGCTCTCAGGCTTTACTGGCCCAGTGGCTGAAGTGCTGAGCAGGCGAATGTAGAAAGCAAAACCATGCTTAGCTCTCTATTTTGGCCTCATTTACAACTTTTTAAATTTCCTGAGGCTCCAAGTAACTTGTAACAAACCATATCTGCTTCCCTCAATTTTTATTCTTACAGTGAAGACAGAAAACATATGGCATTTGGCTCCCGGCCATGTCATGCCACTAAAATATCCAGTCTACTGGAGCTTTTTCTCTGGCTTAAGAGGAGAAAAGAACATAATGGGAGCAAGCTGGAGGTGCAGCAGTGTAGAGCTGCACCACAACTGTCCTTTGGCAGCTGCTCTGAGGGTACAACAGGTCTGGGTAGCTCTGTGTGGGAAGAACGCCCTTCTGAAACAGCATGCCATTGCGTTGGATGTAACTCTTTGTTCTGCAAAAGAATCAGTGTCATGATGTACTCCTTCCCATCTCTGATCATGCCGCAGCAGCCCCTAAATGCTGGAGAGTGTGTGGTTGTTTACTCTGCAGACAATAAAGCAGTTATGTTAGTTTGCTGTTGGCTGCTTGATTTCTGTGTGCTCTGCTCTAAAGGCAAAAGAGAACTGGAAACCATTTATGCAATTCAAAGCTTCCCATCACCAACATCTGGGAGCATAGTAGCTGCCTTGGGTGCAAGTAATCAGAAAGATGAATCTGGCTCCACAATCTGTTTTGATCCTTCTTTCCCCCTCTTTTTGATTTGTTTCCAAGAGCTTCTTCTGCAGTCAATGAGGGTGGCTGGGCACCCTGAATTTCTGAAAAGCTGGCCACTAATTTACATGCAAGAACAGTGCTTTAGGTTTGTTCTTTCAGAAGTCTACTGATGCCTGGACATAAAAATATTGAAGGACTATTTATCATACTGCAAGAATAGATAGTAAATATTTAGGTTTGTATTTATTTGCACAATGTTAATGTTGCGTCACAAACTATTGCTTATAAATATGCTGCTTTCCTGAGTCAGTCCTCCTCACAGAGCATGGAGAAGCAAACCTTCCATTTGATCCCTTCAGCCTGAAGCCTGGTCACCTCCCAGCTCCTCTTCCTCTGACGTGGTGCCAAGTAGAGCTGGGAGAGCAGAATAATTCCTGGCACTCCTTGTACTCTCAAACCACAGCTGAATTTCCTCATCAAGTACTTTTCAGCAAGGCTAATTTCAGTGATCAGTTCCTCAAGTTCACTCTTACATCTTATCCAAAAGAATATTCTCTTTTTTTATAAATTGAGGCTTTCTTAAGATTTTTTTTTCCTGTAATGTTTCCATCTCTCCTGCTTCTACCATGCAGAGGCTAATGACAGTTAAAGATCAGTGTTAAAAGGTAGATTTGTTCACTGCATTAGGTATCAGTTTTCTTCTCTCGTTCCTCTTTTCAGCAATTTAGAGCTTTGCACCTAATTCCCTCTCTCACTTAGACTGTACGAATGTAACTTCCAGCATCCTGTATCTAAACATTCTATCTAAAATATATAGTTTATTCAAGCTATATTCAGCAAGCTTGCCCTATGAGGATGCGACCTGAGAAATAAACAAACAGAATAAATCCTTCCTTTGATCTGGCATCTCTCTTCTTTTACATTCCCACGGCCCGACCTCAGTGCATGACAAATGCAGGCTTAACATTCAGCCTACGCACATGCAAGCACACAGAACAGGAGCCCTGTGTCTCTAAATGCCACCGGGCCTCTAAGCACAGCCCCAGCCTGCTCTCCAGACCCAAATGCTGCCAGGCCCCCAGCCTTGCCAGGCCCCACAGGCTCCTGCTGCTCCTGGGGAAAGTGCTGCAATGGCCCCTGACTCAGGAACTGTTGTCTGGTAACTGAGGCAGAGTGGCTGGAGCTAGGGAAATTTTGAGAGATGCAAGATCACTTTTCTGCACAATGTATAGTGCCTGTATGATTTTAAACAAATCATTTAGTTCACCAGCACTTCGTTTCCCTCTCCTGAGGCACTTCAGCTGCAGGGCACTTCAACCCACCTTGAGGACAAGAGAAAGCTGGGTGGCTGCTTCGCCGCCATCTTGTTCTTCAAAATGGCTGCCACATTCTGCCCATGCCTGTGGAGCTGGTGCCCACAAAATGGCTGCCCCTTAGTGGTGAGCTGCTTGTGGTGGTGAGTTGCCTCCTAGTAAGTGTGGTTGCTCTCTGCTTGTGGTGAGGCTGTGGTTGTGAGTGTCCATGAAAGGAGCCCAATGAAAGGAGGGGAGGAACAGGCTGGGTTTGCAGGTAGCACTTGGGGAAGGGCTGAGGGGCTGCTGAGGGTTGAGCTGGAGTGTGGTGAAGGACAGAGATCCCGGGAGCAGGAATTGCTGTTTGTAGGATATCACCACGTTTAGAGCACCACTCTGGTGGGCAACGTGAAATTTAATTCAGATTTCATGTTGGCATCTACATTAAAAGCAAATTCTATATGCTTCAGTGGGAACCTCTTCTGATTATTATTATTATTTTTTTATTTCCCTTTCTTCCTGCATACCCTTTTACTTGGAAACTATGTGGTTTAAAAGCTTTCAGCAATACACAAACCACTGAGCTAATGTGCAGCAGGCTTTTCCATAGAAAAGTGATTGCAGTTCCTCAGGGGATACAGGTTATGCCTGTGGCATTGGTGTTGGTGTCATCTACATCCTAATTGAATTGCATAGCTTTTTTCCAACGGAAATAAAAAAGCAGACTCAAAACTGAGCAGACCCTTAATAAGTGCAATCTGATACATATTTTTTTTGTATTATTGTTCTTTCTGTTTTTAAGCACTAAGTCAAAGAAGCCCAAGTCTTCATGGATGTTGAGGTTTTTAAAATGTGCATTTCAATAGTGAGGACTCTGAGGCTGTTTTCTTTATGTTAAAGCTTCTTTTAAATTTTAGTGAATTTTGGATCCAGTCTGAAATGCCTGTGTTAGCAATAAAATGAGAATCAGAGGACTTTATTTTATCCATACTTATTTATCATTTGGAGAAATACAGAAAGCTGAAATGAATAGGTATTTCAGGTTTTTTATTTTGTTCATATATAACTTTTTATGCCTTATGGGATTATGCTGTCATAGAAAGTGATAAAATAACACATGTGCACCAACTTTAGTGCATTTCCTCCCTGCCACCCGATCACAAACAGCATCACCTAATACCACAGAGGAGGAGATCTGGCCTATGTTAAACATAGCCACAGTCGTGTTTAACCAAACCAGTCAGGGAGGTTCCTGCAGTGTCCTCAGGAAGAGGTGAACGGGATATCCCTATAGGAGCTTATAGTTGTGATGAGTCTTTGATATAACAGATTAACAAACACTACAAAACTAGGGAGTGAGCTGCCTGGTCTCTTCTGCCCTCCTCTCCCTGACTACAGCCACCCTGCCAGTCGTCTCTGTGCCCTTCCCTCCGTCCCCCAAATCTCCAGGAACAGCCTACACGCCTTCAGATTCCTCCCAGTCTCCGCAGTGCCTAGGTCACCACAGCATCCTCACCCCAGGATCCCTAAGGGACTCTTCCCTGAGACTACCTCATTTGCCTCTTCCAGGTTCTTTTCCCTTCCAACATCTCTCACAAACTAGGCATCCAGGATTATTAGTTTTGCTTTTTAATATCAGTTATTCTTTTTTTTTTTTCATCTGACATGGCTTATTTGTGACACTATTAAAATGCTCTTGGCTGTATGTTTTCAAGCAAAATAAGCTCTTCACCTGTTTATGAGTGAGGTGCAGGGCACTGCTGTTCTCTCATGCAAGGCCTGAGGAACCTTTGGGGTAAGCAACTAAAGCTGATGTACTAGAGTGGCCCCAAAAAGCCTTTTAAAAGGCTTTAGAAGGACAGTGGCCATAGGCTATGTCTATACTAGAAAATAAAACAGTACCAGCATATTGGCCCATAGTCATCTTACATAAGTGTTACCATGCTCCATGGCACAGATTTGCTCCATGCCAACTAGCAATACCCCAGAAAACCGAAAGGCTAGTATTCCGCAGACCTTTCTTAATGGATGGTTCAGATGGGACCATCCATATGACCATCAGATATGACATCTGGAGGTTAAGAGGAAGAGGTTGGCTTTGTGGACATGTGCCAGGCCATGCCACATGCCTTTGAGTCACAGAAAAATGTCTAGCCTATTTTATCTAATAGTATAGAGGTGGACTTACAATTGCACTCTTACTTCTGCCACTGGTTTTAATCAGTTTTGCGCTCTCCATGTCTATTATGCTGATCTTAAACTGCTGGTAACTTTTGATCTAGGTGAGGAAAGATACAATTACAGAAATGGTGGTGGTGTGTACTTAACCTTTTCTTTTCTTTTTTCTTTCTTTTTTTTTTTTTTTTTTTGTGTGTGTGTGCGTTTGTGTGTGTGCGTGTGAAGAGGTAAATCAACCTCCTTGGAACTGTAAATTCTTTGGGAGCACTGTATTTTAATTCAACCAAGCTGGCAAAGAGATTTTCCAGGTAGAAGTAGCAAGTATTAATACAGCCAATAATGTAGACTTCATCTTTTATTTCAAAAAGATCTGCTAGAAATTAGGTAGCTCGTTCTTGTTGCTCCCTGAAGTTTTACCAAAATCAGGGATATCTATTAAGTACTTTATACTAGAAAACACTATTAATTACTCACTTGTCTTCTCATTAGTAGCAGAGGTAAAACACCTTTTCTAACTGAGCTGCCCCAGAGACAAGACTAGTCATGTGTAGGCTCCCTAATTTGCAATATTGAGGTTTCTGGTTTGTGAATTCTGTGCACCTTTTAGCTAAGTTAACCTTCAGCTTTTTTTGTCTCTTCAGGGCCTTACAGTTTTAGAAACTGTTAGCTCAGTATTATTTTGAATGTGATTTTGCTTTATGCCTAAGTAGAGACAAGGATGGTTGATTTTAAAAATATATAGCAGAGCATCAATCTCTTGGATGCTGTCAGCTGATGGTTTACTCTCCAGGGAGAGCCATCTGACTAGTGTTACTTGGCAGAGAAGTATTTCCTTACTCTTCTCTGGTTTCAGTCTCTTGTAATGCCAGTGCATTCATGGCTGCCGGTCACATGGGTTTGTCCCTTGCTGGAGTCCGCAGCAAAGATGAAAGAAGTTGAAGACTGAGTTTTTCAGCCTGTCCCAGTCATGCTCCTTGGCTCACATCCCTGCTTCCTGTGGAAGAGCAGCCAACTGGAGCCACCACAAGAACACCACTTCCAGAAAGGGTTATAGGAATGTCAAGAAGGAGGACAGCTGTTGACAGATGTGCTGAGAGAGACTGGAGAAACAAAGGCCAGAGCTTCTGTACAGTTTCTTGTCTGTACTCAGTACAGGTGTTGGAGAGAGTGCAGGGACATGGAAGGGTCAGGCCAGATAAGCATAAAAAGTGATACAGGTCTGATCAAAGGTCTGTGCAGCCCATATTTTGAACATCACCAAGCTGAATAAGGCCACTACAGAATAAGAAGATGCTGCAGGAAATTGCAAAACAGCAGGAGAAAATATAGCAACATGAACAAGAGCAAAGAACATGAGGCTGTTGGGAGAGATCTGTCAGTGGAAGTGCTTACTGCAGCATGCAAGGACAGATGCTAAAGTGTCATGGGTTGCATGGAAAGGGCAGGACCCCAAAATGGATGCTGCTTAGTCCAGGAGAGAGTCTTGCTGGGCAAGAAGTGGATAAACTGAAGGTGCTTCTCAAGAAAAAAGCAGATAACATCTGCTTGAGTTTTCTAATAAGAGACTGGACCAAATGCAAATTGTGGATTGAAGACTCTGTCAAGTGCTGAAGATGCCAAGGAACCATGAGAAAATGGCCAGAGAGGTAGTGTCACGCACCCCTGACATAGTCATGGCCAGCTCCCAGGAGCTTCAGAGCACACTGAAATGCATCCTGCTGGTGTCTGGAAGGTTGGAGGGTGTAAATTCCTGCTAATTGTGTAAATATTTATTTAGTAAAGATAATAAGAGGGAAGAGTATGACAACAGGTCAGATGTATGTGATGCTTCTCCCTAATGTTCTCCCAGCCTTTCTCTTCAGTGGGTTTCCACCTCTTGTCCCTGAACACAAGTGGGCCCTTCCCTCTTCTTGCGTCCACAATTGTAATGTGGAACTGGTAGGGTGAGGAGTTAGGGATAGATGCAGGAGTGGTAGGAGCAGGATGTAAAGGTGACTAACATGATGAGATGTAAATAGCTGGGAGCCCTTATCAGCAGCAACAGGCTGAGAACATCATGTGCGGGCTCATGGTATCCATCAGATCTTCAACTGAGGGCTCTTGTGAGAGATTTGTGTGCGTTAGGAAGAGAAGCTGTAATTGTCTTACGGTTGCAAACAGCTGTGATGTGTGGCTTTACACTAGAAAGCACACTAAAAACATGAACTTACTTATTCTCAAATTCTGTCCTTTGGTGCTTACCTCATGGTTTTGGAGGCATGGGCCTGATTCATACTGGCAATAGTCTGCAGAAAAGTCAGAGTAGAAATTGAACTGCAATTGTCTGCTTTTTTCCCTTTGCCCAAGCTAAGTAATGTGGAAAAGGTTTGTTTGTGTGTGGGGAGGAGTACAAATCAGACCACCTAACCCTCTACACTGGTAATATTGGTTGGAATGAATAATTAGATAATATTCATTATAAAAAGCATAGTCCTGCTTTTTGCTGAATTATAGCCCGAGAAAGTAGAGCAGATTTGAAGATACTCATGAGGCTTATATACTGTGGAGAAAGGAGGTGATTATTGTTTTTCATCTCAAAGCTTTCTTAAAATGTCTATTAGTGAGTGAGATGTTTTCAGTGCTAATAAACTGCTAAAAATTGTGTGCTGTCCTGTTTAAAATGAGGAGGTAAAGTGAAAATGGTCTAACTTTTATGCTGGCTGCATGGCCATACTCACTAGGCCTTCAGCTGACATCACATACATCAGGATGTATCTGCCACACAGTAAAGTAACAGCCTCCAAAGCCTAATCAAATTGAAATTTTACAATGGAGAAGTACTAGATTCTTCAGGACTTTGCTGTCTCTCACTACTGACGCTGGACTGATTTGAACTAGTAGCTCATCAATGGCTTTGTTCAACATTATTGTAGTTTTTTATAATATGAAAATCTACTCTTTACAAAACTAGTAATGGTAATGCTCGAGCGGTGTTGCCAGTGTTTCAGGCTGTTCTTCTTCTGTTCTGATGCAGAGGCAGAGAGAGTAACAGAGAGCATGCAGAGGCAAAGAAGATGTAACAGCATCTGAAGCCCATTCAAAATACATGTTTATATATGGAGAAGTACTAAATGTCAGGGAAACAAGTATTTCCAACTGCATTCGAAATCACAAAGCAGGGACAAGGTTTCTGTTTCCTCTCAGTGTTTGCAGCCATGGACTATAGCTGAGGTGTTCGTGAGGAGCCGCGGGTAGACTGCTGGAGTGCAGCTTTGTGTTGAAGCTGTGAGTACTTTCCTGGACTGGGACAGTCACTTTGAAATGGGATCTGGTTTGAATGGTTTCTTTTTAACAAGACCCTTTCACTGCCAGCATTTCACAGGCAGGTTTTTCAAACCCATTAGCATGGGTTTAGCTCTGAAGCTGTTTTCTTGTTCCTTGATTTCTTTCCAAGTATGGTTCTCTTACAGCTCTTCACCAGCTTGCATTTGTAGCCTGTGAAATGCACCATAGGTAGCAGAGAAAACAGGAAGTTTCAATGTAATTCCCAGAGGTTATGTGCAGGATTGAAACTAAAACTGTTTCATGTTTATTTTGGCCCATGTAGCTGGAACCTAGTGCTGTGCAGTTATTAATGTTCAGCAAAACATTCCATGGGGTACGTACCCGTGAACCTGCTGACTTCTTGTTACTGTATTTAAAGAGATGCTGTAGAAAATAAAACCTAGTTTATCCAGTGAACTTTTAAGAGCGCTGCATCTGTTCAGATGACGTGGTTTCTAAGAATATGCTTTTTTTTTTTTTTAAGCTCTCCTGTTACTTTTCTGATCATTCCTTGGGCCAGGATGCAGAACACTCCATACAAATATAGTATTACATTTCTTGTGAATCTTTCATCCAACAAGAGGAAAGGGAAGAGAAACAATTCATCCACTAGGAGTTCTCTCTTCAGTAAACGAAAGGCTTTTCCCTGTGGAGTCATTCATAGAGTTACTTCCTGCAGTGCAGCACAGACTGTTGTCTACCACAAGTGTAATCTTGAACATGTCCCTTGATTCATTCTGGGCATCTCTTTGCAAATGTCACCTACTCTTGGCCAATATGCTAACCTCTGGCTTTGGTTGGAGATAATTCTACACCAGAAAATAGGAGTCGATACTGAGCATACGATCAGTGATTAACTCTGTGGCCAGTATAAGAAAAACAAGATTAAAAAGTTAAAATAACCAACAACAAAAGTAATATTCATGGTGATTTATAATGAAACCATCACTAGAAGTTCACTCAATCTGCAGAATATAGGGGTTGGACTGTGTTCCAAAATACAAGGAGATCAAGATTTTAGCCTAAAATTGCTATCATGCTGTGGTGATTTGGGGTTTGCCTGGAACTTCATAGTACTTTTCAGTGCTTTACCTCCTATGAGAATGGCAATGACTTGTTCTTGTCAAATGGAATTTCTGTTGCTAAGACTTGGTGCCAGATTTAATCAACAGGTTCATAGGCCCTCACCAGCTTCTCAGGAAGTGCTTCTCAGGTGGGTCTCATAATCATATCTCAGGGTCCTCTGTGAACACTGTGTGCTGTGGAATGCTACTGCTACATAGCTATCCATTTGCCCTTTTCACTCCAATACATCTTTCTCTCACAATAAAAGATAAGTTTAATAATAAAATAATGAAAAGATTGTTGAAGTAAGATTTCAGGTCAAGCTTACAGTTCCTGGAATAGAAACAACAGGTTACAAGCAACACAAATATAAACAACAATCCTTATCTGCTTTACCAACTAAATATTGTTTAGCTGCTTAGCATCTCAACGTATTTTATCACTTCTGAATGCATTTTTTTGTTTTACGTGCTAACCTCTTTCTCTTCTGTTATGCAACAAAGGAAATAGGACTTAACTGACTTTGGTTGTACTGTTCATCATTTCTAATAAATCTTTTTCAGCTATGATCACATAAACTGTATCCATTATCTGTAATAACTTCCACTCATTTTGCTGCCCCCCACCCCCCGTGCATTTAGAGCTAGAGGACCACAACAGAACTTGCCAGCTGAGTTAGGAATGACAATGACATATTATACAAGGACACATTTTTCATGTTTTTTTTCTCTCAATTCAGTTCTGCATTAACACCTTGAGAAGGCGAGGGAGGTTGTTTTTTAGTGGAGGGCAGCTAGTGCGTGTGTTGTACGTACATTGAACAGATATAGGCAGTAATTTGTAAGAGTAATTCAAACTGAAAAGTATGCCTTACTGCAGCTTACCTCAAGCTTTTAACCTAGTTAATTGAAATGTATCTTCCCTTTAACTGCCTCTCAAAGTCATTAGCATTGTTCAGCTGGGAAATAGCAGCATCCTAACTGAGACTGGTGGGCCTAAGAGACAAACCTAAGAAGCAATCAAGCTCTCTTTAGTAACTGAATAACCCTGACAGCAAGAAACACCACTGACAACAAAGGGACACAGCAAAGTTTAAATGTGTATTAGGTTGTGCTGCCCAGTGCTGGCTGATGAAAATGTGTAATATTACTCTGCTTCCTGCTCTGTAAAGGAAAACAGAACTCTATTTTCTGTGAAAATACGCAGAGTACTGTCAAAAGATAAATAAGCAGAACTGTGACAAAATAGGTTGTTTCAGTTAATGTAGGCATACCAAAGGCATCTTTGAACTAACAGTTTGATAACTTACTGAGCTTCTTGAGTCGGCATTGCAGCACATGCTGGTTTCTGTGCTGCCAGAACAGAAGCACAGCACTCAGATCAGCTTGGGCCGTGAAGGGGCTGCTATCAATATACTGTATACAACAGGCTGTGGGCTCTCTTCCTGCTCCCACCAGAAGTGTTTCTGGCTCTCTCCTGAGCTCCATGCCGGCTGAACTACGTGTTCCCTTATCACCATCGTGTAGCTTGCCATGTCACAGATGTCATGGCCACTTCTCGACCTGCGTGACACCATGCTGATGTGTCACTTCCTTTCTTTCTGTTACAAGCTCAAGCTTGTAATACTCAAGCCCAGCTAAAAGAGCTTGTTGTTCAGTCCTATCATAGTCCTTCGTGAAGTTGAGGCCAACTTCCTTACATGGCTGTTCAGGGAATCCAGGCCAGGGATGTGCTCTGACTCTACAATGCTCCTGAAGGTCTTCAATTCTACTTTCTCTGTTCCTGCAGTTCAGCAAGTCTAGCCTTGGAGCATACTTTGTTTATAAAGATCATAAAATACTTGTTCTTGGATATGCAAATTATGGTTGGCAAAAGACAAGGAGACCTACTTTCTGTCTTTCTGCCAGGGAACCTCTTCCCTTTCTTAAGTTACTGCAGGGGCTTTAGTTTGCTTACAAAAAGACTAGATTGTGGGCTGATGCTGTGGAAGTTCCTATTTTTATTCCAGGACAGGAAACCAACTTTTTCTCTGTAGTCTCATTGATTTCAGTGGGTCTGGCTGCCATCCTCATCTCATTGCTAGCTTGTCTGAAAACATAAATCCTTGTCCACATCAGATATTTCCTCATTTTTACTGTCATTTGTTACAATTCTGGGCAGAGCCTCAGCAGAGACAGAATGCAGACAGCTGCTGATGTTTTATATTCAGGCTCATCTAGCCTTGCTCCAAGATAATTAGCCAGTGCTTTTACCACAGTTCCCACCAATGAGTCTGAACAGCAGCATTGATTTACATCACTGGCATAAGGCCCCTCAGGTGGTTTGATTCCTGTCTTCTCCTTTCTTTCTCTTTTTGTTCATATTTTCCTTTTCTTTGTTCATACTTTCCTACTTGCTTCAGGCATGCCAGTAGAGTGATCATTGACACTGAGGAATTTTCAGACTGACTACAGGTTCCCCAAATGTTATTAACAGTGATGTGTCATCTTAAAAATCCATTCTTAAATCAGTACACCCAAGGTAATTCATACTAACTGCTGGAAAGTTTTGTTGCAAAAGGCATTTTTCAATAAGACCCATCTGGGAATTCTCTAACAAAAATATATGAATTGTTAGAACACTTACCTCAGTTCCTTGCATTTTACCTATAGATCTTAAACCATTATAGCATCTTTTCTCCTCTCCAGTGCTTTTATTTTGTATGTGTATAACAGTAGGTGAGACTGTACTTAGCTTGGATGATGAGTTGGAGAAGAAAAAGAGCAGAAAGGGAGTCATTTTTGTAGGTTCAGATTATGTATAGCACTTCCCTTGAACAGTCTGGGCTGATAGATGCCTCCAGCATCATGCAGTGCGTGTAACAGTTCTTAATCTATCTCACTAAACTGAACAGGAGAAAAAAGGGCAATAGTGCAACTTGGCAATACAATTACTAATATGTAGTGGAGTCATTAAAGGACAAAAATTACAGTAGAGTTTGCATCATTAACTTTTTTTTTTTTTTTTTTAATCTGAGGAACAAGTTTTATTAACACAGCCTCATTTGTAAAACCTGCTGATCCCTTACACAGAAAAAAAATTAACAACTTCTAGTTTCTGAAGATGACAATAGATAGTGCTCGTAAAGAAACTTTTAAACTGTAAATCAAATTTGGCTTTCACGTAAAGGTGTTTGACTCCTTTGAAAGTACTCGGGGAGGGGCTTGTGTACAAGTAAAGCACATCCCAATTTGGCCTGAGATTTCTGGGTCTGTCATCTCATTCGCTCAGGTTGCACAGAGGCTTTGGAGATAATGCAGTGATGTGTGAGCAGTAGCAACCAATTCCATGCTGCAGCTTTACATGGACATATCAAGCAGCAGGGGAAGCAAAGATGACAGGTCACACTTACTGTTGCCTCACTGAAAAGATTAATATTAATGGATTAGAAATCAAATTAGCCACTCCTCTTCTTTTAGTAAAAAGCTAGTGTGTCAAAGGTTGGTCTCTCTCAAGAGAATAGTGGAGCGCAGATGGCAGAAAACGTGTCATGCTTTGATAAAAAATAAAATTTTGGCCCATCATTTTGTTTCAGATTTTGGAACTCCTGAGGAAAGCAATCCTGTTACTCTCTGGCTTGGCTGCCTCCTGTCCAACATTCCCATCTGTACTGATCTTTCCATTCTAATTGAACAGATTTCTTATCCAGATTGGTAACTGTTTGCCAGACAGTGTTACATTGCTGTCAACAAATGAACTGCAAATCACTTTTATATTTATTTAAAAGAGATTCTTCTCCTTTCTTTCATTCATCTTCAAGATTTCCTCTCCTCCTTGGGAGTATGGCTCAAGGTCAGCAGTTAAAGACTTTCTAAAAATAATATAAAAAAATGTTTCTTTTCCCGTTCATGCCTATTTGCGGGAATTTATTGCTTTTTTCAGTGGAATTTAGTGCTGGATTTATTTCAATACTGTTTTGCTTATATAGCAGCGTTACCTCTTCATGATTTCTGAGAATTTACCTGTACCCTTTAGTGAGGTATTCAGAAGCCTTTGAATTTTAAAAGCTATGAAATAAGTTGTTAAACCAGTAAACCAATAATGACCAGAAAATATGCAGAATTCCAAGATTTACATCAAGCTTCTGCTCAGCATGGCAGCAATTGCAGAGGGATTTGTCTGAGTGGATTAGTGCTTTAGGCCGTCATATATGATGCCTCTGGCATTTTGATACTCCAGAGGAGAACAGGTCTTTCTTTTCTTTCCTGTTACAGATCAAGGCCTGTTCCATGAAATGCCCAATTTATTGTGGGCTATTCTTCGGGTATTAAAGGTGATTGTCAATGATATCTGAGCGGTAATGGTAGGGAAGAAGCTTCCCCCCACGCACACTACTTTTTTGTCTGCTTATGCATATTCTCTGGAGACCGTAGAAGTCTTTGTAAAGTACCCACCTAGATATGTCAGCTGTTGCCAAAGCACTTTGATTTTTGACTTGTGTGAAATTGCTGATATTTGGAGGATAGAAAGTAATCTACAGAAATCTGGGTGATTCCTTTTTATCCTCTGCAGTCCTCTACAGAGAGGGAAATTGATGGAGGGCCTCTCCAGGAGTTCAGGAGGGAAATGGTAGGCATATCACAATAGCACTTTGTATGAAAAGCATGTTACAAACTGGACACTGAACGTCACCAAGTATTTGTTGTTACTTTAACATGAGATTCAGGCTTGAAATAGGATCTTTAGCATTGTCCTACTTGCTAAATGCCAGCTGATGCAAGGCTCACTGAGGGAATCAGCTTTCAAGTTCTCTGACAGATCTTTTCTACATATAACTTCTTGCTTGCTGAACAACTTTGGTTGATACATAATTAAGTCTTAAATTGAGGGCTAAAATGAATAAGTTGTATGGACTGCATAGGGAAGGGTAGGTATAGGGGTAGAAATTTTATTTATTTCACCAAATAAATTGCTTTTCTGGGAAGGTTAGAGGGGACCTAGAATTGCCATTGGCTTTTTGTGTAGCTTGTTACAAATGTTGTGATGCTTCTTGAAAGCATGTTTTTGCCATTTATAGAAATGACTTATTTTACTAGGTGTTTTCAGCAGCAAGAAGGCTGGGTTCAAAATACTAACCTGCAATTAATAAATGCCTCAACTCCAGCATCATCTGGTATTTCTGGGACTACTCAGTATGTTCCTTGGGAACCTCTAATTGGTGATACTTATCTCCTCAAAAGTACCAGCCATAGTTAAGAAACAAGGATATTTCTATCAAGGAGAAAAGAAAACCCCTTGTTTCAGTAAACTGATGGCTTGGTTCCTCAACCACTAATACAAACGACCTTCAGGCCTTTACCACATCCCATCCCCATTTACTGAACCCCATTCAAGGCAACCCATCAGTCAAGCTCCAGGAGGCTGAAGTGCCCTTGAGACAATTTTTCTTCTGTCCTGTCTCTGTAACTGTTCTTCCATATAGCCCAGGGCTACCTGACTCAAATCAGTGAACAGACCACAAAAAACTCCAGCTCCCCATGTTAACCTGTATCTCCTGTGATAGCACCCATCTCAGTCTGAACTCTTCCTACCCTGTAATAGCTCCCCATATGCCCCTCTGCCCTTTTCCACTACCACTTCAATCCTTGTGTCCCCACTTAATGGACTGACCTATAGGCCTCTGGGGCAGCTGTTGCACATCTGCCTGGATAGTCAGCCAGCCATGAGGTGTAACTGGTCAGTCAGCGTAGCGGAGCAACAGGCTGTCCCTTCCGCTGCACCAAGCAACTCAGGCTGTTCCTGTGTCCTTACTATCTTTTGCCCTAAGTTCAGCTCTGTTACCCCACGGTATAGAAGAAGAGAACTCCCAGGGAATCACTGTAGAAGTCTGGTCTGAAAGTCTGTCTAGACGGTACTCTCTACAGTCATGCACAAATGATTGGGGAAAAAGTTTAGCCACGCAGCCTGAATTATAGGTATGCTCTTTATGCAAGTTGGCTGATCTTCCTTCTTCTCTTCACCAGAAAATACAAGGAGAGAGTTCCTGGCCCTTTAGATCTTCGTGCTTTTGTAAGAAAATGAAAATAAGTTATGTACCTCACAGCAGGACTTGTATGGGAAAATTAATTAATTTTGAACAAGTACATAACAGAATGGATGAAAACATTTCAATTTAGCTAGAAACCGTACCATTAAAAGTAAGAAATAAAGCAATTAACAGAGCAGAGCCAAGTTTCCAATTCAAAAGAAGAGACTCATTTCAGAATCCCAGATGGCCCTAGCAATGTAAATTAAGCTCTGGTAAACATCTGTAATTTGTCAGACTAATATAGACTTCCTAATCTTCTCAGGTTTAGCACTTCAGTAGACAATGGATGTTTCTACTGTGACTTGGATTAGGAAAAAAACAGGGGGACTTCAAGAAGAGCATGTGGAACAAGTTGACTGTGTGTTGCAGAGCAGAATAAGCTTGACTTTTTGTTTAGCCTGGATGGGAAGCAATGTCAGAGGGCACCATTCTTGGGAACGGTTACAGCTCCTTTACTCTTTTTCTGTTTTCTCAGTCTGTGGTTGTTTGAGGAAGATCACATAACATTAAGAACTGACTCTTCTAAATTTGTCATTTGTTCTGAGTTTTGCTTGACTGTAATATAATGAAACGTTTCATAATTATTTTGGTCTGACCAGTTCTTCTCCTGTAGTTAATAATAATACTGACATTGAATTTGATGGAAACAGGCCCAAATTGTTCACGCTTTCCCTCAAAATGTAATAAATTAAATGCCATTAAAGGAAAGCTATTATGTTAATTAAAATGGGATCCATTTTCTAAATAGGCATCCATGTACTCTGGAAAGACTATGACTGTGGAAGAGTGCTACAGAAGCAGAACAGAACCTCACAAGCTGTTTTACCTGAAGCTTCCTAGGCCTCACTCATCAGTACTCAGATCGCTGAGGATGACTCTCTCCTGATGGTTGTGACCAAAGACATTCTATCGGACTTCTAAAATAGGCGGAAAAATAAATTATTGCAGTGCTTGAAAATGTGTTAACAGCTTCTTCCAGGTATTTAAAAATTTTTAAAAAAGCAAAATAATTTAAGATGAAGGATAACATTTTACATTATTTTCTGCTTTTCTCTTTTGGTTAAATAAATTAAATACAAATTCTGTATTCATTAGCCAACATATCCTTCTTATAGTCTCTAATAATGATATGTATTCTTGTAACTATAATTCAATATCTGTTAGCGTGTTATACCACCTTTGGAAAACACAGACAAGACATAAATAATGTATGTTTCAAGCCTAATTTAATTTTCAGTGATTAAAAAATAATTAACACCAGTTCAGGCAAATTGCAGAATCACATTCCTTGCCATCACTTTAATTTTCTTGGAACTGAAAAAACTAACAGCATTTTGAAAGAAACATAGCAAATATTGTTTTGGTCTTTCCAGGCTGTTCACAGTAAATCCTGCTCTTCTCATGCCTTTAAATAGTTGGAATAGTTTCAGTGAAATCCCTCACTCAATATTGAAGTGAAAATGAAGCATAGACCTCGAGCTGCTAAAGTGCAGAAGGTAGCCATTGCAAAATTGTGGCAGGTAATCTTGCCAGCAGTGCTGCCAAGCTACTGCCACCACATACTCTGTGGTGGCATATGGGTTCCTCCTGGGTGGAGGCTGGCCACTGCAAGACCCAAACACACCAAGCTCTAAATTGGTATTTTCCCACTTTTTACAGGCAGAGCATTTGACTTCTAGCTTACCTTTTTGGTTGCTTCCTTGCTTGGCTCCAGTGTTTTCTACCCGCAGAAGTGTGGGTTATGATGTCCAGTTCTCCCTGACATTTGTTTCCTTCTTTCCTCTCTCTTTCTCTCTCTTCCTTTCACTATTTTTTTTTTCAGACTACCTGTAATTTTAACCAAACTCCTGGTTACAATGCTTACTTTAAGTCACTCTGATGCACACTCAGTTTGTCTCAAAAGCTAAATCCAGTTTAAAGTATGCCTTTGACTGTGCTGCTCAGAAGTAAATGAGGGCAGTTCTGTGGGTACAACTGCTGTGTGCTACCCTGAAACCCCCAGGACAGGAAGTACTGTGCTGCAGAGCCCTTTCATAGCGCGAAGCGACAACGGAGCCCGTGAGAGCAGAACTGAGCAGTTGTTAGGATAGCCTCTGGAGGTAATGTTCTTGCATTATTTTGTGTCATGCAGATTTCTTTATTTTCTACAGTACAGAGTTAATAGATTTCAAACAGATAATACATTTTCTAAAAGAACCAGCAGTGCTTGTCATAATAATAATGTGTATACCTGTTGAATGTCATTTAAGTACTGAAGTATGTCATTGCATTTTATCTTTTCAGAACATTTGGGACCATTTATCTATGTACAAAAACTGTGCATATATTGCAATAGGTTCTGGCAATTTTTCAAAATTTAAGTTATCAGTTGTTCTGTAGAGCTAAAGAATAGAGAATGTATTAATATAAACTAATTGTTTATATTAGATATATAGAACAGATAATAGTAAACATTCATTCACCAGTTCCTGAAGTGACAATCATTGATACACAAGCAAATATCTTTGTTAATAAATCTTTTTGTTCATGTGCTCTAGGAAACAAACAAGGACAGGAACCAGCAGACTTGATTTCTGTCACAGAAGTTTTTATCATTGCCCTGCTGCATGATCTCTGGTAAGTTGTTTCATAGATCTTGTCCCACCAAACTTCTGTCAATGTAGAACAAGAATTCCCCAATGCCACTATTTTGTTTATGATAGTGAAACTTTTTACAGGAAAGGTCCTGAAACTCGGCTGATTCATTAAGCAATAAGTATGGCTGTTACAGCTGATAGGTGGGTCTTTTTATCCTCTGGCTATTAACCTGGATGATAAAAGAGAAATGAACTTGTCAGTGAGCAACTGTTGTTTTGGAACTTACTTACAATTTAGTTTAGTGGTCTGTCTTGGTCTAATACACAGAGTATAAATGGGTCTGATTGATTGAAAATACCAAAAATGAATGTATTGTAGAAATCTGACTACAGAAAACAAGAGAAAGTGCCCATTTAATACTAAATATGTTGAAAGTAGTTACTTTTCCTCCCTTTTTTTTCTAGTTATAATTAGTCTTTTAGGACTTTAATTGTCCGATTTCAGATAGAAAGTCTGATCTCTATTTAGCAGTTGCACATACACATTTCTGATTGTTTTCATATCCTGTGCTTTCTATTTTCTTTTAATGTTCTGTTGCTTAACAATTGATTTTTCTTCCAACATTCTCCGTAAATAGAAGTTTGGGAATAACACTCTAACTTAAACAGTCAATTATTGTAATTCTCTGTTTATTGGCATTTCTGCTTGATCAATAGGTTACAAATGATTTAAAAAAAATACATTGACGCTGAGACAACAGAAAGTTTGTATGCTCCCGATCTAGATCCTTTCCCATTTGTTGCACAAAGACCCTACAGTAAAGTGCTAGTGATAGGTGTTATCATGTCTGTCACAGGATCCTGTGTTTCTTTCAGAATTAATGATTTCTACTTATCAACATGAGTTGTTGGGTCCAAAATTAGTTGACCTACATAGGTGCTTCTGTTTTAGGTTACATTTATACCACGGGAGTCACTATTACAAAAGTCACTCTCTCATTTATGCAAAAAATGCCACAGTGAACAATACTGGCATACCATGTACTGAGATACTAGCAGAGAGAAGCTTTTTCAGTCTGCTGCATTATTATTTTTTTTAAGTTAATTGCTTCATCTTCATCATTGCAAAACTGTGCATATGCGTAGCAATTTATGGAGTCATTTTTGTGTTGGTTAGTATTACTAAAACCATTTGTCATTTTAATTAATAACTTTAACTACATTGGATGCATATTTTCATAAGTTTGAAATGCAAAGTATGCCTTAAATAATCAGAAATTTGTCTGTTATTGGATGAAGCCTATGTTTGGCAGCCTATTAATGCCAAAATTCTAATTTTCTGTGCTTTTAAATAGTGTTGAAAAGTGTTAAAAAGTGTTAGCACTTGTTAGTACTCAAAATGCCCAGTTCTGAAGCAGTATTGTCTAATGCTCAGTAGAATCTCAAGAACTAATTATGAAAAGATTGTGGCTGAGAAACTGTAAAGGTAACAAGAGAAATGTCATAATAGTTTAGAAGTGTATCATTTAGGTGAGGAAATTTTATCTGATACTGTTGATTGGCAAATCTGTTGTCATTGAACAGATCAGCATGGGAACTTGAGGATGATACATGTACCCTGAGAACAGTCATTTTGTAAAGAAACTGCTCTAAAGTTCATGGATGAACATTTCATGAATATAGAAGCCATTTTTGTGCACAGCTCAATCCTCCTCCCATTAAGAGAAAACTACTTACTCATTTCAGTGGGAGAAGGTTTGGCCTACAAATGCAGACTAGTTAAAGGGAAATCTCTGTGATTGGTACTGGTATCTGAAGTCCTTATTCTACAAAGGCCATGTAACCCTTAAATATCAAAGAGAAATATAGAAAAAGCCTACATTAAAAATATGAAATTTATTTTTTAAACTTTGAAATAAGTCTTAGTATTTAGATTCTCTATGACTATGAACATTTTTGTATGTCTCTAATTCTGATAAAAGAAGTGGGCTGAGAAATGCTTTCACAAGAGGCTAATCTTTTCACAGTTTAGAAAGTAAATTAAATTCTGCATTTGCTAGAGAAAGTTACTCCTATATGTGATAATAGAGTCCATGTACATTTTCATGTGGTATCTTGCACTGTAGAGGTTTTGGCACCTAGAGGTAGCATTTTGACATAAAGCAAAGTGAATATACATGATGTACCAAGTGAAATAATAGTTGATGCCTGATGCTGCACTTTTTGTATCAATGCAGCACTTTTTTTTAAAGTCTTTTAAAAAATTTGCATATATGAATGAAAGTATGCTGCGTTTCTTCTCTGAATCATTACTTTACATTTTTAGATTCTGTGTTTGCCTCCTGCTGGAAGGGAGCTCTTTCCAGAAGAGCATCTGAACCAGAAGTTCTAGGTGTACATAAAGGAATAAAAACAAGGTCAGGCTGCCAACTTTGCAGAATCAATTGGGCATATGAATTTTAACTGAGTTTTTAATAAATTGCCCATAACCAAAAATAAAAAATGTTTTTCAAATGGAGTTATACTCAAAGGAAACCTGTGGAGTGCCATTGTTTTCACTGGTTTCTGTAAATTTCAAGTGAATTAGAATTTTTTCATGATACACACGGAGTGACAACATGGAGTAGGATTCATAGCTCTTCTGTCTTCAGAGTGTTATCTCTTCTGGTCTCAAGGAATTTAGAAAAATAAAGAAATTTATATTGTTGTCAGTGAAATCAGTGAACTTAGCAAAAAGCCTCCAAAGAGCAAAATGCAAAAACCGCAGAAGTGTAAGCTTTCTGGTCCACTTTCTGAGTAAAGATACATTTTAGATCTATAGATTTTAAACTTGGACAAAGGCCTTGTAAAGTCAAAATAAACTAATATGGAGATGGAAAAGTGAAATTAAAGAAATGTGTTCTGCAGGTAAATCCTGAATGTTAAGAGCAATTGCAGCCATGTGAGGCTATGAGCTGGAAATGCTAGGAATATGGCCACTTGACAAGGATTCCATATTTTTTATTATTATCAAGGTAAATCAAAGAACTGGATTTGTTTGGATAAAATATATATTGTGTACATTTTTGATGCACAATATTAGTATTGCTACATTTCTAACACTTACCTTACATTGCTAACCATTTCTTTACAATGGTCTGAGTCAATCTTGTGGGTCAGGAATATTCTTTCCTTTTCTTTTTCTTCAAGATGCACTGCAGGATTTCTGCTGAATGAGCGATTGTTTCCAGTTGTGGTAATAAATTTTCTGAAAAGATGATGAGAAATTGTTTGGTTGTTGTCTGGTAACATGATAAAATCAATCACCAATTTGAATTTGAAAAGGGAGTGTCTAATATGGATTTCAGATACGCAGCTTGCAAAGACGTAACAAATATACTGTGGGGAACAAATTTTTGCCCAGAGTGGAGCAGGAACAGCCATGGAACATTTCCATGATTCATATATTTTTCCATTTTTTTCTTAAAAAGGGTGCTTTGACATGAAAATGTTTCCCTCTTTTGAAAAGGTTCTTTAAGAGAAGGATTTGATGCCATTCTTGGTTTTAAACATATCCTTGTCTGTTCCCACACAGGGAAGCCATATAATTTGAACCGAAAAAACAATTTGTTTCATAATTGAGAAATGTTACTCAAAAATGTGTCCATTATTAGACTAGCCAATGTCTAGACAGCTTTGCATAGCAAAAATGCTGAACTCCCACAGAATCACAGAATGGGTAAGGTTGGAAGGGACCTCTGGAGATCATCTAGTCCAAGCCCCCTGCTCAGCAGGGTCACCTACAGCATGTTAGAAAGGATCCAGGATATCTCCAGAATATCTACAGGTATCTACAACCTCTCTGGGCAACCTGTTACAGTGCTAGCTAACTTCCAAATAGCTCTTTATCCATTCCTTTTAAAAAAAAAAAAAAAAAAAAAAAAGTTTATATACATTTACATTTACTACACATGATACTATCAGCTCTAGAGAACCAAGATTTTAATATTTATTATTGTGGCTTAATTTTTATATTTTTCAGGCAGTGTATATCAGAACAGATTGTTGTAGCAATATCTGTAAACAGATAGCTTAGCCTATAGATATGTCATCAGCCTGGTGAACTTTTACAGTCTTCATTTTCGGGCCTAAAGTACGGAAAGCAGAGCTCTGGTTTAGCAGATCAGACATTCAGGGAACTCTTAGAATTTGTTCTGAAGAGAAAATGTCTGTTTGCAGTTATCTTTGCTTGGATGAGGACAGGAAGATATCTCATTCAAGTTAAACAGGTTGGATTAATGCAGTGAAGGGATTAATCTATAGGCAGATAATGGTCTAGCTTTATCCAGAGGCAATCAGTGGCAGCAAGAATCTGCCTTACCAATATTTATTTGAACATTTGTCCGTATCCCAAGAGAAAACGGCAAAGGGTAAACCCGACTAATCCCATGAGAAGATATACCTGCTAGCAAGGAAGAACACTTCAGTATTTGTGCATCTGAGTTAAAAATTCATATTCCCCAAACCCTCACAATACTTCTGTACAACTCAGATGGGAGTTTCTGAACGCCAAGTTTCCAGCAGTGGAGTTCCCTCAGGAGTTAAATTCATGTTTTGTGTATAGTCTGTTGCTACCTATTATGTAGCTGAACTACATCAGCATCTTATATTAAGCAAATATCCACTGAGCTGTTGTGTAAGACTAGGTGCATTTAGTGTTCATTGAATCTCATTCAATGGTAAGATATTTTCCCTATTAAATGGTAGTTCAAACACTTGCTGAAGTCCACCTTCTTTTGGTGAAGTCCACCAAGTTTTTGAACTCACCTCTCATATGAATACTTAAATTAGTTAGAGGGTGTTAGAGGATAAGGCAGCTTTAATCTTTTCTATTGCAAAATGGAACAGCTTTATGTAATAGTTAGAGAAAGACAATAACTTCTTGACCAGACCACTTGTCTAGACTGGAGGGAAAGAAGACTTGGTTTCTTCCCTCCACTCTTGTGAAAACTTAACATTAAATTAAGTATCCTACCAATAAATGGGTTTCCCCAAAGCTAGATGAATGCTTAAACCTCAAGATTATAGAGAATCTCTGTGAATGTCTAAATATTCACTGCAAAGTGAAATTCTTTCACCAGGAGGAATCAAGAGAATCCCATCCCATCAGATTTTGTTGTAAAAGTAGCCAATCCTGAGTGAATTCTTAGTGAATCCTAAGCCATAAGAGGATGCAGCTTCCACATCACTTAACATAGTTGTGACCTGTATCTGCAGAAGTGAAATTACTTTAGAGATGCTGGATAATTTGCTGCTGAACAAAATGAGGCATCAGGTGATCCTGAGGCCAAAGCTGGTAGGTCTTCTGGAGCTCTGTTGTCATCTCTTCTCTGTGAACTGATTTCAGAGAAGTTCTTAATATGTGGCTTGTGGTTATCAATCAGATGAAAATTTTAATAGCATTTAAGGCCAACAATATTGGCCATCTTTGTTCCATGATCTGACAGTTATAGCATCTACATAAGAAAATACAGGCTTGCAATGTTTTGCAAGGTAGTAAAAATTGAATTTGGACCTTCCATTTACCAAAAGGAGCTCCTCTATTAAGAATTGGAAGTCTTCTGACAATAGTCACTGTGATATATTGAATAAAGACTAGCACAGGTGCCTAGTTTCAGGAGGGATTTCATGTCTGTAAGTGTAGAGTGGAAGGAAGTGCTTGCCTGTAGCAAAGAGTTAGATGCTTAGGACCTGGCTTCTCAAAGACAGCTGAGTAAACAAATAACCACCAGGACCTGCATTTGAGTCCCTTACAGAGTTCACCATTTACTCCTAACTATTTCAGATGCCTCCCAGCCCTAGCTGTTGTGGGTTTCATGCAAGGATTAGGGCTCTGAAGTGAAATAGAAAGCAGATCACTTAGAAGGTAGGTGTTGCAGCACACAGTCTTTTGTGAAGCTGGTCCCTAGCATGTAACTGATGAAGCCTCTTCTCCTTTCCATGCTGCTGTTCAATTATATGTATGCAGTATGGCTGAAAATTATTTATGATTCTTGCCAGAGAGATGAACTAGGAGAGGACAGGAAGGTTGGTTGAACTGAAGGGAAGAAAAGAGGGAGAAAGGGAAACAATCAAGATATTAAAGGTCTTTTAGTTTTGTTATCGTTCATATCATTATTTATCAGAAAATTTTTCTAGTAACGAAGGAGTAGAGGTAAGTTAGAAAGCTAGAAGGGGAAGAGCCATCTGATAGGGAAACAGTAAAAAGGGTTAGGGCAATGAGAGGAGCCCAGGGAGGAAATGGAAGGTGAAACTCAAGGGCAAAAGGGTCTTTTGCTCCACATCAATTGCTGAAATACTTCTCAGTTTTCAGAGGACTGGCATTTCCCTTCAGTCAGCTAGTAACATCTTCCATTCTTGTCAGATCTTCTGTTGCAGTTATCACGCACTCCTGTTCTGTACTCTCATACATCCGCATGTACACGTTCACACATTCAACCACCAAGGACAGCTGCATACATCATACCTCTCTCTTCTGAGAAAACAGCCCCTAAATCTCATATACCTGCTAATCAGATGATAGTGGGATGGGAGCATGCCACTGTATGTAGATTAATCAGTTCCTCAAAAAGTGGCGAAGTACCTGTGGTGTCAAATAATGCATGGCAGATGCATTTGGTGGAGCCGAATATTCTAAGGAAGATCAGATTATTTTTTTTTCCTCACTACTGCTCAGACTATCTGCAGATGCAATGAGGAAAGACTGGAAACACTTAATGGGGAGAAATAAGAAGAAACCAGATGCAGTTTCACTGAAGCTAGGTAAGACTTTTCCTTCTGGGACTCTCTATGTCCTTTTACTTGTGTTAGGAGATAGAGCTTTGCTAACTTGCTTTAGCTGCTGGCAGATTTTTCCTTTTACATGTGCATCTCCAGTGATTTTTGGTCTGATATGTAGCTGCATAAGCAGGGCCTCTGGGGGGTCTATGTCATGGTGTTGACTCAGCTTACAAACAGAAGTACTTCTTCCTAATCACTAACCCTGCAGAGTCAGCCTGTGATCCTGAGGGCATTCTGCAAGTTTCTTGACTCAGGCCCAGAAACTTAGATGCTTTAGGCAATAATTGCCCTTCAGCAAACCTGCACAAATGCTCTTTTCACTAATTCTACTGTTTTGTGCAGCCACACCACACCTCAAGAGTTGTCAGGTGTCAGGTTGTCAGATGTCACAAGAGAAAGAATTTAATCTTACAGCTAGGACTTATTTAATGGCATTTCATCCACTTGCATGAATATTTCATTGCTCTGCTGCTAGTCTCTGCCTCACCTAACCATCCATTGGGTGCTAACTCAGTTTGACAAAAATGCAGATTTGAAAGTTTAAACCTTGGGGAGGCAATCCAGTTGTTAAAAACATGCCAAATGCCTGTACTATCTGATATTATCAGAGCTTTTCCACCAATTACAGTCATACATACATATTTCTCTGAGCAAGATACTAATGATGGCCTTCTGCATCTGTAAGGTGCTAATTCAGAGACAAGAAAGGATATTGTAGTTCTTGTCTTAAGGGGTGTAGGAGACTGACATTGTTTCAACTAACAGTCTGCCCTACTCTGAAACCCTGTTGCAAGACGCAGGAGCAGCATCCTGATTCACTGTGGACAAAGTTTTACCCCAGCCTGCCCCTTTTCTCCAGATCTGTCTGTGTTTCCTCATGCTGAGAATACAAAGGCTTTTGACATGGCTTTGAACCTGCTCTGTGGACCCTTGCTGTTGGTCATAATCCTCAGGCCGTGAACGTAAACACCTCTCCTCAGTACCTTCCATAGCAGACTGCAGCAAAAGACGAGGCAAGAAGGGTCTAGGTTCATTCCTATATGACCAGCAGGCAGTAAAAGGTCAGCATTGCCTTAATAAAGTGAACACATCTCCAGATAAAACCGATAACAAATGATCGCATATCTAGCATGCTTTTCATCTGTAGATCTCAAAGTTTTCATGAGTATTGCTATTCTAGGCATAGAACTATCATGAGTAATAAAGCCTTTTTGCAGATGTATTTCACATGGATCTTAGTTAAAGCAATTTCTCTCTGCATGGCGTCTGTTTAAGATTTACATGTAAAGCAGAAGAAGAAGGGGAGGGGGCTGTCAGCTGTAGCTTGACAAGGCAGTGCTGACTGCCTTTGCACTTTGCAGTGAGTGGTTTGAGCTGCAGACGTGTAGCTTGCCCGTAATTACCACAATTTCCTGTTACACTCATTTGAAAAGACAGTGTTCCTGAGGAAGCTATGAAGAGGGCTAGTAAGTTGCTGCCTTAATTTCTGTGTGTTTGATTAAGAGCGCTGCCTTAATTGTGCCGGTTAAAGCTTATTTACTGTGCTTCTCAAACTGCAATGTCTTTTGGAGGGATGAGAAGGCTTGTGCTTCCATATAACACACACGGGCAAGTTCAGAATTTCTGTAGTCCTCACAGCATGTTGCTCTAAAACAGCTGCAGAAGATTTGAGGAGACTTTTTCACTGACTGAAGCTGAAACTGAGAGCAAAGTAGCGTAAATACTCAGTTGCAAGATACTGCTGCAGCTGGGATGTCAGATAAGAATATATAGCTATTAGTAAATCTACTGTATTACTATAAGTGTTTCTTAAAGGCAATAACTGAAAAAGCAATTTCACATATTCAGACCAGCCTATTTCTAAAAATTACTAAATTATTTATGCCTTCAGATGGACTCTTCCTACAGTTGTGGAGTGTGAGCTAGAGACCTGTCTTACTATTCACAAGACAGCTTTTTCAATGTAGAGGATATTTGTAACGTTTTGCTAACAGTTACAGCTTCCTGCCTTTGTTAGGGGTAATATGGTGGAGGGAAACGGCAAGTATGCTGTCTATCTGATACACACATAACCTGTTTCGGGTGCGCAGAGTTACTGCACGGCTCGCACCGCAGACGCGACTGGTTTGACTTTGCCTGCACTCCTGTCGCAACAGCAATTGCCCTGTAGTTAGAGCGCAAATGTGCAGAGGACTAAGTATAGCTCTCAAATAAGGGGATTATCCAGAGAGAATATTAGGTGCTATACTTTTTTTCTGAGCATACTATGTGCGTGAGGAAATGTTGTGGGAAAATCTGGGTTGCTAGGCAGTTGTTTTGCTGGTAATACGGGAACTAAGCCAATGTAGAGCAAGCCATAAAGGCTGTTCTTTTCAGGCCACATAACAGCAAAAGCCTTAGCAGTTTCTTTGCACTCTGAGTTTTCCTCAGTGTCTGAACATTAGGGGAACCATTTAGAAAATGAAAGAAAGCTGTGAACTTGAAAAGTAGCAAATGTAAAAACTGAGACCAACAATTATTATAGTGTGTGAAATAAATAATATAGAAATTAAATTATTTACTTGTAAGGCCATCAGTGATACTTTTTCAGTTTCCTTTTCTGCATCTGCACTTTATAGGTTCATTCAGTTAACTCTGCTTAAGGATAACCAAACTAGAATACTCTCCTATGCAGCTGTGCTAACTTAAAACATCATTAACTGGATATGAAGTGACATGTGAAGGTCCAAAAAGATTCCTGTAGTTTGTGTGAAGAACCACAACATACAAAGTCTTATGACAGTGGCCTCACTAATTGGGACTAATTTCCATTTCTGAGATAAAGTAGAGAGAAAAGTAAAGCCCCTGGGCTTTACACTGGATTTCAGTAAACTGTGAGGCAATCTAACGCACTTCAGTTACAGAATTAGAAATTCAACTCCAGACAGCAGGAAGCTAGAGAGCTGCTCTCCAGGAGAGTCGCTGATACTATCCTGACACTCTGACTCTGATCTAAAGAAAAGAGAGGATATTTTTCAGTGCTGCTATTCAGCTTGTCTCTGTTGCCTCCCCTGAGTCTGCAAAAGGTTTTGTGTCAGAGAAACCACCATAAGCATTGATGCTAAGGGACATCGTTATTGATAGTGCCAGCAGGGTCTAAAGATTAAACAAATATGGAGAACAGGATCTTGTGTTCTAAGTCACCTTCCCTGTGTCTGGTGACAAATTTTATTTTAAGGGTTATTGTAGCTTAGTGTTGGTGGTGCTGAGCCAAACGTCTGTGAGTGCCAAGCTTGGCTATGGCATGAGTGGTTTGCCAAGAATGCTCAGGATGCTGATGATTTTCATCTAAAGGGTGGCTCTCATTCCTATTGCTTAGAGTGCACAAGCTCTTAGGTGGCCTGAGAAACCAGAAGCTGGGTGTCATCTTTCATAGATACTGTACGTGCCTTCGTTCATTTTCTTTAGTGTATTTAAGTTAATACTTCACAAGGTGTGGATAAGAACGTTATGGTATCTCTTCAGCTCATATTTGTTAGTTGCAATTTTAGTTAGCATTTTAGCTGAATATAAAACCTAATTTTATTCATAGACCAATTTGATTTCTTTCTTACTGCACTTCATAAATAAATTAATGTATAGAATTGTATTACAGAAGCTCTACTAAATAATAAATAACGCATTTGCTTAGCCATACGATTCTCTCTGGACAGTGTTCATCTAATTTACAAAAATTGTTTTTTACCTGGTAAGAGGTATAAATGAAGATTTAACTTTTAGTTGTATACCTTTCATAAAACTCATGACTGTTCTGAACTAAATGCTTCTACAGAGTGATTATATAGACCACTATTATACAGAGCAAATTTTTTATTTTTAACCTTCTCATGGCTCTCTGTGTAGTTCTAGTTGTAGGTTTATTAATTTATAATTACAATTACATTTTATTATTGTATTTTATTATATTTTTATTATATTATTTTGTTTTTATTTATTATATTATTTTTGTTCGATTTATTATTATTACAAGTCAGTGCAGTTTGGAATTGGCAGGCAGAGTGTCCTCCTAAAACTTGGTGACTTTGTGACATATAGATTTTTTTTTAAAGATCTTCAGAAGATATTAGAGGAGCCCAGAGGTTAGTTATTCTGTCTATTGTGTACTTCACATATATGAAATCCATTTATATTTTCTGTATGTTTCAGGAAATCAGATGATTCTATTATAAGGGCAAGGGTCTAGGGAGCACTCTGAAATACTTGCGTATTGACTGATGACTGGAATATCAAGACTGATGATAGCACTGCAGGAGGGTTTGTCAGGAATAAGTGCAGATATGGAGCCAGAAAATAACGAATGAATGATTGTTTGTCTTCGCAAGCTTCTACAGCACCTACATGTGCATTATAATGTTCAAGCTAAGTAGAAAATTGACTTAAGATATTCCACCTGGTACAAACAAGATCAAGACTGATTCTTCCCTAAAAGCTCACTTGCCCATTGTTTATCTTGGTGACAGAGTTTCCCTGCAGCAGATCTCCTGTTGCTTCCCAGCAGCAGTGGAGGTAAACTAAGATATTAATCAGATTAACCAAAAAGACCTATGATAAAACTAGACTGTGAAAAGATGGTGAGCCACAAGCTTTTGGGACTCAGTCCAGAACAAAGTGCTGAGGAGTATTTACAGGCAATTAAATTAATCCTGAAAAATTCTGCCTTTTGATATGCTAGGAAAGTAGCTAAGATGTCTTCAATAGCAGAAGCTACCTGGTCTGTGGAAAGCCAAAGGCAGTGGGATGCTATGAAAAGACCCATGCACTATGAATTGGAAGATTATAAAAAACTCTGCAGAAAACTCAAGTGAGCAGCTAAGGTAGAAACAAACTAGAAACTTTGAAATTATGGAATTATCTTCAGACTTCCAAGTTGAGAGAGGTATTGAAAATAATAAGGACTGAGAAGGAAGACCTACCAGGCAGACTCTAGATCATCAAGGCTGAGACTTTAATGATCTCAGGAAAATGCATTCTAAAGACAGTATGATATTCGACATGCAGACTTGTACAAGCAGGATGAAGATGAGGATGACATCCTGCTAGAGGAAGTTAAAAAGTGCTGACCAGAAGTTACTAGAACAAGGTCCAAAAGTAGATGGCTCCGAGCACAGATAAGCCATAGGAGGAGGAGATGGTCTGTTCATGAAGTCAGATGTACTATATAATATATATATGGGAAGGAAAAAAAAAACTCTTTAAGAATGAGGAATATCAATTCTGCTGATGGTACCTATGAAAGGTGAGCTGCTAAGCTGCACAAGACACTGTAAGATGGATGATCAGTGAAATTATGTGCTGCTCAAAAGATTCATAGTACAGAGAAGGGTATCTGAGGAAGCGGTCACTGCTCAGTATCTGGAACTGACAAGACTTGAAAGTCATTAGCTGTTTGGTCTACTTTAATAAAGTACTTTACCTAGTGGTTCCCAAAGTGCTGTTCTGGAGTCAAAGGAGACAGACAAGGTTAGCTTCTAAAAATATCTAAGATGCAATGAAATCAGTGGTCTTGGTGAACAGCACAAGATACACAACTGGCTCAAGGTGATAACTGACTGTAAATAAACTATCTTTTAGTCTCCCAGCACTTTCTTAGCCCTCCTGAAGAAACTGATTAATGGAGTTACAATGACAGAAAGGGTCACAGCAAGAAGATTCCTTTATTTTGTAAGCACAGAGAATATAGATTTGAAGAAGGAAATTGAGAGCTTCCTTGGAGTAGTGAATTATTTGAACTGCATGTCAGTCTGTACCAGGCATGGCAATGACAGTGCCCTTCTGCAACAGAGAGGAGGAGAATTACTTGGATATTAACAAGGGTGTTGAGTCACACAGGATAGCAGCTGTTTGAAGGGAACCATGAGGAATTGCTTGGCTTATAAAGGATCGATAGATTTCAGTCTGTGGTTAAGACATCCCTGGGAGTCTGCAGACTACTTGGTCCATGCAAGACTGTGCAGAAATGCAAGCTTTACCATCAGTGAACTTAACATTTGTAAATAATTTTAAGGGGGCAGGGAAGAACATTAGAGAAAAGGAAAAAAGAGGGGACTGTGTTACAGTTTAGGCCCATCTATAAATGGCAGGACCAGGTCTGATAAAACTTTCAGCTCTGGGTTTATAACTAAAAGTCGCTCTAATAATACAGACCTATCACTTGCCATTAATCTAAAATATTGTTGCCAAAGTAACTTTTAAAGAGAAAATATTTTTCAATGTGCATCATCAATACCTAAACTGGGGTTGGACTGCACACTGTCTTTATCATCCTCTCGGCTGTTTCAGGCACTGGTCATGTCTCCATATCCTCCTCTACAGTCTGCCAAGCGGCAGAGTGTCTTACCCAAAGAATCATGCATCTGCTGCTGACTGATGGAAATATGATAGCATTATCTTTAAAATATTGGTGGGCTGTGTGGCAGAATTGCAATTGTTAAAAAATTCTTTTGCATTTTTTAATTTATATCTCTTAGGGTTTTCACAGACTTCTGGGCACTATCCTAGGAGTCATTAAATCTTTCAGAAATTATCCCAGAAGTATCCCCTCTTTAAGTATTCCTTGGAATACTTTATATGATAATGTCTTGTGAGGAACAAGGACACAAAGTGTTGAAACATTATTAGCCCTCGCATAAGCTAAAGTGCTTTCTAAGAGGTTCTTAAAAGCATATCAGGAAAGTGTCTGTAAAGGAGATTGATAGGAGGAGTATATACTGCAATGAAATGCACAGGGGAGAAAAGTTTCTGTGGCAAAGCTCTCTGGAAAAGCTCTATGCAATAAGCAGACATAAATACCTTCCTTTTAAGCTTTTCCCCTTTTAACCCCCTTTTCTAGCAATGATTTAGTTTTGCCTGCTCAGCCCATTACCACACACATTCATAGCTGCTTCCTGGGTTTTAGGGTTGCACCATCCTTTTTCAAATGCTGAATATGCATTTCCTTTCTCATTTCCTGCTCTGCACCCACATGTATTGGATGATGTAAAGGCATCACAAAATCATGTATTCTGATGAATCCTCTGAGACAAAAATAAGAGGAGCTACCTGAGGGAAGGAATGAAGTAAATAGCACAGAGGATTGGAATCTAAAGCTTTGAACAACTGTAAGAACTAAAGAAACTGATGCTATAGGGAAGTGAAGATGTTTTAGAAAACAAAAACTAGACCTTAGTTTCTGACTGTGACTTTCAGAGAAAAAATGGTTTCCTTCACCCACTCCTCCCACCACATACACACATTTTTGCCTCAGAATAACAGTTTATGATGATTACAGTACAGAGAGAGCCAAAAGACTTGCTAAAATATATATTACACATACCATTCATGGCTGTGTCATACAGAAAAAATGCATGCTTTTTTTACCCATTTTTAATAGCAATACGCAAGAGAGGTCAGGGCATTTCCTAAGGATTTATTGACTGTCTTAGTTAATATACTTTACCTTGCTTATGGATGACCATTTACTCCCATCCAACTGTTAATCTCCAGAAAGCACCCTGCGCTGCAGTCATTTTCTTCTAGATAGCAGCAGTGCAAATCAGTGATTCAGGAGTGGGTAGAGGCACTATCCTATACCTAAAATGCATTTCATGTACATGAATAAGGCAGGAAGCTAAAATCTCTTTTGCATAGCACTAGATGGATTCTTGTGGAATGCAATGCAGTATTCCCTTTGAAAATTGAATGAAGTAGGTTAACTTTTTCTGACCTTCTTCTGCACAGTAGCCCCATTGCCCCAGTCCTGTTCCTGTAGGAGATGTTATCGAATACAATAGCACCACAAGACATTATGGCACTGACAGACATAGACTCACACAGAATGGTTGAGGTTGGAAGGGACCTCTGGAGATAATCTAGTCCAACTCACCTGCTCAGGCAGGGCCACCTGGAGCACATTGAACAGGATTGCATTCAGGCGGGTTTTGAATATCTCCAAAGAAGGAGACTCCACAGTGTCTCTGGGCAACCTGTTCCAGTGCTCTGTCACTCTCCCAGGAAAGAAGTTTTTCCTCATATTCAGGTGAAACTTCCTGTGTTTTAGTCTGTGCCTGTTGCCTCTTGTCTTGTTGCTTGGCATCACTGAAAAGAGTCTGGCCCCATCCTCCCGACACCCTCCCTTGAGATACTTATACGTATTGGTAAGATCCCCTCTCAGTCTTCACCAGGGTAAACAGGGCCAGCTGTCACAGTCTTTCCTCTTAAGAGAGATGCTCCAGCCCTCTGATCATCCTCGTAGCCTATGCTGGACTTTCTCCAGTAGCTCCATGTCTCTCTTGTGCTGGGGAGCCCAGAATTGGACACGGGACTCCAGATGTGGCCTCACCAGGGCTGAGTAGAGCGGGAAGATCACCTCCCTCAACCTGCTGGCAACACTCTTCCTAATGCACCTCAGGATAGCATTGGCCTTGTTGGCCACAAGGGCACATTACTGGCTCACAGTCAACTTGTTGTCCACCAGCACTCCCAGGTCCTTCTCTGCAGAGCTGCTTTCCAGCAGGTAAGCCCTGAACGTGTACTGGTGCATGGAGTTATTCCCCCTAAGTACAGCACTCTGGACTTTTCTTTGTTGAACTTCATGGGGATCCTCTCCACCCAAATCTCCAGCCTATCCAGGTCTCTCTGAATGGCAGCACAGCCCTTCAGGTGTGTCAACCACTCCTCCCAGCTTGGTATCATCAGCAAACTTGCTGGGGGTGCCCTCTGTCCCTTCATGCAGGTCACTGATGAATAAGTTGAAAAAGACTGGACCCAATACTGAGCCCTGAGGGATGCCACTAGCCCCAGGCCTCCAACTAGACTCCACACCGCTGATGACAACCCTCTGAGCTCTGCCTTTCAGTCAGTTCTCAATCCACCTCACTGTCCACTCGTCTAACCCACACTTCCTGAGCTTATCCAGGAGGATGTTATGGGAGACAGTGTCGAAAGCCTTGCTGTAGGCAAGGTACACAACGTCCACTGCTCTCCCCTCATCTACCCAGCCAGTCATTCCATCAGAGAAGGCTCTCAGATTGGTTAAGCAGGATTTCCCCTTGGTGAATCCATGCTGGCTACTCCTGATCGCCTTCTTTTCATCCATATGTCTGGAGATGACATCCAGGATGAGCTGCTTCATCATCTTTCCAGGGATGGAGGTGAGGCTGACTGGCTTGTAATTTCCTAGGTCCTCCTCCTTGCCCTTCTTGAAGACTGGAGTGACACTGGCTTTCTTCCAGTCCTCAGGCACCTCTCCAGTTCTCCAGGACCTTCTAAAGATGATGGAGAGTGGCTTAGCAATGACTTCCACCAGCTCCCTCAGCACTCCACCACGGCCCATGGATTTGTGGGTGTCAAGCTTGCCTCAGTGATCTCTAACCTGATCCTCCTTGACCAAGGGAAAGTCTTCCTGTCTCCAGACTTTCTCCCTTGTCTCCAGGCTCTGTGATTCCTGAGGGCTGCCTTTAGCAGTCTTTAGCAGTAAAGACTGAAGCAGAGAAGGCATTCAGTAACTCTGCCTTCTCTGTATCCTTTGTTACCAGAGCATTCACCCCATTCAACAGCAAGCCCACATTTTCCCCATTCTTCCTTTTGCTGCTGATGTATTTGAAGAAGCCCTTCTTGTTGTCCTTGACATCTCTTATCATACTTAATTCCAAATGGGCCTTAGCCTTCCTCATCGCATCCCCACATACTCTTACAGTGTTCCTACATTCCTTCCAAGTGGCCTGTCCCTTTTTCCGTATTCTGTGTACGTTCCTCTTCTGTTGGAGTTTTGCCAGGAGCTCCTTGCTCATCCATGCAGGTCTCCTGCTCCCTTTCCTGGACTTCTTACTCATAGGGATGCATCGCTCTTTAACTTGGAGGAAGAGATGCTTGAATACTAATCAGCTCTCTTGGACTCCCTTTCCTTCTAGGGCCCTAACTCCTGGGATTCCTCCAAGCAGGTCTCCAAAGAGCCCAAAGTCTGCTCTCCTGAAGTCCAGGATTGTGATCCTCCTTATTGCCTTCCTTCCTCTCCACAGGATTCAGAGCTCCACCATCTCATGGTCACTGCAGCCAAGGCTGCCCCCAATCTTCACGATCTCTAACCAGTCCTTCTTTGTTGGTTAGTACAAGGTCCAGCAGCACACTTCTCATTGGCTCCTCCACGAGCTGTGTCAAAAAGTTATCATCAATGCTCTATTATTCTGTGCTTGTATAACCTCTTGGTTAGCTGGTATAACCTCTTGGACCTAACTCTTTTGTGGCACTATTGACATTTCCTGCATTTTTATCTTATCTAATATCTGGTGTGGTTAAAAATTAGCCAAATGTGTCATCTTTGATGAGTGACATTTCTTTATACTTTCACTTTATTCAATTTCTGAATGAAATTACATTGTATTTAAAATTATAGGTAGAGAATAAATGCAGCATGAGAAAGAAAGTCTTATGGAAAAAACAGGGAATCTGATAGAATACAACAATGGAAACAATTAAGTTAAAAAAACTGTTTATAAATATTTTTATTTTCTTGGTGTGGGTGTTAGCAATTACATTATTTGAATACACTTTTATCTCATGCCGTTTTAAAAATTCTTTTCCTAGCAGTAAGTTCAGGCAGTAAGTATGATCACTGTGTGAGCTCTGGGGGCCCCTCTGGAGAATACCGTGCTGCCAAGGTGCCCCAGAAATGCTCAAGCTAATTCTGCAGCGGGAACCGGGATGTGGGGCAGAGCTCGGCCTTGGCTAATCTGCTCTGCTGAGCAGCAAAGCTAGGAAGATTGGGCAGCTGCTCTGCTAACGTGACTATGCTGCTTCCAAGAACGAAAATAGTCATCTCACTGCTGCCAGCTGACTTCGTAGTTAGTCTCATACTGTCAGTCAAGTGGTTGCAATTGGAGCTTTCAACACATAATTCTAAGCTTGTGTGATGAAGAGGGTGTTACAGTTTCACGTAATGGAATTTATTTTTACTTTAATTTACAAAACAAAGCATTATAAACAGTTAGGCACCAAAATGTCTTGAAAGAGCTTTGCTTTCAGGCTGAGAGGTGGCTTTATTTCAGTGGCGGCTGAAATCTTTCCAACACGCATCTTCCGATTTTGTATAAACTGTCTCGCACCTTTTAAAAATACGCCATCCACATTCCTTATTTCAGCTTCCCCAAACTGCTGTGGGCACAGCTCAGCCCTGTACGGAGGGTTCCCAAGGTGGGAGAAGGGCTCAGTGCTCAGGTCTGGGGCGGAGAGCAGAGAAAAGGCCCTTCCTTGCAGGGTGGGAGCAGGGCCGGGAGGTGCCGGGCGCTGGGGCTGCACGCTGCAATGCCACCGCAGAGGTCACTTAGCAACAGGACGCGTTAGCAAAGCGAGTTCTGTTCTGAGTACTGCCAAAGCGACGCAGACTGTGAGCAGGTGAGCCAGAGAATGAAGGAATGACCCCCCAAAAGGGCATAAGAGTAGGATGAGAAGGGATAAGGGAGCAGCAAGGAGAATGTGAAAGATTATTTGGAGAAGAAAAGGACCCAGGGAAATGTCAGTGAGGCCCATCAGAGAAGCTGAGCAGAAAAAATGTGAGCAAAGGGAGTTAGTCTCCAAAAAGCGTACAATGTGTGCCCGAATGACAGTACTACTGGTATGTATGTGTATATTTCTAGTAGTTACTTCCTATAGTTTCTAACAGATATTTCTGAAAGCATACCAGTGTGAGTTTATTACATTATTTTTACTACTTAAAACTAAGCTTTTGTTTAGTTTATAGATAATAAAATAAAATGATACATATTTAAATAATTTGCTTTGGAAACCTATTTTACATATATAAACCAGACACTTTTCTGGTGACAGGTGTTGTTGGAGATGTTAAGTAATGCTATATTGGTATTCCAGTTACTGCTGTTCAAGTTGCCCTAACCAAGAGGTTATACAAGCACAGATTACTAGAGAGATTCTGCTTTGAAAAGCTTGCAGAGTAAATACATGTGACACAGACTATGGGATGACTGTAGCTCTTATCACTGTCTTCTTGCTTTTATCCTATGTATCTAATGTGACAAGATGTTTGCTTGAAAAAATGGGAAGCAAGGTTGGTGTCATGAGGGCCATACTCACCATATTGGGCCCTACAACCTAGCGCTGGTGTTAGGCATGGGCACACATCCTCGGTGTGATGTCAAGCAACGGATAATCTATGTACAGAAGAAGATGTCTCAGGCTGGAACAGCAGACTCATTCTTCTCCCACAGCATGAAGAGTGAGTCAGATCGCATGGTCATGATTTGGTAAGGAGAGACAGGGAAAATTGTATAGCCTGAATTAAAATCTGGGACATTCTGAAAACTTCTAGCAGCATGCTGGGAATGTTTTGCAGGACTGTCCTGCCTCGTCACTCTCTGTATTTCCAGCTAGGCCATGACAACTCAGTGAAAGCATGCTCAGCCTTACCATCACTCAATAGGAGAAAAAATGCTGAACATAAGCCTTTTAGGTCAGTTCTTGGCTTTCTCTGAATTAACACTGAACTTCACTGACTTTAAATGGACTTTCTTGTGAGGAAGAGTCTTGGCTGTATTTCTTCTAAATATGTGAGTGCTAACCTCATCTTCATGGTGAGGACATAGTTTCTTATCCAGTAAGTCTGTAAAAATTGTATGTGAGTACTAATAAGACATGAATGCAATCTTACAAAGTCCTGCAAAATTTTATGGGGAGGAAGCCAAAGCAGTGCCTTATCAAAAATTTAGCTGAATAGATGCTTCAGTAAGTAGAGTCAGATACCCCACTCACTCTGTTGTCATTCATATCCAGTCAAAGCACGTGCAAAATGTGAATGTGAAATTCATATTATCAAATTTTACATTTTCAAAATGTGAAAACAGAATAAAGATTAACAGAGTAAACAATTACATAGGTAGAGCAGATTAAGAATCAGTGCCATAAAACATAATAGAGGTCTTTTTTAGTATAGGAAAGTGGAGCTTTCCTGCAAAAATATCTAGATTTTTACTTTGATTAAGTAAAATTAATGCTGTTGTTTGTTTTTTAGAGGGACTACTTTTTGATGGAAGAGCTCTGTTACTGTTACTCTGGTGAGTCAACTTAATAAGTAGCATAAATGAAAGCTTAAGAAAGGCAGTAATTCCTTTTCAGCATAGCCAAAAGAATTTCCTAACTTCAAAATATCTGCTCTGTGCAGATTAGAACATTGCTACTGATAACTGACCAGAAAGTGAACATGAGAATCAGAATTTACAATATGAATTTACATGTGTGAATTCATGATCTTTCTTGCCTTTGTTTGCTATACTCTTGTTACAGAGCTTGTACTACGGTTCTCAACTTCTTTCTGAATATGTAACTCCAGTACAATTATGCTGACATTGCAAACCTCCAAATCATAACTGCTTCCTGGTGTGAATGATTTGTACAGGTATAGTGTCAAAAAGAAGCCAAGTTTGAGGAGCCATTTTAGGTGTTGGGAATGCTGCAGTGGGTGATAGTGTCACTGAGTGACGCTGTAAGAGGAACATATTCCATCACAGAGACTACGGAGAGGGCTTTCTAAAGGGAATATACTTGGGAAAGTACAAAATGCTAAAATTGCTGAGATATTTGGTAGCATTGTCACAGGTACATGTCAGGAGCCTGGTCTTGACTTAGGTACTTTTTTTCCTTCCATTCCTACTTTTTTACCTGCAGATCAGATATTACTGACTAAAGTGTTATTTCACAATCCCAAGAACAGTATACTCATTTTTCCTGAGACCATGGCAAGAATGTAGAATAGTTTCCTGAGGAGTGGTAGAAACTGTATTGTTTCTGAGAGGATGGTGGAAAAAATAATGTTAAATAAAGAAAAATTATGATATTTTGTGGAGAGGTGAACTGTGTCACATACTAGATTTCTTCTAGATCTACCTTTATGATTCTTTGAAATAGAGAACAGGATCAGAAACAAAGATAATAATTTATAGCTTTTAAAAAAGGAAATCTGTCTTCTATTTTCAGCAACATTAAATAATACCAAAGAAGCAGAAACTGTAATTGTTGCCATCATTATTTTCTAAATGATATCACGTATACAGTAGCTACCAAAAAGCTTATGTAACAGTGTCTAAAATGTCTTTGTACTCAGAAAAGGTCATAAATAAGTGGTTCTCAAACTTAATCAGTGGAACCACAGGACAAATTCTGTATTTGATCATAAATCCAGTTTATATCCATTGAGGTCAGCAGAGTATGTTGGGATTAACGGTCGAGTAAGTGGATTTAGAATATAACTTCATGCTTTTAATTGTGTAAGTTGAGCAGAATAAATTTAAAGAAAAGACTCAGTATGCAAAAACATAAAGTAATGGCTATAGGACAAAAAGTGAAAAATTAAACATTGTTTAATATACAAAATGTTTGTTTTCATTGTTTTCTTAAGACAGACTATAAAACTAGTGAATACTTTATGTAGAGATTACAGTGACCAGTTTTGTTTGTAGGATATTTCAGAACAGGATTTACAAATACAGCCCTGCTCTCTTTGTGGAGTTTATCTGCTTGATCTATTGTATCTTTTGGGGATCTGTAGGCAAGGCCATAAATCTTCGGGAGAACCAGGGGTTCTCATGAGGTGTCTGGTTTGCTGAGTTCCTGCTGGGTTAGTTTAGATTCCTGTATTTGTTCTGTTTGTCGTTCTGCGCTTAGGTAATGGGGAATATGTTCATAATCTCGGATCGCAAAGAGGAATTGGTAGGGCCTTTTGCTTCAGGATGTAAGGCTCAGTGGAGCAATGTCTGTGAACTATAAAGCAAATCTTGCATTTCTACATAACTGCTTAGGAAGATTACAGGAAAGCTGAGATTTCTAAAGAGAAGAAAAATCAAAAAAGGAAGTTTATAGAATGGAAATCACATTTGTGTTCAAGGTTTACATGCTGGTCTGAGTTGAAACTTTCACAAAATTCCCTGGGTTTATATCCTAAGCTTTACTTTATTTCAGTTCTAGCAGGAATGATGTATAATGGAGAAGAGGGGGAAAAAACCCAGAAAGATACTGATGGAAGGTAGACATAATCCATTTGAAAGAATGAATCAACTCTCCTGAGTTTCATGTCTGTGTGCTTTTTTTGTTTGTTTGTTTGTTTTCTCTAGACAGGGCCTATAGAAGCTAATTAGATCGATACAGATGTAGATGTAAGTAGATACAGAAACTCAACTGAGTAGACTGCAGCTATTGTCTGCTGCTGGAGCCAGGGTGCTTTCTGCAGCTGAGACTCTTTTCCTTGATTTTTGCACAAAAAGTTGTCTGACTCTAGCCCAGGAGGAGAAAATGACAGAGGTGTGGTTCGGTGCTGCTGTTTTGGGGGGAGGTAGGCTGTGGGAAGTTAAAGGGGATGGGTTTTCCTGTTTCTTTTTTAATGATAATTTTTACAGTGTGCAAATATGGGAGGTTCACGTACCTTCTGGTCATTTTTCCTGCAGAAGCATCATGGAAAGACAGATAAAACCTGGCAGCTAATTAATTTAAAGGTAAAGAGTTGAAAAACACAAGTGACCTTTATATTCATTGCCAAATACAACAGCTTTTGTAAGTTCTTTAGAAAAAAATCATAAATGTGCTTATGCCAAATAGCTATTGTTTGTGTGTTTTGTGGTCTTGCTGCAGATTTATGTTTGAGTATTTCCCATTTGCTCTCTAGTCTTGATTTTGCACAGATATGCACAGATACGATCTCTTTCCAAGCTTGCTTTTTCTTCCTAATGCTTGAAGCAAATGACAATAAAAATGCCCTTCATGCGGAGAAAATTTGCTGTGATGACTCGAGACCTCTTTTTAGGGGCAGACTGCATCTTGCTTGGAAGATAATGTGGAGCTGCGTTGTCTCGGGAAGAAAGGACAACATTCCAGGGCATTTCCAGGCCCCAGGGTGTGTGTGTGGGGGGAGCATGTCTTCCTTCAGAAAGCCCCCTGCTCTCTCCCAGAGTAGAGTTGTACCTCTTTCAGTGGGACACCTTGCTGCTTTGAGGTGGCTCCCTGCCAGATGGCAGGAGAGGTGCTTGCCTGTTTTTTTGGCAGGATTTTTAGGCAGAAAACCACTTGATACAATGGGATTGAGGCTTTCTGCAGCAGTATGTCCATTTTGCTTACAAGCTTGGCAAAGACGCAAGCAGAGAGGCAGGCTGGCTCGGAGCTGGCTTCACGTAGGACCTGGCTAGCTGCCTGGTGGCCTGGCAGGCAGCCAGACCCCCAGGTTCTTGGGCACCCTGAGCAGGCCAGCAAGCAAGTGCCTTCTGAGCTGTGAGGCAAAGGGAGGCAGCAGTGGGGAGGTTTCAGAGTCTAGGATTTTGCCAGGAGAGCTCTTGCAACACTGGGCACCTCAGGGGACAAGTTAGCTCTTTGGAGAACCAGGCATCTACCTATCTGGCTAGGTAGCAAACCCAAATCTAAACTATTCTTGATTTATTTCTCTCATGAAAAAATCTCGACCTTCTCTTTTCCCACTGGCTGTAGACACTAACAGGGGTAGCACCAGTCTAGGAATGTGAGTTCAACAGTCATGCCTCTCTTCTCTAGACTTGATCTAGTGCTGTGTGAAATTCTTACCTTTATAATTCACATATTAGATGTATTACAGATGTATTCAGCATTGTGAATCTATATTCAGCTTGTGAAATGGGCAGGAATATTTTTAAAAATCTTTTTATTTTCCTAGATTTAACACTGTGCTTGAAATGCTGATGTAGTTTGTGTAAATTAGCTTCCCGAGTGAAAGACATTCACTTATGGTAGTTTTCCATTTTTAATTGTAAGACTCACAGTCTATATAGTACATGAGATTTACTGAAAACGAAATAATTCATAAAGCCATCAGACACTTGGCTCTTTTCTGCACATTCTATTGGCGTGGCCATGTGTAGTGAGAAGAACACAAACAGAGCAGCCGGTTTCCATCAAATGGCATCCTGACAGTATTGAGGAAGGTAAGCTGGTCCCTGCTGCCTCTATCATTTATGCTATGCAGATCAGCTGATGTAATTTTCTCTGATAGATCTCTCTCCCTCTCTGTAGTGTCCTGGAGAGCTGGACTGCAGCTGCCTATTCATGCTGCACTTGACCGATAGCTAAGTGAATAGAAGTGTGCTATCCAAAACAAGGCGGTAGTGCTGGCTTTCCATTAATACTCTTGTCTTCTTTTGGAGAGAGTTCTGAGGGTAAAAAGCCATCACAGTCAGGCCTCTCTTATCTGTTAAATATTTCTTAATTTACTGACATGTCAGTTTTGAGGTAAGGTCTTGTGATGCAAAGGGTTTTGCAAAATACTGTCATCTGCCTGCTCAAATCAGACTAAGATTATACATTATTCTTTATAGACCAAAGACTGTATGTGAATGGCAACAACTTTTGTTCAGTGACCTGGAACCTGATTTGTAAATGCATTTGTCCATTTTTATGTTCACGTAGTTCCTTTGTGTTTTTTAGTATACTAGCCCTGATGTAAAAGTGCTTCATGAAGCAAATAGCTTGAATAGATTTGGAGTTGCTTAAGTATTTTACTTTATTGACCCAAACTTTAGGTTTTTTTCTTCTAGATGACCACATTTTCATATGGTTGTCCAATATAAAAACTTGCCATGTGCTTCAAACCCTGGTGTTGTGACACCAAATTACTGAATCTTTAACTCTGCCACAGAAATATTTGTGTGCAGTAGTGTTTTCATGCATGTCTTAAAATGGCATTATGTAGTAAATACATTGTCCAGTGACCACTAGAATACATTTAGTACAAATGTAACGGAAATCAATTAGATTTCATTTAAGAACCAAGGATGCATGATTTACTAGACGTATTTCATTAAGACAAAAATCTCACATGTAATCCTAACCAGCAATAATGACATAAAGAGAGAATTTTTTCTCTTTCTGAAAAGAAATAGAGTAACAATTTCTAGAAGTAAAATCCTTTATAGTTTCTCCTTAAGTTCTTTTTTACTGTGAGACTTGCAAAAAGACACACTAAATATCTTTCTCCTGTTCCCTGATTTCTTAGGAACATTCATGAAACAGTTTTTAGACATGTCAAATCATTTTCCTCTAGGCAAATAATTATATTTTCTTCAGAAACTGCAAACAACTAAAATGTGATTCCTCTTTTAATCTAGTTTACCAGCAAGAATAAAGTTAGATATGGAGGCTGTAAGTAACATTTGTAATGGATGATACCTCAAAAAGAGCAAAACTTTATTCACCTTAGTTGGCTGGTTACATTATCCATTTTTCAATATATAAATATGAAGAAAATAAGCAAATAAATGTTTGGCATCTCATCCTCACCGTCCTCACTTCATAGCTAAGAATAGGGAGATTACAACAGCCACCTTGTGGCCCTTGCCAATTTCCCTCCTTTTATTTGACCTCTGGCATGAAAGAGGTACAAATTCTGGATTAGAAAATCAAATTATTACATGCTTTTATGAGTAATCTAGATTAGTTTTAAATGACTAGTGATCCATGGACTATTGATGTTCTGGTACCTACAGGTCATCAGACGGTTATCTGTAAAGCTATTTACAAAAAAAAAAAAAAAAAAAAAGGAACTGTAAACCCTGCATATGCGTGTTCGTCTGGACTTGTCAGATTGTGACAGCCTATGGCAGGCGTAGCTAGGAATTGACCCCCTCTCATCACAGTGCCAGGTTGCAGGCACAGTTGCTGGGCACACACGGAGCATTGGGAAGTGAAGTGGACTGCAGATTACTTGTGAGGAGTTTGCATGGTCCTTCATCTGGAAAAGGGTTCACAATCTCCCTAGAGAAGGCACATTTTCTGATGAAGTCTATAGGTGACACAAAGACCGATGAATTAGTAAGTGATTCAGAGAATATATTAACTTCTTCAGAGTAATAAGAATCACTTGGTGAATTGGCCATAACCCGATATTATGTATTTTAGTCCAGCTGTCTAGTGTAAACACAAGATAACATATCTGGAAAAAATATCCAGGTTAGACCTATAGGCTCAGCACCACATCCTATAAAACAAGGACTCTGATTAGGAGGTCCTGGTAGTACAGAGAATACCTTCAGTATAAGTTTCCAGTGCAGTTCTCAATCAGGAAAAATGGCAGATGCAAATTTTAGATATATGGAAGGGGAAGATCAAGTAGAAGTGAGCCCCTCGCAGTTCTCAGGGCGTCAGGAATGCTGGGTCCACTGCTAGCAGCCAGACAACAAGAAACGTGACCACAAGAGACAAATTAATGAAGGGCCACAGAGATGTCTGAGAGCTGAATATCAGGCCTTAAAATGTGCCGCTTAAGGAACTCAGCTATCTCAGTTGAAAATGATTGAAAGAATCTGACCTTCTACTGTGTGTGAAGGCATCCGTGGCAGAAACATATCTGACAGGGGAGATTCTTCACCTCAACCACTGCCTTGAAGCTATTGTTAGACAAATGTAACATTGAAGTGAGATGTACTTCCCAGCTATAAGAGTGATTAAACACCGGAACAGCTTATTAGGAAGTGTGGTAAACTCACACTTGCTTAGATTTATCAAGGCAAGTTGAGATCTCTTTTAAGAACAGAAATGTTAATAGAGATGTGGTTATATATGTTTTATCTACACATACTGCAGGAGTAGGAGCAAAACAGCTGTAATCATTTTTTTCTGGGCTTGGTACCTTTGAATCTGAATTTCCAGGTTTGTCCCTTTTCTTAACAGGCCTTGAGGAAAATAGAGCTGCTTGTACCATAGCCCCGTTTTTACAACACATACTGTTTGACCAAAATCATGATTAACTGATAATTAACTAATTGTATTTTGGGGTTTGGCCAGTCATCTGCCAGTGTCAGGAAGGATTTTTCTCTGCTCACAAATAGACAATTGCCTAGATCCATGCTAAACTCGTCTTTTTTTTGTTTCTTCCAGTATTCATTAGCAAGTGGAAAAGGCAGCAGATAAGGCGCTAGACAGAGAGTGCTGCTGCTCTAGGGTGACTCCAGGTTTTGTCTTTCCTGGTCCTTTTGCTGTGTGTCTTGCTCACACTCTCAGAATCCTACTCCTGTGCAACATTTTGAGAGCTTATATAGGAATTATTTCTGAGGCCAAGTTAAGAAGGTACCATGGGGGGTTTCACCCTCCTGAGTACCATAAGAGGATATCTGGGATACCTTTAAGCACCTTAGATCACCTAAATGCCTAACCAGTTCACTGCCTTTGACTTGGCTGTTATTAGAATCAAGATTTCTCCTGTTCTTTGTAGCTCAGATTTTTGAGTAGTGAGATGTTTTAGAGTAAAAGAAGCCTGTTATCAAACCCAGAAACTGGATGAAATTCAATGTCCTGCAGTGTGGAAGAACTAAGACCCGAGGAGGTGATTATTAGTCTTGCATTTAACCTTCACAAAAAATATCATGGTTATTGATTGATTAGTAGAATTGTGTCCATCCCATAATACCTTAGTTACTTGCCCATGTTCCTATACAGGGCAAATGATAAAAGCAGAAACATAGCTGTTCTCTACAGTCTGAGCCAGGGGTAAGGCTCACCAGAGAAGGCAATCACCTTAGATCTGTGACTGCACAAACAAATCTTGCTAAGCCTGTGTTGGCTCCATGGGATTCAGTGAGGCATAGACCATGGTCGCTGTTCTCAAGCGAGGTTACAAAAAATTGGGGAACTGCTGGTCTGGATGACACACTATTTTCTACCTTGTAGGCTGTGTCTTCTTACTGCAGACTGCAAATCTGCATCCAAAATCAAGTCCCTCAAAACAGTCAGATTTTTCTAGACAACCTGAAAATAAGCATCCAAGCTTGCTGTCCTACACAGAAGACTGTGTGTTTCCTCAATAAAACCCAAGTGGCTTGTTGGGACTTCATTTGCTGTCACTAAGGTGTTAGTTGACTGGCACTGAAAATCTGGGACTTGTGCTCAGGGTGCATACGCAGTTTTAGTGGGCATTTTTTTCCCAGCCAGAGCTCAGAGCACTGATATTCACCCAGTATGTTTCCTCTGTCCTGAATTCCTCTACACTGAATAACTAACAAGAGACCAAGGAACACTGCGAAGATATCTTTTCATTACTTGTGCTCAGATTTTTCCATTCATTGCCAAGATGCAGCATCCATTTCCAGCAGTAAATGTCATGCACACAATAGCTCTGCTGTCAGTGTGAAAACCTAGCTTAATTAGAGGAGGAGGCATAAAAGATCAGATCACATCCTCTGTGTGCAGAACTGTGGAGTCCAAAATGTGTCTCACAGGCAATTCAAAATAGGCTGATTAGATAAGGTTATATCTTAAAGCTTCATTGCCTGCAGATGTTATTTTTTTGCCTTAACCCTCTTCATATGTTTAGGCACTAAAAATGATTATGGTCCTTCCTTGAACAAAAGAAGATGATATCTGAAGGAAAGTTTTCAGATTACAAATCTGATTACGTGTAGTCTTCAGATCAGTGAACAGTGGTCGAGTAAACCACTGTAGGGGGCTGTTTTTCCTTATCCAACCTTGAGCAGACCATATTCTGGACATCATGTTTAAGCAAGCAGGTCCAGACACCATGTTTAAGCAAGCAGGAGATGGGCTGTGGCTTAAGCTGTGAGCCTTCCTTACCTCACTATTTGCATGTGGAGGGCAGCAAGATGGTAGACATAAGAAAGCAGAGGCCAGCAAAGCCTTAATGCAAGGCATAGTTAAAAAGAGGTGCTAGGCAATGTTTTTGAAGTCAGTCACTGAAAAGGGACTGAAACCAAATCAAAATGTGAATCTTCTGCCTTCTAGTTTGATCTTTGCTGTACAGCCTGTAAATAGATTTAAAAGCTGTATAAATTAATGAGTACAGAGGTGTTTTGTGTATATGAGAATATTCATCCAGCTTTATAGAGTATGGAACACACATAATCTGATTCAAAAAATAATATAGCACGCAGTGAATAAGTGATGCGCTCTGGCATTTGGTAGTGTTTGAGAGATATAAGTCTATTTCTGGTGTAGAGTAGGTTTAAATAGCGCAGTGGTGTTTATAGGAGATTGGCTGCTGCATTCCTTTTTAGTTTGCTAATATGCACTAGTCTACTGAAGTAAGCGAGCCCTGCACTGAATAAACATGTGGGACAGTTCATCTGTAGGATATGTGAATAAACCGTCATATTGTCACTGGAGATCTACACATACATCACTTCTTGAATCATGAAAATACAAAACAGAATTTGAACTAATTGACTCTGCTTCTTGCATATACTCTCAGCCGCTGTTTGGCTTTAGTTTACCTAGCTGAAACTTGAAATAAAAGTAGTCCATGGCTGTAGTCCAATCTTTGTGATGGACACTATGTAAAATTCTAGTGATATAGTTATGAAGCTTAGTTTATACTTATAAAGCACCTTAGGATCTTTGATTTAAATGTGTTTAAACCCTAAATGCTGCTAAGTGTTTGTTTTACTGCTGTTCGATGCTTTCACTGTTGCATCATTACACTAAGAAACCAGGACATGTCATCTTGACTGGATCACCGAAGAAAGCTTTGTTCCATACAGGCCTCCAGCTGGAGAACAGAAACATCTGTTCTCTTTATATTGGAAAATATACCAGAGAGATGAGGATACTTCACTGGGTGGTATAGTGCCACTACAAAAAAGAAGAGGAAGGCAAAAAAATCATACTTTATGACTGAAATGACATTTAGACACTGGAAAAAAAAATAAAGCTAAGACAATAGGGCAAATGTAATGATTCTTCCTCTTCAAGATAACTTTGTCCTGTTAGTTCAAATTATAAAGGAACTCTGGAACTCTAAATCCAAAATGCTTTGGGTGATATTAAAATTTGAATGTAGTTTCTGATCTCAGTTTTGCCAGGTTGTCTTCCTCTACAGTAACTCGAACAAAACTCAAAATCAATGTGTCTGAACTTTTCTAGATGTAGTTGGTGCAGCACTAGGAAGCATTAGGCTTTATTCAGAATCCAGCTTTCAGTCTCCAAAAGTTTAAATCCCATCTTGCTTAGAAGGGCCCTTAGGAAGGTCTTGGATCAAAACTCAGTAACAAAACTTTTCAGCTACAGTTAGTAACGCTAAGTGAATGCTAAGTGAAAAGCTTCATCCAGTTCTGCTAAAGCAGCTCCTTCTTAACTTGTTCCTGCTCTTCCACTGAGATTCATTTTAGCTGAGATTATTCCTGTGAGCAGTTAATTGTGCCAGCATGGAATAGTTTAGATGGAATTACGCAGACAGCCAAGACGTGATTCTCACTTGCAGAATTTAGATCTTTAGAAGGAAAATGTTAACAAGAGGTACTATCTAGCCACTTAGAAATAAATTTTATGTATTGTATGTGTACACTATTTCACGATGGAGGGGGACTCTTATCACTGGAAGAGCAAACCTCTGGAAGTGGCTTCCTAATGGAAGCAATGGCAGATAATGAACAGGGTAACTAAAGTAGCTATTCGAATGATTATTGTAATGCCCAGAAGGAAATATGTCCATTACATTTTTTCCCTGGCTTTCTATTGTATCTTTCTGTCATTCAACAATGAATCAGCTACAAGGAAGGGTAAAGACTATGTGTGCTGGAGGAGGGTAATAATTGTCTTTAAGTAGTATCTTTTTGCATTCAGACTAGCAGAGATTGTGTTCCATCTTTCCTAGAAAACCTGTGTATAGCCAGTGATCAGAGCAGGCTGCTTGGTTTGAATTTCTCTTTGTCTGTTTACTGTGACAAAAAAGCCATTAGTGTGTAAGCAAACTGAAAAAGCAGTGAGCAAGGATGTGTTTTGAAAGACAAGGGCAGCTGAGCCCTTCGGAGTCTCCAGAGTTTGCTGATTATTGTGGTGTTTGGGCTGATGTTAGTTTTATGTATTTGTGTGCATGTACAATTTTATAAACTGTTCTAAAGAGGAATCAATATAATGCTACTCTTCAAACTTACCCCCTCTGTCTCCAAAATGAAGAAATTCTCTAAAACTGCGTATTATCAAAGAGTGCTTGCTTGCTTGCTTGCTTCCCTCCTTCTTTCCTTCCCTCCCTCCTTCCTTTACTCACTCTCTCTCTGCCTCTCTCTCTTTCTCTAAGTCACTACATTCTTATGGATGGGAAAAATAACCTTAATGTTTTATTTACTGTTTTCTGAAATGTTGTGTGTGAGAGAGCTCATGATCTAAATGCATATTTTGCTGATGGTCCTTTTCATCTTTTGTGAGTTTAACAATTTTGTTATCAGCTTAATTTGGAGCAGGATTGGGCCTTCAAGATGGTATTAAGTACTGATTGCATGAAAATAAGAATGAAAAGGTCATTGATCCACTTGCTGCTTTTTTGTCTGCCTACAACTATTACATCAAAGAAAGCTTGAATAGTTCCTGAACTAAGTAGTTTTTGAACAGAACATAAAAACTCTAGAAGCTGATCCTAGCAAATTTCTAATAAGGTGTTACTTGATATTACGAATATGTTTCTTTGAAGCATCTGGAAAATCTTATCTGATGGTTGCTATTTAGTAGGATCCAACCGTGCACTTCATGCTGTTTAAAAGGCAAATGAAAATTCAGGGCCTCCTACCAGGATCCTGTTCCTTATTTCTGAAAAGCTAACTATGCTGAAATTGTAGTTTAGAAGTTCCGTTATTTCAGAATTGTCTTCTTAATTCCCATCATTTCTATTCCGCACATGTGGAAAATCTCCCTCTTTACTATATTGCCCATTACTGTTTTTTACCATTTGCTAAGAGTTCAAAATTTGTTACGAGCTCCCTACTAATTTCAGCTTCCTTTCTTTTCTTTTCCCTGGAAAATAAAACAACAGAAATCAACCCATCTGTACAGCTGCTGAACAACTTACCCTGCAGTAATACAGAGCAGAGCTCCTTTTAGAGGCATAAGTCAATACTTCTGCTTAGGTCAGCCAAGAGGAATTGTCATTGCTTGGGTACATCTTATACCCTTCTCTTCTTTCCAAAGGAAAACACAGTTTTCACCAGGCAAGCTGATACTCTGCCAGCCAATAAAAAACTGTGGTGTTTGAATAATTAAAGCCACCTTTAGCAAAAGCCTCTCCTAATGTATCTGGCGTTTCCATATTAGCCAACTGTAAATATGTATTATTGAAGTGTTCAGAAACAGTATTCAAAAGTATTACAAAAACGGTGATTCTCTTTATAAGTACTTCAGTTTTAAATTTTGTGCACTGTTACTTTTTCTTGTAGCTACACACGTCACAGAAGTGATTGCACTGTTTTGGTTCTCCCTATGTATTTTAACGTATTGAATTTAAGTGGTAGATTTAAAACTGATTAGTAATAATCACTGTTAGAGCATGATCAACTTCCAATAAAAACGCAGCTTAGGAAGCTATGAATAGACAATTCTACAGGCTATTAGTACATTTAGTGTAGTCCAGCAGGGAAGCCTTAAAACTAAAATGCACTGAGCTGCCTTCCCAGCTCCACAGTGGCTTCTTGTGCACCTTGTTTTCATCATCTTTGAAACAGACACAGTAGTGCTCATTTCCATGCGTTCAAGAGCAAAGTGGAAGGGCAAAGCAGAGTGAAGGTGAACGATTTTGAGGTGAGATGGTACCATGGAGGCCTGAGAGGACAGATGTTTGCACCGTCTCTTGGAAAGCCTGCAACACACACACATGCACACACATGGTGCTGTTACCATGATCACCCCCGTCGTATAATGCCTTTGCCGGTTGCTTACTTCTACAGGGACTAATAATCCACTGAATGAGTTAACTACTCATTTATAGTAGTTGAAAGGGACTGAGGCTGTTTCCAGTGCCTGCATCAAAGATGAAACATGATGAAAGGCTTTGTGTTGCACTCAGCCAAGCTGGAGCAGACCTACGTCATGCTCGCTTCCCATCCAGCAGTTGTTACTGTCCGACGCTGTGGCATGCTCAGAGGGATGGGACAGTTTTGTCTCCTTTCTGCACTGGAAAGTAAGCGCAACCAAGCCTGCCACTCTTTTGTTAAATCCGTAACAGTGTGTCAAATCTCAGGAAATTATATGGAGCTAGTTTTGTACTTAAAAATAGAATTGATGAGGGTGGATGGGGGAGGAGCACACTCAGAAATCTGCCTTTTACTCTTTGCCAAACAGCCCCGTTCTCTCTCAGGCAGATTTTGCAAAAAGCTCGCCAGATGGGGAGATGAGCGCTTTGGAAAACCTGACCCTGAGTACCTCGGAATATGTGGTATGGTAAACAGTGTGATTAAGTTGCACAACTAATTGGATGATTTGTTCTGTGGCACTAATGTGCTGCTTCTTCCTACATACGATCGTGAGAGTTGCAACTGAGGGATGTCAAGTGACGGGTTACTTTTCAAGCCCTTTCAAGGGTGTTGAGGTGCCTCCAGCAGAGCTTCCTGTGGAGCTGGGGCACCAGGTCCTGAGCCTTTGCCCCGTTCTGCACAAATAACTCCTGTCTCTTGTTCTTTTGGGGCTAAATCTGACTACAAAACATCATGGAGCTTGTAAGTCAATATAGTATTGCTCTGTATGGGTTTACCACCATGCAGGGAAGACCTGCAGTATGCCCCCTCGGCTGTGTGCCATGGAAATGTTTGAAATGGCTGGGGGCTATAAAATGCTATATTGTAATCACTGCTGCTGATTTTTGAGGGCAGCTGCAGATTAGATTGGTCAAAACTACTCTCAGTGCTTTGCAGGAGAGGCCATCTCGGTGACTGCTTGCTTGTATTTTATGAATGAGTTTTTATAAAACTAGTCTTTATCAAATGGTCCAGTTTGAGTCCCTATATATTCTGCATACAAAATGATATTTGAAAGATTATGTTAAATGCTCCAGGGAGGAAAGATTAAGTACTTTATTAGATATTAGGGAGACGCAGTTCATAGCCTCTCAAACTATATAGTTGGATCTATTTAGCTGACAAATTGAATGCTAGCCCAATGGATGCTACTGCGTTTACTAATTTATCTAATGTTTTTAAGAAAAACAGAACTAAAACCATTTTCTCTTCACCCAGATCTGAATTTGTAGTTGATCATCTTTTGTTTATGATGGTGAACTTCAAGAGGCTCAGCTGAGAGAAACAAAATGTTGGTATTTCATTTGAATATTAGAACTTCTTTTGTGCTACAGAAATGATCTGGGAATCTTGCAAGATGAAGCTCTGTCCTGAGCTTTTTACGTGCCTCCAGTGGCATAATGGACATGATGAGTATAAACCATTTTTTCTAGTGATATTTTAATGCTTCTGTAGAGGCAGCTTCAGTAATTAAAGCACAATGCAGCAAATGCTAAATATAGACTTAAGTAAAATGGTTGGTAGTTTTTGTCTTACGCAGCTCAGTTTTCTTATCTCTGTCTAAGGGGACTCTCTGTTCTACTTAAACTGAAATATTTAAGCTCAAGGATATATAACACTGAACATTTTTTTCATGGTGTTCCACTTTTGGAGATTGTTACAACCTTCTAGAGTTTTAGATCTTTTAGATTATTTTAGAGATTTATTAGATTTAACTTTCAGAGGTCATATATTTACGCTTTTATACATCTGTTTCCTGCGTATTTGGTAGTATGTGAAAGCAATCAAAACATACATGAATGAATCAAATTTTTGCAGATTAGCATAAGCATCATTTTAGTATATGTTTCAATTGATCATTTTTTAAAATAGCTCTTGATCTCCATCTGTAATACAATGAGAAATACCTAGTTTTCTTATGTTTTTAGTTGGCATTTTGTCAGTTTATCCTTGCAGCAATTATCTTTGAACTTAGAAGTGAAAGACAAGAAATATTTGCATGCATTTAAAGATACTTTAATAAAGCAGTTGTCTGCTTCCTTTTCATTTCTTTCTTGTTTTTCTGTTCTATTTTTTATCGTAGCGGCTGTGGTGAGTAAAGATCTTGTCACAGTGACTGCTGGGAATGCATTCCAGCAGGGCCAACATCATGAAAGGCTCAAGTAGCCTAAGCTCAGCGGTGCCTTCCAGCAAGGACTTCCATGAATGACTTGACTTTATGGAGCACTCACTGGAATAGTCCTGATGGGAAGCTTGTGCATGTCTTTTTTTTCCATTTTCTTGATGCATATTTGTTACTATTTATTTTAGTTTCCTATATTGATTACTGTATCCTGTTTCTGTATATTTTGCAGAAAACTCCTTGCAGTTTTCACACTGGGAGGATATTCACAATACTGTTTTGTAAGAATGCAGCCAGTTCTGAACTTTTACACAGTACATAGAGTTATTTTATCTCTTCCAGTTATTGCATTTCTGTTGGGTGATTAAAGCTCCTTGCCTTATGAATAAATGGCAATCAGTCTTCCTTCAGAAGCCATGATGTTCCCATGTTCTGGATTTTTAGCTGATCTCTCCAATTTGATAATTAGCTCATAAGGTTGCAGCATCGAGAACTAAATGGTCAAAGTATAGCATTTTGTACAGTATTGTCCTGCACTAACTTGAAATAGAGGTAGAAAATTATTATTATGGTTCATCAACTCAATTTTAATTGATTTAACCAGCTATCCTTGTTGAGCTATTAGAATGGAAAAACTGCACTACACTGACGTGCAATTCTTAATCCATGGAATTCCCAAATTAGTGTGACAGTCCCCCAAACTTAAGTAGCAATACTTAAACTTTTATGTTCCTGTTACATGTGTTTATGTACACATATACACACTCACGAGCTGAATTTCTCGTTGTTGTTTTCTCTAGAACGAAAGATTGGATTGTATGTTTACCAAAAAACTTCCCATATCAATTTGATCACTAAAGAAATGTGGGCTAAGAATAATAGTAGAGAGAGAACTCTTCAGACAACTCAGAGTCTCAATGTTAGTTTTAATAAACATCCTTGTCTGTATTAAAAGTCAACAGCAAATCAGTTTAAGGGTATAGTGGTGGATTTTGCATATCATATGCTAAGTTTATGGTCTAGTGAAACAAAATCTGTTGGGCACTGTAGTCAGCGCAAAATATTTTTGTCCACTTTTTGCTTTTCAGTAATTTTCTACCTCTTTTTTGGTGAACCAGGTTTGTCTAAAAAAGTGTGTGCTAATATATGTTTATCAATTTCTTGTGAGAATGCTGAAGAATGTGAGACTGAAGTATATGAAGTTCAAGATAGAAGCAAATTGTGCTTTGCAGTCTCAGGCATAACAGAACCAGAGATTGTTTTGCCAGCCTGCCTGTTCTTCACGCTGCAAAGCTCCCAGCAGTACCACGGTGACTGCTAGTCAGTGTGACTATGTCGTACAAGGAGTGCGCTGTTTCAGAGACATCCGCAGGTGGTGTGCTGTGTGGGTTTAGAAATGTCCTTTTAAATGGGATTTTTCTCCATCAGTATAGAATACCCAGTCATTTCAGCCATGAACTATTCACTTCAGAGAGAAAATGAAATACTATAGTACAGACACATTTTTGTAGTACCAAAATGTTGTAGAATCAGCGTCAGCAATTGTAGAATCAAAGTCAATGGAGAAAAGAGTGGGGGGGGGGCTTCATGAAGTTAATCATATTCATATTTAAAGCATGAAATAAATTATTCCATCAGACTTTTAATTTACGGACATAAGATAGTACTGGGTGACCTCACTAAACTGAGCACTGGCATAAATCCACTGACTTAACTGAAATTTCATCCCTGTGCAGTAATACTGAGTCTGGCTCAAGCACAAGTGACCAGATAGTTTTCTGACTGGTAACATTTATAGGTATTATTTCTGATCTGGAGTAAACAAACTCCGTATTTCAGGCTATAAGCAGATAGTGATTGGCATTTGGAAGAGATTTCCATTTCCAAGTATTAGTGCATTGTTATGTTGCTGGCTAGTTGTGTTCTAGTATGTTTGGCCTTCCTGTAAAGAATCATTTGGTGTTTTAAATTCTGTTTTTCCTAACTTCTCAAAAGCAATAGTATTCAGCATGTTTGTATCTGGTGCAAAAGGAAAGCAGGATCTGTTCCTCAGTGAAGAATGGAGGAGATGGAGCAGTGCATGGTTTGAGCTGATCTTTCAGTGACTGAATATAAGGGGTGGGTTTTTTGATTAACATTTAAAGCAAGTAGATTTTGAACAGATCAAGCTAAATGTTGTTTTCTGCTTCTAATATAGCAGTTGCTTCACATTCATGGTGGAATCTAGTCTATATAGAACAGCTTAAAAGGTCTGCATATTATAGTATAGCAATTTTGTCCATTTCTTTATCCCTTCTGCACTCATTTTTCTGTGTACAATGCAATGAAACCAGCCTTCCCTGAAGTAAAACGTCAATTGTAAAAAATTCAGACATTCCCAATAGCAGTTAGGTTGAAAGCTAGAACTGTAGCACTGCTGAAGCATCTTATGCTTTAGCAAATATTTTACGAAGTTGAAATATATATATAAAAAAATCAGTATTTTGAAAATCTGAAATTAGAAGGATTTTGGTATGAGTGTTTTGAAACTGAGCTGTACCTGCTTGATCTGATGATTGATAGCACAGTTATCTCATACCTTCATTTCTTCATTTTGCTGGTCTTCTTATATGAAGAATACCAAAGATCAGGTACCAAATTATCATTTTTGATTAATTACTGTCATGTACCAAAGAAGCCTCTTGACCACAACAGGTTTCAACTGTAACTTTGATCAGATGTTTCAGCATCATAAGTAGGTTCAGAATATGACCAAGAGGTCTCGACCAAATAGTTCGGTATGATGTCAGAAAGTGCTGCTAAGACTCAGATCAAATTAGCTCATTGGCCTCCTGCCTGCCTCTTAACAACCTAGAGAATTTAGAGCTTGCTATTTTTTTTTTATTAGACACACTGGAAGAAGGGACAGCTGCTCATAAAATTGGATAGTGTGTTAGCTAGAAAAAGTAGAGGTGACTACTGTGGGCTCAAGAACAGGAGAACTGAAGAGATTTTTAAAAATTCATTCAAAATGGGTAGGGGAAACAATTTTTAAAGTACATATTCTGACTAAGCATTATGTCCTGAAAGGAAGCAGGATATGTTAGTGAGCTCCCCTAGGCTAGGAAAAGGGACTAGCTGCTCCAGTCCAAGCAGTCCGGTTCTGAAATGTGGTAGGAGTCAACCCTGGAAACTGAAGAAAACTGAAAGGCTGCCAGAGACTTGTAGGGTTTTATATATTCTGTCTCTCCCAAGTCATTTGTATTTCCCCTTCTTGAACACTGCTTTTTGGAGAGGACATGATGGAGATGATGGGAGATGGAGCTGCAGAACTAAAACTCTACTTTTTCTCCCCTTGAGAAAAAGACCATTGGGAAATTTCTGATTATCTTTACAAATTAGTAGTTAGATGTCATTGAATTCCACATCCTGAATGTGTTCTTTTTCCTGTCCTAAGAGTAATTGAGTTGATGACATGGGAATTGTTATTTTAAATGTTTTAGACTTATTTTAAAATCATATGACAAAAAAAAATTTTTTTTTTGTTCTGCCTACTGGTAATGAATCATGTAAAATCCCTGTCTCTCAAAAGTTTCAAGCAACCACATAAACTAAAATATTTTCAAGCTGTGATTCTTAGGGGAAAATCTGATTCTGAGACCCAGAATGTTAAGAAGAATCTGAAATTTTGAGAGGCTTGTAATAAATTATAGGTAGGTATGGTAACAATATTCCTGCCTTGTGGTATAAATTGTTGCTGAAAGCACAAGGCAAAGCAAAATCAAATACATATCAATTTGTGTTCATTTGTGAAGGAAATCCATCCTTAATTCACTTGTAGAAAAGGCAAAAATAAAACCATTGTGTACACCAGGTTATTTTATGATGCCTACTTTGCAGATAATAGCTGACAGAGTTTGTTGTTAATGCTATACAACGCATGCAATATACTTCTAGTAGAGTATTCCAGTCTTTTATAGGCTAGTCTGTGATGTAATTCATTAGGCAAACTAATTTGTTTTTAGTTATGGTCCTGCCCAATAGAGTTTAACATCTCACTTTGTAACATACATAATATTTTTTTGCAAAGTGAGAGAAATTGCTCTAAGGCTTCTTAAAGGTTGCTTAGACTTCATTACAGCACAGTGCTCAACTGAAAAAGTTGTGTGTGGAGGAAAATTAATTTTGTACTTAGTGAAATAATAACTCAGTAACTGAAAACTTGTGATTTAATTTCAGAGTCATTTACAGTATAGATGTGCTTGCAGAACTGCTGCTCTTGCTTTTTGATAGAATGCATACATGCTTGATGTCTTAAATGGATGGTAGAAATGGTCTGCATTCTCTTAGAATGGTATTTAGCTATTTAGCATTTTTTAAAATAACATTTTAATTCTATTAAATGTAAAAGCAAATGTGTAGAATGAATATAGAATACATTACTGGCTTTGATCAAATAAAAATGCTGCTTTCACAGGTTATGCTTCAGTTTAATTTCATTTTGAGTACTGTAGTTTTACTCATGAAAAAAAGGAAAGATACATGATTTCTGAACCTAGAAATAAGTCACAAGACTTTGGCCAAGACATGCTGCAGCTGACAGTAATGAAGCAGCATCTACTTAGTCCCAATGCTTTGCTATTACTTTCCACTGCTATTTTTTATTTCTTGTTTCTGCCAGGTGGGTGGAGTTTGTGTCACAAAATCATGAGGAAAGAGGTGGGGAAAGGGCTTTTCAGACTAGGAGAACTTGAGCCCATTCGTTGTCTGGAGCATCGCGTTTCACAATAACTGCCCTGGGATGCAGGTTATTTCCACTTCTTGACTTACGTGTAAGGTTACATCATCTTTCCTCCGTTCCACGCTACTGTTTACTGTATCCTTGACTTTCTACCTCTCTGGAGTGGGGCAGTACTGGAACACAGATTGCTCTACTCCTTACCAACACAAGAGATTTAAAGGCTAATAAGCTAATGCAATTTGTCCTGGTGTAGGTGTGCTGAGGGACAAATGACAAATGGAGCCGAGCCAATCCTCCCCTTTAGCTGTGTGCAGCTGGGTGGGAGGACGTAGACTTGTTAAAAGGTGGGGAGGCTCAGGACGTCCTCCCGGCCTGTGGCGTTTACACGTTGTGATCCATGTGAGAGTAAGCACTTACCTCAGTAGCATTAAATAGCACAAACTTGTCTTTGCAGGAGGGTCAATCCGATTAGCATAGCTTTTTAAAGAGGTTTTTGAGAAGCGGAAATAAATACTGGTCCCTGTCTAGAACTGTGTATATAAGCAGAGTACAGATGCAAAACATTGTTGGAATAAAGTTTAACAAACTAAATCAGTATCTAGAGTAAAGACTTCAGTTTGGCCCAATTTCCTTTACAGATAATATATTAGGAGACAAAAGAACTATCATCACACCTTTTCCAGGCATGCTTCTTTCTGGTGTCATTATATGCCTTTGGATATGCCTTGCAGCTGCGTTATATTTTAGCATCACAAACTCCAGAGCTCAACAATGATGAGGTAATTTTTTAATTCGTCCAACCCTTCCCACATATTCAGCTTCCTCGAGGCCCACCAAATGCTCTTGTGAATATGCTAAGTACACACGCTCATCCAAAGTTGAGCAAACACACCAAAAAGGATGCAACAAGAATTAACATTTTTTTAAGGCAAGCATGCAGACGAGTCTTTTAAAGAGGTCTTGAAGAAAGATGTTTACGTGCTTCTTGGTGTTGAGTGTTTTGCAAGATACCTCAGCTTTTTTTCTCCCTTCTTGTGGTCATGCTCTCTCTAACATTCTTCAGTATTGAGGTTGGAGCCAGGGTAGGAAGGCTGACCATTTTTAGTGTGAAGTTCTCAAAGATAATTTATTTTTTCTCATTGGCCACCCTGTAACACAGGATTTGTGGCTCTTTGAAAATGCTTTAAACCTTTGTATCATTCAGAGAACCTCTAGCAAAATCCTGAAAGTTTTGATAGGATCTTCTGAAGCAGACATGCATCAGCTTTATTATCTGTTTTTTTTTTTTAAATTCAGTTTTTATTAAGTTTCTGAAGCCTGTGCTTCTAGAAATCTTTCTAAAAAAATATCTAGCAATAGTTATGCTCCATGTTTAAGTTAGCTGTGGGGAATGTGTGTCTTACCAGCACTTCACTGACTTTTTATGGATGAGAAAGATGAAATAACTATATGGATTTCTACATGCTCATTCCAGTATTTTAAAGCCTTTCTTTTACTGAGTACTTTATGAATACCTGGATGGATTTGTGCTGAAATCTAACGTAAAATAATTTTCCAAAGAGATACGAGCTGTTTTGTTATAATCAGCTACTAATCAAAAATGCACCGGGTCTGCAGGAAGTATCTGAACATGAACTTTATTTACTGTGTTTCCGTACAAGCACCACTTAAAGCTGCCCGTTTTGCCTCCCCTCTCCAGGCCGTCATGTCCATCATTCTGCGCAGCGCTGTCTGAAAGGCTTTTTTTTTTTTTTTTTTTAATCTGGGTTGTGGTGTGTTTTGTGATTTTGGGATGGTTACGCTGAAGTTCGGACCTACGTATTTGCTCGGTGGCCTTACGCACGTATGTACTCTCGGTGATTTTGCGGCTCGCCTTTCGCTTCTTCCTCCCGCTGCAGCGCACGGGCTGCGGAGGCGCCGGGTTTTACGCTCGGGCCCTGCAGCCCCGCGGGCGGCTCGGCTCGGCTCGGCTCGGCTCGGCTCGCGGCCGCAGCGCCGGCGCTGCCGTCCCCCCGCCCCGCGGGCCGCGCTCCGCGCCGCGGGGGTCTCCCCGCCGCGGGGGTCTCCCCGCCGCCTGTCCCCGTTTGCGCCCCTCCTTGCCGGCGCAGGGAGCGCGGTGCCGGGCGGCGGGACGGGACGGGACGGGGCGGGGGGCGGCGCCCCCTCCCCCTGGGCCGGGTTATGTAAGCGTCTCGCCCCGAGCGGCGCTGGCCCTGCTGGGCGCCCGCCCCTGTCTCCGCCCCGCTCCCAGCGCCGGAGAGGGCGGCGGCGGCGGCGGCAGCGGAGCCGCCGAATAAAGCAAGTTTTGTCTCCTGCGAGGGGGCGGTGGGATCTCGCCGCCCGCTCCCTCTCCCGCTCCCACCATGGCCTGGCTCCCACCACGGCTGCGAGCCGCCGCAGCCCCCCGCTAACGTCCCCCGGCAGCGCCCGCCCGCCCGCCGGGCGCGGAAGGGAGCGCGCAGCTCCGGCCGCCGCTGCGCCGCGGAGGGCGGCGCGGCACCGCACCATGTGGGGCGGGCTGCACCCCGAGCTCGGCGGCGGCGGCTTGCGCAGCTACAAGGCGGGTAAGGAGCCCTGGGCCGCTTCCCCTCCCCCTGCCGGCGCTCGCCCCGCTCCGCCGGGCGGGGCCGCGCCGCCGCGGGCCGCCGCGGGCAGGGGGCTCGCTGCCGCCCGGGCGCCCCGAGGGGACGTGGCGGGCGGGGCCGCCCGGCGCGAGCCCGCCGCGCTGCGGCCGTCTTCAGGGCCGGCCATAATAATCCGGAATAATCTCTCGTCCTTCCTGCCCCCCGCCTAATCCGCGGCTAAATCTCTGCTGAAGGGGGAGCGGGGCCGGCACATGGCCCCGCGGAGTGGGGGGGGGGGGGGGGAGGAAGGGGCGGCGGGTCGGGGCGCCGCCGCCGCCGCGTCCCCGTGAGCGGCGCGGGCGCCGCCGTTGCGCGTCTCTCCCCCCCCCGCCCCGCGCGGCCCCGCCCGGGCGGCGCCGCCGCGGCCGCTTCGCACCTTCCGCGCGTTACCTGGGCGGCCGGGAGCTGAGCTCGCCCGCCTGGCCCTGACCCGCCTCCTGCCGCCTCCCTCCCTTTCTTCTTTCGTTTTTAACTGCTTTTTTCCTTCTCTTTCCCTTAAAAAAAATTCTTTTTTTTTTGGGGGGGGGGGGGCGTTAGGGTAGCCTTGATCGGGGTGGGGGGGTAAACAGGAGGCACGCTTCCCTTCGCCTGACTCTTGCTGGTTTAGTTCTAGACCGCGACAGATTTTGATAGCCCAAGAGCTTGCCCACGTCTGATTCTTTGTTTTTAAATTCTTTTTTTTTATTATTATTATTTTTTTCCCAGCATCGTTTTTCTGCCTGTCTCTGGACTGGTCAAGCTCTGGTTCCAGCAGTTTGGCGGGGATATGCGTTTTTAATGTTCAGAGTTAGGGAAGACAGAGCTTACAGGCAGGATAATTTTCAGCCATAAAGGCTGTAAAATCTGGCATTTCCTCAGTAGGGGAATAAAATACGTGAACTGATTGCAGATAGGTAGGAGCATCGCTGTTGTCCAGGTAAGACCAGGTGCTAACTTTCTTGGGTTTTTTTTTCTTTTTGATTTGTAAGTTTTTATGAACTAGATTCACCTGCTTTCCTCTGGCAGCGTTCCTGCGAGTATCTTGTGATTTTTGACTTATCAAAGTAATAGATCGGTGTGCAGGTCTGTGGTTTGGCTATACATTTACAAGTCCAAAGTAGTGCTGTTGGAATAAATCTCTTGTGCTTTTTCAGCAACTTGGAATAATGTTTTAATTTTGGAGTCACAAAAGAATGACTGCATGATGTGTATGCAGTTAGTTGATATTTAAATGGAAGGATTGTTTTGCTCTAGTCTGACAGGGTTTTTCTTGCAGATACAAGAGCAACTAAGACACCAGCAGCTGTCTGAATCTCCACTGTCTAATGTTCATTTGCTATAAAGTGAAAGAAGATACTGTTCCTTTTCTTTACTGTTAATTAAATTATTAATTTCTATGTGTAACGCATGTAAAGCTTGCCTGGTTGAAGTAGGGTTTTTTGTTTGTTTTTTGTCTTTTAATGCAACTCTTCAGTGTTTTAGAGGAAGTATTAACTTTATGCTACAACTAACAAAGATGTTGCTTATTTTGGTGAATATGATGGAAATTGCAGGAATTTGGAATATTTGATTCCTGATTGATATTTCTGCTTCAAACAAAAACAGAATGTTATGTATACGCATGTATGCAGACATGCACACAGTGCTGCATTCACTGTCTTCAGACTGTTGCAGACATTGTTGATGATCACTTTTCCTTCAGAAAACTTTTGAATTGGGCCGTTCATTACTGTCTTTGTTTTGTTTTGGGGTCAGATCAAGTGTTTTGGTACTCTGAATCTGTCAGTAATTCTAGTTCAATCTGTTCTGGATGCATATTTTATTTCTACTTGCTTGCTGGAATTTATTTCTCAAAATTGGCTGTAAGGATTGAGCTATTATTTTGCTTATTGTTTTTCTTTCCCTCCTTATGCCTCCTTCCCTTAAACTTACTAACTCTGAGTATTTAAAAACACATTCACCTATACAAGTTAGATCGAGGAAGTACTGTAAAGTGGCAAAACTTTCATGGATTAACATGCAATTTGAGATAAGATAGACAAACAGAAGCTAGTGGTTGATTGAAAGCAAATAGATAAAGAAGAATCTTAACCTTGAGACTTGACTTCTGCATTATAAATTCCAACGTAGTAGTCCCTTTCTTCACTCATCTTTATTTTGAAATAGCCAAGTTGCTCAGTGTTTCTTTATGCACCACACTGCTTTAAGTAAGAGGAAGGTAATAAGCTGCATACAAATATTGTGATGAAAGGGAGAGGGCTACAGGCTTCTTTGCTGGTATTACTTGCTTAGATTTTCTTTTCTGAGATACAAGTTGTCCATGGGAAAAGTATTTTGTCACAGGACAGTGATGACCAGCTAGGAAGCAGAAATTGAAGCAGTTATTTTTGAAACTGGAAGTATTTGTTTTCTAACAAAATACGTTTAATTATGAAACAGCAGGTGGTTTGTATGGATCCTAATTGCTTTGTCTTTTAAATATTGGTGCAGCAGCATAACAGTTAATAACTGTGTGTTCTTGTTAAGCTGTGTTTATTAGTGAAAGGCATTATAGTTTGCTAGTCATATGTTAGTCGTTCATGGATATGGATAATTTTCCATAGATATGGATATAGGTGGCTAATAGTCTGCCTTGTTTTTGTTGAAAATCTTGCAGTTTTCACCCTAGGTGCCTATGGAAGAATTTTTTAATGCTTACATTGCTGAATTATCAGATTTTCAATAATAGTTGCAAATTCTCTCTTATTTTTAATACAACATGCAAGATGACTTTTTAGATCGTATCTTATTTATGGCTGTATATATATATTTTTTAATCTTCTCTTGTCACTTCTAGATTCTTCTCCCTTTTCAGTTTAATAGGGATATGTTCTCTGAAAAGATGTGCTGTCTGGTGTGCAAACCAATGAGATTTTTTTTTAGATAGGTGCTTGTTGTTTAACTATTGTATTTAATCATGAATTTTGCTGCTTGTACGAAATGAATTCAACCTTGGATGGTTTTGATATCTATCTTGAAAAATGAAATTACTGTTTTTGGAATGTATGTGATTGACTCATCGTCAAATGTAACATTCAGCTATTCATGAAAACCCGCAGAATAGTATGTAACTGTTGTTTTTGTGGAGGGATAAGCCGTGCTGCAGGAGTTTAAATAACTGTGGTCAAGGACGTGCAGGGTTTCAGGCCCTTTGCTTCCCCGTCTAGACTAGCCCTTGAAGTGTGTGGTTGGTTAATAGCTCTCCTAAGGCTGTGGAAGTGTTTGTCCGCTGGCAGATGCTGTCGGGCACTTTGGCTGTGTGTGTTCTGCAGACACCTGTGGAAAGTGAAACAAGCAGTCTTTAAAATGAAATAGCAAGTACTTATTACTTTGAGTGAACTGCCCCACTTCTGGTCAAACTTCCCTTCCGTGACCAAAACTGCCAGTACTTGGCAGTTACTGAAATAGGGGTGGTGATAGCTATTTAGGTGACAAAAATAAGATTTGATTAAAAAGGTCAAAAAAACGAAATAAGGTGCTCGAGAGGATGGCGCTGAAGTTCTGTAAAAACAGTTAGGCTTGTATCTTGGCCTGTAGAGACCTGGGGGTGCCGCTCCTTCGTAGGGCAAATCCCAGGAAGGGGCTCGAACCTTGCGAGAGGGAGCGTGACCTGGGCGAGCGTCGCGGGTTCCCGGGCGACCTCACAACCGCGACGTCGCGGTGACGGGGCCGCGGGGCCCGTCGCCCGCTGCCGGCCGCGCCATGGCATTTGCAGGCACCTTGGTGACACGGCAGCGGGGGGGTGGGGGGCAGGGGGCCCAGGCTCCAATGGTCTAACTTGTGTAGCGAGCATTAGCGGTCCGGTCCTGGAGGCCTGCGGGAGAAGATGTGATGGTCCTCGCAGCCTCCGAGAAGGCAGGCTTATCTTTGCAGGCTAGGCAATAAATGGTGAGTTAGCGTCGCCACAGATGCACTTCACATAGTTTGTTTACCAGCAATAAACGTATGTGTATATGTGCGTGTGTGTATATAGTACTTTGTAAAGATTGATTACCTGAGCTTAAAAATTTTGACGTTCCAGTTATGAGACCAGATGCTAGAACAGCCTTTGCTATCCTTCACAGACCACAAAGTAGTGAAACGGTAGTCTGTGTTTGAATGGGAGTTGATAGGAGATACGTATATCCCTTCAAAACGGTGTCTTTTTCTCTCTTCTCTTGTTCTAGGCAAGTAACTGTTAATGATATATAGTATCTGCTCATTTAATGTATATGAAACATGAATGTCTTGACTGTCTAGCTACGAGTACGTGGTAGGTTTTCAAACTACAAAGATACAGGAGTGCATTAGGTTGTTTTTAGGGGTTAGTAGAAGTTCTGTTCTCTTGCATAGTAACTGTATGATAAAAGGCTTACTGACTGAACTATAAACTTTCGTTTTCTGCAATTCCATATTTTAAAAATTTTTATTAAGAGTAGTAATTAACTTAGTTCTACAGAAGTTATATTGTAAAAGGTGGCCCTGAGCCATCTAAGGAGATGGTGGTGAAGGAAGTGCTGTTTTGGATAAGAAACTGTAGTTTCTCAGAGTAATGAGTAGGATTTATGTCCACCAGTTATTGTTTGTTACAGTTGAAATTATTTATGCTAAAACTTTAGCAACAGGCATTTAATAACTTCTGATGGACCTTTGCCTTTCAAAGCGTGGACAAGTTGTCAAATATAGTAACAAGGCACACTGGTAGGAAGAGCAGTTGAAAGCCACCTAGACTGAACGGTTCTTGAATGAACTGAGGTTGTAGCAGGAGAAAGTTATTTGCTGTTGTTGGAAACAAAGCCTGTTTGTTGCAGACAAATTTAGAAAAAAAAAAGAAAGGAACACCTGTGTGTTCAGTATCAGCTGCTCTGCTTTCCATATTCTTTGGGTACTTTTCTTAAATCGTGTATGTTGTCTGACATTTAGTAGTGGGATAGTTAACTTAAAGCTAGAAGCGAGACAGTTGACACTTTATTAGCCAAAAAACCTAATTGTCAATTCCTGCTCTGTTTGTTTATCTGATGTATGAATGTTTCTTGAAATTCCACACTGACAATAAAATGGACTCACTGTGGTTGTAATTATCTTTAAAATATGTTTAGTGTATTTGCTGTGTGATTCAGAAAGAGGCTTACTCATTGACTTCTAGGGGAGAAAGCCTTTTAGTTTTGAGTATTTCTTTTGGTAGATCTGGACTAGTACTATAAGTAGCCCTGAAGTTTATTTCTGCTAGCACTAACAAAAGCATGAGAAGGTACTTGGAAGTGTACTGAGATTCTCACTTCTGTCTTAATCTCCCATTTTGGAGTTTCTTGCTGTCCAGAAGCAGTTGAGGAGATTCAAAATGTGTACACCAGACATTACAAACCACTAGATGTGTATGATTGGTTGGAGATGAGGAGAACACAGATGAGGGAAAAACGTGCGCAGATATGCACGTAAGCATGCTTGGGTTTGTATTGCTGCTGACTCTTCTCTCATTCATTCTGAAATTGCTGAATCCAGTGGAATTGTCTGAGAGTCTGCTAATCTTCCCCAGGCCTAAACATCTGGCTTTGCTGTTTCGGGCTTGAACAACCTCTTGACAGCACAGCTGTGCTCAAGCGAGTTAATCCTTCACAGCCAGCCGTATCACCAGTGGCACTGCATCTTTCCATTCTGATTCTCTAGGTCTTCGCTGGTTTTGAGAATTGAATGGCCACTGTAAAAGGAGGCAGAAATGCAGATGAAAGAAGGGCAAGTGTTGAGAACTTTTTTCCTGCAAGGTGTAATAGTTTCTAGTAATGTGAGAAAATGCAAAGGATAAATGCTTCCCTTTGCCTGAAAGGGGTTTATGTATATGAAAAGCAGGGCATGATTTCATCTTGCAGCTAAGGTAATCTAATGGGTAGCTGCCCCTCTGGGAACCTTTGCTCTTACATCCTTACTGCCTCCCACGTGTCAACTCTGGCACTTGTTCAACCTTATGGCAAGCTGATTTGGGGAGCCAGGCCAGCAGAATATTAATGCTAAATAAAGAATAAAAAAAGGAAGTTGACAGTTGTCTGACCCCAGTGTGAGCCATTGCAGCAGAAAGTGTCTGCACTGGTGGGTGCAGAATACCTAGTGTCAAATGGGCTGGCTGTTAAGTCTGCTAATGGACTGGAAAAATCTAGCACAGTCTTGCTTCACCGCTGCAGTACTGCTGATGACTTCAGGAAGTACATATTTAATCTTCAGACTTATCCGTGAAGGCCAAGAAAGATTGAGAGAGGATCAGGAAAAAGTGACATTAATTCTACTGGACAGTGCAGCTTCCGCCTATTTGTGGACTAACGTACAGACTGAAACTGGCCCAGGATAATGAATGATGGCAGGAGAGGCAGGGTGAAATGATCTCAAACAGTCTTTGCTGAGGAAGTACAGTATTAACTAAGATGCAGCTAGTGTCACAAGCAAAAGAAGTTTTTTTTAATTAAATACCTGGGGAAAAAAATAGGCTTACAGCAGATGAGATTATTCTAACTTTCAACTTCCTAATATGTTAGAGATCCATGGTATAGTATTCAGGCAAGAAACATTCTTGAAACGTTCTTGAATCCTTTTGGAATCATATCTGAGCTTCCTTACTATGGTATCCTTATGTTTCTAATGTCTATTTTATTCCTTTTGTAGCATAGTTTCCAGGTGGTGTGGAAAGCTGTAACTTTTTAAAATGTTCAGAATAAATAAGACTTTCTTTCTTTCTTTAAAAGATGCCTACTGTGCAACAAAGCTATTCATATGTGTTGGCAATTCTGAACATTTTCAGATTTTCTGAGAGTTAATGCATGAGGCTTCATACAAAAATTCTATGACTAATGCTGATGAAAAGCTGGATGGTTTTGTGGGTAATGAGAAAACAAACTGGGAGTATAGTGACCTAGCTAGAAACACTAAAAGGCATTGAAAATGCCATTATTTAGTACTTTATCACTTTTGGTAGAGCTTTTATGGAAAAATAAAACTAATAGCTGTGATCTTGATCTCTTTCTGTTCATCATCATCCTAACTAATACATTGATTAAACAAAGGCAGTAGAATGATCATAATGATAGGTTTTACATCAGATTTGCAGTTGTGTGGATGGAAACAAGTTACTGTTTTTGGGTGGAAGTATCCTAGGTATAGTGGGTGGGATAGTGTGTGAGGAATATATATTTAATTTATGTATTCTTTTTAATATTCTAGTATCCTTCTTTCTTATGTGACTGGGTATTGGTGGAAGAAAGAACTCTTAAATAGAGTGAAGCTAAGCTTAGAGAGAAGTTGTGCCCTCTGGCATAAGCACTGTAAGGAAAATCTCCTAATGACTTCAGTGAAGCCATGATTTCATCCTTTTAACTGAAATGTAACAATGTGGGAACTCCCTTATATGTTAATACATGCTTCTATAAGAGATATTTTGATATAGCCTGAGGGCTTTGTCTGTCTCTGCTACATCTGTATTAAAGTAGATCCTGTGGTACACATCTAATACACATTAGACCTCTCTGAAAAATGATGGAAAAACTCTCACTGCTATGTTTGAGCAAAATGTTTCAGTGATTTGTGTGTGTTTTAGAGTCTGTCTTCACCTTTTACTATGTCAAGGGTATCTTTAGATCTGATTACAAGGAGAAGGGAGATGTTAATGCTGGTTTTGGAAAAAATCAGGATGCTGACTGTCCCTTATTTGATCCATTTTTGATAAGTGTGGGAACTGCATAAAACCACTGAAGATTTTTTTTAATTGTTGTAGCAGTTGTGATTACTTCACTTTTTCCTATGTATAGAGCAGATGAAATTAGCTGTTTAAATAGAAGGAGGGAGGACAAAGCTGATTGTGGAAGAAAAATAATTGGAGTGACAAGAATTTGGAAAAAAACTTGCAAAATTTTGAACCACTAATAAAGCTAAATCTCAAAAGGAGGTTAAATGTGGATGATAATTTGGGATCATCAGCATTTTTTTAAAGAGGAAAAAGATTCAGCTGTTTACCTGTAGTATACAACTTCTTAACAGGCTCCAGGAGCTGAGTCTCTGTCCTGAGGGTTTGCTGTTCCAAGTTTGTATTACCTTTAAGCATAGTTAATGCGTCTGTTTTCCTAGACATTTCCTCTTTGCATTGTAAGCGATGAACTTCCCAAGTTTAAAAGGTAGGCTTTCTGCCCGCTCTTAGTGTACGGAAGTGAGTGGAAGCTAAGGACGTCACTTTGTGTTTCTATGGGGTGAATAGTGCAGCGAGTACGAAGACAAAGAGGCGAGCCAGCATAGCAGGCATGAGGTAATACATGTAGTCTGCCTGCCAAACCTGCAATGAGAAACATCTGTAGTTTTTATTTTGAAGTTCTGCTTTATGCAAATAGGCTTCATCTGAAAGAAGAAAACTCACAGGAGTGCTACCAGCGATTGAACTGAATCCCTGGTCCTGCTGCTGTCAATGGTGAAAGCAACCCCCTGACTTCTCTGGCAATAGCAGGAATTTTATTGCTGCGTTGATATTAAATAAATACAGTTAAGTTGGTGTCTATATAGAAGTTATAAAGTATGTTATGAATTTGAGTCACTGTTTTGCACACTTTCTGGATTGGAAACCTGAGAGGCTGAGTCCTGGAGTCATTTACATGCTGCGTCAAGCTAAGATTTTTTGCTACGTTCTTAGTTAGCAAGATGCTGTATCGGACACAACTTTCTGCTAGTTGAGCAGACCTTGTCCATCAAGTGAAGGCAGCAGAAAGAAAGGTATGTTTATGCCTATCTTGCTGCAGTTCAGAATCTGCATCTTAATGTTCAATTTGACAGTAGGGATAAGCCTATTCATTAGCGAGCTGCTGCTGGCTATCAGAAGTGATCCTGTACATTCCCACTCCCTCCTTGGCACAGCTTCTAGCCTGGCCCCTTGCTGAGCCAATTTAGGAAATGAAATTAGCAGGAGGCTTTTTTTGTAAGTGGGGGTGGTTTTGTGTCTGAACCACTTTCTGTGGGGTCGGAGTGGTAATGCTTGTGCAAGGAAAGCAACAGTGACACGTGGCTGGGAAAGGTGACCAGCCTTTGCATAGCAGCTAACCATTAGATCGGATTAGCTGTAATGTCAAACAGCATTCTCGGCTCACGCTATTTTTGTTGGTGGCATAAGCTAATCAGCTGGATTCTGATGGAAAGGCAGAGATGGGTACCTCTTGCTCTCTGACTCTTGCATGTAGATTTAACAGTGAGCTACATAGTTGTGTCTTTAACTACTATGGCAAGATTCTCTGAAGCTTATCTGTCAAATTGCCTAATTTATTCTTCTTAGTTCTGCTTCTTCCTTCTAGACTGGATACTTGCCTGCCTCAGAGACCTTGTAACTTGTTGTCTTAGTATTGGGCAGTGCTGTATGCACTTAAAAAATTCTAGAAATCTCTGCCTTGAGCTAGCGCTGCGTTGAAAACAAAGCCAAAACATTGTATGTGTAGCTTGTGAGAGCTCACAATGAGATCTATTTTATATGTACAACAAAGTTTTTAGAGCTATAATAATCTGTGAAGAGAGATTGTATGTTTAGCCATTTCTATGAGGGGAAAAAATGTTTTAACTTTACTATGGGATTCTAGAGACAAAATAAAACTAGAGACTTGGTGACACAATCCAATTAAAATTTAGCTCTTACAAGAAATTAGAGCATGAGTTTATACTCCTTAAAATATCTTTCTAATCAAGTTATCTTAATTGATACTGCCACTCAGGAGTATGTTTACTTTGAGGATTTTCTTCTTTGGATTTCTCTCTTCTACTTTCATCTTTTCCTCTATCTTTTTTTTTATAATGTTTTTATGTCTCTCCCTTGGTGTGTAATTTGGGCTGGTCTTACATAACTGAATGCAGTGCTAAAGGAGAATGACATGAACAGATGAATTTTTTTACAAATGAATATGACAAGTATGGTCCTTTATCTGGTAGTATATATTCAGGCTGTGCAAGTGAAAATGCAGGCAGAAAAGACCTCTCTTTCAATATTCTTCTCCTTAAACACTTCTCTCAATATAAGTATATATTTAATCTTCATGTTTCTAATTGCTTTAATCAGTTTCTGGCTGAAAAGGTAGGAAAAAAACTAGTTAAATATCTTGCAAGCTCTGTAAAGAAAGTGCACTAAGAAGGACATGAGTCTCAGGATGAATCATAACTCGTGTATATGACCTTGTAAAGTGCTTTTGAGAAACTGAAATATCTAAACTCAGTAGTTAGACTGTCATTTCATCTCACTTAGTCCTGCTCATTTTTGCACTTAGATTAAGCTGTTTCATCTTCCTACACATTTCACATGAGAGCAAGGCCTGGGGCCTCTGGTACCTCTGCTTCTGGACAGCAGGTAGAGCCAGGAGCTTCTGCTACCTCCAGGGTGTCTGTGGAAAGGATCCTGAATCTGTCATCTGTCTGTCTTCTCTGAAAACACTAGCAACCCTTTCTTGCCAGTTTACTGCTTATCTTAGCTGCAGGCGTGAGAACAGGATTTTGGAGAGAAGAGGTTACGTTGTAGACTTCACACTTGTTTTGGATGTGTTTATTAATAAAAACTGTAATTTATTTTGCAGAAGGGTCAGAGAGATGAAATGCACCTAGTGAATATTTGCCTGAGTGTCAGGGTCGGAATGCAAAATTTTTTAAAAAATATTTCCATGGAGATTTATATACATACATACAATTATTATATACATATCCATACAATTGTTGGTTTTGGCTTTATCTGCAGGGAATGTTTCTGTTCATGGTTCATTGTATTGTGTCATGAATCCAGCTTCTCCCTTCCTCTGTGAAGGAGGCTGCTGTTGCATCATTATAAGGACTACTGATTTTTCTTCTAACTCTTTAAGGGCGTTAAGATAAGACATCTGTTCTTCTGTATGCTTTTTGGAGAATCTCCTCCCCCAGCCCTCCATTTTAAACTCCCCTGTCTCCTCTTCCTTTTCTCTCTTTTTGTGTGTTCTTTCCAGCAGTGGAAAAAGTAGAATACTTACTGGCAAAGAATTGTCATGCACAAGACACCGAAGTGAGGTTTTCTCCAACCTTTCAGCAGTCTCATAGCTCTGATAACTAAATGCGAACATTTTCCAACTGAAATAAGTTTATTGTTTTAAGCTTCTGTTTGCACTTTGTATTCCTAGAATACAACAGAAGTTGAGTGAGAGTTACTTTGTGCTTATAGATGCTTCTTTTTAAGAAGATGTGTGGTTACTTAGCCCTGTGGGACAGAGTTCAGAAGAGAGATTTAACTGCCTGTAAAGCTTTAAAGGTCTGTTGAGAATAGAGTGTGGGGAAAAACTGCAACTGGGCGTAAAACTCCTAACTTAAACTTGAGTCCTCAGTGGTCAGCCTGCTAGAATTTTCATTGAGAAATATTTATGCCTTTTTTTTTTCCCCAAGGGCAAGAACCAAAAGGTCAGAGACTGATCAGCTGTTTTGTGAAAACCTTTTTTTTCCAGAGGTAGTGGTGTGTTTTGCCCTTGATTGACTGAATTTGTCCTCATCTATACTGTTTGTTTTTTCTTTGCCCATATGCTTCTTGTGGATGTGTTTGCTTTGAATGTAAATGTAAAGAGCATGTCTAGAGCTATGCATTTTTATAGTTCTTTTCTGTGAAGCAGTTACTACATTGGTTATGGACCTGTATGGTAAGATTTGTACTCGCTCTACTACGATCAAGATCCCCTCACTGTATGTTGGAAGCTTGCTTTGGATAAGCTTAACAGTGCAAGGGACTGTTTGAGTAGGAGTGGAGGAATGGGATGAAAATGGATGAACTTCTTTCTAAGTACTACCCTATGAAAATCTTCCAGTGTAAGGATTTTTTTGTTTTATTTGTTTGTTCCCTTCCTCCTGCTCCCCCATTGCAAGTTCCATTTTCAAACGATATGTTATCAGGTTTAGAATTAATGGAATTGCTTTTTTTATTTTAGAAAATTTGTGCTTGGTAATGTAATTTGAAAGATTTGGGTTTTTTGTAGAAAATGATTCTTTTAGATGAAAATTCTGTTTAGATTGGAGAGGGACATGTCTGAGCTTTCTTAATGAAAGTTCATTTGTGTCTTCTGACGTGACTTCATGTCACAGCCTTTCTGATGGGCTTGGGTAATCTTTGGATTAAAAAAAAAAGGTGACTTGTAAGACTATGCATGGAAAATGATCTAGCATCTTTTCTTTGAGGTGGGTTATGAAATGGTTAGCGTATTTCAGGACCGTCTTGGTGCTCATAGCCCTTAGTGTAGTCAGGAGAAATTTCATTTAATGAAAGTAAAGGTGGTGGTGGTGGGGGTGAACTGAATGAGTGTGTTTGGGCTGAAATGCTGACTATGTCCTCAAAAGAGCTCCAAACAGACTGCAGTACCATCATGGCATGAACTTTTCTCCTACAGCCCGGTCACATCTGTGATGACTAGAAAGAGCTTTGCATAGTTATCAGGTTTGATTGTTCTGTAGTAATATCTCGCCTTCAGAATCATCTGTAGTATAAATTTACACTGTCTCTTTCTGGTGATTCACTTCTGGTCATGCCTGTGTCAAAATCATGCTGTAGAAGAGAGAAATTAGTGTTCTTCGGTGTTCTTCTGCTGTGAAACCTGGCTTGTTGTTTGCTTTTTCTCCAGCATCTGGGTAGAATAACATTATTTTAGCTGTCATATTTTTTTTAAAAAAAATTTATGTTCATGCACATTATATTTGTTTCCTAAAATGCTCTAAAGATGGTGGTGCTGTTATTTTGAATGTGTAGATATGTGAGATCTGTGCATGCCACTGAAATTAGAAATGGTAATGATCCAAAATTAACTAGCTGTCTCCCTTTCAGCAGTGGCTCCCTGCCTTCTGTAACACACAGAAAAAGATGCATGATTTTGCAGAGTGATATTTCAGCATCTGTTCTCTTAATAAATAGTCTGCTTCCAGGATTTTATATACTTTGTTAACTGATCTGCTTTAAATGTTTAGACTGGAAACACAGCATCATATTAGTATATTTAACTGATCAAATTTCAGGATTTAGTGAACAAGGCCCCGCTGTGGTTTGTTTTGGGTCCTGAATGTCTGCTATTTGTCATATTTGCAGTTGGGAATAATGGCTGGGTAAGAGAACACTTTGTCTTCTGTTTGATTTCCATGAAAAGTAGATTCCCCTAACTCAGTAGGGGGTGATAATCATCCAAATAGTAGTGTGCAATTTAGCAGCACACGTATCTATTAGAAATTTTTACTTTTCTCGCCCCAACATGAATTGTGGGCTGATGGCTGCTCGCTGTTGATTGGTAGGTTTGAGATCCTAGCAGTGGGGTAAAGTGGGTGCGCTAGAAGAGCGTCATGGAGAACCTTGTACGCTATTTCCCCGTCTTGTGCTCAGTTTGTTTAGTCTAGGCTGTTTGCTCCCTGGAAGAGTGTGTATTTACAGGGAGCTGTTGAAAAGTAGACGGGGAGGATAATACAGGGCACAGAGTTTGCAGGTTCTTCAGGACTTTGCTCTGAAAGTCTATTTCAGATAATCAAACTATTAAATGAACTTTCAAAGAATGACTTGGATTGAAGAGGCCTATAAGGTCTTATTTTCTGTATTATGTCTTCTGATTAGAACTTGGATATTACCCTTCCTTGAGGATGGAGTGGGGAGGGGTCTGCTATCACTTTAGATTGGGTGCTATTTGACTTACTGTTGGGTTTTAATGAGTCTGTTTGTAGTATCTTGTTGCTTTTTTTTCCTTCATGTAGACAGTTTACTTTGTAATGGTGTTCTGATATGCAGACTCACCATTAGACAGCAAGATAAAATAAAAATAATGATGTAGATGCACCATGAAAGAGTAAAAAGTTCAGACTCCTGGAATGTGTCACTGTGGTGTACTTCTTAAAAAAGGTAGTTGCTGTCAGGACTTTAGTAGGCTAAGAGAAAGCTTCTTGAAGGGATCTGTTGCAAGTATGATCTGTTGGAGTGTCTAAAATAGGAAAACAGTCTTTGCTTTTGAGCCTGTTCCAATTTAAATCTGTGTTCTTGCTTGAGACGTTCCCATTTTAAAGGTAGGGGCCGCTGATAGCGAAAGCCCAGGAAAGCAAAGGGAGCAAGACTGATCTGCCCTGTTCCAGCTCTCTTCTCCATGCCTTTATGCGTGGGACAGCCGTAACAGGCGCGTGTTCCTAGTGATGGTGCCGTGGGAGGCTCCTGCAATGTGCAGCCAGCTGTCTGTATGTCACAGGAGAGCGAGAGGGAGGCCTGAGCAAGAGACCTTCCTGGAGCCCAGAGCGTGGAGCAGCGCAACTTGAGTATTTCCATGGAGCGCTAGATGGGATCTAGCAGTCCTGTGCTAGGCCAAAGCTAATAAACTTGGCTGCATTTGTGCTGATTTGTGTGTAGCTACTTGCCTGTACCGATACTTGTCTCTTTGGGCCTACCAGGTAAAGAATCAGGCTTTGTGAGTTGATTTGGAAATACTGTGGTGCCCTAGATGCAAATGTGCCCAGAAATAGTGTTCGCAGAATAAAAGCATGGTTGAAGTTGGAAGGCGCCTCTGGAGGTCATCTGGTCCAAGCTCCACTGCTCAAGCGGGGTCACCTAGCAGGTTGTCCAGGACCATATCCAGTGGGGTTTTGAATGTCCCCAAGGATGGAGACTCCACAACCTCTCTGGGCAACCTGTTCCAATGTTGAACCACCCTCACTGTAAAGAAGGTGTCCCCTTTATGTTCAGATGGGGTGTGCTGTGTTTCAATTTGTGCCTGTTGCCTCCTGTCCCCGTTCCTGTTGTGCTGGCAAGTCCTTCTGAACCTAAGCTTCAGCACTGTGCTTGCAGCTTGGTGTGTCTGCAAGCTGTGTGCATATAGGTGTACAACTGAGAATGAATTACAGTAGGGTGTTCTGTCATGCTCTGTATTTCTTCAACTCACACTACTTGCAGAGATTCTGATGGGGATGAGTCTCTGCCCCCTCAGTATGTTTTTTTTTTTTTTTTTTTTTTTTTTTGTAGGACTAGTTGCACATAGTGTTACCTATTCTGGGATATTTTGTAACAGGCACAATCTGGAACATGTGAAATTTCAGTTAGATAAAAGGAAAATGTGTTTACAAATGCTGGAACAAGCTGCCCAGAGAGGTTGTAAAATCTCTATCCCTGAGTACGTCCGAGACTCAGTGGGATGTGGCCCTGAGCAACCTGCTCTAATTAGACCTGCTTTGAGCAAGGGTAGAACTAGCTGACCTCTGGAGGTCCCTCCCAACCTAGATTATTCTAGGTTATTTTCAGCTTTTATTGCCCCAAAGTTTCACCACAATCAAAAATATCCCTCCCTTTTTGGAGGCACTTTATAGGTAGCTGTAGGTCAGTTTAGGCAAGTAGTGAATGTCTGTCTAACCAACAGGTCTGACTTTGACACTTAATACTGTGTTGATTTAGTATGCTGTAGCGGTAGTATTATCTGCTGCATAAATATTAAATGCCATAAGGGCTGAAATGTCAACAAAGAAGCGTATTGGATGAAGAACACAATAAAAAGTGAATGAAACAAAATTGCTCTTCTATAAAAGTATTTAAGTGTCTTCTAAATCAGAACTGTCTCTGACTTAGGAAATTTGGGCTCCTATAAGTCAACTTCTGCTGGAATAGCTAGACCCAGCTTGAACAGTATGAAGTGGAGCTGCTGGAGAAAATACAGATATTTGGGGGGGGATGGGGTGGATCGTTTTGCCCTTCAAAGCAGTTAGAATGTTTAGTGAAAGAGTTGTTGGGTGGTAGGAGCGGAAGAAACATCCCTATTTCCCACTAACCGTATGTGAAACTACCACGTTTCAGTACCTCAGGTGCTGACACAGAGGGTGGTATGAAGAACGGTGTTCCCTTGGGCGCGTTGGCCGGGCCCTCTTACCAGGTGGGACTGATGAGCCGCAGACAGTGGCATTCTTGTCTGGTTTCTTTGGTTTCATCTTTTGCTACCTGACCCTTAGACCTGAAACTACTTCATGGGATGATTAGGAATGAGGGTGCCCATGCAAGAGGCTTTGGAGAGGAAAAGTAAAAAGCGCAAGGAAGAAAATACAGAACACTGCGCAAGGAAGGATGGCTGGAATGGAAGGAAGGTGAAGGAGCGATAGATGCTGAAGGCTGTGGGAAAAGGCAGGAAAGTGCGTTACAGAAAAGAAGCGTGGTAACTACAAGAGGGAATGAGACAAATGAGAGATAGTATGGCAGATGCATACTTAAAGCCTCCAGCAACCCACCTACAGAAAGTAGTGTGTCTTAAATGTCATGTTATAATTAAATAGTGCATACAGTAAAGAAGTATCTGTTGTATTCCTCAATTTGGAAGAAGCTCAAAGAGGAGCTGTTCTCACTCTGGCTGGCTGATCTAGTGATTTAGCTGCTAAATGGTGTGTGTGTGTATTACATTTATTTTATATATTTATAATATTTTTTATATGTGTGTGTGTGTGTTGCACAAATTTTTTTTTTAATCCTCTTCTGAACTACTTAGTTTAATGGGAAACAAAATTAACTGAAATTAGCAATGAACTGCTGCTGTTGTGGTGGCAAATTCTGTTATTTTGGATGGGCGCTGCTGAAAATGTTTTTTTTTTTTTAAAAAAAAAAGTCCACACGTAGCATAAGAGAAGACTGTATGTGAACTGATACTTCTTCATGAGTCACTTCCTGTTGAAAGTATTACGCAAAGATAATGGCTAGAGGGAATGTGTGTATGTGATTATTTATAAAATCAAATGCAGGCTATATATTTCTTTTTTTTTTAACGTGGCTCCCTGGAATGAAGCACAAACGTGGCAGTCAATATTCTGCCTTTAAATAATGCTCAGATTTGTATATTGGTTGTAGAATAATTTTCATAGTTCTCTGGAGTTGCAATCTGCGTGCTTTCATTTGTTCTTTGATTATAAAATAGGCAACATTTTCAAAAAATCCTTGAATGGCAGAACTATTTGCTAATCTGAATTTAGAACTGAATCTTTTAACTGTTATTAAAAAAAAAAATCAAAATAACCAAAATGAAACAAACCGCTAGACTTATAGATGTCTTACGAATACAGCTTGTGTGCAGGCAGTATGTCTTGCTTGAGTTAGTAGTCCATTTTTTGATAACATTGGTATCTGAAGTTATTCACTGATTTTCAGTGTCATCAAAAAATTTTTTTTCTGTTAACCGTTTCATTGATGGTTTATTTTGTCTAGACTGTGTACTACTCATGTCATTTGAAATGACTCTTTATTTTTTCAATAGCAAAATCTTCTACTAGTTTCTGTTCCTAAAACTCCTTCACCTCTGTCTGTAGACATATGCTTCCAAAGCAAAATCTTGCTGTGGGTTGAGAATCACTTCTAAGATAGGAAAAGTATGATAAGTAAATTGGTAAAATCAGTGCAAGAATGGTTTAAGGTTCATGTTTTTAAATAATAAAATGGACTTACTGGAATTTGTTGAGAAATTTCCACTTAACGGATAATTCTAACTAGAAACTCTAAAATGTTGGTGCAGAGTCTGACTTGAGCCTGAACGAGGAAGCAGAGCTCTGTTTTCAACTTGGCCAGTATTTTGTTATTGACTTCTGTACTGTACCAATAATGATGGACTTCTGACTTCCTTCTTTACAGGCTCAGATTATTCCTCAGTGGCATGGTTACCTGGTACTGAATCCCTCTGGCAGTCCACAAGCGTTTCAACAAGCAGTCAAAGCAATCCTGTCAGAAGACACAGTATAGCTTCCGACAGCGGGGACACTGGGATTGGTACCTCCTGTTCGGATAGTGTGGAAGGTGAGTTGACGTTGTTAGAGTTCAGATGTTTCTGGGAGAGAAACAATCTAAAACATTTTAAAGGTGTATTTCTTAAAATATTGATGTTTTTCCAAAGCTGTTGAGAGCATGCAGTTATGTTTTTCCTAATTGGATCAAGTCATTGTTTTGGTAAGGGATAATTAATTTTCTTCCTGTGAGTTGTGTTCATTGACTTGCATCTCTGCCTCAAAGCTTTTACTGGTGTTACATCCTTTGATAATTAGAAGAGGTGCCAGATTTGTATGGAGGATTAGTATTTCTTGCTAAAGCTCTTTGATAAGCAGTTGGGGAAAAGTAGAAAAACTGAGAGTTGATAAAAGGACAAAGCTTTCTGGTATTTGTTGTGTGTATCAGCAAAGAAAGCTTACTCATGCAGCTGTGAGGAAAATGGAAGATGTTGTCTTCTCATTTCTTAGTCACTTCTGCTGAGAAATATGTTTACATTTTGTTGCATGGCATTTGGCAGATAGTCAAAGATCTTTAATGTAAATAAATATTGTCTAAGGATTACCAAAACTCATTTTGGGCAAAGTGACGACTGCTTAAAGTTGTTCTTGTTAGGGAGGGGTATGGCCTCTGTGGTAGTGGTGTTTCCATAATATTGCTATCCCCTTTATAGTTGTGGTAATAATTAAGCATGAATGAGGAGGAGACTAGAATAATAGGACTCCAAATTGTCTTCCTTTCCTAGCCTAACTTCCCAGTAAGTTTTTTTTTTTTTTTTTTTTTTTTTTTTCCCCTCTCTCCAAGAGCGAGATAACAAAAGTTGGACTGTAATAGGCTTTTCTCCAGGACCTATCCGTACTTGGTAATTGTAGCTACACAGGATTCTTTTCGCAAAAATTAGGAAGAACAGATTTTTAAGAGTGGATTAAGGGACCCTGAATCAGTATAAGAGATGAAAACGTCTACAGGAAGCCTGAGAATTACAAAGATAGATCTGAGTCTGTCAGAGTTAGTCTGTTAGTCTCCTGTGCACATACGGGAATCCTTTCTACCTAGTTGCCTTGAATCTGACATTTGGAAAGTACATCTGGAGGAGAGCCCGCACAGCTTGCTTTCAGCTTACTTTTGCCAAAGTTTTAAAAATGAAAGAAATATTTAATTCAATTTTTTTGATGTAAAACTGAAACGTAAAATGTTACTCAATGGGAAGCCTTATTACTCTATCTCTTCCACCCCCCCCCTCCCAAAAAAAAAAAAAAAAGTGGAGTAAAATGCTCCCATGGACACTATATGTATACTTACAAGCTGACTTGCCTAAGTGTTGTAGAATAGGGTCCTCCCCCCTCCCCCTGAGGGCTTGCCTATTTGAGGGGTGGGAGGAAGGAGAGGAAATGAAATAGCACCTCTTTGTCAGATGTTTCTGTAACTAACAATAGTTGTTCTGTTCCCCTCTTTAATGGGGGGCAGGATGGGACTGATACAGTAACTCTCAAACCACATTTGTTAGTCATATGTAACCAGTTAACTTATAGGTCTATTTGCATGTTTTTAATAGTGTTCTTACAAGCAGCTTTTGAAGTTCCTCACCAGAAAATAAAAAAAGAGGGGAAAATTTGCTACATCTTGTACACTAATTTTGTGCACCTGGGAGTACTTTGACTATAAGCAATGTTACTGTACCCTTAATCATCAGTTTCCTGCTGCCAGGTTTAAACAACCTGTGATGCTAGAAAAGAAAACCTTAAAGAAAAGGAGGGAAACATAAATGTAAAATGCAAGTTAATGGAAGGAGCGTATGACAAATTTGGAAATTAAATGTACATACTTCAGTACAAAGTACAGTTGTCTAAGATACCTACTTGTTGGCATCTCTCAAGCCTCCCACCACCATCTCCCAGCTCCAAAATATTGTGATTTCTGTGGGGTTGCCAGGCCAGACTTTTAATTGCAGACTTGATGCTGGCCATCTGCTCTCTGTGTGTTGCTTGGGAAGGAGCCTTTGGGGATTTTGCAGAGAGGAATTTTTTTCACAAGTCAGCAGATCATTACAATTTTTAGCAATGCTCAGAGAATGAAATGTGGCCTTGCTATTTCCTTTCTACTGAGCCTGCTAAAAATCAAAAGCTGAATTTCAAAGTTAACATTAAACTATTTTAACATTGTAAACTGCAGCTTAGTTCAGTTGTGCAGATGTGTAGTTATTAGGAAATACAGTGGTACAGCATATGGAAATCAAATAAATTTTAAGTCTGTTTTCACTGTTTTTCCTTGTATGTTAAATATTCCTCTAAATTCATCTCATAATCCATACCTTATTTCAGGAGCATTCCTTCTGTGAAACTGTAGTAGTGCCAGGTGGCTTGTGTGTTGTGCTTAAAATCTCTGTGGTTTGGAGGGGAGATGGGTTTTGACAAAGCCAATAAGAAATCTTCTGCATTAAAACATATTTCCTTGGTTGTCTGAATGATTTGTGCAAAGGTAGGAAAATTAGGAAATGAAATGACTAGTTGAATTTCGTTGTTGAAGTTGAGCAATGTTGGTGAGAGCTGGGGGAGGGGAGATGCAGATGCCGAGGGAAGTTTAAAAAGCATAGATGTTGGAATGTTAATTTGAGTAGAACAGGTCTTAAATTCCTAACTCAATGCCGCCTTAATTTAAGGATTCATATAAAAAGGCATTTTTATTTTTGTGTAAAGTACTGTTAATGTATTTTGGTTTTGTTCTTTTCAGTAACTGTTTCTGGATACAGGTAGCTTCTGAGCAAGATAAAAATAATTACAGTGCTCTATATGGAACAGGAGGAAGAGATTTTGGTACAGTCTTTCCAGGTACTTTCCTTTTTAAACTTCCCTTTACTTGTTAATCAACTTTAATATTACCATTTTTACACAAGTCTGACTGAATAATTCAATCCTGGGCAGTGATTGCAGTGGATCTTTAGAAAAATCTCCCCCCCCCCCTTTTTTTTTTTAATAAAAGAAATGTAATGTAGAGCCCTGTGAAACTGGAAACTTCCTTGCACTTCTAGAAGAAGAGGTTGTGTTCAGGAAGAATCATGTGTATGTACATTTAATTTCCAAATCTGTCATACGCTCCAGCAACTATCATTGAAGACTATCAGAAGTGTCTTTGTTTTCTGCTTTCCTTTTCTCTGGCAATTCTGAAATAAGCAGACACAAAATTTATAGCCTATGTTTAATAGGGACAAAAGATACACCACAGTGTAGCCATCAGCTGCTTGATGTTGGGAGGTTATCTTTGGATGTAGACTCTCTCCTGAACTGAAGGCATGGCCAAAAGATTATCATTACTTTTTCAGAACTGAAGCTAAAAGAAGAAACAAGGCTAGTAGGAGGTAGATGGCAGAAAAAAAACCCTCTTTGGTGGAAGAAATGGAGGTCTGAAAATACTGTCACTTACAGGATCTTGTGTCTTATCTTTGTGCAACTTGAAACTTTTTCAAGTGGAAACAGATTTCAGAAAGTGCTGTAAAACTAGATAATTTAATTTTTTGATGTAGGAAACTTGGTGGTAAACTTCTGAATTACGACTCTTCTACTTTTCTGATCACTTAAAGTGCACGTTCCAAATTAAATTGCTTCTGTTACCTGTTAAAATGTGTATTTGGGGGAAAAAGTACGATACGGTGCGGAAATATACAACACATTCATGAAACATAAGTGTTTCTTAGCTCTAGCTGCATTAATAACACTTGCACTTCCAGTAGTAATCATTGTACACCTATACTAGGCTTCAGAACAGTCTGGATATAACCGCTCTTCTGTTACCATTTACATAAGAAGCTTGAAGCCTATAATTTTAAGCATTTTTCAGACTTTATTTTGGGCACCTAAGCTATGTCTCAGGGGCTCATTAGAAGTGGAAAGGGCTGTAAATTTCAGCAGAGCCCTTTCCTAGAACCAGTGTCTGACTTTGGCCTTTAAGACACAAGGGATATGTACTAGACTGATGTGGCAAGATACAGGGTTCAGTGTTCTGGCAAAAGACTTTTTTTTCCTGGCAGATAAATTTTTGCAGTAGAAAGATCCTTATAAATTATATCTCCTGCTCTTTTAGTAAATATGGTTCTTGGACTGCCATTTGTGGTTGCAAGTGAATAGACATGAAAATTTATATAACTTTGTGCTTTTCTTGAAGAGAGAGATCTGCTGCAGAAGGCAGAGCTGTCACTTTTTTGAGGATTTGGTATTCTGCTAGTTTGTTTTAACTTTTTAAACTAAGCCTCACAAAATGCTGATTGAAGAAAGTTGAGTAAGTGTGCCTGTTTTCATAGAGAAGACTGAATAAATGTGGCCTGTTAAACTAAGGAACAGTGTCCTAAATGGTTATATATAGAGGTTGCCTTTGGAAGGGGAATTTCACAAGTGATGGTTTGGGGAATATCATAGACTTGATGTAGCATGCTTGATATTTTGTTGCTGCTGCATTCTGCATAGACATGACTTCTCTGGAATATTTAAATGATAGAGTAGGAAATTGTTTTAGTGTTACAAGGCCCAGAGGAATCTCTTGTCTCATTTTGAGCTGAATTTGTTATCTTTTAAACTTATTAAAAAAATCTAATTAGTTCAATTTAATTGCAGTGCTTCTAGATGCACCGGGGAACGTGGTGCAGTCAGCTCTGAAGTTATTTTGTTTTGCTATTTCAAGCCTTCCTCCTCCAGCAGCTCCTCTGCATAATATTCCGCAATCTTTTTTTTTTAAGCAAATACCTAAAAGTTAGTAAGTTATGTTCAATAACTTAGTCAAAGATAGAGTTGAATTTCAGCAAACAAAATGTAATTATGAATAACTTTGAGGTGTTACTGCATTGTTCAGTTTTGGGCTAAAGAACCAAGGTGGGCGTGAGAACATACGTGGGCAAGTATTGCTGATTTTTGCTGTCTGTTTTAATGCAAGTCAGTATCATACAAGAGCACAAGGATCTTGGATTTTGAGAGCTGACGAGTGCCCTCTTTGCTTGTTGTCTTTTGGGTTTGATAATTTTGGAATGTGATGCATTTTTAGAAAAACTTCTGAATTTCTAGAGCTTGGCGAGTAGTGGCGTAAGTTTGGTAGAGTAGCTCCACTTTTTGGAGGGAAGCAAATAATGAAGTTGGAGCTGTTCTTGCTCGGGTTTCTTCCTCCTCGCTTGCCGAGTCTCGCGTTCTGCAGCAGTGTGCTGCCTGCTAAGAGCCAGGCTTGTTGCCTTACTGGGATGTTATCTATCCTGCCAATCAGAAATGCACGCTTTGCTGAAACCTACGTTAAACTTTCTTCCAGAAGAGATACCGTCATCCCTCGATAAAAGGAAAGAGTCTGTCTTTCTGAGGGAAACAAGTTTTTAATAGTCAAGGTTTTGACTGATTGTTTTGGGGGAGGGGAGCTGGTAGAGTTTGACCAAAATGTAAATATGGGTTATTTATTATAAAACATTATCAGGATTTAAAGGATAGGAAAAAATGATGCTAAGAAGTTTCCAGTAAAAAAGGATGTGAGGAAATTGCCTCAAATGACTGTAGTACTCTCTATGTGAACTTGTGTACTTTGAATTTGAAATGAGACTATACTAAAGGCACTCAGTGGTTCCTCATGTGAACGCATACTGCAAAGAGAAATAGGTACTGCTTTAACTTCATATTTCAGCTTCTTTCCTGATAGTTTCCCCATATGAACAAGCTCTTAGTATGCACATGCTCAGTGTGCCTCATATAAAAATTATGAGCAGGAATTTTTTTTCCTGATAGTGAGTGTATTTATGCCCATTAAACTTGATGAATTCTGCCTTTCATTTTTTTGTTAACATTAATACCTGATTTTTAAAATAACTATTCCTGTTTAATTTAATTGGAAATAACTTGATGAAAATAAAATGTGCTTACTTAGGATATGGCAGAATTTACCGTAATATGTACAAAAATTTGTTTCTATCATACATACTTTGGAAACTTATGCAGCTCTTTAAATATAATGAATGTGGTTCAGATGGTGAAGAAATATAAGGGTATGTGAGAAGCTAATGTGCTAAATATGGACCCTGTCCACACAACACATGTTGAAATGAAAATTGATTGTGCTCTTGAAAAAAAATGACTTTAATGCAGTCTTCAGACATTTAGAGTTGTCTTAAATAGCTGCATTAGAACAAGAAATGTGTGCATTTGATAATCTAAGCCTTGGCATAGCCATCAAATTAACTGTATGTAATCATGCAGCTGTCAGACAAGAAGGCTGTTGCTCTTAATCTATGCAGATAAGCATTTCCATTCTCGAGGGAGTTTTGGTGTCGTGTCATTCTCCCCTTCTTCCTTCCGCCCTGTAAAAGTCAATTCCTGTTTTAAGGGAATGAAATAAAATGGGACTTTTCCCTCATAAGGATGTCCTTTCTTCCTGCCTCCCTGTTCTCCTTCACTAATCTTTTACTTTTTTCTCAGAGTAAAGAGTAGAATGATTTAATATTTACTCATGCACAGTGCAGCTTCTGCTACTTAACGGTGGGTCTCTAAAACTAAATCTGTGTAAGCCTTAAAAACAGCAAACAGTTTCTGGGTAGGTGGTCACATGAAACACCAATTTAGACTTCACCTTGGCCAGCATTACTTCTCTAGGGGAGTTATTTTTAATAAGTTGTGTAATCCGTATCTCTTGCAGTGTGGTGTGTATCTGGTGTTCCGGTGGGAAAACTGGCTTTAAAGCTAAGCCGAGGAGGTTCATATCAAGCTCTTGTCAATATTTAGGTTAACGTTATGGGGCCTAGGTGCACTAAGCTAAGCATGAGAAATTTTATGGAGGACTTTGCACGTGTCCTTGTTACTGTTGTATCAAAAGAAAGCTCTTGCATGCATTTCTGTACCTTGAGATCTCCTGGAGCATAACAGGAATGAGATTAGAGATCAGTTTTGGAGAACTGCAAGAGGAAAATTTTCCTCCTTAAACTATCTGTGTATGAACACTGGAAGAACATTGTGTAACTACTCAGTTTCTAATGTATATATTTAAATAAATTCAAGCAGCATTTGCAGCCTTCTGTGAAAGAAAAAAAATACACCCACATGACTCCTTTTTAATCCAGTTACCACTATAAATGAAGTAGTGAAAGTACTGATAGACCACAGTCATTTGGGATGTAGGCAGTGAGTGGCTTAGCCTCCTGCTGAGCACGGAAAGAGCTGCTGGTGCTGACTGGCCTTGTGGCTCTTGACTTGGCAGAGAAGACTGGTTGTAGCCCCTGTAGAAAGGTTTGGGAAAAAAAACTTGTTTTTTAACAGCTTTACACCACCACCTAATTCTGGAGGACTTTTTCTTTGCTCTTGGTCTTCATTCGAAAGGTCTGTTGCTATCTTAGTGATTAGGCAGAGATGATATTCTTTTTCTTTTTTGTATAAAGTTAGTGTTTAATATTGCCTTTTATTTTAGCTCTGATTTCAGTGTAGTGATAATGATTTGTGTTTTTTTTTTTTTTTAAAAAAAAAAAACTTTGAAATAGAATGTAAATAAAAAATCCTACCTGTTAAAATCATTTTCAGAACCTCATTTGTGTTTCTCTGTGCTCAGGTGGACTTTTTAGATGGATTTCAGCAGCAATAAGGACAGTAGTGAACTAGAACAGTGCACTGAGCACCCTTGCATGAAGAGTGTTTACTCCCTTGATCTCACTTCCTTCTTTACCAGCTTCCTTCAGGCTAGGGGAAGTGTGTGTATATGAAAGAGAAGAATGTGCATGTTGAGCAGCAAAGGAAGAATGTGAGTAGCTACCCGAGGTTTTAGGTGGTATGAAGCAGTTCCGACTTGCAGTTGGGAGCAAATTGAAAGGAGGGAGGGGAAGAAAAACCCCCAAATTCTGGGCAGACAGGCAACCATCCTTTCAATTTGCAGTAACATCTCTAAAATGACGGCTGTAACAGCAGATTTGTGTGTTTTCAGACAAAATAGGTGAAGGTCCGTTACTTTTATGTGTTGGCTTTCTTTGAGACTAAACATCTAAAACATCTGTTTCATTTTTAAAGCAGTTATTTTTTACAACAATACTTTTATCTTTTGACCATCTTACAGAATCAAACTTTGAAGAATTTTTGATTTTTTTTTTTTCACATCAAATGCAAAGATGGTAAAAGAAATGTTTATTTTCTTTCTTTTTTTCTTTCCTCCTTTTAAAGGGCTGACATGGCAAACTTTTGCTGTGACAATAATTGCATATGTGTCAGCTGCAGTCGAGGAAGGCTGCATTGCAGAAGTGTAGTCAGCTGGGCAGAGGTCATTTCATTGCCACTGAAAGGGAGCAACTCTTCATTCTACAAAGTTTCTTTTAAATGTGCCCTTGCTAATATTCTTTTACATTATGTAGAGCTATCGACAGTCTTCTCATTTAGTTTAACTTCCTTCATAGTTCTTCAAGTTTTTAGGTGTTGTATTAAAATGTGGTATACATGTTGTTTCTTACTCATTCAGACTGGAAAGATCGCAAGAACATGTAATTTGAGATAAGCAGAGTTTGCAATAATCCAAGGAAGAGAGTAGATGATAGCCTAAAAGGATTTGTTAATTGAGAAGGAGAATCTTGGTTTATTCTATGTAACTAGTAATTTTATTTTAGGTATTGCTACAGTAATAAGATGCTCTCTTTAAAAAAGGTTTTTTTCTCCCTTTAAATGTAGATATTAGTTTTCAGGAGTATTGTAGTCCTGAGAAAGTATGCAATAAATGAGATGTCATCTTCCCTTTGCGAAAAGGAAGTTGCAAGTGAGACTGCAATCACCTGTGAGCCATGGCGTTTAATTTTTCTGCTCTGTAGTTTTTATGTTTCCAGGGGATTTTTAAAACCCCTAGAGCTGATGGTTGTATTCTGTCACTGTCACATTGTTTGTAGTCTCACGTTGTTCGTAAGGGTTGCTTTTAGTTTAGCCTGGCCATAGCTGGAATGCGTGACTCTTTCACAGCCTCATCCTGCAGGATCGGAGTGCTACCATGAAACTTCACTTCAGGTTTGGAGAACTTGAGGAATGGTGTCTTGTCTTCAGTTACACTTGCCTATAGGTAGTAGCTAATTTGTCCAAGTGCATCATGATGACACAGACCTCCAGCTCTGAAAGAGAGCATGTCTAACAGGAAAATGATGCCTCCTAGTTCAAAGCACTACTATATTTTCAACTAAAATACAAAAAGGTAAAAATACTATCAGTACTATGTCATTAATTAATTGTAAATGGAAGTATTTGATACTGAAGAAAATTGAACAATAATGGGGTGCTAAAGGGAATTGGTTCATTATTGGAGAAAACACTTTCCATTGGTATTGTTAGTTTAAGTGGATTGAGTTTCTTGGTCTGATGGCTCATAAGTTTATTTCCCCCAGCCCCCTGCAGTAGTAAATTTCTCCTTGCACCACATCTCCAAGAAGTTTTTTAATTCAAAATCTAGTTGTGTTTAAAGAAGAATCAGTATGAATAAATCAGGAGAACAGAGACTCCCAAGATGATGTTTCTGCATTTGAAATTTAGCTTTAAAGCAGTGTACAAAAGATAATGTAAACACTATGTTTTAAAATATCTGAAGGAGAAGAAAAAGTCAGTACAAAGTCTTCGATATAGAAAATGTGGAGACAAGCCTTTCTTGTCCACGTTTTCCTAACTCCGGATGAACTCTTTATTGCATTCATTGGGTGGCACCAAGTGACCTGTTTGGAACATTAGCAATTGGTGTATATGGGTTTAGAACTGGGTTGAATTGAACTTTTTGCTTAAGATGTGTTTCCTTGTTTCATTGTTAAGAACTAAACAGTATCAGCAGTGTTCATACTGCTTAAAAAAGGAGAAGGGGGGAGGCAGTGCAAAACTGGAGGCTCTTTGTTGCTTCCTGACAGCCAGATGCTCAGGGAAATACGGCAATAACTAATCTTTTGATTTGGGGTGAGAGTTGGGACCCTTGTCCTCTTCTCCCTGTTTCACTTGAAAGAGGCTCTTCTCACCTCTGTAACCTCATAAAAAAAGAGCAAAAGGAATGGTGCTGCAGACACAAGGCATCTGAATATGCTTGAGGTTTAAGGCAGTTGCTAAGAAAATGGAAGGTTATATTTTTTTTAATTAAAAATCTGTTTTGTGGCTTGATCACTTAGCAGTATTACTGGGAAAAAATAATATTTAAGCTTTGAAAGAGTGAATCTGAAAGGCAAATATTTTTATTTTGATAGTCTTCTGTGCGATCTCTTTGAACTCCTCAGTTTTCTGCTTGTGATGCTTTTTTTTTTTTTTCTTAAAATTCAGTTTCAGGTTAGGTCTCTTTTGGCTGGATATAGATCCTCTGCATGCTTTTGTTAGGAGTGAAATCTGCTTGGAACGTGGAAGTTTAGATTCATCCTGTAGACAGCAGAACACACCCTGGCCCTTGTGAGAAAAAACTTTGTTTCTTTTTTCTTTTTCTTTTTTTTTTTAAAGAAAATTTTAAACAACCCACAAGCAAAAAACATACCTTTTACTGTGAAATCCTTAAATGCTTCCTCCCCTACCCCAACACTGTAAGCCAAATCCTCTGTGATGAAGTGACCATATGTAGGCTCTGTGAAGGTTTGTGGCTGGTTTATTTTAGGACCCTCTATTGATAATAAACCTCTTAAAGTATGTACTTACCTCTTGACTATTTCAAAATATTTGGAGAGAAAAAGCTTCCATTAAAGGTGGTTTTCTACTGCAATTTTATGCTTTTGTGCTGTAGTTATCCTGTGTAATTGGTTGAAAATCTTGCATGTCATTTTGCTTATGAAAACAAAACTTATGTAATGCATAGCTTTTTAGTGAATATTCAGGGTTGTTTTTCTGCAGAAAGCCACTTGGAGGCAACTGTATCCAAAAATGTTAGTTGTGAAGACCTAATGACTGTCTTTGTGTGTGTGTGTATATATATTGTTTTTGTTTCTGATCTTGGTAGCTAATAGAGATTTTTAAAAAGAAAATAAGGGAATTTAGATGTGTATGTAAGAATAAAATTATGTATTACTTTTTAGAGGGGGGAAAAAGTTGCCTGTCAAGAAAAAATGCTGTGTGTTTATTCCTTCTACTGGAAAGACTTTATTTGTAGACAGAAGTTAGCTGTGCAGCTTTTTCTAGGTTTCTTTTAATAAGCATGAGAAAGAAAATAACATTTTTCATATAGAAGATATGTTAGCACTTGGCTCAGTGAAGAAAGCAGTAGGATTTTTGTTTATTTTTCTTTAAATCTCACAAAGAATTGATAGGCACTTTTAAGGTTAATTTTATATACTGGTGTGATACCATTATGTGGGTAGCGCTGAGATCAAAGATGGTGTTAGGGGTCTGATTCTGTTTCAGTCAGATTAGTAGGAACCCGAGTGCTCCTGTAAAGGGTATAGGAGTAATTTTCTAATTTTAGATATATTTCTTTGTTTAGTGTATGTATAGTACTCCCATGATGTTCAAGAATTGTACCCTCTCCTGTGCACTGTAGTCCCTGCTGCTGCTGCACTTAACTCTTGAAATAGAAAAGCCAATAACAATAAAATATGCTTGCCAGATGCTTATTTGTTGCACTTATGGATTACAGATGCATAAACTTATCTTTCTGAATGTTACTGTTTCACTACGACAATATTTTTCTTGTTCTTCTAGATGACTGGATCTTTTTTGGATTTCTCTTCCCCCCCCCCCTTCTTTGGCCAAAATTTTGCATTGACCATGTTTTTTAGCAAGTCTAGATGTTATTAAACTGAATTTAAGTACTTAAAATTTTTTATTTTTTTAATCCCCTCCCCCCTCCTCCATAATGGATCTTGCAGTGAAGAACATTGCAGGCCTCCCTGTGTTTGAATTGCTACTCTTAAGTATACAAGTGTAGGGAGTGTGTGTGTGGTTTTCTTTCTTTTTTTAAAAATTCTTGTTGTGGATCTGTGAATCTTAAGACTAAACATCCTGTATAAGTTTCTTAAATCCTGCAGACTATGATAAAAGGTTAGTGACATGTCCTTTTGTATTGGGGTTTAGCCTGTCACTGTCAAATGCTGAAAGTAGCTTGTATATTCAAAAATAGAACATTCTTTTAGACTAACTTAAATGATGGCCTTTATATAAAAAGTGATGTGAGTTGCATGTAAAACGAGAGTTTCGGTCTCCCCGTCCATGAGTTTTAGTGCAGGAGCACCTAGAGATTCCAGACAGGCTTATATTTATTGTTTTTAGCTTATGTACAAATGCTGAAAATAAGACACTTTAGCTGGATGAAAGACCTGTTTGGAATAAGCTTTTCCTTGAGAAGTGACACTACTAAAAATATTCCTTTCATTCTCACTACACGAGCTATCTTTATGCAGTCAGTTTTTTGCTATTGACAGCGATGACAAGATTTTAATTCCAACTAGCTTGACTCAAAATGAATTAAAAATACCTTCAGAGTACCTAAGAAGGAACAGAGTGTGATTCACAGGGGTGAAAAAATCATTAGTTGTAGGTCTGCACAAGTGTTGGAGAAAGCTTAGTGGCCAGAAATCTATTGAAGAATAGACTATTAAGAGACAATTAATTATTAAGAGTTCAAATAACGTGTGATTGTTTTTGTTTTGGCAGCAATAAACTAAAAACTGGCAAGTCTGTCTTAGAACTACTTAATAAAAGGAGCATGCTGGTAAAAGATTGACTATTATAGCATGGTGATACTTTTATTTAACTGTTTTGTATTAACCTGATGCTTAAAAGTGGTACTTTAAAAATTATCATTACACATACGTTTGCCATAGTAATAAGTAAGTGCATGCTACTGGTTTGTGTTTTTAGCTGACTTTCGTAGCCTAAAATTAACTTGAATAGATAATAAACTGTAAATTAAGTTCTGTAAACTCCATGTAACTTTCTGCTTTTACATATTCAAAAGTGTTGTTGATCTAGATTATAATTTTTTTCCATTTGGGGGGAGAGCTTTCAAAAAAAAATTAAAATACAAATAATGTTATTAACATAAAGTAAAGATTGGCCCCTCAAAAAGGTACTTATGCTTATGTGCATCTGATCTCAGAGATGTAGGAAGGACCAGTCTTGAAAGAGAAGCAGGTAGAAGCTTTGAATGTAGGTTCGTAGGAAACCTCGCCTCTCAAGTTTGAGACTTTCACCGTACATTTGTTCTGTTGGTTGGCACTGCTTGTGCAAGAAAAACCTCTTTTTTCCTTGTGTAGACTAGGAGAAAAATAATCATGAATAGGGAAAAAAAAATCCTCATGAATGAAACAATAGCAGTTTTTGTGGAGGCTGCTTGGGTTGTTAATGCTTTCTCTGTCCAATATAGCTACTAGAAAACTTGTTAGTGAAGCGATTCATGGCTTCTCTAGAGCTGGAAGTTACTTGCCCTCTGACATACAGTCTGAACTTGATCATCTTTTTACCTTAGCTCCCCTTTCAGTTCCCGTTGGCTCTGCCAGCTTCAGTCTTCTCCTAAAAGCCAAATCTGTTCAACCCACAATGCTGAAGAAGAATAGGGAAGGAGGGAAAAAAGGCGACCTGAAGTAGTCCACAAGATAGACATGCTTTGCACACTCGGACCTTTCTGGGAAACCTGCCTCACTGCAGCAAATGCTCACGTTATCTTGTCCTTCGTGCTTAGGGGGCTAGGCTAGAGGAATTCTGTACCGCGTGCTCAGCTGGATTAGCTTCACTTGCAATTCACAGTTGACACAACTGCCCCAGCTGGAACTGTTTTTTTTCTTAACGGTGGTGAAAGTCTGACCAGCAGCAGCCTATCTGTTCTGTAGTCTTAGACATGGCATAACCTCTCAGGATACTAATGGCTCAATTCTCCATGTAAAACTGGTCTTCAGAAACATTTTTTGGCTTAAAAAGAGCAATATGTGGTATAAATAAGAGAAAGAACAGACCTTGATTTAGAGATGTAGGATTTCTGCTCTTAAAATACCTTCATGACAGTGTTACAGTACTAGAGTGCTTACTTTGGTCTTGTTTCCATTGGTAAAATGAGGACTGTTTGAGAGAGTTTTTTTTGTTTTTCTAAATGTAGAGGCTAGTCTCAACAAGCGATATGCAGATGCAGTGTATATCTGTTTTACTGAATGAATAGCCAGAGCTGTAGGTTTTGTGTGTACTTGTGGATTTCTGATTACTTTTTGAATGGAATTTGAGGTGGAATATTTTTGAAGGAATTGAGGAACGTGAAGAATCTGGAGGCTCTTAAACATGTTTTTGGAGTTTGAAAGTTTTGAGAATAGGTATGAATATATATCTCTAGTTATGGCTAAATTTAGTCTGGTAGATTTAAAACTCTGTGCTGTGCCAAGAGGCTGTTCTTATTTACAGTGCTCCCCTGGGAGCAGCATACCTTTAATTTACTGTAGCAGTTGAAAAACATTAATTAAATTGTTACTTACCTGAGCAGGTATTGTTTCAGCTGTTGAGGTATTGGACTTGGTGGAAAGGAGAATGTGATGGGGTTCTGTATTTCATAAGCCATCTGTCAGACTTTGGGAAGCATAGATTTTATTTCTGAAACATTGATCTATGACACTGGTTAAGTCGCTTCATTTCTCTCATGTGCTTCTATGGGTAGCTTCATGAATGTGCATTGTATGAGAGAATTTGTGTGCACATATATACATAATATACTATATTATGTTTATTTTTTTCTAAGATTATTGGCCTACAAAAGCAAAAGTACCAACTAAAAGCTAAAAATAAAGTACAGAAGCACAAGATAACAACTATTTTAGCTTTTTGTTAAGGAACTATTCTTGCATTCAATATTTACAACTATGTTATTGGCACAGTTTTGGTGTTTTCATTGATCTATCATTTCAATATTGTACTTGTGCCTAAACTGTCTACAGATGCCAGCCCAAGCTGTGAAGGGGAATTTAGCAGCAGTCAATTTTAGAAGTATTTTATGGAATGTGAAACATGTTAGTTTTGGTTTATCAAAAAATCTTCGTGTCAATCTCTTTTAAAGCTGAAGTGCATTAATAACCTATCACTTGAGTGGTGATGTAAAGATCTGAATGTAGCTTCTAAAATTGCTACCCTTTGCAGAGTTTCAGATTTCACCCGGGTAGCTTGGATGGCGGCTGAATGCCATTACAATTTGCTATGTTAGGGATTTACTGGTACTGTTAGGTAACGCTGGGAAAACACATTAGATACTGCATAGCGCAGAATGGCTCTCTGTATTTCTCTGGGGTGAGAGAGGACTTCCATTATTAATATCATTAAAACAGGCTAAATTATTTGCGGGGGAGGTGTTTGTTGTAAGCAGCCAATTCAGAACTTCTGAATTAGGGGTTATGGAGCTGACTTTGTTACTTTATTTCAGAGAGCTAGTCCTGGTAAGTACTCCGTTTTCTCCCACACCATGTTTTTGTGATGTACTTTGTTCCCTGTCTGCTTTGATCAAAAAGTAAGATGTGAAATTGGATCTAGCTTTTTAAGAGTTCTATTTTTAATTTTTGGAACATAGTGTGCTAGTAATACCAGGAACTGAGGTGTTTTCTAATAGGTTGGAGAGCAGAAAAAAAGCAGTTCAGCGGTGCTTTGACCCACACAAAAACAATACAAATGTGCTTGGATACCATAGTGACGAGTACTATAAATACCCAGATAGATGAGCCAGCAACTGGAAATAAAATTATAAACACTGAATTCTTTCCATTATCAAAGGCCATAATTGAAATATTCCCTACTCTTCCACCTCTGTCTCTGCAGTCACAACTGTGCACATCAGAAAAGAAAATAGACGTACAAACCCACCAGCTTCTTGTTTTCATGAGGGGAAATGAGGGTTTCATGAGGGTTTGCTCTTGGTAAGCTTATTAGGTATTTGTAACAAGTGACCCTCTACTTTGCTTTAATGTTACATGTTATAGGAAGCAGTGCTCGGAAGACTGGGTAACTTTACAAGTTGTAGCACTTCTATTAACTTTGCAATTCTTAAATCATATAATATGCTTGCTTAAACATTAAAATTTTGCTCAGTAATGTTGGAGATTTAGTGGATACTCCAGTGGTAGTTGTGTGTGTGGAACGAGGATCCCATTTATGTGCAAGATAACCCATGCTGTTTACAGCTGAGATGCCAAACAGGTTTTAATAATAATAATGGTCAAACCCCAAAACATTTAAAAACCCAGAATAAAAAAAATAAAACAATTTTTTAAATTTGTTTTAAAAACAAATAAAATCCTTTATCATTTAAGTGTTGGCTTCTGTTCTTAATTTTTCTTTTATTTTTTATTTTTTTTATCTTGAATGACTACAGAAATAGTCTCAAGTATACAAGTTGGACTTTGGTTACAGTTCTCTTCTTTCCTTAAGTGGATCAAGTCTTTTTATCTGAGACTGTTCATATCATGTGTATCATTTGGTACTGTAGGGTAATCATGTGTTAAACAAGTGTTGTGTTTCATGCCAGGGAGGATGGATTTAGTGGACCAAATGATGCCTGATGTATTAGTTGGCAAAGCTACCTTTGGTTTTTCAGGATGAGAAACACTCTGTTAAAGTAAAACTTCCATCATAATTAATGATTTATATTTTATTCTTCTTGTGATGTTGGATGTGTCATTTTTGTTTAATTATTGTACTAACTCACAGAATTTTCTAAAATGTGTGGTAGCATTAGGGCATTAAACGTGTGTCTTCTGTCTGGCGTAGGTAAGGTGGGAGAAGCAATTAAAATTTTGTGTGTGTTAACACTGAAAGTGATGGAGAAGCAACACATTACTTTTGATATTTCATAGAAGTGATTGTGAAGCTAAATATTTTGCTCTGGAAAAGCCAGAATAAGACTGTACTGCACATTCTATAGTGTTCTCCTAATTCCGTATCTGGGGTTTTTATGTATGGTTTACAGCTAAAACGAGCTCCTTCAGCCAGTTTTTTCAAAGGATACAAACAGGCTTAAATTGTCAGAATATTTCTTTAAAAAGTATACCAGAAAAGGTATAGGTAGCAAGTAACTGCTGTTATACAACTATAGTTACTCCACAGACAGACCACTGGCAGATGCAAAACTACTGGTAAGAGTAAAGATCTGCATATCTCCTATACCCTGGAAAAAATGTAGATTAATATTACTGAGATGATACTATGTATGAGGGTTTTCTTTAGCCTCTTAAAGTCTTACATGGCTGCTTTGACAGACATAACAGGAAGAAGTCCTACACTGACTCCTGTTTTTTTGCTTTTGTGTATGGGTATTTTTTTTATTGTTTCTTACAATACAGGAAGAATGCTGTGTTTAGCTCTAAATATAGCCTCTGAGTTGAGGCTGTTAATTTACAGATGTATTATTTATGTTCGTTGGAACAATCAACTAGTAAGAAAAGGAAAATTCCGTCCTTGGAGCCTGTGGGGAGAAGGTGAGGTGTTGAGGAGGTGGATTGTTAATGGGCATGACAGGACTATGAATTCCTCTCCTTTGCTTTATTCTGCAGAGAAGTTCTGTATTACATATTGGACAGCACTCTGTTATTGTCTTAGCATCATGGCTTCACAGGCTTACCTGAGTAAAGAAATACTGTATGCTAGGGTTGAGGTCTTTACAGTCACCTGTTTCATTATATGTTTGCTCATCTTTTGCAAAGAGAATGCTAGATTGATGGAATGATAGCTGTTTTTAGTTTGAGGCATTTAATGCTTTAATACCCTCAAAAACTTGAAAAGCAGCTATCACTATTTATGCAGCTTTAACCATTTGTGTAAAAATCGTTGTGCAGCATTACAACAGTCTCTAGAATCTGGTGATGGCCAAAGTCAGATGCTTTAGAAGAAAAGATGTAAGGAAACTCAGATTATTCCACATCTGTTTATTATGTTGTAATCAGTTTTGTAGGGTGGAATTTTGTATTTTTCACGTATCTCTTGCTATTACTTCATTCAAACATTTCTGATAGTAATAGGAATGTCAAATTCCCTTGGCAATAATTAAGTTTTTGGCTACTTCAAGATAACCCTGAGAATTCCTGGTCTGTCTCTTTTCAATTGATTCCTCCTTTTTGTCTCGCTTGAATTGTAAAGTTTAAAATGTATGTAATATACCAGTATAGTCAGTATTGCCCAGTATAAGAGTGGTAGGTGGAAACAGGTAAGGCTCGTTACTGAGTGATAGCAGGTAAGTTGTTTTGACACTTTGCCTCCTGTTTTTCGTGTGGGAAAAGAGAATGATGCTTAGTTTTTGAAATATAAAAAGTGACCTCATTTTCAAGATGCAGAGCTCTGCTGAGATCCAGTACGAGGTTAATCCTCTGAGCTGGATTCCAGGTGACCTGCAGGAGGAGTGGTCTGTTGACTTGTTATTGAAGACATTAAGGTTTTCAGTCTTTGAAGTAATGTAAGGAGAGAATCTTGTATAGTAAATGAATGGCAAAATTACAAAGCTAAGAATTCAGAAGGTTGGAAAAACAGAGATAGATTTATTCATGCAATATTGTTTTTACTCTTGTGAGTATCTCATGGATTTTTTTTAATGTATGTCTTCCTTTTCCAAGAGCTGGTGAGTAATTGCATCAAGACTGCTATGTCCTCAGCAGACCTATTCCAGTTGAATATAAGTTAAAATTAACATATTTTTTTCTGTTACCGTATAGGGATCAGCATCGCAAGGGGAGACTTTCCCAGTGAGTTAAACCATTCTTGAGGCAGTAGTTGAATTTTGGGGATGTTTGGTTATGGGTTTTGGCCCTTGAAAGGGTTTACCGTTTGATGCAGGAGTTCCCAAACTGTATTAAGTAAATTGCTTGTGGTACATTAACCACTTCCAAGTGGTTATGTAGCAGTGGCAGGGCTGCAGCCCACTGTGCGTGCTGTCCGCAGTGGCCTAGCATGACCTTTGCAGCAGAAGGAAGTAGGGAGGTGTTGGACCGAGCCCTCCTGGCTGTGAAGGAGTGCAAAAGCTGGGGAGGGCAGTGCTCCTCTTGTGCTCCTGCCTGACTGGGCTCTCTGCCTGCGGTTGCTGCTCACTGCGGTGGCTGCTTGCAGCACCTGCTTCTGCGTTGAAAAGGGTTTCTCTTTAAATCTGGTAAAAAGCTCATACACGTGTGCCCTTACAGAGCAAGAGCCTGCGGAACTCGTGAAGGGTCACCTATTATGAGCTTGAGCTTGGGGTCCCTCCCCCCCTTTTTTTTTTTTTTTTTTTCCTTCCCTTCTCCCCTCTTTTTGGAGAGTTTTTCAGAGGAGGATGATGAAGTAATGCCAGCAGAGTTGAGTATCTGGTGGCTGTTGAAGTGGACGGTATTTGTGGCATGAGTATCTTTCAGATTTGGAAAGTAAAGAGGACAGATACAGTGACATTCAAAGCATTGTTTTTTCCCTTTAGCCATTGTTTTTAATGAGGATCCCTAGGGGGATATTTGATTTCTACATATTTTCACTCTGAAGTGCTTGTTGTTGAGGAAAATGGAACTGGAAGCTGTAGACAACCTTCATAAGAGGGCAAGTACAAGTTAAGATTTAGACTGACCTTAAGTTAAAACTAAGGAAAATTCCCTTGTGGCAGTATAAGTTTTCACTTGATGTTTTATTTCTGCAAAAGAAATTACTTTATTACATGACTTCTGTTCTAAAGTATTGCTTCATCCTCTTATCTGAGAGGGGGAAAAATAGAACTTGTTAATCTAAAAATCGTTTTACTTAGTTATATAACTGTTGCTTAAAAATAACTTCAGATTACTGAAGAAGAAAGATTAGATGTTACAGGGTAAAGGTTTTGTCTTTTATTCAGCTTCTGCTCTTTAACATAGAGCATCTACATTTTATACATAATCTCTTTCACTCTTTTATGGTAGCTGGTTGCATATTACTCACACATACTTCTACAGCAGCATATGAACATCCTGTAACAGTACTATACCAGAGACTGAATATGTACTGCAGTAGTAACAGTGCCAAAGCTGAGTACCAAAGAGGCAGTAGGTGCAGAGCTAGGGAGAGTGAGCAGTGAGGGTGAGATATCTGTGTGTGTGCGTGTGGCAGTTACTGCTGTGAAACTTTAACTTTAAAAAGAATTATTCAGAAAACTCACAGCATTCCTTATTATGGTGTGTTTGTAGAAATCACAATTATTTGACTGTGGGCGTATGATATCCTTGAGGATGAGGAGGTGAAAGGTGTCGATTAAAAGGTTCATAGGGTTCTGAGACCACGTCGTTCTTTTAAGGCCTAAAACACACTCAGTTTTCTCATCTTATCTAAAGAGATTGTATAGCTCAGCTTAGCCGTTGTCTTCCTATGTGAATTGGGCAGATATATCTGATTAAGTAACTCTGGACGGCAGTAACTAACTTGCATCCATGGTGGTTATTTGTAACTTGCTTCCGGTGATTAATAGGGTGATGCTCAGTTGGTCTTGGGCTTACCTGCTATTTTCTTTAGAGACTCTAATGAGATAAGTGTGCAAAATCCCTTCAGTAACAGTAAAACAAAAGAGGATTGTATTTGCCTGCTTTCCCCTCATGGTCTGAATGAATCTGTGTATGTATTTCTCCAAGTGTGACAGCTACTCAACTAATTGAGTTTAATGAGGAAAACAAAACAATCTCAAAGCAGTTGACTCTGTTGTAATTGTTGTAATTCTTTCTCTCTGCTGAATAATCTTCTCCTGACTTTACATGTTTCACCCACTGCTGCTTGAACTGTGTGGTACTTGCTCTGTTAAAGCTTTCCTTGTTGCACAGGACTGATGCTTGCTTTCCTTTGGGAGCAGCAGTGTTCCACCTCTCTACAATATTCTGTAGAGAGTGTTCTTCTCCCTATTCCACTATTGAATTCTCTACACTGGATTCATGTGAGCCAGTTAATTGACCCGCGGATGGCCCAGGAGTAAGAAGTTATTAAATTTGTTAGATACCTCTCTTCTGGGGTTGTGGGCTTCCCAGCTGCATAGTATTAGCTTAATATTGCTAGGCAAATTGTCACTTGCCAGAAATCTTACTAGGCAGTGCTACTTTCTATAAAGACTTAAAATACCCATTACTTTAAGATCCCTTTGCTGAGTGTGGCTGTACTTGATGTGTATGTGATATGCTAAGGGGCTCAGGGATTTTTTTTTTCCTCCCAGCAGCATGTATGTACTTAGTGCCTGTTAAAACCTCAAGTTTGCCACAGTAAATCCCAGGAGATCTATTTGTACCATTCATATATGTGTGCATCATCTTTTTTGCTTGTTTGGGGAGAGGGGGTTTGTTTTGTTTTTCCCCATATAACATTTTCTGTTGCATGGGCTTGGTACTGTTTCTCTGTGATGAGCTGCTGCAAAGCACAAAACTTTGTTAGAATTTTTTTGTAAAAGTTAATTTGTTAAAAGACACTGAAATTTTACTGAGACAATGTTGACTTTGTTAAGCAGCTACTGTAAAGGAACAAATAAGCAAAATGTTAAATGCTTTACCTGTGTCTCCTGTATATTTCAAGGGGAGTATCAATTTTTAATGAGAAGTGGTTTGGATGACAGGTTGTCCTACCAAGTGTCCTTTAAATTCAGCTGAGATCGAGTTGAGCTTTACTGCAATGGAGCATGGGAGGAAAGTAACACTTTCTACTGTGCATGTCTTAGTGGTTTTTAAACTGAGAATGTATGATCTTTAGAAAAGCAAACGTAAGGTGTCCATAGTGCGCTTCATTTCTCTGCTGATTCGATCCATCCGTATGCAATTCTGTGGGAAGATACCTGTGTTGCCTCTCTTGTATCTAACTTTGACAGAATTAGTGGAATTTTAGTTCTTGAAATAGCCACTGGAAATGCAACAATTTATTCATAGTGCTAAAATGATTTAGTATGAATATGCTGTCCCTCTGTGTGGTCTGCTATATCCCTTAATTGTTTGTCTTTGTAACTGGAATATGTTTCTAAGTATTTGCCAGAACTGCCGTCTCCCTGTAAGCATGGTAGAAACCTGAAGTGGTATGCAGGGATGATTTTTCAAGTATTGTGACAGCACTTTTTAAATAAATCTAGTCTGGTTAGGGTCTGCTTTGTCCTCATGAGAGTTTGCCAAAAGCTGACTGCTGAAAGTATTTTAATACCCTACTACGACTGAGTATAGTGCTCTTATAGTAGAAAGTGAAGCAACTTTCACAGAGCATGTTCCCTGTCAACACTTATGTTCTGGGGGAAGATGGGTAAAGCTGACTGGAGCAAGACAACCTCCGTGGATAAGCTCAACCAAGCTTATCCACAGAGTATGAAAATATAAGGAAATAAGACTAAATAGTTATACCTTGTTGGTTGAGCAAATGAAAATTAATCATTTACTACCTTTCACCTTCACTAATGAAACTTTACAACAAATGGGGAGTGTGAGACAACTATTTGAAGGTTGGCTTATGCTCACTTCTTACACTAAGTGAAATTGTTGCTGCCTTCTTGGTTTGCCAAAGATTACAAGCTAGCCGGAAGGGTTGTGGAAATGGCAAAAAGCAGAGCCACTAGCTGTAGAGGAAGAAGCCAGTGAAGATGGCAGCAAACAACCAGCCCCTAATAAATTAGATGGGTTGTGTTAGGCAAGTTTCTGTTAAAATTTTTTCCATACATGATACTCCTTTTGTTTATGAGGATGTCAAGGAAGTTGTTCTGCATTTGGTGGAACCTGATGTTCCCTCAGTGTTTCCTTCCTAGGTTAAGTGTGTAGGCTACCCTTACATCTCTGTACAAATTTCATTTTTGCCAGCACTGTTTTCCGTTTACTGAAGATGCTTTAAATTCCATGTAGACTTTATTTTTGGAGGTTGTTGGAGGCCTGAGACTAGCCTGCCGTTTGTTTCCTTTCCTCATCCCTGAGCAGTAATACGTTATTGTTGAGAGGGTGTAGTGGCTTTACCAGTATTTCATTTCTCATACATAACTTGTTACATGCCTAAGTTTTGTTGTATGTTTGTAGTACTCCTGTTTCTGATTAAGCCTTCTATGATGTTTGCTTCTATTTATTTATTCTTTGGAAGAGATTTATTTGCAGAGATTGCGTCCATTCATTAACCTCCTGTATTTTGACCTGGTAAATTTGAAGCACCGTGAAAAAGAGTTTGTCAGAGTGGTGAAGACTTGTAGATAGTGGAAAAAGTGTTCCTGTAACTGGCCACAGCATCCTGAAAAGGCTGGTTTTGCTTCCAGAGGGTGAGTTGGTCTCTTCAATGCTTTTTGTTAGGGTTGGCCATCTGCTTGTCCGGTGTGAAATTCACCCAGTTGCCTCATTTGACTCCCGCATTAAGGCTAGTCCAGTTTGTAAGCAGATGAGTAGGGGGACTGCAAAAGCATTGTAGCTCTGACCCTAGCTGTGGCACATCCCCAGGATCTTCATTTTTGACCAGCTCTCAGGAGAGCACAGACATTTCTGTTGTTGGAAGCAGCTGTTTTGGAGACTTGGTTCCAAGGGACAGCTGCGTGCCTCTTGGCGTACTGGTAGAGTGGTGGTAGTAGAGGGATGTAGTAGTAGGGTGATTGCTCACAGCCTCTTCAGTAGGGGCATAGTGATAGGGTGATGGCTCACTCTACCAGTGAGTTGTGCATCAGCCAGTAAGATGACATGTGGGTTACTGCCAGGATCCGGGCTGCTGAGGATTACAGAACGGTTCAGAGGGTCAGACATCCTGTAATGAACGTAAGCTCTCCTGTACAGCAAAGCTCAGTCAGTTAAGACTTTTAGTTTGTATTATAAAGAGATGACTTCCCCCTTCGTTTTCAGTTCAGTTAATAAGAATAAATTTGACTTACTCTCCTGGAGTGGAGTAATTTATGTTGATGTTGGGGACAGTGCAGGAGGAGGTCAGCTGTGTTTAATACTGGCATTTTTCTTCATGGTCAGGGCTTTCTAATTATAGGCTGGATAAAATGTCAGGCTTCAAAGTCCTTCACGCAAGGAAGGTTCTCTGTTTTCAGTGGCGTTAGTGCACATGCCTCCCATAAACATATGTATCATACGTGCTTTTTTTTTCCCCCCCAGAGATCTGTTAGGCAACTGTACTAGCTGATTTGCTGTGCTGTTATTTGATAATAAAAACACTGGGAGTGAGGAGGAAGCTGTTACATCCAGAAGCACATGGCTACTTGTAGAGGGGAGTACTTAAATCACTAGTTTCACTTCTCCCTGAAAGTAGTAGTTCACAGATACTGTGAACCTTCCCTGTCTCTCTGCATTATAACTCACCATTGAGAATGGTTTTTTAGTTTGAATGATTAATCAGTGTTGTGTATCTGCCCTGAAAAACGCCTTTGGAGGTTTCCTTTTAGTTAGGATAAAAAAATCACTGGAGCCTTTTTTTTTTTTCTTAAGGAAGGTATAAATGAATAGGAAGAGTTGAGTATCCTATGCTTGAGGACTCCTTTCTTCAGAACAAAGCTTCTGCTATGTTCTCTCCTATTTAAATAAGATTTCTGTGATTAGGATTTCAGTAAGGCCAAAACTGAGCCTGTCTTAACTTCCATGCCAGATGTGCAGTAATGAAATAGTTCGAAAGTATAACCCAAGATTGTAACAAAGCTATGTGAAAAGCTCTTCGTATTTGTTTTCATCCACTAGCATTATGTGGTAAAAATCTTGCAACATGTTTTTAAAATAATTTTTCCAATTCTTCTGTTTATGTGGTTTGGGAAGTATTGGATCAACCATTAAAATGGAATGCCTATTATGTAAATATTCTAGGGAGCTTTTTGGGGGGGGATAAAGAAAAAAGATATTAAGATAGTTGAAAAGTGAGATTTCATGCACTTTGAGACATAACATTGTTGCTGTTTGAAGGGAAATTTGTAGCAGCTCCCTACCCCCACCCCTTTTTCAGTTTTCATTAACAAGAGCAGTCTTGATCACTGAAAGACTTGAGATGCACAGGCCATGTTTAAGAATGAGTGTAATCTTTTCAAAATAAAAACTAGCTCAGTGAAGTGAAGCCTGTTTGAGTAATGCTGAGACGAGAGTACTTCTAATCCTGAGCTAGTAATTTGCCTCCCCTTGATTATTTGGAAGGGGAAAAAATTGATTTTTGGATAGAATCCTCTTTGACAGGATTTGGCTAGATGAAACTTATTCCCATAGCTGGAGAAGTAATGCATTTTAAGAACTTCACAATACTTTCTGGGTTCTTCTCTTTTCAGTGAAACTTCTGAGTTTGAAGCTCTTCGCGTTGTGAAGAGATGCTTCAGAACACAGACTGGCTCTTCCCAGTTGAGCTTGCAATCCAAGCAAACTGAAGCAATATGCTTCAAGGAGAAGTGTGAATTTTCACATATGTTTCAGTGAGCATTAATGGGAAGTCTTATTATGGCTAGTTAAAGCCCAAATTGCTAAGTGTTTCACTTTGAAACAAGTTATCAGATAATTTGCAGTTGGATGTACATGGCGTATTCCAAGTTTACTTCATATGAACAGTTAAACTTCTTCACTCACTTCCAGTTCTTAGGTCTAACCTGGGACTTGATTTTGCGTAGAAGGAGGAGAAATAAAAGAAAACAGTTTAGCACGTATGAATAGTTCTATCTATGTGTACTCTAATGGAAATAAGTGAAGGAGATCATATACTAATATATTCTATATACTAGATTCTATAGAAACTCTTTCTGTAAATAGCATATAGTGTGTGTGTGTAAATATAGTGCATGTGTGTGTATATGTGTGCTAATTATTGTTGGCTTTTTAAATTCCAGTTTAAGACAGTGTACAGGTGAATAAGTCATTCATATTTCAGACTAAAATAACTCGTATTTCAGACTAAAAATATACTGCTATTTTAACTTTTTTGGTAGAGAAGTGTGTATGTATTTGTGCTTTTGCAGATGTACACAGAATTTCTTCTCTTGCCTTTCCCTTGCAGATGTGACACTTACACTCATAGAAATCTGCGTAGCCTGTAACATTGGTCCCCACAGTCTGAAGAGGTTCTTTTAAAATCCTAATATATGCTTTTACCTTTGGATATAAAAATACCTATGGATAATTATTTGGGCTCTTTGTGCTGTGGCAAATTCAGCTTCTGGGTAAGATACTGTATAGAAATTGGTTCAGGTATTACCAAGGCAGCTGCTCTTGGCTAAATGGTACATGTACAAGAGGACATGTGTTTGTACTAGGTGTTTTCTTCTGAGCAGGAGTCTTTCTCCTAGCTTCAGTTGAACCCTCCCAGAAAAGAAGACTCTAGCCCTGCACTCTCCATCTCATGATGTATCTTTGAGACTGCAGCTCCATACATCTTGAGCTGGAAGCTGGCAACTCCTGCTGCAGATAGTAGCAGCAAGATACACCTGATTTGTGGTGGCTGCCTGTGTGCAAACATCTGCTGATCTAGGAGACGTGACAGGAAGGGCAGAGCTGGGGGATGCTGCTACTGCTGGCACAGGCAGATTGCATGTAGTGGGCATATTCTGATTTTGAGAGCTGTTGTTGCATAATCCTGCCTCTGCTGCTGTCATGGCTGTGTGCATGCAGATGTGTTTGATCAGAAGACAGGCTTTTTCCAGTCAAAATGGGTTGTGTAGCCTTCTTTGTCTTCCTCTTTAACATGTCCCATGTCTTGAGCAGTGCCAAGCAGAAAAGGCAGCCAAGAAAAAGGTTTCTCTCTGCAGGGCTGAATTTTTAAGGAAGAAGTGCAGAGAGGAGGAAAGATCCCTTTCCTTTTATATGAAAGGGATGGTGCTTCACATTCATCGGCAGTTATGATTCGTTAGGTAACAACCTGGCGGTATTCTTTACTGCATTTCGCTTTCCCAGTGTGATTAAGCTATGTGCACGTTCTGACTATCATCACCATTATATGAATAACTTTTAAGCTGTTGGTCCGTTTCAGCCAGATATGACATAGATAGAAGTCTTAAAAATAGCTCTGTTCTCCCAACTACTGTGAAAGTGGGCAGCAGAGGCAAGATGCAATGTGATATGAGCTTACACTTCAAGATGGGAGAGTCCCTGGTGGGGCATTGACCCATGAGGTGGCAGAAAGGTTTCAGGAAGAATTTTGATCATCTTAGGGTCCCTGAATGATCAGCCAGAAGACAAGTGTGTAGTAAACAGGTATCAGTCAATGTTTAGGGAACTGTTTATTTTCATATGGGATATAATGCTTTTTCTGTGATATGAGGAATGTGGCTGTAGAGCTGTGTTATTTTGTGTTGTGCTGCAAGTGCAGGGAATGGTAGGTCTGGTCCCAACTAGGGAGTAGGAGCATGCTAACTGGGGGTAGGGATGTCTTTATTTTGATGTGTAACAGAAGAAGCACTGCCCTTTCTAAAAGCTGCTGCACCATTGGAAACTCTTTTCTTGCTCCCATTTGTGGCATAATGTATTGGATCAAACATTTTCTTGAAAGGGATGCCTGACTAAAACTGTGTGCCAGCCTTCACCAGGTCCCATCAATGTACTGTAGCCATCGAACTTGGTATGCAAGTTGTAGTTCTAGAGCAACTGGTTGTCTTTTAATTGTCCTGCTATGAACTCTTAATACTGTCTGAGAAATCCAAAGAAATGTTACCTATGTGTTAGGATAAATACAGTAAGAGTGTACCTTTCTTACTCTCACACTTCTGTTGCATCATCTGTCTGCTTTTTAAAGCTAAAGAGCACTATGAACAGCTTGGGTAAGGTGCAGCCATGTGACTTGGCAGGAGCTGATGCTCTAATGAGGGGATTAGGTGCCTATTTCTGGTTGCCCACAGCCTGTGATGCTAAGCAGCTGTTGCTGGGCACATGAGAACTGCCAGTCAGTCCTCAAACCTCTCCTTCACCTATGTCACCTTTTTCTTTCTTCTTTATTCATTCCCTGCATATCACCTCCCCAATTTCTCTGTTCTTGGTATTTCAGCTTGGAACAGATTTCATAAATTGGACTATGTGTAATATCTGTGTAGTGTTTTATCTGGGTCAGTTAAATATGTACATATATAGAATTTTAGAGTCCTATTTTTTTTGAGTATCGCTTAGGGAAGTGTGGTTTGAAAACAGTGAGCTACAAAATGGATGAATAGTGCTGTCCCAGTGTCCATTTTTAAACTGGCTTGTCTGCTGCACTTCCCCTGTTCAAAGTGCATATAGTGAACTCTCTTTTCTTTAAAGAATGAGGAGGGGGTGACGGAAGAGGAGCTAGTACTGGGGTTCCCAAATTGTGGTGCCTGTAACATTTGCCATACAGAAGCAATCTCCAAAGTGTGTGTGTGTGGGGGGGGGGGGTGAAATCCAGCCTGCTATCTTGAAGTTAGGGAATGACAACTGCCTTCTGTGTGCAGCTTTCTATAGTGTCTGGAGCTGTTGCTGTGTAGTACACTTCTCTTTTTGTAAATATGGTGCCTGAGCAAACTGAATTTGACAAATTCTCATTTTAATAGGTTTTTGTCCTCATAATTTTGAGTGTTACCATTTTTCATTATGAAACCTGTTCTGTTTCTATTTCTGCATTTTGTCTTGAGCTTGATGTTTTGTCATCTACTCAGGGCTGCTTGTGTAAGTTCTGTATTGTACTTACATGATAAATCTTTCTTTCCAGATCATTCAACTTCAAGTGGTACATCCTCGTTTAAGCCCAGCCGATCACTGGTTTCTATTCCTACTGCCCATGTGATGCCGTCTAATGCCAGCTCTTCGCTTTCCAAACACAGGGAAGCTTTCAAATCTGAAGGCTCAAAATGGAGTACAAGCTTTGTACGGTCGGGAGGAGGCAGAAATCAGAGCATCCTGGACAGTTCTCTTGACATGAAAGATGCAAGACCTGTAAGGAAATGGTCCTCCTTGTCTAAACTCAGCTCACCAAATACCTGCAGCCAGGATGAAAGTAGTCATTCAGCGGACTCCAGGGCTAGTACAGACAAAGCTATGTCACCACAATTAAGGACAAATGGGCCAAGTTGTTTGCATGATAGCATGGAGTTGCTAAAAATTGAGGACAAAGAAATGGGGAAAAAACGATCTTCTCTGCTAGACTGCAAATACAAATTTGAATCATGCAGCAAAGATGACTTTGTTTCAGATTCCTCAAGTAGGAGACATGCCTTAGACTTGACCTACAGTGCCTTACCCGAAAGCAAATCTACAGCAACCAGCTGTGAAGCTTTTGGACCAAGATATGCAACTCTGGGACAGCAGGCTGTGAGTGGAGTTCCCATACAGCCAGCAGTGAGGACTCAGATGTGGCTTAAAGAACAGTTACGTGCAAATCCCATGGACTGCAGGAGCGCTGAGGAGTCATATGGTGTAGCTGCGTGGCATGTGCAGCAGCTTGATGACTTCAGACCGGGAGGTGAACAGCCTGCGCAGGTAAGGCTAAAGCTTGTTTTTTGCTGCCATCGTGTGGCATGATGCGTTATACCTGAGAAAAAGCATCAGGCAAGTTGTTAATACATATGTGGGAAGGGGAGCAGATCCTCTAAATCAAGGGCTGGTGTTTTTAAACTTTGATTTGGGATCCTGCCATTTGTTTCTCACTGTTATTTGAGTGCCAGCAAATATGAAACCCATTATGATACACAGATTTTCCTGAAAGGTGATTAAAGTTAGGCTAGGATGTTCTCTAAGCTGTATGTAGTAAAATCTAGCTGTATGAGTAAAATATATCCTCAGGCTGGAAAAAACACATATTAGCCATGGCTGATGGCTAAGATGTGTTCCTTCTTTCATTTTGTGTGGAAGGAAAGACTGACAAATTTAGAGGTTCTCAAAATCGAATTTTGCTCTTGATGTTGATGGGATTTTTTTTTTAATCAACATTATTTTAACTTAAATGAAGCCAGTTAATTTGACCAAACTAATATTAATCCTTAAGGATCTCTCTGAAAACCTGCCATGGTTTCAGTTAGCCACCTGTTAAATTATCCCTGTGACTACAGAAGCTGGATTCTTTTCCTGAGCTTGCTGGAGATTTGCGAAGTGCCTGGGGCTGAGCTGGGGCAGCCTACAGGCCCTGCGCCTCTGCAGTCCCATCTGAGCTGAAGTGTCAGGCGCTGGCTAACTCTGCGGTCAGTGGTGCTGCTGGGGGGGCTCCTGGCAGCTTGACGGCCGCTGGCATCGCGCAGGAAGAGCCATCGCCCACTGTGGGCATCCTGGTCCGCTCAGTCATTCGGCTCTTCCCGAATAGCTGGAGATGTGCAGCTGGACCTAAGAGCATTGCTAGATCTGTATTTAGGGTCCTAACTTAGAGAAAATGATCCTATCCTGTCAGGGTAAGCTCTCAATAATGAGGGAAGTGCTTGAAGCTGTTATAATACGTGTTTTCTGTAGGTTTTTCCTTCGCTCCCCCTGGCTTCCTGAGCTGTGGTGAGGTGGGACCATAGCAGTAATTCAGGGCACGAGGGGAAGTTCCTGGCTGCTCAACAAGCCCTCCGCGGTCTGGCGTAGAGTCGTAGCGCTGGGCCTTGGCGCGCCGCCTGGTAGGCTTCCTCGAGTGAGGAGACGCGGCCGTGAAACGGGACGCAGAGAAAGGGCGAGCTTGTGTGCGCCGCAGCTATGGGGTGCCGGGCTCTGCCGGGCTCCCGGCCGGCCCTGCCCGCCTGCCCCCGCCGCTGAGAGGCTGCCGGGAGAGAGGGCAGCAGAGGCGCAGCTGGCAGAGCGATGAGCTTAAAGACAGGAGACTGTTACTTCCTGTCTTAATGCTCTGCAGCTGTTACTTTTAGAGCCTCATGGTAACTGCGCTACGTGTGTGTTTGTGTGTGAATATTGTACGTGCTTCTGATAATTGCTATGCTGTTATTTCTGAAAAACTCAGAAAATTACAGTTCTAAGTGGAATAGCTACCTAAGAATATAGCCTAGCAGAGCATGAGAAAGTTTTGGAAAAAGTTAAGGATTAAAAAAAAAAAAAAAAAAACTCTTTAGGATTTTAGATTTTTCCTTCATGTCAGCAGAGATTATTTTTGTTCTTTTTGCTTTTAACAAGTGAGTATGTGCGCTGATAGATATGCAGTGGTTTTTAGAAGAATGAAGAAATTAGCGTTTATGATGATTCTGCTTTAAACCCACCATTGCCACAAACAGAAAACCAAACTAAAGTGCTTTTAACTAAGGTTCTAGAGCTGCATCCTCAGTCCTTGAGGCAGACGGGTAGAGGGAGGGACCGTAAAAGGCAGCTCTCGCTAGAGAGGTCAGGCTGCAACGATTTCCTGTGGTGATTTTTGAGGACTGGCAGTTCAGCAGCAGATAGTATTTGTAGACCATATTATGTCCTCGTAGACCACGATGGACCATTTATCCTTCATTCATAGCCAACAGCTGAAAAACTATGGATTAGAGTTTACTTTTAGAAAACCAGTCAAGATTTCAATTGAAGTTGACTGTGAAATAAAATGTGTTATAGCCCTTAGAAGCTGTTCCAAAGGTTAAATACTCTCAGAAAATCTCTGCTTCCTTTGTAGTCTGAATTTAGCCAAATTCAGCTTCTGCTGCTTGTTTTTGTTGTGTTTTGTGTTTTTAAAAAACGCTTGACTTGGAAATTGAAAACTGTTCAATTTAGCATTCAAATTCTAAACAACAGTATTTAAAGTAGAGCATTTACTGTGCATCATAAGGAAAGTCCACAGTGGTTGGTGGCTAGAAGGTTTGCAGCTATGCTGAAGTCCTCTTCTAGGACACGCACCGTTTTGAAACGGCAGGAACAGATGCTGTGGAGGTACCACAGGATGCTTGTGTGAAGAAGCTGTGTGATTTGTGCCTGGATGTGGTGTTAACATGCTTCTGAAATAAATCTCCAAGGAGAATCTAGCCTAAGATTATTGTTATAACATCATGGAATTGTAAATGAGATTTCTCTTTCCTAGTTAACGTGTACTGCTTAATGTATGCCTTTTGTAGGTAAGCATTTTCCTATGCATTTCCAAGAGACAGATCTTAACAGCTCTTTAGAGAAAATAACTTCATGCAGAATTTATGTTTCACTATACATTTAATTATTTTCCACGTATAGCTGATTTAAAAGTTTTTCAGCAAGCATCTTTATAGGTTTGGTTTTGTTTTTTTAGCCCTGAAATAAAGTATATGGTTGGACCTATGTTAAGGGAAAAAGAATAGCTATGACAGGAGTTCTTACTGATTGAACTGGGAACCACATAAATTTGGATAAGAAATCTGTATGTGTTCCTGTAAATGCATGTTTCTTAAACCTTGATGCTCTTACCTTAATGTAATATGGTAGATGGTGCATGCCGTTTCAGAAATAATGTTGAAAATGGAAGTGTGCCTTTAAAATTGTGGGAGTTAATACAATAAGAAACAAGATTTCAGAAGGCTGCATATTTATTTGTTAGCTCTGTACAGTGGTGTAGGCATTGGAGGATGAATCTCTGGATTTTTCTTCCAGTGTATGGGGTTTGATTTCTTCTGAATGTGTGTCAAAATATAGTAGCAAGAATAGATGGCAGTTGCTTAAGTGCATTGCCCTTTAAGTCTTACTGATTTTTCTCTTTATTTAGAATAACACTACCTTGTTTGCAGTATGTGTAGGAAAGCTACCAGAAATTTAATTTTAATCCAGTGAGAAATGTATAAATATTACAATAATTTGTATTTCAAAACAAAGAGTAAAATAAATTGTATCCATATATGCATATCTGAACATTTGTAAACAAATGTTGTAAAATATTAAAGAAAAAGTTATCCTTCAAATATTATTGCCACAGAAAACTTTTATTTTTCAACTAGTTTTGAGTTGACATTTTTCTTATGATCCTGGCTTATCAAAAACTAGAAAGGATCAATATCAACATTTTTCCTGTGTCACATTTTGAAACTATACTTTTCAGCAAAACCAAAATTTTTTAATGGGAAGAATTACCACCCTCAGTTAACCAAACGAAATCATATTCACTGTGGGCCTCAGGTAAGTTGCTTTTATAGTTCTGTCTTTTGCTATGAAATTGAAACAAGTCCTAGTTGTCACACTCCCAATGTAGTGAATATGTGGGTTCAGTCTGTGGTATGTGCTACCAGGTGATGGTAAACCGAATTTGGACTGTGCCTGATTGCAAAGAAGAGACTAGGCGTTTAACAAGAAACAGCTCTGGTATCCTGGTAACTTCAGCCAATTTTATGTGCCATCTCAGGAAAATCTATGTTCTGGTTTCAGCAGGGCGTTTCAATGCTTTTCTCTTTTAAATTCTGTACTTTTCATTGTTGGCTGGGGGAGAGTTGCTAGAGTTGTGTCTGGGGACGGTAGCTGCATGCCAGTGGCAGTCTGTTGTAGAGTTTCTTTGTATGGAATTTCGGATTTGGAAATAGGTATCAGGTGCGGTCTGTAGGCTCTTTCCCCTTTTAATAAAAGGGGAGGTGCAGTTACTTCCTCCACCACCCCAGCCTCCCAATGTGTTTAACTGTTTTAGCTATGGGATTATCGCTGCTCCCTTAGATAAGGAAACTTTCATCTGCATAGAAGAGTGCGTAGATAAGCTTTGTACAGTCCTGAGCGATATGTCATTGAGTAGCTGTTTCGTTGGGAAAACCGTGTGGTTGTATTTTGTTTTTTTGACCAGAGCAAGCTTTCTATCAGTTTCTGTGGGTTTTGGTGTGCGTTGTGCCATTCCTTATTTGTGTCAAGCACTAGCAGAAAATCCTTGAACATACGTATTGTAACAGTACAGTTACATATTATCTCTTGTATATACATGTACGAATTTTTTAAAAAAGCAGACTATTTCCAGATAACCAAAATAAGTGATAAAGTGCTTACAGTGAAGTAGCTGTGCAACTTTTTCTGCTTTTAAATGCAAACAGACAATAGGTACAGGAATTGATACAATTATACTACAATAAAAAAAGCTGTGAATCAGTAATTTGCAGGACCTATTTGAAAGGCTTACTGCACAGATTTCAGAGCAGATGAGAGCAAAACTTCCCTTTTAACTATCCATGCGGTCCCCTCTAATGTCTAAGATTTGGAGCAGATAACCTGTTACTGGAAGGACAAGTGAATATCCTACCGGACAGGATTCACTGGTTTCCCTAGGCATATGGTCTTTTTTCCTGTGGAAAGTCTTTTTGTCTCTTCCAACTCTTTCAACTTAACTGCACAGGCCACTCCTGTTGTTGCCTCTGCTCCCAAATTGCCCCAGGACGGAGTGGTGCTGTTTGGCCCCAAAATAATGTGCCTCACCTACTTCTCGGCACCATGTTTCTCCTGGCATATCTCAGATGCATGCAGCAGCTTGGCTACCTTCTGGCCAAATAATTCCAGTAGAAGCAGGCTGGTTCGGGGCACCGACCTTCCCAGGGACCATGGAAAAGTAGCCCGTCCCATAAAGGGTCGGAGAGGTGCTGGAGGAAGCTCGCGTCACGTGCTGCGGGGACCTGCTGTGGACGGGGTGAGCTGGATGGATGACTGAACCGTGGCATGTCACGTACAGCTTGAGGGTGCCCCAGCTGCGCACTTGGCCTGCGTGTAAGTGGTAAATCCAGCTTGTCGAGGATGTTGCCTGCTGCCCACTCTTGTGCAGATGAGCCCACTGCTCACGTGGCTGTGGTAAAGGCTTCTGAGGAGGACGGCAGCCCTTGTTAACAGCTGTTTTCTTTCCTTATCTTTATTTTCTTTGACAGCTTCTTCTTTTGTTCCTGCTGCCTGATGCTAATAGCTTCTGGTGTTTAAGGTGTTGCTGTGGACCATATGTGTCAAAAAAAGGTGCAACTAATAATTACACTTTTGTATTTGAACTTAACCTGTCTTCATCTCGGCTGCTGCTGCAGATACGCTTTTCGAGCCTGCAGCATCTGTGCTTTTGCTTTCTCCAAGTAATTTGATACTTGCTGTCAGCCAAATGTAGGTGTTTTGTTCTTCCTGTCACACTTTTGTCCTTTCCTGAGAAGGATGCTTTAGGGGGAAATCAGATTCTAAAAATGAGATTACTGCTATCCCCATTGCAGAAATTATGTTCCTTGAAGGCTACAGATCTTTGTAGCTCGTAAGTATGAAGCAGCTGTAGCAGTGAGAAAACTACAGTAACTTCTTACGCATATCTGGATTTCTTCTTGTATTCAGGAAGGCACTATATGCTTCCTTTAATCAGTGGCAAGTCCATAATTATGTGTAGCTTTTAGGATGGCTTTCTGATAAAATACATATTTGAGCACTTTCTCCAGCTGTCAGATACTTAAGTCTATGCAGCCTTCCCATATTTATGCTTAGATAGTTTGAAGTGTTTAAGTTACCATTGCAAAGAAACCCCTCAAAACAGGATTTGAGAGGAAAACCAAATGTCGCAGAGGTTCACATCAGCTTCACCAGGATAAAGGCGAGCACCAGAACCATGACAATGAGCAGAAAATTGAGTAGCAAGTTGAGACCTCTGTTGTTAGCGAGATCCATAGTGTGCAGCAGTCTGCCCTCTTGTGCCTGCGACTGCGTCTGGATTGCAGCTGGGGATTGCCCGTTCAATAGTAAGCAATTTGGAAATGCATTAATTTCATTCTGTGTCCCTGGCTGTTTGCCTGTTTCAGTTTCAGCCACCTAAAAAAGAAAAACTCTTTACAATAACTACATCCTTTTTTTTCTCTCCAAGAAAAGTAATCTGACTGCCCTGTAACTTCCCCCCCCCCCAAGTAAATACCTCTTCTTTAAGAGAAAAAGGGAGGGGAGAGGTTGAAGTTAATGATAGTTTCTAACTACTTCAGTACTGCGTTCTTTAAGATCTGATTAATGGGAAGGACTTGAGTTGTACAGATTGGTCTATATGTGATTTTTACTCATTTTTAAAATATGTATGGTGCTCTTCAGATCCATCTGAGTTCTAGTAGTAGGATTTTTGTCAAAATTTATTTTCAACCACAGATTGTATATAGATTTTTTTTTTTTAAGTAAATTCTCTAAGAGCAAAAGAAGAAAACGTTCTCTTCTGGGCCAAATGTACCTCAAGTAGGAGTGTTCCCTGCCCTTCTAGGGTTTAGCATTGGGTGGCACGATAGGTAATGTTTTGCCAACATTATGCCGTGTAGGATTCATTGCAGCTTTGCATATGCCTTATTAAGAATCCAGAGCAAATTGGCAGAGGATGCAATTTTAGTGCTTTTAATAGCACATATGCAATAGCTTATTTAAATTTAATATTCATTACTTAGCAATTGTGGCTTATATTTGTTTTTATATATGGAAACAAAACTACTCAGCCCAAACACTGAAATAGCCAAAATTTCCTTTTAATAACCAGTTGAAATTTTTAAGGAAGATCACAAGAGGGCAGTGTTTCATAGTTCTGTATTTTATAGGAGAATAGAACTTCTGGCATTGTCTGCTTTTTCTTTTTTTCCTTCTTTAACAAATCAGTCTAAATTGGTTGTTAGATACTAGAATAAATTTAGCTCTTTTTTTTTTTTTTTAAAATAAGTTTTTTAAACAGAGTACCAGTTTTTAAAAGAATCTTTGTAAATAGGTTGTTCTATTTTTTTAGCTCTCTTCATGAGCAAAATATGTTCACTTGTCTCCTTCCATAAACAATATACAAATTTTTTTATTTTTTTTAAGATCTATATGAAAGCTAGAAGGACTATATTTAGTGATAGATAAAGGATACCTATATATTGTAGAGGACTTTACGAATATTTCCTGGTTGTATTCTGACATACTGAGTGTATGAATACTGGAGTCTGGCTTGTGATCTATAGTGTATCTGACACACAGGAATAAGGGTTTAAGACATACTCTCTAAATGAATATAGTTACTATTCTCTCAAGTTTTGGCTGATTGGCTATAGATAAAGTACATCTAGGCATGAGGGTACATGTCAGACATAATTGTAATTTTTTATTTTTTGCATCTATTTATAGCAAAAATTACATAGAAGTTCTTTGTACCTGGAAGGCTACACAGACTATTTTCTGCGTGTTTTCTGAAAAATGTTCTTTAAGCCTATTTTACTCATGTCTTTCCACTAAATAATTCAGTTCTGCTTGTAAGGGTAGTCATTGCAAACCTGATACAGAAAAGCTAATATAAAAAGGCAAGTACCTACTGCTCTTTTGATTGCCTTACTGACTACTCTTAGAATCAAATTTTTCATTCTGAAATGGATGACTTTTTTTGTGCGTTGAAAAATGGGTGGATTTATCTGCAGAAGGTCTGGATGAGAAGATACATTTCTTCAAACAGCCCTCCCCCGGAACAACAACAAAGACATTTTTATTCCTTATTCAGTTCTTGTGTGGCTGTCACCTATACTAGAGTCAGGAATTAAGAATTAAATTATGAATTTTACTTTATGGGAAGAGCAACACAAGACTGTTGCTTTTTTGTTTTCGTTATGCATTATCTGGGTGTAAGATAAAAGAGCAAAAATACGTAGCACGGAGAGGAATGAAACAGAAATGAAAACTTAATCCAAGCCACCTGTTATGTTTGGAATTTTTATTATGCCTCATAAAAGTAGGGAGCATTTTGCTGAAACTTTCATAAAACTTCTTCTGGTTGTTTATATGCAGTAGCTAAGTGTAAGTAAAGTATACATAAATGATTTGGACTTAGCAAAGTATGCAAACTTACTGTTCAAAACCAAAACAGAATAAACAGCTGTAAAGAATCAGAAAACCTCATGATTACTAGTTCTTTCACATAACTTTAATTTATATGTATGTACTACAATTGATACTTCTAAACTGAGCTGTATTTGTTAAAATAATTGTTTTAAGAGACATTAATGCATTAAATAAGATATTCAAAATAATACAGTACCTGCTAGTTTTAAAGCTCTCATAAGTATACAAAGAAGAGTACTATGTACAAAAAGGCTTTTTAAAATCTGTATTTCAGTTGATATTTTGTAGCATGGAGTGTACCTGCAGTTTTATATCAGCAGGACTCTAAATATGACCTTACAGTACATGCAGTTGATCTGCATTGTTGCAAAATAACAGTAGGGCTTCCAGTTTGTTTATATCTTGGTTTTGTTTGCTTCTTACTTACTATTTTTAAATAAATAATTACTTTTCGATTTTTTCAAAGAAAGTTGCTTATTTTAGACGTGCTTTGCTGTGACCTGTCTATATAATTGTTTCTTGTAAAGCGTATAATCCCAACATATTCTCAGAATGCATGTATTGATGATTTACTCTTAACGTTTTTCCTCTTCAGAAAACTTTCAATACTGTAAAAATGTTGTGTATTTTTGGTGGAAGTTTTTTTTTTTTTTTTTTTTGAAATTGCTCCAGAGCAAACTAAAACTGGAAACCCTATCCATACATAAAAATACGGATTTGTAAAAGGAGAAGAAAGTAACTTACATTTTCCTACTTCTTCTTTCCACCTAAGTAGTTTTCTGACATTGTTTGGGGGTTTCCCTCCCATTTTTATTATTAAAAAGAAAACTTAATAGGGAAAATATGCTTACTAAAGTCTCCTGCATTTGAGAAAGCAGTTAGAACGCATGAAATGGAAGCTGAAATTTGTAATGACAGTTCTAATTAGCAGTATTCACATAAATACTCATACCCTCATCATTTCACAATAATGTATATGTATGTGTGTATGTGTATATATGCATATAAAAATAAATTTAGTATAGGGTCACTAAATAGACCAAGAGGAGAATAGTTTTTTATGTATAAAGGAATAACAGATGATTCTTTTCCTTGGCAGGAATTGTAGCTGTTTTGCTTAGAATAAGGATTTGTTGATAACTATATTTTTTCACGCAAAAGGGTGAAAGCAGGCATGCAAAAAATTTCTGTAGTAAAGATAGGAGTATGATGATGACAGGATGATGTCAAGTGTCTAGTGTGATCTTCAGTGGTGAATTCAAGATTCAAATATGTTTTATGTTTTGAAGTGCTGTATGTTAGGTCTTATAAGGCAGAATTCAAGATAAACTTGTTTTGACTTCCTGTATTTATCACTAGGGTTGGTTGCATAGGGTGGTATAGAAAGATGCCATTAAAAATAGGTATCCATTTGACCTCTGCATGTTGATTTTTTGAGCTTTCTTTAAGTTTGAAAATGTTACAGTTCTGAGCTCTGGAAGTCTAGTGTTTCAGTCTTGTTACTGAAAACTGCAGGAGTAGAAAGCTTATATATACTCTGATTTACAGACTGGAATAAATTTTTTCTGCAGTGCTTTCCCTCCTGTACATAATGATACGGACTATTTATTTTAGCAAAATGCTTGTCTGTTCTTTAACAGGCATCTGCAGTTGAGGGTAGTGGTGTTACTTGTATGAGGTAACTTTCCTCAAAATAGCAACTCAAGCCTTTTTCTTAACCGTATCAAATACAAGTCACCTTGAGTGGCATTGACAAGTAACAAATTTTCTGTAGTTTAAAACTATGGAAATTTTGCATAAATTATAGCAGACCATGCTAAAGTTGCCTAAAGCCACATATTGAGAACTTGGAGCACTTCTTGGGTTTTCAGTTCTGCCAACTGTTATACTAGTTAAGTGATCATAGCAAATGAAAACTTGGAAACCCATTTAGTAGTTCCATTATTTTTTTTTTCTACAAATACATTGTGAAAGATCTTTCCAGGCATCATTTTGTTCTGTTAGGCTGTATCTAGTGAAAGTGGAACTATGGAAAATTATGTAGTTGAAGCTGTCTTTTTTTTTTGTTTGTTTTGTTTTTTTGTTCAGAAGCCTTAAAGAGGGAGAAGAGAAGTTATGTCATACTCTATTTCTAGGTGAGAAGACTTTTTTTCTTAGATTCTTTTAAAAATACTGAAATATTTTGAGTAACTTCAGTTCATGGTGCAAAGATGCAGTGTCTTGAAGTAAGCAGAATGGAAAATTTCTGTAATGTATTCAAATCTGTGTGTGTAGATGTTTTTCTTTTTCTTTTTTTTCAGGTGGACGTGGGCCTAATTTAAAACATGTCTTATAGTTTAGAAAATTTTTAGAGAAACTTAAAATCACTTAAGCCCAAAAGAGTGAAGTTGCTGTTTGTGTGTACAGTTGATCTGGCTAAAACGTGAGGGAGCTTGCCAGCCTGGTGGAAAAGGCAGTACTTTACAACATTCAGAAAAGGTATCTCTTGACCAAGACAGGTCATGCACAGCTTTGTAACCATAGGCACTCAACACTGATCTGCACAAAAGTGGGTTTTTAATATATATAGTGGGTAGTAAGAGAATGGTGTGGTGGTTGGCATATGACTTTAGTCCGAGCGCTAGCTCCTCTCGCAAGAGGATCCTTGCATTGGGAGTTTCTGGTGCCGGTCTCTTCCCTTGGGGGTGACTTTGCTAGCGGACAGTGCAGAGAAGTGCTGCAGCTTCAGAGGAGCATCACAATGATGCAGATCAGCAAGAGGCAAATTAAAATCAGGCAGAAATTCACAAAGAGCTCCTGGAGCCTTTGGCGTGCTTGTGGGTTGACCTCAATAGTTGAGGCTCTCCTCAGAGCAGAGCGGGTTATATATTGGACCTTCTCCATGGCAGCAAGAAAGCAGAGGGCACAAGTCAGAGGTTTTAGAAGTGCAGGAAAGAAGAGAAGTTGTCAGGAACAGTGCAAAGTGCCTAGTATCTTCTCTTTTTGTTTTAGACAATCTTTGTGGAGCTGGGAAAGCAGGAAAGTGAAGAGTTAGAGACACAGAAGTAAAGTGCTTTGATCAGTGCAAATGGAGATTGTTTTCTAAAAAGCCTGAAATAACTTATCTTTACAGTATTTTTAATCTAAAATGGGATTTCCAAAATTTTATTTTTCAAGATTAGATTTATGTTTACCCTGAAGGTTACTGAGCACCTACATCTTAGCAGTGATGGCCCGTTGTAAACTGGAAATTATGGACTTACCCAGGTTGTTGCTTTATCTCCTAATCTTTCTCTTTCGGCATCTTCGGAAGGGCCCTTCTGTGTTGCTTGTGTGTAGAGTGTTTTTGTGGTTGGTTGGTTGGGGTGTTTTTCCCCCCCCCCCCCTTTTCTCTTACTATTAGTTCAACTATGCCAGGAAACACGATGAAGTAGCTAGAGACCACAGACCTTTCAGCCAGGAGATACGAGTATTACTACTAGCTGTTTCTGATCTGGGCAGATAATCTGACTTCTCAGTACCTCGTTTTGGAAGAGGAGGAATACATTCCCATTCTAAGTAAGAATACTTTACAGTATGTAAGCAAAAGCTATGTGTCATTGATAAAAAGACTGTTAGTAATATTTTTCTTATTGGATGAATCAAGATGAGATCTGTTTTCCTTTATATGTAGGAACATACATAGTTTAGGCTCAAAGGCAGAGGGCTGTTATGAAGAACAAAGTAAAGCATGTATAACTTCTGTCTTTTGAGTACTATTTAAGCAGCTAAAGTGCTTGCCAAATATATTCTGTTTAGTTCCTCTCTGGTTTGTGCCTGTCCCAAGTGCAGTAAAAGCAAGACAGATGTACAAGACTTCTCAGATGACTTAAAGGACATTCATTTTCCTAGCCAGAAAGGGGCTGAGATGCATTTGACTGTTTATCCCCTTCTAGACAAGTCACAGTAAATAAGCCACTAATGGATTTATGAAAGTACGGGTAAGTTTGTGCAACTAGCTTGTGTGACTGACAGTGTGCAGAGAACAGCAATTCCTGAGAATGGCTTCCGCACAACTCACTATGTCACTTAAAAAAAATTTTTTAAATGCAGGACTTTGCAGCCTGTGGTCTTTGAGCTGTGTGGGACCTGCTAGAGCAATGTATCTGGCTTCTTCCTAGTGGCTCTGTTTCTCAGGATCCTCAGATAAATTGGAACAGGGTGAGATTTTACCTGCTCATAGCACTGTAAGTCTATTTCTGTGTACTGCGTTAGATCTACTGCACACATGCAGAACACCTATGCTGCTACTGCACTGAATAGGTTTCACTTGTATGACTCAAGGAGCAGCAACCTAGGGCTTTAAAGTGCTTCCATGAAAGGCGATATTAAGTTGTAGGGCATCACATATACAAAGCCACCACAGATGAAAGGAGAGGGTAAGACTTTTTTTTTTTGGGGGGGGGGATACCCATCCCATCCCATCCCATAATTCCTCTTCCCTGTGGAATGAGTGAAGGATATTGCTAGGGGAGCACACAATAGATCAGAATACGCCTTCGAGACATCAGCATGACGTTACCTCTTGAGCATACATTGCCAGAAGGACAGTATAAAAGAGTTTTTAAAAGGCAGGATAGTGTATGTTAGAAAGTATACCTTTAAGGATAGCAGAGGGTGGAGAGAAGATATGAAGAAAGATCAAAATGGAGTAACTCATGTTCTTGATTTAAAAGAAAAATCTGGGTTTGGGAATTTCAAAAATTCCTATATGTTGCTTTACCTACCAGGTCCATGGGAGAAGTTTTATTGTAAGCAAAGGAAGCAAATTATACATCTGCAGTTCTGCCAGTTTTTCTGTACAAGATGTGTGGTTTCAACTAATAAACACATACCTTGCTTGTTAATCCTCCATGACGCTGTCACCCACCTAAGTGTGCATAAAGAGAAACAGATTCAGTAACACAGCTGCATGAGGATAGCTCACAAGGTCAAAACAGACAGCCTGAAAAGTAATTATGCTAAAATTCTGGCTTATTACTGCCACCAATAGTAAGGATCTTCTGCTTTTCAGCCCACTGACTGTGGTTTCACTCAACTACAAGAAATACTATGTGTGTATGTACCACTTCTTGAGAGAAAAGTGCAGCAAAAGGACAGCTTGTATTTGACATTTTCTAAGTCAAACTGCATTGGACTCACATGTGATGGGCTGAGTATTGCACAAGGAGAACTGTTGGCTGCATTGCTGTATGGTTGTGTTTTCAGTCCAGGGCTGGTAATGGATGTGGAAGGGCTTGCGCAGCACTGCGGGAAGTGGCCGTGGCCCCCGGTGTCCCTGTGTAGGGGATTCCTCACAGCCAGTGCCTTAGGATGAGTCACGGATCACAATTATTACTTCCTTCACTGACAGATGACTGTTTCTCTGATTTGTGTGGGGTTATTTTTATCTTTGTTTCTGGGTGTCCTTCATAATGAGAGGAGGTATGTGACCAAAGCTGAAAACTGTGGGCCACACTCATTCCTGGTGTAACTGCATTGACTCCACTGAAGTCACGCAGGATAAATTTGGCTCTGTTGGAAATGCCACAGCAATTTTAGAACCGGCCTGTTTCCTGTCATACGTTTACTAAATTCAGCAGTGATATCAGTGGAATAGAAGAGGTTTGACATACTTGATTTGTTGCTGTCCCATACAATCAAGTTAAGCTGTAGCCTTGAAAAGGCATTGCTAAAAATTAATATTGTGTAATAGTGTATTTCATACCTTTTTTTTTTTTTTTTTTTTTACAGTGAGATGACCAGATGACCCCCCCCCCAAAATGGTCTCTGTCTGAAAATTAATCTGTGTCCATAAACGTAATGATGCAAAAAGTACTCTGGAGTTAGGTGATCTTGGGTCTAGTATCTGTTCGGAACTGATATCTCAAACTACCTGGCATAGAATGACCTTTCAGGAAAGCTGTCTCTGTTCTTGTTATGTGAGCAGTGTGATACTCCAGTTAGGAAGAGGCATTCTCTGCACATTTGGAAAAGAAAAGTTCATATTTGGATATGTAGTGCCAAAGCCAAGAAGAACCGTGTGCATAGGACCAAATGCTTTGAGTGAAGTTTGAGTTGAATTTGGCTCCTTTTCCACAAGTACCTGTGGAATATGTAGATCCTGGGGGAGGAGACAGTGTAAAGGTTTTAAAGTTCTGCCTGTGTGCTGAGACCTGGAGCTGATATGTAGGCACGCTTGTTGCCTTCTTCCCCGAGAGGGCAAGAACGCTTTGTCCTATGTTAATGCATGTATCTTATTCCAAGTAGCACTGCATTGTTTTGAACCCTGCTGTAAAACACCTCTTTGCTGGCATTGTGGAGTCACTTCAGTTGAAGCCTCTGAGTCTGTGAAACTTCTCCTTTCTCGTTTTAAATTTAAATTTTTAAAATTTATTACTGATTTTAGAATAAAATAATCTGGAGGTGACTTGAGAGGTTTTACCTCCATGGCTGGATGGTTTTGTATCTACCTACACCAGTGGTGCAGCGTTCTAGTTCTTATCCAGTGAAACTCTTTGAAAGAGTAAGGAGTAGTCTGTGCCAGTGAAGAAGGACATTAGCCAATATAACAGCTTGACTGCAGAGAACAGAGAGGTGATTGCTTTCTTTTTACCAGAAAAAAAAGGAAAGGGGAAAGTAAGAGCTGGAGGTCAAAGGTAGGCTGGGATCAGCAAAGGCAAGAATGCAGAGAGCGGTGTGGGGAGGGCAAGTGGAGGGGGGAGTGCAGAAAGGGAGGAAGAAACAGAGGAAGAGAAGGGAGAGTGAGGAAAAAGACCAAGGAATTGTGCAGAAAGAAAAGTGCTACTGGAGTACATTAAGAGCTAGAGACTTCCTTGAGATACGTGATATCTTGAAGCACAGGCAGAAAACATCCCTTTAGAGTAGGGAGAAAACACCTACTCAACCCATAGATTTGTAGGAAATGCTCATGGAAGAAGTAAACTCAGGTTTTATCCTTTTTTTTTTTTTTCCCCTTTGTTTTAAAGTCAATCTAGTACTGAAGTGTCAGTATGTTTCATGGTTTGGGAGGTAAATGGTAACAGGGCAATATTTGGTTATAGGGTAAATAAAGCTCATACTTTAAAATCAACAGTTTAGATTCAGATTCCCTCTCCCCTTCCCTACAGCTGCTACAGAACTGTGCAGTGGGGTTTTGGGCAGGTGCCTCAGCTTATGTATTCATGACCCTGCTTGAGCAGGGGTATTGAACTAGATGATCTGCAGAGGTCTCTTCCAACCTTACCCATTCTGTGATCTGTTCTCCCAATAAAAACAAGATGGTTAATACCATATACCCTTTTCCAGCAGTTGTTCTGCCTTTTTAGATCACAGCTGTTATCTACTGCATGCATGGAGTACCTAACACCTTGTAGTTTCAAGCCAGGTGGTAGGTTCGGGTGCTTCATATGACATTATTTATTGATGCGAAATGGGCAAGTGCTGTTTGAACTGAAATAAAAATTGAAGTGCATCTAACATATCTAAAAGGTGCAAGAGGAAGGAGATGCTGCATTTTTTGTTTTGGAGTTTTTTTTTAATCTTTTTTTAAACTTTTAGCAGTTTGGGGACAAAGAAGTGGCATTGATTCAAAGAAGAAAATAGTGGATAAACTTGACTTCTGAAAAGTAACTTGATGCCAGAGAAGTCCCCCTGCAGCCATGTACCAATCTCTGAAAAGCAAAAACTTTTGCAGTTGTGAAGTATCTCCTAGCTCAGGGAACATACCCCACCACAAGAAAGTAATGGAGGGGGGAGGGATCCCTTCTTTCCAGCAGGGATATTTTTCTCTTGCCAAATCAAAATATTCTTAAAACAATTTAAAAAGGTGCTCTTGTTCCTGTGTAGGTGTATCATACATTTTAGTTTGGTCTGAAAGATTCAGTGAAAATCTGTGTAACATCTGATTATGAACCAATCTTTGAGTTTCATATTGTGCTGTAAAGATTCTATGTTCCTAACCTTTCTGTAGAATGAGAAATAAATGCAGTTTCTTTAAAGGAAAAGTGATGTATGTAGAAACTCTCTAAATACTAATAATCCAGTAGTCTTGACAACTGAATAGGAAAGAAGTAGAAAATTATTTGCTGTAAATTAAATGAAGTATTTCACATCCAATTCATAAGCACATACTATATTGTGGATGACAAATGTTATATCACCACTGTTGCTATTATTGCTCAGTTTTGGATGTCTGCAAAATGGGATGTTATGAGTGTGAAGTTTTTGGGTTGTACTTAACTGCTGAGCTGTGTTGTCATCTACTTTAAATAACTAACTCTGTTACAGTGATAGGACTTATATGAACAGTGAATAGGAATTTAACCTGCTGGAATTATACATGTATGCTGATAAAGTGCTGCTTATTGCACTTCAGTTCCTGTGCATGTGTTTGGTCTTTGTGTATATAAACTATGTATTAAAAAAGTATATATGCAGTGTATGTGGTATGACAGATTTTCAACCTGATGGAATGAATCAGACTCTTCACTTAAACACATTTAATGTAACTTTAGCTTGAGCAAATCACACTCTGTGAAAACTTCCCTCTTGTTTCCGGTAGGCGTTGGTTTGAAGGCACTGAGAAGTTTGAAGTACTTCTGCCTGCTGGAGGCAGCTCCTAGGGAGCTTCATAAGAAGTCATTTGGCTTATGAAAGCAGAGACATCCAGACAGTTGCAGTAGTTATCTGGTCAGAGCTGGCACAAGGATGCTGAGCACAAAACCAAATACCTGGGTACGTTTTTGCCAGATGCCTTCACCAGTCAGTAATAGGAGCTAGGTGTCTGTTCAGTAATGGGAAGTATATGCCTCAAAAATAAAATAAAGTCTGTCTCTTCTAATACCAGGACCTTAACTATATGTAAATCATAAAGCGTATGTCATTAGGAAGTTGAGGCAGAATAGTTTTAAGGAGAACAAGAATAAATGGTTTGTTTTGTGAGCTTGTGATTCAAACCATGTTTCTTTCCTTAACCTGCGAAGAAATTCATTAGATTCTATATCTATATATGCAAGAACTATATTCCGTTTAAAAATATTTGTATGTATAAATAATAAAATAGCCTTTATATGACATACGTTGCTATTTGAGCTGTTTTTCTACTGTCTGCACTCATCTTAAAGCTGAGGTAGTATTTTACGGTACAGTGTTTAGCCACTTCCCATAGTTGGGACTGGATGGGTTACTTTCTCCATTGAAGTTCAGTTCATGATGTTACAAATCCTGGGTACTTTTAAAATCTGTTACTAGAAGTGTCGTAGGACGAATGTGGCAGTTACAATGACCAGCAGGAGAAAAGAAGCCTTTAAAGGATTTCATAGGAAAAATAGTGTATGAATTCCAGAGTTCTAAGTGAAACTTGAGTAACACGGCATATTTGAAGTTTTACTGCTGCTGTAAACAATGTAGTGTTTTTTTGTTTTTTTTTTAATCAAGGGTACTTTTCTTGTCATACAGCAAACTGAAAGTTTTGCTTTCTCGATGTGTTACATAAGCAAAGAGCTTTTCTGAGTTAAATGGAAAAAGCTTTCACTTTGGGCTGTTGAGAGACAACTTTGGGGAAACAAGAGCATCTCTGCAAAACTCCAAGTGAGTTATTCTCATTGAGTTTTGTATAAAAAAAAAAAAAATCAGATGCATCTAGAAGGAGGGACAAAGGTTTGAGGGGAAAATTGATGGTCTCACCTTCTGGTGAGAGCAGAAGTATCCTACCAGATTATTAAAAATTTAGCTGTTTTTATTGTCTAATAAATGTCTCCTAAAGCATAATATTCTTTGACTTGGGGCTGTAATGTCTAAAATTCTGTTTTTTTTTTTTTTTTTTTTTCAACTACTGTTTGTAACAGGTTGCTAATTTGTATAGAGCAGTTTATTTGGAAAACTACAGCTACAGTTCATTGTAATAAGAATTAAAAAAAAAAATAGAGAAATGAGAGCTTCCTTACCTCTGCTGGTGATTCCTTGTGAGCTGTGCGATAGCCTGCCCTGGGCTGTGGGAACTCTGCAGTTCCAGCGTGTGACCGAGTTATGGGAACAATTGAAGTCGGCTGGAGGGAAAAAATAACAAAAGTTTCAGAGGCAGGGCTCCCGGCGTCACTCGGCGGCTCCGGAGCTGCGATTGGCCCCACTTCTGCCTCTCACGCAGGCAGTCGCTCCTCTCGGCTCGTTCATAGCAGCAACGTGTTAAGCATCGACAGCATTTTGCCTTTTGTAAAGGGAACTGCCTACCAGGGAGAATACCTGCATATAGCCACCGGATGGGGGTGGGGGGGGAAATCACAAAGTGGTATGGTTCAGTGGATTAGTGAAAGGAGCTGGCTGCCTATACACTAAGGGTGTGTGGTGTGTTTCTTTTTTTTTTTTTTTTCTTCTTTAATTGGAAGTCCTTTAGGGAGTCGTTGCGGATATGCTGCCGTGTTAAAACAATGACAAAGTTTTGTCATAATAAAAATTGAAAACTGGTATGGGTGATCAATTTTAAAGTGGGTTTTTACTTGGGAAGATGTTCTTTCGTACAAGGGGGTTCTTAACCACACTTCAGATTCGGTATCGCTGTCGCACGGCCAGCGTTGGATTTACAGTGGGTGCTGTGCCTTCTCCAGCGTCCCGTTCCCTCTGACCGCGAAGTTGTTCTGTCCTTCAGGACCCTTCCAGCTAATACAGGAGGTGAGGGAGGTTTTTCCCGTGTAAAAGGTGGCGGTTTTATTCACCCCACCTCAGGCACATCATCTTTTTGTGACTGGAAACTATCCAAGGGTAGGTTTTCTGTTTTTTTTTTCTTGAGGGCCTGCTCTGTTTCTTTGGGTAGCAGTAGCTGTGTGCGTGTGCGTTGGGGGGGGCGCTTCACAGGTTAGCCGGCGCTGAGAAACGCTCGTGGTGGCCGCAGCGTGCCGATAGCGCGCACCTAAGATGGCTTGAGCTTTCGGTCACCCGGCCTGCCTGTCAGGAGGTCTCGTGCGTCCACGAAGAGGAGGATTTGCTGGGCGTGAGAGGACCGAAGCGTTGAGCATGTGAGCATCCAGCGTCTGGCTGGGCCTGTGGATGCTCCTGGCAGCACGTGGGTTTTCCTGTCCTGGAAATCACAGGCAAAACTACCGCAGCTCAGCCAGACACGAAACGCTGACAGATCCAGTTTTGATAATTGCCTAGTATGGGTTAGTACTTGGCTTTGAGCAAGGAACTAAAGACTGCATGTGGGTTTTGGGTTTTTTATTTTTTTTCTTTTCTTTGCTATAAGCCATACTGTGGTAGACACTAAACTACAGTTGAAAAGTACCTGAGATGTAGTGCTGCCATGTTGCCTCAAAACAAACTTTTTTTTTTTTTTTTTTTTTTCTTTCCATTCCAGTAGGGTCGAGCCACAGTTGAAGGTAGAAAACTCAGTTCTAATATAATAAATCTGGTTGTTTTCTATTAATATCAAAGCCAGGAAGTTTAGGCTTACATGTTCCAGTTGAAAGGTAATTGACTACCTCCACAGTGAGGAGTGGTGGTTCTTTACTGGTGCAAAGGGCTTTATAACTTCATAATTTACTTAAAATGGAATCTTTAACATTACAAATCTGACAGTCAGGCAAACAATCCCCTTTGTATGAGAGAAGCCTGGTGTTTTTATAGCAGGCTGCCATCCAGCAGAAGTACTGTAATCGTTGTTATTCTCTTTTTATAAGATGCAATACGAAGTCCCTGGTGAAAGTATTTAAATCCACTTCTGTAGTTTCTATTGGTTAAAGTCCGACACCCACCACTGTGATTGCTGTAATGTCAGTTCCCCCTTTTACCAAAAGTCATAGCAAAATGATGATGATATTGAGTTACTCTTTTCAAAATCCTCACCTTTTTAATAGTGAATTGAACTTAATCATCATTCTACAGCTTTTTAAAATGAGATGCCTTAAAGTGCTTATTTTGATGATGAGATGTTGACAAATACGTAACCACAGTCATAGTTTGGTGTTTTTTTTTTTTTTTTTTTTAAGTGATACTTAAATGTGCAAGGTAATGCATTAATAAGAAATAGTGGTAAATCATCCAAAATAATAAATGAATTCTGTATATTTCTAACTTAAATGAGAACTTTTAGATCAAGTAAGACTGAAAATATGTTCTTTAACTGAACAAAATGCTCAAACTACAAGAATGTTGTAGCTTTTTGTGTTGACTTTTGTTTCTCTGACAACAGGCTTGTTTGGGCACTCTTTGTAGAACACTTCTAATTCAGTTTAATATCGCTCTCTAGTGTAACTTAGGGAGGGAGGATTTTTATGAGGTCCTGAGGCACTTGCCAAAGTGCTGCTCTCTGGGCCTGTCAATGTGAAAAGTACAAAAAGTAAATATGAGCACGCTGTGGTGTTCTGATTGACACTCCAGGGTCCCGACACCCATGGACATCAGAAAGGAAAAGCTGTAAGAAAGGAATCCGTGTTGGAGGTTTTGGTCTGCTTTATTTTGTTCTGGGGAACACAAATGTGCAGCTGTTGCTTGCTTGACCTTAAATGGAGATGATCTGGGCTTTCTCCAATGGGATTAGAAATCTGCCACCAGAGCATGTTTCTTCTCATTTATTTAGAGATCCGGTCGATGTTTGGGATGATGTCCAAGAAGAGACGTGTTATGCTTCAGCATACCGGGTCCTTTATTTAAATAATAATAATACTTTTGTTCACATTGGAAACAACTTCCTCGACTATTTTTGCCTTTCATGTGCTAGTTTTTAAAATTGCAGCTGTAGTCATTGGCCACCTATATAGTCTCTGTAAAGATTTGAAGATGTCAGTAGAGTCATGGATTATTAATGGACCAGAAATGAGCCCTAACCCAAGCCTAATTATTTTAAAAACACAAAAATAAAAAAATATTGCAATAAATCAGATCCCTCAGAGTAGTGCAATATTGTACTGTTTTGGTTTTCTCTGAGTGCAAATGTTCCTTTACCATGCCACACTACCAAAGTTTTCATGTCTCACTTAATTTGTAAGTAACTACAAATTAAAGAGATGGGAGAACTGGATGTTCCTGCAGATGTGTGCTTGTTTGTATGTATAGGTGGGACACAATTTCAGGTTTTTAGTATTGAAAGCTGAAAAGGAGAATGAGATCTCTCCTTTTTGCAGTCAGTATTTTTCAGCAGTAATTCTGAGATGCTTCCTGCAATGAGTGTAAATCAATTATTTGTAGCCATAGAGGTATCATCAAATGTAGCTTAGGAAAAACCATTTGCTCACCTCTGATAAGAGAGAAGATCCAGCTAATGTATCATTTGGTTGGTTTGTAGTGCTGGTATACCAGAATTTAAAACATGCAGACGATTTTTTTTTTCCTTGCTTCTAAAAATACCAAAAGAGGCATATCTTCAGCTGGTATAAACAGTAGTCCAGAGTTGCACCAGGTAAGAAAATACTCTGATTAATTTTGTGATATTAATGTTTTTCTTGCCTTTGAATTTTCTTGCTTGAATATGATAAATTTATGACTCAAAACTCTACACATTTTGCCAGCTGCCTCTTTCAGTGCCTGTTGGACTTAAGTGGTTCTCCCTTGCAGCTAGTATCTCAAATACGTTCCAGTAGTTGCACATTTATGGATTTGGGGTATTTTGGGGGGTTGTGGACCTTTGTGAAACGTCCGGTTTTCCTGCTTCTATAGTCAGGCTTACAGTCTGTGTTCATGTTATAGGAAATGGGTCTTGTTATCCTCCTTTGAGACAGAAAGTATTTACTTTTCCTAAGCATTGGGTAATCATTAAAGGTTCTTTGGTGTTCACATTATGTTCTTCAGTATTAACAAGATGAACTAACTTTGTGAAACTGCAGCTTGTGAAACATACCATTGCCAAATGATTAAAAATCCTGTACAAAAATCCTGCATAGAAAACTGCAATTCGGGCTGAAATATTTCTCATTTTGGGAATGCTACAGGCTCTGGCAAGATTACTTGTCTGATTTGTTACCAGCCAAAGGCTTTTTCTAAAAGTTCAGCTTGAGTATTTTCATTACAGTCAGTGTTACTGCCCTGAGCTTTTAACCATTAAATTAAATCATAGGGTTGAGAGGTGCATGATACCTGTTGGGTTATCATTGAAGCTTTGACCTAACACTGGCAGAAAAGTAGGAGAACAAGAAAATTTTCCTGGCTTTTGCTCTCAGAAGCCCCAGTGGCCTCCCTCTTCCCTTCCTGTCCCCCCACAGGGCACATGTATTTCACTTGGTTGAAACAGAGTTAGCATAGACTTGACCTATATAGCTTTTCTATTTTATCATGCAGTATTAACAGGGCAAAAATACATGCCCTTTCAAATACCTGGTTGCTTTTATGTCAGTGAAGTTTACTTTTTACTAGCTTAATGAAGGTCAAATAATGAGTTATCTGCTACTATTCAGATTATGTAGTGCAAAGTGCCTTGATATCAGCAACATGATAAAGAATAGGCAGATCAGTACTTCAGGTTCAGTGGTCTTCACTGCACTGGAAGGCTTTTTGTTTTTATGAAATGCTTGAGAACACTATATTTTGGTGTTTTCTAGTGCCCTCAATTGATTAAACTGGATAATTGCCTTTAATTGATGTGCTGAGATTCTTATAGCTAAGAAACTGTGCTGAGTGTCTTTCAGATAAACTGTTCTAGGAAGCACAGAGATTAGTTGTGTTATTTGACATGTTATGAGTGATGGATGAACAGAGAGACAAAGGCATATGAAGGAGAGATAAAGTTTGAAGACCACGCTCCGATTGCCAAGTGCAATGGTGCTGGATTATCTCCACTTAAAGAGTAACTGCAGAATGGTGGAGAAATGCTTGGGGTTACGTTTCTTCAGCTGTGGTTTGTCTTTAACAGAAGTACATAAACTGTGTCCAAATGCTGAAGTCATTAGCAGCCTTTAGAATTTTAAGGGTTGTCGTGGGCAGAATATCGTAGTGACTGCTGTCATGTCGCTCGGAGGCCAGTGGCCTCCAGAAGGCTCATCTGCCTCCCTGGCCTCTTCATCCATATCAACGTGGAGATTGCATAAATCAGATGCTTAACCTTTGTGTACGAGGCAGATCCTTCAGGATAATTTGTAGTGAGTCCTATTCTGAGACATGCACGGGGAAAATGTGAAACAGAAATAACTTTATTTCTCTTGGTTCTACAGAATTGCATCTTTTTTCTTTGTCATTCACTTTTTCTTCTACCTACTGTCCAACCTTCCTTTTTTTAAAATGTTGTGTCTGTTAATGAAAAACTAGCAAAATCCCTGAGATGAATACCAGCTGCTTACTGCTTCCTTTTTTATTATATGCAATTCCTAGCTAAAGTACTAGGGTAACTCTTAAAAAAGCTTTCATCAGAAGTCACTGAGGTTTGTTTAAGTAGCAGAATGTCTTTTCCATCTCCAGTCATGAAATATTGGTTCACACTTGCATGGCTTTATTTTAAAAATAAAATTTTATTTCTCTTATAGCACCCCAAAAATAAAGAATCTCTAAATCTATTGCTTGAGAATTTGAGGGGTGAAAACTTCATTTTTCTTCATACCACTACAGAATGTGGAAAAAAAAAAAAAAAAGTGGATCTTCTCCTCTGGTTCAGATCATCTCTGAGTTGTAAAAATAGATTTCACTGTCTTGAAAATATTTTCTGACTGTGTTTTGTTATGGGCAGCTGCTTCCTAATGGAAGTGCTGTTGTCACTCACTGGAGCATGGTAACTTTTGTCACGCTCAGGCTAGCAGATCCTTTTGGCCACAGCAGTCTGACCACCAAGATCACATGAGGGAAAGCTTTTTCTTCCTTACTTTTTGTGACCCTTCTCTTACAGAAGGGACTATTTGCTTTCCTCTTATTAAGGTCTCTGTTGAAAATGAGTTGGTCCTGTTTTGAAATACAGTCCTTTGTATCACTTGGTTATATTAATATATTTGTTATAAAAGTTGTACTGACCTTTCCCGTGAAGCAGATAAAAACAAAGATGGTTCATTCTGAACCGCGAATGCTGTCACCTAGATCAGCTTCCTTCTTTCATGTTAAAATATGATTGCCTAATTCATGTTGTACTGGATTACTCTGTTTTGAAAAAAGACACTAAACATTGTATTTTTATAATTGGTCTATTGCTCTAGTTGGACTATTTCCTTGTAATAGCAGCTTTTGAAACTCTTCAGGTTGCAATAACTCCTGTGTAGATCAAAAAGTACACAGATTAAAGACATACCATTTGGCTTGATTGGTTTACTATATTAATGACAGTTGGGAGCAGTGTATGAGCATATTTTTTTGGAGACGTGGAGAGGAAAGGAGTGTTCCAGTTTAAAAAGGGTTGTTTTAGTCTTCAAACATATTTCTAGGGTTATCTGGCTTCTAGGGGTATCTAGCACAACTGCTAAAATAGTCGGTGTGAATTTTTCAGCTTGTATAGCTGGTATTTTTGATCATACCTGTATCTGTCACCTGGGAATATGCATGGTTTACATTTTAATGGTTTAGTGTTTTCATTTGTTAAACAGAGAAACAATGAGAATTTAATGGAGGCTACAAAGGCAAAAGTGTGGAGAATGTTCAAAGTTCTGTACAGAGACCTGGACTGCTGTGGGTGCTCTTTTCTACCTGGGGGGATTTGCAGATTTTCAGTCATCTAAAATATCTTAGTAATAAGGGTGCAGCAAAGAAAGTTGAGAACACCTTTGGAATTTGCCTAATGGTAGGGTGTAGCCTAATAAAAACAGCAGTGGACTAGAATTTGGAAAATTGTTAGCTATTTTTGAATCCCATCTGCATTACCAGACTGAGGATGTTTTCTCTGATTTCTTTGAAGACTGTAAGAAGGATATTTTAGGCTTGAATCATGGAGCTAGTGGGTGAAAAGATACATATGTGTGGCTTTTCCCATGCTGTTACTGTCCCAGCTTTTAGTTTTCTGCATCCATTTGATAGTATTGATGCAATGTTAGGCAATAGATTAGGGATTGTTTGCTGCAGATACCCCATGTCGATAAGGCTGCAGGCAGCGTAACACAACCAGGCACCTTCCTCCTGGGGCAGTGCTGGGACCTGGAGTGCAGCAGTTACGGCATGTTGCACCGCGATGAAAAATGGATTCAGATCCCTTCTAGCAGATGATGCAGCTTACACCATCTGCATCTTGGCTGTAAGGCCTTTATGGATGGAAAACCCTTTCTTTTTAATCCAAAAAAATATTCAATGGAGATTCACTTTTCTTTTAGGCAGAAGTCTTATTCGCATCTGATAAGAGAAGTGTTTTGGTTACTAAATTTAATCTCCACATGAGAGAATCTGATGTATTTTGGTACTCCTTGGGGAACCTCAAATAAATCCTCTTTGCTCTCTATCTCAATTTCCTTTCTGTGAAATGGGGATAATATGGCTAGTTTCTTTTTGAGATGCTTTGAGACTTAGAAACAAGAAGTACAAATTGCTGGTGACTTTGGTAAAATTCATTTCTTAGAGTGTGATTTTTCCTCACTCCCTTTTCTGCATATGTTAACAAAGTTCTGGTATTCGATTTATTATTATTATTTCTTCCTCCTCCTCTTACTCTATCGTCTAAGGAAAGAAAACACCTTCACACACTGACACGGGTGCTCAAATGCACCTATACATCATACTACTGCTTTTGTTGGACAAGTGCATTTCAAGTACCCCTCATAAACTCAAGTGGAAAAGGTTCACAATCTGGATGGAAGCCAAACAGTTTTTTTTAAAAAAATCCATTGTTTATACCGCACACAAATTGTTTGACTACCTTGCATGTCGGGAGGTTCCTACTTTCACAGGCAATTCTATGTTAATCCAGCTGCATTTCTTCTCAATGCAGAAGTTGCAGATCAGAATTTTCAAATGTTTGTACTAGAAATATTTACTTCCTTCTGAAAATAGGAGGGGAAAAAGAGCAGGTATGTGGTGTCTTTGTATGGTTCAAAAAAGCCCCAGACAAACAAACCAAGGGGATTTTTCAAAGATCTGGAAAAAGTGGCTGAATAACTGCTGTTTACATGATGTTATGAGAGGTATGCGATGCTGTACAGCAAGGAGGTTCGAAGTCCTGTCCTAAGTAATAGAAATCTCCTCACTGCAGACCTGTGTGTTACTGTCCTGCTTGGATTCCTGTCTGAAGCACGGATAGTTTCTCAGCATAAGGATTCTTGCAATGGGTGCAAAAAGCATAAGTGTGCTTCTAATGTTTTCATCTGTTAAAGTTTTTCAAAGTACATGTGGGCAGAAGTAAATGAGTTTTTTGGTCATCTTGTGCAGCGTCTGAAATCCATAGACCTTGTTAACTCTGTATGTGGCTGTTTTTATAGAGAACTTTTTTTTTGCATCCAATCCCCAGTAAGGTGGCTTTACTAAATCCCCTAAATGCTGCTATTTATAGAAAATGTTGTCTTTTCCTCCTCCTGTTCACCTTTCGTCTTGGTCATGGTAATGAGAACTGGAGAACGGCTGAAGTATGTTGTTGGGTTTTTACAGACTCGCACAGGATGGTTGAGGTTGGAAGAGACCTCTGGAGATCATCTAGTCCAACCCCCTGCTCAAGCAGGGTCACCTAGAGCTTGTTAGACAGGTTCCCCTCCAGGCAGGTTTTGAGTATCTCCAGAGAAGGAGACTCCACACCCTCTCTGGGCAGCTTGTTTCAGTGCTCTGTCAGTCTCACAGGGAAGAAGGTTTTTCTCATACTCAGGGAGAACTTCCTGTGGTTCAGTTTTTGCCCATTGCCTCTAGTCCTTTCACATGGGACAACTGAAAAGAGTTTAGCCCCATCCCCTTGACACCCTCCCTTCAGGTACTTGCAAACATTGATCACATTGATTACAAACAGATCCCCTCTCGGTCTTCTCTTCTCCGGGCTAAACAGGCCCAGCCCTCACAGCCGTTCCTCATAAGAGAGATGCTGCAGTTCTGGTTTTTATTGTTGGTGTTGTTCGTTTTTTTCCTTTTTTCCTTTTTTTTTTTTTTTCACTCTTCCCTTCCTTACTGTCTTGGTTTATCAGTCTAAAAGGGAGTGGAAAACATAGTGTACTGCCTAGTCATTCCTTTTCCATGTGCTATCAATTAAAACATGTAGAGAAGTCACATCTGCAAAGCTTGAAATGCACAGGTTGAAGTAATTTGGCTGGACTCCATTCTTCCTGCAAATGCCCACTGAGACCAACTCTGGATTGCCATTTTAAAATGAAATTTTCTTGCTTTTGTGAGTCTGTGTGAATACTTGGTATTGTTTTCATATAAGTATTTTGAACTGCTCTACTTCGGTTTTGTGCTATCTTTTGTTGTTGTTGTTTGTTTTTAACTTCTGTTAAATCTGATGAATGTGACAGTCATGCTTCATGGTTCTTTTAAGGTCATGAAAAGCTGAAATGAGCAGAATGCAGGAAAAAAGACCCTGTTTTCTGGTTCAGGGCCCAATACCTTTCACAGAATCTAAAGATTTTTCATTTGAAAAAAATCAAGAACCTTGATAAAGAAGTTGAGGAGGACCATTTTTCCTCAAATTCATATTCCCACTTCATATTAAATTCTGAGTAGCTTACCTCTCTTTCAGTATGCTTATATGTTTTGTTAAGAGAATCTCATGTTCTGTGCTTATTTTAGGGTCTTTTAAATTTTCCAGTGATTGCACAGCAAGGATTCATACCTTCTTCCTTCTAATCTCCCCCCAAGATGCATTCTCCTCTCCTCATGCTCCTGCTGCAAAAGGGCTCCTGTGCATTTGTGTCCAAGTCTGTGGTGCGAGCTGTGCTCATCCTTGCAGAGTTTGAGGCAGGCTGGCAAAAATATAAGCCTCTCAGGTGCTTTCTAGGTCGCTTTCTGCATCCACTCTCCTCTGGCCATAAGCAGAAATAAGTAGTGAGTGAGCAATCGAGGGCACAGGCCCTTACTGAACTGGTGTTTGTACATATCAGCAAGGTGCATTTAACATAAAGGTGTGGGGTTTGGGTTTTTTTTTAAGGGTCAAAATTTGGTTAAACGTGTCTGAGTGCAGATGCAACAATATTTTTACTTTCAGAGGATGATTCTGATCGTTTTGTTGGATGCTGTTAGCATACCATTCATGACTGAGTTGTTGCTTATTTTGTCTTTTCAATTATTCCGCTTTTGGTGAATAATATATGTCCTGCATTTGTGCAGTACTTAAGACAGTGGTCCTTTTAAAGGCTTTGAATAACTACAGTCACTTTCTGTCATCCTGCTTTCCTACTCGAAATAGGGATTTGAAAAAAATCAATTTAACTTCATTAGTGTTGTGCACTAAAAGCGTCAAGAAAAAAAAAGCATAGATATTCTCCTTGTGAAAGCTCCCTTTCATCTCCTGAATTTTCGTAGTTAAGAACATTTGGATTTAAGTGTAATGGGAAGATAATATGAACACTTAATAAAACAAGTGTTTCTATACTTAGGAAAGACGCAATTGTTATCAGTGGAAAATTCCAGGCACTGTTGCTTTTAACGTCATATTAAGTGGCACCTAGAAGTGTTTTGTGTTCAAAACATTTGCCAGAATATAAACGGAAAGGTTTTCTGACAAAAATAATATGGGTGTTCAGAGTGTAAAGTCCATGTTACAACAACACATAAAAGCGAGAGGTTTGTTTGTTAGTGGGAAGATGGGCAGAAGAGGGGATTTAATCTAGCCTGTGGCCCCGGGAATGCCGCTTGCGCCCCGTAAGAGCGTACTGGCTTGTGGGGGCAGAGAGGGGGACCACAGGGAGGGCTGCTGGGTGGCTGGCAGCCGGTCGCAGCGAGGCTCTCCTTGGCTTACGCAGGAATAATGTGCATCTGTGGGAATCCTGCAAAGCTGATTTCCAGAGTTAACATATTGACTCTTTAGTTTGTTATTGGAGACTTTTTGCCCCAATGCCATCAAGAGGCAGTGAAACCTTGCCAGTGAGGCAATGGCCTGCTTTCCAGTTCGTTTCTCCCAGTAATCTCCTATTAAGTTACGTTCAATAACACCTTGGTTTTGAGTGCATACAAATGATAAACTACTTGGGGCAAGAACTGTAGTCTTTGACTCTAGTTTAGGACTACCGTGCTATATGTGGATAACCAGTCATACAATATTAAAAAAAAAATCAGAGAGGGCGGGATGTTTCTATATTTTTTCTTAATTCACCTTTAAGTGGAAGTTCCTTTTTTCTGAACTAACCTGCTTACCTAAACACCAGGTCTTGGCTCCTATCTTAACAGTATCACGGCAACTACTTAGTAATAGTTTATTGAAAAACTCAGAATGTATTTGGTCCACAAACTGGTATTTTTGAATGATTTGGCTGGGCCACTACAAAAAATGCCGTCTTGTACCCTGCTTTTCCACTTATTAGTGTGTGTGGACACTAGTGACCTTGTGCAATGAGTCTGATCAGAGACTGCCCTAGATACAAGTACCAGTTGTGTGTATGGGGTGGAGGAAGAGCACAGGGCTTCGGCTGCTAGGAGGCAGCTGAAAGATATGAATGTGTCAAGCAGTGGGGAGAAGGGGAAGGAGAATAGGACCTTTCCTTTTGAGAACTGTATAAATTTATGCCATGTTTAAGTGACCATGTAGCTGCTATCAAAACCATGCAACTGTGCTATTAGTAGCAAAATTCTGCATTTTTCTCCCTCCATGGTGATTAGCATACTTGACCTGAGCATTTGTTTTCTCTCTTCTGTGTTAGTATCCTGGTAACCATTTGGTTGCTATGCTTTGCTCTGAATTCCTTTGTACGCTAAGTGGAAAAGGACCATGTCGTCTTCTCGTACTGTGGTTATCAAACCCAACCTTGATAAAGTTCAAAAGCCTTAGTTTCAGAATAAACAGTGCTGGGAAGAAGGCAAATAACGAACTTGCAGGACAGTCAAATTCCTCCCTGGCTTATGTGGGCTGAGTGCATGAGGTCTCTAGTGAATGTGTAATGTCTGGTGTGCAATGCAGATGCCATTTGTGAAGCAGGCTTCTTTCAAACATGTTTGTCGAAGTTTTTGATGAATAGCTAGAGTGCAGGTTGCTTTTAGGAAGCATTGTAATGTTGTTACTGTTCATTCTTTTCCTTTTGAAACCTTCTTTCACTGATAGTGTCACTGATATTTTAATTCTTTTGATTGAAAAAATCTTTAGGAAGTCATATAATAGGTGCAATAATGCTGTTACATCTAACAAGGAGATTCACCCTCCCCTGGCCCCAGCACCACCTCTTACAGCTCATGATTGCAGTTTTAAACACGCTGCAAAAAGAAGAGAAAGGGGAGGACAGAGCACTAACAAGACTTCATGTGGTTATTTCATAAAGTCCTGTATGGTTTTGCAGTGCTGAGTTGAACGAGTCGGGTTCTATACAGGCAAAAAACTCAGGTGAAAATGGGCAAGAAGACCAAATTTTTTGGTTGTATTGCTTTGTCAATTTTGAGACTCCCAAGTTGCCAATGCTATGCTAGACTTCTGCAAATTAGGATAGCAATTAGTGCAACTGTCATACTGGCCTCTTCTTATGTAGAAGTCCTTTGTGTAGCATCTGTGCAGTTCAACTGTGGCTACATATTTTAAGATCTAATTCATTTGTGAACTTGTTTCCTAGCCTTCATATAGCCGAACTTCTCTCAGTATAGTGTAGTCAATTCTGTGCTTGATCAGATTAAGTAAATCTCAACATAATGTATTCCCAACGCTGATAAGAAGTACAGATATGTACATCAAACCATATATTCCTAAGGACTGGGTTGCTCTTTAGTTCCTAGCTGTTTCTGAATTGTTTCCAGATTTCCTAATTGTGAGATTTTGGGGCTGCTTTTTGCCTTTTCTTTAGTTTCTCCTCTTCCTCTCCCCGATATTCTTATCTCAAATTGTCATATCTCAGATTTCATTCCATTAAATTTGGTTGTACATGTACTTTAAACCTAAGAAATAGGAAGTATTTGCTGACTGATTTCATGTCTCTTCAGCCTTTGTCCATGGTATTTAGCTCTTCTAACATTTCTTCATAAATTAGTCTAAGTTTCTTAGTCATTACAGTTGCTCCTTGTTTGAACATGTTCTACTAATTTCAGTGGTTTTCTGGTAACATGGTGCCCAGAATTGAACGTGTTAGTACAGCTGGGTTTACACAAGAGCTATTTAAAGTCAGTATCTTATTCCTTTCCTCTCTCTCTTTCTCTGTGACCTGACATAAATAGGTGATCCAGACTTGCAATAAGCTTGTTTTCATTCAGATTAAATTATGAATGCCTACTAAACTTATTCTCCCTGGTAGTATATGGTCTCCCATATGTTAATTACTTTACTGTTTATGTGTCTATATTAAATTTGGATTATGTCTGGGAATTTTTCCAAAGCTTTGACTTTTTAAGCTTTTTTCATGCTGGCTTTCATTACTTTCTGTTGGTAATGCTAACCTCTTAAGGATACTTCTGTATTTTTCAGTACTTCACAATTTTTTTTTGTTGTTTCTATTTTGGTTTTAATCATTTTCTTCTCCTCATTAGAAAGCCTCTGATGAACCCCACATATACCACTGATTGGGTAAGGGTAGAAGGGCATGATTAGATGTTTTCATCCCCACAACTGATTTAGATTTGTAAAAGTATAGCAAAATATGGTACAGCCCAAGAATGCTACTGATGATATTCTGCTGAGCAGAAACTCTGTGGCCCTCTAACAGCACTGATGGAGCAGCATGGAGCAGTAAATAGGTGGCGGTAAAATGCAGACACCAGAACTGCAGACTGGTTGGGGTTGGAAGGGACTTCTGGAGATCAGCCGGTCCACAGTCACAAGTGGACCGCAAGTCAGGATTTCTCAGTTTGGTCCACAGTCCTGTTTTTACTCGTCTTTGAATATGATACAAATGCTTCCTTATGGCTGTTCTTCCTAGTGCCTTTCAGCAAGACACAGCGCCCTTCTGCAAACGTGATTCCCTGCCTTGCTCTGAAAACAGCTTACAGCTAAGGCCTGATTCAAGCACTGTGGGCTGCTCTCGCTTTTCCTGCAGGAGAGCCCATAGCTCTATCTGGTCATGCTGGCAAGAGACTGGCTGATCTTGTGGGACACTTAAAAGGAGCAGTTGTGTGCTGACACGCTCAGCCTGATGTCAGGAAGATGTCTGGATGGAGAGGAAAGGATGTGTAGATCCTCCTTTTCTTTCCTTACTCATGGCATGGAGCAACTGCAGAGCAAATCAGACTGCTGTTTTGCCTTTGGAAAGCTAATCCTTTTCCCATCACTGACAGGGAAATGATATGAGGGATCTCTGCAATATTAGTGTGTTTGGGTTTTCTGCTGCAATATCCACCTTTTCTTTCTCCATCACTGTCTGTCAAGGTGGTATGAGAAGTGCTGTGTCCCTAAGGCACAGCCCATGGGGAGGCTCATATTCACTTCCTTGACCCTCAGTCAAGCAGGAGGAACTTGTTCCCTTGCTGACATTGGTTGCACTGATTCTTTACATTGGGTTAGCTGTTGGGTGTAGGGCTTATCTTTCTCCTGAATACTGAAAGCCCTTCTACAAAGTTTTGTTTTGTTTGTTTGTTTTGTGATTGCTCGGGGAACAGCAAGCACTTGGCCAAAAGGGATCATTTGCTTAGCATAACTTTTGGCTTTCTGCTAGCTGTTAGTAATGGGCTGTGGGAACTTTGCTGTTGGAGGCTAGACAATGCTAAATTGTTTTGACTACATCTTAGAAAAAGAAAAAAAAATCAAGTATTGCTTTTTTGATGTTGGCCATTGGTTTTTTGGATTTCATGTTTACTCTGTGGTATAGCCTATTATTTGAAATGTTCTGCTACTCTGTGCTGAGGCACTGAACAGCTTAAGGCAGAAGCCATGAGCATATTTGGAGAAGATAATTAAAATCAGCATAATTAAAATCCTAGCCATTATTGGCCTGAATTATCCAAATGTTGTTATCCTCTAGTCCAGAGAAAATTATTTTCCCACTGTTGAGAAACATGATGGAATCCCTCAGCAATGTGTGTTCCAGCAGTAAATATTTGCATATAGGCTAGTACAGCAAAGATTATTTTTTTTCCAACAGCAAGCTGTGTCTCAGCAGTGACTTGAAGACTTGCCAGGTCCTGAAAGTCAAGGCCAAGCGCATGCCAAAAAGCAAGCTAGTTAGGACCTTTGGACGCCACCGTGCAAAGGATACTGTTTTAACTGAACAGATGTTCTCAGTCCAAGCTTGATATGCCTGGAAGAGGTGCCAGTTGATAAAAATAGTTGTATTTTCTAGGGCAGATAGAAAAGAATGCTGTGCGTTTCAGGCCAGTATTGTTTGTAGTTGTGGAGGAGTCAAGTTGAGTACTTGAAGCTGTAGATGGCTTTCTGTACTTGAGTCCTAAAAATGTATTTTGCTCTCACTATTTGATTTAATGTCCTTAGGAGACCAAATTCTCAGATGTAAGTGGACCACCTGTGTGTTACCAGACAATTCAAAGCATCTAGAAAGCTGTTGGGAGTAGTCAACATCATGTGCTCATAAATGAGTGAAGTGTCTTGTTATTCTGGGCAGTGCTGAGAAGTATTTTTAGCCTCTTTTTTTTAATTGCTGAAATATGATACCAGAAACATTTTTTTGTCTGTTTGGAGTGATAAATTGAAGCACACAGCTAATAGAGCATGATTTTATATTATTTCTATATACAACATGAATATACTCTGTAAGATTGAACATATTCCAAAGTCAAAAACATTTTGGTCAGTCAGCTAAGCAGCCCATATATACTATAGATATTTTTAAAACCTGTTCTTAATATCTGATTGGCAAAATTCCTAACTTTGCAAAACATATTGCATTGCTTGTTAGCTGCCTTAATATTTAGTTGACTTACACAGTCATTTATTGTGCTGAATTTGAAGTATTTCTTTTTAATTTGGTGCAAACTATTAAGTTTGCTTATGTGCTAGATTTAAGTAATGGGTTTGCTTTGAAGAATTTTACTAGAGGAAACCACTAGTGGTTTCTAAAACGCTTTCAAATCAGACGGATTCATAATTACCTAACTGTCTTTAATCTTCTCCCCTCTGTGTCCTTGCTTACTTTTCTGAAGAAAGTTCATTTTTATAGCACAGTCTTAAAGACAAAGCTCGCCGTGTTCAATGAATGGGAAGATACGTCTTTAAAAAGCCATATATTTGCTGTTCATCATGTCAAATTCTTGAGGTTTTTTTGAGTAGAGATGGAATTTATGGCTCTGAGAAGCAAGAAAAAATGAGTAAGTATCTAGTCTAGCTGGATTTAGGACTGTTTCTTTCTCTTTTTTTCAACTGTAGCCCAAGGATATTGAATTGAATATAGAAAAGCATTCAGCACTATGGAGGAGAATAAGCAAAGGAAACATTTTCATGACACAAAGTACAGTGGTAGCTGCTGATGCTGTCACTTTACTGCGTGGCATGACATGCATGACTAAGGGGGACTTTAACTGAAATAGTTTTGTACTGGTGCACATTATTTCAACCAGTGACATGGATAGCTCTTAACATAGGAGACTATGTGACAGTTCTAAAGTATTCTGTAAGCACCAAAGACTACTTTGAAGTTACCTGGTCTGGATTCACAGACCCAGATCAGATTAATTTTAGATCCACAGATCCTTAAATGCTCTGCACATGCATTATGTACGAGAAAAATCACCACTTTGTTTCTTTCCTAAGTTTCATTAGATCACTCCTCAAACAAACAAACAAAAATCAGGGTTTTAGAATCATTACAAAGTCCTGAAACTTGTAATGATACTAAAACCCTGATTTCTTTTGTTTGTTTGGGAAGCAGTCTAATATGTGATCTATATAATGATTGTTGTGCGTGAAAAATAAAGCAAGAGAACTGTTAAATCAGTTTCAAAGGTCAACAGATTGTAGACCTGCTCCAAGCAGCACTTTGCCATTTCTGTTCCCCACTTCCCAGTAGGTTGCAGTACTATCTTTAACGTAACTTCCTTGAACGAGCATAATAATTAATGGAGTTAATTACTAGAAATTGCAGATGTGATAAATTTCATTCTCACAAAACCTTTAAACATATTAATGTCAAAAGTCATTGACTTCATGGGATACTTTTCAACAACTACCCATTTATGCATGAACAAACTTAAACATTGATGTATGATGTTACCTTCATCAAACAACTTACAAAAATGTTGCTGTTTTGTTACCAATCCAGAGCATCTACTGGAACCTTAGTCTTCAGTAAGTTATTTTAGTCTTGAAATGAAAGCCTATGTACCATACAGAATTATATACATTCTGTTCCCATTATACAAATTCTTTTCCGTTTTGTGCCTGAACATCACACTTCAGGTGTAAAACAAACACAATTTGTGAATGCTCTGAATCCACAGAATAGAAACCTGTAGAAATAAAAAAAAAAAAAAAAAGGGCGGGAGGAGGGGGAAGAAGATGCTAATGGCTGGTTATTTATACCATAGCACAAATAGAGTAGGCTTTCTTGGAGTTTTGGTAGAAGTTAGTGAAAACATGATAATGCCATAAAATGAAGACAAGAAAGGCCTTCAAGTAGGCAGGAATACCTTTATATGTATTATTCTAAACAGACATTTGTTTGACTTGCTCTGAAAACCTACTGGGAGGAGACTCAACAACGTTCCTGGCAATGTGCTTTAGTATTTCACAGACCCTAGTTAGAAGCTTTTCCTATTAAACAAATATATCTTTTATTGAAGTGGTGTTCTATAATGAAACACTGTGTTCCAGCTTAGTTTTTTCACATGCAAGATAGAACTGCATAATACTTTTTTACAGACCATATTCCTGATAAAACATCCTAGTTTGTTGTTTACTGTTCTTCTAAAGCATGTTGTTGCTGGATTGTGCTCAATTTGACTGTAATCTACAGATCAGTTTGCAGTGAGACACACAGCTTGGGTTATGTGAAAATGAATGAAAGCCTGAAATCTGTTACTTGTGAAGCTTTTATTCTTGAAAGCAGTTAGAATTATATTTCCACATTCTGTATTTAAAATGGATGTATGTTTAGAGAATTAATTCCTTTCCTCCTGTATGCTAAGGTTTTAGGGGAGAGTTCAAGCAGTACGGTAAGTGTTATCTGTACATATATGCAGGCCTAAAGCTATCAAACTCTTTTTGTTCCGTAGAGCAAAGAATAGTTGTAGCAAGATCTGAACATTTAGCACTGTTTGCCTTACCTATGTATTTGAATTCTGATGAACTTTTCATCTCAAACAGCATTCAGAGCTATGAATTCATTTAGGAAAAATGATAAAATTTGTAAATTGGTGATGCTGGACTAAAGTTTGTTTAAATAAAGGTTGTTTCAAATAAGCTTGTTTTATATAAAGCAAAACTGGATAGATTGCAAAACAAGTGCTACATTTCTGACACAATAAACTACTTTGTGAATTCTGTAGTATCTAGGGCATTGCTAACCATTACCATTTTGGAGATTAATTACACAATTATTTTGTGCAGGTGCTGACTGGAACGTCTCGTCAGAGTTATCCAGCTACCAGCTATCAGGACTTCAGCAACTGGGAGTCTCTAATGAAAATAAAAGAAGGGCTGCTAAGGCAGAAGGAGATTGTAATCGATCGGTGAGTAACCTGCTCTGGCCACATTGGCTATACCTGAAAGCTATGATATTAAAATTGACTTTTATGAGAGCTGTTTATTCAGGAAAGTGTTTAGGTTTCAGGCCAGCAAATGTTTATGCACAAATACGTGGGACCTAGTGGGACCACATAGCCAAGCTGGCTAGAAGTCTTTTGCAAAGTTGGGTATTTGCTTAGGGGTTTAATGCCTTTGCAATGGGAAAGGGAGAGTGAGACCAATAGCCAGTTGTGCTGTCGGCTTACCCAGCTTAGCTTCCTGAAAGTCTGGGGTTTCTGTCAGACATCTTCCTGCTTGCACCGGTCTTTGGAAGTGACTGGCAGGATGAGATTGGTAAACTGCATTTTTCAATTTTCATTTCCATGACAAGTAGAGAAATGCGCTATATTTGAAACCAGTTGATCAAGCTTTAAGAAAGTGGCCTTTGCAGAAATATGCAAGTGGTAAAATCCTACTCAAATGCTCATACAAGTTATTCAGATAGTAAATCGACTGTGTATATGTAAATAAATACTTTGTTTCATACTGCAGTTGCTATCAGTCTGAAATAGGCCATGGCAGCAATTCACAGCTGGAAGTTTCGGGAACATTTGAAATAATTTCTGGAGTTCTTGATATTTGATGAAATGAAACGAAGCCTTGGTGAAGAAAACGTCCTGCTTTTGCACTGTCTGAGGAGCTTCATCCTAGTGAAGCTTACACTAAAGATGTCCTTCTTAAATGTCCTAATGCAGCTCGTGATGACATTTTTATAATCGACATAATTATAGTTTGGCTTAGTCTGTGTTTTAATAATAAACTCTTGCTTTGTGGCCAAAAGACGAGCGGCCGTGTCTTGGAATAGTTGTGTCCTCTTATTGATGCTTTGCTCCCCAGCGTGAGGAGCACTGTATAAAGCAGGTATGTTAATCACAGGAAGGACAGGCATCTGTTGTGAAGGTTTTCATAGTTCTAATAGTTCCTCTCATTTAATGAGTGGAAGTAGATAATTTGGGTGTAATTTACTTTAGGATCAGGAGGATTGTACTCGTGTACAGTCTTTCATTGGACTGTGTCATCACAGCCTTCCTGATCGCTACAGAATGGAAAAACATGGTCTTTGCTAAACTGAAAGAGGATCAGATAAAAATGTGGTAGTTTAAAATCTACCATGTGCTAAGGTTTATAGCTTGGGAGACATGACCTAGAATCCTAGGTCCTACTTGTAGGCTGTTGGTGAATACAAAGGCCCAGGTTGTGAATAACCAAGAACTGTAACAACCTGCAATAGAGCGAGGAATTGCTTGGGTTTAATTGCACGTTTGTGAACTGCGGTGGCCGAGACATGGGCACGCCGTCCTGCCGTGCTGCAGAGGTGGTGATTTCCCAAAGGGATAAGCAATTGAAACAGAAACATCCTCAGCTGTTGCAGAGAGTGCATCTGTCAGAGCCTTTTGATCGGCTGCTTCAGGGCTGTCTAAATTACAGCAATTTTTCCAGGCTCGCTACATCAATAGTAATGCTGTATAACCTGCAGCCTGCCTCTCGGTGCTCAGGCTGTCACCAGCGTTTGTAAGCACGTCTCCTGTGATGGCTAGGGCTGCCTTTGCCTCTGCCAGACACATATCCTCTGCATGAAGGTTTGTTATGCAATGGCAAATAAAACTTCAGCTCACACTATTCTTCTCACATTGAAAATGTGTTTTCAGCCAAAGGTGAAGTTTCATTTGACTGAAGTGACAGTTTGCAACTAGTTACCTGCTAATGTTAGTTGATACTGTCCATGCACAGAAAGAAAAGCTGTCTCTTGATATCCAGTGGCTATGTGTTAGTTCTTTTTTCTGCAAGGCATACTTTTACGTGACTTAATCATAGAGAATACTGTTCTCTGGATTTTTTACGGAAGTCAGTTGAGGTGATTCCTTTTCATTCGACTGAATGCATTTGGGAAACTATTAAAGTGAATAAAGACCAGTCAGTGATCTTACATTCATTTGCTTTAAGTAGACCTCCTCAGTGTTAGCATTAAGCACATTGTAAATTACAGTAATGCAGTTTAACCATACACTATAGAAGAGGCTCTTTTGTGAATAGTGAGCCTCCATTTTGGCAAAATATTTACCTTAAAAGTAATAATTTGAAAAAGACATGAAATCTATCTTAAATGGATAACTTGTGCTATTTTAAATTAGTGCAAAATGATGTTACATATTTAGAAAGATTTTTACAACATATTTTCTTTCATAATGCTTTTTAAAAGGGGGGAGTATGATCATCTACAACAAACAAAAATGTTGTTGGTTTCACTCATGGAGAAAAGAAAATATAGTTGTCCTCTAAAACCTAGAAATAGAACACTATTGTAAATCACAACTGTACTTTATTTATTATCACGTTTGATATTCATAACACTTAAACATGAGTAATATCTTTCTTTGGGATATTAAGCCCTGAAAAAACTTCGTATTTTCCAGGGTTTACAGTTAAGTCACTTGGGGTTGCAAGCCATGACACTGAGAGTTAAGATAGCATTGGGGAGTAAACATAGGTCTTTCAGCTCCTGGTCTTTGTTGATTTGAACCTACCTTAAACGTCTTTTCAGAATATGACTTAACTGGGCATGAGCGGCCTAAAATAAGTATATAAAGGCCTAACATTGCTAAGACTCAGTTAATTGTATTTCAAGGTGATGATATTTAAATTGCAAAGTCCATGCTTTGAGGAAGTGGAGGAGCAATTCTTTGTTGAACGAGATTTCGATAATAGATGTTTTGCTGAAATATCCCGTTGTGTGTGGTTCTTATGGAGATTTAAAAGGTTTAGTTTCTTGAAGTCATGCCTGACCTTGAATTTACAAATGGGTGACTGGATGATGTCAGCAAGGCTAGTTTAATTCTGGAGGGGGAAGAAACTCAGGAGGGATAGATGAACCTGCTGCTGGGAAACTGGAGAAATGGTACAGCATCCTGTGTGCGACTGTCCAAAGAGGGTGCTTCAAACCCAGCTGTTTGCCTTTGGCAGGTACAAGAAAAAGCTGAATGAAAAGAAATATACTGGAAACACTCTCATCTTGCTCTTGTCACCAGCTGCAATTTCAACCCTAAAGTTCTTATCAAGTGTTTTTAGGTTAAAACACCCTGCACCAGTAATCCAGGAGGTGAAAGAGATGAACATCACTTTGCAGCATGCACCTTGTTCTGCACAGTGATTCCCAAGCCTGCTGATAGGCAGGCCCTGGAGGCTCAGGACGTAACTATCTACTTAAGCTGTTCTACCTCTACTTATTTATTTATTTATTTATTTTAAAGATTGGGGAGGAGGATGGGGAAAAGGGAAACAGAAACCTACTGCCTGCCTCCTTTCTTTTCCACACTATGAAGAAGAAAGGCAAGAAAAGTCTAATCCTTCTGGATTAGATTGTTAAACTTCCTCATTTTGCATCTTCAGTCTAACAGATCTGAATAGCTGCAAACAAGTTTCAAAGCATTGTTAAAAAGAAAAAAAAAAGACGCAGGGAATGATACTTGGCATGTGCACCTACATACTTGGGTAGCTTTTTGTATCGCTGGAAACTGAAAGCCACAAACAGAATTAAAAAAAAAAAAAAAAAAAAAAGACACTTGGGTTTGTAAAATAAAATGGGTGGCTTCATTTTTATTGTATACACTGTGGTGAACATCAGATTTACTAACAGGTTAGTTAAAAATGATTTGATTTGTGTAGTTGCATATTTTAAGCATAGATGACATAGAAGCATAAATGGGTGGATATAAGGGCAGTTTTGTTTTACTGTATAAAACTACTGCAAGGATCCCTGCCAAATTAACCGCCAAGTGATTGCAGTTCATGTTTGTACGTCCTGAAAAAGGGATTGTGATCCTGCTGTTATGGAGGGAAAATGTGGGATGATGAAGGAAGCCTTGCATGTGTGTGCACACAAACACAACTGCCTTCTGAGAGATGTGTCACAGGGTTTTTTCCTACCATCCATTGGTACAGGCTGTGAGTAAGGGTTTAAGGATTTGGCTGTAACGGGAACTTGCAGCTGTAAAACTTATTACTAGAATGTCTGTCACCCACAGTACAAAATAATTGGATTATTTCATTGCTTTACTACTTCAGGAGTTTAATATGTAACACTACATTATATTTAGCACCAGAGGGAGCCATCAGTGTTTGTACTGGTTTAGTAAATCACACTGTTACACTCTACTGAACAGAGGAGCAACACAAAGAATTACACTAGCAATATTGAAATTATAATGTCAGTAAGATTGAGAATGTTGCTAAGACTGGCCTGCCACTGTAGATGTCTCCAGTGTGGTATTGGCACTGCTTGTTTGGCGAGGATTGCACACAGAGGGATGTGAATAAATGCCAAATATCTGAACATATGACATAAGTGGCTGAGAATAACAGCATTCTCTTCCCAACAGCTTAGGGGCTTTCAAACTGCTTTTTAAGGAAAGGTAGATATAAAAGTTATAATTTTAGTCAATAGCTTTCATTCTTTAGGACATAATAATTTTTTTAATTCTTAAAACAACTGCTAAATTGTTCGTTTTGCATAGAGGAACTGTGTTTAGATTTACATGTTTTCATCTGGACAGTAGAATTAGTTTTCTTTGCCTCCTGTCAATTTGCCCTATCTTGATTTGTTCATATCAAACTGCATGTGTTTTGATAATATTTATGTTACTACTAATGTAAAGTTGCAATTCTCTTGATTTTTGGGATGCTCTGTTAAGATATTCAGTATTAGCTTGTCCACTTGAATGACATATTTATGCAGTACATTCTGAGGAAGTCCTATTAAATGCTTTATGCCACCCTGGATATGAATGAATATATGTAAAAATGGGAGTCCTAAGCAGGCGATAAGGCTGTAAGGAACCCTCTCGGGGTATCTTGCTGTGTAAAATACTATTTTCTCACAATAATAACCTGAAAAACATACATTTTTTTTTCTTAATATTGCTAGTTGCCTTGGTAATTTGTGATTGAGATCTTTGTATCTGGGGTTAGTAAACTTTCAGGATGATTTTGCTATAGAATAATTATTTTAGCAGTTTTAAAAGTTCACCTTCTCACAGATGAATAGTACTCCTATCAATGAAATGGAAATTATTAAGTCTTTCATTAAATTTTACATAATAGCCTAAGCCGTGGCAATAATGAAAGAAAGTACGGCTAGAAAGGACCTATCTAATCTGTTTTATCAGGCTGAAGGGATGATAAACTGTAGCGGTATCATTCCTCATAGCTGTTTATGTAACCTGTTCGTAAAAGTCTTCAATAACAGATGTTATTATATATATTATATTGTATTATAACAGATCTTTCAAGGTTGGATAGTTTGGTGATTTATTAGTTTAAACATAAGAAAACTTTTCCTAATATGTCTCAGTCTTTCCTCATAGGTCATATTTTCTAGACCTCTGGTAGCTTTCGTTATTCTTTGGACTCTCTCCAAGTGATTTACATCTTTCCTGAAGTGTCCAAATAGGACAGTTGAGGTCTCCCTTCTGCTGCATGCCCGTGCATTGTACAGGCCATCGCTCTGCAATGATTGCCTTTTTTGCAACACAACGTTGTTTACTTGCATTTAGTTGTGATCAGCTGTAAGCCTAGATCATTTTTCCTGTGGACCTGCTGCTGGGCTGCTTTCTATTCGGTAGATTCAAATTTTTTAAGGAAGCTCTCGTTTTGGGCAGGGATGAAAACAGTGGGGGGAAATGTCGGGCTTGCTCTGTGCTTGTTGTGCCAGGAGACTGCACAAGTTGGGAGGGAGGGTGCAGTCCTTTCTGAGCAGACAGCTGTGTCTGTATCCCACTCTTTTCATGTACCCTGCTTGACCAAATAGCAGAAAACATTTGTTAAAGTGCAGTGCAGTTGTTGACTATGCTTCTGACTGGCCTCCCTGTACTTCACCACTAAAAGACCTTTCAGGGGTCAGACTAGCATTTCAAGCTTCTGTGCAATTCAAGAAAACAGTTGGAAAAAAAAAAAAAAAAAAAAAAAAAGCAATCCTTCCAGAGCAGAGATTGCCTCCCAACTCCCAGAGGTGGTGGTGTTCCCATCTTCTTGCCAAGATAAGCTTCTCCTCTGACTGGTGGAAAGGTAGCATTTGCTTTGAAGCACAGACACTTAAAGTGCCTTGCAAAAACCCCAGACTTCACTGCATAAAAAAGATGGGACCATTTTCATTCCCGAGCGTTAGTGATACCAGCGTTTCTTGGTCTTTTTATCTGCTGAGTTACGGAAAATATATTTGCGTTGTTTTTAGGACTGATCGCTCTCCCTGTCAGTACTCTGCACGTTTGGACTTGTCTCCCAAGAGGTCGAGCCTTTAAAACAAGAGGATATGAAAATTAGTGTCCAGCTTCTTAAGCAACAAGACAAAGCAGGATACCGCTAACTGTGGCATGGAGCCAGAGATATTTATACTATAGAAGGACCAATATTATATGATACTTTATATCCTGATTCTGAGGAAATCTGTTCAGGGCGTTTTCACCTAAAGCAATTACTCCTCTGTAACTTGTGACCTTTGAAGGTGTGAATCAATTGCCATTTGATTTATTATGAAGTTAGCAATGTCTGTTTTCTGGTGGAAAAAGCTCTCTTCTAAAGTCCTAAAAGTGTTCAAAGATACTGGACCTTTTCCTTGACCTCTAGTGTGGGACTCTTAAGAGACTTAAATTAGTGTAAATTTAAAAGTTATAGGGAGGAAGCGCTTCTCCGGCAGACATGGGTCTTTAAAATCTCTATCATGTTAGAAGCAATCAATAGTAAGATGGATTAATAGCGACCAGAGGAGCTGGTCCCACATTTCAGGTAACATGGTTTATTTCCAGCTGAATGCAGTAGCTGACCTTGTGCTGCTGGGCTGTTGAGACGTGCGTGCGTGTGAGTGTCGGGGGAAGCCTGCATCCACTGTTGTGGTGAGCTAGTCCTACCCGAGCATGAGAAAATGAGGCCAAAGCTGGTTATGTCATCCAAACGTTTTAAGAGATACCCAGAAGCACTTTGTATCTTAAACAGCTTATTTGTTATTAACTCTCGTTTTACTATTTACATAGAATTGTAACGCTCGCTCACGGGGGGGGGGGAATAAACAGGGAATTTGTGAGCAGGGCTGACTTTTGTGGTAAGCAGAGCGTTGTCCTCGAACCTCGCTGCACGGGCTGCGGGCCCGTTTCCGTAGAGCCGTGTCCCGGGGCGAGCTCCTTTCGGAGTCCCGAACGCCCCGGCCTCGGGCTCGGGCCGCGGCTGGGACGACCGACCCGTACCGGGGAGGCTTCTGGGGTCGGTGTTCCCAGCGGCGTACGCGAGCTGCGTTTGCGACGGCAGCTGAACTTCCCTGCAGTCCTTTTAAATAAAGCTCACGGCCTGCGGTTGTGCTGTGGATCAGTAGTAACAGCTGTGGGGTAAGGGAGGATTAAAACTGTCTCAGCATATGACAACATCAGGGATAAAACACATGCGGTATGAGGTCTCCAAAGACTTAGGGGATTGTGTGTAAATAGTAAATATGTTTCTGTGGTGTTTATTTTTTATCCTACTGGTCCGTTTTCAATTACTCTTTTTTCCTGTGTGCTGTGAGGTTAATCATATTTTGAGAGAGATGGTTATGTGAAGAAGTTATACAGGATCTACACAGACTTAAAATATTTATACTGGGTGTTTTGTTGGCAAAGTTTTAGAATGGTAGAGAGCATTACCCTTTGCAGAAGGAAAAGAAGGAAATAGTCACGCTCCTTGCTAGAGCAGCTCTGTTTCATCATGGATTAATTTGTTTCACTTTTTTCCTGCGGGGATTTGGTACGGTAAGGAAAGGATTATGAAAGGAAATATGGTAGTGTAGTTGAAAGTTCAAAAATGTTTCAGAATGTTTAGTTCAGGCTGTTGAACTGCTGTCTGTTACGGAAGGTGCTGGTAAGATAAGATCAGCCGTAAAGAGGAAATGGTGTAGTAGTCTCAAGGGATAAGTGACAAATGGCTAAATTATTTTAAAACAAATGTGGCAAAGTTATCTTAACAGATATATCCAGTAAGCAATGGGATGATAAAAAAAAAAAAAAAAAAAATTTGATCATAGGTTAAGACATCTCATACTAAATGACTTTGCAATCTGTGACCAAGCATGCAACAAAATTCGTCAACACTTCATATTTTCTCATGCGATCACACAAGCTGTTGAGCTCATTATATATGAGTCGTTACAAGTAAAGCGCATATTCCTTCTCCTAATCTTGACATCTACTTTTTCCAGAATGTTTGTAGCTTTGTTTGTAGTGCCATCACACAAAAAGACCCCAACCAGAACTGCATGAGTTGCATTGCATGAGTTGTTTTAAGATACTACAGAATCGCATCCTGTTTTAGACTGTTTTCCCATTAATCCCAATTCTTATAGATGTAAAAATAAGGCAACATAAAAAGGTGAGTGTTTTTAGGGGTTTATCACTCTTTTACATCACAGCTTAGAAGTTTACCTTCTAAAATATGTTCACTCTCTCTTCTTAAATAGTGAATTTCTCTTGTAAACCAAATGATTGGGAAACAGTCAGCTGATGGCTAGCTAGGATAACAGATACTCCCTTTAAATAGTTTCTTTTTTTATTTGTATTTCTCTTAAAATTTGCAATTGGCATCTTTTCAACTGATACATCTTTAGGGAAGTCTTTTACTACATTTCTGTTCTGCTTCATTTTATTGCTTGCCTCATGATAATATTTTCAAAATGTTCCCTGCACAAATACTGGTCTTGCTTTTTACTTTTAGAGGTGTTCTCTTAAAGTTCGCCTATGTTTGCCGTTCATCACCTCGTAGGTTTCTGGGTTTAATTCTCAGTTCAGCATCATTATTTTTAGAAAAGCAAATCATATTGCACATTTAGAGATGTTTTGAGAAACAATTTCATGCTTCCATGCAAATATCTCTTAGTATAAAGAAGACAGTAAAAACAAACCAAGGAAGTAAAATTAAAGGAGTACGCAGAATTATTTTTTAAATTAATTGGCAAAGTAGCTATGTATGTTAATGATTTCTCATAGGTCAGTGAGACAACTCATCCTGTGCAATTATTGATGTGCCCATTTCTTCATGAAGGATACAGCAAACCTCCAAGTCCTTATCTGTAGTATGACTTTGGTTGGAGTTGAGACCTGGCTTGTATTTGCTCTGTAGATATGCTAGTTCAAATTCGAATGTGATTTTAAGTGGTGATATAATTATTTCTGCTGTGCCCGCTCCAAGTGTTTGCTTTAAGAAGTTAATTTCTGGTTTAGTATGTAGTGTGATGCTTAACTCTAGCAGTAGGAAACATCTTATATAAAGCAGTTGATTGAAAAGATCTTAAGGGGAACAAAAAGCAAATTTATGGGAAAGCTATGCTCTCTATATAATGCCTTTTTCTTTTTAATTTCTTTCTGCTCCTCCTGATTTGTAAGTGTCTCAAGCCTGTGACAAAAGTTAGCTCTCGTGAAGAGAGAAGATGCAGAGCAGAGGTCCAAGAAAAATGGTGTATTTCATTTTCACAAACTTCTTCATGCTTGCATTTTTGGTTACGGGAGTAAATGAGGACAGAATTACTGTTTACCCCTCCTCCCCCCCAAATTTTTTTTCAAATCATTTCTAAGTGATTTATTTACTGTTCTCATTTGAAAATAGGCCATTTGGTATGTGTTTGTTGTTGGAAAGTATGCTTAATGTGGAAGTTATGTGCACCTATAGTTTAGTAGTTCATATCCTGGTAAGAGTCTGGTTCTAGAGTTAAACTAGATGAATTTCCTTCTGGCTGTAGTGGAGAAGGCCCATAGGTAATGAAGGTCCAGGATTATGAAATATCTAACGTGACTGTATGTAGTATTTTTTACTGCTTTATTTGACAACGTGGGAGAGAAAAAGTAGGTTGAACAGCACTGTTGCAGTATTCTCAAGTACCAATACTAAGACCTATGTTATCTCAATCTCTAGTACATTCTCTTTCTTTTCAAATCTGTTTATTACAGGCAAAAGCAGCAAATTAACAATTTACATCAGAAGATAAGGGAAAATGAGTTACGAGCTCAACATGCAAGATTGAGCCATCTTGTGAACTGTGAAGAACCTTACATGACTAATTTGCAGGTAGGGTGGATGTTTTTCTGTTAGTGGGATGTTCCTGTATGCAGGAATTGACATCTGAAAGCATGTGTGCTATTTTTTGCAGGCCAAAATGCAGATTTTTTATGATTTATTGATGGATGTATAATTGTATAGCTGTAACTTGCATAGAAAAGAATATCCTATAAGTGTTATAATTACTCTATATTTGCAGAAGTCTAATTTATGTTAATATTCTGTACAGATTTGTTCTGAAACATGATAAAAACAGGGTAAGAATGAGGGATTGTAACAGCGTGCATGTAACCTAGGTATACAGGTATATTTTGAGAGGAAGTATTTCAGATGGGGAATATTAGAAAACATCTGATTAAAGTTTTTTGAAGAGGAGAAAGAGGTAATCATAGAATCAGTAAGGTTGGAAGGGACCTCCAGAGATCATCTAGTCCAACCTCCCTGCTCAGCAGGGTCACTTAGAGCATGGTAGACAGGGTTGCATCCAAGCGGACCTTGAAGATCTCCAGAGAAGGAGGCTCCACAGCCTCTCTGGGCAACCTGGTGCAGTGCTCAGTCACCCTCACAGGGAAGAAATTCCCCCTCACGCTCAGGCGGAACTTCCTGTGCTTCAATTTCTGCCCATTGCCTCTTGTCCTGTCACACAGGACAGCTGAAAAGAGTTTGTCCCCGTCCCCTTGACACCCTCCCTTCAGGTACTTGTACACATTGATAAGATCCCCCCTCAGTCTTCTCTTCCCCAGGCTGAAGAGGCCCAGCTCTCGCAGCCGTTCCTCATAGGGCAGATGCTCCAGCCCTCTGGTCATCTTTGTAGCCCTATGCTGGACTCTCTCCAGTAGCTCCATGTCTCTCTTGTCCTGGGGAGCCCAGAACTGGACACAATACTCGAGATGAGGCCTCCCCAGGGCTGAGTAGAGGGGCAGGATCACCTCCCTCCACCTGCTGGCAACACTCTTCCTAATGCACCACAGGAGACCACTGGCCTTCTTGGTCACAAGGGCACATTGCTGGCTCATGGGCAACTTGTCATCCATCAGCACTCCCAGGTCCTTCTCTGCAGAGCTGCTCTCTGGAAGGTCAGCCCCCACCTTGTACTGGTGCCTACGGTTATTCTTCCCTAGATGCAGGATTCTGCACTTGCCCTTGTTGAACCTCATGAGATTCCTCTCTGCCCAGCTCTCCAGCCTGTCCAGGTCTCTCTGAATGGCAGCACAGCCCTCAGGTGCTACTCAAAAGAAAGGGATGCTGGGGACATAGTATCCATAAAATAAGTGTAACAGATGTGAAAACTCAAATAGAGACTAGTAGAGCTCTTTTGCACAGAACACCTGAGCAGGGTATGGTTTAGTACTCCTAGGAAACATCTTAGTCTCAAAAGAAATATGTGATATTTTGGGCATATCTGTCCTAGTTTCAATCTAGCTAGCACAAATATCAGCAAGAAAAAAGATGAGGTAGCACAGGTTAGCTACTAAGTGCAGATCCATTTGAGGACTGTGGGTACTGTGCCTGTGATCCTATGCTAGTACACAGATTCCATCTCAGCACCCAGGAATATATAAAAGGATGTGTGGAAAGCAAACATCCAAGGTAGATTCGCAAAGAAATAGTTCATCTGTCTCTCTTTTATTACCTTTTAGTTTTTGGTCACAAATACTGCACCAGAATCTCAGCTAACATGGAACAGGTTGCCCAGAGAGGTTGTGGAGTCTCCTTCTCTGGAGATACTCAAAACTTGCCTGGAGGAGATCCTGTGCAATGTTCTCTAGGTGACCTTGTTTGAGCAGGGGGGTTGGACTAGATGATTTCCAGAGATCCCTTCCAACCTCAACCATTCTGTGATACTTCTGCATAATGTTAATTATGGCTTTGGAATGGCACAGCTGTGCCACCAGTAAGGCTCTAATTTGTGTAGGGCAGGAGAGAAACTCAAGTGGAGCCACAATGTGAAGATATATGTTCAGGAATTTTCTCAGACATATAAGAATGTGAAGTTTGGCTTTTGGTGCTTCCAGAAATTCTTTTATGAAATACTTTAATTCTGTCTAAATTGAGATTTTGAAACAATGTTGCAGAAATTTAAATTTTAGTGTACATATCTTAGTATACCCTAATACACGCTAAATAAAACAGTAGATTTTTTTCATCATTTGTAATTTAAAAAAATTTAAAAGTTTATAGTGGGTCTTAGGAGTTCTGCTTGATTTGTTTGCCTGCTTAAAGTAATTTTCAAATGAAAATCTCCTTTAACAGTTTGTATGGGTAAATTATAAGTAGGGATATTACATCCACTTTTCTGAAGGAATGTTATTAATTAAAAAGGACTGTCCAGATTAATTTCTTTACAGATACCAATTTATGTTATTAAAAGAATTTTGAACCTGAAAGTCTGGTGGGGTACTGCTTTGAGCTTGTCTCTCTGTGGGCAGTGGAAGCAGAAGAGTAATATCTTATTGCATGGGATGGAAAGCAGTAGAGTTTTGGTAGACAAGACAAGAAGGCAGGAGCTTTACCACTGTGTTGTCTCATGCTACTCACTGCAACCTTCTACACCTCCATCGTAGCTCTAAAGTTTGACCAATATTAGCACTCTGCTTTAGAACAGACTGTGAGATTCAAGCATCTCCTGTTTTAGTATATTCATAGTCATTTTGCAGGGTGGTTTTCTTTTTATGGGCTTGTATGTTAATTCAGGGGCAGTAATTTGTTTTGAAAGCAGTTCTTCCTTGTTTGCCCACCCTTGCCCCCTTTTCTTACCCTCTTTTGAAGATACCTCTCTGCCTCCATTAATCTACATGGGAAATAGCCCCACAACGTTAATTTGTATATATTGTTAATGCAGAGATGTCCAGCTTCTTTTCTGCTCCAAATATAAAGACTCCTGAAATACATGCTGTTGCCACATGTTTTAGTGTTTGAAAATCAAACTCCACCCTTCCTGGCAGTGGAAAAAGTGTTTTCTGCTGTGTTACTGAAGTAGACAGTGGTATTTGTGGGATCACTTGCATGATTATTTTATTTCTTTTTTTATAAGCAACCGCAGTATGAGAGCACATCATTGCAACCTCAGTTTTCAGAAAGATCAACATCGCAGCTTGAGGAGCTCGAGCGGAAGATTGCAGCAGCTGAGAATAAGGAATTACAACTCAGTGAATTTCTTAAGCAAATTTCAAACAAATCTAGTGAGGAGAAAAAGAAGATGGAAGAGAAAGTAAGTGTCTTTCATGTTTCAAGTTTCATTTTGATGCTGTTACAGCAGCAAATGTTTTGTTTGGTACGAAGCAACTTACTATGTTTGAATTGCTGGCATATTTTCAAAAGGTAGCTAAATTTTATCTGTGATAGAAAAATTGGTAGCTATTGGTAGTAGGTATTGCAGCAAATAAAGCTGAGTCCTTAATACTAAATACTGATGTAATACTATATACTAATGTGATACTGACAAGAAGTGATGATCTATATTCATTTTCAGGCCTGGTGCTGACAGTTTTAAACATATATCAGTTAAACTTGTTTTCAAGAAAAGCTGCTCAACTCCAAGTCTAAAAATTTGCATAGTTAGATGTTCATTATAGTAAATTATTCATTATATATAAACAACTTGCAGGTTTTTTTAAGCTGTTCAAAGTGAAATTTAATTTAGGACAAGGGAGGGGTCTTAGATAGCTGTGTACTTGAATTCTTTCAACAAAGAAGGCTCCTTTAGGAGCTGAAGCAATACCTAGGGTGGTTTTGAACGTCTTGACAGCCATCATTTCTAGCAGGCGAGTACATGCAGTTGGGCAATAGTCCCTAACGTTTAGGGAGACCTCATTGCTGTTACTGTCTCCTTGATCACTGGGCCCCGCTGCTAGGCTTAGATTTACCTTAATGCAGATGCAAGCAGTAGGAGCAGGAGGAGAGGATGGTGCCTCATCTACCTCAGCCTTCTGCCTACAGGTGGCACTGAGTCATGCCATTTCAGTATTAAGTGACAAGTGGGAAGCAAAAAAAGAAAGTATAGTTCATCTCATAAATTCTGCTTTCCCGTTCCCCTTGAGCCCTGCAGTCTGCCTTTCAGTAAAGGCAACAGTCAGGATAGGCAGAAGAAATGATAAGAAATTGATTGCTGCTGCTTCCTCCCATGTGAGCATTCAATGCTTATGTTCCTCACTGTGGAGGAACTGCTGCTGGGAGTGGTGGCACTGGTGAGGGCCTGTGTGGCAGTGAGCAGTTGGCCAGATGCCCTCTAGTCAGGAGCCTTGTTCACTGTGTGGTCCAGCTTCGCTCCTCAAACCCCCATCCCTCCTGTACCCTGAACAGGAGAGAGTGGGCAGAGAGGGAGAACATGCGTTTTGGTAGTCGGATTAGTGCCCTCTTATTTGAGGAAAGGCTGCAGAGGGAGGAAGGGCTCACGCCATGCTCCTGAGGGATGCAGCAGGCTGGGGACCTGAGCAGCGGTGGGTGGTGAGCATCGGCACGGCCGTCTCTGGAATCTCTCCACCGTGCTGACAGGGAGATCAGCCCAAAGCCAAAAGGGCATGGTGTCCCTGGGTGCTGATTGATGCTAGGGAACAAAAGATACTATTTTTGTACTGATCAAAGGGATTGTTGCTGATAGCTGTGCTAGGGTATTTCCAGGTGAACACCTGCCTTTTTGAAGAGGACAGGGTTTTTCAGCCCAAAGACAGGGTTTGGCTGGGCAGTGGGAAACACTAGAAAATTGAAGCAAATTAGCAGTCAGGTGAGCTTTGCCTGTAAGAGCCTGCCTAAAAGAACACATACAAATTCAGGTGAAAGTTGCTGGCATAAATTTTTAATTCTCTGGCTGCCCCATTTTTGCGAACAACATTGTCATTTCCTGTATTGGAGTTTGAACATGTGGCATTTAAATATAGCACACAGACGATAACTTTTTGGCAGTAAAGGACAAGCCGTGGCTATTCTGGTGCAGGTGGAGGGAAAGAAAACATAAAGGCATTCCTATTTGATTGGCCATGAGTTGTCAGTAGTGAGAGCTCCCTCATCTCAAAAACAGGATGCAGTGGAACTGGAAAAGGTTCAGATAAAAAACAACAAGGCAGATATCCTTCAGAAAATTGCAGGAGAAATTATTAAGTCTTTACTCTGGAGGAGAAATGACTTAAGGGGAGGGTGAGGGGAATCTGCAGAATCAGAAGTGGCAAGGGAGAGGTGGAGGGCGATCGGCTGTTCCCTGCATCTGCCTGTGAACAAGAACAAGCAAACATCACATGAAGCTTTTAGGAGCCATATACATAACCAGCAAAAGGAGTTGATGCTGATTCCTCATGTGAAGAGTTGCAAACCTGTAAAATGACTTTTCAAAGGCTGGTATGAATGCTAAGAATATAGAGGGGCTTAAGGGAATAGTAGGCAAGTTCACGGAAGTGCTCTCATTCTGAGTACACGGAGATCAGATCTCTCTCAGGATAGTTCCCAAGCTGAGAAAACTGGAGTCTGGGAAAATATGCTTTCCCTGTTCTTTCACCGCTGTAGATATCTTTTTCTGGACACTGCTGGAGACGATTTACTAGCCAAGAGAGCCTCTTGGTCTGAAGTGCTGTGTCGCTTCTAACATTCGGTTGATGAGCATACTGCTTTCCTTTTCAGGAACTGCAGGGCCAGCAGAGATGGAAGTGCTGTGTGCTCATTGCTGACATCGTACCTGTCTTTGCCCCGTGCAGATATGGTACCGAGGGACTTTTTGTACCACCTGATGAATCATACAGGTGCCTAAATGAGAAGGCTTTTTCTGAGGCTCCTTGTATAGTCAGCATAGGGCTGAGATGATTGCAATTTATTTAGGCTTCTGATGTGTATGAGGGTCTGAAAAATATGTTCTCTTATGGCTAACTGGGAGCCTTGGTAGCTCCTTGCGACTTCCTAAGGTAGATACTGCAGTACCCTCTATGGTGGATTCTTCCTTTTCTCTATGCCAGGCATGTGTGTGCCTCTTGGCATCTCCAAATTTTGCAGCCCTCATTTAGTTCTGGGGCATTTCTTCTGAAAATTTGACTGCTGGGCTGGAAATGATTCAGCTCAGGCACTTGTGCACTGCTGGCTCCTCATTCTTCCTCTGCTATGGATAATTATGAAGGACTTCTGTAAGGTGGCACTGATTGCCTGTAGCAGTGTTCTTCCATATGATTTCTGTGGCCTTGCTTTTAATATTTAATTGCTGGGAAGTGAGATCTTTCCTGTTTTGTTCCTGCCCTGACAAAGTAGTCAGCAGTGTGTATGGACAGGGGGGAAAAAAACAAGCACCAAAGCTTTTGTTCTTCTCAGTAGAGTGAACAAGAATGAATGAACAAACATTTTTAGTGTGGGAGTAGAGGGAGAGGATGAAAGGAGAATGAGGGTGATGCTGGGGATTTTGAGGGAAAGGGAGGAATCCTTAGGCAAACATCCTAGCTAACAGAAGGAGAAAAGTTGCAGAGTCTGACTGCAGGAGAGGACCTTCAGGGTATATACGCAAGAGAAGAAGAAAAGATTTGGTGCAATCTGTGTCCCAAAAGTACTGGAGTATTTGAACAGTCACACTCACCATCCTTAGTAGTACGTGAGGAAAAAAAGGGAAGGGACTCAAGTAGTGTAAGGGTCAGGCTCCTGGGAATTCTTGCTCTGCAACATTGGCTTATGTGTGTCTATTTATACTGTTGTCTTAAGACTTTTGGCAGGCAGGGAGTTGCAGGGGAAGTAAATGCTTCTGAAGGATATTGTGGCAAAATATCAAGGCTGAATTGTAACTCTGCCTCAGTGGATGTGGGCTTTAGTTGAGCTTTGTCTAATCAGAAAGATTTTAGACCTGCATGAAAGCTCTGTTTGGTTTTGAGATCCTGATAGAAGATGAAAAAATTTCGAGTGTTTCGGCAATCCTAAGTTTTTTGGCCTATTTAGAAGACTGTTTCTGGAAAGTCTTTTCAGGTAGTATCAATTTAAACTTTTTTGTAGTCTCCATCACTAAATTCTGACATTGACAGTGTCATACATTCATTTCTCAGTGAGATGCACGTCTCCAGCAACCAAAATAAAAATACATTTCAAGTTTACTCTAGTGACAAATGTTTGTTATCTGTGAATTATTACACACTGGTTGAAGAAAGAGTTTTCTATTAAATCAGAGCCTTATTTGAAAGTACTCTTTCCAGCTCCCTTCCTCTTTCTTAGTTCTAGGCAATAAAGCAAGTTGATATCAGGCATGCAAGTGTGTGTTTTCTGATTGGTTATTGTAGGATCATGACATTAAATTAAAAATACGCTTTTGCAAACTGTTGTACAATTAACATGCTTGTAGAAAAGCTGGTTTAAGAAAGCAGCTATTCCATTCTGATTTGCCCTTATGTAATTGTCAGATGGCATCAAGGTTAGATTTTTGGCTGCAGTTCTAGTTGGGTGAAGTTCTTGGGGCTCTTTGTTAATATGTTGTTCCTTAGGCAAAGGGAAGAGGTAGGAATAAATATTTCCTGATGATTTGTTGCACATGAACACCCACACTGAAAAGTTATATATTTTAAGCATTGAATTGGTACGCTGTCAATTCCCAAGACACATGCTGTGCTCTAAGCAGAGGTGGAGCGACTGTGGTTTGAGACTGACCAACGGTTCAGTACAAGTCTGTGACTTCAATTTGTCAGGATGAAGCAGAATGAATTATTCTTTGGTTTTATGTTCTACGGTAGCCATCCCTTACCTGTAGCTGTGAGTACAGTTCCTGCAGAATGACCAGCCTCTGGTTGCAAAGCACATTTATTTTCCATTGCAATAATCAAATATGTATTCTTTCTTTCTTCTAGCTTAAAACTAGAGACCGATACATTAACAGCCTAAAAAAGAAATGCCAGAAGGAGTCTGAACAAAATAAAGAAAAACAGAGACGAATTGAAACCTTAGAAAAGTACCTGGCTGACCTGCCAACGCTGGATGATATAGAAGGCCAGACTAAACAGGTAAGGTAAAAAGAGTTGATTTTACATTTTTAGAAATACATGTAAGCTCTGTAATGTCTACTGCCAAATGTTTTACTGTTTCAATATACATAATTTTTCTTATCTGTTTAGGAAGACAAGTATATGAATGTTTTAAAAAGCTATGTTAGGGCTGATCATACACAGATAAGTGAAGAGGGCCTAAGATTATACAGAAAGTAACTACAAGGCTGTGGTCTGCCACAAGCCCTTCTGTTAATGTGGCATTGTATCTGACTAATAATTAATCTGTGTTAGCTGCAAATTATAGAAGAGAAGAACAAGCAACTCCAAGAAGCTCTGACTGAGTTAGAAAAGAAGCTTGGAGAGGCCCGATCACAGTGCAGAGACAGAGAATTGCAACTGGTGTGTCAGAAGAAAAAAGAAAAAGAGCTGGTCACAACAGTGCAGAGGTATGAACTGTGTACTGAGATGGATGTACTTTCCCAGCTAATGTCAGGACCTCACTTTTTTTTTTGCAGTCTTAATCTATTACAGTGCTAATGATTTTTCATGGCATAAATAATATTGCTGTGCAAAATGACAGTGTAATGTAATAGAAAATCCAACAAAGTGCCATTTGTATCAAGTGCCACAGAGAAAAGCCTATCTAGAAACTCTTTGCTATCTTCTTTTTTTTTTAAAGATATGTACACTGCTGCAATGGCATCATGGACTACTGCCAGGGAGAGGATGGAATAAACATATGCAGCAAAGAAGCGCTGTATGGAAGCTGTCAGTATTCCTGTTTAGTAACTAATCCTGTCACGAACTGTAGAAAAGCTCCCTGGATATCAGCTGAAGGGAAAATCAGGGAAGGGTCAAAGATAAATTGTGGCTGTTTCTTACCTTTTCATTGAGGCTGGGGGATGTTTACAGGGAGATTTAACTGCAGGTGGTGTGCTGTCATTGAACTTGAATAATTATTAAAAAAAAAAAAAAAACCAAACCAAAAAGGGATAGATATCCATGAAGAGATTCCAGGTGAGAGATTGAGACATTATTACTATGGTATATGTTAAATTAAGGGAACTATTTAAAGGCTTATTTTAAATAATAATAATAAAACAGAGAGCAGGGGGAATCACTTTTAATAATTTATGGGGTTGTTGCTACAGTTCAGTGTCCCTCAGTTGCGTAAATGTGCGTGCCATAGCAGTCTAAAAGTGTTTCCATGATGAAAGGCTAGCTGCTTGGGACACCTTGCCAGCCAAAGCATTGGACGCATTGTTTCCATCTTACAAGTGAAAGGCTTTTTTCTTCATGCCTCCATAATCTAGAGGGATCATTTTATCTTTTCTGAAAGCCTACGAAGAGTTGCCTCTGGTTTCTAAATTAGGCAACAGGATTAATGCTAATAAAATGTATTTTCTTTTTGAGAGAAGGTGAAGGTGAGCAGGCAAAAGCTCTAGCTACACCTAGGAGCTTAAATGAAGCTACAGAGGGTGTCAAGGTCGTGACTTCATATGGAAGCAGCTGGCAGAAGTGGCTTTATGCTCCCCCAGGACAAGCCAGTCCCAGAGGGCATGAAGGATACACTGTTAGGGCTTGTGCATCCAGTAGCCTGATAGCAGTGAGGCTGCCACAGCTCCATATCCCCAGGTCCAGACAGTAGTGAGGCTGGGCATATATTCCCAGTAGGTACCCATATGCACACACACACACACACACACACACGTATACAGCACATATGTACATATGCATCTGACCAGTTACCTGATCATTGTGGAGAGAGAAACGCAGCATGCAGACAGCACCGACAGTTTCACCCTGTTCCCCTCTCTGGCTGATCAGGTGAAAGATCTGTTAGTGGGACATGTTTATATATAAATATACATACATATGTACAACATGGATCTATCTAGCAGCTGGACTGAGATATCTGATCCACCCAGTGGTGGTGCCTGCACATACGAGCCCCAAGGCTTGCAGCCCCAGTCCGGCTGCTGGTATAGACCACACAAAAGCATACATGCCACATATACAAGTGGGTCTCAGTCAGCCCCCAAACTGCAGTGGCTCCCTGGCAGTTGGCTGGGACTCCCTGGTCCCTCTCATAGCCAACTGCCTCCATGATGTCACTCTGGGAGCCATACACAGACCCCTGGCTCCCAGGTGACTTCACCTACCCACCAGATGGTGCAGCTAGATGTTCATTAGCAATCACACCCTCACTCGCATCCTTCACTTGCTCCAGCTGCTGGCACTGCAGACATGGGGCACTCACCTGTGGTGCCATTCCAGTCACTGGTGCTTAATTTCAGTCACTCTGATCTTTCCAGTTGCTGGGCCCCTGGGTCTGGCTCCGGTTGCTGGCACTCAGACCTTCACACACACAGAATAGTGAGTCCCTTGCCCAGGAAAATAGTTAGAAAAGGAGAATGAGGATAAGAAGATCGGCTGAACTGCACTAATGAGGTGCTGGGTATGACCAGACAAACATATTAACCAGCCCTGTTTACACAGAACTGACCCCTTTTATCGACATATCCCTCTATTTTCCCATGTTCTTTCTTGATAAACCCACCTTGATCCCTCCCTTTCTCCACCTTTGTTTCTTTCCTGGAACATCCCATAATAGATCTTGCACAGTCCCAAAGTATTCTTCCCCTGCGTCCCCAATGCATCCCATGACCTGAGGCAATGACTTCCCCACACTGTGCAGGGGGCCCAGGGGAGACAGCTCCTACTGACCTGTGGTGCTGGGTTTCACTCCTAGTCCAAAGGGCTGAGCCAGCCCTGAAGGAGCCAGGACAGGAGATTGTTTCTGTGACTGGTTGTTACTGGGGCTTCCTGCCCTGCCAGTGTGTTTCTGAGCTCCCGCGTGTGTGTGGAGAGAGGACTTTTATGGGCTGAGCTGCTCCTGCACTGGACCTGCGAGTAGCTGGGGCAGGATATGATAGGGGTCCCCATACCTGCTATTGCTCCTTTGAGCTCCCCTGCGGGTGTGCACAGGTGAGCTTTTTATCACATAACCTAATACAGACCAGCAGGGAAGGATTTTGTACCATTCATCTGCTGCTGATCTGCTCATTTACAAGGCTGAATTCTGCTTTGTACAGTTTTATGGTGTCGGTTGGAAGACGGTGCTGTTTTCTAATTTGTCACTAGAACACAGTGCACTTTTGGTTTCTATCAGTACACTTAATTCTTTCTTTCTTCCATGCTGAACAGCTTGCAGCAGAAAGTAGAAAAATGCCTGGAAGATGGTATTCGCCTTCCCATGTTGGACACAAAACAGCTTCAGAATGAGAATGAATGTCTCAAAGAAAAGAATGAGAAAGCCAGTAAGGTTAGTCTGCAAATTAGCTTTTGGTGGAATCTTTAACTTTCAGTCCTACATTTCTTACTTTTTATTTAAGAATAACTGTTTCACCGAGGAATTTTCCATTTGTTGCTAATTCAGTTTTCTTTTGAATACCTATCTGTTTCCGGTCTGTGCATTTATTCTCCATGAATTTCCAGTTATGTGAGAATAAAATTCTCTTGTCACTTACGTTTTCAAAGAGTGGCCGTTTGAAACCTATGGCTACACATCTATTAGTTGATTTTAAAAGGGTGCTGAAGAGATTCAAACCTTTTCTCAATTTTATTTTCCAGGTCATAGACAATCAACAAAATCAGATAGCTGGGTTGATTTTAGACTTACAGGTAAGGAAGAGAATATGTTTTGGTATTTTCAAGTGTGAGAACTGCCTCTTTAAATAATGGTCAAGTCTCCCATCAAACACTGGGGTTCAGATGCTTATCCAGAGAACAAAAAGTACATTGATCATAAGATTCAGTACAGAGGCCCCTAGCAGATCTGGATGCCTTTCTAAACCACACTGCTTCATCTCACACGGTTAGGCAGGTCCCTGTTCAGCTGGTTTCTGACAGTTGCTCGTTTAGGTACCTTAACTCTCTTGATGGATCTTGGGTACCTAGCTTGGAGCCAAGGATTTCTCAAGACAGGTTACTAGGAGTCAGTTGCAGCCCTGTAGATCGGATTAACACACCAAGCTCCTGATCCTGACACTTGACACCAGTATTTGTTGTGGAGAAAAGGAAACATGAAACAGGCTATAGGGAAGAAGGTATATCTGGTCCTGGCAAAAGCTGAGCATTTGGAAAAAAAAATAATAGTAGAACATTTATTTCAGCAGTTATTCAGATATGATGAATTTTAGTTTCTCCATTCTTCTACTGGATTAGCATTTGTCTCTGCATTTATCACTTCTGTTGCCTGCAGCAAAATTGAAGTTACAGGGCTGTGCCTAGAAGGTGAAGAAGGTGCTTCTGCTTCAGCTGTATGTGCTGTATGCTTGGGTGAATAGCAAAATAATAGTAAACCAGCCAGCTCAATGCCTGCCCCTTCAGCAGTGGGCAGGGAGTGCTCTCTGGAGCTGGAATCCAAATAATGGAGAGATACAGAGCTGCTTGCGTAACACTTTCTTAGCGAATATACTTTCTTACTTCCACTTTACACGCTGGAACTAAATCTGCTTATTTGCAGGTATGGAAAGTAAGTCATCTTCCATTCATTCCTTTTTCTAACATGCAGGTAAAAAACTGCCATTCAAAAGAAGCCTGGTACCTGCTGACAACCATATTATTCCTTAATTAAACCACGTTGTATTAAATACATCAGTATAGAAGCAGTAGGGGAATTTTAATTTGCAATGTAATGTGCATCTGTTACCTGAAAAGCAAAATCAGTCATTTAACTTTCTCTAGTTTTGAAGAAGGCAAAGTTTATCGAATTGTTTTCATGAAACAGGTGAAAAAATTGCCTATGACTCAAGCAAATGTAGTTCTGTATCTTTAATAATTCAAAAAAAAAAAAAAAAAAAAAGTAGCAAATTGGACTCCATTACCTTTCTCAGGTTCTCTTGCCTTCTCTATAGTTAAGATTATTTTGTTGAAATATACACAGATTGCCTGCATGCATCTCTCACATCCTGAGTTTTTTCCTATTTCCTAAATTTCCTGATCTCTTGCTCTACATCAAATTTATTTTGAGGCTTTTTAAAATGTTAGTCAGTTTTGTGCACATTTATACAGAGAGCTGCTTTGGTGCTTAGAGTCTGAAATGACTTTAGGGGGCTGATGTTGGGAAATGCTAAGTAGGAGAGGAGTGACAGATTCTGAATGGAGTAATGTTCTGTTCTCCAGGACTTTCTCTTACCTTTCCCTATTTTGATGCATTTGTTTAAGGTCAAAAATAAGATTTGAATATGACGTTAGCCCTCGAGTTAGTTGTAGACTGTCACGGTTTCTTTGTGTCCTTGATTTCTTTCCTCATCGTGTTCCCCGACAGTCATTGGAAATAAGTTCGTTGAAAATTGATGGCTCTCGTCAGGAGGGAGATACAATTTATCTTCAGCTCAGATGATCTTGCTTTACTCCATCTCTTCAGCCACATTTTGCAGTTATGCTTTAGTATGTGTTTCCAGTCATTGTTTCCAGCTTGCATCCTGAAAACAAATTCTGCTTCAGACAGCACTGCTTCGAGCAGTACTGGTTTCTGTTTGCTTATAAGCACGATGGAGTGATTTTGATCTTCCTTGGTATGTTGTATAGTTTTGCTTGGTTGGTTTGTTTTCCTGAGTGTGAAGGGTTAAGATTCTAGCTCGTTTTGAAAAGATGTCATGCTGCATATAAGCATATCTTCAGAAAAAGGAAAAGCATAAATCGAAATGCCTTTACAAAGTCCATGTTTACATGATTATTTTAGATATCACAAAATTAACATTTTTATACAAAACAGATGGGCACCATATGATCTGACTTTCTTCTACTTTGTTACTCAAAGTCCATCCGTCAATCCGATCAATCACAATAAACCCAAACTGTGCCAGGGCTGGGAATAATGCCACTGAATTGTAACTTTATAAAGCAAAAAGGAAGATGTAAGGATGAACTAATGAGCTCTGTTAACACTGGGAAGGCACAGCACTGTGGGCTCAGCTAAGCTGGTAAGCTCATATGCTGCTTCAGAATTTTAAGTTTACGGTAGCATAAAATTAGGGTTGCATAGATATACTTTTAGAAATAAACATTGATTTCCACTTTCAACAGTTACTTTTAAATGATGCTACTCATGAGCTGAGTATGTTCATATTTGGAATATTCTGGAAGATGTTTTTGGAGTAATCAGCACAGCGGTGTAAATTTAGTGACGAACATAATTCTGAAAATACACTGAGGAAGGTAACACTTCTAAACCTGTCTTCCCTGCCACTTTCCCCTCCTAAGGAGGACTGCACAGTCAAATCTTTAATGTCTGGTACTGACACAAATGTAAAGCATGTACCTGGTACTGGTAGCAGTAATACAGTTGTTATAACTGTATAACTGCTCAGGATGTCACTGGACTTCATGAAGGAGGAATGCATGAAGGATTATTAAAATTTCAAGATACTTGAAAACTGGGAGGATATTTTAGAGACTTGTTCTCCTTTTCCTCCCTAAACATATTCTTTTTTGCTGGTGCCGCAGGGAGAGGATACTGAGCTAGATGGACCTTCAGTCTGACCCAGTATGACCGTATTTTCCAGCAGACACTGTTCAAGAGAGAAAAAAAAATAAAAGACTATTCAACAATCACTGCAGATTATACTCATCTGCAAGCACTACAAAGGAAATGCATCAAGCAGAGCTGTTTCCTCCTTTCTCCTGGCACAGCAGGTTTCCTTTGACATAGAGCAGAGCCTGTTTTCTTCCTTCCCTTCCTCCCCACTCTAACAGGAAGTTGTGTTTTCTGCTGCAACTTATCTTTAGAATGCAGGTTATCTTGACACTTCCTTTCTAGATGTTTGGTGTGGCTGAGCTGAGTGTCAAGTGCATGAAAATAGTTTAAAAACAAGTAGTCATTTGAGTTCTACTCAGTGATTTTTATTACTCACATAAAAATAAAGCTTTTTATCCAGATTAAATGTCTAAATTCTAACACCTTTGTTTTCCAGATTTGCAAAGGGTATGAAAAACTACTGATTTTTTGCTGCTTTGAAGTGTTGAGCTGAGTATGTTAGGAAGTTGTTTGTCAAGGCTTCACAACTTCTTTGTGTGGCCAGGCCATTAATAATTCCATTTACTATTTGTCCTACCTTCCTTCTCAGTATTCCCAGCGTTCTTTTCAGCACTGGTGACTCTTGTAGCTGGCAAGTCAAATACGTCATTGACAGAGTGTGAAGGAAGGCTTGTGTATGGTATAAGGCAGATGTACATACAGGCATAGGCTCCATATGTTGTACGATTCACAGTATTAGTGCCCTGAAAATCCCATTTTTCGTACAGTTAAGGAGTACTTCACATCGTATGAAGGTTTTTTGTTTGTTTTTTGTTTTTAACCAAAGCTTGATTGTTTTCTTAAGCCCCCAAACTGAGTTTGGCAGTTTGCTGTGGTTCTGTCAAGTGGTGAGCTTGTTTCTTTTTTGTCCTCTTTGCGTGTGTGTATGTGTGTGTGTGAATAGAAACACGGACACACACTCACTCACTCCCCTTTGAATGAGCTGTAGAATGAGAATGCAGCAACTTAAGCATATCTTATACTAAAGAGTGACTTGACCTTTCAATAGCACTTTATTTAAACTACCGGTTAGATTTCCCTGTAAGAGTTTTCAGCTTTGGAAGATCAATCTCTAGGTTTCTACCTGCAGAGATTCAAGAAAAACATTCTTCCCAGACAAGGCTGTTCTGTAAAGTGAGCTCTGCTGGTTTGTGAAATGCTCCTTCCCGTTGCGATCTCTAGTATCACTGAGTGGAAGGGTAGAATCAAAATTGTGCCAAAGCATGCAGCTTTGTTACCAGTGCTCTAACTGTATTTTGAGCAAGATAACATTGGATTTACATTGTATAATTGAAACTGGGTAACAGGCTTTACATATTAATATACTGCTGAATTAGGGATATGGAGGACACTTCATGTACTCTAGTAGCACAGTGTCAGATTTCTGAATGATACAGTTAACAACAAAAGAGGATTTTTATTTGGTTATCTCTTCATGAAAAGTTGAAAATATCTCTATGGTATAAAGCACCTGGAGTTTATATAATCAGTTTCATTGTTACTAGATCAGATAAGATAGACTGAATATTCCTTTTCTGAATTTTGCCAAATGACCTTGAAATGCATATATGCAGATACAAAAGCCAAGTAGCAAAATACATCTGTTTGCTTTTGACAGCAAAGACAAAACCATGATCACACTGAGTTCACCCCAAAAATCCAAGTGGAAATATGTAATGATTTCTGAGCTTCAGCTCTGTGGGTGAAAATTAGAAATCCAGTGTAAGAATAAAATACAGTTCGTTCATTTAATCTGGAATAGTCAAACTCCATTGCAATTCAGTGCTTTAAGCCCTTAATAGATGCCACATCACTTTGAGAAGTAGGATTATCCTTATCTTACTAGAAAGTAAAATACAAGTCAAATCACACTGGAACACAATTAAGTATAGTGAAGCTTTAGACGTAGCAGTTGCGTATGTTATTCAAAGTAATAAATTCATGAGCACTGTGATTCTCTCAAAGCATATGCCTCAGGTGAGCTGTCCGATACTCCCAAAACCTAGTGCAACTGATGCTAAAATGTGTTATGCTGGGCTTTGCGCAGCTTGAAGGAGAAGCTTCAGAGTAGTTCAGTCAGTTGCAGCAGGAAGACTTGAAGAGGGAAATTGGCCGCAGCTGATTGCAGCATTGCTAGGTTTGGGTTTATTGCTGCTTGAGATTGGTCTGGAAGTCAAACATAAAACGCTCCAAGACTTAAGTAGAAGAGAATCCTAGAAACATTCTGTTGATTTTATTACTGACGAAAATAATTATTCTGTCTGCTAAAATTATACTATCAACTACAAGTAAGTTACCTGCCGTTGTTACTGAACACAGTAGAGATATGCTGAGCGTTGCGATTGATCTTGTATGTGAATGGTTTTAAGTGGAGGTCACTGCTCTGTTATCGCCTGGCAAGGACTTTCTTCTCAGTTGTATAGCAAATTCACCAGGTGAATTCTGTGTTGTGAAAGGTTGTAGGAACCCATGGCACAGTATTCATGGAAAATAGAGATGAAAAAAACTTTAGTTATAACTTAGTAATTACACAGATGGAATTTAGTTGTCATTAATGTCCTTATTTCAAGTGAAGTTATGTGAATAGAATAAACAGTACTGCGTGGTTATTTTAGACTTCATACGTTCCTTGTTAGAGCAGCATTTTGCATGAGTGTTTTTGTTTATGAACTGACACTGCTCGTTTAAAGGGTTTGGAGATATTTAGAATAGTTACGTTAGCATGTAGTTATGCTAGCTGTTGCTTCAGCAGGTGGAACATAGTAGAAAATAAATGAGGAATTAATGCAAAGATAAATATAAATGCAAAATCTATAAATACATATAAATGCAAAAATAAATAACATTTAGGAATTTATTGAGGGTGCATTTTTTATCAGTGCAGTATGAAAATACATACAGTATAAAAATTTAAAATCATCACCTGTTTTCATTTGATTTAGTCTATGCAAGAGAAGCTTTTGCAAGAAAAGCTGGCAGTTCAGAAGATGACAAATGAGCTTGAAGAAAAAGAAAAGAATATAGAGCAATTAAATAGAACTCTCTTTGAAGTAAGTAAAACCCCTTCAAAACCAAACCCCAAACCAGACCAGCAAGGAAAAACCTTGTAGAACATGATTATGACAGCTCATAGAAGGGCTCTATGAGCTTAATACACACTTACTCATGCTAGGTGCTGTGCAGATGTGATAGATACCATCTCTACCTCAAAAAATGAGCCTTTCTAGTGCCAAGGCCAGTAAACAATGGACCCATAGAATAGACAGTTGAGTGAAAGCTGGTTAAATATTATGCTTTGGAGTCTAGAGAAACATTGATGCTATGTATTTAATAAACAATAAATAAAATTTTATTTAATGTTTGTGGTTTGAAACAGAAAACTTTTTGCTATACTGTATGCTGCAAATTAACTTTTTCTTGTCTCTTTCACGAAGAACCAAAGATTGGTGGAAGAGAACGCCTCTCTGAAGGAACAAATACGGCAGGTGGAACAGGCTAGGCAGCCGGTCTCTGAGAAGATGCCCATAGCAGACCAGTTGTTCAAGGAAATGTCCCACTGTTTGCATGACTTGAAAGCACTGTGCAGTATTCTTACCCAGAGAGCTCAGGGCAAGGAGCCCAACCTTTCCTTACTGCTGGGAATCAGATGTAAGTGATGCTGTCATTCTAATGATTACTTGTGTTTGACACAGAAGAGTAACAGTTTAGCTAAGTGGTGCTCAGACTTACCAGCTGAGCTTACAGGCCACAGGCTGCCCCTTGCTGTGCCTCTGAAGCAGTTGTGCAGGAGCTGTACTGGAGCTCCCTGGAAACACTGGGCTGCTAATTACATAAGAGTGCACAGGTCCTGGTCAGCTCCAAGGACAGAAGGTAGTCAACTGACTGTTCCCAGTCATGGATGTACTCACCCTGTTAGAAGGGAAAGGTGCATACTGAGAAGCCTGTCCCTCCTGAGACGCACTGCAGTCTCCTTGCGGGCTGATAGATGTTTTCTGCCAAACGTGTTCTGATCCAGAGGCTCGTAAGCGGGCCTGAGATAGATGCTTCAAGTACGTTTTAAAGGCTTTGGGCTCAAGTGATGGAGGGCGTATACACCTACAGCATGGATATCTGTGGGTGTGTGTTTCTGGGATGGGTGTGTGTGTATTAAAATTATTGCCTGCCTGACTGCCAGGCAACTACATCTTGAGTACTGCTAGTCACACATCTTGTCTTTTGGACTTACTCAGCTGTTTAACCTGGAGATGAAGAGCACATCCTAAAGCTAGTCAAACAAAAATTTAGTGTAATGAGTTTGTGTTAAGGGGGTTTTCTTCTTTTAACAAGATCACAAAAGAATTACTTTTTTTTTTAACCTGAATATATCAAATACTGTTTTCTGCATGTTTATTCGAACTAATTAGATAGACTTGTGGCTGAACTAGACCTTCAGCAAAGTAGAAAGGGGAAAATACATTGTCCAGTGCAGAAAAACTACCACACACCACACTTACCTGCACTGCAACCCCTTGGGGTATTGGGGGGTGCAGCATGTGACAGTCTCATAGTCCATGAGACCGTCGTCAATGAGCAGGATAAATAGTGCATGTGTATACATCTGTAGTACTATTCCATAATCGTACGTGACCTTTTTTCGTGAATCCTCTTGTCCCTCTTTTTTGAGTGGCTAGATAGCACTGAAACCTCCAGCCTGACTGTTCTGCCCAGTTTCTTCATCTTAGCACTGTTGTTGAGAGCCGCTGGCAAGCCTAGATCTTAGTGCAGACAGAAAAGCCCATCTTTCAGAGAACCAGTAATAGGTTCTGAATTGGCTTTAAATTCACACAGTACCATGCTTTGGTGGGTTTTCATCATGCTAGGGCATAATTTGTCTTGATGTAATTAAATTAAAATGTCGTATCTTGCTACCGTGCCATTTTGAGAGGGGCTGACCAGTGTTTCGCAAAGCACCGTTGTTAGAGTAAACTTTTAACTGTGGGGTTTGTTTCTCACAGCACTGAGCTGTTCAGCTGAAGAGAATGAAAATTACTACAGCACAGAAACTCTGTCGAAGAAGCTCTTGGATGTTTGCCAGTTACGCAAGGATATTGATGAATTAAGGACTATAATGTCGGACCGTTATGCTCAGGACATGGGGGACAATTGCATTACTCAATGACAACATTTCATCTAGCAGCAAATGACTTATTAAACGTTGCTGTGTCACAGGTCTTTGCATTTCTATTAAGGAGCCATATTGGAAGACTGCAAATAGAGCTGCACATGCATATCTGTGAGGATTGGGCATATTTAATCTTGGGAGTCGGGTGGGGAGGGGAGAGTCATTGGTTGAGTAGAGTGGTGCAAGCTACAAGAAATATTTCTCCAAACTACTGAATGTAGGAACAAGCTGTGAAGAATGTTTCAGTTGGATACTTTGTTTCCTTCATTAGGACTCATTTTATTACTTCATGGGGTTTCTGGAATGAGAGCGTCAAAATCACCATGTTGCTACTACTGTCCTTGCCATTCAAACCTTGCTGGAGGAATCATCAGTATTCTGAAACTGGAGAAAAGGGTCAAAGGACCTAGAGCTCTGTGTGGTGAAGCCAGAGGTTTCAGTGACTGCACTTCATTCTAGGAATTGCAGTTGGGATAAGCGTAGAGCACTGCAAAAAGTAGCTACTCTTTAGATCACCTAAAGAATTTGATAGAGGAAAGCTGTTATTTTCAGTAATGGATCACTAGTATGCTTTCTCAGTAGCAAAATCAAAAACAAGTTTCAACTTCATGTGTGTGAAATTCATCACATTTAGGACTATCAAATCTGTACGCTGCTTTAAGAAGCTTCAAAAGTACAAAGTCTGTCACAAACCCAGGGAGGAGAAAAAAAATCGTGGCATAGGATGTAGCTATCAGAAAGAGTAGACTGTATTTCAGTGTTTGTACAGTACTTTTTTTTTTCTCAATATCCATTTAAAAATGTGGTCAGTCTATATATGCAAGTTCCTTTCCCAGAAGGAAAAGGATGATGAGGTGGTGAGCAACCTCAACCATTTTTGAATAGAGCTACGAAATGGGCATTTGACGCTTTTTGCAAAAATCAGAGCTCAAGACAGAATGTTTCTGCTTACCAGTGTTGAATACCAAGTTATCTGAAGACTGCAAAACTTTCCACATTGTTTTGGATTTCTCAATTGTTCCATATTTGTAAGAATGGATTCCATTAAAAAAAAAATGATGATAAGAACATGTTCCATAGCTCTGCCAAGTGACACTTGCTGAATAAACTATCCTGCTCCTGTGGGACACCTGGAATACCAGCCCCTCACCTTCCTGGAACAACGTGGAAAGTTAGCTGAACAGTTGTGTGTGGTGTAAAATAGTATTTTACTGAAGGAAACAAAAGCCCACAAAGAGCAAAACCACTCTTAAATCACATTATTAAGAAAAAATGTGAGCACCAACTATATGTGATATTTAAGGAAAGTTTGGAGTGGCTGAGGTGAAAGAGTCAGCTGGTCAGCTGCCCTGTAGTGTTGGTAACAGCGGAAGTCTCAGTTAGAAAGCATAACGGTTAGGACTAAGTAAACAGAGTAAAATTCATGTAACGAATTAGTATCTTCGGTTTTCTGATGATATATAATAGCAAAAAAGCATCTAGCAATGTAGACAAAAGTTACCAATGTTTAACTTGGCAGTGTTCACTTTCTGTTCCGTGTTAAACAGTTACTGTTAATGTTCCTTTTATATTTTAGTGATTTAAAAATGTTTTTTTTTTTTGATGTTTTTTCTTCTTTTTAACTCTATGGACTTATTTATTCGACAGTATTCTCTATCATGAACCTACACCTGGACTAACCTGTGAAAAATAGTGTTACTATTTCTGTTACTGTTTCATGGTATTTTCAGGTAGATGAACCTGACTGATCCACCTCCTTGCAAGCACTAAAAACAGTGTCTAAATGTAATCTCAAGTGAAATTCCCTTCAAGGGAAAAAAGGAGGCTGTTTATTTTTAGTGTCTAAACACTGCTCTTCCTGTAGTTCTGAAGATACACCTTCGTACTAGTGCAAAACAGAAAACCAGGATCTTTGCACAAATAGACCTTCCCCGTTTCCTGTGCCTCTAACAGGACTGGCTTTTGTAACTGAAGCCTCAGTATTTTTTAACAGCCAGTTCCTTTGATATAGTTTGTTGTTCTTGACCCTGCAGTGAAGTAGTAGGTCCCCAGTTCATGGCATCTTTCTCTAATACCAGAAATTCAACAACAGAATTTCAAATAGTAACTTAAAAGTATTAGGGAGGGAGGAAACACCTAGGCCGCACATTATTTCCTTAGATGAAAATGTTATATTTATAAAAACTACCAAGCAACACATGCTTCTAAATTTTGTGGACATAATGAGTCTAATAGAGTGATTAGGAAGGAATGGGATGTTTTTTTGGAGTCCTTTTCTGTCACTTTGTGTTATTAAGCTGTTCATTTGACTGGTGTGCCTCCACTGTCCCGCCTCTCAAATGGCGATACTGTATGGCAGAGTTGAGATTAGTAATTTAATATTTGCAAAGCACTTCGGGAGCTTTTTTGCTCTTTAAGTATTGAAATTCCCTCAGGAAAGAGGTCCCATTTTAGTTGTAATACTTGGATTGCAATGCTACAATCTTCTTGCATTTTTAAATTTTTATTGAAGAATCTGTAATATTTATGTTGACTTTAAAGCACTTGATTTTAAAGCACCCTGAATTTATCTGCCTAAGTCATATTAAAAATAGGGAGGTAAATAATGGATGTATGAGCCAAAGATACAGATTACCAACTGAATATATACATTGATACAGTATTTTATTTAAATTCTTAAAATTTGGCTGTTGTAGTGGTAGCAATTGCTATATATGCATCACTTTATGGATGCCTCTAAATGGAATAAGCTTTGTCTAGGATATGCATGATTGTTTAATTGGTTAAAAAGTAGTGTGTGTGTGGTCTCATTCAGCATATTTAATATACAGTTGATTAATGAATGTTAACATTGGAATTGCTTAGATTTAGTCATGACAACTTTTTGCTGTAGCTGTTAGACAATCTCAAGGGCTGAAAAGCAACCGCTAATGAATGGATACTGTACAGTTCTGTCTGTCAGCAAATTTGTACAGGATTTTTTTTGTATAGCTTCAGATTAAATTTATACAATCCTTTAGAAGATACTTACAGTAATTAACTACTGTATTCAAGAATGTATTTTGAAAAAGACTCAGAAAGTAACTGTCTTCGAACAAGCTATAGATGATGCTATGTATTTGCTATATAGGAGTAATGCAGCGCAATTGTATAAACTTGGTTTAGGTTCCTAGCCTCACCTGTGTAGCTTTATAGTGTGATAATTCTGTGAAATTAAGTTTGCTATAACCACCCACTCAGACATCAGCATCTTAAAACTGCCAGTAATTGCAGTCATGCAGTAATTGCAAGAGCCAAAGTGATTTTATCTTTTTCACTTCAGAAGGTTTATTTCCTTCCTTTGGCCTTGCTGCCTGCTTTTGTTTCAGATGCTTTTCCTGGCTGCTTGCAGGTTGGGAGCACGAGGAAAAAAAGGAAAATGCTTCCTCCGCTCCTGCTGCCCTTGCACTGGGAGCTCCAGCACGCTGCTGTGTACCAGCATGGGCTTAGTTTTCTCCAGTTTTCCTGTCCTTATCAGTGTTCTTACATAGGTGGAGTTACGTCTCTAACTTGGGTCTTCTGCCTAATCTAATGGGTTCTGTCATGAGTGGGGAAAAGATCTTTTGAATTAATCTGCATTCTTAGATTGAAAAGAAGTTAATGGATATTATGTAAAGAGATCACTTACTCTAGTAGCTCATTAGCAATATTAATTTGACAGCTGCATACCTTTGTGCCTTTTTTGCCCGAAGTAAATGTATATTCCCTGTGAACTTCAGATAAGTTGTTAGAATGTCAATGACTGCACCTTGTTTCCCTCTTGCCTGCCGATACTTTGTTTATAGGCTTTTGCAGTAAGGACTCTTGCATAATATCTAGAAATACAAGTACTTAAAGTAGGTACTAGGCATACACTTTTGATGTTAGGCTGGTTGTAGTATGCAGCTTTTTTGAATATGAAGTGTGAGCAGGAAACTCAAATCATAGTGTGTTGATTTTGTGTATATTAATTACAGTATATCATTAGTTCAGTGGGGAGGAATGCTTGGAGCTAACTTTTAAAAGCACAGCTGACGTATGTACTGGATCAGTCCCTAAAGACTGGTAGTTTTGTAAATTGAGTTCAATTTTTGAACTGCTCAGAATACCTCACATGTAAATAGAGTTGTCATGACTTAATCAAAATGTGTTCATTGTAAAAAGCAAAGAAGCCACTGGCTGGCTCAGCTTAGGCTTGTTGTTCTTGCCTCTTTTTGTAATTTTTTTTAAAGTAGGGTTTACAGCTAGAATTTTGAATGCCAAAGTTCTATTTATTAAATAATAATAAAAGTTTTCATTGTTAATGACTGGTATTTTTCCACTGGAATTTGTTTGTTGATGTTTGGGATTTGTATCCACAGAGCAAAAATAAATTTTGTTACAAAACTGATTTTATTGTTCTGTTTGTCCAATATCTGGTATGTAACGGAAGGGACCAAAGCTAGACAATGGCTGGAGACAAGAAATGCAGTGTGAAAGAATCATAGAATCAGTAAGGTTGGAAGGGACCTCTGGAGATCATCTAGTCCAACCTCCCTGCTCAGCAGGGTCATCTAGAGCATGTTACAGAGGGTTGCATCCAGGCGGGCCTTGAATATCTCCAGAGAAGGAGACTTTCCCCTCCAGCAGACAACCCTAACTTTTCTTCAGTGGAGTGCCCTGGTAATGAAAGGATTTGAGAGTTGCTTTTTTAGGAGAAGGATGCTATTGCCCACCTCAGGTATTGACTAACAAGAGAAATGTATAGACTGCAAAAAACACTGCACCAGAAAAGTTAGTGGGGGGTTTTTCCTCCCATCCTACAAGGAAACACAGGTTGAGGGCTCTTGAGTCACTCAAGCAGGGGAGTTCACTAACGTTACAGTTAAACATCAGCTAAACAAAAAGGTAAATGGAAAACAAATATAAAGCTGTAGTACGTTTGGTGGTATAAAGGCTATACTGGGGAGACCTGTGGTTGTTTCCTCACAATTAGGTTTTCTTCACATCTAATAGAAAGTCCAAATAATGCATGAAAAGTGTTAGATTGCAGGAGATGAGTTTTATTTGGAAGAAATCAGCTGGATGCTTTGCTACAGACAACAGACTGGCAGGGCAGATGCTCTTCTCTCCAAACTGGATAGCGCTTTTCTACCAGAATAGTAGTCTTGGGGTGGAACAGTGGGGTCTAGGTAACCTGGAGCTCTGCTTTGGCTTCAGAGGAAGCCTGCACAAGTCAAACCCTGAGGCAGAGCAGGTGCATCACTGCTACACCTGGGTTTGTTCATAAGCTCAGTAGCTTGGCTCCTGGCTGCCAGCTGCAGAAGTGGGAAAATGATGATCCCAAAGCTCTTTCAAAGATCACAGAGAGGAAGAGGATGAAACTTTTGCCTTTTTACATCCTCAGCTCCAGGAAATGTGACTCTGGATCATAAAAGAGAAGGTGGCAGCGATGACTCAGGTCTTGTTTAAGCTTCTATAAGCTCTGCATTTCTTGCTTGACATGGTTGACTCCTCAACTTTGGAACAAGTGGCTGTCCCAAAGCCAGTCACATAAGGGAGGGGGAAAAAAAGCAGATTGGGTGTGAAGCAAAAGCAGTAGTGGGTCTGGTACCAAGGAGGAAACTAGGGATCATGTGGACGATGTAGGGTCTTTGGTTTTTTTTAGACAGTAGAAATGGATGTTTAGGTCAGACTAGCCAGAAAGATGTGAAGGTGCTCAGAAATCCCTACCGTGTGAACTCCCAGAGGTTGCTGTAGTGCCACCCATCCAAGCAGTGCTGACTTCACTTCAGTATTAAGTTAGTTGATGCAGCCTGAGGAAAAGTGAGAAGCTAAAATTTAAAACATGTAGTAAGAGTCTTTGTAAGTGCAGAGGATAGACCAAGGAAAGTGTGGTCAGCTGAAAATGATTCTCTCCTGACAACTCTTAGCAAAACTTCCAGAGCCCCTTTGGAGTAGCAAGTGCTGAATGAGCTGGTCTTGTGCTCATCCACCAATATATCACATTGTGCAGAGCACAAGAGTTGACAATTTCTCGTCTTTTCAAAGACTTTGGGAAATTCACTTGGATTAGCTAATGCATAGCGTGTGGTACAGATCACTTGCTCTGCTCAGACCCTGTGACTGAATGTTGAGTGATGTGCTGCTAATTCAATTAAAAACATTCCGTGCTCTGTATGAATGTATGTAAAGGGCTGCACAGATGCCAACTTTCCATCAGATTTCTGAGGTTGACCTTTTGTGAACTTTTCCAAGTCAGGTTTAGGTTTCAAAGTATCATGATTAAAGCACTGCTAACAATAGTAGTGGTAGAAAATGTTCTGTTGCTTTTCTGCCGCAAACAAAATGCAATTCCAAATGTGGTTAAAAAATAAATTTTAAACAATAACATTGTACATAGCTGCATCTTGAATGAGGACAATTCTCAATGGCTAAGTCTACAGTAGATCACCTACTGTACGAAAATTAAACAATTCTGCTGAATTTGCTAAGGACACTAGTTTTTTTTGTTGTTGTTTTTGTTTTTTTCCTAATGAATGGGTTATGTATACTTAGGGAATTTCCAAGTGGCACAGGAAAGCATGTCCTGAGAATTACAGTATTTAATTATAAAAGGAATGCATATTTCTCTTCTTGCTCCTTGGCAGGCTGCTGCTTTTCTCATCCTTTCTCTTGATGTTGATTGTAATTTCATGGAGGTAAAGACATGCTTCAATCATGGAGTTAAAGTACACACAGATACTTTGGAGGAAACTTGATAGGTTCAACTAATGCTTCTAGGATCTTTCATGAACAGTTTGGCAGCTACGCTGCAGAACTTAAACACATATATTAATAGACCAGAAAACTGATTTACTATTCTGTGTACCTGTGAAAATATTTGCCTAGAGGAAGGAGAAAGGATAGTGTTGTCAAGTTCTGGTTTTAAAAAATGGTATTTTTGCTGAGCAAATTATAATGCTAAAGGCTGCAGAAAGGGAGTTCTCTGACCCTGAAGTTTCCCCTCAAGACAGAACTGATTGGAATTTGATATCAGAGAAGCATGTCTCCTGTGCATTAAAAACTGAGAATATGCTGTAGCAGGTGGTCCCTGACTGCCGGAAAGATGCCAGAAAAACTCTCCCAAGCCAAACTTGCTATACTGATGCTGGCAGAAAACAGCTTTGTAGTGGCTGCAGGTGCCTAACCAGAAAGCTGCTTCAGGGCACTGCATGATCCTCATGAGCCCTTCTGCAGGGAGGCACCTGCCCTGATGCCCTGGTGGAGCCTGGTGTCCCCTGGGGTCCCCTGCTTCCCCCAGGAGCACACCAGAAAGCTGGTCCAGAGGTACCTTTACAGAGCAGAAGTCACTTGCATGGAGCCCAACCGCATCCCTCGTGCCACATTTCAGCTACCGCTAAGGAAACTGCAGCAGTTTGAGAGGCAGCTGCCCAGAAGGAGAGCCCAGCGGCGTGCCGGAGGCCATCTCTACAATGCAGGGGCTCGCGTGGCCCCGGGATGCGCCGCCATGGGCTCGTGCCGTGGAGGTGCCCTGGTCTCTGCAACTGGGAGCAAGAGGCTAGATTTTGCCATGCTTTTCACTGTCCTTGTTCCTCATTTCTTTCAAAGACCTGATGTGCCGGCTCAGTGACTTTAGCCATACCCAGCTAGCTTGCTCTTTCTGATTTGCCTGCAGACACTGTGTTTGTGTTGTTTTTTGTTCCTGTTGTTGTTTTGTTTTGTTTTAAAGCTGTAGGTAGACTGAAAAATTAGTACTTTCTTCTTAGCAATAAGAGTGCGTGGCTGATAGCCATTCAAAATCAAGAGAATAATACAATTTCCTGAATTAATAGACACCTTTGACCTTCATCATACCTGGAATTTACTGCCCCCCTCTGTGTGCTCCCCTTGGCTCTCTTTAAATACACCTAAGCAGTCCATTGCTGTTACCAAACCTTACTCAGGTTATTGGAAGACAAACTGGTGGGTGTGTTTCAATTATAGATATAAGATTTGGATGTCATTGACCTAGACGAGAATCACTAAAATTTCAGAAGGAGCTAAGTGAGAGCCTGCCCCACACCCAGAAACAAGAAGCAGGTAAATCTTCTTTTTTTGGCAACAACTTCTTCAGGATTTGGGTTAGCTGTGACACAGAAGCACTGCAGCAGGTTGTTTCAGTGACAGAAGACATCAACTTTTTTTCAATGTAGGTTAGTGCAAAGATGAAGTGGCAGAGTATAAATCCAGGTTAGACTTTTACCTGTTCCCAGGACTGTCCTACTGAGCCGTAAAAGGAATCAGGTTTGAAATATTTCAGAATGTCAGGAACTGAAACAGAAAGAAAACTCAGAAAATGGGACCTAGACCTCTGCTCACTTCTGCAAGTGACCACTTGCTCTAATAAGATAAGATTTCCCTTCACTTACAAATCCTAATGCTATACTTCTAGGAGTGAAATAAACACACACCTTTTTTTTCACTGTTTAAACAGATTAAAACATTTTCCCCCACCTCTAGTCTATAGTACTGATTCTCTGATGACAAATTAATTGCTATTCTTTTTTTCTATGACTTGTACTTATGACTACAGTGTTGTGGAGACAGAGTATTACAGAAATCCGTTTAGCTAAGAGCTTGAAACTAACACAATTTGGGCAAGGAATATAGGCGATACATTATAGTCATACTATACGCTCTATAATCATATCCACTTTCATTAATTTACCAAATCATTTTACAGGACTCCACAATCACTTGCAGTTTTTTGTTTTGATTTGTTTTGTTCTTAAATCACTGTATTTCCAACCACAGTAACCAAGTACATTTTATCTGCGTTGGGGGAGAGAGAGGAAACACCTAGCTATATAAATAGGTTTAGCTATTCATGAGAGCAAGATACAGTGTCAGGGCAATGTGGATGACAGGCGTTGTTGGACTGGCACAATTTCTAACCTTCTGCTGTTTTTGATATCATAATGGTTAGATCAGACTAGGGCTCTTTCTCATCAGTCATCGCTGGAGGAGATCCAGCGATAGAGAGGGAGAACCTCTGCCTTGCAAATGGGTACGACTGGCCCAGGTGACTGATGACAATGACTTTCTTCAGATGATCATCTTTCCCTGGGGCTTGGACACTTGAGCTGGTCATGAAGCTGACCCTGACCCGGCTCGGCTGAGCCCAGTGCTTCAATGTGGCTGAACGCAAAGCTAGTACCCGTGGTGAGCCCGGAGCCACTTGACAGCTGTGCAGCGGGGCAGGAGGGACCAGTGAAGGCCCTGTGTCCCACTGCAAACAAGTCCTATGTGTCACACACGCTCTTAAGTCTAGTACCTACACTCCCCTGCAGTCTTTGAAAACACAACTGACTACGTGCCTTTTTCTGCCCATGACAACGAACGCAACTACCGAGCCCTGGCTCAGCTCAGTCACTTGAAAGCTCCCATGGGATTTTCAACCTGGGCTTTCTGCTCGGTGAGTTTGGCTGCAGGCTGTGTTGCCGGATGCACCCTCCCAGTCGGGGCCTTGCATGGGGCACCCCGTGCACCCATCAGCCCACCTACACCCTTCAGAAGCTCCCTCAGTGTCATCTCCACTGTCAAACATAGCACCAGCTGGTATGAATGGAAGTCAGATCTCCTGTTACCGCATCTTGACAGGGGATGCCCATTCCCCTGTTGTCACTGAAGTATTTGAGAAATTCACAGACTCCAACATATGTAAAGAAAACAAAAAGAGGTTTAAGTACAAAATGTTAGATGTGATGCCTAGTGTTTGTTCCCTGAACTATTAATAGTCTTCCAGCTCTCAGAAAAGCTGGCTTGGAGGCAGAAGACCTCCAGAAGCAGACATTGCCTCCCAGATTTGACAGTGTGCCAGCATGTCTCATCTTGAGAGCCAGTAATGAGTGTTCATTGCTTTTCCAATTTATACGTTTGACTAATGAACAGGTCAAGTTCTGTGTTACAGATACATCTGCTAATCTAAGGATAAGTACTATGAAGCAGCAGACCTTCCTCTGGATAGACGTGTTAAGTGTACCTGAACCCTCTCAGGTCAGCCGGGTGTCCCACGCTCCTCTTTCATTGCAAGGGCTGAGCCGTGCCAGAGAGGGTGCCTTAAGCACAAAGGACAACAGCTGGTGATGCTCTCCATAAACCTCCCTGAGGAAAGGGAATGGAGACTGGGATTTCACCCCAAAGCACTAATCTCTGGGGGAAGGCATAGAGTAAGAAAGCAGCATTTTTAATGGCTTGGATCCCAACTTTTGGGAGCTGTGTAAAGATATCTTGGGGATAAAATGGAAGAGCTTTCTGCTTGAATGAGCAGAGAGCCTGCCATAAAAAAGAAGCATACTCAACAGCTATCCCCTCTCTGATTATTGCACCTTGTTTTTCAACAAAATAACAGATTTCATAAACTTGGCATGTTAATTAGTAGCTTACCTTTCCTCCTTCTGCACTTACAGCAGTGCTGCTGTTGAGGAAGGTAGTTAACTAAGACTTACTGCCCCTCGTACCCACTACTCTGGGGACATTAATGTGGATGATACCTCCTTACCCACTTTGTGCTGGAGCCTGGAGCAGCAGGAGCCAGTTTCTGGACCCTTCTTTAATCATTAACTCCCTTATAGAATAAATGCAATGAATATGTGGGTTAAACCCACAAAACAGCCACCTCAGACTATTAAGAATATATATAAATATACATATAATGTATATATATAAAGAATATATATAAATATATATTATATAGATATTCTTGATACATATAATATATATTAAGAATAAATACAAAATGGATCCTTTTAAAAAAATAACAGTAATAAAACCCAAATCATTGGCTAAGCTTTGCTTCGTCCTTCACAAAGCTCATGACTGGTACCAACCTGGGTAAACAAAAGGAGATTTTGTCCTTAAAATACCTCATTTGGAAATTCAGCTCTTTCCAGCATCTCTGCACTTGTCTGAAGCAGAAATGCTTCCTTCACCCAGGTACAATCAGCAATTTTAACTGATTTTTTTTTCAGCTGTCAAAGAAAGGGATTCCATGGTTAGTTCACTCTGCTTGGAAAGGGCACACAGCTTAGGGTACCCATTAACAGGGCTGGAAAGCAGCCTCTGGTAAGAGTTAGCAAGAAGGACACAATTGCTGTACTTCTGCAAGCAGCTTTGTTCACTCACTGCCATTTATCTCTGCATTTACGTGTCATTCCTCATCGTTAGATTTGAGTACCCTGGTGTGATGGTGAGCGAGTGCCAGTCCAGCACCCTGACAGAGCAAGCAGGCATCACACAAGGCTATTTACCTTCATTTTCTGAAAGTAATACAGCAAGCAAGCTCTACAAATGCTGGTAACTGCCCTGTATCAACCCCTTGGGCAGATACATGGGCTAGAGCACAAAAACATTTGAGACTTTATCTATTGCATCAAATTGTGCTTTATTTGTTTTTGTTTGTTTTTTGTTTTAGGGTGTATCAAGCTGGAAGGGGACTTTGTCCTAAGCAATTCAGATTTTAAGAGACATAAATATTCAGCATGAGTCAGTTTCTCCCTACTTTGCAGGTTGCAGAAGAAAGGCCAAGGCTAGCATGAGGGTTGAACTCCCTGCTGGTCCCTGCAGCGAGCTACCCCTGCCCCTTGCCAGGGGTCTCAGGCTGCACTCAAAGTGATACAGTTGCTTTTCTGGCTCTGGAAGGGAGGAGGTGGCCCAGGGCAGAAGCATTAATCTACTGCCTGGGAGATAAACCCTTCCCTTGCCCTGGGGAACCTGGACCTGCTTCTCCTGAGAGGGCTCAAACCCATACCAGCAACTTCCCAAGAGAGCACCTTAATGATGAGATTGCAGACCATGGTAAAACAGGGGCAAAGATCTTGCTGAAGGTCACAGGACCCACACTTCATCAATTTGTCAAGGCAGATGTTATGAGAAGCAGTGTCAAAATCCTTGCTGAAGTCAAGGTGAACAACACCCACTGCTCTCCCTGCATCCGCTGAGCCAATCATTTTGTTGTAGAAGGCCATCACATTGCTCAGGCACGATTTCCCTTTCATAAATCCACACCGACTACCCCCAGTCACCCTCTTGTCCTTTATATGATTTAAGTGTTTGTAGACTCTTGAGTACAGAAGTTCATTATTTGGATTTTCTTTGACTCGAACAGGAAGAATTCCTCATAATTCTCTGCATCACAGTTCAAGCGTTGCTTACCTACATGTAAGTTAGCAAGCGAAATTTGCAGTGGATCAGAGGCCCAAGCATTTCAAAGCCTCTGCTTTCCTGTAATTTAGCCTCCACGATTTCAGCCATGAGAGCGCATACGACCTCTTGTGTTATGTAAAACTCTCTCATTTTGAAACATCACATGCGGGTTAGAAATCCCCCACACACAGACACAGAAAGCCCACCTTGGAGCTTTGCTTCCTACAAGACTTGAGTTATTTGTCTTTGTTTGTTTATTTAGTCCTTAGTCTAACCTTTCTCCGCAATCAGCTACTGGAGTGTGAAGACTTGCCAGGGCCAGGACTGTGTCCTTCTTCTGAATCTCTACAACGGTGTGAAGTCATGAGACTACATCCACCTCTACCTGCAGGCTCTAAGGAGCAGAGGCAGGTCACACGGAACGAGAGCACGCGGTGGTCTTTTGTAGGACAAGGGTGTTTCTGAGAGAAGACCGAAACCCCTCGATAGGCACTACCAGCCCCGCACGATGAACTAAGGGAAGGGGCTGATCCCTGTAGGCTGCCCTCTTCTGAAAGGCGAGATGCAACGTCTGTATGGTGACAAAGACAGAGCTCAAAATGGAAGAGCGCTGGGTAGGAGTGGGAGTCTGGCTGGGTGCTGCAGCGTAGAGCCAGAGGGGCTCGAACGAGCTGGCAAGGTCCATACGGCTGGAGAAAAGGGAAGGGGAGAGGCCGTCCAAAGAGATAAATGGCTTGCATTAGAGGAACGTGGCAAGCAGTCAAAACTGCGCTCTGCCTTGGACATCTAGACACAAACTGTTTATGTGATAACTCGATCCCAAATGATTGAACTAGGGATAAAAGGGAGTTTGACTGCGAGGCAATCTGAAGTAACAACAGAGACATTTTCTGGGTCTTGAGTTTAGGGCTTCATGCAGATGGCCATAACAAACTCCTAAATATATCATAGCAGCGCAGTGCTGTTATTTATAGGCAGAATACAAGGATCCAGTGTGTTTTCTGTTTAATTAAAGCAAAAAATCTGCTATGTAAACTGACCTTTAATAAGAAAAATTAGTCACCCTTCCTATACACATTCTAAATCTGATTTTTAAATGCTTTGAATTGTTTCAGCGTACGGTGCAAAGACTGTTTTTCTTCCTGACGCAAATGAACCAAGAAGAAGAGTTCAGCCCTGTATCTGTGGTGTGCCTGAAACATCTTTCAAGAGGCAGCATGTCCTGGAATCCAGGAATACTCGAGTAGGGCACAAAATGTGCTAATGCAGTGCTCCCCGTTGCGTCCCTGGTGGGCTCGTGTGGGACAAGTGACTTCACCTCAGTGCCTCCCTGTAGGTGGATGTGACACAGAGAAAAGCATTTTGACGTTTCTGGATGAAAAATTCTGTAAGAACTAAACAGCATTTATCCACAGACTCTGCACATGAAATTAGATACTAAAAAAAAAAAAAAAAAAAACACATTTCTGGTTTTCAACCTGCCTACAAGCCTGGGCCTCTATTTCTCCCATCTTGAGGTTCCTCATGATGGGGGCAGTGGAAGCGGGGTTTAAGAAATTTTCGTAACTAGTACCTGGGGAGCCAGATGTAGCTGAGCAGTGATCGTTTCACTTACATGCAGCACGATTTCCCTGGATCCACAGTACTGCTGCGCGGAGACCTGAACCATTTTTCCCTCCTCCTTCCGCAGCTCCGGTCCCAAATGAACCTGTTAAATGTCGAGTTCCCTGGGTTTGCTCGATTCCCCGCATCACAGTCAGCTGAGGCGTAGTTTGGACATTTTCGCTCCGCGGTTATGCACGGTAGCAGCGTGCCGTTGCCTCCCGTACCTGCCGAGGAACGACCCAGAGAGTGGGAAAAGCCTCTGAGACCCAAGACCGACCTGCTACTGAATTTACAGCCCAGCGGCTCCGAAAACCCCTTCCCGGCTGTGCCTCCAGCGAGCTTTTCCCCTCCGCTTCCCGCAGTGCCCGCAGCTCCCCAGACGTCTCCTGGGGTGGCTAAAGCAAGGAAGCAGCCTGCGAATACCACCGCAGCCGTAGCTCCTCCACTCTTCAGTTCTCCTGGTTGGAAGACCCCGCTCGGGGAGGCGCAGCCTGTCACTGCCTCGGCCTGAGGGCTACCTATGTGCAATGTTAAATAGAGAAAGAGCTAGAAAATATTATGGAAACCTTCAAAAGCTCAGGCACAGCTGTGTGACCCTTTCACAAGCAGCCGGCTGATTGCGTCCTCGCGTTTCCCGTGGGGGGAAAGAGACCATCAGGATCACAGAAATGACATGGCTTTGCCAGGAGGAATCCTGGCCAAGCAACCAGAGATTTGCAGCACTGATCAGGACAAACCATACAGAACAAAACGTGCAGGATTACTTTAAGTGGATAGATCTCAGGATCATGGTGTTTGCAAGCGCTATATTTATTCTCTCTAGATTAAAAAAAGAAAAAAAAATGGTTGACTTTGCCTGCTTGCCTCAAGCAAGAGCACTAGCAGTGTTCCCACTCTCTTGGGAACAGGACACCCACCAGGAGCTCCTCTTACCTGCGTTATCTTTCCTACTCTATTTTGGGAGCTATTTTTCAGCTGTAGCAGATGAAGAATTCCTTAAGTTATATTTCCATCCCTCTCAAAGTAAATGCTGCCAACGTACCTGAAGTGGGGAAGGTTTCCAAGTGCAGGCAAGGTCTTGCTGCACACGGGACCATGCTGAACAAGAGCTCAGATGGACAGTACAGCTGGCTTAATCCAACCACCACAATAAAAACATTCTTCAGCCATTTTTTGCACACCTTTGCTTTAGCATTCAGCAATGGCACTCATCATTTAACTTGTTAAAATGGGGACAGACATTTAAATACTGACCAGGGAGAAGAGAACTTACTCTGCAAATGAAACAGCAAGTTATTTCAAAAGAAAAATTGGAGAGCTGGCCATTACCTCTGCGGCTTTTGTTAATTTGTAGTATGCAAGCATCAGTAATGATCAATATCATTATTAAGCTGAGAATGAAACAGGAAAACACCTGGTACCACCTTTTGATCAGTATTACAAACAATTTCTTTAAAGTAAAACAAACAAACAAAAAAAAAAAACTGGGAAAAGCTTTTCAAGAGCACAGCTAATAAAATACCATATTGAATTCAAGTGGAAATAAAGGCAATTCACCTGAGGAATAAAGACTATCCACTTGTGCCAAGAAAGCCTTTGCAATACAGCTTGATAATCCAAAGTGCAGACATGCCATCAAAGCCTTTTGAACAAGCAGAACCTATTCTTTTTCCAAGGGGAGGAAAGGGAAAGACTGCAGAGGTTTCATGAAAAGCATCACTAACTCTGAGATAACCTGTTCAGTACGTGTCAGGATTGCTCATTCCTACCTGCTTCGCTAAGGCTCGGAGGATCCCTCAAAGCAGACGGGACCTTCTGAGATGCCCCCTGTCATTCAGGGAGTTGTCACCTGCAGACAAGCCCGTTGTGGGAGAGGAAGGGAGATGAAGTGATGGGGGGGGGGGGGAACGAATATCCCACCCCTTCCAAGCAAAGCCTAGAAGTTCAAATGGCCAAACTGTATTTATTATGAGTCTGATGTTTTGAAAACCACGGTCTTGGGTAGTTAGCTAAACATGCGAATGCAGTGCTTCCCACAGCAATGTATTTGTGAATACACAGACCCTGCTCTGGCCTGGCACAAAGAAGTGTTTTGAATATCAGGCTGGCTGGCAGCGGCCACGAGCCTTTGGAGGACGATCCTATGGCATGCAGAAGCTGTACATCCATCACTGCTACTGCTCAGTAAAGGGTAGTGAAAGATGAAATTCAGAGCAGGAGCATAACAAAGCTGGGGCTCTATCACACCCAAGGGAGAGATGACAGCTCCTGCAGCTGGGACGTGGTAATTCCCGCTGCTGGCATCACCTATCAGGATGGCTATTTCAGACTTGCCCCTGAGAAACATCCTTTTTTAGGTGACTTTTTCTATTTGCTTTGAAGTCCTACTATAAAAGATAGCTACAGAAAGCGCCAAAGTGAATGAAAAGAAAACTTAAAAAGAGGCTTTCACCCTGAGGCGTGTTTGAAAGAAAGGGCAATGCAAAATGCAGTTCCCTTCGCCTGCAGTTTTTCATCTCTCATGCTCTTGTTCTCACTGCAGACCTGTGTTACTCATCCAGACTCACACTCTCATCTGGTTTCCTGGTCTCATCTGAACAAGACACCCCACAGGAAACTGGAAACTCTCAGGATGCTGCCAAATTAACCCGGATGAGCCTAGACCGGCATTTCCCCTAAAGCGCAACTTCCTGCTGTAGAAATCTGTTTGTAGGGCCTCAGGAGCCTGCAAGAAGTCGGCAGATCTTTCCTTGCCTTCTCACATGCCTTTCTCAGGCTGATGCTGCTCTCCTTAACCCACTGAGATGCTCTTCAGGTCCACCTGGAAAATTTGCTCTTCACGCACTATATTCTCTTTCCATTTACCTGGTGTGGCTCAGTTTTTCTAACAGCTAGTGGAAGTAAGTGTGCTACTGTATAAAAGAGGGCCATTGATATGCCGTTGGCTTACCAGCTGGCTTTATTTCCCAGTGCTCCTTTGCACCATTAACTTGTACTCACAACATGGTCCTTGGGAGCAGATATGGATTTCTGGCCTTCTTGTAGTTAGCAGCACAGACATGGCTGTAGAGACCTCTCGGGGGCTAAAAGAAAAGATTTTCTTTGCTTCCTGCAAGCTTCATTTCTGCTCTACATTTTTTTTCCTGAATACCCAGAAAAACTGTTTGGATGCCTGGATTCTACAGGAAGAAAAAGAGGGCTTGGATCATCATTTATCTTGGATCAACATTTATCTTTATTAGTGATTTTTCACCAATCATTATTTAATCACCAACAACATTTACTCTAGCAATGGGCATAGCCACTAAATTATTAAGGCAATAAGGAAGCTGGTTCCTCCATTAGTTGCTCTGTTTCTCTTGCAAAGAAAAGGAAAAAATTGTTTAAAACTAGCCTTTGGTACTTGGTCTCATTTATCTCCATAACATCAGCTGCAAACTTATTTATCCTGACGCTAAGCACATGTGTACAGCTCAGGCAGTTGGCCGGGCTCATCTACTTCGTGCCACTTCCCATTCTGCTACTGATTTCTGATGCCAGACAACAGCGATAAACAAATCTTCTCCAGGAGGACACAAAATAGGCACTTAAGGAAGTGGCATCCTGTACCTCCTGGGTTCAACAGCACGGTTTCTGCTGGCTCCAGACAGGAGACATGAGAGGTTTAGAGTAGCACCTAAGGATGGTAACACGTGTCCAGGGGAGCAATAACATCTAAGTAAGTTCTCTGTAAGGAAGTGCAGTAGCTTCTGGAGGGAGAAGGGGGTTGCACTAGCTACCAGCCAACCCATCCCACAGCCTTTTTTGCAGGGACGTTCAGGGAACCCTATTATTTTGGAATGCTGAAAAGCTCAGCATTTAATTACAGTTGGCTATTAATAAACTGGCTCTTCAAAGGCAAACCAACCCCCCCAAAACAAAGAAAACCCCAAATCAAAACCTCACAAGAGAAGAGGCCACTGCTTGTGTCTGCAGAGGATCCATCCATCTTCCATTAAACTTCTGGAGATGAAGATTTGTGGGTCTGGAAAGCAAGTGGTGCAGGCGTGGGGGAGGCTGGTGCCCCCAACTATGGGAATATGCCACCTCTTTTTCTTCTTTTTACTTTTTCCTGGGGCAAGTAAGGAAATAGGGCAAAAAAATCAGCTTGTTGGGAGTATGCATGGCACATGCATGCTTGTATCACAGCCTCTATTCCTTCCTCACTGAATTTTTTGACCCCTCTGAGGAGGCATAGGATAAAGAGCAATGATGAAGGGCAAAAGGTGTTTCTCCCACGGGATGGAGCATGGTGCTCTGTTCTTTGAGAGAGAGAAAAAAAATTCAACATTTGTGCAAGCTGACCCAAATTTTTCTTTTAAAATATTCATGAAGCTTTAATCTTTTTTCCCCCCGACATATCATTTAAATTCAGAGCAATGAAAGTGTCTATATCCTGACAGACGCTCAGCCCCTTTCATTCAAAGGTATTCATAAAATATTTCACACACTAAAGACAGCTGTCACTACAAAGAGCAATCCCTACAAAACAGTGAAAGTTATTATATTAGCAGTGAAATTTATATATATTATATCACATTTTTTTTTCCTTTTTCCTTTCCAGGCAAAGAGGTGCTAGGAAAGAAAAAAGTAGTATCAAACAGGAATACAAACAGCTTTATGGTAAGTACCTAAGCCTTCATCCTGCAAGGCAAAACATAATCTATTTGTCCTTTCAGTCCATGGTGGCCATTTCTATTTTCAGCCAGTGTCTAAACAGTCCTGGCAGTAGACACAGCTGAGCACCCAAACCTGGACTGCGTTCACTGCTTCCCCAGAGCTCACCTAGACCTCCCCAGACCTCTGAGGCTGGCAAGGTCATTGGGCCACCTGGACAGGTACTGAGTCAAATCTGGAGATGCCACAAAAACCAGAGCTCAGATCTCCCAGCTCCCAGGCAATGCCCTTGTTGGGAGGGAGCAGGGAGACAGAGCAAAAGCAAAAAACACCAATCCCTTGCTGCCTTGCTGTGGTGCTATTTTGAAGACAGCCTAGGATTTATAGAGGTGCCTGTTGGAAGACTTGAATCGGGTGGTTGGTCAGGTCCTCTTCCATGGTGGGTCATGGTCAGTAGAGGGTATCTATGAAATCACTGCTTTGGATTCAGTCAGTTGGTGGCACTCACTCCATCTATGCTCAATGGAGAAAAGTAAGCACCCAACATAAGGCTTTCCAGCACTCCTAATAGCTTCCAGGAACTTTTACATTTTTCCATTGATTATACGCATGACCTGGGCATCCTCCATATTGTTTAATTTATGGAGAAAGGCATTTTGAACAAGATGTCTAAGTCCAATTCCTCTGAGTCCCATCACTGATGGTCAAAGAAGGCACCTAAAAAAATCCATTAATTTTAAGTTTTCTTATCTCAGTGTAATTGGAATGCAAATCTCAGCAAAACATCTTGGCTGAACTAATAAGGTTCTCTCTCAATCACAGAGCAATGACATTTTTACAGACCAATTTGCTTGAGACAAAGCACACAGGCACTAGAGACCCCAAAATCTACCAGCACTTACTTCTCTGAATGATAAAAATTGCCAGCTCTGAACATGAGAAATTAATTGCTACTTACAGTAGTACTTGTCTGATGTACTCTTTTTAAATTGTACAACTTTCAGAGTAATATGCGTTACTCATCTAATGGACATGGGGAACAATTGTGGAAACACCTCTCATACCTCAGACATTTGCAAGAACCTCAGAAAAGAGGCACCTTAGCTGAAACGATGTGCTGGACAAGACAGAATTTGCAGGAGGGAGTTATTTTAAATGAACCTTCCAGCATAAATAGAACCAGAAGTGGAAAATTAAGTGCTGATTTTGTTTTTGAACTCAGTAAGTTGAACCATCTAAATCACAAATTATTAGCATTTCAAAGAGCATTCTGACAAGAAGAATAAAAAACATCTGGCAAATGCCTGCCACATTATGGAAAAACATATATATTGAATTTATATATATACGTAAGTTTAATATGTACATACACATATAGTGGTAATTATACCTGCACAATAATGTTTAATTAATGAAAAAGCAAATCACCAGTTTGTTACATTCAGAGATTCTTGGCAAAGTATATAAAGATGTTTGAGTTTCTATACAAAATCATAGAATTTGGGTGTTGGGTTGTTATATCATCATAGGGTCTTTTTATTGTTTTAAGGTCCATGCCTAAAATGCCCTTTGGGAGGATCTCAAAGGCAATGTCGTTGTGCCTCATCTGTAAAGGACTGAGCTACATGGAGCAGTTTGGAAGAGCTGACAATGAAATCTCTAGTCTAGTGTCTTTTGTGTTGTTGCAGGACTTAGAGTCCCCAAACGAGATCGTAACCCTCACCGGGTATTTACTGTACAAACCCGTCCAAGATATCCCTCAAGATGAGGAGCCAATAAACCAAATAGGCAAGTGATTAAATAAACAGAAAAAGGTAAATATTACTATTTAATACATATAGGAAACACAAAGGTGGAATTTCTTAGCTTTGGCAGAACAGGTAATTCACTCTGAACACTGTTTAGTGAAAATCTAGTGTGTGAACCACTGTGAAATCATCTTCCTTGTCTTGCTGAAAAAAGTACTTGTACTGACCGTCACCTAGGTCATTTCATGAAGTGTACACTCCAAACCAGAAATAGTTAGCTCTCATGCAGCATTAGGGGTGGAAGTGACAAGAGAGGACCCACACTGAAATTTAGAATGTTACTTGGTGTCCACAAAGAGGACCTGGAATTTATGGTTGGGATCAGAAGAAGAACGAAAAGCAATTAAAAATTTAAATAATGCCTCAATATCCAACTGGAAAAAGGCAGGTACTGCATTGTTCAATAACAACCTACTGCTTTTCAATAAGACATTAAAGCATTAGGAAGCAGTGCATATTTGTTTCCCATAAGTAGCTCATTTAGACGATCTAATGCTCCACAGCTACTTTTTGTGATAATGGAGAGGGAGCAAAGAGGAAACAGCACTCCCAACCTCCAGGAAATGGCTGCTGCCGTCACAGAGAACTTGTGGATGAAACTGTTACACTTTGGTAGAAATGTTAAATCTCCAGAAATAGAGCCCATACACCAAGATCAAGAGAAATGCTCCTCTTGACTTCCCAGCTAAAGCTACGTACTCTGGAAAAGAAGCAAGACAACTGTCCTTCTCTGACTGAAGAGATTTTTATATCTCCATGTTAGAAGCATTGTATGTTCTCTAGGTTGCACTTTAAGACCTCTGGGACTTTATTTGAAATCTGAAAGGCATCAAATAAACCAGGGCAAATTAGCCTAGTTATTTCACCAGATTTAGATTAGATTTGAAATTGGTTCATGCTGAGATTTTAAATGTCACTATCAAGCTTGAGAAAGGTGAGTGCTCCTGCACACATGCCCAGCCGGTGGAAGGACATGCTACTGAGCTATTTTAAGAACAGCCATCCATCTTCATGAAAGAAAATCATTAAATTCTTCAACCAGAAGCTTATCAAGTTACAGGGCTTTTGACAGAGCAGCCTTCTAAGTATCGTACTTTGTCTCCCTGAGATTGACAGAAGTTGCCAGATTTCATTATAGTGGGAATAAGACCCTGTGTCTTTGCTGGAGCAGTTATATGATACCTGGAACAACCCTTGCTGTGTTCAGCAGTGCTCCAGGTGGAGCTATGTACAAAGGCTATTGTGGTTTAAATGTCACCTGCCCCAGCGTTACCTTTTGTCCCCCCTCCATCAGGTGGGTCTCACTGTAATGCCCAATTGGTGTCCATTAGTGACATAGGTAGAAAGGAAATGGAAATACAGTTTTAACTTCTTCAGTGTGATCTGAGTGAGAACCTCCTTCTTTGCATCATTCATTAGCCATTATCAGGGTGAGGAAAATGCTGGGACTCAGTGCCCCAAACTTTACCTGGGATCATGCTCTATCTTAATGTGAAGTGAAAACAATGATAAACTTGCTAAAATTTGATAAAATTCCTGCCTTTAAGGCCCTGTTAAACCACTACTCACCTTACCCTTATAGGCAAACCTAAAAATTTGTTTTCTACATTTCCTTTTCCAAATCAAATTTAACTGGTTTTCTTTTGTTAGTAGAGTTGTGCATTCCCTCCCATAGAAGATTAGACATGCATTTGTGTGAACTCATTGCTGGGTGGTAATGCCATCACGGATTTGCACTATGCTACATATTTCATTACAAGTGCCCAGTGCAAAATAGCAGAGTCCTTAACAGTAACCCACCTTGCCTTTTCCATGAAGATAAAGTGTATGTGTGGCAAAGCAGCTTAATATACTGTAGAGTCGTACCTAAACTTACTGATGAACCACACTACAGAAGCTTTTCCTTGCTAAATGTAGTTTTAGCCTTGCTGGATGGTGATCAACAGCAGCTTGGCTGCAGCTTCCCCAAGTGCAGAACTGTTGGGATTGAAATGTCTTGGAGGCACAACTACCCCACCAGTCCTGTATTGCAAAATGGGGTGTCCGGGAAGGAATAAAAAATGGGCAAATGGGAATGCTAGGGTGACCACAACAGAAGGGAAACATTACTCAGGCAAAATCTGTGGGAATAACTTTTCAAGATGTATTTAGGGACTGGCAAATTATGAGTTGCATGTTTGGAAGAGAGGTTTTCACAGAGCACTTTAAAGATGGCCCACTGGCTCCTTATAGCAATGAGAGCTTTGCCATGAACCATGATAGAAGTTTGAGGTCAATGCTTAATAATTCCTCTTGAAATAGTCCAGCACTGGTTTCTGATACAGAGTAGTAGTATTACTGCACAGAACTTACAGAAATCTTTTAAAATTTCTGTCAAAGAAAGTTACAAAACCAAGGATATATTTATATCTGCAAAAAAAAATGATGCAAAGAAAGAGTGTCCACCTCCTAAGGCTACAAGGAGACCAGTGAAAGAGTTAAAAACAAAACTACAAACAAAAGGCTTTACAAACCTCTATTATTGTGTTTAATTTAAAAGATTAGAAGTTACTCACACAAAGAGGAAATTTTGTTAATAAAATAAGCCATAAAAATGGGTAGCTGCAAGAATTAAAACTTTAGGGGTCTTAGCGACAATTTAGATTTACCAATCTGAGCGCACAGAGCAAATACAAAATCACAAAATAATTGAAAAGAATCAGGAACTCCAAAAGGAAATCAGTATGACTATATATCAAGGTAAAAGATATGTTTACAGACAAGAAAATAGCCTTAAAAAACAAGCAAACAAAAAAGCACGATATCCTTCTGAAGAGAATTATAAACTCTGGAAGGTTAAACACATGGGAAGATAGACTAAAAATGTGTGAGGAACAACTTGAAAAATCAATTAAGAAAACCTTTTTCAAGCTCATGAAGAGCAGGAAACCTGCAACGGGATCTAAAGGGCGTGCAGATGATCGTACAGGCGTTTGAAAGAACAGCTGAGATAAAATAGCTGACCTGCTAAGACTAGTATGTGACCCTTTCACTTAGAATTGTCTTGATATCAGAGAAAAGTGGGAGGTGGAAATGAGATGACAATATTGGTGAGAGGTTCCAGGGAGATTGGGCCACCACAGATCAGTAATTCCAAACTCATGGGAATAATATACTTTGGTATATTAGGAACTGGTATTATTTGGAGCAGGAAGCAAAACAGAACATACAACTGGCTGCATCTGTACCCTGAGTACCGGGAAAAGTTGAAAAGCTCCCCCCATCTCAAAGAAGATAAAGTAGAACTGGAGAACTTTCTGAGAAAGACAAAGACCTTTCAGATGAGGAATAACTAAAGTGACTAAGACTCTTCAGTCTCACAAAAAGATAAGTAAAAAGAGAATGGCATCATCTATAAAATTGCAAGTGCTTTAGAAGAAACAAATAGGGGTATTTGCTGCCTTTTCCAGTACAAGCAGTTGGGACATCAAGTGACACCAGCAGGTGTCCAGGTCAAAAAGAAAAACAAAAAAAGAAGATGGATCCTCGTGTGGCATCGAGACAAGATGTGGAACTCCTTGCCGAGTGACACCTTGGATGCTAAAAGGATTCCCTGGGCTCAAAAGAGCACCTGGGAAAACTGACACAGGAAGCACAGAACAGGCCTGTCCCGATGTGTAATGCAATTAAAGAAGTTTATCATCCAAGTCCAAGGCAGAAAATCTGATTGCATCTCTGTATGAAGCCTGTTCAGCTTTTGTTAGCATCTTTAATCAGATCTGCTTTCATCTTACACTGTGCAGTCTCAAATTTGTTGCTGTGTTTTGTACAGGACACTGAATCGCAGGAACCAGGTAAATGTGTAGTGTTTTCTAAAATGGTTCAGAAACAAGCAAAGCTAGAAGACAACATGTATTAATTACTTTTTCCCGTAGCAACCTTATCCAGAAGATGTCACCAAAACACAAGTAGTATCCAGTGCTCCTAGAATGAGGAACATAAATGGAAGGACTTACGTTAGTACAAGATCCATAGAAAAATCAAGAACGATATTGAAAGAACATGCTGGTAATAAAAATTACTGCTATTCAGAGCAAAGATTAAACCCTCATATTATCACAGCAAAAAGGTCAGTATATAGGTGAAACATCTACAGATAGGAAAACATGTAGACCAAATATTGTGGCATCGTTTTGAGCTAAGAACACCTTTTTTGCATACCTCTTCCCTAAAACTAGGAAAACAGACACAGCAACCAGCAAACTGATTGCTCTGTTTTTCTACCTTCACTAAATGCCCTTGCTACTCATCTTCTTTCCTATTGATAGATTACTTTGGTCAGGGACTTGCATATTAACAATCTGCTCCTATCTCAGCTTGTGTCTGTGTGCTGTTAGGGAGTATATCCAAACACCGTCTGACTCAATAGTTAATTGCTGTATTATAGTGATCTACTTCACACACCAGAAGATCATGCTCAACATCTCAAATACTGTCTTCTCTGTTTGCACTTGCACTGTGGCTTCAGTTTTAAAGGACTGAAGACAAAGTTTGTCTGACAGCAAAAAAAAAAAAAAAAAAAAAAAAAATCAGAAGAGAAAGAGCAAAGAGATTCATAACCAGAAGGAAAGACAAATGCAGCAAGTACAGCAATTAAGAACATCAGTTCACAGGTTCAGAGCTACTCTGATAGTACCCATTGCGCTTTATCTGAACCCAAGCAACAACAGAAAATGAGTTGTCAGTTGAGGCCAAATCAGTGGTTGGAGCAGTCTCTCACAGCACTTCTAAGAATTTGACCTAAGATGGCAGGAACATTGCCATCCTCAAGCAGATCAGCTATCAGCAGCCGATACCTGAGAGGTTTCTGTGATTTCTTTTCTTGGTGACAGCTGAGCCCAGTGATGAATCTGCATTGAGCACGTAGACTAGCAACACAGGCGATCATGACTTGAAAGAGATGTTGTTGTGGGAATAAGCTGAACAAAAGCCATTAAGACTGGGACACCAACCAGCAGGAATTTAGAGCTTTGGCTCTAAAGGGGATCTCTTGACCCTCTCTGGTACCAGGAGATAAGCCCTGTTCCACCACATTTATCCTTCTCTAGGAAAAAAACAAAACAAATCTACCTAACAATAAATTCATAGGTTCTTTAGGAATGACTGCATATTAGGGTGTATCATTATTTGCATATCATTTTACACAGACATCCTTGATGGAGGTTTTCTAGTAGCTATAGCAGAGTATGAATTGCAGAGCTTTTAAACACAGCAGTCTTTGATCCAGTTCTGCTAGTATCCTACATGCCAGCTTGTGATTAGGCCTCTGGGCATGTGAGTGGTGAAAAGACCATCATCCCTGCAGAGTTCTTCCACCAAGTTGGTGAGGACCATATCCACTACCGTACTGGGGCTTTTATTCCTACCTACTTAAAATGGAACAAGCTAGAGATTTGTGTTTCCCCTTTGGATGCAGGACATCGTCCAGAGTTCCCAGGCGACAGCAGCAGAGTTTTCTAGTTGCACTTGAATGCTGTTTTCAGGGGCTAAGAATGTTCTTAAGACTAGGACATCAGCTGTGAAAAGACAAGGAGGTCTGTGCACATGACTACTCAAATGACCACCACCATTTTGAGCATGAAGTTCAAAATAACATCTGCTCTAGTGATAGTTCCCTCATTTGGGGAAGAAGTCTTGTAACAGGTGCCTTGAGGAGACTGTACTTAGTATTAGCATAATGTGAATAATCACATTCTTGTCAGGTCATCTGATAAGTTTAGCCCCAAAACCTGCACAACTGAAAAGTGTGTTCTTTCTCATTTTGCATCAGTCAAAACAATAGAATGGAACTGGGCCCAGTCTACACACATAAAAAAGTTTCTGTTACCTTGAAATTCAGAAGTGTTTCAGTGTGAAGTTCCAGATTTAGCATGTTTCCTTAAGCTAGACGTAGTCTGCAAAGATTTTGTTAGATCCTTCTAGATCACATATTTACTACTAGGAACAGTCCATTTCCTATAATTATTTTCCATCTACCAAGTTAAAAGCAATCCCTGCAGAAGTCAGTGATGTTATAAATCTTTTCCATCTATACTAGCAGAACTGGATCAAAGACTGCTGTGTTTAAAAGCTCTGCAATTCATGCAGAATTCATGCAGTCCACCTACCCAGTCTACACACATAAAAAAGTTTCTGTTACCTTGAAATTCAGAAGTGTTTCAGTGTGAAGTTCCAGATTTAGCATGTTTCCTTAAGCTAGACGTAGTCTGCAAAGATTTTGTTAGATCCTTCTAGATCACATATTTACTACTAGGAACAGTCCATTTCCTATAATTATTTTCCATCTACCTAATGTAATAAGCAAATTTTCAGCAAAAATGAATATTACCTTGAAGTCTGGACATCGAGCCCTTACTGAACAGGAAGGTTTTCCTTTTTCAATTGCTAAAAATGCATAAAAATAACTCAGTCAGGACTGAGGTGAAATAAGAATCCTTTTAAAGAGGAATTCCTTTGAGTTTCAAAAAATGAACAGCAAGCTTCTCGGCCAAAGAGGTTCACAAAGCAGGCAGAGTCCTAATAAAATCAGTGCATGGAATGTAGCCTTGTAGCCTGTGTCTGAACAACGAAAGCACCGGCTTGTTCCAGATAAAGAGAAGCAGTCTCTTTAGCAATCTGTGAAAATTAAAAAAAAAAAATAGTAACATTGAAAAGATTTAGCTCTGCATACATGCTCAAAATAGCAATAAAAATGCAGCTATGCGTAATTCTACTTGATATTTTGAATCTCAGGTCAGGACTAACAGATGAAATCAGCATTTTAGACACTGCATAGCCCTAAGCTTCTCCGTATGGAAGAAAATCAACCGGGAGAGAGGGTCAGGAAGTTAAAAGCAATCCCTGCAGAAGTCAGTGGTGTTATAAATGTCATACTCCAGTGTTTGTGGCAAGCATTTGCCTGGTTCAGAGGGTCCTCTTCAGAAAGCTTTTTTGATTTGCCTCTGTCCATAACAGGATACTACTGTTTTCAATTTTTCTGACAGAATAAACAGAGGTGGAAGAAGTGAGGTAGGATACGGTCTAAATGTAAACTAGGACTGGAGAGCAGGTTGAGTTACTGACAAATAATTCTCCCCTTTGTCACACAGTAAAAAGGCCACATGGTTTTAATGTCTGATTACATATAAATTTGGAAGATCAGCCTGTACAAAGAGGCATCCAGTCTTACCGGGTGGAACAAAATCAGAATCTCAGTCTCTTGGCACCTACATTTGCAGATCTACCAGGCAATAAATCATAGGAAGTGCAGAGATTTTCTATGACAGAAACCCCCCTGCATTTCATAAAACCATTTCTTGCTCTGTTTGCCACAGTCCAAGAGGACACTTGATAATAAACAGTCCTGCTTCTCACTAATTTGCTGCTGTGTGTGTAAAACCTTCCTAGTAGTAATAACATGGTTAGGAAATAATCTGTTTGGACCAACAAGAGTCAGCAAGCTGGAGAACTCATGAGATCTTTGCAATTTCCAGATTCCATGAGCTTTCAGAATATACTTCTATAAGCAAAGCTATTGCTACAGAGAAGTTAAAACAAACCAACAGATGCTGAAATCCATGGCTTTCATTCCTGTTGTGTTGCACAGGGATCCAAAAATAATTCTCAGTACATGTAATGGTTGAATTTGCTAGTGGGTCCCAAGCAGAGCATTTACCATCCTCAATCACACTGTGGGGAGAAAAAGCTTCCAAATGAAGAGTGAGGGTCCTGAGCTACAGTTAACTAAATGCAATTCTGAAGGTCCCATTTTTTTCACATATTGATCATTGAGTTTTCTGTATTTTCCACCAATGCTTAGCAGTATTCACAAGTTGTCATATACATTGCTATTAAAAAGATGAGAGAGTTACTAGAAAATTACTAGTTCCTTACATCCACTTTTTGCTTTGGTTTTCTCTACATATTATTCTTCTATCAAATTTGCCATCTAGCATTATCTGGTACTAATTTATTATATTTTAAAATTCTCCAAATCCTAGGAGCCCAAATCATGGAATTTCTAGAGCTGGGATACCCAGAGCACTGATTAATAAGAAGGGGGGGGGGATGGAAAAGGTAATTATGTAGGTGCACCTTCAATTTCAAGCAGTGCTCTCCTTTCTGAGGAGAGACAGGTTTTACATTACAGATGACCTCAGAGGCTCATTCCTGAATGTTTCACTGCAGGCACTGAAACCGAGGTGCGAGGTCAGAAGCAGCTCTGCCTCCGTGATGGTGAGCCACTGCCAAATCTGGTGCCACTGACAGAGATTTGAACTGACACCAAGTTACCGTGTCTTTTAAATTAATTTGGCATTCGACAGCAAGAGGGTTGGTCATCACTCTCCTGTAAAGCAAATGCAACAGCCTGGCAGGCACACTGAAGTCTGTGGTATTTTTCTCTGTCAGTCTGGTTTCTCGACGTTCGTTTTCTAAATATGCCTCCTTTTTTATTAAGTTGCTCCGTTGGTACTCCAGGTGGCCGCAGTGATGCTCCTACCCAGAATATGGGTATGGGCACGAGGCCTCCTCCTGGTCCTGACCGTGCAGTTTGCTCCATGAGCCAAGACACTGTGTTTGTGATTAGAAAGAGCAGACTTGAGGGTAACATGAGAAGAACCTGTATTTCTCTGATTAAGAACATTGACCAAGCCTGTGATGAGACGTAGCTCTGACCATGGTACTTCTGCCGCCAATCTGCTCTCTTTAAGCGAGCAGTTCCTCAGGGGCCCATATCTTACCTTCTCTCAAAATCAGGAGAGGAAAAAGCACTATAAACAGCACTGTAATTAGAACTATTACTAGGGAAAATGGAAAAAAAAGGTTAACTGAGTTTCTGTGACCATTAAGATGCTTAAGGATATGTTAATTAGAGGCAGGACAACTCACAGGTTTAAACTTAAATATATATTTAAGCATCTGTCTGGATTACAGCCTGTATCTTCAGCCTCTCTGGGATATTTGGAGTACCTTGGTGGTACTTACAACATTTTGTGATACAAAGTTCTGGCCAGGAAAGACTTGCTTGAATCTTTAGCTTGTTTTGCAAACAAGTCAATGAAGAAACTTAGATTTCTACAGTTTTCCATCAGTGTGAATGTAGGAGGGCTTTAAATAAATCACAGTAAACAGCAATATACTAAGTAGCCTATTTCTTTAGTCATCTCAACTTACACATCTTAGTTGATTCTTAAAAAAAGGCAACAAGCAGTATTTATGCAGAATCACTCCTTTTTTTGGTAGAGGACAGCATCTTTTCATACAGAACAAAAACATCGTACCGATCAGCCACCCACACATTTTCTTTAAAGTGCTCATAAATTGGATCAGCATTTGGAAAGCACAGCAAGTACTAGCATTTAAGTGATATTATAAAAACAGGCAAGCTGCGGTGACAAATATGTATCCTTCCTTTGTACCTTAGCTTCCCTGTGCACGCAGGGTGTTACAAGACACTGCCTGGCAATACAGGAATGTGATTTTCACTGGAATTTTGCAACTAGAAATCACCTCTTCCTTAACATACAGGAAAAATGCAGTTAAGCTTCCCCTCTCCCCAGGACTAGCTATTCATGGAGCAGCTCCTCAGCTTTCCTCTCATTAGTTAGCTGTTTTCTGAGCCCAACATCTGCCTCTCCCAGCGGAAGAGGTTCGCCACCAGCCCCTGTGCGCAGTCTACCTCTCGGCCCTCCCACGCTCCAATTTAAATGGAATTGGAGCCTGATATGCCTTGGGAACTGCTACAGTTACTGCCGTGCCGTATCCTCCCCTCATCCCAAGTGACCGGCAAGTTCACTGCTTTATCAGTGCTATGCATCCTCTGCTACGGAGGAAGGAGAAATTAAAAAGGAAAAGACTATAGTAAGATTTGCTTAGCTCCAGATCGTGCAGTTGTTGCTTCATCCTTTTACATATGCAATGCAGTTTTTTGAAAATAAGCATGGGTTGTTTTTCCCACCTTGCAGCGGTATTTCAGACAAAAGTCACTTTGCACAGAGAGCAGAGATTTGTCATTCTGCTCTTCTGGCTCTGGCTCTTTATTATTTCAAATCTGCGTAACATTTACATTCTTCTACATTTTTAATGTAGTCATATTTAAAAACACACATACACAAACTTAGATTTTAGGACAATCTCTTTCTCACAAAAAAGGCTTGTCAAACTTGTCCCCAGAAGCTACCCAATGGGTGGCTACAAAATGAGAATATTTTTGATTCACAAATGGAAATCCTAGAATATAACAAAGCGTTAGCATGTAGCAATTGGTCTGAGTCTTCAGCTACCTCACATGTCAAAGATGGGATAGCCATGGGGATACCCATGGTAAAGCAATGGACCTACTACAATCATTTGGTTTATTGGTTATCCATTAAAGTCTTTGCAATGCCCCCTGGAATAAGTTGGCTCCTAGAGGAGGGAAACACAGAAGGTTTTGAGTGCACTGAAAGCTATTTTCTGCAGGGACAGAGGGCAAATCAATCCACAGCTGAAATGGTTTAGAAGAGTCTCTTTTAGCTTGTGTACTGCTGTGGTTTGTGTCCTTGGCAGTCTGCCAAAGCTTTTTCTTAAGATATCATCAAAAGTCACAATTCTGATTTCTGTGATCTGTACAGTCTGCCAGCTTAATTGTCACAGGCTACAAGAGACGTGCTAACATGTGCTGTGTGCTACTCATGAACAACCATGGCTTTTTCTTTTTTTTCTTTCTTCTTTTATTTTTTTTCCCTTGCAACACTAGATGTTCAATCTCGCAGTGTACTGATCTGGAATAGTCTCTTGCATGAGCTTCAGCCTTGCTGCTCTCATATTCCTTGGTATGAAGATTTGGCCAGCACAAAGCTGCTCAAATTTGCAGTTGGAGGAGCTGCCTCTGCCTCATCTGCTGCAGCAGGGGTGAAGATGCAGGCACAGGGCAAGGCTGCTGGAGGCCCTCGCATGCGGCTCCCGTGTCTTCAGGCACACAGGGAGGATAAAATAAGATAAACTCTTAGAAACGGTAAGGAAGATTGATTGCCAGAGCTGGACTCAGAGAAGGAATAGCCTGGAGGCTAAAAGGCTTCCCAGGGCACAGAAAAGGCTCCTCGCTCTGCATGCCTGAAGGGTGGCCAGCAGCGACAGGTGGGTTGGTTTTTCCTCGTCTCCTCTCAAAAAGCAACACAAATGCTTACACTTCTTACAGAAGAGAGTGGGAACAGCCAGGTATGAAGAATATCCCAATGCCTCCCTTTGAGCTTGTTGGCTTCTCACCCTGCCTGCCAGTTAGTATCTGACATCTGCTTAGAAGATAAAGAAATATACTTTGTATTGCTTTCAGATTTGGAAGACTTTTTAAACAACAGTTTTGCTTGTAAAAGTTAATGAATTTACGTGACTACGGTGCATTCTTTCACCAAATATAAGTTATGATCCTTGCAGTGTGATGCTGGATCCTATCATCTGTCCTTAAGGCAACATCTACCCACTTATTAAGCCACGCTATAGATTTGGTCTACTTGGGCTAAGCAGAGACCATGCAATTCATTTCAATCAGAAGTGGAATTTAAAGCAGAGTTGAAAATTGCAAACCTAGAAAATTGATCTTAAAAACCCACTCAAGTCTGTGAAAAGCTCATAAACCTAAGATTAAAGCTTTAAAATAAATGCAAAAGCCATCATCTATTGCATTATGTTTCTCAGTTATACCAATTTAAAATTTTCACACTGAGATAACCAGAGTAACCCAGCTCCTTGTCAGTGATATCTGCTATGCTGATGTCAGCAAGCACAGCAACAACCCCTCTCAGATGGGAGACCAGGTGCCAGCATTAGGTACTGAACTTGGAATCAATTTTCTCTCTCCAAGTGTAACTTTGTGCTTGTACTCTATGAATATATCACCATGTACAGGGATAGCTGTACCCACATTTTGCAGAGGTAAGTAAGATGGAACCATTGACTTAAATTCATTTTTTACAGATGCAGAGTACTTTTGTGCAGCTGTGACACAGCAGGACTGAAGCAAACTAATGCAAAGCATGGAGAAAGCAAAGACGTTTAAGATTTGTTGTAGTTCCTTATTCTGGAAAGGAAGCTCAGTTTCTTCCTTCCCTCTACTGGCTTCATGAGCAGTTGTTCTATGTATGTTCACCATCATCTTCTCGAAGGATCAGGCTACATGCTGTAACTTCTCACTCTCCTGTCATCCAGGCAAGGAGGCTCGTATTTGCCACCCGTTTTCTCACTCTTCCATATGACAAGGATTTATCTGGTTTTGAAAGTGCCCCTGAATAAACTGGACATGGAATAACCAAGAAAGGAAAAAAGATACAGAGGAATTATGTTATCTTCTGAGTTAATAAAGGTAATTAGGTATTTCCAATAGTGAATAATGGCATATAAATGTAGTCATCAAATATTTACTTGAAATTGGAGGGGAAAGGGAGAGGGAAGAAGAAACATTTTCACAGAAAAGAAAGCCTACTCTAGTAACTAGTACTTAATGCTCAGCTGACAGCAGGCTGAGGTATTTGTATTTATTTTTTTAAAAAAGCAAAATGTGAATGCATAAATTCTAATATACCATTGAGGTAGCAGACAAATGCCTTCCTCTACCCTTCCCTTTTTCATCTTATCCTGAATAATATGAATGCATATATGTATTTTTTTTCCATATCAGACCATTTGAGCCACAAGCTGAAATTCCGTAGCAGTTGACGGCTCCTTCTAACTCCAGGGCTACAAATATAAAGACGGTTCAAGATCACACTCTCAGCAGAGGTAACGCCAACTTGCTCACTGCTGTGACCACTTGTTGGTTTTGGAACAAGCAGAGACATTTAGGCAAAAGTGCTGTGGTTGTCTTGTACTAACAGCTTGGCTGTCTGGCATGATGCCCTGGCAGCTTTTGATGCCTCGTTATCTTGCAAAAGCAGAACAGCCGCACACGTGGTGCAGTTTCCAGTGAACAAGTCACAGGACTCTGCTCAGAGACATAACTGGCGAAAGACTGTTGAAATGCACTTAGAATTATAATGGCAACTTATCAATGCCTGGAGCAAAATCATCCTTTTACTGATTAATTCACAGGCTCTGTGTGTTTGTGAAATCTTTTTTTCTTTTCTTTTCTTTTTTTTTTTTTTTTTTTTTGTTCTTCCTCTTTTCTTCTAAGGGTGATCTGTAAAAAGGGAATGTTAAGAACAGAGCAGCACAGCCACGAACTTCTGAATTTAGCTCTGTTATCAGATAGATTTCTTGGGAGGCTAAGAGATAAAGGTAAAACATGACTTTTCTCGGCAAAGAACACTTGCTTTGACATGCACAGCTTTGAGAGATAAGCTGCCTCTGCATGTCATCATCTATACACCCATGGTCTTTATAGTACAGCCGAGTCGCTCACCAGCTAGCCAACTCTAAAATGTGGGCACCAGCCCATCTGTGACCACGCAGAAAAGGAAGCTCCTTGGGACTCTTCAGCTGTGTAGAGATTCCCAGGTGCAGGACAGAACAGCTCCAGATGCAACCACAGCCAGCTTTTCTCAGCAAGCAACAGAGAGTGTTTCAACCAGTAGTCAGTATTTAAAGATCCTTTCCTCAACTGCCAGAAAAAAAAAAAGGCTCCAGACCCACGGCACTCATTAGTAGATATTCAGCTGATGGCCTACAGTCTCTTAAAAACTGTACTCTAAGAAAATAGAGGCGATAGGCAGAGGACACTCAACATCAGAAAAATTTACATATGGAGAAGAATTTTTCTGTCTGACAGACCTGAATCACACTCTCTGAGAACACACAGCTCCACGTCTTTCCAAAACAAGACACAGCACAGCTTCTTTCAAATAGAGGAGTGACTCACAGGGTGCCACTGTCACCACGTCTGGTCCTGAGTCCTTCAGAAGTCACAGTGACACCCTCTCTTGCTTTGAACAGCAGACAACAAAAGTGAGAGAGATCGTCACACTTCAGGCTGCAGAACAGCACGTGGTTTGTGTTTGTATTTAACCCAAGTGGTACAGCAGCACGGTTTATGTAAGCTCACACAGATGATAATACAAAGTCCCCTACAGTAAACTAAAAAAAGAAAAGAAACAGAAGCAACCCTTTCCCTCCATAAACCTAGGATAAGGACTATAGTAGCAAGAGCTAGACCAGAACAGCTCCCCTGCTAGAAGAGCCCCATATCTGGAAACCTGACCAGTCCCAAGTCTTTGCAGACGCCTAACCAACAGAAAAAAATGACAAAAACATCATGTTTTTGAGAAGGCAGATTAGAGACTAAGAGCTTACACAAACCAACGTTTGCCTTGTCTGGAACAGGAAGAGTGCCAGAAAGAAAAGTCTCCAAGTTTTCTCTGTGGCACTCATCTCCTGTACTGGGAAATCCCTCAGGGCTACACTATGTGCCAATACTATAGTTACCACTAGGTTATTAGAAGTTTCTGGTTTTAAGATGTGATTTTCTCTTCTGGTCCAGCTACGACACAGGACAAATGAACACACTCCTTCACATTAACTTCTGTCCTGATGAGTGATCTTAGCATATATAGAGGTGTTTGCCATCTTGGGGAAATGAGCTCACCATGAATTTGTCAGCCTTTTGAAGTTATATTTCTGAATAGGAGCGGAGCCCACCTTGCCCTGGCTTCACATAGCAGAGGTGAACATTTCTCCATGCAGAAAGCCCTGCTTTGCTCACTGCTCAGGTTACAACTTTTCAGCTTTTACCCTGGCTGAACCTAAACTCATCTGCCATCCCCGCTCATGACAGATGGTTTATGCAACATCTTTCACAATGTGGGCACTGAGCCCTCAGACTTCAGAGAAATATCCAAAGAGTCTCTGGTATCCAGAGACAGCATATGCAGGGTCATAAAATACAAAGCCCTCTGCTTTATAACCGGTCACAAGCTTCCCGTCGTGTCCAACATGTAATCTCGCTCTTGCTAAGCTCCTGATCCTTTTCATTTTGGTCCATTTTAGCAATTGACTTCACTTTTTATTCCAGTTACAAATACTGAACATTACATTCTGGTTTCTCCACTGAAAACCCTCTGCTTGCAGACCATTATCTATCAAAGGTAAATTGCCTGCAGATGCCCAGTATATGATTGTGGATGATTAAACAAGCAGGAAGGCAATAGGTTGAGGAATCAGAAATGCTGGTGCTGACGGTGCATACAATCATGGCTTTATTATTGAAGAGAGCAGAACATCAGTCTCAATTTTGAATGCTACACAGCCCCAGATGATTTTACATGTCACAGTAGCTTTCTGCCAGAGTCTCACAGTGGTTTAAGAAATGAAAGGGATCCTTTTCTTCCCAACATTATTTGCAAGAATTATGTCCTTGGTTCTACTTTCCTTACCTCCTTAAAATTCTGGTAATTACTAAATGCTAGAAATATACTTAAGGTTTTTGAAAATAGCAATACCCTGCTGAAAATGTTGCTTGGGGCTCCTGTTCCCTAAATTTGCAGGGTCCCTAAAAATTAGGAATAAATAAATTCCTGGTAAGCTTAGATAAAGCCAACATCCTTCTCAACATCAAGCTCAGGCCCCTTAAAGGTGCGAAGAACAGCAGCTGTCATAGAAAAATCTCTCCACCCACAGCGTAAAAAGAAAGCAAACAAACAACTCTTGCCTCTCTAGGATTAGTGACAGTAATTTCCACAAAACTTGGTCTGCTCATTACCTCCTCTGACATCCATACAACATGACAAGCTGAGCACAATCAATTCTGCTTTTTGCTGAGTTATGCAGCAGCTGATTTTCTCTGGAACGCATTGGCTGACTGATCACTTTTTCATTTGTTCCTTTTGACATTTTGGGTAGGCAGATTATACTGAAGTCTTCCAAAATAATATTATTAGGCCAAAGACTAAGCCTACGGTCATGGAAGTGCCTTTTCTCTAGAGTGCAAGTACTCATTGAAAGTTCATTGGTGGTGACCCAAACAAGATCTTTCATTGTATTTTTTTTTTGGCCTTCAAGTCCTCCTCATGCAACCTTTGAAAAGCCCATGACAGCACGCAGGTTCGAATGGTACTGCACTAATAAGAATTACAGAGCTTAAATGGATTTTGTAGACTTCTCCATCCAAACTTGTTTCAAAGAAACTGAGGCACAGCCTCATTAAGATCATAAATTGTGCACTGCCATTTGATCACTGTACTATGGCAAAGACAAGGGAAATAATTTATATTTATGTACTAAAGAACAATTTTGTTTGCCTGCACTGAAAGTACCTTAACCCAAAAGACGTCTGGTTAGTGTGAGTAAGATGTTTAGATTTTCAGCCCATTGGATCAGCCACTCGCTTATTTCTAAAGAGAAATTCAAAAGAATTTTCTTAGAGTTTTACAGTTCAGAAGGAGGGGACTCAGAATTGCAGTTGCAAGAAGCAGCTGTACATACGGAAAGGACATTTGCTAAGATCTGAGCAGGATTACTTTTTTCTTTTTGCCAATAATTAACCTCAATAAACTGCAGGAGTTTTCCAAGTTTGTAAAACTCAGACAAAAGTGATGCAGCATTATTAATATGTGAAGACAAACACTGTATTAGGATACGAAGTATGGTGTATGTCATGCACATAACCTGAAACTCACAGTTCACTGCTGACTCCTAATGAGGTTTTGCAATTGTGCCAGAAGGTTTCCCCAACAAGGGAGTACAAATCTGAGCTGTTTATCACTTACTAATACATAAAACAACTGTTAGACACAGCTTCTTCAAAAGATAATATTGTAATATGAATTTTGACAACCGTAATCTTGGGATAAACAATATGGAACATAATGCGATTAGCAGCCATAACTTCCATTTGACATGAACGCAATAACCCTAACTCAGGTCTGAACCAGAAAACAAGTAACTATGACATTTTCTGCCAGTCAGTCCAGGAGACAAAGTTAGATGGAGAGTACTCGTCTCCATTTTGAAAAAAAAATCTGAACCTCTTGAGACATGCTGAGTTGGGTGCAAAGAAATATGGTTTTAATGAAGTCAATATAAATGCCTCATGAGAAGCTATGGACACATAGTGTGATTTTGCCTACCTATATAAATCCCCTCCCCCGCTTTTTTGGCCCCAGACAATCTCTCAATGTTTCAAACATTCCTGCCAGCCCCTCCAGACTTCTTGCTCTTGCTGCAGTTCCTCCGGTTTGCTACTGTGGAGGGAAATTAAATGAACCTCAGCTCTGGAGGGGTGCGTGGCAGAAGCAGATACAAGGCAAATATGAAGAAAGCACAGAAAGTTGCCAGTGGTTTTATATGCTTTGTTAGGCATATAATAGAAGATTGCAGATAGCAGTCCAACCCTCAGCTTGAAAGGTCCTGTGAGAACAGTCATGAACGACGGTTTATCAACTGTCCTGAAAATGCACAGATCAGAAAAGTGACACTAATGGCTGTGATAAATTGTTACCTAAGGAGACTGCCAGAAACTAATTCAGGATCAGAGCCTTCAATGACCATACAACATACTTTATACACCTAGGACAAATCAATCTTTTTTTAAATAAACGTATTTTGCAGCCAAGTAGACAACTTAAGTAAACCCTCATTGCTATGCATCAGTTACTGAGCTTTTCAGTAAACCACGAGCTTTATTAATTAAAAAAAACAGTACCCACAGAACCATTCTGCAAGAATTACCTTGAGTGGTTCAGGTAACAGCAGTGACGTCCTACCTACTGCTGCAGTTGCCAGAGCACATTAGAGCCCTCTTTCCAACAGAAGCCTGCAAGAGGCCACTACTTCTGCCTTGTCCTCCACTAGCTTTCTCTCTGACCTGTAGGTGCGCGTTGTGCTGTGCCTTGGGGACCTTGTTTGTTGTGCTCCTGCCCAGGGACCTGTTGGATGTTGCTTGCCCCGTGGCAAGAGAGCGCTGGTGCATCCCAGGCCGTACATCAGCGGCGAGGCCCCGCGTGCGGGAGGCAGCCGTGCATCCAAAGCGCTCCTGACTCCCAGGCCAGACGTAGCCTCTTTCCACCTTCCAGCTCATCTTCTCGCTAGTCTTCTGTCTTTTTATGGCATACATTTCTTGTCTTTCTTCTCCTCTGCTGTTGTTCTCTCTGTGTCTTCATAGAAGGTTGCCTGGAGTTTGATGCGTACGTGTTGAGGAAGCATCCACGTAGAGGGCTACAGTATATCCCTGCATGACTGAAGAGAAAGAGGGGATAAATGCACCCTCTTGTATAAGGAATATACTCCTTGCTTTGTCCCATGGGAACCAAGATAAAAGTCAGATGCTATAAAATCCCATTACCTAGAAATGCAAAAGGCTATATTTTCAAAAGCTGCTGCATGTGTCTGAGGTGTTCTTACATGTTTAACTTTAAAAACCAGTTAGAAAAATCACTTTTGTAGACTGTCTGTTACATTTAAATGTCAATTATGAGAACAGATCTAGGTACTCATTTCACTAAGAAAAGAGTCTGCACATAAATATTTAAGCTTTCAATTGCATTTTTTATTAAAAACAGTCATATCTATGGGGCACTAAGGGACTCACTCATTCAATGAACTTCTTAAGGAACAAATCCTCTGTTTGAATAATTGCAAACAAAATAAATTTTCAGTACAGGCCACAAAGTTCTAATAGCCTAAACATTAGAAAACACTGAAAAATCTGCATAAGAAAGCAATCTTCATGGAGAGAGGTAACTTAAGATTCAGCACAATTGTTTCTCTCTTACAGTTAAACACATCTTAGTGAAATTTGTAATTGCCCCATTGTAAGCTTATGTTGATTATTTTGGCAGAATGAACAGTCTTTTCAAACCACATAGTCCTGAAATCAAAACAAAGCAAACAAACAAAAAAACCCTCCAACAACAAAAAGAAAAAAAAAGATGAAAAGCTACCATTTGATCCCATAGTAAAGACAAGTCCCATCACAATCTTTGTGTGGTAACCAGATAGAAATAAACTTAGATAAACTATTGGATCTAACCTTCAACTGCCAGCCTTTAATCAAAGGAAGATTTGAAAACATTTTAGGCCGAGTATCTAATATTCAGTGGTTTACAGAATGCTTTCATTAACTCCAGCAATGTCTTTAACTAATATGCACTTCTAATGCATAAGAAAACAAATAAATATCAAAGTGGGAAAATTGGAACCTAATGCTAATTTCTTTTCATAGTAAGGAGTAGGAACTATGTTTTGGATAGAGTGATTGAAAGAAATTTATAATCTCAAATGTTGCTGTGCAAAATAGGTGTATAGTAACTGAACCATAGCAGCAGATCACATCAGGGTGATTTCTCCCACTTCTTACTCTTCTGGAGTCCAGTTCTTACATGCTAGGACTCCAAATCCAGCAAGGATCATTGGAAGACTTTTTCATTTGTGAGACAGATCAGTCTAGTAGATAGGGAGCAGAGTATGCTGTAAATCGACAGGGTGAATAAAAGGTGGAAAATATCTGTGATAAAGGGGATCTTAATTACTCAGTTTCTTAATATTTTACTGAATTCTGGGCTTGTGTTTTGAGCTAGAACTTCAGTTTTGAATTTTAGGCAAGATAATCTCAAGAAAATAAAAGTAAACCTTAAGATTCACACCAATGAAATTCCTCTATATTTAGGAAGATTTAAAACTAAGACACACAGCAATGAGGACCTTAAACAGTCTTTTAATCACTGCTTTTCATACATGAAAAGCAATGATAAAAGCATTTGGGATGAGGAAAAGACTATTGTAAACTTCCACAAGGACAGCTTAGGAAGGTCTGTTTGGAAAGAGACCCAGGATAGATGTTTTCTATCAAGAAAAATGCCCTAATTATTTGATTATCATAGAAAATCAAGTCAGAACCAGACTTTGAAGGGTATGAAGAAGTAACGTAACACAGGACAGGGCTCAAGATAATGAACAGCTCCCTCTCCCTCTGCACATATTATTACCTATGATACACGTTCATCTTCCTGATGGCAATTACTTAACCTATTTGAAACTACATTGGCTTTGAAAGAGCCAAAAAGGTTGTTTCTGGAGAATCCACCTAGCGCTTAGCACTATGACTGCTGCCCTTTACTGCAAGGCAGACTTCTGGGAATGCAGTCAGTGTCAGTTAAATACTTCATACACACACAAATCACGGGTGACCTGATGCAGAGAGATGCTAATCAGTTCATGCTCAAAATTAGCACTCTACAGAAAAATATAACTGTTTTTATACTTGGGGAAAAAGTAGTTTCACTGGAAAATTATGTAACAGATGCTGGAATTATTTATGCTCAAGAAATGATTCCCAGCTTTTTAAGTTTCTTGGCATCTGTGACTTGTTTCATGTCTATGTTGCTATCATTAAATATTTTTATAGGTCCTCTCAACTTGGGAAGCATAAGCCTTGCAGATAAAAACCAAAATAGAATTGAAAGTCTATACATCTGGTTTATGTTCTGTAGTATTGAATATTCACATCTGAGCAAAAGGCCCAAATGAGCAAAATAAACCATCATTATTGCAGAGGTTAGCTGCATTTTATCTTTTGGATTGTAGATATCTGCAACAGAAATATCAAGATTTGTCTGCATGAAATGTGAATGGAAATGTCTGGATGTGAAAGCACCAGAAGAAACAACAGACAGCATGCGTTGGAAATAATATCATTTAGGAGTAGATAACTGAATACTTGATAGACAGCACTCAAACCTGTAAACAGAGAAATGTGTCACCATCAGGAGGCAGCTCTTCTCGTCTAGATGTACACAAGATGATGGAAACAAGGCTACATCATACGTGCTATTTTGACTCCTGTCTTCCCAATAGGAAGTCTAATTATAGCATTAAAGATACCCCAAACAAAAAAAATAAAGACAATGGGCAGCAGCTATGCCAAAGATTAATGGAAGATGAGATAAGTGAGTTTCAGAAGTGAAAGATCACCTCATGGTAACTGTTGACTGCTAACAGGCATTTAAAGCCTGTCCAAAACCCAGATTTATGTCACCAATTGAGAATGGCCCCAGAGATACAGTGAGGACCCAGAAGCTGATGTCCTGGTTGTCTGCATTGCTCACTACTGATCCTGGCCCAACCCTCTGCATACCCATATCTGGGTTTCTGTGAGTGTATGGGCATGAATGAATGAAAACTATGAGACAGTAAGTGAGACTGAAATCCATTTTGTTTAAAGTAAGTATCTCTTTCTTCTTCCATAAGGTCTCACACAGTTTTCTTACATTAACTCTCTCCAAGATTTCTGGTAATAGGTGATCTGTTCTGTTTGAAATGGAAAAAGTGACAACCTCCCTGTACTAAGGACACTAAATAACATGCACTTACCTGATGCCAGCTGAATACACGAGGCATTAGTGATCAACAGTGAGGAACCTCTGCTGCTGGAGACACTTGTGCTAATTACTCCCCCCCTTCCCCGTCTTATCCGCAGCAGAAGCAAAAAAGAAGTGGAATCGATCTCTTAAGTGCCTTGCCTGAAAAACAACCTTTAAGGAGAAACTACTTTAATTAAACCAGGATAAGCAGCAGCATTTCTTCAGGACAAAACTGCACAGCCATCAAAAGGAGCATCTGTTTCTCAGTTACTGAGTTCCTGGTAATAAAGAACAGAGGATGAGGAGGTCTGGTGGGAAGGGACAGAGCAAGGCTTAGCTGCACTGTCGTCCACAAAAAGAGGGCAGAGTGATGAGCAGAGAGTTTAGCTTGGACAAAGAAGACTGACATGAACCTGAAAGGAAGATCTGGGAATCACTTAACATTCTTGGGAATCACTGACCTTTTGGGAATCATTTGCAGTTGCATGGCAGAGGACTTATGAACAAGATTAAGATGCAGATGAAAGAGAGACAGCAGCCAAGGGATTAAATTCTCCGAGACTCACAGAGGAAAGCTGGAGAGGGCATGGCTGAGAGCAATCCAAGGACAACTCAAAGAAGAATTGAGAAGTAATGAGACAAGCCAAGAGAAAGGTTGTTTTCTTAGAGCTCAGGAGAACAAACAACTGCCAAAAAAACTTGCTGGATCATGTCAAGGTGATCGCTGATCAAAGAGGGAGAGAAGGGCAGGATCTGGAGTTTGTTCACAGAGACAATCCCAGGGCAGGGCAGGAACCATCCTGAAGCTTCAACAGCATCCAGTGGCTGGGCAGAAGGCAGTGGGACTGGCTACTGCCCAGCCAGGGTTTGCATAGTGCACTTTCAGGAAAGGACAGAATTTGCAGCTGTCTGTTGTTAAATAGTTTTCTGTTGAAATTATTGCATGTGTATGGATGCCTGAGGGCATCCCTGGAGAGTAGGGACAGCACATCCAAAATGAAAAAGTCCATTTAAACAGAAACATCGTTTGACAGCTCAAGAGAGCAATCCATTTCAAAGTAATCTATGTGTACATTTTCACAGCAGTTCTCCTTTCTACAAAAATACAAAAGCTATTAGGCTGCCTCTATTTTTAATAGAATGCACAAAGCAATGCACAGTCATTGGAGAAACAGGTGTAAATGTGAAATAACTTAAAGAAACCCTAGTAAGAGCAATTCAGCATGTATGACATTTGTTTTAAATACAACAGCATGTTTGGATTTTTAAGAGCTATGCATTAAAAAATGTGAATAGGAGAAATGTATTTCAAGTATTTATTCTCACTATCATTTTAAATTGTATCCTTTAAGGGCTTTTAAAAGTGTAGGCCTGTCAAGTATACTCCAAATAGAGAATTAAACGTTTATTTGGAAGAGCTGGATATTCAATCATCATAACAATGTCTGAAATTCATCACTGTGGCAAGGCAAAAAAATAAGACTTGGCCCTGACATCATTCAGAATTAGTACTGATAATTTGTCTCATCAGAAAGTATGAAGTACAAATGGACATGGTACAGGTGTCACCCACAAGTTGGATGGAGCTGGAGTGTATATACAGCATGTATGTACGTGTGTGTGTATATATATGTATGTACACACACACGTGTGCACATGCACACACACACACATACACACTTATATACAGCTACATAATAGAAACATTCAGGTCCAGTTATACAAATCAAGTTTTTCCATCTGACTGAGCCAAAGGTTTAGACTCTACATGAGCTGGAAGAAGCAAAGAAGGAATTGTCTCTTCTGAGACAATTTGTGCTGGGTAGCACAAATATCTGCTGTATGCAAGTGATTTGGGGGCTTGAGGTCCACTAAAAAATGACAGACACAGAGCAGCTAAATCCCAGTGAGGTCACCTGCCATACCTTCAGCAGGCTACACAATAGAAATACAAGTAATGTCATGTTAAACTGATACAGCGAATTGATATAGTCACCTCTCTGTATGCAAAGCCCAAGCAACCAGTTGCATTCAGGCCATCAAATCTAAATGAGAGGACTCTGGAAAAAGATATATTCTGTGGGGCTCCAGGATGAAAACCATGCCCTTGGAAGCAAAGCAGCTCCCACGAGCAATGTGTTTTCATCCACAGAAGGTGCAATTACTTCTAGCATAGACATCTCCTTCCATTTGGTTATTATTCCTTTCACAGCGATCAGTGGATGGTGAGGCTGTTTGGACTATTTTCTAGCTACTATACCTTTAATTTCACAGAGATCAGAATGCCCAAACTCTTTAGCTGTATTTTTTTTTTTGAGTTATTCTCACAATGTATTGTTACTGATGGAGCCAATTTTTTGTTAATGGTTATAAGCTCCCATTTAGTGTGCTCTTGTATGTGCTGCTTCACTCTCCGTTAATGATGTTCTCTGTATCAACTCTGTTTTTCAGAATGGCTCTGCTACTAACAGCACGGGCACATTTCCAGGCCTAGGGAGAGGAAGAGTACGAGGGAATCACGGCTATTACGGACCTGCAGTTACAGAGGAGGAGCTGTGACAGCAGATGTCCACAGAGCCCCATCAGGTTTTATGCCTTTATTTCTCTTCCCCCGTTTTTTCTCTTTCTGCAGACTGAGCCGTGAAAGAAGAGATGCTTCTCTTTTGTAGACTTGCTGCAAGTCAGGTATGAAGCAGGCAGGGGAGGAAGTGCTGAACATAAGAACTGGGAGCTGCCTTTGTCAAGAAATGTTGATATAACCAAACTGAGGCATTTAGAAAGTCCTGAAATGCTGCCAAACAAAGTATTTTGAAATAATGAAAACAAGATGCCTGTTACTCTTCCTAAGATTAAGCTGCCAGTGGCAAACTCCAGACACTCTTACAGAGCCTCAGACACACTTACTAATCACCGTTCAGATTTTGTAAAGGAAAGTCAGTATCAACACTGTAAAATAAAGAAAAACAAACCGGAGTGGGTTATTTTCCCTTTACTCCGACTTACAGACCATCTCTCGCATTCACAGAGTTGTCATCCCTCCAGAATACTGATATTTGACAGAGCAATAATTTCGCCTTATACATTAATATATTTTTTAAAAGTCAGTTACGGGATCATTTGTAGGAAAAAAAAAGAAGAAGAAAGTAACAAGAATATCTTTTCTGGTAACAAGAATAAAGTCCTTTTCTGCAGGAACATGCTTGCTGAGGAATTTTACTTCTGTCTGGAATAGTTCAGGAGGGGTTGTATGTTTGCTTTGGTAGTTTTTGAGTACACACGCATCTGACACAAACACCTCAAGATACAGCTTCTAAGGAGGAGCCACCTACACCTGCAGCTCATTTTTATTTCCATTGGAGTTTCAGAGACAACCAGCTAGAACCCCCGAACAACTAGGAAACACTCAGAATTACAATCTGAGGCCTTTAGTTAGGTATCAGGAACGAAAAAAAGGAGTACACCTGTACGAATCACAAAATAATCCAGTCAAGTATGGCTTGTTTTCTTGTGAACTGCTATCAAAAAGTCCCATGAAGGATTAAACAAGAAGGGGTCAGGCAAGCAGCGGTCTGTAGTGACTATGGAGCAACATGTGGTGGGATAGAAGTGGGAGCCTGTGGAAAAGCATTGCAATGCTGGAAGGTGGGCGCCTTTGCAGCATCAGGAAAAGCCGATGGGAACTGCTAAGAACAGACGTTCCCACTTTCTAACATTAATAGCGGTCAGCAGAAATTACATTGCGATGTGAAGGAGACCTGTTGCTTCCCCACATCCGGAGAGGAGTGGCAGAAACCTGATGGGCAGGCGCTGCTCGCCCAGGAGGCGCAGGCAGAGCCCATCTCGATTGCTTTCCCTTTTCTCTCCCTGGCCCCTCTTCTGCTCCCACTTTCCTTTCTCCTGCCCTCCAGGAGCCTCTCTCTGTCCATCCTCCACAAGCCTGGTGCTCCCCCTGTGCTGCCAACCAAAGTGCCCTCAGAAACCTGGGTAGCTATGATATTCCCCCCATCCCCTGCTCCTGCTCATGTCCTCAAGCCCCCTTCTTTTCACTCGCTTCCTTTGCTGTCTCCCTGCCTCCTCCTGCCTTTCAGCTGCACCCCACCAGCCAGCTCCTCTGGGCGATGCCCAGAACTGGCTCATCATCTTCCACTTGGATCCTCTCCAGACCTTCTCAAAGGTGCCTCTTCCCCGTGCCCTGCTTGCTCATCCTGGCTCCCCCAGTCTAAACCACCCGGCAGCAGCAGGTACACAACCATCCCTTCCCACCTGTCCCTCTCCAAGCCAGGGCAGGAGCAGCTGGGAGCAGCCGTGGAGGCGCTGCCCTGCAGGCGCTGGCTGCCTTGGAGGGGCCAGGGCAGGAGGTGTGGGCTGACTCTGAGGGTGTCTTTGCCTGGAAGCTGCAGCCGCAGTGATCTCCTCTTCCAAAACATGGAGAAAGACCTCTGAATCTGCTTGTCTTCCCCTTCATCAGCACACGGTGCTGCAGGAGGTTGGGACTGGCCTTCCAAACGCCATCTTGCCTTAACTGCTTGTTATGTAAGAGAGGGGCAGGCTTGAATTTCATGCGACTGTAGCTCCCAGCGGGCCGTGCTTGGGCTGACAAAGACTCCTTTTGGGCTTTGTGTGTCTGTGTTTTGCTGCAAACCTCAGACAGTGAAATGGAAAAGGTCTCTTGGTGCCATATGTGAGCAAAAAGCATGGCAAAGTCACAAGGGAAATATACAATTTAAAAAGGGAGTGCTATGGCATTTTTCAACTGACATGTTGCCTCTCCACGATGTTGCATGATGCAAATTTGAAGCAAAGTCCATTAGTATTCCCTTGGCATGATAAAATACCTGCTGTAACTGGCAATGATGTTTGCCTTTCCACAAGAGTAGAGACAAGCCATTGCTAGTGCAGCTGCTGCATTTACTTTCTTTACCTTAGTAGCTTACAACAATAACTTTAATTAAAATAAACCTGTGGAAAGTGCCAGCTTGCTGGCTGTGCTGAGCACAAGCCTATATTTACTCACGAAATTTGAACTCAAGTAGCTGTAACTGCACAAGCTTTCTCATGCTGTCTTGTGCACACGTTCTCCCCCCTGGCCCCAACACCTGAAAGAAAGAAGAGAAAGAGCTCAGCTGGGGCTGTATCTCTATCCTCCCTCATAAACTGACATCTGCAGTAGAAGCAAAGATTTAGTTTTGGGGGCTGAACATGCACAATCTCACTTCCAGCATGTGATCATAAATGACAGCTCAGCCACAGCTCACGTTTGCACTAAACATAGCTCAGAAGTGCTCAGAGGAGTCACTTCTACAAGGAGCAAGATGAGCTGTGGGTTATCAGTTACACCTTGGGAAAACTCTGTTATGTTTTGGGCAGTAATGCCCTTGGTGTGACCAGCCGCACCGAGGCTGCAGAGGAAGCACAGGCTGAAGCGGGGGGAAGACTTAGGAAGACCTCGGCTTCAATGTGCGTGAATGGATCGTGAATGCCATCTCTGGAAATAATTCAAATCTTTATGAGTTGGAAGGACATTTTGCTTGTTACGTTTCTTTGTCTTTTCCTTCAGGAAAGGATGACGTGGGTTACCACCACTCAGTTCAAATGTCACTTCCCAGCCTGAAATAATAAGGCTTCTTTTGTTACTGACCTGCTGGAGCCCATGACCTCAGAGATACGTGTGGCTCATCCTCTGCCAACTACTGCTCTTAAAGTCAGAGACAGCTCTATTAAGTAAGAATTTTCATCTTCTCTGTAAGTCAAATAGCAGGACAAAGCACATTTTCTCACATTCATTTTTCAGATCTCTCATGACTGGCTGCAGGCAGTACTTGAACAGTAGAATTGTGGTGGGACTATTTTATTTTATTGTAATTGCATATAATTGCAAATTTATTATTGTATTATAATTATATCCAGTTGCAACAGAGCAGGGCTGGAGTCTGATGTCCATGCAGACACTGAAAGAAGCTCCTGCTTAAACATACTCTGACTAGTTGCTCCAGATTAAGGTTGCAGCCTGTTTTGCTGGACTTAAACAAAGAACAAGGCACCAAGCTGCTTATATGAGAGGGTAGCAAGCAGGCAGAGGAGCCATGCTAACGGAGACCGAGGTAGAGCGTTGAGAGCAGATAGGGAAGAAAAACCAGGATTGTCAAGGGTCTTGGAGACATAAGCATGTTCACTTAAATCAGGGACTCAGGAGGTAGTGGGAAAAACAAGGCTATCTTTTCTTTTCTTTTAGTGCTTTGCTGGACGTTGTGGCCCACTTGCACAGCACAACACCTCATTGGGCTGTGACGATCCACTGCAGCTGGAAGTGGTGGGCTCCAAGGCTGCAGTGCCAAAGCACGCCCTGCCTCGCCAACTTGCTTTTTGATTGAATCCAGGCTGAAGAGTGGTAAAACTGAACTGTATCTGTTTTAAATGAACTTGTCATCCTGTTTTGTGGTTATACTCTTTTCTTTTTAATTAAAATGTAGGTTCACAGAAGAAGTCTGGGAGCATAAAAACTTGTGAAAACCATTCCAATGTCTGCATATATGTGTGACCTATTTAGCATCTGCAAATCTGTTTAGTGCCAAGAACTGTGTTAGATAACTCAAGCAAAAGCTCACAGGGAGCCACCTAATGAGACTATTCCGATTATTGTGGTGATTAGTCCAGTCCTCTCCCCCTTCTCACTTAGGAATTTCATTTAGGCAAGTTGTCATTTTAAGAATATGCAAATGTTGATTGCTAGTTTGTTATGAATCTGGCAAAAAGCCAGACTTTTGTGATGCTGGCTAGTATAGTTGGTGCGAAGTTAAATATGCATAACCTTGCATAATTTTGCTCCATGGGCTTCCAGGCATTGTGCACCTGTAAAAATCCAGCCCAGCCAACTATCAGATGCACTCTTCTATATGCAAAGTGTCTCCAGCATCATACTCAAATTGCTTTGCATTTTAGTGCTCAAACATCAGCACACATTCATTAGCTATCTCTGCTCTGGCAAGGCCTTGAAGAAAAAAGTCAGTGTGTTATCCATGTTAAATCTAATGCTTTGCTCCTGAGAAGTGTGTACAATTTCCCATGAAGGGAGCAAAAAGATCTCGTACTGACAACAACTTTGCAGTTATATTAAAATTGGATGAGACTACTCTTATCAAGAACATATGGAATAAAATGCAATATTTAGTATAAGTAATATATTTGACAGCAAGGAATTAATGATGCACTATTAAGATCAGGGTAGCACTCGACAATTGCCTGAGGACATTGTACATAATCAGGAGCCATAGAAAAGTCAGCTGTTGCTGAAGGTTATAAATCATAATCTAAAACAGAATAATATTTATAAGTCTAATAAAATCCGCTGCTCCTAGTCTCAAAATTATAAATATTTGTGTAGCATATAGGATTGAAAATCCACAATCTGTATTTACTAAAGAGATTCTGCAAAGTTAGACTGTCCATAAAGGGCCAAATTCTGATCTCATGAATATCAGAGAGAATCAAGTGCATTATTTTCAATTAAAAATCAAACTTTTAGGATAGGGAAAAAAATATGGTGTATCTGAGAGTTGCAGCTGCCATTTCATGGCTGTCTCATGTTGATAGCTTACAACTAGTCTGTTACTGAGCAGTGATCCCAGGCCCTCCTCTGGATTTCTGGCATTTTGGAGAGCCTGTTCTAAGTAAATATAAACAAAGGGGGACTGGTAGGTTGTAGCTGATTTAGGGTCCTTCAGTGCTGAAGCATGTGTGATGTTACAGAAAGAAAGATCCACTTATACCTATCTATAACCTGTTTTTAGAGCAATTCCAAGAAATCACTATTTATATGACTTAAGCACCCAGGTTGAGTTCTAGCCAGGCAATAAAAGGAGATTTTTGTAATGCTGGAGGCATGCTTGAGCAGAGTTGGATGAAAATGCGAACCAACTGTTGCCATGATAAAGCCACATACAGTAACACAGTTTCTTGAAGCCTTGATAACGTATGAAACATTCACACTGGAAAGTCAGACATAAAACAGCACATGGGTGCTGTGTATGTGTAGGGCTCCCATGCAGTTATAACCGGTCTGGTGCAGTGGGAGGCTGGAGATGAGCTCACCAGGCTCCATTCCTTTTTTACTCCCAGCACTGAAGTGTGTGAGAAATACTGATGTGAATTTTCTGCCAGCGACATCAGCCAAACACAGACGGACAGATGCATATGTTGACAAATATGCTTGGAGGTCAACACACCTTCACAAAACCCTTTGCTCTTAGGCACTCAGGATCCGCCTTTCCTTTCCTCTGTGCAGACTTCACATGATCTACGTCTTGCTTTCTTTCTTCCCCTAGTTCTGCTCCTCCTGCGGCACCTTTTCCCTCCGTGTCTGATTTATGCCTCCTTCTTTTCCTTTCCTGCTCCAGGACTCTTCCGGCAGTGGGGGCCACCACAGCTGGCTGCACAAGGCCCAGTGGACGGGAAGGACAAGCTGGCAAGACGGCGGCAGATATTCAGCAACCACTGCCGGGCAAAGCCTTCAACATCATACATGCACATTGCCCCAGATTAATTCTGCATTAAATAACCATTTCAAGAAGACAGCGAAGGAGGGCTTGTTGCATCTAAATGAGGGTAGCTAATATCATTTTAGCTACTCTAGGATATTGGAGACAGCCACATGTGAATGGCAGATAAGACAGAGGATGCACAGGAGACCCCCACACTGCTGGCACAGGACCAGGGTGTCAGGCAAGGTACCTGAGGGGGGTCTCATAACACCTTTGTTTAGCTACTTGAATTGCATCTTTGAACCTAGGTGTGGGTAAGCAACCTCACAAGGGAAAAAAGTCCTCGGCATGCTGAAAAGTCACACTCTGAAGTCAAGATTTATGCTTCAGAAAAATCATTTTAGGTTAATAAATCAGTACAGAAACAGACAAGGAAACTAATAGCCCTGCTTTCATAAAGCATTTATTTCTTTTTATTTGAAAACATTATACAGGCATTACATTGCCACAGCCAGTCCATATAGGAGCATGCAAATATCAAAATGGAGAAAGGTTTGTTCAGCTTTTTAATGCAGGATTTGGGGTTGGGATTTTGTTTGTTTGGTTTTGGTTTTGGTTCATATTTCCCTTTGCGGTGTGTCAAGATTAGTGTGCTTTATTATGGCATTTAACAATAAAATCCTACCCATGGGGTAAAATTCATATTTGTAGCTAGCTCAGGAATACTAAATGGTTTAAAAAAAGGAAAGAAAACAATACTACACGCTTGTCAAAATGTTAATAGCACAAGTTAGCAATCTCTATACTATACATTGAAACTTTTTCATATGACACAGTGGTGCAAAATTTTCAATTGCTTGGTCTGTTGAAAGTTTATAGTTGGAACAAAGACAAGTCCCAGTGAAGGTTTTCATCCGGTAGCAGAAAATTACATCAGTCTTGCTAAGGGCCGCTCAGTGCCAGCAATGTAACAGAGTTTCAGTTTGTTCAGGCAAAGATCTAGGTAGAACTAGTGACATCCTAACGCAACAAGTAGAGTAGCTGCCAGTTAGATAGCCATACCTTTGCTGGTGTGTACTGAGGTCTTGAATTGCAGAAAACAAAACAGGTAGTAATAATATTTTTCTTCACTAGACCTCACTTTTTCAGTCAACGGTTACTTGTAAAGCTATACTGCTATTTTCCTTTGAGGTCCATCCAGTACTAGCACACTGGGGCTAACTGAAATATCATCTTCTTTCTTTAACGAGAGACATAACAAGTAAAGCAACCCCACACAAAGATCTCCCAGTGACATGAAACTCTTCATGTGCAAGAATGAATGGGCTGGTTGTTGGGTGTAGAGTGCAAACTGGACCACTCACAATTTATTTCCATACAATGGAGCCTTTTAAAATAGCCTATAAAATTGCTTTAGATGGCATCTCTGGGCCATCCATGGACTGCAAACCCTTGCATGTAAAAATTCCCAGACCAATGAACTGACCTGGAGATGTCTTCTGCTAGTTGTTTCTCATAAGACTCTAACAAACATCTACAAATTAGTGTCAGAAAAATGAAGAGGAGGAGGGGAAAGGACTACAAACATTTGGCTTAAAAATAAATACTAATAATGAAGTAAACCAAAACAATTATGCAAAATGAAGGAATTGTAAACATGAAACGAACACATGCACGCAATCCTCAAAGCTCTCAAGACCAACATGGGGACTAATGTTCAGAGAAAGGTATTTAACTGGTATAAAAGGTAGCAAAAAGACTGCAACGACAGGTGCTCACCAACATGCCTCCAGGTACCTGAGGTGACCAGTGCCTGAGGTACTCCAGGTACCGTGATATTTGTAACCAGAGCCTGGGTTCTTGGGGAAGGTACTAAAACCAGCTTCAAGTTGAAGCCATCACAGGGCTTGACCTGAGGAGGTTTGCCGGCCCTCAGTGCATGAGGGCTTCACCCGACCACGCACCTCCCACCTGGACTCCTACCCCTCAAGCCTGTTGTGTCAAATGGGAGCAAAGCAATTCTGTGCTCAGAGGGGGAGTGTCAATAACCCCAGGGTGGCTCTTTCTTGTGTTGTCTTTTTCTTTTTTTAACTGTGAATACTTTAGTGCTTAGACGTTCCAGAATATGGAATCTGTTTCTCTGTGGGAATCATATTTTTTAACCCTCAGTGGGTGCAGAGAAAAAGCTTGGAAACATGAATCCTTAAGAAGATTCAAAAATCAGAAGGCAGGGAAAAAAAATCCTAAATTTGTTATTTTTCAAAGCGAGCAATCCTAATCGAAGATTTTGCAAAAGTTCTGGGCATGGTTTGACTACACTGCAGACCCTTCTCTCAGCTGCAGAGGGATCATGGCAGAGAGCCTAAATATGATGGAACAGAAATTGCCTCTTCTTATTAATGACAAGAATAAGACACAACAGATATTCTGCTGTTCAATATCGTTTTGGCATTCATCACCTCATTTATATTTGTATAAAAACATCTCCCAATCTGCTTTGCTCCTTTTTACGTTAAAGCAGAACATGACTGTAAAAGATGAATATTACTTCAGCAGAAATTCATCCTGCTTTTTGAACTGTTTGGACTTTCTAATCTCCAGAGTATGCACTGTTTTTTTCTTTTTAAAATAGAAATAGGTAAGTCATATTTTTCAAACACCAAGCCCTACATTTTCACTTGAGACAGACTTCTTTAGGAGAACGCTTTCTAAATCAAATTCATCTTATATGTCCACAAGCAGAAAATTCGTAACTCTGTTGTAAACCCTATTTTCAAACACAATGAAGGTATACACACTTTTATAGCACTATTTTGCACTTAAACTCCTTCTTTCCGAAGATCTGGAACTGTTCTAAAATACCTTGGTCCCTTGGCACCTCTGTGAGGTAGGTGAATTAACACTATCCTCTTACACACAGGTTGGGAAACTAAGCCACACAGAATGTCATGCTCAAGATCCCACAGAAGTGTGACAGGTCTGTGAACGAAACCAAACTCTCCTGAATCCCTGTCCTATCTGTTAGACATAAGACTATCTTCCTTTCCACAATTTTAAGTCAGAAATAGATGAGAAGTGTTGAAATAATCATTTATTTTCCTTTTATTGTGCTCCTGGAACAGCAAAACATTCAGGCAGGTATGTAACTAAATTTCCCCCATTTCTGATAAGGCTCCTGGAGCAGAAGTACAGTTGTAGAGCACACCCTTACTACTTTCACATGTCCCTAGGAATATAAGAAAACTGCTGAATTCTTCTGCTAGTTTTGTAGTTAACGAAAAATAATTGACAACACACCACTGATAGGAATGCCTTTGTGCTACTGCAGCAATACCAGCAGATGGTCCAGTCTTTCTATTCAGGAATTATTCATATAATCTTCCTGATTTTTACAGTTTGTGGGGTTTGCTGTAAAACTGGCATGTTTCTAAATGGCTATTGTTAGAATAATGAACCACATGAGACTAAGCAAACTGGAACTGCAGAAGGTGCCCTTGATGCACTGAGTATCTAAAATAATGCCCTGATCCACATGCTACGTCATCTTACCATGGAGAGGTACAATACATAGGAAACTAGAAAATGCATTCTTCTTTTTACAGGTTTAAAATTTAAAAAGTAAGAAATCTGTGTTAGTCACAACTACAGAGAAATTAACTCCCTGTCACCTGATGCAGAACCTCAGCCACTAGGAAATCTGCCATGGAACATAGAAAGGTCAATGCTGGAGTACTTCACTTCTGCAAATATAGAAAGGCTAAAATGCTCGCCTTATACCTATTCCTAGAATAGAGATGGATATTGTAAGTTGTCCCTCCTCTGGATTCATGGAACAGATAACCTAGATGGGGCAACTAGATAGATAGCACAGATGAATTCATTATCTTTTCCTCATCAAATCCAAGGTGCTAGCAAAAATGTGTCAGGGTGTTTTTACCATGAGTAACCCATCTATTTTGTGCAAAACAAACAAATCTTACAGAGAAATTAACAGTGACCGCACAACTGTATTTGCACTAAACAGGCGGCTTTTCCACAACTTGTGTGGTTTAGGCATAATATCGCTCAGTAGGTGCAAAAACACCCTTTTATGATTTCTTTTTCTTGTTACTTCAGCTTATATTTTGAATATCTTTTGCAAGTAATTTGGCATTTAGTGATTCATATACAGCAGTTTGTATTGCAAACATGCTGCTAATACCTTAAATGAGGGACTGGCATCTCCTTGCAATGAACACCCTGGAACAATTAATTATGAGCTTTCCTTATTTGCTACCTTGCAGCTCACCAGTGTAACTGCACCTGGTAAATACCTTTCTCTATGTACAATACAGAGATAATGGATATACGAGATCCACTGAATCATCAGTAGGTGACTGATAGCCTTGGGTTTAAGCAACTCTGACGTGAGGCTCCTCTTCTGTCTCCTGCCCTAGGCTGGTGTATGTTACTGAAGGCTCCAGCTGGCCGGTGGCTGGCAGGTCTACAACAGGTCCTGAAGGATTTCGAAACTGCTTGTACACCCGAGGATCCTGGGCTACGTAGGTGGACGTGGAGGAGTAGAGCACCAGCCCAACAAGGATAGTGAAGAATGACAACAAGTAAAGTCCTGAAAACTAAACAGAAATAAGAGTGGAGTCATTAGAAACAGCAGTGCTTATTCTGAGCTCATGAAGACCTGCAGACAGAGGTAGATAAAGACTCTTGTTTTTGCATACACAGTACAGAACAAGCCTCCTGGGATGTCAGTTTTTTATGGGGTTCCCTCTTTGAAAGTTTAATGTGGGTTTGGCCACACCAGCACCACCAGATCAGAGGTCAACCTGAATTTTCTGATATATCCAGACTCAGTGTAACTGGACTAAAAATACAACACAAACAATCCTTGTGGCAATACATTAACCCCTGCAGGTAAAGACCATTAGATATTAGCATTAGCAACTGGCTCCTGCTATGGGAAGCACAAGAATGGCTTTAAACTGAGATGATTTGTCTCCTAATCCTAGACTACAAGTTAGTTCATCTTGTATGAGAAGCCATGCATGAGAAGCCATGAAGGAAAAATTTTGTAGTCAGTTTGTTATGATGGGAACATATAGAACTGATTTGTAGCCAGTGGCAGTTTAGAAAGTGCCTGTGCTCTGCAGTTGTCAGGAATCCATACTTAAACACCAACAATTAGCTGCAACCTGTTATGGGCTGCTTCATGCGGTACTTTATTATTTTACATAAAGGTGTCTACAAATCTGTTTTTCAGTCCTCCTGACTATGGTGCTTTGATGGACGCCAAATTCGTTTCCTTTGGATTGTTTCAGCATGGCCCAAAATGGATTCACCTGATTATATTATTCTGGCAAAAGCTTTCTTATCAATTCGCTTTTTATATTTAAAGAAATAATCATTGTGGTGAAAGTGAATTTTATTTAAGCTAACTCTGTAGTGATGTTAATTTGCTGTCACTTAACAAACTCACACAACCTGTGTCCAACTTCCAGGATCTTTGAAAGTTTTACGTGCATAACCCTGAGGGATATAGCTCTGTTTGTTCTTCTTTCCCACACCTAGTGTGTATGTTTTAGAGGGAAAGCACCATAATGGGAAAAGTTTAAATTGTGTAAGAAGGATTACAGATTTGGAAGAGTTCTGCATTTCATCAACCATTAATTGCTTTTTTCCAAGAATGTCACCAGGTCTTCACGTGTCATCTGGCAGTATGCTTTGATGTAATCATCCAGCTACCAGCTACAAACCCAATGTTGAATGCTGTAGCAATGAGTCTGCTGAAGGATTCCTCCCATGTGGCACAGCTCTGAAAGGACTGATTTAGGCTTAGATCTCCCCCATGTGGCAATCAAATCCAAACCACCCATTTCAATGCATTGTTCAATGCATTTTTTTCAGTTTTTGCCAGTTTAATTTTGTTCTTACCACTCTTCCCTTCCATTTCCTCTTTGTATGTGAACTCGGGTACTGCTTGGCAGCAGTGGGTTAAATTATGCTGAAACAAGACTCAAGTGCCAAATGCATCCAGTTTCCCAAACTGGGAACCAGTTCCTGAGCTTCCCATTGTCCCTCCTTCCCACCTCATGCCTGAATTTCTCACCCAGCAAAGCCAGCTGGCTTGCTCGACTATAACCGGAGCACCAGCCAGATTTGTGATTGCCTTGTGTCCTGCTGTGAGGAATTTGTGGGGCTTCCAGCAGTTAAATGTGCCCTTATTCTTTCTCCAGGAACTGCCCAGCCAAAACCAATTCACTTTGCTGTATTCTGTGGCTCCAGCTCTGCCATATCCCCTCTGCTTGGCCATCTCTCTCATTCTTCTCCCCGTGGCTTCCTGTCAATGGGTTCATTTGCCCTCTAATATTCTTTGCATGGCAGTGTATTCCCCCGGGGCAGTTCTCCAACTTTGGAGAAAGGTTTGAACATAGTTGGGGGAAATCTAAAGTAAGGTCCACGAATCACTGGTCTTTAGCGCCTATGCACAACCACTGTAGAGAGACCTGTATCCTGGCAGCTCTATAACAATATCAGACTTTCCTTTCTTGATTAGAAGCAAGTTAAGGCACAAGCTGGATTGTTGCCTGCATTGCTTAGAAGCACAATCACTAGCTCTCTGCAGCCCTAAAGTAGAAGGGCTGTTAATAAGGTTGCAGCCTGTTTCACTTCATGGAGGTAAAACAAGTACATATAGTATATTGTAAGTATGTGATAAATCACTGTTCTTTTCAATACTCTGACAGAGTAATGTAAAGTCCACTGAAATCAATGAAAATATTCCTCCTAATAAAATGAGTGTGAATCCAGCAGCATGATGGGCAGATATAGACTTAGTTCATCAAATAATAAAATTTGTTATTCACTGTACTGTGTTCCTCAGACTCTCTAACTGAAATCTTTGTATTTTATTGAAACTAGTATTCCCAGGCATATTCTAGTGCTATGTCTACATGGAGGGATTTTTTTATCTTGACCGGAAAACCTCATTTGTTGAGACTCACTATTAATAGACAGCAAAAGAGACGGATTCAAAAGAAAGCAAAATTTCATTAAAAAAATGAAGTGAGAAGATCATTTTCCATTGATACCCTGTATACAACAGCACTAAACAACTATAATCTCTGAGAAGTCTGTAATTCCTTTGTTTGGCTAAAATGCTATTTTAGAATGATACTAGGCTTCATTTTCCAAACTTATCTCTCACTTTCTACAGAAACATATTTCTTCTAGGAAAAAATATTAAAAAATTCAGACTCGCAGATCTTTCCAAATCCTGCTTCCCTCCATGCGAAACAGGATAATAGCAAGTTGTTCAAAAAGTAACATGATCAGAAATTGTTTGGTCCAGATTAGCTCCTATGTGTCAGTAAGAGGTGACACCATATGGAAAGCAATTCAAAGGTCAATTCCTGTTTATATATCATCAAATAGTTTTACTATACTTTTTACATCTACATGTACAGGTACTTATATGTAAACTTGCTCGTCACGTAGTTTCATTGAGAGACCAGATGACTTTGTCAATGATCTGACACTCACAAGTCCTGGGACTGATTTTCTGCCTTATATAAACTATTTTTGTGCACAAAAATCATTTTAGCTGTGCCTCAGTTTCTTATCTATTTAATGAAGATAGCAGCACTTTTTTCTATACCTTTCTTCTACAAAGTACAGTCCAAATGGATAAACATCGTGTGTTTGTTCAGCCCCTAGAAGAGCTGGATTCTGATCACAGCTGGAGCATTTAAGAATGACATTTAATCAAGCAATAATAATGAAGTGAGCCTTGCAGTCCTTCTACAGCCAGCAAAGTCTATGCAATTTATGATTTCCTGTGTTGATGCTGTATCTAAGTTTGTGGTCAAATGGATTTCAGTTAGATAGATGAAAATGTCATTGCAGTAAAAAACAAAACAAAAACACCCTCAAACCAAATGAAATGAAATGAAACCAAGTCAAACCAATAATGTACCAAAGCTCTGACAAGCTGGAAATGCTACACTATCAATACTTACTAGGAGGAGTTATCTACAGGTATGATGAGGAAATAGATTAGAGGATCCTCTCTCTATGCTGTGATAAACAGATGAAGTAAGTTACCTGGGATACCCTCCTTTGAGAACTCTTTTTCTCTTCCTTTGCAGAGAAAAAAGCTAAGTAAGTGTCTTAGTTACAACAACAGTTCAGATTTCCTCACTGAAACTGAAATTTGTCAGATTGAAAGCCATTTGTTAAAACTTGCTAAATTGCCAAACCAAATAGTTAGACTTCAGCTGTGGAACTGGCAGTTCTCAGGTTGGCTGCTCTGCTCTGTCAGAAGAGGGTGTCTATAAAGTCTTGCCAAGGTGTTCGATAGAGAGCACACCACAACAGTTTCAATAATCACATATTAGAAAGACAAAAATAAGATGTCCTCTCTGGACATTTTTCAGTAGCTGCAATTAAAAAACTGACAATACTGTTGTCAGTTATATCAAATAACTGTTCAGCGTATAAAAAAAAAATTTAGGTGCCTGTCAATTTGAAGATAAACATACAGAGCAAAAGCTTGACAAATGTAACAAGACAATATGTATAACATGATTTGCTTAGTCTATCAAAAACTGCATTGATTCGGAGTGACTGGATGTTTCTGGTGTTTATCCAAGAGACATTCCTTAGGGAACTAGTACTTGAATATAATTGCCCAGTCAGGCTTAGTAGAAAAGTTAATGGCATCTGATAGCTTAACTGCAGGAGCAGGGGTCTAGCTCTTAGCTCTGGTATGTGGTACTGTCTAACCCTGCCAGAAAACCGCTGCAGCAGTAAGGTCTAGCTGACCATGGAAAATGTATGATAAAATCAGTCCTATTTTCTGCTACCAATGCACAAATTAATTTACATTATAGAAGAATGGAACCCAAACAAATTTGCAATTATTTTTTAAAATAGAATACTTTATACAGTGCTACATATGATTGCAAATGAAGTTCATAAAACCTATTATTTGAAATGTAGTTTATACATTGTATTTTTTCCTGATGAATCAAAATTAAACATCTTGGAAGTAAGTCAAGCATCACAAGATTTCTAAAGACAAATATAAAGGCATCTGAAAATTTAGATTTTTTAAAATCAGAATGAAGTATTAAATCTTTTAAAATTTACTCCTCACTATTTCTTTTCCTCAACATCTTATTATCTCTCCCTGTAAAACTTGTCTTTTTTATATCCTTAAACCATCATGGCTAAAACGTTACTATTATCTCCATTTGAGACCCCTGTGCATTGAAGTAATCCAGCTAAAAAATTAGGTGCAAAGAGACTTCTTGCTGGGGAGGAAACAGTGCATCTGATTTCATCATGCTTGAGTAATGATAAGACAAAGAGAGTAGAAGAAAACAAAAGGAAATAAAAACTGTTCAGAAGGCATTAAATTCCTTTCGGGGCCTGGGGAGAGCAAGACATATTTTCAGCACATAGATCATGCATTTAGAAAGGAAAACAAGAAGAAAGGACATAAAAGAATCTCTGTATCACAGCTAGGAAATGTTGCACTGACTTCTGCATAGGGAATTTGCAGACAAGTATTTCTGACTGTCACAGATGTCCACATCCATGTAACCACTGGCACTAGGGCAAACCAATATCCAAAGTGATGCAAACAGACAGATGTGAGTCTGCAGAAAAGCCCACACAGACAAAGAAACTCAATGATTTGCTAATTTTGGTTTTTCAGGATGCTATCATGATAATGAGCATGAGCATTATTATAATGGTTATAAAAATGCAAATTCTCTTCTGCTCAGTCCATTGAACTGGAAATAGTCTGAAAGTGCTGATTTTTCAGCTGTGGCTCTCCAACTCCAATTGTATTTTGCAAGAGCAAGCAGTAGACCGAGTCGATTGGTAGATAACACGAAGCCCAGCTCCTAGCCTATGGTAACTTAACTTTTTAAATCTTGAAAAGAAACAAATTTTGCTTTGTAAGTAACCAAAAATTTCTTTTTGTAACATAAGCTGCACTGCCAATCAAATCTAAGGCCAATAGAGGCTCCTGCACAGACTTATGTCTTTTCCCCCTGGGTAATTTCACACATGAGTACATGAGCTGGCTGAGCTAAGGAAGCTAAGAACAAATTTCTCTCATTATCTTTTATATGGCAAATAGACATTTCCACTTGCTTTGATGAACTGATCAAGAGACTGAGCTTCTTTCCATACTGCTTTCTATTTTCACCTCAAATATAGCAAATGAAGTTCACTATGACCAAGTGCAGAAGTTGCACTGTGGGATGCACGTATTCTCAAGTCAGCAGGAGTATCGTAAGGGGTGAATGTTCAGAGAGCTACAAATTCACACAATGCTTTCTCCTGCATAGCTGAATGTTATATATATTACATCATTACTAGGAATGGAAGCCAGTATCCTAGTCACAAGCTAACAGCTCTCTCTGGTGACTCCCTCAGATCTGCTCCATGAGGGTCTGGCAAAGCTGTTCTTAGTCCTGGACTGTGACTTACTCAAACTGACTATTGCTGGTCAGTCAGTTACTGACAGTCTTCTCAGCTTTCCAACAGTAGAAGCTTGAACGCCCAAGCAAAAGCGTTGATAATCCTGCTAAGAAAGATAGCAAGGGGTGCTGGCCAACTGCAATAATGATGATAACTTCTGGGCAGGAAGTCTGTCCATTAGCAGCAGGATCACATTATCCTCACACTTTTATGACTTGAGCTATTCCCAAGGCAAACTGTGAGGATGTAGTTTTAAATGATGACTTAAGGCTCTGAACTCAGCTGAGATGCAAAGTGAAATTTGTAGCTAGTTCCTCCACATCTTTTTTTGATTTCTTTCTCGTCCGTTGGCAGTCACATAAGCAGCTACATGAGATGAAAGAGGCTTGAGCTGCAGAGTATGTCTCAATCCAGTGCTGTTGCTCATGCCTGCCAGAACCCAAAGCAAGAAGAACCTGGTTTGTTTTGATGACAATCAAAATCTGACCTCAGCCTTTTTGCCAGTCAAGCAAAACAAAGAAGTTCGAGGAAGTTTTGCCTTTGTCATCACACATTATAAAAAGGCCACACTCCTCACCTGCTGCTGCCTGCTTGCATCATCAGTTTGCTCTGTCAGACAAAATGCTCTATTTTTGTTACCTGTTACTAATCAGCTCTTGCTTACACTGAATGGCCAGTGTTGCATAAAAACTGGGATGCAAAGTAATCACACGGACACATTTCCTGATTCCTCTCTCTCCCCTCCCCCCCCCCCCCGACCTGATTTTCGAAGATCTTGTTCTGGTGTTTGTATGTTAAAATGCAGTGGTTCACATCTTCTGTTGCATAGCAACATCATCTTCTCCCACTCTCATATGCTGTTTGCTGGTGGACATGGTCTAACTGGTAAGAATGTGGTCAGGTAAAGCTCCTGAAAAAATCAAGTGAGCAATAACACTACACACTGGAGTGGAAATATTTCCTTAACTTTGTGTGAATTTTTTTCTTTCTGTATATAGATCACCAGGGCCCTGAGCAATGTCACAGCATATGCAAACTTGCGCCTCCTCTGTGGTGGCCCAAGGACTTGTGATCTAGCTGGACTTTGGACCAGCACCACCGCTACACACTCGTCTGGCAATCTGGGCTCTTGGTTACTGCTTTTGGCCTGGTCTGGTTCACCTCTCTGGGCCTTGTGCCAAGCTTAAAACAGCTCCCAAGTGATGGAAGAGAAGGCCTCCATGGCTAGATCATGCCCCACAGTGCCCTGTGTCTGCTGGCCCTGAGCCCAGGCAGCTAAACCCTCAGGAGCTCAGGTAGGTGCTCAAATGGTCCCTTTAATGAAGAGTCTGCATGCTAACAGATCTAGTAATTAACAAATAATGGATCTGAGTGCTATTTTTCTCTTCTATAACACTTCACAACAAGGAAGAGTTATAAAGACACCCTTGAGAAAATTCAGAGGTTCTCAATCTGGCATAGTTTTTGAATAAATGCAGGTTAGTTCTTTGCAAGTGCTTCTTAGATGCTAAGGTTACCTAATACGGAGAAAAAAGAAGGAGGAGTCATCAAAAAGCTATCAGCACAATCCTGTTAAAATCTGGGAAACTTTATAGCTTTCCTGGAATTTATGTGTGGAATAAAACAGATTTATGGCCAAAACTGCTGGTATTTGGAGACAATCTCCAAGTTTAATGCAGGTAGCTGTAAAGCAAGTACTGCTTTTGCACAGAACTGCGTGGTTTCGTACTTGTTAAGTGGTATCATTAGAAAACTTTCATAATAGAGCGCCCTTTGTAAATACATGCCTCTAGGGCAATATATTTGTGTGAAATGGCTTCTCTTCCTTTCCTGGTGGAAAGAGATGGTTGGAGAGATGAGAATGCTGTTTTCTCTCCCGTTCCCCCTTTTTCACCTGTTCCACCATTAGATTTGGAGAAAAATGAGCCTGTGTTCAGTAACCCTGCAATACCAGCAGTCTGTCTAATTAGAAAGTATAAGGTAGAATGAGTCCTGTAAGCTGTTTTAATCCTATCTTATGTACATAGAAAAGTTTTTTTTTTTTTTTTTTTTTTTTTTTAATGAGATGTTAAAGCCAGTTATATTGAACTTCTATAACTTCCTGCAAGCACCTTTTACTCTGGTATAAGGAGGCTTCATTTTAGTTAGTTTATATCAATCACTTCACAAAAATACTTTAAGATAAGCTGGGGGAAAAAAGTTCCAGTCTGATGAGAATAAGCAGGCCCACATGAGGATGGGGTTACTCAGTAAGAAAAACCACATCAAATATAATCAGCTCATAGAAAAAAACAGCAGTAGAGCAGTTATCCTTTTAAATATTCTTAATACTAAAAAGAGTAGTACAACGGAAATGCTTACAAAAAATAAAACCAATTCCCTCTCCTTACTTTTATCTTTTAATATTCATTGCAGTTTGTTTTATCAGATGTCTGTTGCCATGTGTTTTCCTGTTTTTGTGTGTAAAGATTTAATAAAGTAGCAGTTGTCTGCTGTACTTGATTTTGTATTGCTGTGTTTGAGGCTAATTGTCTTCAAAACCAAGGTTGTAATTATTGATTCATCTTGGATCCTTCATTTATCCTTTTTCTGCTGAATCTAACAATATATTCATGCAGTAATGCTCCCTTAGAATGGTATTCTTTATCTCAACCATACAAATAGGAAGCTTTCTTATACTGGATACAAAGAAAAATCAGCTGCAATTTGTTAGCTTTAACATTAGTGACCATGTAAGCTGTCTGGAGAGAGGGTGATACTGCTGTTTCTCATTAGGATTAAGCATGGTCCGGTGTGTGTTTGCTGCAGCCAACGTGAGGCAAAACGTAAGGACCCGCAAGAGCTCTGAACTGAGTCAACTCACTACACGGGCTTCCAAGGGAATCATATAGCAGAAAGCACATCCTAAGCCATCAAGTCCAGTCCCCAGATACCACGCACAGCCAGATCATGTACTCCGTCCTGTAAATATGCTTTGCCCTCCTGTGAGCATCAGTAGGTTTCTCATCCACATGCCCTAATCTATTGAAATCTGTTCCAAAATGTCCCTGTTACAAAGACCAAAAGATCCTGCTCGTTTCTACTCCAAATTTCTGCATTGTCATTTCTACCTGTAGGTTCCTAGGTCAGAATTGTTCTTCAGCTCAAATAATTCTCCTTTCTTCCCTGTGTATTTATAGATTAATTCATATGTGTTTAGGTATTATATCCTCTCCCAGTCTGTCTGAAAGCAAAGCTATGCTACATACGAAAAAAATATTTTTGGATAAGCACTTTCAGCATATTGTTAGAGGATGCATGCTTACTCTGTCAAGGTTTGGAGCAGAGAAGAGAAACAGCTTTGTAGACAATAAGCCGTGGCATTAGCAATTCTCTGTCATTCCTAGACCACACTTAGACTGATGTGTTTGGAAAGCCACAACAGCGTTCATGTTCCTCCCATCTGTTTTCACTGACACAACCTTGCACCTGATACTTCGCATTTCTCAATGTCATTCAGTTCTTGTTGTTTGACATTTCAACCCTCCTTTTACTGAAGATGCCTCTCAAATGCACATCTCCAGCTCCCTTCTACCTTTTGTGCCAAAGCTACTACTACAGTTAATGCACAGCCCTGGTCTTCAGACCAGTCCTTCAGGAACTTCCCCAGTTCCTCCCAGCCAGCTCCCAGCAAGCAGTTTCCCTCACAGTACACTGTTTTGTCCTTTACCCTCCTTAGCCAAGTTCTTACGTATCTTACAATCTTTACAGTGCTGAGCCTGTTCTTTAGCATAGTTGACAATTTGCTACATCACATCATACAGAGGCTTTACCGATTAGAGCTACCATTTCTCGTTTGTCTAGCAAAATCTGTTAATTTATCAGACAAACCTCAGACTAGACTGGTATGATTTATTTTTGGTGAACTAGCATTTTATCCACTTTCCCATTTATGTCCATGTTTCTAATTATTTCTCCCTGGTGTCTACTTCTGATACAGTTCATTGCCTACTCCATGTACAGGTCACCCAGTTGTCCAGACTGGGACTGCGATACTGCCAGACTTGAAAATATTCAGATTCTTGTGTTATGTTTCTACTTCAGACATAATAATTTCCATTCCTATTAGCCATTTTTCATTGCCTTCATCTCCATCTCTCATCCTTACTGAAAGTGAAAGAAGGTAACCATATAGTTTCAGAGCTAAAGCAAAGTTTCGTCTTATGCTGTCTTGGCATAATGAACCTACTTCTCTTCACATTAAAGAAAACTTTTGGCTGTTTGTTTCTCTTTCCTCTTCACTGACAAACTTGGTTTATTTTTATAGCAATTAGACTTTATTCCTTTTCTTTCCTGTTCTTTCTCATCTCTATTGTATTGGCCTCTTTGGGGATTATTCTCTATTCCTTGTTTTTCTCTCTGTTTATTTCTAACCATTTTTGAAAGGGATTGTTTTCCCATTACATTTGTAGCTCTTCCCTATGAGTTCTTCTTTTGTACTTAAGTTACAAAGTCCAGATTACATTAAACCAGACATGGAAAAGGTATTTCCAACCTCCTCCAGACTGAGTTTTATACAACGTTTATGGGCCTTTTAAAGGCCTAGAAGAGCAGAAAATCTTATTTTTAAAATTAACATATGCTGGTGATCAAAATAACTCTGGAAGCTAAATCAAGTCAAGCTGCTAAGTGGTAGTGATGATGACAAACATGATTCCAGTTTAGCAGGAGGGGGGAGTTTAGACTGACAGGAGATGCCTTTATGAAGAAGACTTTCTAGGAGAGACTAAAATACTATTCTGCTTAGATTGAAAGCAGTCTTTTGACTGCATTTTGACTGGCATTAAGTCTACATGTTAACCAATTCCTTTATTTTGGTAGGAAATACAAGCTGATTTGGAGACTTCAACCCTCTTTGTCTGCAGCATTCATTGACTTGGCTGGCAGGAGGAGCAACCAGACTAAGCATTTAAATCTAGGTAGCTAACCAAGGCAACAGGTTTCTTCTCCACCAAACAAAAATTCTTGCCACATTGTCAGAAGTTACTTAGGGCATGAACAAGTCTCTCCTATGCCACTGACCATGGTAGCTCTCACACGTTCTGCATTACTGAATCTTATAAATTCCTTTCTCTAGCGATCACTGGAGAAATTCATTCTTTTATCTGTTTTATGTGGTTTTCTTCCAAATGGCTCACGGCCATGTAGATGCTCATGTATCATTCTTAACACTCTTCCTAAATATTTCTACCTTCTTTTTTACTCACTATTGCATACAAAGAATTATTTAATTCCATGGGAAATCTCTAAATTTATAATACATCTATTGCAGTTAACCCCTAGCATTTGCTTTCAAAATTAACCTACATCTGTCTTTGGGGGATTTTTAGCCTTTATTTCCTTATGCTAAGGTGGAAATTACATTTGATGTGAAGAATCATAATTTGAAAATCTTTGTATATTTTCAATAACTGAACCATATTTAAGCTTTTGAATGCAGCTTCTGCTTTGCTGATTCATGACTTTTCTTAGCTGTCTCCTCTGGCTTGCAAATTATTGCTGAGGTATGTAACTCAACTCATTCATTGTACTCCCTTATCTTCAAAAGTGTGCTTGCACTGAAAAATGCTGAGGTTCTCAATTTATTTTTTTCACAACTAATTATGAACCTATCTTCTTCATGAAACTTCTTGATCTTTGTTTTCATATTCTCTGAGCTATCATTTAGAAAAGGTATGTTGTTAGTAAGATTCAGCTCTTTAAATAGTATGTCTTTGTTACGGTTTTCTATCTGTACTTTTTCTTCAAATAGAGTAAAAAGCAATAGCATAAAGAACAGGTTAGAGAATGTATACGTGGTTGATAACAATGTTTGTGTTATAAAAATTTTTGCTGTCTGCAGTTCATTCAAATACTTTTCTTGTTTTCTGTTGTTATTGTTTTACCTCTCCACTGCCCCTCATTTTTTTTTTATGATTTCCTTTCAAATCGAGCAAAGTATTTGAAATAGAATGAATATTAAACATTGCTTGATTCAGGCTGAAAACTTTGCTAAATGGATAATTTCACATGCTTTTCCTGTAGATAGTGTATTAGAAATTTGGCCTTTTGTTGTGTTAAGAATGAATTATTTCAAAGAGCAGAAAAAAAGTAGAACACGAAAATTCCAGTTAATATGTCTGCAAGCTCATAGTCAGTAGAAACTACGAGCACTTCGCTTTTCCTCTCCACACGACTCTTCACCACTTTTTCCAAAACACTGTTTCTTTCCTTCAGAGGCTATGGATTAAATGTTATAGTTTAATCTACAGTATATTTAAGAATTCTCTGAACAACTATGTTTCCTCCTATCCAAACACAAAAGTAGTCCAAGCAAGGTATTTTGAGAAGACTCTTAGTTGGCCCCAAGTACTCAAAATCCATTGCTAGGGAGTACTCAGCTTTTTGCCTCTCTGTAAGTTAACATTATTAAAATGGGTATTTCTCAAAATGAAAATGATTGACAGATGGAGGCATTACCACTAAACATAAAGACATCGTAACTCCTACTCCAGTATCATTCTGTTGCTTCCCATTTGCTACTACAGTGCTAACCTGTCTCTGGTGTGTTGCTCAGCCTGGGAGCAAACGTGGGGACAGAAGTGGATAGAGCTAGAGGATGCCTCTTCTGGCAATTACTTCAAAATATATTGAAAATGAAACAGCATCCTGAATTACACAGAGCCCCCAGCTCCCAAACCACTTCCCGCTATTCTCTAACCTCTAACCTCCTTCTTTCCTACCCCAGCCATAAAAGCAATGAAGATTTGGTGGACTTTGTATTCTGCACGGTGCTTAAAATTCAAGACCCATGATACAGATGTGAATTACTTTCTTCAAGCAGTTCAAGTACATTGCTGTTTATTTATCCATGTTTAGCTACTTCCCGAAAGACAATTCTTAGAATTCTTGATCATGACACTTAAGAATTTTATATTTATGTATTATAAATATATTTTATATTTATATTAGTATTTTATAATAATCAAAAAATACTAACCTTAAGCATAGCATTTGCTATGTAGAGAGGTATATATGTTGGAAACTTAAAATCCTGTGGTTTCTCTTCATGTTTTTTAAGAAATTAGAGGAAACCAATAGGATCTATGTTGGGACTTAATTCCTCAGTTGATAATTTCATTTGAAAATCATCAATTTCTCACTATGAGGTAAGTAAACACCTTTTCCAGTACATTATAGTTCAGAGCACTTAAATGGTTCATTGCAAGTAAGTCTGATCATCAATTTAAGTAGATTGCCCAGGCAGATACACTGGCTCTTTTCTTTCTCTGGGGACTGTCTGTGAACAGGCTGATTCTGTATATTTGCTTACTATAGTTAACACTCAAACTCTTTTTTTTCCATTTCACGTATTCTTTTGAGTAGTCAATATCCATTAGGCAATTTGCTATGCAATCTGACCAAAGGCAGAATTCAGTTAGTTGCACAGCAGTGGTTTTTCTCCATGATCAGTTAGATTCTCAGCATAAACTGTTTCCAACTTCAGTCTGAAATTAGTTCCACTTAGTGAACATGCGAATTTCAACTGGTCTCAAACTCCCTTTATATAAGTGAAAATTTACTTATATATACTTTATAAAAAGTATTTTAAAATAGCATAAATGTATCCAAATGAAATGTTCATTTGAAATTGCATACAAATCTTTTAACATTTTAATAATTATGCTATGAAGAAACATGTGATACTGAGACATAAAAAGATTTCATTTGGATGTTATATGCTGGAACACAGAATAGAAAGAGGAGAAAAGAAAACTGGGAAGCAAAAGAACTATTATGAGCCTGTAATCATTGATACAAAATGCAAAAGCCATTCTATGAGATGACAACCAGGTGTGGAGTAGCAAAGAATAGAACAGTGCTGTTGTCAGTAAACCTTGTTAATCAGGTATTCACAAGAATATTAAGACACCTAAATTATACAGTCAGCAGGACATAAACCCATGCATGGGTAGGTAGATGAACTGCTTGCTGTTCCCTTGCTGTAATTACGAACTATTTCTGGCTTTGTTCTGTATTTTTTTAAAAAATCATCCAAACTTGAGATGAGAAGTAAAAACTGAAGCACTTTCAGGGACTGAAATGCTGTATTTGCTTCTCTTGTGAAATATCAAAAGTTGTTGCTTCTTAAACAAAGTATGCTGGTTGGAAACTCTGGCAACTGCTGACTGCAACTACCAGGATAATCTTCTTGTCAGAACGCCTGGAAATATTAAAAGCTCTTTCTTCGTTCAGATTGTCTGGGTTCTGGGACTCCTGATGCAGAACTGAGGTTCCTCCTTTGGCTTCCAGAATCGATGAGTTGAAACTCAGGTTTTCTCATGCCGGAGATCTTCCAGTCCCAGCATACCTGGCCTTTCGGTGCAGTTTGCCTCATGAGTTTTGCTATAGGAACTCTATAAACTTTGGAAACGGTGCTCCACAGCAACTTGTTAGATGAGCTGCAGAAATGTCAGCCCATGTTTCTCAGAGGATACTCAAACTAAGATGCTTTCATTTCGCATTTCTATTTTGATAAGAAGGTGTTTCCAACAAAAATGCATTTTGCTAGAAAATTCCTAACCAGCCCTCTTGTGAGCAGTCTTTCAAAACAGGAGACCAAAAAACCCAAACTGAAAACTACTTACAGTGCTTGAAATTTATGATGAGCACAAGCTCATCTGAAATGTTCTTGAAATTGAAGCCTCCACCTCACCTTGTGCAACACAACCGCCACTTCTTACACACTGTTTTTTGATGGCTCCAAACTTTGTGCCTAAATAATTCTGTGAGTATATTCTATAACTAAAGAATTGATTGCAAGCAACATTGTGAAAGGAAGAGAAATCCTTTCAATAAGGCAGTATTTTCAGAAAGCTGCCCTATCAGGGTTATGTTGTTAAGCACCTACTGTCAGACCATGCAATAACTTGGTAGGAAGCGCTTCATTTTATTGTGTCATTTTTCTTCAGAGGGTTTTTTTTTTGTTTTGTTTTGGTTTTTTTTGTACACCATGCTGCGCCCTCAGACAAAGAGTAAGCTGACATGGTCCTTTTTTATCATGAGGCAACGTTCAAGTGTGAACATAGATACGCTTAACTCCCTTCCACTTCAAGCTAGCTCTTCAAATATGGACACCTGACTTTTCCTCACAGAACTAGTTTCTAATTGATTATAATTTGGACAAGGACATTAAAAGCAATTAAATTTAAAAATATTTGAAAAAGAAGCTTTAAAAATGCCACTTAGATAAAAGACATACATCCAATACAGCTTCACAACAACTGAGTTATTCAGTGGGAGTCCCACTAAGAGAAATTCCACATTCTGGAAAAGAAAGGGAAATGTGCCCTTCGGTTTCTGCACATACCAGTGGCACAAACAACTAACTAGCAAAGCGATTTATCATCATTATTATCAAAGCTTTGGCAACCTTCACTAGGACAAAGGCCATAGGAGATCAAAATCCATTCAAACAGGGAGTTTATGGGTAAAGCAGTTTGCATATATGATTTCATAGGGGAAATATACTGAAGTATATGACTGAGGAGATAATCCTGTAAAACCTAGTTGTTTAACCTATACAGCTTGCTCTGCTTGAAATAATGATAATGTCTGCAGCACAGATATTACCATGGTCAAAGTATGTAGGTATCCACTAGCAAGTATCAGTAAAAAAAAAAAAAAAAAAAAAAAAAAAAAAAAAAAAAAAAAGAGAGAGAGAGAGACTTATAAGTTTATACTTACCTTTGAGTATTACAGATGAACACCAAATCTGATGGTCAGATGATTTAGAAAAATTAGATGTTTATGAAAAACCACCAAGTAAAAACCCAAGCTAACAAACAAACCCTCCCTCCCCAAATACTTTCCTAACCTAGGCCCTGAATTAAAGTCCACTGACGTCAGCAGAAAAGCTTGTACCAGCTTTGATCACCTTGGTTTGGACTGGTAAAGCACACTCTTTTTTAATAGATGCTCCTAGTTCTTCTCCTGCATTTGTAATAAGAGCAAGATTCTCATCTCAGTGAAGTTGATTTAAATCCACAGTTCATGGGCATTGCTTAGGATCTGTGCCAGCAAAAATGAAATTGAAAGTTAGCAGCCAACTTGTATCTCCTCTTCTCCATAAAGTTAAAAACCATTCTCCTTTACAGCATGTTTCTTGATGTAATACGAAGGTTATCTTCTGCTCTCTTCCAGTGGAGAGACTCTGCTGTTTGAATTAACATTAAAAAGTCATCTTTAGAACCACTAGCAAGTGAGGTGTCAGCTAGCATCATTTTTAAGTCTCTAGTGCTGGGAAGGTTTTAAATATCTTGATTATTTGGGCAGCCAAGTGCTTTGTCACCATTACTCTCCATGATTCTAAATCAAGATACTCGACTTCCTTGATTTATTATGTAACATACGCATTTTCATGATTTGGAAACTGTCACTATATCCAGAAACTCTGAATTTTTATAGCTAAATCTTGGATAAAATAATGAATGAATTTGCCAAGGTAGAATATAATTGATTGTGCTTGGCTTGGTAGGTAATGATATAATATAGCGTGACTGGACCTGCTGGTGCAGAATGTAATCAGTATGCATGCTCCAGAAGGTGGAAAGCATAAAGTAAACTGCTTAGATTATTTAGTGAGAATGCAATTTGCTTAGAATGACTAAAGTACAACATACGGCTTGCAAATGAAAAGCATGAAATTTAAAAACTCACATTAAAATAAAACTAAGGCTGAGACTAAAACATCAAAATGAACACTTCCCAAGCTAAAAAATAACAGAAGTTGTACATAGCTATTCCAATCCCTTTATGACTGCAGAATCAGCCCTGAATTTTTTAGTACCAGTGGTGCTGGTGTATCCATGATGAACAAAAGCTATTGTAGCCTCTGATAAGGCAAGGACAGTTTTTGGAGAAGGGAATAATGTTACCTCAGAACTTTAAATTTCCCCCATGCTGTGCCCAGACATGCCTGCACACAGCTTTCCTCACATTTATATTGCATCTTCCCATTTGAAAGGCTCCACAGCTGTTTACCATCACACATGCAGAAAGCATAGCTGAAACCCATCTAGCAAAACAGCCCTTCAGATCTGCAGCATAGTCTTGCCAAGAAGCTTCCTCACACCCGGAGGGCAGTGTAGACCTCCTGTCTGTGTGTGGTGGGAACAAACCTTATATAGGCTGGCTCATTATGGCCTTAGCAGGCTGAATACTTCTATGGCCACTGATGTTCACAGAAACCAACAGAGAGGGCAAAGCCCCCAAACAGATGGATTTGACAGAGACAAGATGAAGATGTAAAGTCTGATATTACAGGATAAAAAAGTAAAAAAAAAATCATGATGATTACTTTATTTTTATGCTTTAGGCCTCTGATAACCTTCCTTTTTCAAGATATGATATAACTTAATTTTGTGTAAGAAGAAGATGAAATGATAACATATAGCCAGGAAAGTTTTGACCATCCAGATTGTATAAAATAAATAAACACAGTGAGAATTAAGAAAAAGAAGATTGAAGATACAGAGCTACACACTTAAAAGTTACTTTGGTAGCCAATATTCAGTCACAAAGAGGCCAGATATCTTTCCCTGTCTATTGGAATATTTGAACTCTATTATTTATTAAAGAAAAACTAAAAATAAACTCCCAAAGCTTTTATTTGGGGGATGCAAATAATTTTAAGAATGGTGGACCACAATCTAGACATATAACCAGCATCTATCTCAAGTCGAAAGTCATAAACCATTGCATTTTAATACAATATGTACTTAACATTTTGAACTATCAGCACATCACCAGAGCTGTGTCAAGACAACATTCTCTACTCCTAGCTTCCATAGACCAATGCCTGGAAACTGTTCAACGCACTACAAAGATATTGGCATATGGAGTAAAGAATATAAATTCAGCTGTTTATAAACTTGCTGTCATGTATGTCATAATGTTTCAATTCTGTATCATAAAAAGATGAAATGCTAACTAATCAAAACACTTCAAGTGTTACCTCCTCCTCAGTTTGGTTTCAGAGGCTCTAAATTCCATTTGAACTCATTTCCTACATTTTCCATGGATTTTCATAGAATTACTGCCGTAGGTGCAATAAACCTGTCTGGTGATAAAAGTAGCAGCACAGGGAAAAAATCATAACTGTTTCTTGAAAGCCTCATAAAATTATATTCTGCAAGGGACACTAAACCACTCAGTTGATTCTAATTTAGCATAAAACTATTTGCTTCCCAGTGAAGTGAGGCTTCACCCATTCGTCAGTGCAGCAATAAGCAGATGGAGCTGGGTATCTGAAGGAGAGGTACAGCTGGGCTGGGAATGAAACAGCTTTTCTCGAATCCAGAAAACAAGTAGAGAACACAGGCTTAGGAGGGGCTGTAATATAGACCGTTTAATGCCAACCTATTCCTATTCACTGTTGACTGAAAGTTGCACACTTCACAGTTCTACTTCCTCATATAAAATGATATCTGATTGCACACTAGGAAGAAAAGGAGGAGGTGATCTGACTAATGATAAGAACTAAAGAAGTAACTAAAGAAGTACTTAGGTAGGCTTTTTAATCTGGATGTTCTCTAAAAACAGCCTCCCTTTTTCTTATTCCCTTGCCCTGTAAGCTTGAAGGGCAAGAAACGAGACACTGACAACCCTGGAAGTTGCTGCCAGATTTCAGGCAAAGGCTCTTCCACAAAACTGTGACAACGATCTTCTACTTACCAGTGCTTCATCTGGGAAGAACAAAGGAGTGACACAAAAGGGCTATATAGGTTGTGGAATAAGTGCAAGTCATGACGGAAAAGCAGAGATGAAAAAAGTAAATATGGTCTTTTGGGGCAACGTTCTTAGGAGAAACAGGGAGACATCTTAGGAGCATTGTGTGAGGTGCTGGAGGAACCTTCTTGCTTCTTAACTTGGACGGTCTATCCCAAGAATGTGTACATCTTATGTAGTAAGAATGAATGAATGTGGCTTGTTCTGACAGCAGGCTAAGGGCTGAGAGAGGCTATTTTCTAGTGATGTATCAATGGAGCAAAATGCTAAGGTGACAAGGGTATGTTTTATGCTAAAGGATACTCATGGCACAACAGCAAGTGGATCAAAATTAGCCAGAAGTAAATTTATGTGGGAAATAAGAAGGTTTCTAACTGTTGGAGCAATGATGCTCTGAAAGCAGAGAGCAGAGGTGGAAACAAACCTAAAGAGGTTACCTAAATAGGTTAAAGTAAAAGAGCTTGATAAGAGTTTATGAACACTTTGTAACATGGTGAATTGCAGGAAAAAGATCTTCAGAAAGTTTCTAAATGGAGCAGTAGGGGAGAGGGAACCCTCAGCTACTTCAGAGGTGGAAGTCACTCAGTGTATCAGGGTGGGTGATGACACCTTGTTTTCCACCAGAAAATCTTCCAAGGCTGAACCTTTTGTTCCTGTGGACTTCTTTTGTTAGGGGCCTTAAAAGGAGGCTGAGGTGCTACTGTGGTGGACAGCTGACATGCACATATAGAAAGACAGCGTCCATCAATAAAGTTGGAAACACATCCTTCTGCTAATTACAGAAATTGCCTTCTGCAATTACAGACATAGGGAAAAGTTGAAACGTTTCCTGCAACTTCTGCCTTATAGGTGCTCAAAATTTAAGGTTTAGTTTTGGAATATCTCCTTTTTTGTCAGGCTTGAGCAAAGGTGAACTCAAAACTGACTGACCTCTGCTGCCTTCTGAGTCTCTTCCTCTAACAAAATTTGATTTTGCTAAAACAAGACCACTGCTATTTTCAGAATTAAATTTGTCTTTTATTATATAATATGGACATTTTCCTAAGAAAAACTGGACCAGCATAACTAAAATAAATATTTTGCTATGGGAATCAAAAAACTTTATTAACAGGGGATAACAATTTTCAGCTAATACATAATTTCAAACTTTGGATTTGAAGTGTGCTGTGGAAAGAACTGGGAACCAAATCACAGTGAGACAGGCCTGTCAACTAGCCGATAGCTACTATGTGTGTTTTTGGTAAAGCTTTATTTTCTGTATTTGTTTTTATTTTGTGTCTCCAAAATCCTCAAAGCCATAGGAGCAAAAAAACCAAAAAGTCAATGGGGGAAAATATTTGTGTGTTGAACTCTGAAGCTTTCAACTTTCACTACACCAGTCAAATTCGTTCACATATCATTAGTGTCATGAACTCTGACTTAGGAGTTTTAGCCATTCAGTATTTTAAGGCTTTCATTTTTCTAACACTTCTCCTGGCCACTATTTAAGCTATCAAATAACTTCTATCATGTCAACAAATGTGAGTACAAAGCAATTGCTCTCAGTATCCCACTATCGTATGATGGCCACCGAAGGAGAAGCTTGTGAATAACGCAGTGTAATTACTTGGAATTGGATAACAAACATGTGACTATACAAGTCAATGTTTTAAATATTAGATGACCAAAGTTTAACTACAACACAAATCTGCTGTACATTTTTGACACTTTTATGTTAACAGGTCAGCCATTGACTTAGCTGGGAAGAAAGTTGGAATTCATGGAACAGTTATAAGGCATCATTTCATAATCAACATGAAATAATACAACCCTGTTACTGCACAAAAAAAAACTATAGAATTTTTTAATGTTTTATGAAGTACCTTCCTTCTTGCTGCTACACTGGATCTGGTCACAGAAGTTGAATGTGACTTCTGATGAGTAAAATGAAATTAGTGATTCAGTTGCTGCTACATAGGTACTCAGATCTTAAAACTCATAACAAGAAGACTGAATTAGCAATTGGAAATCATAGAATAAAACTGGCTTTGCTGTGGGAAACATGAAGTATTAAAAAAATCTGCACTTTTACTGTGTAGATCTAAAAAAACTTGGGGATCTCTTTTGTTTCATTGTTCTGCACTAATAATTCTTTAGGTATACAGTTATTACTCAAATACATCCCTCACTTCACCATACCTTGTAGTGGAAGAGGAATAATCCACAGAAGAGGCTGTACAGATCAGCTGTGAGTAGGGAGAGGTTGACAGCAGTAGCACTGGTTTTCTTTATGACCACTGGCATGAAGCTGTAGAGCCCAAACATACAGGCACTAAAGCCAACATACAACAAGCCTGGGGAAGAAAGCAAGAAACAGTTTACTGGAAGGACTCATGTTGTGAGGAAGAAGTCCATGTTCTTAGAAAATAATTTAGAATGCTTTTTCAAATAACCACCGATTTAAATTATTCAGATGCACATGCATGTATAAAAGCATCATTCTAAATATACATGAAAACAAGTGAAAACCATATTGACACTGCAGTGGGCACAAGCTCTTCAGGCCCGGTCTCTGTGGTTGCCATGATAGCAGTGCTGTTTTTAAAACAGTTTCTTACATTACTACTGAATTCCTCACATCCAATATTAATTTGAATGAAATAATGACATATTCAGAGCTGTGAAATCTAGGTGCTTAAGGAGCTAAATGTCCCCAACATGCACTGAGTTCAGCTGAGTTGGGGGGAGCATGCTACATTTTGTGGAAATGGGCCCACAAAATGAATGCAAAAGTATGAACTAGTGGATGAATGTGCAAGGATGACACTAAAGTGACCAAGGTCCTACTCCTATTTTGCCACTTGATAAATCACTTCACTGTTTTGCACCTCTGTTCCTCTACCACTTTTTGTTTATGTTCCTCATTTATACTGAAAGTTTCCCAGAGCTGGGACTATTTCTTTCTGCATGTTTACAGAATGCCTCACATAATTGGATTGTTAGACACTAATGTAATAAAAACACACTACAGTGAAAATCTAATTGCTTTTAAAAATCTAAATAACTTACTAGGAAAGATTTTCCCGCTTCAATTATTACTTGATAAATCCCAAGGAAATTAATCAATATGAAGTTAAAAATAAAAGCAAACACTTCACTCATCTGCTCTTATGCAAATGACAATTCTTATGCTACCATGTGCTGCAGAATTCCCAGCTGATATATGCATGAGCCTAAATTTAGACTCATGCCAGCTCTTCAGAGCTTGTTGTTATGGACTGAAAGTTGCAGAAAATCAGATTTCCAGGGTTCTGAAAGGAATTAGAAGAAAATAAAAAAATAACAAAGCCCTGATGATTCTGTATGTGCTTGTCGATCCACTTACTTAAAAACCCTTTAAAGAAACTATCTAACAGACAAAATCAACCTCCTTTTGCTGGGTTATGCTCTCAATTGATTGTATCATTTGATGGTATTGTCTTGGTGCTCATATTCTTTGAGGCAGTTATGTGCACTTCACAGGCAGTAGCCTTTCCAAAGGGCATTTCAGTCCCAGTGGAAAATTGCTCAAACTGCAGCTATCCTATTAGGTTTGAATGTAAAGTGGCATTTCATTTACATCTTAAAAATACATTTAACACCCATGTAATGAAGAGATACATGAAATTTTAGGGGGCAGGTTGTCTGACCTCTTTCAGACACGATGTTTAGGATAGTATGATTTGTGTATCATGTCTCTGCTGATGATAAAGGGAGTCCGTTCAGCTAGATCAGATGTCCACTTCCCAGATATCTAAAGCTGGTGAAAGAAATCCCATCTTGTCTGCCAGTGCTCACTCTGAGGAATAAGGTCAGCACGTGGCCTGGGTAGTATGAATCCCTGGCAAGGTCTAGTTGGTCACTTTGGATCATAGCATCATGGCATAACTCAGGTTTGAAGGGAGCTCAGGAGGTCCCTGGTCCAACCTCCTACTCACAGCAGGGTCAGCCATGTGGTCAGACCAGGTTGCTCAAAGCCTTGATATTTTTACTCAGAATGTTTTCTTTCATTGACATGTAATGGGATCAGTTATGATTTATTTAAAATGGTTTCTTGAAATAAAGACTACTCAGAAATACTCAAACTCTTTGTAACAAAGAATACTTCCTTGGAGACCAAACTGGATTTTTTCTTAAACAAAACTGATGTTTACTTATTTGTTATTATTTCATGTATCACTCTACAAACATGTCATGGTCTCATAATAAACCACCAAATCAGCACAGTGTAATCATTTCCCTTTAGGTCAGATTGTCTGCAAGTATTAATACTCTCACCGACAAGGATTTACACAGAGCTATACTGATTTATACTAACTGTGAAGATGATGCCATTTATCAGGGGGATTTCCAGAATTAAAACCAGAAGGACCACAGCCTATTTAACTATGACATCTAGTAGGATGGCTTTAGATCTTTATATTCCAAAATCATTTGCATTTTACATCAGCTGAAAGGTAGTTCACACATTCTTAATGACACAGTTATGGCAGATGGCAACAGGCCACCCTGAAGTTATTTATTAGTTTGCCTGCTCTGACTTTAGTGCAACCATTGAGAAGGCAGAAAGTTTAACTCTGTTGGACTGCAGGTTTAAGCCTGCTGCAGTGGATTATCATTCAGGGCTGTGTACACCCCGACGTAGATTTGTCAGTCACTATGTAACAATCTCACTTTGCTGCCAATGTTATGGAAAAGAGACAAAGTACCATGGAAGCCACGGAAGAACACAAAACTACACATAATTATCTCTGTTTTATCCCAGTTCAACTCAACCACATTTCCAGTTATTGCTCATGAGGCATGTGCATGAGCTTATGAGGCATGTGGTTCAACCATGGCAATAGTGGGTGAGAAGGTCACAAACACTGGTTCCTGCTTCCCTTATTACTGGTTGGCTCCAGGTGTGCTTCAGCAACCATTTTCAATGAGGTAAAGTATTTTCTTACCTATTTGCCAATCCCAAGGAACTTTCAACAGCTCTTTGTGTTCCATGATTGCACTATAAGAGAAGAGAAGGCAAAATTTTATGGAAGAGAACAGAAGTTAGATTACTTCCACTCATTCAATTCAAATGCTGGGCAAAACAACATAAATAACCTTATAACAAAAAATCTCTGTAGGAACCAAATACAATCAGACTTAGCTAATGCACTCTGGTATTACCCCTGCCTGTGTGTTTGAAAGCTCTTCAGGGCCATAATCAGACATGATAGCACGCAATTTGCACTGTTTTATTTTCAGCTCTCTGAATATCTACCCAGAACTGTCCACCTCCCTATACGTTCAATCTTTTTGTTGTTTTCTGACTTAATATTCTGAAAGCTTTTGAAATTTAATTATTAATAATATACCTGTCTGAGTTATTCACCCTTCAAAGTGGCTCTGCAGGGTCAAATAAATAGACAGCTGAGTAAATCACTGACATAAGGTAGCAGATGTCATAGGCTGGCTTTGGGGAGAATATTGTAATTTGTTGCACATTGAGAGAGAGATCCAACAGTCACAGCAATGAAAATCAGGAAACAAAACAAAGGATAGGCCAAGCTGCAAAAAGTCCACTTTCAACATCTTGTAAATATTACATGGCACATTAACATCCAAGTCCCAGATCCAGAAAACTCTAAGAAGGTAACAAAGTCACATCTTCCCAAACCACGGAAGCAGAGCCTTGGAGACTAGGATTCTCACCGGCCAGTTTTTCAATCAGCTAACCACCTTCTCTAATCTGTGATTTGCGGATAATTCCTGCTGTGCAGAACTCTGCATGCTCGTCTGGGCACTATTTTAAACAAGTATAAAACATGAAATTACACAGATTGAAAAACAAAGTATCTAGTTCAAAAAGTGGCATGTGGGAGACCAAATCTAACAGTAAAACTGCAGGAACTCAATGCCTCCCAGATTAATCTTGTCTAGAGAGTTGCATTGTAGAAATTCTAATTTACTTGCTGTTGATGTGTGGCAAATCTAATACTGGGCATAGAACAATGAGATTATTTAGTCTGAAAAAACCTAAAAGTGTCTTTGCATGCATAAGGTATATGCCTCTTTTTTATCAGCAATTCTTGAGAGATGTCATGAAAACAAATGGTAGCATTTCTTGCTGTTGTTCTGATAAGCAAAAATTTGATACAACTTAAATACAGGAACATTAATTTCATACCATTGCCTAGCTAATACAAAGGAAGTAAATGACAATACTCTATGCTCTGTGATTCATTATGGTCTGTGAAGCAGAGGGGTAAGAGCACCTTTGCTAGAAGGCTTCATTTAGCAATGCTACATTCACTGCATAATGGGACCACTACCATCTTTGAGGGTTATGGTGACTGGAGGAGGTCCTTGATGACCAAGGAGAGAAAAATGTCACACCAATTTCAAAAAAGGCAAGAACTATAGCCTTGTCAGCCTTACACTAGCCTTTTGGGAAGATTAGGGAATAAATCTTCCTAGAAGCAGCTTCCAGGACATGAAGGACACAGAGATGATTGGGAATAGCCAGCAGATTTTTCATACCGGATCAAACTGACTGCCTTCTATAATGAGATGACTGGTTCAGTAGAGAAGAGAGATGGGGTGGATGAGAGGTTTCCCATAGTATCCTTAGAGACTGAAGAGATATGGACTACATGGGTGGATTACCCATAAGATGGGTGGGAAACTGGCCTCAAAGAGTAGTGATCAGCGAATTGAAATCCTGCTGTCAACTGATTACTAGTGAATCAGCACCTGAAGAGCTGATACTGGGGCTGACACTGTTTAACATCTTTGTTAACAGCCTCCGAGATGGGACAGAATGCATTCTGAGCAAGTTTGCAGAGGGCAACATACAGGGCAGTAATAGATAGGGACCTAGATGGGCTGGAGAAATGGGCTGACAGAAACCTCATGAAGCTCAACAAAAGCAAATGCAAATTCGTGCATCTAGGATGGAACAATCCCATGCAACAGTACAGGCTGGGGGCTGACCAGATAAAAAACGCTTTGCAGAAATTAATTCTGGAGTCCTGGTGGACATCAAGCTGAATATGAGTCAGCAGTGTGCCCTTGCAGCTGAGAAAGCCAAAAGCATCCTGGGCTACATTAACAAGAGTGTAGCCAGCAGGCTGAAGGAAGTGATTCTTCTCTATTTAGTATTTGTGAGACAGCAACAAGAGAACTGTTTCAAATTTTAGGCTCCTCAGAACAAGAAAGACACTGATAAATTGGAGGAAGTACAAAGGAGTTCTATCAGGATGGTCAGGGGGCTGGAGCACATGGTAAGAGGAGATGCTGAGGTAGCTGGGTTTGTTCAGCAGAACAGAAGGCTGAGCGGGAGAATGGGGAAGGGAGAATATAGCTGCTGTCTTAACTACCTAATGGGTGGTTATAGAAAAGATAGTCAAACTCTTTGTGGAGTTAAGCAGCAAAAGGATGAGCAGGAATGGACACAAGTTGCAAAATGGGAAATTCTGATTAGATATATGGAAAAAAATTCTTGGTCAAACACTGGAACAAGTTGCAAAGAGAGATTATGGAATTTCAATCCTTAGAGCTATCCAAAACCAACTGCACAAGTTCCTGAGCAACCTGATTTAACTTTGAAGTTAGCTTTCAGTTGCCTTGAGTAAGAGATTGAGCTAGATGACCTTAGAAACTAAATTATGCTGTGATTCCATCAGACAGTATTATCTTCTCATTTGTTGGGCAGTTGCTATCCCCCCAACTTCTTGTCAGCTAATTTATTCTCTCATTTTGATAACCTGTTCTTTCTAACTTTAACCACATTCAACCCACTTATCTTCACTTTCAACAATGCCTGGGTATTTAGCCAGCTCTTTCCTTTACTGTTTGCCCTAATACCTTAGCGCATCATTTGTCCAATAGACACTATCTGGCTTTATTTCATGTTATATTCTAATATCAAACACTCCTGTTAAACTGTTCTAGAAAACAATAATGTACTTCTTGAAAGGCCTCTTGAAGACACAGCCCTAACGCCGAAACATGAACTAACATGAATCATCTATACGGTGTAGATATTTGTATATCCCCAAGAATTAAAAGGCAAATTAAATGCCTTTTTACTACTATTTTTATTTTGATATCAGTGCACACCAATAGTGGATACTTATTTGTGGGTGCTCTTTTGCACCTACACTGAATATTGTCCTACAACATTCATTATATTCTCCCTTCTTCAGAATTATTGCACTGCTCCCTAAAAATCCTACAAAAATGAGACCTACACCTTCAGTGGCATTAACACATATATGCTCCCCATCTGCAGTCATTTCTTAGATGTCAACCAAATCTGACTAGTGATGCTGGTAAACTGCCTTTCTGAGACATTCCTTTCCCAATTTACTTCAGTTTAGTTTAGGTCCCATGTTGTATCAAAGTAGCCAGTAATTTTTTCAAAGAAAGATTCTTTGCATAATAGGGAACTGGCTTCCTTTTGAACCAATTGGTTTATTCAGTTAGGTTAAGCCTCTGTGAACTCATAACTGTGTGGCATCTGCTCCTTGTTACAGGGAAAGGTAAGAGAGAGCTCAGCATCTTCATGGAATCAAGTAGCTGAAACATTACTGTCCTCTGCCAAAAGACAAGCTTGTGTCACCTCGCCAAAAAACTGCATATGAAACCCAAGTGTGGTGGGTCCACAAAAAGCCACAAAAGCACTGGTAACAAAAAGCTGTGGAGGCCGGGGAGGGAAAAGCTCTCAGGGAGAACTTTAGAGCTAAGGGTTGGCTGGAAAAGGTTTAGAGCTTTCAGCAAAGAACCTGTTTCTCACTGTTTCCTTCTAGCTGTGTCCTCTACAAAGATGCCTAGTTCCAGCTTCACTTTCTTATCCCCACCAAAATAACTCACAGACTCTGAACTGCTTGGGTCAAGAGTGGGGAATGTAATGGAACTATAATTAAATTCAGGAACACAAGACATGTACATGACAATTTAAACACACACAGCAAAACAAGGGCACTGCTTTGATGCCCTTAGAATCAGCTAGCACCTACCTACTACTATCACTTTCAAGTACTAAAAACGTTTTCCCCAAGGATAGTAGACACATTTACGAGCTCTTGTTTTTCCTTTTAAGAGTTTTATGTTTTTTAAAAGGGACCTGCTTGTGTGGCAGGCAGTTAATATAAATCATTTTAAGTCATGTGTTCAGATCCCACATAAAAATAATAAGCTCTCTGAGTAAGGAGACAAAGCTAGTTAAGGGAAAGTTAATGGGTCATTGTTTTGATCACTCTCTGTTCTTTGAAGATCAGCCCCGTGTAGGTAAACAAACTGTTTTTGACTAACAGTCAAGTTACTTTGCATGACAAGCACCAGTGATGGATCTGCATTAAAACACGGAAATTATTATTCAAATCTATTGATCTCAAGTAGTAAAACCAAGGCAAACTCTAGAAATAAAAAGTCCTAATCTCCACAGGCAATGGTTAGCTTTGAAGAAAGAGTTATAGTACCACAAAGGAAGCCACAGCTGCATTTATTTGAATGACCTTGGTGCTCAAACCTTCTCACTTACAGTTGAATTCCACTGAAGAAGGAGCCAAAGAGTCCGATCATGCCCAGGAATTCCACTCGACTCAGATTTCGGACAATATACTCCTCACAAACGTTCGAGATGCCATATAGTGTTGCTCCACCCAGCACTAAGAGATCCCCTATCAGTTTATTTTCACCTAGGAATAAACAGAGTAAAAATCAGCAGATCTCAAAACAATAACTTTTTGTCTAGAGCTGTTGCAAGTTCCTCCCTTCATTTCTGAATCCTGAATCGCTATGTAGCCCATATCCATGTTAATAAACTGAATGGAAATGTTTTGTCATTTTACCAGTTTTCACTCAATATCCCAAGAAAATCTAGCAGAGAGGAAGGGAGAGCATTCTCTTTCCTGTTATAAGGAACTCTGAAAGCTAAGATAAATTTGTGAAAAATATAGAAATTAAGTAACACCTTGCAGTAACTAATTCTTTAATTTTATTAATATCACTTTTTTTCTAGATACAATGGGACTCAGCTATACAGAACAGTCTGCGGCTGACCTTGGAATCTAAGCAGTCAAAAACAGGACTAGTATTTAGATAGGAAACCAACTGAGAAATTCTATGCACCTGTGATATGAGTGAAGAAATCATTGCCATCCTTATACTGTAGGCTATTAAAGTTAAAGGACCTCATTCTAACATGCAGCTGTCTGACAAAAGAGGGGGAAGGATGGGGTGTAGATAGAGTGATGATAATGACACAGGTTTTTAAAAGAGCTTTAATTAGCATGGCAATACCTAATGCATGAAATGGACAGAGCAAAATATATCCCAGGTACCTCCAGGTTTATACCATTACTAAAACATTATATGATCAAAGAATGTTTGATACCTTTGTTAAGTCTTGGTGGCTTTTATTATTATGTGGTGGAGGAGCAGCCTGCAGAGAGATTTGATCAAGTTCCAGCTTATAAACTGGGCCCTGGTTCTGTCAACTCATGCGTGTGATTCCCTCTGCATAGATGACCCATTAAATGATTTCTACAGAATAACAACTTTGTGGAACTGTCAGATATTGCTACAGGACCTATTCCACAGGACAGGCTATAATGGAATCTCCTTTGAAAATGTTTGGTAGAAATGCTGAGGTATTAGACTTTGCATTTCTTTAGAAAGAAATCTTGTTTTCTTTTGAAATATATTTTAATATATTTATTCATTTGCATAATACACACTGATACACATTCTGATTGGCTCAAAGTGATCTTTTTTTCATAACTTTCCTTTCTGGCATTCTTTTAAGCCTTCTATTTTCATTGCAACTTATGGGTTTGCCAGTGATGATAAGGAATTTATGGATGTAAAAATGGTCACAGCAGGTCAGACTAAAAGTTTATTTATCCCATCTCCAACATTGTCTATAAGTATTATAAAATTATAAGTTGTTTAGGGCCAAAAAACAACAGGAAAAATGTTTACAATACTCCTACCAATACTCTCGTGTTCTCCTAAATTGTTCAGCTCAAAGGAGATGTGGCTTCTGTGTATTTAGTAAATCTTACTAGATTTCTCTTTCATGTTCTCAGCCAGTCTCCTACTGAATTTCTGGCTTGCATGTACCTTGATGGGGAGCATATTGATATTTGAGCATTTATCTTTTTAAAATTTGGTGCTTATTTTTCCTTTTACCCTCCTTTTGCAATCTGCCATGGAAGATGCCCTTAATTTAAAATAAGCATCTGTACTTCTCAAAACCTATTCATCTCCATGATGCTTTTGATGTTCCACAGTGGCTCTAATAATTCTTCGCTGAGTTCATGCATTTGCTATTTATGACAGCTACTCATTGGCACTCACTGGCACTTCGGGGAAGTACTACTGAAAAAGCTCTTGACCTTCGAGTCTGGCTTGTGCTGAGCTGCTGAGACAGAAATACCATCCTTTGCCTGTGCAAGACACAAGGCTTAAAGGCAATGGCTCTCCCAACCTGCACTCATACTCTGTGAGTGTGAGCTGCGAACTTAAAGAGTTTTCAAAGAGGAGAATATTAAAACTGGTCACAGCAATGGTCCTCTGATATCGAGCAGCCCAGGATGGTTGAGGAAAACAAAGATTGGACAGGATTTTCATCTGCCGATTCTCAGAAGATGAGAGATCTCTTCATTCATCTTCTTTAAGGTCTTTCCAATCTGAAGCCATTTTATGCCCCTGAAGACCTTCGCTGCCTTTTTCTATTGCTTCTATAGACTTTTGGGAGGTGGGAGGCTTTTTTTTTTTTTTTTTTTTTTTTTTTTTTGAGTTGAGGTGTCCAGAGTAGCACATAGTATTCAAGAAAGAGGTGTATCAAAGTTTTTGATAGTGGCTATGCTTTCAATTTCTTTCCTAGTAATGCCTGCCTTCCCGATAGTCAAGTGTCTTGCTTTTGCTTCCTCAAGAGGTTGCTTTTGGAATTTTCCCCAACACTAATATAACCTAATAAAGATATTCTCATGGATCTAAAATCTGGTGCATCTACTGGTTTTATTGCTAAGGAAGTAGGTACCAACCGAATAGAGGAGTTCTAAGGACATTTAGGATTACACAGTGGTACTTGAACTATCTGAAAATATAGGCCATTCTTCTGAAGAAATACAAAGCACAGCTTCGCCAGACAAGCTTTGCATTCATCATTGTTAGGATAGTTATTGTTTTGTAGAAATAAAATTCATACAGTCCAGAGAGGAGTTTATGTTTCTGGGGACTAATTATAGTACAGAAGTGTAACATAAATCATTTAATTTTGAATTACATTCTGATATGATTGTCTTTCACATGCTTACCAGGCCGTTTGGTCACCCTTTTACTTGAAGCCTCAGCAGTAGAGACAGTTCTCTTTGATTTGGGTGACAATCTCTAAAAATTTGACTCAAAGTGTCCAATCTTAAACTAAACATACTCTCCTTGACTTACCAGTTTACTACCTGGATTGAAGTGACTGATTTTTAGAGCTTCTGGTCAGCCAAAGCTGTGAATGCTTTGAAAAAGTCTAAATGAAGCACTAAGACCCCTACGCATTACATGAGGTCAACTACTGAGCTACCTTGGTGTACTCATTGAGAAACAAGTTATTTTAAGGTAAATTTGGCTCATAAGCAGACAGTGTACTAGTTGTAGTAATTGCTTTTACCTTTGAAAAATGTGCTAATTATGACTTAGGATACAGTAAAAGTAGGTAAGAGATCATATATTTACTGCAAGTTGACAGCATGCTTGAATTATAGCTAATTCTTCCAGTTTGGAAAATATGATAATATCTCAATGATGCACTATAAACTTGTACCTTACTTGTGTTCTCTTAACATTAGGGTTTGTATTAGGTTGCTGTATGTAGTAGGTGCCTAGCAGAGACTTATGGCACTTCTAACATAGTAAATAATAAGATAAACAAGACAAACAAGAGCAAATAAGTGTAATTAGATTGTGTAAACAGAAGAGCTTACTGAAGGTTAATAGAGCTCCACTTCTTTTTGTTTGATCCTTTGTAAAATACACTGTAAGTACTGTAACTCTTTAATGAAGAGTTTAACGAAATCTTCTATTTTGCTGGCAATATTTATTTGGGATTTGCAGATTTTAAATGTATAGTTCCACCTCTTCAGATAAATCAAACCAGATGATGCTTTTTACTCCCTTAAAGAGGATCTGGTAATTTAGAAATATATTCTTGTATCTTAATTGCACCACTCCGACACTTCAGAAAGCTGCAGTCTCCATCACGAAAGGCTCTTGGCTTTATTTCTCCTCTCTGCGTACCAATAACCATGTATACAACCTTTTAGGTGTAGGCCTGGCCTAGAAACCAATAAGGTATGTTCACAGATTTTCCTGGATTAGTTCACCTAACAGCTATATCCACACTTTGGTAATGAAATGGCAAACAATATCTAACTATCGCAGGTAGATGGCAATGTGTCAGTCTATTTCAATCCGTTCCTTGCGTGCCTTTCCACTGAGATCCACTACCCTGTGTACTCACCCTCCCTAGCAGCCTGTTATCTAGATTAATGGGACACAGGATGTTTCCTCTGGAAGCCAGGGCTGAAATCCCATTGCCAACAATATCAGTCATTCCTAATGCAGCTCTCACTGCTTGACTTCATGATACAGGGTATATTCTTTTCTTGATAGCTAAGACAGAGCTATTTCTAGAGGAAAGAAGTGAACTGAAAGTCTTCAAGTCAGGGAAAAGAGAGGGCAGGGAGATATAGTGGGTATTGTCACAAATGTCCCTGTTTTTTTAGTAGCATCCTGACAAGTGGTGTTTTTATAGCACTTGCATTTGTATTCAGAAAGCTGAATCAAGAATTTAAAATCCCAGTATATTATGCTCAGCTCACAATTCAGTGCTCTTAATTAAGAATGAAAACTGTGCCTAATTGACAACCTTTGAAAAGAATTGCCAGCCTTCCCACATCATTTGGCTTGGCACTAGAAAAATCAATGTGACAGAGGAAGCTGATCGATGAAAACTAACTCAGTCTAGTCTGCATTAATAGCTAAACACACATTACTCATATGCTGCTACACACACAGAAGGAACATTTTACACACAAGAATATTCTTTTCTAGAATGACACAGGCAAAATTAAAACTTTTACTCTGAGACCGTGCCTAACAGTAGGTACAGTCAGTATGTAGGTTAGGTGTCATTTCATGTCTAACCAATGACTCCGGTTAGGTACAAGAAAGGAGCAAACCTGAGGAGAAGTAAGAATATGCTGTAGAGGGGAGAGGTGGTTATGATTCAGAGATGCAGCCAGGTTGGAAAGGAAGCAGTTGAGGCTTGTGGTCAATCAACTAAGCCAAAACAAAACGAAACTGCAAGTATTCAGCTTGTTCCTCAGGCCTGCATGGCAGGTGATATGTTTTGCAGAATGAGCGCATCCATCAAGCCCATTCAGGACAGTGTAGACCCATTTTTGTTCTCTGTCCCTTTTGACAAAGAAGCAACTCTGAATGGTGCAATGATTCTGATCCATGAAGACACAAGACTGCTTGGAGATTTTCCCTTATCTTTGTCCTTTTCTGACATGTTCTGGACCACTGTACTTCTGAAAGAGAAGTCAATTGTACAATATATCCATCCTTACTCACCTGCTCCTTGCTGTCTCCCAACGAGGACATCTGCTCCTGCCATGCAGCCCATGCCCAAAATGCAGACCACGATCCCAATGAAATGCACTGCCTTGTATCGTACCAGCAAGAAGAACCAGGATAGCAATATCACCACGGGGATGACAAAACAATCTAGGAGCTGTTAAGAAAGAGAATAAAAATCAGGAAATCAGCCTGCTAACAATTTACCCTAAAACTCTAGGATGGATTCCAACAGAAGGCAGCAGGGTTATTTAGCTAGTAGTGGCACTTTTTACCAGATACAAAATGTATTCAAGTGCTTATGCCATTTCTCAGACAGGCTATAAGACTATTCTGCTCATGACTGTTCCTGTAATTCAGCGGAGCTGTTGCTCTACACTAACATCCAGCAGCACTGCTTTGCTCTTTGATTCAGGTGCAAATTCAAATCCATACGAAGGAAACCTGGGCCAAAAGAGAGCTACACTATTCTCCACCTGGTTCCCATCTCAGGTGATTAAGGGTCAAAGACTGAGGACAGCTTGCAGTTTGTGCATATGCTTTGATTCAGTCATTTCATATCCAATTAGCATGAAGGTTCATAATACACAAGCTGGCCAGATTTTTTTTTTAATCTGGCCATATAAATGAAGGGGCTTCTGCATGCAGAGCACTTACGAAAAATTTGTCCCCAATGGGACCGTTAATTCCTTGAAAATATAATTCCATATGCCTTTGAAGGAAAAAATGAATAAGCACCTTGTCTGCAGTGCAGAAAGCTCAGTCTTCTTGCCAGTAGATGCTGGGTAATGGCTTTCTCGAGGAAGTGTTATGAGAAACAATCATTAATTAGTCTTTTCAGAGTCACTCAGCAACAGAGAAACCCGTGATAAAAAAAGAAACACATCAAATATTTGTGAAAGGACCTAGAGACTTTCAAACTTTAGAAACTACTACTATGTCACCAGGAAACAAAAATCCTGAGTAAGAACCACCCAAAGAAACCTGAATTTAGGAACCTGATTCCCACTTCCTAAAGGGATAAGGATGTTAGAGAGTTTAAAATTCTGTAATAAAATTTGTGGGGTATCCTAGTATTCAATGTCAGCTGATACAGCAGGAACCAGTGCTATACGGCCGCATTTTCTGTACAACAAAAATGGTTGGAACAACTTCTAATGGAGGAGACTGTCTTTGTAGTCCTGGGAAATTTTAATACATGCATTCCTATGGATGTTGGCGCCTTGATTTTAGATGATACAATTTGGTCTTTCTTCCTTTTGGGCCTATTACTTGTTACTTGCTCTCTCAGTGTGACTTACCACTAGAAACAGTAAGTATTATCACATAATAATCACATTCCTTTTAACTTCTTTGTCTGTTCAGGTCATTATCTGAAGAGAAAAAGAATTTTGGATGATTTCAAGAATTTCAATGCTTAGAAAATTGTTCTTTACCAATGAGATACCTATGTAACAAATACTAAATTGGGGGTTTGGCAAGAATATAAAAGCCAATTTTCAGAATATAGATAATTTTCCTAAAACTGTTTGAAAAATAACAGTATGCAGGGAACTGCATCCATTTCAAAGATTCCCCTCACACTGAGTGGCAACAGCCCTTAAAAGAGAAATGGATCACAAATAGGACCATGCTGCTCTAATGTGGCTCAAGCAGTCCCAAACAACAGCAGAACAGACAAGGAAAATAATTACAAACCAGAAAGGTCTGTGCTAAAAGCAGGTTCTGCGTTTGAAGTAAGAGCTAATAATCTAAAAGGCATTCCCAGGCCTCTTTACAGTGAAAATGGCCTCCAGCAGTCCTCAAAATACAACCCTTTACAGACAGAAAACAAAAAGGAACAACTGCTAAAAGGACAGCAGAACTATTACGAGCGCCTTCATTCGTATAGGACATCTGCTTAAACCTTTTGCCTCCAAAAAACCTATAAAGTGTACAGAATATAAAAGGTCTAACTACTCTTCTTAAAAATATGTTTGTGAAATACAGGCTGCATATGCTAGCGGTTGTTTGCTAGACCATTTGCAGCTTGTTGGGATGGTACATTTTCCTGCTGTGACCTTACCTCTCGCAGGAGACTCCTTCCCAGACAGTGCTGGGAACTTGGTGGCCTGCTGAGTTGTTCTGACAGCTACAGCAATAGCGGCTGCCTTGCAGACCACCATCTCTTCCGGTGGTGGGGTGCCTCCCACACCAGATGATAGTTGCCTGTTTAATTATGGGTAGTGAGAGAAGTCGAGTCACCCGGCGACTAAGCTGCAGCTAGCCATGTAGTTCTTCTGGCTGATACCCTAGGTGTCATGAGAGCCCTGAAAATATGACCTACAAGAACAAACTTTGGAAGTTGTGCTTCTGGTAGCAGTCTATCACTTGGGAAGGGAGCGGGCACTGGCAGACTGACCTTGCGTATTCATCAAGTCCGGTCAGATGTAGAGGTGAGATGGCACATGGCCTTCTCCTGTCATCGGAAGAAGCGTCACAGCCTACCTAGCCAGCACAGTTGGTTACTACTCTGACCAATAACATACAGCGCACATTTCTCAAGTGCTGTGAATTTCTTAACTTTGCAAACATAGCTGTAACCCATAGCAGTAATGCATAAGATATTTGATGGGAGCTTGCTCTTCATTATAACCCTTTGGGACCCCGACAGTTAAACATCTCCACTCTCAATCCAGAGCTCATTTCCTCATGCTTGTACATGCTATTAGTACAGTCTTCATTAGCTGTGTTAGCACAAGCTAAGTTCATTCATTCTCAGCTAAAGATTGAGGGGAGGTGGTACCAAACAGCTAGGAGGCAGTTACTTCTCACAGTGCCCTGCAGTTATTCCTGATGGTGTGAATGCTTCTACCCCATTCCCTCCCAGCGCAATGTTGAGCATGTTAGCTTAACTTACTGGTAGCTTGCACCAGAACAAGGTGGAGGAGAAGCTCACATGGGCAGATCGCCAATCTCACCTCAGACACAGCAACTGAAATCAGTAGCAGATGCCTTTTACCTGGATCAGTATATGTGGCTTCCCTTCCAATTTGTACTACTGCAGTCACCAGTAGGTTATACTGGTTGTACTAATTTGGTTAACTTTGCACTGGAGAAGACAAGAAGCACCTTTACCACTTAGTTCAGAGCTTAACATGAATAAACCAACCAGAGCTACTGCACAGTCTGTTACTGTCCTCCTGGGTCTAGGACCTAAGATTTGAGTACCCTCTGGCTCCTACGTACACATACACATACCAACATTACTCCTAAGGCAAACAAGTTAGTTTGTACCTCAGAGGTTGCTGTGCCCAATACAGAGCAGGACTCACACCACAGGTAAGCAACGGGGTGCTTTAAGAAACTGCTTCTTATCACCTCTCTACTACTTGTTACTAGCTCCTACTGAAAAGCCAGTGAGTGTCTGTAAGCATCATCCCAGTTCCTTTCTGTGCACAGTTGAATCAGTGAGCTGTCACTGGACCAACTATTTGATTTTGCACTAAAAAGACCTATGGCTACTCACACAAACAGCTTTCAATGATATATTTAAGAAGATGAAGATGTCACCTTTCAGCTAATAATTACTGTCTCTCAACCAACAGAGTGAGTCAGTGGATATTTTTAACCCCTAACATGGAATACAGACTTGTCCACCCTTACACACAGGACATTACACTACACGTTCATTATGGGACAGGACTGGGCTGCTTTACCTATTTAACCATTAGTTAAGCACTCAAAAGGGCATTTTCTTATGAATATGATACATATCAGGGTGCCAGTGTGATTTCAATAGCTACTTTAAAAAATTATTTCTACTTGCAGCACACATACTTCAACATGCATACTCCAACAATCTTTTAAAAGTAGTTTTTAAAAATTCTTCTTATTCCATAGATATTTAAACATACCTCTGCTGTTAAGTACGTGAAGGTGTCTTTTTTTTTAAGCACTAACACAAGGGAAGCATGAACAGACCCTGTCACAAACAACGCTAACATCAGCTAAGGAAGTCCTCTTTGGGGCTATTAGTCCAATATCTTAGCCATGTGCTTCTATCTGAAGTACTGCAGCACTAATAGATATAAATAGTAGATGCAGACATCATTCGCTGATGTTACATGTGTCTTTGTAAACTGCACTCAGTTCATATATGTAATTAAACAATGGGGCAGAAGGAAAGAAATTGGCTCACTATTATGGTAACCTAAGGTATACCGCTTAGTTACTGCTCAGGCTTTGCTTTACGTTTCATTTCTTCAGGACTAAATTTACTTTTTCTTCTTTCCTCCTCCTTCACCCTCCCCTTCAAATAAATCTGTCTGGTAGAAGACAGAAAATGCACACACAATCTGAGGATAACATAATAAGATCATGGATTACCTGACAGGGCTTCCTTGTTTTTTGTTTGTTTGTTTGTTTGTTTGTTTTTGTTTTTTGTTTGTTTGTTTGCTTGGTATTAGTTATTTCAGCTATTAAGAAAAACGCATTATACCTAACAATCATTTTCATGACTATAAAGCTTGTACAATAACACAGATAAATTATGCTTAGCTTAGATTTCATATATGGCACATAAAGGTCAGTAATTTATCAGTATTTGCTTCATAATTGTCTTCTGTATTTTCTCTCTTTTTAATTGGCTATTCAAAAAGTATTGTACTTACCCTGCCATTATGTTAAATTAATCAGACCTGATTTTAATCAAAATTGCTATTTTAATCACAGAAGTTACCAGATCTCACTAAACTAAAAGAAAGTAAATTCCTCCTATTTTGCCATGGAGACATAATGAACTTGATACCAAGTATAGTGCAGGCAGCTTGAGCTTTCCACGTAGAAAGAAGCAGAAGACCAGCTTTCTTTTCTTTGACTCTGTTATGTTTTTCTGTGGTTTTCTTCAGTGACAGTTCTGAATTAAGTTGCTTTAGAAGACTAGATACAAAAATATATATCCTATTGCCATGTTGTTCTACAACAACTCGTTTTTATTACAGCTATGCTGTGTCGTCTTAGAGATTGAAGATCATTATTTGATTCTACTACATCTGAGTCTGTTGATGATACACAATGTTGAAATTTATTTTCTCCATTTATTTGTTTGTTAAAGTATGTTGACTTTATTATACTTGTGACTCACAGAAAAAATACTCTCTTGCAATAAATATCTAATCTCTGATCTCTCAAATCCAGCATGTGTCTGCACATATATAACAAAAACATGCTGTTAGTTTTTGGAAAGGAAAGCTGGCAAGCTGTAGAGAAAAGGTCTGTAACACATGGGGACTACTACTGATCTGTATCAGTATCAAAAGGAAAAAAGCTGGTCAGCAAAGTCCCAATGGGAACAGCTGAGCTGAATCTTCCTTTTAAAACATTCACTGGATTTTTTTTTTTTTTTTTCCGGTTATAAGCCCTTTTCTCACATTAGGGGTTTCTCAATAGCACTACCCTCAAGCAAATCAGATGGAGAATCAGCTGCACCCTCTACTCTGCCTACTCTCCACAGTAGAGATCAGAAAAGTCAGTGTCAAATCCATGCAACTTTGTAGTGTCAAGCACAGGTGAGGATGGCTACTGAATTTCAACGTATGAACTGGACACTTCAATACGAGTGCTGTGGCCAGCAAGGGACATACCTGCTGACATTTACTTTGTTTTTCAGTCACAGTAAGAAACGGTTTGCCATCCATTCTCGGGCTCTTTATATTCTGGTTTTCACACTACCTTCACAAAACCACACACGCTTCATTTGGCTGTATGTTATACATGCACAAAAACAGCTGAGATGCGACATCTCACAGCGTTGGCTGAAAGTTGCCAGTGGATCTGCTTTCCAGCTGTGATACCCTGAACCTGAAACATTCTGCAAGGAAGGTGTGGATGCTGGTAACGCTTCTGGCACAGTTATTTTAAGCAATTCAAATTAAAAAAAAGAGCATTTTTTTTACTTTCTTATCCTGCTGTGTTTCTATTTGTTATCTCAGCACAGCTTAATCACTTGGTGATGTAATTATGTAATATATAATCACAGAATTAATTTAAAAACTGCTAATGCTTTCACCAAGCTGAAACATGGGGTTCTATAGGTAGGGAAACTGGTGAAAGAATCAGTCAGTCATACAATTTGTTTACAAAAGATGTAAAAACGTCTTATGTCTATGACATAAGAAACAAAAACCAGAAGACTGTTACAGTTTGAAGTCTCTATAAATCAGTATTCTACCCTAAAGAGCTCTAACTTTTTTCTTGGGATCACATGACCAGTGTTTTTACAACTGTTCTAACCCTTTCCTTTTCCCTGTTCTCAGGATTTTCTCTCTTTTTCCCAGAAGACATAGAAAATCACTCAAACCTCTCACTAGTGAAGGACCTTCATTTACATCTGACTTGCATGTACCAATACCTGAGATGAGGATTATTATAGTTCCAGCTTTCTGTGTTCATAAAAGGAATTCAATGAGTTCCTGCAGTTATCTGGGACAAAAGGTGATGGCCACATCCAGCCTGCAGTTCTTCTCTTCTCTTCTCAACTGTCTACATGTATACATTCTTTGCTGCCAACAGGAGTAATCATATGTTGACACATTAAAAAAAAAAATCTTAAGACACATCTCTTCATCCATCTATGCTTACGCAAGATCTACTCAAATATCACAGTGAAGGAAGAGTACATACAAAACGACCATTCAAATGGCCTTTCCCTTGCTTGACTTCTTCCTTTGATTTTACATACTGGATATGGGTTTTGGAAACCTTTTCCTTAAAGTTACTTATTAGAAACCTCCATGTCACTGGTGGCTGTAAGCTATGCAAAGACTGATTAGATCTTGCAATGCCCAGAAAAAATCATGGATGTCTCTTGTAGTAAGGCCTCTGCTTTTGTGTTTTGCCTGCAAGAATATGCAAAATGTGCACAGAATGCCAAATTCTCTGCTGTTGTAATACAAAACATGTCTTATATACTTATATTTTTATAGGGTATGGGTCAGAGTGAATTTTGCCATTAGAGGCATGAACTTTGGATACCTAGAGATAACAGAGAGAGACTGAGGATTTTGTGGGGGCTGGTCTGCAAACCATACGTATGGTACAGTTAACAGACAGGACAGCACCTCAAAGTGTGATGGTAAAACAAATGTAAGGTACACTCCACAGAGTCTCACTGTATAAATGCATGGTATGTAACGCTTCTGCACAATGCAGCTCTGCAAACCGTATAAGCATTGTGCTGTTCCCTCACTGTGCAGGAGCAAAGCAGTTAAGTATGGTAAATTTTACATGCATGGGGTGAGGGCAGGTAGGGAGGGAGCAGAATTTCTCTCTGCTTCTGAGATATTTCATATTAGTGGTCATTGGACAAGGTGGATCAGCAGCAATTACTGTGTTCCTCACCCCCTAGATTTGCTTCAAGATCATCTCAAACCTTCGGCCTCGACGCACATTGAGTTCACAGGGACCAAGAACAAAGCAAAGTCTATCACCATCCAGCACTCCTATAATAAGCACTTACTGCTAACTCCTTTTCTTTCCTGGTGGCAGTTGTTGAGGTATGAAAACTGCCACAGGTAATTGGAACTGTGATGTACTACTGAAGCTCACAGCAATCTAAGAGTCGCTGAGAACATCAGCATTGCAGTTTTATTGCCTGTCTCCTGCTGTCAATAAATCCCAGGTTTTACTACCTTTCTTTTCATCATGCCAATCAAAGGCTTGATTGCCCAAGGAATAAATTACTAGATAAATCACTGTTTGAAAACATAGTGCTCTCTTTGACAATGTCTTATTATTTTTGTGGCATTGCATGCATATTCTACCATACCACTATGGAGGGCATTGCAAAAATAGTTTGGAATTTAAAAGTGATGCCATACTACCGAGAAAGGAAAACAACTAACGTGAGACCATGAAACACAACAGTGTAATATGCATGTGGATGGAGCAGCGCTTTGCAGAAAGGCATGTTAATGTGGGGATGGAGGGGGAGAAGGGAGTGGACAGTCTGCCTCATCGTGCAGCTTGATATGATGAGAAAGCACCTACCTGGAAGCAAAGGTTACAAATGTTAGTACCACACCATGCTTGGCAGAAGACATTATGGAATCAGTAGGCTGTACACTGTAAATGCAGCACAGGGAAGCCAAAGTGCAAATATACAGCTTCAAACAAATGATATATCTAGATTTAAATAACCACAAGAACTTCAGAATCTTTTATTACCTCTGAGGGAGCTAATTTTATCTGCTATGGAAAAAGGTGTCTCTAACAGTAGTTAAAACACTCGCCTTTAGTAGTTATTAAATCTTCCACAGGCCTACACTAGGGATGTGTTAAAAACAGCTAGGATAAATATGGAAAGCATTACCACATGCAGTCCTGAAATTTAACTGCATAATTTAAAAAAAAGTCCACAGGACCCTCACTCTAATATATGTAAGTGTATAATGCACTGTCTGCACCTACTACAACTGACATGCAGGAAGACTGCAAAGTCTGGTGTAAGCTGGATTAATGTATCATAGAGAAACTAAAAATTATTTTGCAGCTTTTGGGCCATCTGTGAATCAGGACACACACATCTGATAGCGTCAAATGTGACTGACCTGTAGCACTCTGGCACTTCTTGAAAGATGTGTTTTTGGAAGTGTGAATTCATCCACTGACAAACTACCTTGCCTTTCACCTGGTATACACTTAATTTTTAAAAGCTTCCCCTAGAGAACAGTCTTTACTCACTAGCCTGATATTCAGAGCGTTTGCTTAGGTGCAGGAAGCTTCAGTTTCAATCCCCTCTGGCTGAGATGGAATTAACTCAAGCCACCTTTCTGTGGGCAACTGTTTTAACAGCTATGACATTATGTAAAAGGTGGCTCCACTCTTACAGTCTGGAAAGCACTCCAGGCTTTCTCTAAATGCTTGAGGCACGCTAAGATCGTATCTAACAAATTGAGTTCCTCAGGGTACTTTGATGTAGGAATACTTTGCTATTGAACTTTAAAATTGAGGCAGGTACCAGCTCCACCAATACAGAAGCTCTCTAGGCAGGCGCAGAGGCAAAACTTTAAGCTTCCAAGGAAGGAGCAATCCGAGAGGAGTCGAATTCAAATTTTCACACCTCAAGACCATGGTCTGAGCATCAGGGTAGTAAGCACACACTAGGGAATGACTAGTATCTACAGCATCTCAGATATATAGGCAATCAGGTGTGCTTTTCTGGATTGTTCTGTTAAAGCCACTTGCCCCTAAATTGCCCTACAGCTGCCTAAAGGGTACCTTGGATTTTTTTCCATAGCAATTCCTTAAAGGTTGAAACATAAACAGGGCCTTGGTTTTGAATCCAATTTTTTTATGTCACCTAGTTTGTAAGGTTCATACTTTTTGGTTATTTTTTAAAGAGAGAAAATTCTGTGTTTCTAGGCTGCACAGTTCTTTGTTTTCATCTCATGTTGCAGCTGAGCTTTACACTGTCAGACAGTGACTACAAAGTACCTGAGCATTTGAAATAATCAAAAGCATATCCAAAGGAAAAGGCTTTGTAACATGTTTGGCTCTGATTTATGCCTGTATGTCTTCATTGACTGTGATTCTGAAGATATGCAAGGTAGGAAAATTTATTAGACAATTCTATGTTCCCAAACCAAAATCTCTTTAAGGAAATCTTAATGAAATTTTTAGATAAAACTTGGTTGTGAAACAGTGTGGAAAAGCAGGGCACTATCTTCAGTCTTTTCCTTGAAACATGATGAGATAATGTTAATTAAAAAAGAGATGGGGTTTGAACTAGAAATTTTGACAGTGCTAAGAGTTTTAATACTTCTTGCAAACAAAGCTATTGAGTGCTTGCACTTAGGAGGTGAAAGCAGAACTGCAAATCAACTGCAATAAAGGTATATTTTTACACATAAACTCTGGCTTTTTGCTGGGAGCAGCCTAACGTTTTTTGCCTAACAGTGCCACAAGCCCAGTACATTTGCATGTTAGTTTTGCACGATGGAGCAGAGATACCATGTGGAAAAAGGTATATGCTGTAAAACTAATTTCCTACTGAAATGGTCCAGGCACCACAACTATAATAATCCTGCAAGATTTACTGAAGTGTCATTATCAATTTGCTAACAAATCTACAATATAAAGAAACTCTTATTCTCTCCCCATCAAAAAAGTCTTGGTGCAAGTTCTGTCCAGAATAAAATCCCCTGGAATTTATGGTGAGGGGCTAGATTCTCAGCTAATATATACATACCAGCACATCTTCAGCTGAAGATAGGTAGCAATGGTAGGTAGCAATGACTTTTCAGTCTCATTTCAGGAAGTATTTGAATTCTTGTTGCTACATGAGTATTTATGGCCTTATATGTTGTGCTCTTGCAAGATGAGGTCTTTAGGAAGATCCTCTGGAGAGAATGGTCCTGTTTGCTTCTTAAGTAACCAGATTCAAGGAACATCTTGATTTTTTTGTATTTTTTACTTTTTATTTCTTCAGTCTTCATTTCATGTCATTATGAACTTTGACCAATGTTGATTGAGCCTGAATAATCCCATAAATTATGGGGGTTTATGTTTCCTCTTTAAGTGAAGTAGCATTGTTTAGCTACAATTTGCAAAACTTTCATTTGATGCAACATTTTAATGCATTACCTCATCTTTGTCCCATTCTGACCATACCCTGGGGCTTGTCTACACTTAGAAGCCCATTTAAATTGTATCATGAAGTGAATTTAAAGTGCAATAGATAGTCCTGAGTCACTCCATGTGAATCCAAGCAATCCAGGACAACTATGGGAGAAGGAGACACTGTATTCTTCATTCCTGGCAAATGGCCTGATGGCATTTGAGCTTGTACCTCTTCTCTCTTTCAAAGCCTGGGGGAAGGAGAACTGAACTCTCATAATCTTTATGTGGAAGAGGTCTAAAAAGGACATGAAGCTCTCTGTGTCCTATGACAGTTCTCCCATTCCACCCTTCCTCTCTCCCTTGGTCTAAAAGAAGACTGTGGCTCATTTCAGTGAACAAATTCTCTGCTGGGAGATAGGTGATGCCCTTGAACTCTCCTGTTGCTTCCTGCACTCTCTGTAGTTTTTGGTCGCTTACAAATAAAAGCTGTGCTCATGGTGGAGCAGCGGGATGGTTTGCATCTTTGGGAACGGATGTTCCGCGGATCCGGCCAGACTAACCTTTAACTCATGCTTGGTGGGGGCCTTATGAGACAGGAATTTAATGACCTAGATCATCCTTCCCAGCCCACTGTTCCTACATACTATGAGTGCACATACAAAAGAAGCAATTGTGCTTTCGCTTTTCCCTTGGAAGCTTTTTAGTAACTATAAAATTATACAGGATCAGCTTTAGGTGGATTTGTGCTTTACTTTATACTGAGTAATCTCATTTTGAAAAGTGTTAAAAGTAATATTAAACTGTCTAGGCATGTTTCAAAGAATTCTCTAACTACGATTCTGATGGGAGAGGCACTTGCAGTTTCTTATATTGATTGTGAATCTTTAATACAATCCTTCGATTCAGGTTTCTCAAATTCACAGTTCTCCACTAACCCTGCTACTTATTCAGCAACAGATAATAATACTCAATGTTTTCCAATATCACTCGTTCAACTATGGAAGAGATATATTCCTAATTAGCTTTGGTTTTGCAGAACATTTACTGCTGCACTTATTTTACTGGCTCTAAAGCAAATTTCAGGCAAATAAGGTGTAAAATACAATAAAGACTATCAACTGATGCCCGGTTATTTAGAGATAATGTGTAATGGGAGTATGTTTGTTTCAGAAGAAGTAGCAATGAAGTATGTAATGATTTCCCACGATATATAATTCCACACTCTTAAAAATGTTTTGATTATTCACTTCTCCACCGAAATGGGGAGAAATCTCATTCTTTGGTGTTTGCACATAAAATATACAGGTTAGATCTTTGGAGAAATGTCTACCCTAGTTTTGTTCACTATATGGATAATTTTTAAAGGGAGAGTACACTTTTTGATAGCTGCAGTTAAGCTGTAACACAATACAATAGAAATACTGCTTGCACTGAAGTATGCACTGAAGATGACTTCTTCATCAAAAATAATTACATTCATTTTACTTAACTGACAAGTTTTGCACTCAGATCTAAATATGGAATGCTAAAAGAAGTGCTTGTATTTTCCCAAGTACAATATAAAGTCAGAAAAACATTTCAGTCCATCTGAAAACATTTCACTAAGGGACCAAATTAAGTAGACTATGTCAAAAAATGTGTTGCAAAAGGCAAATAAAACAAAAGTGAGAATGTTTTTGTACAATTTGGAAAATACTAAGTAATAAAACTAGTCCTATATGCAAAACAACATCTTTTGAGACGGCACTGAAAAACACAGAGAGGGCACAGGAAGGAACTGGGTGCCAGTCCCTGCTCTTCTGAAATAAATGGAGGCTGTCCCACTGCCCACGCAAAGCCTGTTCTCTTACCCCAAAAGGGAAAATCGTTAATATCCTTACCTGTACACTAGTAAGAGTGGTGTATTGATAAGCTTTGACTACCAGGTAATTGGCTTCTATATCTATTATCCCCAGGATCATGTACTTCCACCATCTCCTTTTCAAAATTGCCAGCAAGTTTTCTTCTCCTGTGGTAATAAACAATAACAAAAATTATGTAAAAGACTCAGGTTTACATGCACAAAAAACTTGCATGTCATGAGAAATTATCTAGAAGATGTCTTCTATTTACAAAACGCAGTTGAAAAGTGATATATATAACAAGGCTCTGCAAGGAGATGAAAACTAACACCTCTTATTTGTCTTGCAGATATTAAAATAGCCAACTCAACAAAGCAGTATGTACTGGCCAGATTGTCACTTCAATTGAATCTTAAACAATATCAGGAAAAATAAGAGCTGCTTGGACAGATTTTAAATGTGTTTTTAGTTTTACTTTTACACACACACACAAAAGACGCTGGAGAATAGATAGAGCTGTTCATCCAAACATTTTTTTCTCTCTCTACATACTGGCAAATACCGTGTTACAAATGCTGCAAGAGGTTCTTGCCAGTAGTGGGAGACTATCAGGATTTGTAAGTATGATGGACTATTAGAGCAGGACAGTAACAGTATGACTTTGGGGAAGATTACAGTGCTCACAGGATAGCTATGAGGTTAAAGACTCAAAATATCAGACTTGTTTCGAGAAAGGTTGCACTGAGACAAACAGATTTTGCATGGCCGGTCGCTCTGCCCCAAGAACCAGCGTCTGAGGGAGACAGGATCGCCCTACAGAGCCTTGGACAGGAGGAAGCCTGTCAATCACCCAACGCTTAATCTCCACCAGGTGAAGGCTGTCTGTACAACAGGGCCTGCAGACCCAGGCCACAACTTTCAGAAGGTCAAAGCATTTGTCTTGCGAGGCCGGGCATCATTACTGTTCTCTGTTCAAAAGAAACCAGCTCACTGGTGAGGGTGGGCAAAGCTGCTATTGTTTATTTGCATTATAGGATGCTCAGGTCACGATGAGACCGCACGGCGAAAGGGGCTGGCAAGCTGATTGTAAGTGAACACAGTAAGGTTGTAAGTCTTTCAGAGTTTGGACCCATAAATATGGATTGGGTTGATATGAGGTAGGGTTAAACGGAACTACTGCCGCAATAGTATAAGCTGAATTTGAACCATCCTGAAAGTTAGAAAAATATTCCACTATTTTAAAATCTGTTCTGTGGTCACTGAGTGACCTGAGTATGTATTTACCTGAAAAAAAATCATCTGAATCATTTGACACTTGTTCACCAACAAACATCTGCACATAAATGCTTCTAGTGGGATATTATTAGGCAAAAACCTCTTTATTTGTTTCGGTGATAATGACACTGACAGTGCAAAACTTAAGTGTTAAAAAGCTTTTTCTTTCTCTCTTTCTCTTTCTCCTTCTTTCTTTCTGTTTTTCATTTACTTTTTCCCCCTTTTCTCTTTCTTTCTTTTTCTTTCTTTTCCTTTCCCTCCTTCTTTCCTTTCTTTCTCTTTTTCTTTCTTTCTTCTTTTCTCTCTCTCTTTCTCATTTTCTTTTCTCTCTCTGTAACCAACACAGGAATAAGAGAAACACGATGGTGAACAGGCTAATTATTTAAAATTATAAATAAGAATGAGCCAGTATCTTCAACCATATCATGCTTTCCTGTTATCACCATGCCACAGGAGAACTTTTGCTAAAAAGAAATTCCACACACTTTGTACAGGCAAAACATACTTAAGATATGTTACAGATTTAGATATTCATCATGATGATTTTAAGATGTAAAAAGAGGAACCCTTTCTTGATCTGCCTCTTTTCTAAAACATTAAGGGATGTATTTTTTAAAAAGCATTTGAGATTAGATATCTGAACTACCCTTGCAGATACCGAAAATGTGTTTCTAAACATAGGCCATCCAGTATACCTTTAAAATACCAACTGAAAAACATTAACACAATGGAAATGCACAGTTAATATTTCAGAGTGATTTTTATTTTTAACTATAAGGAGAAAAATCAAAGACATTATGCTATTGGACAGTATAAAACTCTCTGAGTCCCTGTAGTCTCTATTCTGACAGTGAAAATCCCACCTAAATCTGATTTGGTGACAGTAAGCTCTGGATAGTACCAAAAAAGCAGAAAGCAGGCAGGATGAAGGACTTACTTACACTGGCTTTAGGCTGCCTGAATAAGGATGATGGACAGATCTCAGGAAATCTTTTGGCACCTTTGGTTTGCTATTGCTTTCTTCTCCAGCTTCAATTTCCAACTGTAGATCACTATACTGTTCAGTCAGATGTGGCCAGAGCAAGTTAATTCTACTAATGAAACTGTGGTTATGAGTTCTGGCTAAAAGGCAATGTCAGCTTCCAGAAATGGAAGTTAAAGGTGTTACAACACTGACATTCATAGTTCTCTTTTCTGCTGTCTTGAGCCTTTCTGTGCTAATAACAGAAATAAGAAAAATCTTTGTCAAGTGGTGTTTTATCTTTGATAAAACGCTCTAAGATGTTCCAAACTGCAAAAGATCAGGTTCCACTGAGAAGGCTCTGCATAGCCAAAAGCAATGATAAAGCGAATTTATGCAGGCACCGGGCAGCTCTGATGAACATTGGCTTAGCTTCACAGCAAGTGTCTTTGTCTCGCCCACTGGAAACCAAAGAGATGAACAGACATTCAGCAGGAGAGAAATGAGAAATAGAGAATTTGTTCCTGGAAAAAAGTCTGTGAAGAAGCTGTATCTTCCTCTTTGGAACATACTTGTTTTTTTCTTCCATTCATACGCTACATCTCTATTTAGCTTGTAAGAAGAGTCTGCTTCTGATTCTGGGCCCCTCTGTCCATATTATTATTATTATTATTCACAAACATTCTTAATTGTACAGATCTACAATTAGTAAAGTCGCCTTACTTCATCTGAGGATGTATCTGAGGAAAAAGCAAAGCATTTTTAGCACATGTTGTTAGTTTGGGGATTGTTATTTAATTACTGTTCTCTGTTTCAGACTGGGGAAGGTCTGGGCTGCAGGTAAGAGAGGACCTGTGGGCTGTCATCACAGCTTACACCCCAAATAGGAATAAACATCTCCTTTGTTTAGGAACAAATAGAAAAAGATCCAATTAAAAGCAACAATTAAAAAACACACAATTAAAAACAGAACAAAGAAAAAAGACTTTATTTTTTTCTGCCTTAATGACAAATCTTATTAACTGGGTACACTAAGTTGTAAGCATTGTGGGACAGAAGGACCAAATCTAGATGTCTACACCTGAACTACTTGGTGAGGCATTTTTAAAGCATTATTATCCCTGACATATTCCAGATGAATTGTTTAGGATGAGATAATTGGTGTTTTGGAAAAAAAAATAAAACAACATTTTCCCCAGTGAATGCAAAGGGAGGACAGATTATGCAAGACTATGTGTTTATGTTATTATCTCAACAGGACTGTGACTAAGGCTCCCAGTCAGTCAAATAAACAAATAATGAAAGAGAAGGTGTGCCGGTTAGCTTAAATGGAACATTTCCAGAAAACCAGTGGGCATACATTGGTGAATATGCATTCATGCAAATGTGCAGATTACTACTATTTTTTGATAACATTAATCTTTTGATGTGGATTCCCTTTTGAAAAACAGAAACAAACCCTAACTTCTGCCAGCATTCAAGAACAAGTGCAAAGCTTTTGAAAATTTGAGCCTTCACATTCAGTCTAATCCAAATCTACTATAAAGAGTTAAAAGCAAGTTGCATATTAAGAATTCTTTCAGATTCAGAAGTCTAAAATACTGTTAATACAGAGAAATAAAAATGCTCTTGTTGTCTTTTCTAGAAGACTAGGTTTAGGGCTTGTGTATTTTACTAATTCTACAGTGAAACACACATTTGACAGCTATATATATACAGAGGATCTCTCAGCATTTGAAAAAAACCTGCAGCTCTGCCACTGCTGACTCAAATTAAAAATCAGCAAATAAGCTGCTTTGTAGAAGAGACGATTTTACATCACATAATAAGGATCTACCCCTGGGGGGTTACAAAATTAAAAATAAATTAGAGAGAAATTTAAAAGAGGCTTTAATTGTGCAGTCTCTACGAAAAATGCATGTGCAAAACTGTTTTCACATTCACCTACACAGTTATAGAGGTACTGGAAAAAAAAAAAAAGTAACAGAAAACACCCAGCAGCCATTAAGCCAGTAATTCCCAATTATTTGTATATAAGCTTGGGACACAGGTAGAATAACAGCACTGCCATACCACAAAATAAACATATTACTCTACGTTCATCTGCTATAGTCTCTCCCTTTTAATTCAGTTGACAATTTGCTACTAAGATGAAGATCGTCAAAGGCACTGTGCCGTCCTGCTTTACAGCACAGAGCTCAGCAGACGAGATCTAAGTGCATGCAGGAGCAATGCAAGGGGAAGGCACTATGGAGGGGGAAGGCCGGTCTCCGCTACCTCTAACATGAGCGTCAGAGTTGAGCACTATGTAGGAAAGAGGAAAAAATCTCCCAGGGGATGGAGATTGGACCAGAATTTACTCATCATCACTTTCTTTGAAAAACAATCTCAGTTACAAAGCACGTTCACAGAAGAATTGTTTCTTTTCCGTTTTCACATGTTACAGCAAGTCTCACAGATACACAACTTCCCTAGTAATAACATTGCCTCTTTGTGGACTTTATAGTCATTCAGTCCTGCTGCAGGAAAAGCAAAACGAAGCAGTCAACTGGGGGTAATACTGTGCATGGGTAATACAGACCTTCTCTGTATCACTGCATCAAGAGGCTCCCACACCCGAACAATAAAATCTTGCTTATCTCCTTCCTGTTTTGCTGAGCTGCTGGTTCAGTGAACCTAAAGCCTGTTGTAGAAGGCTTTCAGCTCCTCAAAAGAGCAGAAAAAAAGCCTAAAAGAACTGCCCCTCATCTGAGATTTTACATCCTTGACACAGAATGGTTTTTTAGTTCCTCATACCTTTCATATTACTGATGACCACCTTATGGCAGTATTGTTGCCTAAAAGCAACACGTAGGAATTACTGCCAAATTATTCATGTAATGGAGAAAATGCCTTTTACAAGAAATGGTCCTCTGATCTTTCACAAAACACTCGAACATACCATGTTTGGTTTGTGGATGCCTATTTTAGGCTGCACTGCTCTTGTTCTGTCTTGTGCCATGTTTTCATTAAACCTTTTGGGAGATTAGAGGATATCAGCTCTTTTTGCCTCCTCAGAATATCTGGTCTCAACCAACCATCTCTGATCTCCTTTCTGCTCCCTCCCCTGCAGCAGGAAAGCTGTGTGAGTCACTGACCCATGGCCAGTGCAGCAGCTCTGAGGTGCTGCTGAAAGGAGCTCTCGTGCTCTCCATCTCTGAGCCCCAAGCTCCCGCTGCTTGCCCATGCCACCACTAGTGCCTAGGGGGCTGCACAGTGAGCCTGATCAAAGAACTGCCTAAAAACTGTATTCCTACTTTTCAGATCAATTTTCAGCCACATCAGCATTGTGGCCAAAAAGACTTTAGTCCCGTGGGAAGTGAGTGAACGAGGGATAGGGAACCCAGGAGGCATAGTGGACAACTTCTCTGCCCTTCTCTGGCAAGAGGCGTTGATGCTGGATTGAACAGCCGCTGTGGTGGCCTTAAACTGAATGGTGCATGCATCCTGTCTGCCCCAGAGAGACAGAATCCAGCAACTGTCACCACCACCAAGGTTGTGGATCCACATTGTACAACGAGGTTTCTGATTCTCCTATAATATGTATTGAAGCAAAGCTGCAATAGATGGTGCTGCTGAGATGAAATGTTACTACAGTACACAAGCTAGTATACAACCTTAACTAGGAGGAGAGCTAAGGAATGCGTTTTGAACTCCTTATGAAATAAATCTTATTTACCAGTCATCATCAAAAGCATTTTTCAGTTTTGAAGAGGCTCTATTTATTTTGAATAGTTAATATTTTTGTCCTGCTAGCTTTTGTCAAGGTTATGTTGCCTGCTTCAACTCTCTGATGTTTGAACATTTACCTATAGTTTTTCCAACTACTATGCTACTGTCTATTTGGATAGCACTTTAGAAAAATATAGCTTAGATAACCTTTGATCTCCAGATATAATAGGAGTAACACAAACTGAGGGGAAGATCTGTACCCTTTCGGTCTGCTACTTCTGTTATTTTGATCATCCTCTTTTCTACGACATGCTTAGCCTGTTATCATGACAAGCTTTCCAGTTACTAAATACAAGCTCATGTTAAGTATTTAGAGCTGCTATTTGTTTTTAGAGATTTTGCAAATTAGTCTGGAGAGGTTTTGGCTGCCTCTGAAAGAGATGCAGAGAACTGGCACCTTTTTTGGTTGGGCTCTCAAGGTAAATTGTAACAGCTGAACTCAAATCTACGAATTTGAACACGAATTTTCCTAAAATATGAAAAAATTAATTTCCAGTGCCTCAATTTTGACCCAGCCCAAGCTCTACGGTTAGATCTCATAACCTATAGATGTTTTCTTATTTCATGAGATTACCAGTCATACAATTTATTTTTAAAACATTTCAGCCAGAACTTCAACAATAAAATAGTGATTTTGCTGATGCCTCTATTTCTCTGTATCTGCCTGCCTACTAGATTACATATAGCTTTTCCTTTTGTGGCAGACACAAGGCTGCATGTTATTACTATGTGCTACTATAGGAAACAGCCTGTGACAGGAACCGTGCAAGGCCTGATAAAAGTTTTGAACTGTGCACTGTTTCCAAAAACATAGACCTCTAGGCTTTCAGCCCTTTAAAATGTCAAGATAAAGACCTCTGAGGTGTTTCTAGAACACAAATTTTTCATTTCCTAACTTTCATCTCCTAACTCAAACTTAGGCAAGCCACCTTTCTTGTAACGGTACACTGCATCCTGGGAGAAACGCTTGCACCTATGCAACGCACAGGAGTACACATAGGGTGAAAAACAGGAGCCTTCCCTGAAACCTGAGATTTGACCACACTATTATGACTTTTAGTGTAAAAGTTTCAAAATTGTTTTCTGATCTATTTATTGCACTCTCAGATGTAGGTGAATTCTTGGCTAGCACTGTAGTCCGCCAAGTTTCAGGGTTAAATCTGTCTTGACTTGCACAGAAGGACTTCAAAAAAATCATACTCCTTTTCACTGTAAGCTCTGCAGTCAGGCACATTTTCCATTGTTTAGCCTATTTTATCTGATGTGAAGCTATTTAGAGCCCTGCAAAGAAAGAGTTTCAAAAGAAAAAAAGAATCTAATTTTCAAACATACCAAAGCATTAGTAAAAAATATCTGTATATATCCTACATGCCATCATTTATAAATTCATAATTTTGATGAATAATCTATCCTCCTGGATGATCTTTAACGTGTTAATCACATTCACAAGACTTATTTAAAGTTAAATAATCACTGCTGCTTAAAAGAAATAATTACTGCCTCAGTGATTAAGGCAGGAGAAACAGTCAGGATGCATGAGCTTTCTTTTTTTTTCCTTCTTTCATCAACCTATTATGAAAGGTTGGTCCAGCCACCTACCCATTCTGTGATATTATTTCTCCCAGCAGTGAGATATGAATAATAAGTTATCTACTTATTACTTCTGATTCCCTTAAAGTTTATTCCTGAAAGTATGAGATCTGCCTGAGATAATCAGCAAAAAGACACAATGCAAAGTGCCATTATTAGTAATCACCCATAGATCAAGCAGATCCAACAGATGTTGAATCTTTAGCCTTGTCTTGAAGAGATTAGGGAAATCTAGGATTTTGTGTCTTTCTCTGTTCCTCATCAGTAACTTTGTGATCCAATGACCGAGTTTAAATCTAAAATCTCCAAAGTCTCCAAAGATATTAGCTCCTACCAGTTTAATGTGAGTGGGTTATTGAGTAGAAAAGAGAGACCCTAACAACGTCTCCGCTGAGAAAAGAACTCATTACTTACTTATTAGATAGCAGAGAAATCACACTGGACACTGCATTTTCTTTGGTACCAGCTCATTTAGCTTTGAAACATAAATCCCTAAAAGATCTGGCCATCCTGGTTCTGGGGCTCACAGCACTGCTTGCAGGTGCTGGCATGCAATGCTAGAGAGGACTGTATCTAACGTGCAGTAAGCAGGAAAGATAACCTAGTTTCACAGACTGGGGAACCTGAATATACTTATTAAGAAAGAAATCTGTCTAGTGATGAGTACTAAGAGGATAGTAGTATTAGGAGAAAAAAAGGTAATAACCTTTGGCAGATGAATAACTGAAAAAGTGTTGTCTTTTGTCATATGAGCAATAAGGGTACATACGTACTTTGGTATTGACTGTTAGTTTAACAACAGGAATGACACATTTTAAAGTAAAATAAAATGGGAATTTGATGTCAAAGAATCACTTATGGCAGAATTAAGACTTCTTCTGGCGTCAAAAGTATCACCTGAAAACATATAGGATGCTAATACCCAACACTATTTCATATCATTGTCCTAAGCCAAGGGGTCAGTTGAAGAGTCCAAAATACATTACAGCTGGATAGTTATATGACAAATATGACTTTACATAAGCTCAATTATATCTAGAGGTATTTCAGTATTCATCTGTGTTAAAAGGCTGCAACCATGCACTCAGTCCTCTTGGAATATCTATTTGCTCTAGCAAAAGTGGGAAAAGCTATGTACGGGGAAGTGCGGAAGAATGTCGAGGAGATAGGCGATGGAAGCTAGCCAGACCGTTCTGGGGGAAAAGCAGCATCAACCTGCTATGGGCATGTTGACCCATAGTCACTGAGTCTGTGCCAGTGTGGTGCTACACCTGGGCTTTGAATCAAGATCAGTGGTGAGCTCAATATGCTTACTGTGCATGAGTATAGTACATGAAAACCTCATCTAGCACTGCCCTTGGTGTTCCTCACCATAGATTGATGCACAGCGGTGCCAGGGACTCTCCCACTCCATATCACCTCAGTTGGGAAATCACTGGGGAACCCTCACTCAGATGCAGAGGGTAATAAATGCTCAGTATCGACCACAGAGTGCCTTGTGTTTGTGTACCTGTCCCTGTTGGGGGTCCAGGCGGTGCCCCCACCTCACCCTTACAATAGGTGTGGTTGGCAGAAGCCCCAAAGGCCAATGCCATGGCTGACGAGAGAGAAGAGGGAGGGCAAGAGCCAAGGAGGGGCTGCTTGCCTGTGGCTGCCAGGATGGTTCAGACTGAGCAGTGAGGGGTGGTAGCTCCATTACTTGCTACTCTGGCAGCCCCCGAGGACTGACCGGAGCTGGCACAGAGGGAAAATGTTACCCTGAAGGTGGTTGAATCTGCTTTATGGGCTATGCCTTTCCATGCTGCTTTGGAAACAGCTCAGAAGCTAGCTGGACAGTTAGGGTGGGCACTGCGGAGAGGCACTTGAGCCTTAGATAATGAGGTAGTGTCTTTGCAGCAACAAGTAAAAGATCTGGAGATTTGCATGATGTGAAGGCGGTAGCACAGGAGTTGATTATGACCCAAACTGAAAAGAGCCAGGAATTAATCTATAGGGTAGAGCGACTGGTTTTGCACGTGGCTAACAAATGCCGTGTGTGCTTTGGGAAAGCCCCAGCTATGGCTGCCCAGGTGAGAACGATAACTAGACCATACTGGGACCCAGAGGAGTGGGATGGTTGAAATCTGGAGTATTTCATCTGACTCGGAGGTTGAATTTGGATTAGAAGGAGAACCAGCTGCTCCTCAGGTCCAACCTCATGTGCAATGGAAGGGGAAGAAGCAAGCAGATGGGAATACAGTGGAGCAATCTTGGACATATAGCCTGAAGGAACTGCATGAGTTTTTAACTACTTTCCAGCAGCAGCCTGGGGAGTCTCTGTTAGCCTGGTTAATGAGAGCAGGGGATGCAGGTGCCGGATTGCTTACTGTCTTAAGGGAGGAGCTGAATTTAATGAGCCCCTTATCAACTGATGCCGAAGTACAATATTATCTTACCCATTTAACTTCTGTGCGGGACAGGGCAGGAAATGTTCCTGAAGCTCCAACATTATATCTATGGTTGTGTGCCACCGTGGTAGGTGCTTACCCAGCCAGAGGTGAATTAGCTCCTGTAGTGGGAGCGTTGCATACTTCTGAGGAACAGATCAGCGTGTTGTGGCAGCTAACTGGGTTGGCAGATGGAGATGGACTGGATGGTGCGGAAATAACACGGCAGATGAGAACCCCATTATTAAAGGAGGCTTCAAGTGCCTTAAAGCCATTACTATTTGGCATAGTGATGCCTGCAACTGGGACAGTAGGAGCTTTTGTAAGTGATGTAAGGAGTTTGGCACTTGTCAGTGAACCAGGCACTAAGCAAGTGAGAGCAGTTCAGAATTCCAAGGTGAGAAAATTGGCAGAGTACCTCCTTACAGAGTGTACCATCCATCATTATATTGATGATATTTTGATAATAAGACCTTCTAAAAAATGAGTACATGAGCAGCTATCATTGCCAGTACAGACTCCACAGGAGCACAGGTGGGCTGTAATCCCTAAGAAGGTACAGTGGCCGGACGTTAGTGTGCAATTCTTAGGGATAGTCTGGAGGGGGCAGACAAAAGCCATCCCTGAGAAAGTGCACAATACTATTCAACAGTACCCTGTTCCTACTGCTGTAAAACAATCACGAGTGTTTTAGGGCCTTTTGGGGTGCTAGTGGACCTTTATACCCCACTTAGCATATTTAATGCAGCCACTACAGCATTTGACCAAAAAAAAAAATGGACTAAATGGCAATGGACTAAAGAACAGCAGCAAGCCTTTGACCTGTGCAAGGAGGTGGTGGTCCAACATTCTCAACTATTTGCTCTGTATGAAGGACAACCTTTTGAGGTGGAGTTAATGGAAAAGCTATGTATGGGAAAGTGTGGAAGAATGTCAAGGAGATAGGTGATGGAAGCTAGCCAGACCGTTCTGGGGGAAAAGCAGCATCAACCTGCTATGGGCACGTTGACCCATAGCCACTGAGTCTGTGCCAGTGTGGTGCCACACCTGGGCTTTAAATCGAGATCAGTGGTGAGCTCAGTATGCTTACTGTGCATGCATATTATACATGAAAACCTTATCTAGCACTACCCTCGGTGTTCCTCACCACGGACCGGTGCCAGGGACTCTGCTCCATATCGCCTCAGTTGGGAAATCACTGGGGAACCCTCACTCAGATGCTGAGTTTACTCAGGGTAATAAATGCTCAGTATTGACCACAGAGTGCCTTGTGTTTGTGTACCTGTCCCTGTTGGGGATCCAGGTGTTGTTCCCGCCTCACCCTTACAACCTAGCAGAAACATCCCCCTTCTGGGACCCTCCTCACACCACTGTTGGTGAAATGGAATAAAGTTTACTAAACCTCCATATTAAATAAGAAATATTATCCTTGGAGGAATATAGAACCTCTGGGAATATGGCAATGTGTCATCATCATACATTACAGCAATGTAATCATGATAACAACACATCATGATAACAACAGATTATTTAAGAGAGAAACTCTGCAGATCACACATAAAGCAGGAAATGTAAGAACTGCCACTTGGTCAAAGCAATTGTCCATCTAGCCTAGGATGCTTCCTTTCTCCAAAGGGAAGAGTAGCAGATGCTTAAGAAAAGAACACAATACACATCAGTCCACTGTGGCTCCTTCACTTCTGGCCACAGCATGATCTTTTTGTTTTGTGCATGGCAGAAATTCCCCAAAATGCATGAGTAAATCCAGTTAAGAACAGAGAAATATGCAGGCACAAGCACATAGAAATACCTGAAACACAACAGTTCTGAATTACATCCATGGTTGGTGCACTCAATAGCTTGCCTATTTCATGATGCTTTCAAGACTCATATCCACCAGAAATCTGCGTTGTGATTATAATGACCAACAGTACTTTAAAATATTGCCCATATGCTATGCAGCATGATCATATCATAGAATCATAGAATCAGTAAGGTTGGAAGGGACCTCTGAAGATCATCTAGTCCAACCTCCCTGCTCAGCATGGTGTTGTATACTGCCAAAAGCATAAAATGTCTCTGAACCATGGTGATTAATTGGCATAAGGCATATCAATACAACCCATTGCATCACATATAGCTACCCAGTTACCTAAGCAATTGTATAGGCTTGTGCCTATACACTTAGGCAAATATTCCTACATAACTATGCACTTAGGCAAATATATAGGTAATTCTGAAATTGGCTATTTGTTATCATAGAATCCTGAATGCATTACCCAGAATGTCCCTTAAGATCAGAAAGCTGTCCAGGTATTTTGTTGATGACAAACTCTTCAGAGCAGGTAAATTTTTGTAGTAAATATCTGTAGTGTACCTAAAACAGTGAGGCCTTGATGAGACCTCCAGAAATTTAGCAATCTTGGAGATTGTAAAAAAGAAGAGGACCTTCGACAGCCTTTCCTCCTGGGTAGTCATTGCTATCAATGCAGACTGCAAAGAGCATGTAAAACTTTGCATTTCCAAGCATATGGAGACACATAATGAGGCTCTGGAGAAGAAAGCATTTGTGGAGGACACCAGAGCAAGCAATGCCCTTAATGTACATATTACTGTATGATATCTTTACTCACAGCACTGTGCACAGGCATATCAATGCAGCTTAAATATGGCTATGCTACAAAAATGGCAAATTAAAACGGCAAATTTCTAGCCTATCACTTGTAGCACAACTTCACTGGATGATTTGACTGTAGTTTCTATAGGAATGTAGAGACATGCACACGCTGCCTCAACATGCTGTGGCAATGTCTCCTTCAGGACACCTACTGTGACAGGAGCTGTGCAATGCAGTTTTTCTACCAGTGTAGAAAATCCAGCATGAATTAGGTCAACAAGAGCTTTCTTGTGTTCAAATGGCTGTATCCACACCAGGGGATGTTACCTGCATGAGGCATGCACTTCTTACATCTTGAGCTGACATAACTAGGCTGGAAAAACTTTGTAGTGAAATTAAGTCTGTGGCATTCCTGACGAGAAAAATTTTCTATGATTCAAACTCTGTAACAAGACAACTCATAGGTTTATGAAAAACCCTACCATGTGTATATTCAGAGATTAGTACATTATCTTCTATTTATTGTTGGTTTTCATAAGCACGATTATCAAGACTAGCATATGAGTGCAAGCATACCCAGAAAGGTGGGGAGGTGTGCACAGAGCTGAAACACAGTTTAGACACTCCATGCTCCAGGTGCTTAGATGCTCCAGATAGAACATTAAATGTTAATTAAATACTGGCTGTGTATCAGCTTAGCTTCAGCAAATTGGTCAAAGCGGCTTTATTGCAGGGACTGAAATTCACCTAGACTTGCTCTTGAGCAAAATAATTATTGGCATACAGAGTGATAACTAAGATCTACAGACAAAAGAAAACTTATGTCCCTGCGTAGTATAGTCTTAAGCTATTCTACAAAATTCTGTAAAAAAGTAAAATCTAATTATTGTAGCTGTGCAACTGAAATAACGAGGAGATTAAGAATGAGGCTGATAAGCAGTTAAATGCTACACTAACAAGTAGGAGGTCTGCAGTCCATCAAAAGTCTGTCAAAAATTACCTGCAGAATGGGATGTACACACTAGGAAATGTTCACTCAATGCTATCACAGCCTGAACTAAGCATATAGTGTTGCTGCTGATTGGAAATTGTGCATATCATAGAATCATAGAATCAGCAAGGTTGGAAGGGACCTCTGGAGATCATCTAGTCCAACCCCCCTGCTTAGCATGGTCACCTAGAGCATGGTAGACAGGGTTGCATCCAGGCAGGCCTTGAAGATCTCCAGAGAAGGAGACTCCACAACCTCTCTGGGCAACCTGGTCCAGTGCTCCATCACTCTCACAGGGAAGAAATTCCCCCTCACGCTCAGGCGGAACTTCCTGTGCTTCAATTTCTGCCCGTTGCCTCTTGTCCTGTCACAGGGGACAGCTGAAAAGAGTTTGTCCCTGTCCCCTTGACACCCTCCCTTCAGGTACTTGTACACATTGATAAGATCCCCCCTCAGTCTTCTCTTCCTCAGGATGAAGAGGCCCAGCTCTCGCAGTTGTTCCTCATGGGGCAGATGCTCCAGCCCTCTGATCATCTCCGTAGCCCTACGCTGGACTCTCTCCAGTAGCTCCATGTCTCTCTTGTGCTGGGGAGCCCAGGACTGGACACAGCACTCCAGATGAGGCCTCCCCAGGACTGAGGAGAGGGGCAGGATCACATCCCTCGACCTGCTGGCAATACTCTTCCTAAAGCACCCCAGGAGACCATTGACCTTCTTGGCCACAAGGGCACATTGCTGGCTCATGGTCAATGTGTCATGCACCAGCACTCCCAGGTCTTTTTCCGCAGAGCTGCTCTCCAGAAGGTCAGCCCCCAGCTTGTACTGGCGCCTAGCGTTATTTTTTCCTAGATGCAGGACCCTGCACTTGCCCTTGTAGAACCTCATGAGGTTCCTCTCTGCCCAATTCTCCAGCCTGTCCAGGTCTCTCTGAATGGCAGCACAGCCCCCAGGTATATCAGCCACTCCTTCCAGCTTGGTAGCATCAGCAAACTTGCTGAGGAGGCACTCTGTCCCCTCATCCAGGTCATTGATTAAGAAGTTGAACAGGATGGGACCCAGTACTGAGCCCTGGGGGATGCCACTAGCCACAGGCCTTCAACTAGACTCCATGCCACTGAGGACAACCCTCTGAGCTCTGCCTTTCAGCCAGTTCTCAATCCATCTCACTGTCCACTCATCTAACCCACACTTCCTGAGCTTATCCAGGAGGATGTTCTGGGAGATAGTGTCAAAAGCCTTGCTGATGTAAAGGTAGTCAGCGTCCACTGCTCTCCCCTCATCTACCCAGCCAGTCATTCCATCAGAGAAGGCTCTCAGATTGGTTAAGCAGGATTCCCCCTTGATGAATCCATGCTGACTACTCCTGATCACCTTCTTTTCCTCTATATGTCTGGAGATGACATCCAGAATGAGCTGGTCCATCACCTTTCCAGGGATGGAGGTGAGGCTGACTGGCCTACAGTTGCCTGGGTCCTCCTTCTTGTCCTTCTTGAAGACTGGAGTGACATTGGCTTTCTTCCAGTCCTCGGACACCTCTCCAGTTCTCCATGACTTTTCAAAGATGATGAAGAGCGGCCTGGCAACAACATCTGCCAGCTCCCTCAGTCCCTGTGGGTGCATCCCATCTGGGCCCATGGATTTGTGGATGTCTAGCCTGCCCAGAAGGTCTCTAATCCTTTCCTCCTCAACCAAAGGAAAGTCTTCCCTTCTCCGGGTTTTCTCCCTCACATCCAGGCTCTGGGATTCCTGGGGGCTGCCCTTAGCAGTGAAGACTGAAGCAAAGAAGGCATTCAGTAATTCTGCCTTCTCTGTATCCCTTGTCACCAGGGCCCCCACCTCATTCAGTAGGGGGGCCTTCTCTGTGGCCCTTGTCCCCAGGGTGCCTTGTCACTTAGGCACCATATGCCTAAGGTATGGAAAAAGTAATTAAGGTATGGAAAAACATAACATGTATTATATTGCAATGTTAAAAATGATAGCCAATAAAGGTATGATACCAAATTTTAGGATATCATTAAATTTATATCATAACGAGTTGTAGTTTAGATCCTCTGGGTTCATGTTGCAGGAAAGCTAATGACACTGTGCTGCTGCTTAATCAATGAAAGACTAGTCTTACACTTGCTCGTCACCTAATAGATAAATCTAAGTAATTTATTCAGTAGCGAATTGAACTTTGTATCTTGGAAAAGCTAAGTGTGGTTTTAGGAATAGATAGTGCTGGGAGTAGAATTTGGGGCCAACAGATGAGCAGGTGCTTCCTGGAATGGTGGGTTTGGGACTGTGGAGGTCCAGGAGAGCAAAGAGTCCTGGGAATGCAAGGAAAGGTCAATGGGGAAAGCAGCCTCTAGAAGAAGTGGTCAATACTCAGATTTTACCTTCAGGGTGAATGCATGTAGATTGCAGCAATGGATTAAGATTCGCCCTGAAATAATCAGCACTCAATGCTTGTCATCTCTGAAACTCTAAAGCTATAGAACTCTGTTTCTGTAAATTCTCCTGTAATGTGCGAGCCTACATTACATGGCATTCAGCAGGGCACATTAAAGTTAAATGTTTGCTGTCCCTTCCTGCTAAGAATTCAAGAAGATGTGTATCTGAGACCACTGCTGAGAGACAGAAGAACTTGACACAACAGTTATGAAGAGTGACTGTCTCTTGTTCCCAGCTGATTGCCACAACACTCACAAACCTAGAGCAATAAAAAAGCAGGCATACTTGCAATGGACAACCTTATTACAGAAAGGTGTTTCCCTTACATGAATCCTGATTTATAAGCAAAGTGCTGAATGCCTCACTGGCATTTATCTTATCATGTCTCTGTGCCATAACAGTAATTGACACAGTAGCCTTTCTGTAATGCTGGAAAACACCTACTTAGAAATATGCTCAAGCTGCTTTTTAAGACAAAAAATATTAACATGTTAGATAGATATTCTAGGTGATAGCTGCAACTTGAAGTTCTATAATATGAGACTTCAGGGTTAGAGTAGTAGGAATTGCATCATGTGTAGGTAATATCAAACTTGAAATTCCATCAACTGATTAAGCATTCAGCATGAATAATGCATGAATTATGACCATATGTCATCATTACAAGATGCCCCTTTTGTACATCCAGATGGTTACAACTACCCCAGTATCACCAACAAAACCTTTACCATCTTGTCATCCATGATTTTTCTCAGTAGCACATTTTCATATGCTTACAAGCACACAAATCCAGCTCGGACATTATTGATAGATACTCTGTAACAATTTCATCAATCCACAGGTGTGACTGTTAAGTGAAGGAGTCATCATTTTCCTCCTTCTCACAGTTAAAGTCTAGAGGCAATTCAGTCATGCAACATCTGCTCAGCACACAAAAAACAGTCAATGCATCTTCCTAGAACGAGGTGCTGATACAAGTAACAGAGCACTGAGGGCTGCAAGCAGCAGAGAAAGAGAATTTTTGGTATTTTATAAACATAAGAGTCATACTGATGCATCAAACGAGCAATGCATCAGTACAATGCTCCAAGAAGAGGAAGCCATTCCAAAAGTAGAGGTCACCTTATCAATTCCATCTCTCACAGAAAACTCATCAACACAGGCAGAATGAAAGTACATCACACAAAATCAGGCACTCAGAAAGCTTGAACAGGCTGTCTGACCCTCTCACAGAAAAGATGCTACCTCAATTTCAGAGTGGAAGACTCAAACGTCATCATAAGGTGATGATGGATAAGCACAGAATCCTGTTTGCCAGCAACAGTAAAACAGTCCCAGATTGTGAGAGAAGTGGAACAGGAAATGCAGTTAATATTTTTCCCATAAAATACTGGGTAGCTTTCAGCATCAAGAAAGCTCCATGTTGTAAAGAGAAACTGGATGGAGTTTTTATGGAAGACAAATCACAGGTGGTGAACCTGCATGTGAACTTGACAGGAAAAGGAGTTAGTAGATGTTGATCACTGAACTATCTAAGGGAAAAACGGGGTATTTGCAATCCCATCAAGTAAGAATGAAGGCACCACTGAACATCCCACAACTCTTCCAGTATATAAATAGATATTTGTAGTTTTAAAAATTATGACCTTGATTTTCTGCAGCCTTATATGTAGTAAGCACAAGGTGGGCTAGGATGGCAATGAGTAACATCTGCTTTGTCCAGTGTATTAATAATGACTACATGAAGTGTACAGCTGCAGAGCACCAGGGTTACCTCTGATGTGGAAGCAACACTGGATCATTCCATTTTGCATCCACTAGAGCAGATTCATATATTGTGAAATGAATTCCTGTTGTAAAGGCTCAACCTATTCAGCCACTGACAGTTAAGATATGCTATGTAAAATGAGCACAGGTTCCAGTTCAAACTTATGCAGGTTAGATGAATTTGATCCTTCTGGATGTTCACGTAATTGTGGGGTTGTATTTGCAAACACCAGTTGAGCTTTTCGAATGAGAAAGTCCAAGAGGCAATAGAAATATGATGATTGGTAAATACACTGTGCTAATCAGATGGCAAAGGAAGAAGAGAATGAAACTAGCACTTGGACATAACTGTGCTGCTTGGACATAGGCATTCCCCTGTTAAAATCATACATGCAGTATCTCCACAGGAAGAGGCTGCTTACCTACCTTGCTAACGGTAACATTAAGTTTACCCAAGAGCTATATAACCTGAAACTAGGAAAGACAGACAATCTTTCTGGGATTTAGAGCACTGTATCAACTCCACCAGTCAAAAAGGCATAAAATTTGCTTACATGAAATTAACATTTTAGCAAAATTCAGTAATATTCTCCCATGGGGAGACAATGCAAAAATGCTTCCTTTAGAATTCTCATATACTTGTTTTATAAATTTGAGATTTCATTTTGACTTTTAGTTGATGATTTTTTCATACTTTTATTATTTACATACATTTTAATAATTTTGTAGTAGATCAGGAGTATCAATGTGGACAGAAAGATTGATATTAGAGATATATAATCTATCATAACATAATAGTTGAAATACTTATTATCTTTATTGCATGATCACTTTTTTATCACAGAATGCATAGAGACTTTGACCTTGAAAAGGATACCAGCCACCTACAAACCTATTTTGTATCATCTTATTCCATGATTTTTATAGCTATCTTTATCTATTGCATGTATAGTGTTAGGTAAAGGAGTAAGACTAGATATTGGAAAGGATTCCACCCTGTTTTGAAAGATGGTTTGATATCAACCAGTTCTTATAATCAGAATATTTTGACACTTGGAAATACACATACAGATGTTTCTAAGTGCTAGTTTGATTTGTAGTCTGGAAAATTCCAGCATTCAAATGCAAATTATCCCTCAAAATAATTAAGCTCTTTCCCTCTTTGTCCTGTTCACCTGCACATACTGCTCTCCTCATGTTTACATTTTTCCTTTCCATGCTTAGTGCAGCTTTAGCTTTCCTTTGCTGGCCTGCTGCACTAAATACGAACACGAACCTATCCCCTACTCCTGTGTCTCTCCTTGGGGTCAGCCTGAAGCAACTCAGGATAGCACCTTTCATCAGGTCTCTGTTTGACCATGCTCTGCAAGAGGCACAAGCCCTGAGCCAGGCATTTTACACTACGCGTCATAAGCCATCATGCAGCTATATGGTCACATTCAGAAAAACGACAGATTTATCTGTGGATAATCAGAAAACTGTACGGCTGATTACATACAACTTCTGAAAGAAAACAAGGATCTCCCCTTGCTTCTGTGAAAGGGGAAAGAGTTGATCATTTTTCATTTAAGGGAACAAAAGCAATAAAGGTCTCATAGCCTTGTGTACATCACATGCATATGAAGTTTCATGCAAGTATTTATTTTCTTCCTAATTTTGTTTAAAATTATTTCCAGTTGGATTATTTTGTCCTCCAGCTGAAGAAAACTAGTTGATATTAACAGTAATTAAAGATCACACTCCAGACAATGTGATTATTTTATCTTCTATACCTGATACATGTACGCACAGCTAAACTAAACAATATATGCACATTTCAATACATAAGGAAAATAATCATAACCTGCTTCAGTTCCAGTATTACTGGAATAACTCTAATTCTTCACTCTGATTCTTGGCTCCTGGATTTGAGTGGTGTAGTGTATTCTTGTGCTTTTTCCTCTCTAGATTATCTCAACAGCTATAATACAGCAGTCCCCTCCCTCCTCTTGCACAAGTCTGAGAAGCAAGCGGTGGCAAAGAGAGAGCCTGTGTGTGCATGTGCACGCCTGTGTGTGTGTGTGTGTGCAAAAGCGTGCTTGTGGTGAAGGTGCTCTTCACATAACGTTGGGGCTCTTTTCATATTTGGTTCATTTCTGTCCTCTGGCACCAACCCCCATTTATCTCACATGTGCTGTGCAGGCGGGGGCCAGGAGAGGGAAAGGAGCGCGGGGACAAAACACATTCTGCACCTGTTATTCCTCCCGGGCTCCCTCGGCCGACACTTCCTCCCGTATCCCTCTTTCCTCCCCTCATTGCTATGCAGGTGATCCACTGTCCCCGACACATGACAACAATCCAGGGCCCTTTCAAAAAATCAATTAAAAAAATGAAGTTTTCCAGCCAGCGGAGGTCAAATGACTCAGCTGCTCACAGTATCGTTAGCATCCGCCGTGCCAGAAAGGCTCCAGCTCACTCTGTGACCCTTCTCTTCCTCACCGATGGTGTGAATGCCAGAGGAAGACACTTTGAGCCCAAGTAATAAAGCACTAAGCTTAACTATAAAAATTAGGACTCTGGTAGGACATTTTAAGAGCTATTTCCACAGATATGCATATGCATACCCCAGCACAAAATATCAGTGGGTGCTGCAAGTGCAAGATACGCACTTCATACAAGCTGAAATGCTTTTATCTCAATGACTTCTGACGGATAGGACGTTTTTATATTTACTGTTGTGGTATAAATTCACAGACACTCCCTCGGATTCAGCAGATTTTAAACTCTACATACATATTTGAGAAAAGGATTGGAAAAGACAGCCTGCTTTCCCCTTGTCTGTAGAAGAAAAAACGTAAACTAGAAAAGGAACTGCAAGACTTGCAAACAGCAGTTGGGACTAGAGCCAGGAGAATAAGGGGAGTAGAAGGCTCCTGCATAACCACTGGTGCACGCAAATGCTGATCCAGAGCTGTCTTCAACATTTTTCTTCTTTACATTTTTACTTCAGTGAAAGGTAGATGGCTTTCTTCCCTCCCCCCACCCCTCTGAAACTGCTGTTTCATGCTGTAGCATGAAAACCTGTAAAACTATGTATTTTAACACACCAATTTATTTAGGTAGAAGTGAAATAAAGTGAAGGGTAACACCTGTGATCTGAAAGGCGACTGGGGTGCTAATTTTGCAGAGGAGCTAGAGGAACTGTATTTCAAACTTCACAGTGTATCACAGAATCACAGAATAGTCAAGGTTGGAAAGCACCTCTGGAGATTACCTGGTCCAACTTGCCTTTGCAAGTAAGGTCATGTACAGCAGGTTGGCCAGGAACACGTTCAGTAGGATTTTGAATATCTCCAAAGACAGAGACTCCACAACCTCTCTGGGCAATCCGTTCCTGTGTTCAACCACTCTCACAGTAAAGAAGGGCTTTCTTATGCTCTGACAGAACTTCCTCTGTTTCAGTTTGTGCTCATTGCCTCTTGTCCTGTCACTGGGCACTACTGAGAAGAATCTAGCCCTCTCTTCTTCACATCTTCCCACTGCTCTTCTCAAAGCTAAATAATCCTAGCTGTCTCAGCCTCTTCTCACTGAAAGATGCTCCAGTCTCTTAATCATTTTCATGGCCTTTTGCTGGCCTCACTCTGATATATTTGTGTCTCTCTTGTGTTGGGGAGTCCATCACTGGAAACAGCAGTCCACATGTGGCCTCACCAGGGCAGAGTACAGAGGAAGGATTCATGGTCATGGTCAGTCTGTAGTCCACCAGGACCCCCAAGTCCTTCTTTGCAGAGCTGCTGTCTGGCAGGTCAATCCCCAGCATGAGGGTGCCAGGGGTTACTCCTTTTCAGGTGCATAAGTTGGTATTTCCCATCGTTGAACTTCATGAGGTTCCTCTCTGCTCATTTCTCCAGCCTGTTGAGGTCCCTCTGAATGACAGTGTATATTAATGCCACTATACTTTAACAGTCTCAGCTGAAAACTTTACCAAAAACTTTTTAAAGTTTAAAACTTTACTAAATTATGTGAATGCAAGCATTCATATATAGCTGTTCCTGTTTTGCAGTCAAGTCTTGCTTGAGGCCAATCTGAACATGAGGAAAACAAGCAGGGGTGCGCTCCAATTCCCCAGTTCATGGTCTAAAAAATAAAAATTTTTTGTTCTGTGAGTCAGATTACATGATAGTGAGGCCCTGACTTGGAAAACATATGTAATCAATCCTTTTGCTGAGTGAATTTCTCAGGTCATCTGTCTTGTACATATTTGAACAAATATAATCCAGTTTTCAGTTTGCCATGGTTTGGATTCTTTCCTCCTCTAAAAGCTGTCCTTGTGGAAATCCATCTCTCATGGATTTAGAGCAGTGATTGCTTAGGAACATCAGTCTGAAGTCTTTCACTCATATAGAATTTGAAAAGCTTTTGTGCTGTTTCTTGCAAAAGGTGGGACTTAGATATAAACTTGTCAACCCGGTTCTTATGTTGACACAACTTCATTCTGAAAATCTCTCACTATTCCTCCCCTTCACAGCCCACTACTGTCTATGTGCCTTGGCTGCCTAGCAATGTGCCCCATCTTTGCTGTCCAAGCAAATAATTTTTCATGGGTATTCTCTCATGTACCCCTTTGGTGCTTTTATCAATAAAAACTCAAAAAAATGCCCTTTTCTCATATGATGTTTAATTCCTTCTTCTTAGACATTCAAGGCAGCTCAGTAGCGTTCAGTCTGGCGTCCTCTGAGCTTTCATTCTTGTCCACCTCCACGACTAGCATTACAACAAAATGCAGAGATTTACAAAGGGAACAAATGTGTTCCCAAATATTGCTATGCCTCCTTTATATCTTTATCTTGAATTTGCTTCTTTGACTATCAACCTGAACATCAAGGTGCAATTATGACAAACTGTTGGCAGGTATACACAAAATGCCGGTATAACTTAGCTGCTTTTTACAGAAGGAAACAGCCAGTTCTAATGATAGGATAGGAACCATATTTAAGGATGGAAGATATTGTGATGAATGTGTTAGTTTCCCTAAACAATATATTTTAAAAACACAGTGATATTGCTGTAAAAAATCTTTTGTACTGTCAAATTCTCGTCACCTATATTGCTGAGTAAGAGCATTAGGCAAAGTTTAAGTAGTTTGTAGTCTCTGTTATGTTCATTTACATTTGATCTCATAAATTTACTACAGACCTGATTCTTCAAAGACACACAATACTCTCCCCCCACCACCACCACCACCGCTTTTTTCCTTGTAGCTTGCAGCACTACTGATTTCTGAATATAACATAGCTTTGGAAACATTGGTCGTGAAGATATTAGACCTCCTGTTCCAGTTGTTTTGACCAAAAACTCCTTCTCCAACAATAAAAAGACTTTCTGTTTTCCTCAGAGATAGCATGAGAACTATTGCACATGGACATTATTTACCGGATCACAGATATCAACGATATTTCTACTGTTTGGTCTATTATCACCTAACAAAGACAGACAACTGGCAGTTGGAAAATATCCCAGGTCATGTTTTCCCACTGGGATTCACATCTACGTGTGGGCCAACTTAATGGCAATTGCAGCAACAAATGGCATGCAATTGCAGCATGAACTCAGCATGATACATGGGTGTCTTCTAATAAATGTTCATCTGAAACCTTAGAAATATTCGTGATCTACTGGTTGGCTACCAGCTGCCTGGATTAGGCAGGTGGGCTCATGCTGCGGCATCAGCAGTGTTCATGGATACTAAATGCAGTTGTTTAGGGTCTATAAATTAATTCTGTAGAAAAGGACAACATTGTTCTAAACATATGGCTGACATTCACCTCTCCTCTCCCCAAAACTAACCTACTAACTATGTAGAAGAAAATTAATAGCTTACCTTTGCATTTTACAGGAAACAAATTTATTTTAAAATTACTCTAATTATTGTAAAACATTATTGTAAAATGCACACTTGTGCATATGTAATGAATATTGAGTGAAAAACCATCTGGACATTTATCTAGTTAACGCTGCGCAATTAAAGTGCCAGCTTGTACTGAATAAACATATACAGAAACATTGAACAGAATATTGCCTGGGCAGGAGTATTAATTATTTTTATTGCTGTTAGTCTGCAGTGCTATTTGTGCAACTGAGAAGTGACTTCTGGCCTTCTGCAGGGCACTGTACTAATTTATCTTATTTTTATGACCGTGACAATGCCACTAATGTCTGCTCCCTACATTTCAGGAGTGTGAGCTCTAACAAACAGTTGCATCGGAACTAGTGACGCAGTGCTGCCAGGCATGTGTGCCTGATAGGAAAGCAGGCAGTGGCAGCAGGGTAGGCTTTAACAGAGTGATCGGCCACAAAGAAAAGCATTTGATCAGTCAAGGATGCAGCTAACACAGGAAGCCACATATTTTCAAGTGTCAGCACTATTTTACCTGTGAATGTCTGGAAGGTAAAGATTAATTAGGAACATATACAACCTACCACAACAGTATCATTTCTACACTATAATTTTCCACTTAAAGCACTTTTTGTAACTCAGCTAAAGATTTCTTAATCAGGTAATTTTTCCAAAGCTCTTAATATCATTAAGAGAAATTCCAGGATTAATGACGTTTATGCCTCTGTAAAAAACACACTTAAAACTTCTCCAGGCAGGACCAAGCCCGTCTTCAAAGGGTTTCACAGGCTAAAGTAATCAAAATATTGATTACTTGACAGTAAAAGTGCAATGTTTTTCAGCACGCAATTTGTAGTACTACATGAATATGTTTTAACAGCATGTTGTGATAATTTATCATTTATTTGTTACTACATTCAAAAAAACCTTACGCCTATTTTCCTGAGCTGTCCTGATGCAAACTGGATGTAGCTTACAAAGAGGTTTTGCTGGTGCATGACTGAATAACACAGGGCGAAGGTAGAAATCAAGAAGTTAATGTTTTTCTGTTGCTCTGATATGGCTGCTTAAGTGCCCTGGGTTGATACCCACAGTAACATGTATATTGTTATATGGGGATAAACTTGGAGGGACTGACCACACCCCTAACCTGTGACTGAGCATCCTTAACCTTAGTGCTCTTAACCTGGTGTCACAGAGCACAGATGTGTGGGCAGAGGTGGACTTTTCAGACACCTTTATCTTCTTTTCCTCCTCCCACCAAGTATACCCATGGGGAAACTGATACCCTCCCTATTCATTGTGTGCTAGAACGTAAAAATGCTGGGAGAAAACAAACTGCTTTCTGTAGTTGCCTTTTGTTTTGCAACTAAGAATTAAAAATACATTTGGGTTATTTCACATTCAGACTTTCTTTCTAGAAAAAGGCAAGCGAGTGTGTCCAGCCTTTTTGCATCTGCTAGGCCAAGCCTCCCATCCCCCATTCCAGAGAATCACCATCCCAAATGTCCCTTGTCTGTGCTGGTTCTCACAGACGGCAAACCTTATGTTACACTCCCAGTGTCCATGCATTTCCACAGTTTCTAAATAGTTGGCTCCACAGAACTGCTGTTTGCCAGATTTTGGTTCTTTTCCAGCTCTGAAAGGCAGAGGGTAGAAGATGTCCTGCTGCTTCTCTCCTTTCATTTAGAAAATGGAGAGGTTGTCTGGCTGCCAACCTGTCAGTGCAAATAAGTCCCTTCTTTAAACCTTATCAGATGAATCTTAACGCGAAAACTTTTTACATATGAATTGCTTCCCAAGAAATGCCCAACTCTGTTCAGAACAAATGAGGAAAAGAACAAAATAAAGGAAATGAAAAAGTAAAGAACCTGCACTGAAGGGTCACATCAAAGGAACAAAAGTCCACATGGCTTCTTTTTCCTTTTTTCATTCCTCTCTTCACAGTTCGCTCTCCAGCATCTACATGCTGCTCACCTAACCACAGAAGGCTTAGTCACCACAAGCCTCATCAGTGTGCAATTAATTACTCCTGTTAATCAAAGCTGAAAGGCTGAAGGAATGGTAATGCCCAGCAGACTGGTAATGGAGCAGAGTACTCCCATCAGTGCCAGACGTCTGCTGACAGCCTAGGTGGGCAAAGACAGAAATAACTAATAGCTACCAGATTTTTTGGCAGCAAAGGCAAAATCTCTAGCTGAAGTGAGTTTCAGTGTATAGGAGAGGTAATATTTATCTTGGAAAAGCACCAGCACTGTAAAACATAGCTAGGACCATTGGGTATATTAAATCAACATTATGAATTACATTATTAAATATTAATTTAAGATATCAAAAGCCGAGGGTTGTTCTGGCTCTGCCAGAGACATGTGGTGCAAATCTTGTGCAAAGCACTCAATTTCAGTTTGTCACAGATCCCCATGGATAAAACTGAGGTAACACTACCACCAATCTTTCCTCTTTTGCACATCTTGTCTCTTCAGACAGGGCCACCACCTCTCTCCCCCATTACCTATGTATGGCCTCTCGGAGGCTAGGAGCCCTAGAGGCCACAGTAACATTACAGATGAAGAGATCAGGCACCAACGTATTGCACAGCTTGCCCAGGAGCTTACGGGTCTTGTGTGCTCTTAGTAGCCACAAAGGGGAAACAGCTTGGGCTGAAAGAGCAAAAGCACAGACCGGAATGCATCAGATAAACTGTGTGCCTTAAAATCACCTGACTCTGAAGAACACCACTCCGGGATGCTAAAAAGAGCTGCCAATACAGTCACCGAGTTTTTTAAGCTCTTTTTGAGAAGTCGTAGCATATAAATGAATACAACACAGAGATATCTGAGTCGTAGTGCTACAGATCTGTTCAGCACAAACCACACAGAACCCAACTTATGTTCACTGCAGAGAAAAGAAGTCTTACGGGCAAGGGAGATGTTAGGTTTATTCACTTCAGCAAGGCCCTTGGCTGTATGACTGTGTCACTCCAGGTCTCTGCCAGCATCTGCTTTTGACAATATTGCAATGAGGAGGGCCAGAAAAGCAACGAGAGAAAGGGAGGAGATTCTAATTCCTTTTACAGTCAATATAAAATTCTCACTGAGTTCAACATACCCAGTTTCACTCAAACAGTTTATATTTCCTGACTTATATTCCTGACTTGCCAGTTTGTGCCTTCTTCCTTCAGTATTTCATTAGCTTAAAGAAATCGCCTGCACCTCTGAGGATGAACTCAGATCATTTACATTTGATGAACAGAGGCCTTTTGATCCAAATAGATGTTCTAGGTATACAATTGAGTGAAACTACTCTCACTACTAAGCATTTGAATCAGAGCACTTTGTAGCAAGAGTGCACCATTAGATAATGAAACTCAACAGCCATTAAATGAGTGCCAGTACAGTCCCTATAATTATAATTATGAGTGCACTACCCAGCCTTGGTCAGAATACAGTGATTCTGATTAAGAGTTAAGTGAGCAAAATGGTTTAGAACTGATAGGTAATTTGATAACTTGGGAAGAGACTGGTGCACCTAGTCTGAATGCCTGCAGAAAGAGTACAGTTAATGTTGCTGAACCTCTTGAGACTGTTTGGCTCTTGTCAGAAAAGCCAACCTGAAATAATACTGGGTCAAAATTAGTGAAAGCACACATAAACGCATTCTGAAGATGAACAGAAAGGCTTTTGAAAAGGATTAAGAAAGGAAAGAAAAGGTAAACATTTATGTGAAAAACAAGAATGAGATAAAAATGAGGATAATGGAAACTTCAGTAAAAATTAACAGGAACAATTAACAGGAAAGAGTGCAGGTCTCAAATACGGTTACAGTTAAGACTGTGCTTCAGTGATCTGCTGGAATAGGGATATCTAAGTACGAAGGAACATAGATGAAAGAGCAGGAAAAATGAGTGGGAATGAAACACAGAATTGTCAGTTCAGCAGGGTATCTACTTCGGCTAACAGTACTCCAGGATACTACTGAAGCCTAAGCTGCTGACTAAAGTTAGGCACATGCTTAAATGGCTTGCTAAATGGAGAGGAGCTGATGGAATGGGGACCTCCCCCAAAAAAGGCTGAAGAACAGGGATACTTTAAGTTTGAGCAGTCATACAGAAATCAAGTTCTTTATGCTCTTGACAATTCTAAGAATCCTGTACCATGCTCAATTTTGTTCCTCTAAGTAGAATTTCATGATGATAGAAAAATAAAAAGCAGGACTACCCTAAGAGCTCTGGGACTGCTCACTTTTCACTCCGTGAAAAACACCGGCAGGTCAGTCCTTGAGGTGTCAAAGACTGAAGTCACTCCTCCTGGATGGAGCCAGCCGAAGGGACACCAATTCAGCAGCCGGCCGCTCGCTGAGGCAGTGCCCAGCACTGATTGCGGCACGGTGTCGGATAAGCCTAGACATCGGAGTGCACATTTACCACAGCATCGGAGTGCAGATTCAGACTCCAGTTTGCTTGGAGGACAGGATATTCCTGTGTATCTGTAAGGAATTTACTTACTATGTATCAGATAAATTTTAACAGATCTAAGTAATAACGAGAGACTGCTAATATTGAAGATGAGATTGCTTAGTTTCACACTGATTGAAGTTTCTTCACCTATACTGAAGACAAACATTAACCCAGATATTACCACTGTCCAAACTCTGAGAAACAAAATAGAGGATAACTGGTTAGGGAGCAAGCAGAATGACAAGACCGGATTACAATGGCTAATGCTATGTCTTCTCTGGGACTAGATTTTCTTAATACTACATTAAAAAAAAAAAAAAAAAACTTTTCTTAAAATTCAGCAGCAGGTAAATGTGATTGTGTTCCATCTAATCTGTTTTCTTTCTCAGAATATATTGCTATTTTGTGTTTTTCTATTTGATCTTCATTCCCCTTTTAAGACTGGCTTATTTCTTGTTGGTGATTTATGTTTACTTTTTACACTATGTTTAATTTGGGTGAGAGTTTAAAAAAAAATCTTTAATGGGCTAGTGATTAACACATATATGAAATCATCATGAGGAAGATCAGTTTTCTGCTGAAGTCATTGCTCACATTCGCTCATTCCACAGTGGGGAAACTGCCCAAGCAGAGGCCATCTTGTGCAGACGGACAGCAGTAACACTACAATAAAGCCTATTGATAGTATTATGTGTAGTTCTCTGGGAAGGGACTTTATGCTCACTAGGAGTTTGTGACATCATGGTCCATTCTTAGCTATAAATTATTTAAAAGTTCTAGAGAGAGAAAAAAAAATGGGAAATTGGACACTGTTGATGGGTTACTGCTACTTTCTTTACTATTGGCAGCCCTGTTCATGAAAACAGAGACTTGATGCTGAACAGAAAAAAGCAAGCTGATGTCTGTAATACAGTAATTGCCAGCTTGGCATCCACTGGGACTTCATGAATCCACATGTAAGAGATCTAAATCATAAAAGAAAGATTAGCCTTTCACTATGGCTATCCTAACATGGTAATTTCAATGGCTAATTATTTTCTATCGTGTTTGCCATAGGCATTACACACCGAACGTATGTTGTATCTTCCAGCCAGGAGTCTCACAAACACATATGGTAAGCTTTGTACACATTATTAGCTCTGATCTTCAGGCCAAGATAGGTGAGAATAAAGCTTTCAGAAATAGCTACTGATGTGGGATGCTAAGGCACTCAAAAATAGGCACATGAATGCTTTCAGGTCAACAAAAGAAAATTCTGGCCACCATTATAAGTAGTTGAAAAAGAGCCTGAGTACAAGATCTGAACTTTAGCCTCAACTGGAAAGTCTCGGTGATTAAATGACTTCATAGCCAGCAGAGTCAAACTGTTCCTAGTCCCTCTCACAGGGAGAATGAACCTCCTTTCTTCAGAGGGCCTCTGCGAAGGACACGCGGGAGATCTAGGACTGCTCTCTCACCCAAGGGAAAGAGCAAGAATGGGAAAGAACACAGTGTGCTACACAGGCATATAGCGAGGGGTCTGGTCTTCCAATGCACAGTGAGGACCATGACCTGGGAAAACACTTGAGGTATAGTCTTCATAAAAAAGTGCCCTCCCCCACCCAGTACAAAGGCTGTGTCATAAGGATATATATAAGCTCAAGTTTTGTTTTAAAATTCATTACATATTTTGTCCTATAACAATACTAATACTGCCACTGTGCCTTGATAGTTCTGCAGATCTATATTCAGATTACTTTTTCAGGCTGCAGGGATGTGATATATGGGAGGTACTCATGTTGGACAGATATAAAACAAGATGTTTCCTAAGCTCTTGCCTTTCAGCAAATACCACCTTAACCTGCTCCTGACCCAGGTGCAGTGCAACTTTCCAACAGAGCTACCCGCTCGTGCTCTTATCAGCAGTTGAGGCAAGATTCCATCACTTCAAGGATGTTTTGATGGCAATGCAAAGGAAAAGACATCTGTTTTCTTCTGAAAGGTGTTGGCTACTGTGCTTTCAGCTGGACCGCTCTACAGCAATCAGGAGAGCAGCTAGTACCAGCTGAAGTACCTCTGTTTTGGTGACTGCAGCTCCCTGCTGTTGCTCCATCGGCACTAGCTCTCCTCTGTCTGTTTGGATATTCCCAGTGCAGCTCTCTAGACTTGCTTCCTGTCAGCTAGGCCCTGGAGCACTGCGCTGGCAAAGCAGCAGTTCAAGGGAATTTAACTGAAGCTGATGGAATTACAATGGCACTACCAATGATGAAGAACTCCAAATCTATCTTATTTCTACCTTTTACTACGTATCTATGTACCTTTAATTTGCCTTGGTTCTATCTGTAGCTGTAACTAATAAGATGCATTCACAAATGCTGCTCCAGACTTTCTTCCAGCCCCTTGAGCCCTAGAGGGTTATTCCAATGCAATAAAATCCTCCCTCCTCTATAGAAAATGATATTCTCTACCTGCTCACCTGACAGTCGTGACACCATGAACCAGTGTAATCAAACTCCAGGACTAATCCTGACACAGTGATCTGCTTTATTGCTGCCATCTCAACAAACAACAGAAATAGAGCCTGGCTTTGCAACTAATGGCTAATGTAATTACTCCACCGGTTCTGTTGTTCTGTTCAGTGTTATGTTTCCTTAACCTGTATTAAATTACTCAAAGATATTGACTTCTTTTAATGGTATCTGCTGGCTAACTGCTACCCAGATCAAACTTCCCCCTCACGGACCAGCAATACTCTGTGTCAACATTTCATCAGTTCCCCAGTCTGTAATGACAGCATACCATCAGTTTTGTTACTCAAAATCTTATAAAAATATTTAAAATTAGAGAGAATGACATAAATATACTGCATTAAACATAAGCTGCAAAATCCAGAAAATACTGTGCAGTTTTTCCTTTCGCTATCCCCTTGTTATTCCCAACCAGGAATGCTATGAAAGGTGATAGCAAGGCTGGACTCATGTGGGACTGCGGTCTTTAATTGGGAATGGGCCTGACTGATTGCCTTCCTAACCGTCCTCCGAGGACAGAAAGCCCCAATTCAGCTCTTGCTTTTTGCTGAGTGAACCACAAAGAAAACAGAGCCAGGCTAAACAACAATAGCTTCAATCAGCCACACACGCGCTAAACAAAAGGGATTTTTTCTTTCTTTCTATTTTTTTTTTCTCTGCTGCACAGCCAGAAGAGGAGGGGTCTGATTGGCATTCAGACTTTGCAGCATGTCACTGTGGGAGAGAGGTCTTCTGCAGTCATTACTCTCCTATGGCGCTTGTTATTGACAGCACTTTCTACTGACTCTGGCAGAGAATAAAAGTATCCCTCTCAGTAATATCATTCACTCCCCCCACTTGCTGTTCCCCCTTTCTGTGCCTCATCCAGGGCACATGTGCAGCTGACACAGAGCAATCGTGGCGACCTCCTCTGCATATGCATAAATGCTAAGAACTGTATTTTTTTTCCTTGGCTGCCATGGCTCACTGCAGCAGCAGCTTGGCCAGCATTTTGCTCATGAAAGAATGCACTAGTTTGCGACTGTTAGCCCACAGACGATCAGCTTCCGTTTCTGGCACCCAGACCTTGCAGTTAGTCTCACAAGCCATTTAGAAAGCTCATAGTTAAAGTGGATGAGACACTGATGTTCAAATCATGCACACCTGCTTTTATTTTCTTGTGGAGGTTTGGGAGATAGTCAATGTGCTGAGCATAGGGTAGAGGCAATTTAAGGGAAGGGAAGATTAATGTTACCACATGCATTTTTAGAATTTACCTATCCAGAGCTTGGCAGCTGTTTTCGTGCCTGAAGTGTACTAGATGTAAACACAGATTAAGGAACAGATTTTAGTCCCACTGTAGTTATGTAGATCCAACACTGCTGAACTTTCATAGTTTCTCCACCTGAAAAGGTGGGATTCGTCATCTCCATTTATTTACAAATCACAATGGGAGTCCCTTATAATTATAAGAGTAAATATAATTAACATTTGCTCAAAAGCACTGAGCTCAACGCTCTTCATCTGCTTTCTGCTTTTTAGGACTTACGATCTCATTTTAAAGCACTTTCGCTCTCCATGAAAAGCTAGGAGCTCATTTTTCAGTTTTAATGGAAATTGATGGACTGGAAATTTTGACTTTAGGATCAGAATCTTCAAATCAAACAGGAAGGCGATAAAAATACCAGAAGCAACAATACTGCAGGATACAGAGATAGGTCTGCTAGGGCTCCTCTGCTCTGCTAGTGGCTGCTGGGATGAAGACAAAAAAATGGACAGCGGCTTTCCCATGCCCAGCCCTGCTGTTTTAACGTCAATTCAATTGCTTGAGCAGTGTATTTACTCAGGATTTGTTTCAAGGGCCTTGTAACACAGATATAAGGCTTTGTTTAATCACAGACACAATTTTAAGAAGTCAATGGAGCAATTAAGTATTTGAGAAGGTCACTGCATTTTCAAGATTCATGCTTGGTCTTCCTTGGAGGGTTCAGCTGACTCTTAACTCTATGTTGTTGTTTCTCCTTCCCTCTCCTCCCCCATTATCAGCGATATATCTACATTTTTTATGTTCATTTCATTTTTACTCATGCTTTTACTAAATAATCTCATATTATTTGTTGTCCACTGACTCCTTGGCCATTCTAGCTAGAATAATATTGTCAGATACCTGTAATCACTGTCAGTGCCACTGACAAACAGAGCTACAAGGACTTCACTCCTCTCAAGCCGTGATGCTGATTGCTTGCAACAGGTCTGCTGTAAACACCACCAAACTCCAATTCTTGGCTGATAGAAATCATTGTAGCCCAATTAAGCTAAGTGGTGATTTATACCGGTTAATTTATGCTAGTTCTGAATTCATAAATACAAACCCTCTTGTATGCAGCCAGAATGATAACATTTTTTTCCCTGCATAAGCTTAAAAAATTCCAGGTTTCCATTATGGCTTGTTTGTCATTATTGCTGAATCTGAACCTGAGTGCTTTTATAATGACAGAGTAGTTTAACAGAGTCAAACATAAGCAGATCACAGCACACAGCAGGGATGGAGGTTCAGAAGTCATCTCTGGTCAGTACTGTTGCTAATAACTGACTCATACCTTAAGAAATAGAAAATACCCTGCTGCTCAGCAAGGGAAAAATGGGAGGGGGGAAGGGAGGAAGCAAGGGAGCTGGAGAGAGGGTGAGAAAGAGAGTAAAAAGAACATTTCTAAGGGTTTGTGTCAGGAAATGGAGGTTAGGAGTTGATCAGCAGTGAGATTTCAGCGAACCTTTAGCAAACCAGCTACTATTCCAAAACTGACTAGATAAGGAGGAAAAAAAAAAAACCCAACCCCAAACCGTTCCTTATTCTACTAAGAGTTCAGCAAAAGTGGAGTAGCTGCATAGTTTTGTTCTCTCCAAGGAGGCAAGGATCCGGCTGAGCAGCTGTGACTCTCGCAGCCAGCACTGTAATGGCCGTGATAGATGCTTGATGGTCGTAGTGCTGACCATCGCTTCTGAAAGACTACGGAGCTTGCAGTGGCGGGAGAACACCCAAATAAAAATAAATGAAAAGTAAGAGACTTTTCAGGATCTTCACAGACAGAGGTGCTCACTATCACTGCTAAAAGTTTAACATGTTAATAGAGAATTCAGTATATATTATGCTTTAACTATAATGCTGTCTTAGGGATTTGTGTGGCACAGCAGTCATGTAGTATTCCCTCTGCTCTGTGGCAAATAAAAAAAGCTAAAAAAAAAGAAAAGAGAAAGAAAGAGTGTTAGTGCTGACATCTGTAAACAGTCCTTGAGAAATGAAAGAAATGAAATAATTCATGCCTTCGTCCTTTGTTGAGCAAGTAGCTGAGGGCCACGCTATGTCACGCCGTGCATGGCTACACCGCACGCGATTTGAATGAACGGGTTTGCAACTCATAATTATGTGAAGATCATACTGTGGAATGCAACAGGAGCTTTGCAAACAACTATTTTTCTGTGACACTGCACTCTGAAGTGTGTCTGACTGTCACTATTTTGATGTCTCATGATTTGAACAAGGTAATGAACATCCTTTTTTATTCTGTAGCAACCTCGGACGAAGGCAAAAAAGTATTTTGGATCGAAGACAAAACATGAGAAATTTCAGAAGACTGAAAAAAATTTGAGATTGAAAAAAATGTTTTATTTAAAATGCTTTGATTTGTTAATTTGATCAAGCTTGTTTTGAAATAGAATTAAATAGTGTTTGCAAATTAAATCATTCCATATTGAAAAAAACACAAAAGTTGCATTTTGAAAAATGCTGAAATGGTATATTTGAATTTTTACAGAATTTAACCTGCACTGTTTGACGAAAGTGACGTAAGTTCCTAAAACATTTCATTGTTACCCATCAGTAGTTTTTTTGCAAAAATATTACATGCTCAAAAATACCCCCTAGTTCTATTTACAATATTTCATATATCCCTTAACATACAGTTCCTGGTATCAATCTATTATATTTACACTGAAACTTTCATTAAAACTGAAATCAAGCACTCAGATTTCATATAGAAAGTCTTGAAAATATGGCTTATACACATCCTAAAAATTAAAACTGCCATCAACCAAAAGGTATCCCAAATATATTCTGCTTAGAAGCCATTTTTTTCAGTCAGTTGCCTGATATCTGAATGTTTAAGGCTGATAAAGCTGCTACTGAAAACACAACAGAAATATCAATCCTCTATTTCCACAGGCTGTAAATAAAAGTTACTGCATAAATGGATTATACCCTGAAGTTTATATGAGATGCAGAAGTAAGCATTGACTTCCTAGAAATTATGATCTTTGGGACTACTGGGTGATTATTATTGTTACAGAATCAATAAACTTTGTGTATAGTAAGAACTTTTGGAGAACAAATTCCACTCAAATTCAAATGCCTCTGAACTGAGACAACCCTGAAAACCAGAATTTCTGTTCTTCAATTCATATTTTAATTAAAGAATTCAATAAAATATGAAGAAGGGAAAAACAATTTATATAAAGATAAAGCTTGAAATGTAATCTAACAAACAATACAAATCAACCAGATCTGTAAAATATTTCTCCTATTATACAGCTGGAAAAGCAATTTTGGCTTTCACCAGAAAGATATGAAGGAACTCCTATTTAAGGCAACACCTACTTAGAACTTCAAGTGCAATTTTTCACTTGAATTGTTTCTAGTCACAGCTGATTGTATTCAAACACACAGAAGTAAATTAAAATAGATGAACAAAAGTAACTTAGCCTCCAAAAATCAGTATGTGCAAATTGCTCTTGTAATTACTGTTAACTGCAAAAAAGAGATGGCTGGAGGTGATTTTTAAACTAACAGTCAAGTCTATTACCCAGTGAAAAGCAATGCTTACAGCAGAACTGTGATTCTTCCTACGATGAACGTGACTAGGTTGAAGCTCTGAGTGATCTCTGTGGACTAGCATCTACAAATGACCAATATCTTAATAACACCTTTTAATGAGATTAAAAAGAAACAACTAAACTTAAGGCTTTTTTTTTTCTATAAGTTTTCTCTGCAGAACAGGTGATTAATGGAACTACCACAGAAGGGCGACTGGAGTGAGGGCAAAGGACATGTGAAACCAGGGCAGATATCAGCCTTGGGACCAGTTTTGCTGCCTCCACGATGCAGGACCCCGCTCACAGGTAGATCATACAGGTGATGAAGACTCTTGATGCTAGGAGTAACTTTAGCTTATCCCAGGCTTCGTGTGCAAAGAAAAACTCTAACAGGAAAGGCAGAGTGACAACGGCTTCGACCTAGGAGAGCTTACACTGCAGTGAAGGTGTTTTCTTCCCATCTCCCTACGCTGGGAAGCAACAGATGTATCTACAAAGCATGTTCGAATGGATGAAAAGGATTTCGGAAGATGGTCTCACTTCCCAAATTCTGGCTGTCCGCTGAGCCCATTTAACTGTGTACAGTAAAGCTCAGCCCAGTAGTTCATGACTAAGTAAAGATCAGAAATCATCCTTATCTCTGTGAGTCCTGCACATCTTCTCAGGCTAGACTGTGTCCACCTAAACTTGCCATGATAGTCTAAACTGTGTTACAGTTTCCACAGAAAACTGTATACTTTTTGCCAAGCACTAAAGGAAGTAAGCAGGTGTAGGGAAACATTGCTTCCAGAAAAGTTCTAGGAAACTCTTCTAATGCGAAACTTTAAGGCAATACAGGTTTGAGTCCAAAATCACCTCCAATTAGTCACTATTTCACTTGTGTGGTGCTAAGTGCATTTTAACTCCTTTAACTCAGGATGAAAAAAACTATACTGTGCACTATACAAATGTGAACATGGAAATTCAAAGTATTTCATGGCATTGTTTGACTAGGTTTCTTCCCTGCATTTCAGACATGTTTTCATTACCTATCTATTAGTACTCATAATAACATATTTTTATACAGGATATTTCCAGTGACTTGGTCAGACAAGCACTTTTGACGTTAATTGCAAAAATAAACGCAAGTAGGTTTTTTTCTTTTTGTATTCCTCTGTTAAATTAATATTTGTTAGATGTCTATAATCTATATTTTAAATAGGGACTAACAATTTTCATTGCTTTAGTCTGGAAGAGCTTTAACTGACAGGACAGCTGTGAATGAAAACCCATCCATAGAAGTTTATGCCTATTTGAACTAAGTAAGTCCAATGAACCACTAGACAGAGGAACAGAAAATGCTTTTTTCTCAGTGCTCATAAAAAATTCATAGTCCATTAACCAGCTACTCTACAGTCGCACTCCAGAAAGAACCTGCCAAACTGCAAATGATTAATAACACTGCAGGAGAGGTTCAGAAAATTCTCTGTGATGCAAATACACACCAACCATATGTTAATAGTAACTGTTTTGTGGAGTCTGAACTTTCCTGTTTGTAACTGCATCACACCTGTTACAGCAACTGTTTTCATATAGTAATTTATATATGGAATTTAGCTATTTTATGTGTTTTGTCTCAGAAAACTTACAGGGACTGGTCTAGTTTGCTCTTCATTACATCTCTTCTCCTCATCTACTCTGTATCTCTTGGCTTAGAGTAATTGCACCACTTAACAAGCCCACGGAGAGAACGCATTGGCTCTCTCTGTCACAATTTGTTGATTTTTGCATTAGAGCCTACAAGGAAACTCTATCAGAATTGCCTAAAAACAATTAGGGCATTGGCTATATTAGGAAGCCCTGAGGAGTTAGAAGATATCTTAGCATGAGACCAATTTATGGGTGCTTAAGTAATGAACCAGAAATTGAACAGAAAACTAAATAACTTTGAAACATTTAAGCTTTCAAAACATGCTTTGAAATGAGAAAATTTCAGCATATTTTCCAAGCATCAGAGTATGCCATGATTTAAGAAAAGGCTCATTTCTTGAGAAACTCTAAAAACTGCTCTATACGTTCTCATGTAAAAGCTAAAAATTAAGACTATATTAAGCTTGGAAACAGCCGGGGGCCTCGTCCTCCATTCAGCACACAACCAATACCCTACACGAGCTAGGAAACTGTAGGTAGCTGAGCTGAAGGCCAAAATTTGATTCTTTAGGCAAACTTTCAAATAAAACCTCATTAAATCTGCAAGTACTGAAATAGCTTGAACAATAGCCATCATGGCAGAAGAAGAAATGTTACTCACTTTTTTTTTAACTGCACACATCCAGCAAATGCATTGAAGTCAAAAGCTCAACTCTCACTTACAAATCGTGCTCTGATAATACCGACCATGAGGTTCAGAGGACTAGTAGCATCATGAACAAATATCTTTATGCTTTGAATTTGGCTTTCTAATTTTTCAGTGTAAGTAGCAAGTCACAACTGAAGAGAAACATGAAAAACATGTACTAGTGGCATCATGCATCCAAGCAAAGTTGAACAGACTGGGGAGTTCTGAAAGGGCCTCAAGAATAGACAGTATCAGGAAGAAGGAATATTATGCAAACATCTGTGCAACTAAGCAATAACCACAAAAGTTATAAATCTAAAAGATATTTACTGTTCTTTGATATTAATATATATTACACCTTTTACAAAATACTGTAATGATGGTGCTTGTAACTGTACTAGAAATTGAGTTCTCACACAGATCAGAGGTTTTTGTGGAGATTTAGAAATATTCCTGAAGGAGCTGTAAGGAAAACTGCTAAATTAATAGTCAAAAAGTTACTTCAGAGCCCCAGTTTCCTAATTTGCTTTGAATAAAAGTTTTAAGAAAGTTCTCACTAATTTCCAATGAGCTGGTTAGAACAGTTGAACTCTTCACTGGCAAATACAGCTTTAGCTTAATGAAGATTTCCCTATTTTGAGACAGTTGCCCCAATGTGGTTAAAATAGATATACCATCTAAATGCTAGTTTTATCCTTGACGTTTGAGTTCTGAGGAAGAACAGAGAAGTCCTGAGATCCTCAGAGAAACTGTACCTTGAATCGCATTAGTTTGGCTGCTTTACTTCCACCACCCAAGTTTGGTCCACCAACTCAGCGTGGTCCAGCCTGCAGACACCCCTGAAGCTATGGACAGTGTGGATCTACTCTGTCTAGGGAGCGTCCCGGCAGCTTTCTCCTCCGGGAAGGCTGGGGCTCTCCTGGCTAAACCCTCCTGAGGGCTGCCGTGGGCAGCCGATGCCCTGCTGAGAGAGCGGAGGGCTGGAGAGCCTCCTCTCCTTCTGCCCCCGACCGCGTGAAGGTGGCTTTTGCCTCCCAGAGTGATTAAACAGTCTCCAAAACCATGGTTCATGCCAAAGAAGGCCACTGACCCCTGGGCTGCGGGGATGTAAGCTATTCGGATTAGCCAGAATCAAGTTTTGTGGAACACCTCAAGTCATTTTCTGTGTTTCATCTTCCACCTCATTTAAAACATGCCTTTAATTTCCTTTAAAAGTGAGCCATCAGTAGCGATTTAGTTTTTCCTCCCTAAAGTATTTAGATTATTAATATGGAAGAATGCCCAAGACTGATACACAGTTTCATTCTAGGCTGTTTAATTAAATTTAATTTTATTATGGTTCAACAATGAATATTGACTGGTTTGTTTACAGTTAGCTTCTGGCCTATTTCACTCCTTTCTCACTCTTGCTCACTTGCACAGTGAAGCTTCTTTTGGCTATTAACGCCACAGGAAAATACTTTTTTTCTGTTTTTTGTTTTGGTTTTGTTTTTATGAACTGTTTATCCTGTTCTCACTGGAGTGAAAGAAAACGATGCAATTATTGGTGGACCAGCTGGTTCAGAAGGTTCAGAAACAACAGAAAACTTCATTAGATGGTGGTGTAGTCCAACCGGGTGAGATGCTAGAGACGCAGAGTGCCACACAGATAAAACAGACATGCAGGCTGCCTCTCCATGGGGTACAGAAGCAAACCAGGCATGGGCTCCAAAGCACAGTGGACTGTGCTTTCCTTACTGTGGGATATTTCTCCTTTCTACTCACCAAGATACTGTAAATGACACATAAGTTGTATCGTCTCTTCCCCCAAATAGTGTCCTCATTATAGACTAATCTTAATTCCATAAAACAGCACGAAAACACAAGGCAGCAAGAAGATTTGAATAATCTCCTATTGAGAACAGCATAAAACTGTAGAAACACGCCTTTGATATGCAGATATATGTCACAGAATGATATTCCAAAAGCTCTTTGAACCTTCTATTCTTTCTTGCCATTACCTAATTTACACCAGTATTAGGGCAAAAGTCAGTAGAGTCAGATTAGAGCAGATGAGAGAAGAGTGAAAGGATTATCACCTTTTTTTCCCATTATTCAACTCTCTAAGGAAAGCATGGCAATAAGTGCCCACAGGAGAGGAAAATCTTAAGGATCTCCTACTTGGGTTCACAAAGAGCACTCGCTAAACAAACTGAAATGCCTGGGTTTATAGGTGCCCTTAAGCATTATTACTTATTATCATTTATATGATTACAAGCTGTGTTCACAGCAATAAAATAAGGCTAAGCTTGGGTAGTATTAATAGCCCAACTAATTACATTGCTATAAAAGGTTTATGGGTGATATAAATTTTGGTATTATTACTATCATGCTATGACACTGGCTTTATTGAAAATAAGATACTGCAATATTGATCTATTTTTGCCCTAATTCACAAAGAGTTAGTGAGGTCAAAAGTATATGGAAGCTTTCCCACCTGGCAGAGGGCCATCTTAGGACATGTAGTCACGGTAGAACAGTATTATCATTCTGGATTCTTGCTAAAAGATGGAAAAATGTGTTTTTCTAATTTCTGTGGTCATTTAAAATTTCAGCATTGAGTTTCTTCATCTGTGCCCAACCTTGTCAGACATTAAAAGCCATCTGAGATATTTGACTGGAAAATTAAAAATTTCCTAATTTTATGCTCTGTGATTTTGTTCTTATTAACAAAAGAGACAAGACCTAACTATTATCTAGACTCTGGAAACAACAGTAGATGCATGTGGGCTGGCCACTACTGTTTAGTGGAATACTTCACAGGTAATAAGTCATGTTATAGCTAAATTCAGAAACCTCAGAAAGGTACTGAGGGTTTTTAGCAAATCAAGAAATCTTCTGAATGCCTCTTTCCACCTCTTGAGTGAAATGAAGACAGGAGGAGGCAGAATATTGTGGAAGTGAAGCTCTAGGTTTATAAACGGTGTAAGAAAGAAGGTTCTGGATTTGCTTGAACATTGATTCACTTTCCACATGAAAACAGAGCTGTAAAAAGTAGGTAGATGCTATGTCACCAGAAAGGGAAGCTATCTTCTAACAAACAGGCTAGGGCCAGTTTTAGTTATTAGTGAGGCATTTGAACAAAGCTGAAAGTGAAAAATGGAAACACAGGTGTGCCTCTTGACCAGGTTGCCTCCTCCTCCTCCAGGTTCCCGTGACACTTGCTCTCTCTAGTCTGATGCATTTAACACAACAGCTGGGAACAGTCGGGAAGGAGGGGCTACTCCCGTACCGGAGCCAGAAGACGAAAGGCAGTCTGCCAAAGCCAGACAGAAAAATATTGATGGTGATCATCCAGAATCAGGCAATGAGGATTCATCCGTTGCTGGAAGGAAGATAATGCCACATACTGCTCCTGAATGCGAGGGTATAATGGTGAAGTCATCACAGCTGGTTTTAGAAACTAACTGGGGCCATTGCTGGGGCACCCAGCCATTGAAGACTGATAAGGACCTTGGTTAAACTGAACGGGAATTGCATGTTATCTAGTGCCCAGTTGTGAGATAGCCCACACCGGAGCCTTTGCAAGACTCAGGCTGCACTACAGGCTGCACTAGAAGCTTTTAATACTGGATTCTAGCTGGAATGCCAGATAGTTGGAAAAACAGCTGAATCTTTGACACATACGAGTCATGTAGGAAGGTTTACAAACCTATGTGGTCATATATTATCCCACGTCCAAACCAAGGATTATCTTCCAAACAGTATTCTTAAAGATGCTTATACTGCTAATCACAAGCTGAGAATCTATAGGGAATAACAAGAAAAACAGTGGCAATTTTGATACTGAAGTCCCACAGTGGCAACAAGCATCAACAGCAGTAAGCACTGGTAGTTCCCACTATAATCGAGTCTGAGTGTGTGTTACAGAAGAACCAGGGGATGAAAGAGAAGATAGAGCATTTAGGGTTAAAGAAACTCTTCTGGTGAATGCCACTGATAGAACCTACCTGGCTTTTTTATTTTGCTGCCTTGGCAAAGAGATAGCCAGGTGTCAGCTATCAAGTATGTGGTTAGCTCAGCTTCCAGCATCATCAATAAAAAAATACAGGAATAATGGGAAAAAATCAGGATGTAGATATCCACTGTTCTAAAGCAAAGCTCTCTTGTGACGAGCAGGCAGAGCAACTTGGACTTTTACCACTAGTACGAAAATAAAGTGTCTCATGAGGAGTTTTAGGATCACTGTATTATCACAGCCAAACAATTCTGAAGAGAAGGTGCTATAGCAGATGAGCTTCATCAGCCTCTGCATTGGTCTTTGCTGCTTGAGGATGTAGGGGAAATTTCCACATCTGACATTATTTATAGTATATTCACCACAGGATCTGGATCAATCTTAAATAAATATAGAGTTGTTAGACCAAATAATTAAGCTGATGTTAATAAGTCACCAGTAGCTAGACAGCATTCACCCAGGAGTTCTGCAGGAACTCAAATATGGAAATGCAGAACTGCTGGGCACAGTGTGCCACTGATCATCACAAAACAGCCTCCAGACTACAAGACAGGCTTTAGAGGTGATCTGTCAACTACAGACTGGTGGGTCTGACTGGGTGAGGTGGTATTTGGAAATTTGGTGTTTTGGAGTTTGTTGGGAAAGGGTCTGCAGGGCTTCTGAGCCGGGCGATCCTGCCTTGTTAACCTGCTGCAGTACTGTAGGGGTGTCAATAAACATGTGGGCTTATTAGAAAGGACATAGTATAGCTGGATTTAGAAACTGTTTGACAAGGTTCCACATCAAAGGTTATTAAAGAAACAGCTGCCACTGGATTGTTGGAAAAGTTTTTTTCTGGACTGGAAGCTGGTTAAAGCAAGGCATAGAGTTCATTGGTCACTTTTCAGAATGGAAAAATTGAGCTAGAAAAGGTACAGAGAGGAACAATTAATTCTTAAAAGGGATGGAACAGCTGCTTTAAGAATAGTAATTTTAAAAGCTGAGACTCTAAATAGGAAAGAAGAGTAGTGAGGGGTGAATGTGACCATGGTTTATAAAATCCTGAGTATGGTGTATGAAATGTGTGTGGAGCTGTTACCAAATTATGCAACATTAAATCTAGAGGGCACATCTAGAAACTAACAGGAGATCAGTTTAAAAATTATTTTAAAAAGCACTTTTTTACACAGCAAGTGGTAAATTTCTGGAACCTGCTGCCACAGGAGGGTACGAAGGCAAACAGTATCAACAACTTCAAAAAGCGATTAGACAAATTCATGGGCATCAGGTCCATACTAAAGAAAGTAGGACCAGATATTCCTCTAACATCCCTAATGCAACAAGTAGGGTGGAACACAAGGGGAAAAAAGACCACAGAATGGAGGCAAGCTCATGTGCTCTCCCTAAATACGCATCTCTTATTGCCTCCATCTGAGACAAAATACTAGCTTAAGGGGACCACCAGGTTGATCCAGTCGGGTTTTCCTGTGTTCTTAAGGATTTGTTCTACAGGACAACCGTGAAAAGTAGTAAATAACATCTTTTCTTCCTTCATGCTCTACATTTAATATCAGTAGACTTTCTCCTTTTTACAGTGGAGCTAGCTGACAGCCCCTATGACTGTGTACAAGCAGGCTGTGTGCTACAAGGCATTTTCAAAGGTCTTGGACCTTTGGTCGCCCTCAGTGAGGGTTGTACAGTCCATTATTCTTCCAAAAGCTGAGATCTGTGGGCCTAATACCAACAGTTTTGTTCGGTACATTTTTTCCTCTGGTTTGTTACTGCCAACCAACCAACTAGCCAAGTAGAGCAAGGCAAATGTATAGTGTCTTCCTTAGAGCAGCAAATAACCTATCAGTGAGGTATGTCATCATACTCTCAGTACAGTCAGCCACAAACATTCAAAAATGTCTTTGAATGAATCTCATTCAAAATTGCAGAGATAGTTTTAAAAATTACATTACGATCAAGTTATTAAATTTGATATTTTTAAAAAGTGAATTAGAGATTTCACATTTGAACAGTTTTCTTTGCAACCTTGCTAGAAACTTACCTTTTATAAAACTCAGAGATATTCTCAATAGACAGAACTACAGGAGCACTTTAAGAAAAGAACATATACATGTTGTAATGATTCTTTTTGAATTACAGAAGTTTTCTACAAAAGTTGGCAACACTATTTTGTAGGAAGAACAATCCTTGGCAGTTAGTTTCATTGCCTCTGCTGACCTTCTTCGCTGCCCACAGCAGAAAAACAAGAATAAGATTTTACATTAAACAACTTGCGCAGTGTTATACACTGAATCAAAGCTAGAAATGGAATTTTGACACTTTAAATGTGTTGTTTAATATATTTGAACATATGGAGCCTAAAATGAAATAGTTCTTAAAGGCACTCGGCTACCACAGTGATGCCCCGATGGAAAGATAGATAATCTGCGTGCTTCTGACGTGATTTACCGCCTTCCAGGAACCTGGGCGCCCAACACTGAAATGCTAAATCTCCTAGAACTCTGTGCTTGACTGAACTCCAACCACAAGGGTCATATCTTTCAAACATAGCTTTCTTGGTTTTATTTCTATGGCAGAAGCTATGAAAAGGTTATCCCACTTGGATTAACTACACCACTCTTTCTAGTGAAATGCATAATCATCAGATCAGTACAAGTTACTATTTCGTTACTTATAATTCAAAAGGATTGAGATGATAGACACAACTTTTGTCTACCTTGTTAGAGCACAGGACTCAAAAGCTAATCAACCTTCTGCATTAATAAAATGTCTGTCTACAAATAGTGTATTTTTCCTCAAAATTCAACTATATGAAGTATTCTCATTATAGCTTTAATATAAAACAAACTCTCTGGAAATTTCATTCCAGTTCTGCCTCTATTTTAGACATGGATTAATTCTTTACTGATATAGTGATAATGCAGTTCTTACAGAAAAGACATCCTGTTTTAAAACATAGCTTCTTTTTCTCTTAATCCTTACCATCTATCTCTCTCCTATACTACAATTCATTGAGAATACGGCCTTGAGAAATGACATTGGAGTTTGATCTTGTTCTATAATTTCTGTTGGTAACAGGATGCCCTGTACAACCTGCTACTGCTGCTGCTCTGATATTCATTTAGTTTCTTCTCCTAAAAACAATGAACAAGTTGTATCCATATGAAGTCATATTACAATAAAAAAATGTTACTGATTTGTTAACAGAAGGTCGCTCGGAAAGAAGCTAAAGAACTCAGACTCGGAACCAAATGCAGTATTGAGGACAGTTTCAAAGATGTGATCAGTTGAGGACCTTCTATAGGCAATATTTGGAATAAAGATGATTACAGGATAAAGCAGAGAAACAGCGAGTTGTGCCTAACATTACTGAAAGGAACAGAAGAAAAAGGGACTCAAGAAGAAAGGAAATTGGAACATCAGAAAAGAGAAGAGAAATAAAGCTTTGGATGGCACAGATAGTAGGGGCAAGCAGCATGATTTTGGTATGATGGGAAAAAATGGGCTCAGCAGGGAATTCCAGTGATCACAGATTCAAAACAAGGCTTCCAAATTAAGCAGAGGATGAGAACTGCTGTTCTTCTGCCATGCTGACTCACGCAGCTCTTTGTAAACCTCCATCAGTGTTTTGGTCTCAGCTCCCACTGCTCCTTATTATAAATTTGTAGTCTTGATTTGCTTTACAGGCTGTCTGTTCAGGCAAAACCTTCATAGGTTTCTTTGAACTGGGTCTCCAAAATTGCCCAGAAGGCTACATGAAGATCACACTGTTTTCATGTCCTAAACTTAAAAAATTAAATCACTTTCTGCTGCACTTTGCCTTTTACCATGTCCATTCAAGTCTATTATAACCCTAAATTCCTTGTTCACATTCATGGCGATTTATTTTTCAGCCTTGGTTTTATTTTGTCTGTAGTTCAAGAGGGTCAAAAGAGGATTGTTCTCTGTACAGTTTTCCCTGAGGGAGTCAAGGAGCTAAAAAACTCAGCAACACTTGCCCTTAAACTGAGCCATTGCCAAAAAATATGCCACACATTTGCAGTTGGGTTAAGGATGGTCTGCCTTGTAATAACAAAGTTTCTGAAAGTTTAACTTGGGAGATCTTTTTAATTTTTAGGATGATAAAATTATCATTAGATGATATAATTTAGAAGTAAAATGTAAAATAACCCTTTTAATCAGATTTCATAATCATTTAAAGCTCCGAAATACTTATTAGCAGTGTATCTGTTAAAACTCTTACTGTCTTTGCTTTAAGTTAGTAATGCTATTAGGTAATAAAAATAATTTACAGTGAAGGAATTACTTTACTAAATTCCTTGAAAGGGAACAGTGTATTCCTGTATGCCACTTTGCAGCTGTGCTGTTGATATTGGATAGGGTTTTCAGTTCAAAATCACTATCAATTTGCTCAAAATGCTTCACTGAAGACATAAAGTTTGGCTTGTACAATAAGTAGTTCCACTCTAATAAATAGGAAACTTTGTTAGACTGTGAAAAGCAATTGCAAACTTCATTGCAGTTGATCTTGTTACTGTTATTTTCTAATTCTACATATTTTTAATGATGCCAATAATCTCTCTCTCCCTCAATTCCCAGGTTTTCATGAAAAAAAATGTTTCTTTTCCATGTTGTTTACTTCTACATCCAATAACCTCTCAAGTCCATTAAATACTGTTCTGTACACAACAGATTAAATCCAGAAAATATACTATATGGAGTTCAAGCAAATACAAAATAAAGGCCACAGTGGGGAATACTAATGTTGTGACAGATTTTTTGGGGGGAAGAAATCTACTCAAGTAGATAGATTATTTTTCAGTGCTGTAATTAACAGAAGATAGACAGTCCCCTCACCAGTGCAGGATCAGTGGAAATTATGGAAATAAACACAAGCCTCATTGAAAGCATGAGAAGAAATACCTCTGCAGTGAATGCGACAGAGACAGTTCAAAATGAATTGCTATTTCTATTCTGCTATTCAAAATATTAAGAAATAAGGAGATGACATTTCATCACATTACTGACAAAATATGGAACATATTAAGATGGATTAAAAAAATGAGTCTTTTAGAAAAGTGAGGGGAAAAAAGTTGATAACGCCTTAAAATTTGTGCTAAGTAGCTACCTAATTAGAAATGAATTTCTGTGGTAATAACAGGTGGGATATAACAGAAATATAACAAAATTGTGAAACTTTTATCTAAAGAAGATATAGCTTATGTAAATTTGAAAGATGTGACTTTTGTGTCAGCTTTGTTTATTAGACTGTTTAAATTGGAATTTGAGGTGCACATACTTATAAAAATGTCTTTAAAGTGCTTATTTTGTGCATTTGTTTAGAAATAACTATTGATGCAAAACTGTCTGTGCTCTTCTATACAGTTTTACTGACACAGCCATTCACATTATAGACCTCTCTCCTCTTTCCGTGGGGAGGGCTATACTGTCTCTTCTAGTTGACAAATGAAACATGCATCTTGCTTTATAATCTAGATTGCTTTTACATCTAGATGACGTTATAAATAAATAAACATATAAATCACCTGTAAAGATGACATGTCTTTACACAGATTTAGGTAATCATTAGAAAACAGAGACATTGAAATGCAATGTCTCTATTAAATGAGTCAGTCCCATTAGACTGTCCCATTACAGTAGTTCAAGAATAGCAAGTTTTTAACAGATACTGTGGGAGCTGTTTTCTGCTTTGCAGTTACTGTTAGTGAAAACACAACCACATACAGCAAGAAGGAGCTGTGGATACATGTCCAAACTTCTGAGCTACTTAATATTGCATTTATTTCAATGATGTGCTGCATTTTAGAAAGTCTGGGTGAGTGTGACCTCTATTTTGAAAGACAAAGGATCTTATTCAACCGTCATTATACTATTGGCAAAAATTCCATCATAAATACCACAGTTATTTTCCTTCCTAAAGCAGGTTATTCTGAGATCTGAACTCTCATATTGAAACAACACATTACTTCTCTGCAGTATCCTGCAAATAAACAAGAACCCTACTTTCTGTTTTCTGTGAGTTTTATTTCACTTCAGAATTCAGAGAAATATGCTTCTGATAATCACAGATTATTTTATATCTTCTATGCAAATCACAACGGAAAAAACGCACACATCCAAAATCCTCCACCAATTAAAACTGACTGTTCTCCTGCATTTCCAATACCCCATTCAAAACCTTGTTGTGAGAGAGCTAGTAGGACCCTCCAGCAGCGGCCATGCATTCAGGAATTCACCTTCTGGCATACTTGGGAAGAGCTCACTGGCAAGCAGGTTTACATGGAAAGCACGGTTACTGGAAAGCTTCTGTCCCCTTCATGGCATTTCATCTCTTTCAACTGCTATAAAAACTGTGAGTGGAGACAACTGCCCCTGGTTATACACTGGCCTGTTTCCTATGATATGTCTCGCCAACTAAGCAGGAAGCCTAGCTCAGGAAAGCTCACCGGGATCTTGAGGTGATAAGTAATATTAATTAACAAAGAAAATAAATTCTATTGACCATATATAACTTTGTTCATACATGTATATATACACGTATATATCTATATATAGACAAAAACTCTTAGGATCTGTCACTTAGTGAGGGCAAAACACTGTAATTCCTTTAAAATGGAGCTTACAAGAGAGACACGGAGCTACTGGAGAGAGTCCAGCGTAGGGCTACGAGGATGATCAGAGGGCTGGAGCACCTGCCCTGTGAGGAACGGCTGCGAGAGCTGGGCCTCTTCAGCCTGGGGAAGAGAAGACTGAGGGGGGATCTTATCAATGTGTACAAGTACCCGAAGGGAGGGTGTCAAGGGGACGGGGACAAACTCTTTCCAGTTGTCCCGTGTGACAGGACAAGAGGCAATGGGCAGAAATTGAAGCACAGGCAGTTCCGCCTGAGCGTGAGGGGGAATTTCTTCCCTGTGAGAGTGATGGAGCACTGGACCAGGTTGCCCAGAGAGGTTGTGGAGTCTCCTTCTCTGGAGATCTTCAAGGCCTGCCTGGATGCAACCCTGTCTAACATGCTCTAGGTGACCCTGCTGAGCAGGGAGGTTGGACTAGACGATCTCCAGAGGTACCTTCCTACCTTACCGATTCTATGATTCTAAACCACTTAGATGCCAAACAGGAAATAAGAGCACTAGCTAGTTGTTCCTCTTGTACACTGATCAGCTGAAATCTCAACAGCACAGTCAAGATCAGGTTTAAACAAAAGATTTCAAATAGCAACAAAAACAAACAATATACATTTTAATATGCTCTTAAGCATGCAAAAACCTTCATTTACACCTTCAGTGGTGTAAATCAGTGCAGATTCATGTAATTACAGGAATGACAGTTCACCTCTGCCTTGGGATTTTAAAGTCTCAATTTGAATTAAGCAAATCAAACTCAACATCAGATCATGGATAGAGAATCACAGAGTCAAGGACATATTTTATTGTGTAAATATTTCAGTATCTGCCGAGAAACAAGTTCCTGAACATTTCACTCAGAAAAAGGCACAGATGAGTAATTTTTCTTTCAAATGTTGCTATATCTCTGTAACAGTTTCAAAAATATCCCTGCGCATTGACTGTCACCATCAGATCACTGGCTCCTAAAGGTAACTGCTCTGCTGAGATATGCACGTGGTCTCTCTTCTCCTGCGCGCTGGGAGAGCTCACGACTTCTACGGGCAAATTTCCCACTTTCCTCTCACAGCCTCCTCCTCCCATCAGGGGAAATGTGTGCAAGAAGAGGAGGAGGAGGCTGCAATATCTTCCTCCTTCCATTTAATGCTAAATCAGGAAAAATAACGTAGGCAGGGGCTCTAGTACAGCCAATTACTCACAACTCCGAGCAGAGAGGGAGCGTCTTTGCTGCTCTATTCAACAGCCAGCTGGGTTGAAAAGATCCCCAGGGTTTGTGAATCAAAATTTCAACCAAAGGATCTAAGTGAAGAAGACAGCCCCCGAAACCCTGAACACTGATCGTCTTGGAGAACTGACTCTTGTGCTCTTGCCTGAGCTCAGCAGCACAGGGAGAGAATTAAATATAACTGCACCTTGTAGACTTAGTGCTAAATTTGTAAACAACTTTCAGATGAAGCTGCGTATTCATTGTTATTATAGTGCTGTCGTCCGAAATGTAGCAGGAGTTTGAAGTAACCATAAGCTGATGGCTAACAGACCAGCCAAACATAAAGGAAAAAAAAATGCATACAAAAGATGGAAAAACTGATAGGATTTCTGCCTAAAAGAAATATAAAAATAATTAGGTGGATTACTCTGACAATACAGATGAAGGAAGAGAAAATTACTATCTGTTTTACAGCTTGGTAGTGTAAGTCATAAGAGTAAGTCTAAAATGGAGCTTTTTCTCCCACTACCAGAACATTTTATTCCCTTGATTCATATTAGCTCTTAGTCCTTACTTTAGTTAAGGCAGATTATTTAAAGTTATCTAGCTGTGGCTGAGAGTTACCTGAAGCATCACATATGCTCTTTGCTCTTTCTTCTGTCCTTTTACCATCTTGTCAGCAGAAGCTAATGAAATTAGAAAAAGGAAATGGAGAGGTGTTTTTTTTTTCGTATGTTAAACTCTATGTTATACTGCTCTTCCTAACCTTTGCAACAGATGTGATCTTCATAAGGACTTTGCTGCAAGTCTTGTGTACAGTTTACAACTGGGCTCTGCAAAATAGGATGCTGCTGAGTCTTTGATTTAATGAAAACCTAGGAATGCAATTCAATTCACTGCAGGGACAGCTTTGTTCTTTCATTATGATTCTTTTTTAATGAGAAAGACATCGCAAGGATAAACTCTATTCCTCCGAATTTTTACACTAATTACATACAAAGCACCATTCGGGCAGAGCGGGACTTATCTCCTTCAGGCAATACAGTTATCAACTTGTAACCACACTTCAAATCTCCTGCATGAATGCTGCAGCTACGTGAATTGAATACGGATCCTGCTACCTTGGCTAGCAGCTTGAATTGATGAATGTTTAAAGATTTCATAAATCATAGGCAAATACTGATACTGCCTGAAATGGGAGAGGCAACCCTTGCATTCTGCTTACAGCTGTAGGATCAAGAGTACACTATTTTATCAGAACTATTAACCTTTCTCAGTGTGATAGGGAAGGATGGTTGGTTTTGTAAACACTGCTGGAGATATTTATGTAATAGCGAGAAAAGAGAGTCACATCCATATACTAACACTGAAAAGGACAGTTATCCCTTAACTCTACAGAAAATACACTGTTGCGCTCTGGTTCTGAATCAGCTCACACCCTGAAGAGACAATTTATTATTAGACAATTTATTATTTGATATACTGTCAGGTAATCTTGGCTAGATAGGGAGCCGCTTTATCCTTGGATCGAATGACCAAGTACCACACTCACCCCTGCACAATATTCTGATACGTGGGCCAAATTTCAAAGCTCTGTATGTGCTCAGTACCACAGTATCTGAGCACTTCCAGGAATATACCATGCAACACCTGGCTTTCAGCATGATCAAAAGCCTTGATTCTTTTACCTCTAACATCTGTGCCCGTATTTGAATCAGTGGCACAAATATGAATATGTATTCCAGCAGCTGCTGAGATGAGACTGCAAACCAAGCAGCAGGAAGCACAAGTGTTCAGACTGCACTTCCTAGGAGCTTCCTAGAGCCTGCCCACTCATGCCTCTAGCAACAAGGTTTATGTTCTTAAGTGGGTACTCAGAGATTTGTGTCCACATTAGCACCATAGTTAAGAGGCTGGCATGGCTTCTGGGCAAGCATGCCAGGAGAGAGCTTCACAGGCTCATCTACACAACCTGAATCTTAGTCCAGCCTCAAGGTTTGCAAATATGTATGTTGCAGATTTTCCCCAAGATTCAGATTTTGGTGCTGAAATCAACAATAAAATCATCATACTCCACTGGCATCTTTTTTTTTTTTTTTTCTTTTTTGATTCTGCTAAATTCCATTAGCTACCTATGATGTTGCAGCTGTAACCTGAATAAATGCATTGCTTCCCATTTTACTGAGTCTATGCTTTCTATTTATGGACTTGCTGGCTTGGAATGGCCACATCTGACTAAATGTTTCTAGGTAAGAAACCCTATGTATTTTGACTCCAGGAGAAAACTGTCTTACTGTCAAGTAGTTTACTCAGTACAAGCATTACCTCACAGTGATGCCATAGTATCTTGATGCCAGAAAGCATACAGCTTTGGGCAGCTATTTTGAAAGCAACCTAGTAAAACAAGAGACATTTTTGGGCCCTTAGTGGGCTGTATCAGGGGTTGTGCGTTACTCTTACAGAGAACACTACAGCATGGATGCTTGGTTAGGCCTGGCCTTTATTGCTTTGGGGTCATCACGAGCGCATTAGGGTTTGCTTCATTAAAGCATGGCACACAGGGCTTGTGCTTAACTGCTGCCACCTGCATAAAGGAACAGTGCTTTCCAATTTTCATTTTGTACGTGCTGTGGGATGTAGACGATTTATTCTAATAACGCAATACAATAGGATAGAATGGGCTACTTTCTCTAGGATTAATAGAAAAATACACATTCGGTCAAACGGGATGCATGTTATGGGTTTGGACTAAGGGTGTCTAACCTAAAATTCAGGAGCACGGAACTGATAAATAAAAACAATAAAAAGAAAGGGCTGAGATTTCTTCTGTGGCTTTACCTGCCAACACATTCTCATTACGTCTGGGGCCAGGATTCCTCCCTGTGTTTATTTGCAACTTGCTAAACTGCTGGCAAAGCAAAGTGCACCTGATGGAAATGAGAATTGACTAAGCCCTGAGATGCCTGGTCCCTTGTGTGGGTGTGAAGCAGGCAACGGCCAAAGCACGAAGGCCTGCGTGTATTGCTTAGCGTAACAAGGAGAGCTGACAAGGAAAAGCCCAGAGGGTTAAAAGAATCCCAGCCTCTCCACTAGGAAAAGTCAAGCAAAACAAAACAAAAGACAGAAAGGTCAAGTCTAAAGGCTTTTTTTTCACCCTGCCTACTTACAAACAATTGTGGTCTATAGTTTTTTCACCCTGTCCTCTTACAGCAAGGTGGAATAAATCATACTCTATTGAAATTACATCTGTTTCTGTATTATGACTGAAGAGCACAAGATGACATCTTTGCACTGGGAAGGGAAATTCTTTGTTTTTTGGGAAACTGTTTAAAAAATAGTATCCCAAGGACCTCTGAAAACTATACAAACAGGAGAAGTTTAACACCTCATTGAATTATAGCCACCTGCAGAATAGAAAAGTAAATGTTCATACAGTAGAGAGGATCAGCGTTCAGCATTTTACAGCAGGAAATATTGAAAAAACAACGAAAAATAGGGGGGGAACTCAACTGCAAACAAAACGATTAAGCAAATGTGGTTGAATGGGAAATTGAATCTAGTCATATGTTTTTTTCTGGTTAGATCGCCATGGTGTCCACTCTGAGGTGGGCAAATCCCGACACATAGCAGGTCACAATTCTTATGTCACTGTGAGCATGCTATCCAAACTAGCAAGCTGGCACATGACAAAAGAAATATGTACAATTTTAACTGTCTGTAAAGAGCCAGAATTTTAGTTTCATTTCTCGTAAAGTACAGAATTCCTTCTGAATATAGAAAGAGCTTCCCAAGTCAGAGAAAAAAGGCCTGCTTGGCTGCCATTTTCATAATAAGCATATCCTGCACACCTTGGCGTCCATAACTAGAAGCCCAGAGTAATTAGGAGAAAGTGCACTGCTGACTGCAAAGCCTTACAAGGGGAGAAGCTGCAGTGCTGCTACAAACATACCAAGGACCAGAATGCCATTACTTTTCACTTGCCCCAACCAATGCTCACTGCGGCCTTTCGTTTTACAGCACAGGGTCGGACTGGCCCGTTGCACTGGGAAGACCCAAAGGAGCTCAGCCAGCTCAACAGGAATTCGCCCTGGAGATCCCCCCTCTTCAAGGGGGACGCTGGCTCTTTGAGATGTCAGCAGTGTGTCCCTGTGGGCTGGGTCACAGCCTTGCTGGCATGCTGCCCTCGGGGACCATGCACTGCTTCTGTCACCAGCAGAGAGAAGTAGAAGGCAACGCTTCTGCTCTCCTACAGCTGTGGAGGTTTTGTTCGACACTGGAAGCATCAACAAGCCCCTTGTTCTACAGCTGAGGCATGATCATATTCAGGAAGCTGAATGATAAGGAAATACGTCTTTTCTAATCAAAATCACTCCCCATCATCAGAAGTGAACATATTTCTGAAGCCTTCTCACAGAAAATGCTGATGGGATTGATACATTTCCAGGAGACATTTCATCTCAATGATACAGCGCTGATCACCCAAGGTTTAATTTAATGCATTTTGATCATCTTAAATCATGTGTTCCCTATATTTCCAAGATACGTTATTATGAGAGGTCTGGAAAAAGAAGGGTTAATACTAAAGAAATTCTTCTACATCTACCTAAGTTAATTGCATAATACTAGCTTTGGAGTTAATACAGCACTGCTAGTGGGAGTAAACTGAGTAAAGAGCCACGTGCCCTTTCTATCATTCAATAAACAGCTGACACCCAGTGCAGTAAAATAGCTTAACTCCTACAAAGTGCTCTACTTTCTTTCAAGAAGCCTGTTTCAGTCCTTTTAGGGAAGTAGGAAGGAGGTTACGGTTGGCTGTTTTTCCTATATCTATGTAGAGATGCATATTTGAATAGCAGGTATGTTGAGGATTTACATTTGAAATACTTAGGTCATAAGCAGTCCAAGACAGAAAGCCATAAAATTTAACATTCCAGTGACATGACTTCAATCCTTAATAGTCTCACAGGACTCGGTAGCTGACTCTGGGGCACAGATCAGATCTGATTATATGTCAGATCTAAGACATTACAGTTACTCTAGGGAAAAACCATATTTCCATCGGTGTAAACTATAACCTCATTATTTAGCCTAGAAGCAGAATTAATCCAGACATATAATGATTCATAAAACCTTTTCTGAACTAGCAAATTATTGCCAGTCTTCAGTAATGGTGGGTTGAAAATACTCAGTAACTTGTTGCACTAAAATTAAAGGAACAACTTGAAATGTGAAGTGCTATTCAGCCAGAATTTGGCCCTTAAAGCTTTATGTTTCCCTTCTGTTCACAATACATGCCTAGTGTTCTCCCATTTCCTTTTTTCCAAAATAACAAAAATTAGCAATTTCACATTTTTTCTTTCTTTTTTTTTAATGATATCTAGTAGATGTGTTGTTTTCATTGGTAGCATATGTGAGGTGGCTTTCAGAAGTGATTTATTTTTGGTTGCAAGCTGCCAATGCCTTCACCCATGTTGACTGTTAGTAATTAGCACCTTCTGGTCCACTGTGGACCATTTCCCACTTGCTGCTTTTGAAGGTGCTAAAACTCATCTTCACCAGCTCTGTGCATCCTAGTTCTATTCCCCTGTCAGGAGGACCACTAAGGCTTTTCTTTTCCTCAGTTAGTAATAATCTATAACCCAAAAGAATATCTGCAAATGTCTTGACAGGATTTTGTTAAGCTGGATATCCTCCGCCGATGAGGGGACTGAGCTGTGATAACATGCATTAGAGCCCTCCTCTCAAGTGGTGTGACCATGGACAAAAACAGATTTTGGCTATGGAAACAACAGGCATGAAAGGAAGCCACCTTAAAAAAAGAAATGAGGATTTCCTTATTATCTATTAAATTTTTGGCTATCAGCTAGATGAAAGATAATGATATCTGTCTCATAATGATATCGATGTCTTACAATGTTGCATTAGTGACATTAATTTTTATAACATTATTTTTCTACAAAAAAGCTCCAGGAGAATTCTGTTCAGACCTCGGCACTTCAATACTAGTGCATTTATGAGCATTTGACTAGAAGCTAAAGCAGGTACATATTTGTGGGTTAATGTCTACCAGCATCTGTGCATGCCTGAGTGCGTGCATTCCTAAAAGGGAAGAACCGCAGCACTCACTTAATGAAAATAAAATGCTGAACTTCAGCACGCATATAAAAGAAATATTAAGGTGAACACAAAAATATCAAGTATAACAGAGACAGTTATCTAGTTACCAGACTCATCATTTAACACAAACAGTCAGAAATCAACCAACAGAAAATGTAGTTACATTTTGCTTCAGGAAAATCTCAGTTTGGCCAAATCCTTTCCCTTTTCGTGACGATTACCTGAATAGTATCCATGTTGTAAGGCTCATCAGAAAATCTCATTAGAACAGACGTCCTTGTGACATTTCTGTCATTGCTCATTTCTGGTCATGAGAGACATAATGATGAAAAGTCTTACCCACTTCACAGTTTAAGACTGTTGAGCCCACCATTATGGCATTCAGAGTGGTTCCCCATCTTGACCTACAGCACACGCTGGCTTCCCCCCCCCCCCCACCCCCGCCAAGGGAATGAAGCTTAAAGGTACTCAGAGATTGCAGCTCCTGCAGGACTTGTCTGTCTCCTACACTGCCTGATCCCATGAGGATGAATGGCAAGGTGTTAGTCCTAGACTGTGCATTCACTAAAGGGCTGTGATAAAAACTATTTTGGAAAAGAACAATCATTATCCAAAGAAAAAAAAAATGCAGTGGAAGCTGTTGATGTCCACAGACAAACTTCAGTTGTTAGAAGATGGGCATTCACCGCTGATGGCTTTTGTCAGAGGAGCTCAGCAATCAGGAGCTTTTATCATCAGCTCCTGATGATTTTCAGAACTTAGTGCACACTCAGGGATTTTATACTGGGCAAGATGAACAGTGAGAGAAGGCTAAGTCAAAGGGGATGCACAGTAAAACAAGATCTGGAAGAAGCCTCTAAAGAGAGAGGAGTTCCTGATGTCCCAGGAAATTACAATTTTCAGATCCACAGTGAATTACATTCTTTTGGCCACCTCATGTAACTCGTTCTATGCTGGTACATTTCTGCAAAAACACAGAGATTAAGAAAGCAAGCAAAGGAAAAGAAAGGCATGTAGTCATTTCTGACTGCCAGCCAACTTAGGATGGATTGATTTCTGAAAGAGAGAGAGGGTAATTTAAAGAATTTGAAATCTTGCGTACAGAGTAGGAGAACCAGACTTGAAAAAAAGCCTTCTGATGTTTCCAGCACTCAGAACAGAATCAGCCCATATAAAATTAATATAATTACTATGCGATTTCCATCTGTTAACAAAGCCAAATGATTAGAGCTGCTAGAAAAACTGCCTTAGTGGAACAAACACAGATAATGAATTTAAATAAATACACAAGCAAAAAGACAATGTCAAGCTCAATCACTTGGCAATATTAAAAGTGGAGTAAATGAATTGGCTGTGTATTGCCATATCATTCAGCAGGAACGTTATGGTGAGTGCCCGGATCATGGTTTTCTTTGCCTCTGTAGCTAATTTTGTTTCAGATTTTCTTGGGCCATATGCCAAAACTATCTATCTCTTTTTGACAGCTCCTTTTCCAGATTATTCCACTGGTATCCATTATGTTTTGCTCTGGTTGTTCCTCTGCTCTGTCAGTCTGCTTAAACACCTTCCCCAACCATTCTCGTGTGCCCAGAAAATATTTTTCACGTTTCCCTAACGCTTTCCCAGTTTGCTTCACAAACTTGCTTTACTGAAACAACAGAGAGCTCAAATAAACTCTCTTTAGTCCTCCATTACATTTTTAACAGAGCTAGAAACTATTTATAAAGATATCGTATAATTTTATATATATTTTATATGAGTAAAACAAAGCACTTGATCGAGTTTTTGAAAATGAGTATATATTAGGTGTCATAACAGTATTCTAAACAACCGCCTGCAATGCACAGCAGTATTACAGGCCACATATCCGTTCAGCAGCTAGCATTTTCAGAAAGTAAAATCTATTTAAAAGTCACAGAGACTTAGCTTCCAAAATACCTAAATCAGTCTTGAAAAGGACATCTCTGCAATAGAACTTGTGAACAGGCAGGCAATCCTACACTCAGAAGAATTATTTTTAACCATAATTTTCCACAAAGATGCTACTAATACATGTTTTAAACCTTTCGTGGAGAAGGCATTTGGTCATGCTTTCCCCTACACAAACTGAAACATCAAGACAGTGAAGCAATCTTTCTATATATATGAGTTGACATTTCCTCAGCAAATTGGCCTTCCTCAGTTCTGAAAAATGTCAAGGGAGAGCAAGTTTTATAAACTTAAGTTGAAATACATTTAAGCACTTTGTGCTGGAGTACAGCAGTATATTTTTAAATATTCATTTTCTATACAAAATGAAGTACTTACTATTTTTGGAGCACTATCATACTTTATAGTATTGTATCACAATACTGTACTAAGAGTGAAGAATTTAAACTTCATGGTTGTTTCCAAATCACGAGAAGTTATGGAAGATCTCAAAATTTTTGCTCCTATACAAAAATGCGAAACCCTCAGTATGCTGATAAACGTACCATGGCCTAAAAATTTTGTTTGTTCATTAACAGCCTTAAAGCTCTCCCTTTTTTACGTCAGAAGAAGGCAAGCAGGCAGGAAAGGGCATGATATTTTTGCTCATTCATTTTGCTTCTAATCCATGTGTTCAGTAAAGGTGAATAAATAAAATGGTGAAGAGTTATTTTTTTTTCAATTCACTCAGTATGTATTATTCATTGATATAAAAATGTTACAAATATTATTAGGATATGTATCTAAATCACAGTCAAGCAGAACTGAACTGTTACTATTCCAGAAAAGCCTTATCCTTGCTGACTGTTTTCTCCACAACAGTTAGGTGTTTCAGAGAAAGTCACTTACCTTGTCTGACAGCTAGCGTGGTTGTATAGACCAAGAATAGGAGGATATAATTGAGGAAGCTCTGAAAAACAGGTGTGTTGGCATGGAAATCTTCTGACAAATACTTGCTCGTCAGGCCAATGCCACAGATAAGGAGGGAGAGTACCTGGCCAAGAGCCACAGACAGCAAGAGATCCCTGAAAGGAATGAGAAAAACAGACATAAAACATTCAGCCTCTTTGCCAACCCAGAAATGCTCATCCTCCTGCAAGGAGCACGTCTGAAAGTGTTAAGACACATGAAGAAACATGATGCTTCGATAAGTGAGATATTTATTGGGTGTTGCCGATACAATATTTACATTATTTTTGCTCTGATCTGTATTTCTTGACTTGCCATCTGCATTTCCCTGTTACCAGGCTCCACACAGCTGATAGTTGCTCCTTTTTAGTATGTTCCCCATCATAATTTTCTCCTCTTCACTCAAGAAACAGTTAAATCTGAAAGCCCAGTCTTTTACAGCTTATATCCTTTTTATACCATTTCTTCAGTCTTCTCAGTGATAGCCTTTTCCTTTCCAAATGTCTTTGTCTCTTTTCCTCTTTCCTCAGAACTTTATTATCTCTTAACTGCATGATCCAATTCAGCCCAGACCACCTTGCTTTCTTCAGTTTTTGTCATAGGATATTCTGTCTCCATAGCATAGGAATACATATACGTGTGTGTGTGTACATATATATATATTCAATTACTCTTCAGAGTTTTCCCAGATCCACTATTTTGTCGGTACCGTCATGCTGATCAAATCTGTTCCACAGCTACATCCTTCTCATTGCAAAAGCACAAAAATGAGAAAATGCAACATGTTGGTGTGGAACAAGAGCAGAAGAATTACTGCAAGGAAATGCAAAAGGACATTAGAGGGGCACATGTATTTCCAGCCCTGTTGGCTGCTGCTGTCACTGCCATCAGCCCCAGAAAGAAGGGCTGCAAGTCCCTGAGGGAACCCAAGAAGGAGACAGGAAGATGGGAGAGGAGCATGTTACATACCAGAGGGGCTCTGGTACAAAGGAAAAGGTATTAAACAATCCTATGGAAGGACGGGAGCACTCTGTTTAGCGGTAAATATATTTTGCACAAGCTTTCCTCTCCCAAGCAGAATAAAAGAAAGAATTTCTTCAAGGCTGCTTTGCTTTCCCTGACCGATTTCTCTGACCCTGGTTGTGACTATTTGGCAGTGAGGAGGATCTGTGCTACAGCAACAAGTTTCCTAGTAAACTCAAGTGTCAAATTTGTTTCTCTTTTTCTCATAAACAGTCCTCCCACTGATGTGTCTCAGTGTCAGTCCTGGCATGATTCAACCAAACAGGCACTGGAAAATACAGCAGCCTGGGTAGCTATATTCATACAGCATACCTCGCCGGCAAACAGGCCGACACAGAGAGTAAGAGAACAAACCTCATCATGCTAAATCTTGTGTTCTGATGGGACTGCTGCATAAGCCGAGGCTCAGCTTCAGCAACCGCTGCCTCAGCTTTTGCATTGCTCACTCCAATGCAAAACGACCACGCAAAATAAACCCACTTATCAGGGACAACATCTAAAACTAGGAAGTGAAGGCTGCCAAAGCTATGGAGCCTCAATTCCTGCCACCATCTGCAATGCTACTGATGTGAAATAGGAAATTGGAACAGTGACTGCAATTTAAATCGAATAAGCTTGCAAACTTGTATACTTTTATCCTTTATCACGTTGGATGCTGGCCTTTATGTCTTTGAGGTGCAATGAAGGTTCATGCAGCACTGTTCTCATCTGCAGTTTCTGCAGTTTTATTCATTAATAAATTAAGGTTTGCAAATCTGTATCTCTAAATGTTTTGCTGCTTTACAAAGGATACAGGTGGTTCGCAGCCTTTCTCTGTGCCTCAGATAAGACCATTAGCAAATGTAACATTACATCCATGGTGGTATTGCATCTGTTCTAGAAAGAAGTATCTTAGATCCCACTTTGATTTACAGAAAGCTAAATATAGCTTCACTTAACCACTCATGAAAGCATTTTATCAATATTACGTTCCTTGCTCCATATGGCAATCAGCTGTTGGACATTACTAATCATATAATTTTTTTCTTCTGGTGGGAAGTTTGAAGAGGCCTTATAAACTGCAGAACTTTTTATCTCCACTCTATATATTTAGATGTCATCAGGCCTAACCAGGCAGTCTTGACACTTGTATTAAAAATCCAATCACGCAAAAAATAAAAACATCAATTAATTTTTTTTCAGGACTTTATACGCTAACCGTAGCCCTCTGTGGAGCACAGTTTGATTCTGTTCCTGTCGTTTTGCCATTTATAAACCAGGTATTTTTTCAATGGTTGATTCTTTATCAAGTCATTCACCCAAATTTACAAGTGACAGTTTTCCTACAGAAAACATGCCACTGTCTGCAGACCTACTTATAGCTTCTCCTCAGCTTTTATATTTTACATTTCATAAATATACAAACAAGAAATTAGATATTTTGCTGGTGTCTTCAAGGTAATTCGTATTTTGTGGTGTTCTCTGCAGTTTTGTGTGGGCAAGTGTTCTCTCTTCCAAAGCAGTGGCTTAGAATAGCTTTGCATATCTTCTATTAATTAAAAAAATACATCAAAAATTCCACTCACTATTGTATTACTGAAATCCCCAATGAAGACCAAAGGCAATTAATAATTCAGTAAAAGAAGACATGGACCAAGAATCAAGACTATGAACCTGAACCTCTCCAAGACTGAAGAAAAACTTTGGATATGGATCAGAATATAATCTCTGTAGAGTGAGATAACCTTTACATAAAAGTTGTGTTTTGAACAGCAACAGAATGTGAACAATATTGAAAACTATTTTGTGGAAGAACAGTGAAAGTAGTTTTTATACACACTTTGGTATTTTTTCTTATCTGTGTAAAAAAAAAAATCAGATTTCAGAATAGAACTGTAGTGTTCCTCCTCCAGCCAAAACTTAGTTGAATATTTCAGGATAAGTCATAGAAAAAAATACATCTCTTTTAGTTTTTATTTTTATTTATTTATTATTATTTTTATGTTATTATCTCTTTAATGTGAAGTGTAAGTAGTATAAGTAAGTTAGCTGTTTAAGCAGAACAAATTCAAAGTCCACGAAGTACTCATACTTCAAGCAGGGATGATCTGTTTTCTGCAGTGACCCATTTTACACAGTCTTATTCCTAGGGGAACAGAAGATTTGGTATTGTCCTCTTCCCTCATCAGTGTAGGTTGTAACTGGCACTAACCACTACCATCACTTTCCTTTAGGCAAGGGAAAAAAACAAGTGCTTAGTGCTATCCTCTCAAGCGCTCACTAGGCAGTATCTTTTCTAAATATCACAGTACTGTTGAAATGTGCAACACAGCTCCTAAGTGCAACGCTTTCCCTGTTGCTTTTGAAAGCCTCCACCACACAAAGACTGCACAAAGAGGATGACTTCTTCCCCCAGCCCTTGGCCTACCACAGCAGCTTCAGCTGTACATCTGATCACTGAGGAAATGACATTCATTTACACCTTGAAGAAAAGTAGTTTGGTTTGAGGACCTTCAAAGAGAACAAGGGAAAGAGTCTCACTACAGCAAGCTTCATAGACGTGCGGCTATCTGCCTTTTAGCGTGTAATTTTTCATTAGTTGTGTGTTATTTTATTTCCTCACTTGTACCCAGTTTATATCAAAATAAAGCAAATCTTTAAAACTTCTATTTACAGATCCACTAGGATTAACAATGTCTCCTCAGGCCAAATTAAAATAGGGGAAGACTTTCGGCATATCTCTGAACTTTGACCTTCTCATGAACTCATGATGTTCATTTGGTAATATAGAGCAAGACATCCATCTCTTGGAAAACATCAGTTTAGGATCGTCTCCTTGATTTTTTTCCTAGCATTTGAATTACAATCCTGTGTTGGAATCAATCAAATTCATTTCAGTCTAGTCACTCTTGCTAGTTAATCTGTCTAACACTTGCTATTGAATTGGAGATGTATTTTGAAGTAGGAAGTAGAAGGTCAGAATTACTCCCAGACCTCCAAGTGTCACATTGCTAGGCATCCATCATGGGAGTTTCATGATACACTAACAGAGATTAAACAATATTTTTAGAAACAGTGTCAGACAATAAAGCCTCAACTTTGCATTAGAAACCATTTAATTCTGTTTAAAAATTTGGGCTGGTAGCTGCTATGCATCATTTTCACTTGCTCCTCCAGGCATATGGAAATTTCTATTAGTTGTTTTTCTCCTTGTTTATCAGCCAAGCAACATCACAAACTTCTGAAGGCAGATATTCTCATTTCAAAAAACTCTAAAGCTAGTGCTTGGTTCCTAGCACACAAAGCATACATTTGCAGCACCAAATCAAGGCAGTGCAACATTCAGAATGGACCACACCATCACAGCTGCCATGTGGTGGATGAATCTGTGACTTACAAAGGGTGGCTAAGTGATTTAAACATTCAGGGCTGTTTTATTCTGACACTAAATCCTATTTTAAAGCACTTTGAATGACATTTTTCTTTTAACTTCATCGATTTCCCTCCCCGCTTTTGCACTTTGCTTGGTCCCTTTCCACCGAAAGGTCCCCACTGCATCAGTTAAAGAGTACTTTAGAGGGTAAAGAACAGAGGCGACCGGTACTTTTAATCTCTAGCATGAGGCGTGTTAATCCTCCAGCATGCCACAGACTCCAGCAGTCAGGAGATTAGCAGTCTATTTCCCGATTTGAGGTTTCACGAGAGGAACACATCTCTAAAGGCTGTTCTATAGCGCTGTTAGCAGGCCTGCAGGCAGACCTGCGCTTTCTCTGGGATGATAATGACTGCTATACATAGTTATCTTTCAAAATGGTCCAAGTGTGTATTTAAAAAAAGAAAAAAACAGATACATGTCATTTAGAGACTGATTACTGTCATGCCTTAGCTAAGATGGTGATGTCTGTCACAGCAATACGATTCTGCCAAGCTTCTTCATTTGAGTGTGTTTTAATGCATTTATGTAAAAACATAAGAAAAAATAAACAAGTCTTAAAAAATAGTCTTAAAAATTGTACTTTTATTCAAAGTGAGCTGAGGTTACTTCCCTATGAGAATCATTTATTTAAATGCCTAAATGCGGATGTGGAATCTTATCTTAAACATCTATCAATAAAAATGTTGATACATACTACTATCGGAAAAGAAGGAAAAACACGTGTAAAAAAACTCTAATGTCAAAAAAGTTGGATGTAGTTGCTTCTATCATGGATTAGTTTTTAAGTTCCAACATCCCATTACATTTAAATAGCTACTTAATGAGGACACGAGTGTTACTCCCATATTTTGCTGGGTGCACTTAATGCACATGGGCAGCTTGTGAAAGAATAAGACTTGTTCAAACCTTTTTCAGGACAACTAAGCAAGCTCTTACTGAAAGCTAAAGCTGCAGATTTTCTCATAGGTTTTAAACATATGAAAACCTCCCAATTGTCCTGCATTGCTTTGAAATTGTCTGTAGGAGAACATTATGTGCTAATTTTGCACAAAAAAAAAAAGTTTTTCTTATTTTCCCACTACTCTGACATGTCTGCCACAGAGGGAAGAAATTCTACAAGTTGGCACATCCAAACCTTCCCTCCTTTCTGCCTGTCTTAGTAAGGTAAGGATTGCAGCAAGTATCTTCAGGTAATATATTAAAGCACCTGTAACACGCTTTAGAGCAATTTACACAAGTGACCACAACATTTTATAATAAAATGTTCATAGCACTAAAGAGTAAGTAAGTTCCCCCACATATAAACTGATAATAACATAGCTGACACATGCACTACATTTATTCTGTTAGTCAACTACTTCCATAATGTGCATTCTTCATGGTCATACTGGAAGATGTCCCAAGTAATTGTAATGGTCTCGAAGGTCTACACAAAAGACTTTCCTCTATTTCTGGCAAAGAAGAACAAACCAACCTAAAATATTTTCAGAATATAGGCACCAACCCTGCACTGTTGAACAATAAGATACCAAAGCTTCAATCCCACCTAAAACCATATACTCAATTAGAATATGAGTAATTCTAATATTCACCTACAAATCAGCGAATGAAACCCACACAACACCAAGCCTATCTATCACTAATTCCTATTGAGTCATTGCTTTGAAATCTTCAGTTGCATTTAAATGATGTATACTTGATCTCAGCACTAAGGATGAATTTTCTACATGGTTAGTTGCAAAGTACTTCAAGCTCCCACTGATGCTCAAAAGAAATGCAGATCTTTTGCAGTACCTTGAGAGGATTAGCTTTTTATTTTCCAAACTTGAACACTTTATTCTCTTTACAAGAGGACAGCAATGCGGACTCCATGTGTCTTAAAGACTTCTGGCTGGCCTGAAAAGCTCCAGGCCTTGAAAATCAAGGCCTATTTATTTGAAGAAAAGATGGCATTGGAAAAAATTGCTAATCTTGAGTTCCTCATCTCTTTTCTCTCCTGCATTCTGATTAAGCTAAAAAAGACTCCTTCCTTCCTTCCTTCCTTCCTCCCTCCCTTCTCTTCCTTCCTTTTTTCTTTCCCTTCTTCCTCCCTCCTTCCTTCTTTCCTTCCCTCCTTCCTTCCTCCCTCCCTTCCACCCATCAAAGCCTTGAGCCCTTCCAGCTGGGCCAGAAGTAGAAAATTAATTTCTTTTTCACTGCAGTTAAAAGGCTTTCTAACTTAAGCTGGCGAAGAGAGCTCTGTGCCTTCTTGCTATCACTCCTTCTTCCTGCCTCCTCGGGTCACCACCTTCTCAATGTCACTGTGGTTCCGGACAACAAGAACCAAATCTTTTAGACAGTTTCCTCAGTGCAGTGAAGCTCTGTATTGCATGGGATTGACTGTATTCCTATGTTCCCGGTCATATATTACATTTCTGTAGAAAGTGACTTACCTGGGTAGACCCCATAGGAGAGAAGTGAGATGATTGTTCTTTCTTTAGGGAGCCACCTGGGTGGCTGCACAGAGAAGGATGCAGGGGCTGTGAGGCATGGGCAAGGTAAAGTGGAGTCTCAGCATGAATCTAAAGTTTGCAGCTCATGCAAAGCCCCAGAAACAGCAGTGAGAAACAGAGAAGGGCCAGCAAAACATCACATGGGTCCACCCAAGAGCTAGAGAACCCCAGGTGACTTTGCTGCCACCCAGTCACTAAGTTAACTAGAAGGACATACTGGGCATAGGGAGAGCTGCGCATGTTTTTCATTCTTTACATCCTAACTTTCCTAGTTGTTTAGTTTTTTTTTTCTTAGTTTTAAGGTTCTGATTTTTATTGAAATACAACTCAGCTTGAGTTTGAGAGCTTTTTAGGGTACTAAAATTCAAGATGTAGGTACATCCACCTCCAAGCTGCAGCTGATTCAGGGCCCTGTTTCTTTTAAATGATAGCTTGTGGAGCTAGCATAAATTGCTTGGTTCTGATAAAAACAAAGTAGAATAATATTCAGCAAGCGTCCACATTCTCTGGAACAGTTTCTTAAGACAAGATCTTACCTAATAAATTTTTTGTCTCTTGTACATCGCCAATTGCAGCAACCCTTGAAAATGGGTTTCATGTGTTACAGGCTTTTATCCAAGTTCAGACTCATGTGCTCACAAATGCATGTTTTATAATTCGTTAATAACAAAGGAACTAGAAATGCTTTCAGGCTATTCTTACTCACATAAAACTTACCCTTGCATTATTAAACAATATTAAACAATACACTGCAGAGACAATCTGCTGCAGTGACTGCAAGTGCAAACATAGCACTTCATATATTTATTTTTAAATAAGAAATGCATTGAAAAGCAGCAAAAGAAGGTGCAGAGAGAAAATTTCCAGGATCTTATCTAGATGGAGTCCAGTGGTAGAACATTACAGATAATTAGATAATACTTCTTTTTTTTTTTTTTTTTTTTTTTTTTATGCAACTTGTTAATAGTCAGCTTAATCATACTAGCTCACAAAAAAACCCAACAAATTTATCCTAAAAATATGCTTGCATTTTAAAATAGACTGTAGCCTTCTAACCAGCCATTTCCTAGTGCTTAGTTCACCTACAGATCACAGACTTTGAACACCATGGACCATTTCCATTTAGCAATGAAGGTCTCTCCCTATGTAGTTCTTGGAAACTTCCCAGTTTAGAGAGCACTGAATAGACCGAAAATATTTCAACCTTTCTGATGGAATCAAAAATACAATTATAGATTACCACCTGATAACAAAATCATAACTCAGGTTATTTTGGTCAGATAAACTGACTGAAGCTAACTGTGGTGCATAAACTTTTATAAACTGTCACTACCTACCTCAGAGAGAAATCAAGGCTCCCAGATCTAGAGATTCCTTCTTGACTGGAATACTAAATGACAGAATTTACTTTCCACATGAAAACTTACAAAAATAGTTACAAACACTACTTGATTAATATGGTACTTTTAAACCATTAATTCTCCCATTCAATTCAGAGATTGGTCTGCGTAAGAAAGGAAAGGTACATAAGTTTCCAGAAATTAATTCCAAAAATTAGATTTTTGATCTTAGGAATAGAATCAGGAAATTTAGTATGGATTAAGAGTGAGCTTAATTTCTCAGGCTAGAACTCTACATGAACAACAACAGCTGCTGGAAAGTTTACATTTTATCCTATGAAAATTAGGCAGAGCTATTGGGCTGCTGGTAAAGTTTGAGCACCAGTGTTTTATAATTAAAGAATAAAGCATACAAATAGGTGGCCTTCTGTGAGACAGATATATGCTCTCATTCTGTTCTAAATGCAGCTTTTAGCTCTTCAGAGGAAAGTGGGCTTGGGAAGGACCGACAGCTATCTGACTCTTGGAGAAAATGAAGTTCTCTGACAAGTACCATTAGTTGATCTCACTTGCAGTGGGTTTTATGCCTGAAGCTCAGGACATTATAAATACTATCTAAAGACATTCATCGTTGTATGAGAAACAGTTTTAAAAGTTTCAGTTCAGTTAAGATCATCATCAGCTCCCAGTTTTCTCACAGGAGCTCAGAGCCTGCAGTAATAGACCTGGATGATTCCCAATGTCAAGAAAAATAGCTCACTCGTGCCCTAAGAAGTACAACACCACTTGCTATCGCTCTCTTGCCATTACTGCACAGTGTGTTAATACAACTGAAACAGATGGGTTCTTAGGGACTAAGTCTAACAACTGTTGAGAGACAGTTGATAAAGAAAGAGGTGAAAAGCATTACAGTTCCTGCTCTACCCCTGCCACTGATAAGCCACTGATAATCTTGATTGAGCTCTCTGACGGAAAACAAGTTTAAATGACACAAGATTCCTCAAGTGATAGATGCCTGTGTGATTGAATTCAGTATGGCCAGAAACAAGGAATATGGGCTTGGAAAATTAGGCAGAAATCCTAGAAAAAAGTATGCATGTGAGTTAATGATGTGGGTGATTTCAAATCTTTGCTGATACTCCTGAAAATTGCAAACGTTGTGCCCTTGTAAAAAGCATAACTCTAAGCACGTGCACTCCTGAAGACTGAATGTGCACCCTCAAACAAATTACGGTTTATTTGTCTTTCCAGTAAAATTAAAGGATAAAAAAGGGAGAGGTAAGAAGAGCGCACGTGCAAAATTGCATCTCCTAAGGTGGTGGCTAGCTTTTGGAGAACTAGAACAATTGTTTAAAGATGTAGATTTTTTTCCTCTTTCTTTACATAAGCACATCAACCAAATGCAGATGATTGTTCATTCTAGAAAACATTTAATATCTAATGCTAATGTAAAAGTGTAATTTAAAAATTGGATTGATTGGCTTTTTGAGTTTTTTTGGCTTTTGCAAAATCTTTTGCTTGGCTAAAATAAAGTATATTTAATAGTTCAGATCACAACTATTGATAACTTTTCCAGAAGTTATCTATCATGCCTTCAGTAATATTGAAATAGAGAAAAGCTGAAAAATTCATGCCTCAGTGGGCCACATTTTCTCCTCAAATAGGCACAGGCAATTCCCACAGATATGAATTTTCTTTACAGAGCATTCCATCTATCATTTACATTTTTAAAACAGGTAAAAGAAACTTCAAGAAAAATGTTCTCAAATCAGTCCCTGAAGAGTGGCCCCTTAATTGCACCGCTGATACGGAACGACAACGGATGTTCACATTACCATTTCACCAAGGATGGCACTAAGCTGCTGCATACTTCCCCAAATCCCCAGCTACTTCAAAGGAGAGAGGTCTGTATGCCTGTGGCTCGTTCTGACAGACTCTTCAAGGCCTTGAGCTTCTTTCACTGCTTCTCATGTGTGGGTTACTATTCCTGCTGCCTCATTTGCAGCCCCTCAAGAAGGAGTAATTCTCATAGCTGTTTGCTCATGGTATTATGGCAAATGCAAGGACACTGAAGTTTTACGCTTTTTTTCCGATGGTTCTTTAACGTATGGAGGCCAGGATTTTTCCCTTTTGGGTGAGCACCTTCTTCTTCCCTCATCTTCCCAGTGAAGCCTGCATTCTTCATTTCATAATGGCCCAGCTTCAACAGAAGAAATGGAAAAACGCCTTCATGAGACCTACTTCTGATTTACCCCTGATTTTAATATTCAACAGGAGGTAGATGCCTGTTTGAACTCACAAAAGGAGCAGACTCCTGAACTTAGATCCCATTTAGGCAACCACTTTAAGGGTTAGGCTGTGTCATAAAGTTGGATACCATCTTCTGGAAGAGAAGTTTGTCTTCTAGCTCCAAAGTAATTGTTTAGGCACAGCACTACAGCAAGAAGGTTGCAATAGTGAATTCCAATTTTACGCAGGTAGTTACTTCAGTGCTGCAGCAACGAGTGATTTTAGAAAGCTATCCTTCCTTGCCTAGCTGTCCTCCCTTAACACGGAGTTTAGGTGCTTAACTCAGGCTTACCGATTCCACTCCAGAAGGTCATCACCTAAAGATTAGGGTAACAAAGCTCAGCACGACCGTCTCCAAATCCCTCTGTAGACCTAGGCAAAGTCAATATTTTAGGGAAGTGACTGATTTTGGGTGTATTGCTCACAGGACTTTAAAGGTTTTAAATGTTCTTCCATGTTGGTTACTAGTTATTTCTAAAAACAAGGTCTCTTGATGGTGTTTCAAAATGGATGCCCCAAATTGATGCAGCCATAATCCATACTTGCTTTTGAAGGTCTTATCTTCTTTTCTACTTCTGTGATGCCATAGGCCTCCAAGAAAGGAAGCATGTAGTGAAAGGGGCCACTGCGAAGTTAGTTACCCTTCTCAGATGAAAATGGAGTGCAGATACTGCAACTCCTTGCTTTTACTGTTTGCTCATTATGCAGCAATGATAGCCACTAGCCGGACAAAACCTCATGTAAGGCCCACACTCATGAATCTGTGTTTAAATTTCTATTCCTTATAATTCAAAAAAAAAAAAAGAAAAAAGATATTGTGAGCAGAAGCTACAGCTGAGAGAATTCATCTGCTAAATGAACAGATCAGCTATTTGCAACACAAAACTCTTCATTTTTAGATATTAGTTAGGTGGTTCTGGTTTACTGCTTTACCTGTAGGCTCCAAGATAAATCTCTCCTTTTCTTCCTGCCTTTCAATCCAGTGAAACAGTATGACTGCTTCTGTCAACACAGTAATTTTATTACAGCCCTGACACATGTCAGTGGAATAGACTGTTAAAAAAAAAAAAAAAAAAAAAAAAAAGCACTGATCTAATTTTTGCTGACTTTAATGGGATTTAAAATTGCAAGGGTGTTGAAACATTTTTTCTTAGTTAAAAAAAAAATATCAGAAGTGATCTAGGAAGACAAAAGGTGCAGATTTTTAGGAGGTCAAGACAGAGTAATTCTTGGCCTACAGGATTCTGCTGTGGTTCTAAAAGTACTACCAAAGCTACAGATGACCTAAGAGAGAAGAGTGATGACTCACTTAAAGTAAAATGAAACCTGTGAAGATAGGGGAGCTATAAAGTCCTCTTGCAGGAGATAAACCAGGTCTGACATTTTGGCAGAGTATTTACTGCCTATATTCACTGCTTTCCTGGTTGCTTTGCTGCAATTTCTCCACAATATTAGCATGTATATTTTGGATGTGCAACCAAAGAAATTTCTGTAAAAACATCACCAGTCATGTACAATAGATATATTTACTGGGATTTGAGTAAAGCATATTTTTGCCTTCCCAGCACTGAACAGTGGAGTAGCACAGAGAAGCCAAAGAGGTGGAAATGGGCAACTGAAGGTCTCCCCTTTCTGTGTGGCTGACACCCCACACCATCTGCTCCTTCTGACACATATGGTGATGGCAGGCCACAGTGCACTCCTGAACCAGCAGAAAATGGATCAGAAATGATGTCCCAGCTGCAGTAAATCAGATCAGCCCTTAGGCCGCACTGATTTATTCTGGGAAGTTAATCAGCATCATGCTGCTCTGCTGATTGCAGTAGGTAAGGAGGAAGCATAGCTCTGTTTTTCCCTTTATCCTTCAGGTGTGCCCATCTCATCATCCCTGGCACTGGCAAATGGCACTCCTATATTACCAGGGCCCCAAGTTTCTCTGCACGTAGCACTTCACTAGAAAGAGACACAGTCCCCTGCAAAGAATTATGTATGGTAGTTCCTCCTTGGAAACGTTCCACAGGGCAACTGTTGCTCTCATGGAGAATCATCACAAATTCCCCTGCCTTGAACCTCCTTTGAAAGGCTAGAGATTAGAGGGACCACTCATACTGGTTTGTCCTTATGCATGTGGACTAGAAAACAGTCTTCACAAGCTCCTTCTAAAGATAGGGGAATTGCCACGGAGAATGCATTCCAGATCAGCTGTCTCCAAAACTATGATGTCTCAAAATCTGAGTAAAAAGTCCATTGGAAAAGGGATGATGCTTCCTCCCAAACTGCATTTTCTCCAGCAGAGGATCTTTCACCTTCCAGCCATATAGACGTATGGTGACAGGCTTTAGCTGACAAGGTTACTTTATTACTCCTCCCAGGATTGTCTAGATGTGTGCTTGCAGTGAAGAGAGCAGGGGACCAGTCTGGCAGTCAAAACGAAGAGTGCGAGGGAAAAAGCGGGCATTAAATTATGTATGGTTACCCATGTATGGTATTTGAGTCACTCTGTACTAAGCTTTACAGAGCTACTACTACAAGAATGCATGGGTAAGCTTATTGTTAGTATTGAAAAGAAGAGGAAGAACTTTTGTGTTATTCAATAGCATCGCTCTCCAGAAATCACCTGTGTGAAAAGAGGACTGAAAGGCTCCAGCTATAACTGACATTCCAGCCTTACTCTGAATTTCCTTGCCTTTCAGAATATAAGGTAGCCATTTAGTGGGATTTTGCTATAACAGTATCTATTTCATTTTTATTTGATTTATTTTTTCCTAGTGAAAAACATGAAGGAAAGAAAGAAGGAAAGAAAGAAGGAAAGAAAGAAGGAAAGAAAGAAGGAAAGAAAGAAGGAAAGAAAGAAGGAAAGAAAGAAGGAAAGAAAGAAGGAAAGAAAGAAGGAAAGAAAGAAGGAAAGAAAGGCAGAAATTCTCTTATAAGCTGTGTAAGTGAAACAAATGACATACCTATCATATACAGCACATATATGATTTAAGAGATTATATTCATGCAAACCATATTGTGACACAGTTGTAGGTACCTTTCGTATTGTTACTGAGCAACATACGCTGGTTAATTTATGTCTGGAACAGATTATCTTACAAGGGCCATATGGGCCTGTAAAGCAGCTAAATACCTCATGATGTAAAAAAGTAAATTAGCTTTTCATTTTGTTCATTAGTTTACTTATAGATTAAACTAAAATTTAACTGAGCTGTAATTAAATTACTCTGAATAAGGCAAATGGTTCTGGGGATAAAGCACAGTTAGAACACACGAGTCAGTGTTTATATCCGTGTTAAGCAGGTATAACTCATGTGGAAGCTCCCAGCCTGAGGTGACGTGAGGGCAGACAGGGCTGATGATGACTTTGAAATGTACCTTCCTAAGGTCTCTGCACTAAAGAGAAAGTTCTGTCACCTGAGATTTGGCTGTGAGTCAAAACATCCCTGTGGCCTGCTCTTGTTGAGACTTGTGAAATATAATGAACACGATTTACCCAACAAGATTTATAGAGAAGACTTATTTGCTTGGGGAGACAGAAGGGGAAGTCATCACGGAAGACAGTTTGCAGCTGCAAAAATATCTCTACCTGTGAAAACCGAATTTGGCATGACAACAGCTCTTCAAATGTTCAGCTCTAAGAGACAGTAATGAAAGGAATTTTTTTGGTCATTGTGACTTTTTTCCCGTAGCTCTCTAAATCCGAACACTGGGCCAAGTGTCCAGACAGACACTTTGACATCAGAGGGCTGCACAGGGGAGATTATCTGAACGGAACAGTGGCAGTCAGTGAGAAAGTTTGGGTATCACTGGCCATCAAATCAAGGCACACTTGCTATTACAGTTTCCTTAGGGTATGCATCTTACTATGCAAAAATAGGTAATATATGGCCCTTCAAACTGAGAATGAGATATTATTTTTGCTATTTTTCAGCTTATGCTTTTGGGAAATATCACACTTCACCAGTCTGTGCTGTATAGCTACACAATGTACAGAGTATCATCAGTATTACATTAATGTGTACATCTAAATATTTTCATGCTCAACTAATGTGATTATGTACATGGAAGCATACTTGAGAGATATCAGGGGACAAGATGAGAGACATTAATCTTGCAACTAATTGTGTGCTTGCATTTAATTTATATGCTTTTATTATTTAGTACCTACGCCAACCACTTAATTTGCCTGCAAATCATTTTCTTATACAATATTAATGAAACATGCTATACTGAAATTCATCAAGCTATGGAAACTAGAGATGAGAAAGACTCATTATATCACCACTTCACTCTCCTCTAGTTTAAAACAGCTCAAGAGCAGTACTTCAGGAACCACTCCCTCAAGAAGAGTATTTCAGTTCCAGAAGCAACCACAGGAGCAAAGAAGCCTCCCCTCAACACAGCGCTGCCCTCCCTCCACCTGTGACTGACACGGGGAAATTGGTAGCTGGGGCAGCAACTACGCTGAGGCCACACTGCCTGCTGAGCTTGCACCATAGCAACATCAAGTGGTTAAAAAACACATCCCAAGGCTCCTGACACTTTTGGCAAGCATCTGTTAGGCTCTCTGGGGTCTCTGATGATTTTTGCGAGGCCAGACTGAAAAAGCATTCCCAAGCCTGGCATGTGGGATACAGGCTATGGACCAAAGATCTTACCCCTGTGGTGGGAATCAGGAAATGCAGACAGGGAGCTTCAGCTACGAGGTTTTTCTCCCTTAGGTCTATCCCCAGTTCTTTCACAGTCTCTACTCTCCAGTAATGGCTGTTATGTATGTTCAGGTCATAAAATCTCAAAGGACTATCTTAACATATTTTACAGTAGTACATACCAAAAAGCCACCTTGAATGGAGGAAGCAGAATGAGAACGGAGAGCCACACACAGTTTCGCCAAGGACAAGTAATGGAAGGTGCCCACTGGTGCTGATGTTTCAGCTCCTTCCAATCCCTGTGGGCAAGACCACCTTGTCCCTCAAAGAAAGGCATGTTATATTTTCTCTTTGCAAGTGCACGCTATTTTGCATTAATTTTCCTGAAACTGCTAACGCCTTTAACTTTCATTTTTTCCTTTTTCAGTGAACCTTTTGTTGTGTGGAGGCTTTTTGCTCTCTGTAATAAAAGCACTTTCATTCCCTGTTATATTGATTTTCAGTTTCCTAAAGCTTTGTGCTTTCCTTCTTCTAAGGTTATGCTGACACAGCTTAGGCTGAGTCTCACACTCCATTTCCCTGTGCTCCCGATGGAAAACAACAGTTCTAACTGGATGAACCTCACTGGGCATTTGAAAATGATGCCCGTTCATCTCAAGCCTCCTATTTTGTCCATTCTTTTTATCCCTTCCATCTTCCTCCTGGCATTTCAGGCAGGGAATTGAATACAATTCAGAGTGTGTGTTTAAAAGCAAGCATTTACTTTGGTGAACTTGTCCTGTGCAGACAATTAGAGATTTGCAGGTGTGATCTATATACATAGGGCTTTATAGGTATTTTTTTTCTTGTAAATATACAGGCACTAAGATCAGAATATAACTCCCAAGACAAAATTACATCGACAAAACTCAATGATAGTATGCCCAGTCTCAAGAGAACCTGGCCCTATGTTTCTATTTCTTACTTTGAGCAATTGAAAAAGGACACAGAGAAAATGAATTCTTTAAAGCGAAATCTGAGTCAGGCTTGAAAGCCTCAGCAGCTAAATACTCTATTTGCCATTGAGAAGCCCCTGGAGAAAAAGATGATTCAGATTTTCACTAAAGTGCCTTTTTTTGTTTTGTTATCGAGCAAACAAAAAGCAAGTGTAATTTGATACCAAAAGAATGCAAAGTTTGCAATTCCAGAAGAAACTCCCAGGTTTTAGAGAGGTACTGTCAAGAAAGTAGTATAACCAACAGTTCTTTACCATGATAACTTTGAGTCTACCCTGACAAGTGTCATCTATGAACTACAGGGTGAACTGTTTAATAGACCTTGAGGCTCTTCCTTAAACACTGGTGAAACCAGATGGTCTGACCCCTTTTAGACTATATCTATGGACTACAACCACTTTCTAGTTCCTGATCTTCTGTTTGAACCAATTCAATTTTCACACCTGTCACGGTTTTTCTTCAAGTACCCATTAGGGTATAAATTCAGTGACACAGGAAGGAGCAGCTCAAAACAAGTTCTGTTTCAGACTTGAAAAAAAGCTTGTGCATACAAAAGCTGATTTATCTCCCACTGTGTTGATTGGTCTAATAGAAACACTGCTTCTCCCAATACAGTGCCTTTTTTAAACTAAGTTATTATTTATGCATTTATCAGTAGAACAAAGCCCAGTGAGCAGAAGGGGAAACTGCTAAGATGCCCACATGAATGGATCTCACTTCTGTTTTACTCTTTCCTTGCTTTTGTAATTTCTTCATGTATCAGCTAACACTACCTCTAGCAGCAAGAGGTAACTTACTCACCTTCTCTTATTTCAGCAAGTTTTCACTGACCACCTGCTAGTGACTCCTGTTTCTTAAATTCTCCTCCCTTACCTACTATCTCATAACTTTCATAATTCAATGCAATATTTAATCCTAAACTCACTTTCGAGAAGAGTAAACCATTATAGCATAGATGGAGCTAAGACAGAAAGCAATCTCTAAATTATTCTCCAACTACTTCTTTCTCAATTCCTACCTATCGTTTCCTTAAAAAATCTATTATTTGCCAGTTTGAACTCCCTCATTTTTCAGACAGACCCTTTTAATTTTACTTCTGGCATTCAGGCAGCTTCACATCAAACGGCTAACCTGAACAACATAAGATATTAAGAAAAATATGTAATGTTCTTTCTTTACATGTGATGGTATTCAAATTGAACAGAACATGGCATTCATCTGAAAATCATGGCCAAAAGAAACAATCCATTCCTGCAGCCCAACCCTGGGTATAACACACACCAAAACATTCTACACTCTAATTCCAATATCAAAATTAGTACCTCTTGCAAAAGCCCGTCTTTCAGAAAGACATCCAGTTTTGACTGACTTCTTCAAGTCATAGCAACCTGTCACATTCTTAATTAAGAACTGATTATTTGCACTTTATTTCTGCCTGATTTTTTGCAGCTTCCACTTTACACAAGTGGATTGTATTATGGTTTTGTCAGTTCTCTATTATACAAAGAGAAGTCAAAATGGGGAAAAGAAATAAAGATTCTCTTTCTAAACTTCAAATTCAGTAGGAAAATGAGAAAAAATATCTCAAAATACTTTGAAGGAAAATCAGCTTCTCAGAGAAACTTTACTGAGGTACTGGTGGCTGGCTGACAACGTGACCAGCTGTGCTTAGTGCTATTTGGCATCCCAGCTAAGCTGCCTCTGGGCAGGAAGCTACCAGAGAATGCAATTTTGCAGACAAAGGTTTTTCCTGTGAAGCTCTCTTTTACAGTAACAATTAACATGTATTAGAAGAAAACTAAAATGAGTAGAATTACCATAGGTACCTATTCTTTTTTCCCCCCTTTTTTGGAGGGGGGGGGAATTTAACTAGTTTGAGCTCTGTATAAGTTGCAACAAAAGAACATAAATAAAATAAGCTAAAAAGTCAGCTGGCATCCATAAGACTGTGTAGTTTGGCCTCCAGTGTAACACAAGCTATGAAACTTCTCAGAATTCATTTCTGTTTGAAATAGTGTATTTATTTTATAAAGGCATCCAATATTGCCCTAGAAATGTCCAGCCATGGAGTGTCTTGACAAGTTGCTCCAGAAATCAATTACGTCATTATTAAAAATCTGTGTCTGTTATTTCTAGGATGAATTTGTCAAGTGTCAGCTGTCATTACCTCATTATTTCCTGAAGTTCTATTACCAGCTTTTGCTTAACATATACAGAAGTCACCCCCTAATCTTATTTTTGTTTAATTAAACAAGTTGAGTTTCTTGAGTCTTTTTTATAAAGGAAGCTTTCTTCCTTTCAGTATGCTTGTGTCTCTTAACCTTCTCTAGTTCATTACTATTCTTCTTCAGTTTTGAACAACAGAGTGGAGCACAGTGTACCCAAAACAGTCAAACTAGCACCAAAAATAGTGCTAATATAACCTTGCCCCTCAATATTCTGTTGTTCACACCTGAAAAAATCTCATTATCCCCTTTGCACCACAGGGTCGAACTAGGACATACTCTACTAATTATCTACTAAATGTCTCAACTCCTTCCTCTGTCACTGCTTCCTAGGATAGTCAACCATCCTCTTAGTATGGCCTAAGGTATTTATTCCTATATATGAGTCATACAAACTCATATTGTGTTCTCCTGTTTTATGCATAGCAATCAAGGCAGACCACTCTATACAACAACTTGTTCTTTTAGTTATTTATGATCTCCTCTACTTTTGGGTCATCCACAAACTTTACCAGGAATGATTTTGTCTTTTCTTCCACATCCACTGATAAAAACATTAAATAGCATAAAGCTTACAATCCACCATCCTCTTTGATCAAGAAATAGTTAGGCTTAGAAATCTGCCACTAAGCCAGTTTTAAAACCATCTAAAGTGTGCCACATTGATTTTCGATCATTCTACTTTCTTAATCAAAATGTTGGGCAGTACCAAGTGAAAAGCCTGACGGAAGTTGAAATATACACCTTCAAAACTGTCCCTACACTGGCAACCTCTTCAAAGGCAGGATGTTATTTTTAGAAAAGCTAAGAACTAATTATTAATTAGATGAACTAATTATTTTAACCTTTCCTTAACATTAGATTAATCAGATCCTAGATCTGCTGTAATTTTAGATCAATGACAAGGTGATAGGACAACAAACACTTGGCTCATCTGTGTGGCCTTTAACAAGCTAGGACAGCCCTAGCTTTTGCCTGTTCTCTGGACCCTCCTCGGTACAAACCAGCATTCCCAGCACAGAGAGCTCCTCCGGATGCAGGTTGTATTAGCTTGCAGATTTGGAAGCATCTAGCCTCTGTTTAGCATCTTCCTTAGTTCCTGCTGGAACAGAACGTATTCAGCATTGTCCTATAGTACGGGTACATCACCTGAATTTTTCTCAGAATTCTTCTACTTTTCTGATTGTTAACTTATTAGTGGAATACAGTTGTTAGGATTCCTCTCTTGAAACAAAACAAACTCCTCCTCCCAAGCCAGCAACGACAACAAACCCCAGGTAGAATAGAATCAGTCTTCCTCCTTTTTTCAGCCTGTGCTTCCCCTTACATTTTCTGCAATCCTTTTGCTGCTCCTATCTCCTTTCCTTTTATTTCATTCATGGGTTGTGCATTTTAAGTCTTTTTTCCTATTTTTAAATGTAGTCTTGAAAGCATGACTGACTTGAAAGTGGAATATTTTGAGTGTTCTTCCAAGAAATGCTATGAAACACTTTTTAGTGTTTCATAAACTAAAGAGAGACACTCAAAGAAACCCAACATCTACACATCTAAAAGTTAGAGAACTGGAGAAATATCTAAAGAATGTTTGCGTTCAGTCAAAAAAAATCATTCAAACTCAAGTATGAGTAATGTTGAGAGCAATGGCATCTCTCAGCTCCATCAAATATCAGTGAACTTTCAACTACCGGAAGACTTCTCTGTAGTACGAATGAAATTTATTTTTACTGTTATTTACCTGTCCTGATCAGTCACAATATGAGCGAAAATGTTTTCCAAAACCCAGTTTGCAAAGGGGGTAATGCTTTGCTATTGTGATCAGCAAGGATTATGCTTCCAAAGCTCAGACTGACTTTGAAGTTTTTCAAGATGGGAAAGAAAAGCTTTTTTTTTTTTTTTTTTTTTTTCCTTTTAATAATTCCCCCAGCAGGTGAAGAATGTTACAACTGTGAGAAGGCTTATTAGAGTTACATGAGTCTAATTATCTGCACTGGGAATAAAACATTCATTTTCTCTTGGCAAACAGGAGGTTTTGCACCTGAACATGCAAGAAGACTATACTTCTTTAAATCTATTACAAATGGAAAAATTCATCTTTGTATAAAGACCTAGCATAATTAATTTAAAAATGCTGTTTGAGCCATCAGAGAAGGACTTAAAAGGAAATTAATTGCTGCAAAGTCCTTCATGCCATAGAATGAAATCTTGGTTTCATGGAAATCAATAAGAGAGAAGTCAATACTGACTATTGAACCACAGGTTTCTAGCTCCTTATTATGGCCCACATTGCCTTTTGAATTTCATTGTAACAACAGCTGGATTCAAATTAAAATCATTCCTTCTATTGCTTCACTGAAATAATGTATTGTTCTTCAGCAATTCAAGGGAATAAATTTTATCTTCGCTATCAAAAATGCTGGTGCTTTATCAAATAAAAATAGGTGGTGGTTCTGGTATATTTTTCCCCATAAATTGGGCTTGTACTTTGAAAAAGTAATGAAAATGAGAGCATAGTTTACATATTTTTCTGGAGAAAGCCACAAAACTGTGGAAATGTTGGTTCAAAGAGAGCTTTGGAGGGTATCTAGTCTGACCTCTTCCAAGCAGGACTATCACCAACAACTGATCAGGTCAGTCCTGGCTTTGCCTATCCTACACTTGAAAACCTCCATGGATGGAGACTCCACAACCTCTCTGGGTAACCTACTCCTCTACTACACTACCCTCCTGGTGCAGAAGTTTTCCCTAATGTCCATTCTCGACCTGTCAAGTCACAGTTTGTCCCACTGCTACTTTTCAAGTTGAAACTCAAGTGATTCAATATGCTAGAAGCAGATACAGTGTGCTTGACGTTACAGGACACTGCTTGCCGTATCCTTCTCTATAAGTCAATGAGAAATAAAAAACACTCAAGTCGTTGGCAGAAAGTGCTCAGTTTGTCACAGGATTTTTCCATGAAAGTGTCCTCATGATTCAGTAGTACATATTTAACATGAATAATGCAAAGGCCTGTCAGTTCCTATTTCTCTCGTTTAACATCAGCTAGTTCTAGCCACTACGTTTCCCAATCAATGCAAGTCAATGCTGTGCTATGGATAAGACACAGAATTGTTCTAAAATGGCTCAAAAGATTGACAGCCATTTTCTTTCATTCGATACCTACAGATAAGATCAATTTATTCAATTCCAAGGCAGAACGTTACAGACGTGTCACCTTTTGAAACATAGATTTGCATGGTTCACAGTTTACTGCACAAGTTATATCCTACTCATGCAAATAAATGCTCTTGTCATAAGTGAATAAGGATGGCCCTATATATGCCTTATGCTCTACCTTTATCGCTTAAGTTCAGCTTGCTGGCATGTACTGAAGGAAAGAAAGAAAGGAAGGGAATGCCAAGATGTGGGAACTCATAATCTTGATAAAGAGGGTGTTGTTCAGCCTCTATGAGAGGTTTAGCTAATGGAAAGAAAAAGAAAAAAAGCTCCTTTATCACCACTCTTGCTTGTTTTAAAGAACTATTCTGGCTGCAAGGTTATAAAACGCTAGCAGTAAACACAGAAAAAAAAATCAAGTTAATGAAACAAAGGGCACCCATGCACAACTGATAATGTTATCATTTAGAATGTAATTAGAATTATTTCTATTCCTAATTTCAGCAGTCTCAGGAAGAACATTCTCCCTCTTAACACTCTCAGCTTTTTTAAAGGCTAGATAGATATATAATGAATTTTTCATTGCAGTCTGGGTTGACAGGCCTTCCTCAAGCATTTACTCACTGTCACATTTTCCCCTCCATTTATAATAAATATGCTTCTTCTGACAATCTGAACAAATCTGAACAAAGATAACAAAAGGAGATAATCTGCCAAGTAACTTAGCCAAATATTAGAATCTTTATTTATCCTACATAAGAGTCTTGAAAAGGAAGGCACCAAACATTACAAAAGGATATTTAAATGGATGTGATGAAACAGGCACTCAACTCAGTCATCTCTGCTTTATCACCATTAGTATAAACCTCCAAAACTAGGAAAGGATGAATGTTGAAGGGGTATGTTCCTGCTTTTGGGGTCATCCCCTCCGAACCTTTTTTCAGTTTAGGAATTTTCTCCTCCACCTAATGCACCCCATCACGAAAGGGGCCATACGTGGCCATTCATGGCCCACTTTTTCTGAAAAGACATGCGATGCATTCCTGCCTTTCTTTGGCCTCTGGTCATTAGCTCTATCTCTAAAAGCAAATATGGAATATTTGTTGGAAACTGCAACTGATTAACCATGTCCAGGATGAATTATCAGTACCAGTGAGTGGAATGCAACTGCATGTCCAAAGTCGATAATCCAGTTTGAATTTTGAAGTGTGATTTAAATGGTTTTCTGACTTTGCTTAGCTTTTCACACGAATGTTCTAGTCCACCTCAGTAAAAAAAAAAAAAAAAAAAAAAAAAAAAAAAAAAAAAAACCCAGGCTTTTGAGAAAATTGCCAGTTGGCAACTTGTGAGAACTAGCAAATGAAAAACATTTCCTGCATGTTCTGAATCCGATGCAGTCATGAAGCCCTCTCCTTTCAATTAACTACAATAGCTCTTTGTGGGGGACACAGCAATATTTCAGCAAGCAAAACTACGAATTTTACTTTTGCTTTTGGTGAAAGGTAATGATTTTACGGGATGAATACGCCCTTGACATTTTAATGTTCAAGAGAAGGAGCTATTTGCATATTCTGTTCCCTCAGTTTTCTCTCTAGTTCATACTAAGCTCTGGTATCCCCTTCTCAGGCAATTCTCAGTACCTTTCTTTTTTTGTCATACCAAAGTCAGTTTTCCCATACTGTGCTGTGCTGTGATCATTAAAGCAAGGCTTTCTGGTCTGAAAAGGGAATCTTTCCACGTAGGAAAAAGGATGGTAATTATATTAAATGAATGTTAACTTTTTGCTAATGAATACATTAAATCTCTCCTAACCATCTCTGGGGAAAGAAAAGCAAGCAAAGACTGAAAAAAAAAAAAAAGCCATTCATTTACTATACGTGTTATTTACAAATAATTGGAATAAGTGATTAATTTTTGAAGTATACAAGATTCCAAAAAAGAAATGCAAAGGTTTCAGCAAGAGTTGAAGGCATGTTTCTGTAGCAAGTGGATAATCCAGTGTAAAATACAGCATTAGGCATATAAAGTTTTTAATCTTGGAGGACAACTTTTCCAAAAAAATCTAGTCTTGACTTTAAAATTTCCAGTGATGGTAACCTACAGCCATCATAAGCTGTATCAATATCTGACTGGTTTTGCTGTTAAAAAGATGTGTCCTATTTCTAGTGTGCATTTATCTTGATTTACCAGCTCTTACTTACCCTTGCTAGACAAAAGCCATTAAATTCTATCATTTAATTCATGCTTTCTAGGTCTCTACTTACCCCCTAAATAGGTTATCATCTTTTCTCCCCAGGGCTGCTCCCTTATAGCTTTCAGCATATGGAAGGTGCAGTAGTGAATTAAGAAAAAAAAATCTTCATTTTTTTTCTTTGAATACTATTACAATTCCTACAGAATTTTAGTGATATCTCCTATAGTTAGACTAAATTTCCACAATGGCTAAGTCTAGGCAAAAATTAAACTGAACGGACTGGATTCCTCAAATCTCTCCCTTTCACATTTTCCAGTCTTTCTTTTGGGTCTTTTCTCAATCATCTCCACTGTACCAAAAGCCTGGCTGAACGGTAATTCCTGACATCTATTGGCACTGAGATTCGCAGCCTAGGCTCTGGTTCTAAATTTTCAGCAATTGCTTGTTTTCATTGAAATCTTCTTCATGTGAGAGACAAGCTCCTAATTTCCTTCTCCTTTATAGCTTTCGTTTAGCATGCACACATTTCTTCCTTTTTAGCAGCAGATTACCATAATACTAAAGCCCATATAATTTCTTTGGTTTGCAAGTATAATATTTTTTTAATCCTGTGGAACACAGAATGCTTTCAACAACAGCTGATGGAAACATAAATAGGTATTAATCACTTCACCTTATTAAAATCCATTCACATTAACCATTTCTAATGTGAAACCTAGCAACTATTGAGCTGCACTCAGGAGCGCTACAAAACCACTTATGAGAGAAAATGACAGACCATGTAAAACTGAAACCGTAGGGGAATTTAGCCAGTAAGACTGTAATTCGTAACATTCTTTCCCAGGTTCAGCTGCTATGACAGAGAAGTTTGTGTAACACTTCAAAATGTGGCACGAAAACACCCTTACTTATGTGTACCAATGAATCTTTAATGGCTGATCTCCCCTTATTGAATCTTTAATGCCAGCATGTACAGTATAATCAGATATCCAGAGCAAAGCTGTTACTTTAATCTACATGCTATTTTAATCTTTGCTGCTTGTGAGTTATATTGATACCACTAAACAATAACAGGTTATGTTCTAATCTTGTTGTACTTCAATTTCTATGTACAGGAGAGAAAAATAAGTGAGGAGACTGGGGGAAAATTGCACTTACAAAACAAATCTGACAAACTAAATACTTCTATTATAATATACCGTTTGCATCATAATCTTGCCTTAAATGTGAACACCCCCCCCCAAATCACTGCATGGCATTCCAACAGGGAAGCAGGAGATCATTTTACTGGCTCTGCATTTCCTTAGGGCCTTATTCACTGTGTGAGGAACCTGCTCTAAAATGGGATCACTCTTTTCCTTTGAGGTTCTGTTGGGAACAGTAAATCTCTCACAGAAATGCAAGATGAATTCCCAAAGGTGTCAAAGCCAGTTCAGAATATGCTGCAGGGTACAGCAGCATCTATTTTTTCAAGCTCTTAAAATACATCTAAAACAAAACACAATATAGCAAGCAATTCACCACATATAAATATACATACACTCTTAAAAAACAGAAATGCGGAAAACAGTGAATAATGTGAAATGCAAAAAGCCTTAGTATCTTTTATATTGTTAATGGTGTTTTTAACCTCAATATTTATCTTAACAGAAATGTTTCACATATTGAAAATATGTGCTTCCAAACTATGTTATATTAAAATATACAAGAGCCAGATCAGTAGGGTTACTCACAGAGTTGCCATGCTTGGCACTGTAACTTCCATTTGGAAACTTTATTGTATCTTGACTGCTCAGAAAGAATGGAAAGGCATTATCTGACATAAAGAAAGATATCTACATTTGATCCTCAATAAATTTGAAGGAATAGGGTTTCTTTTTACGGTTCATTACCTTTATCTGTGAGGTTGGTTTTCCTACATGCAGTTTTATTTGTTCAGTAGTATAGGATGAAAGAAACATGTTAAATCATCCCTAGAGAAAGATGCACTCAGCCCCTGAAAGGCTTCTCCTGTCATATTCTCTGCCCCAGAGGAGGAATGAAATCTACAGGACAAAGATTTGCTTTTGAGGGAGCATCCAGAGATTCTCCTTTGGTAACTCACCCATGTCGGACTGCATGCTCTGAAATTGTTTCCAAAAACTGCACATACTTGGATGTCTGATGAGAAATGAGTTTATTAACCATCCTGGCTGTCAATTCCCCTATCTTCCTTCTGCAAATCAGTATCATCCCTTAGTGTTGCACAGGGACACCATTTTGAGAAGATCATATAAGCATCCTTGGGCTTTGTCAGCTAAAACACCAACAGTTCTCTTCTTGTTTCCACTTTTTTAGTCCTCAGCTTACCTATATTCCCTATACTCAGTTACTGTCAACTCAGTTATTTGAAGTTCTGTAGACAAAGCCCTAAAGATATGAACAAATATTTGGAATATAGTATCATCAGGTTACAGTTCTGCTTTTTGACTATTATTTACCAAATTCTCTCTCATATGCTAATGAGAGACAACCTTTCTGTTAATGATGTCATTTGCTTTTTCCTCCATTGTTCACAATCTCCTGATCTTTTTCTGGCATGATTCTGTTTGACATCCAATATATTATATATTTATATATGCGTGTGTGTTTGTGTATGTGCACATGTGTATATATATATATATATATATATATATATATATATACACTACATCTAAGTCCTATTTATCTTCCCATGCTTGGCAGTCCAAATTTCATTATTAAAAAGACCAACATAAATCTCTATCACACTGGGACTAGAAAAGAAAAAAAAAACTAAATACAGCAGAAAAATGAATCTTAGTTGAATTATGCCAATAAAAAAAGTCAGAGCTTTTTTTGGGGGAAAAAAAAAGTAGTCTTTGGTTTCACTCTGGAAAACAGGACAGTGATACATGTTCTGTATAGTTCATAAATTAATAAAATGTTGCCCTTCTTTTGGGCACTCTCAGGGCATTTCAAAGAGAGATTGCAATGGACAGCAAGGGTACACTCATGCCAGTGGTTAGCACGGCTCCAACAGAGCAGGCTTCCTTTTCACAGTTTGTAAACCCTAGCACTGTAGACCAGGCTGCTAGGCTTCATGTGCAAGTGAGCCACTCCCTTAGGTACATTACCTCAAATTCAATCAATTTGAAAATTACACTTTCTTATTTTGTTGACATAATAATTGGCCTTGAGAGACACCATTTATACCCTGAGCACAGAAAAGATTAATGTAATGATATTTTTTTCTTTCACATACTGCAGATGTGTGCGTTTTCTGAAGTACTAGTAGGTAGCTCTAGGCCTTAGCAAATGTATGTGTCTCATTGTTGACATTTTATTTAAAAGATATAAACTCCATATAAAATCCTCTGTTTGTTAACAAGGACAATCTCTGAGTCTTTGGCATCACCAATTCCAGCTTAAAACTGTAAAGTTCAAACAAAAGCACAGATTTCTTCTATTTTTCTCCTGTAATAGTGGAGCACGACTTGGCTGGTAACCTGTCCTACCAGCATGCATTGAAATGCTGTATGATGCTCCTGAAGGTCCTGCTGACCCAGTGGAGCAGATGCTTCTCATTAGCTTTGCCCTGGGCACACAAAAAACAGGAGCAATCCCCTCAGAAGGGCACGCAGGCCTTCTTTCGGAAGAAATCCTGTGGGTCAGAAAATTTACCGTGACGATGTACGCGGTAAGCATGCTGCAGAGATTCCAGGTCAAGTCCACAGAATGATGTATCGGTGCCTAGTAACCAGGATGATGCAAAACCGAACGCTCACATTCACACCCTGTTCAGGCTTAGTCCACTTGCTGCTCAGCTCAGGCTCAGCTGACCATCCCCCCATGACAGCGAAGCTCTCTGGACAACCTGCGTTCTGCATTTGTGTGCCCAGAGTGCCTTAATTTGCTAGTTGCCCACTTGCTAGTTTGTAAGTTAAAAGTTAGAACGTGCATCTAAGATGTGACAGACTGGAGGATGATGCCTCCTCAGCTTTGCTGCACCATCCTTCCTTGATGTGAGGTCTACTATGCCATGGTGAGGGTCTGGCATGATGCAGAATATAAAGGTATATATAGGAAAAACAATAAGAAAGGAAGCCTACAAGGTGATATGAGCTTAGGGTATTCTTTTGGGTACACTAAAATTTCAATCATATTTGGGACTGTGGGATTTCCAAGATTCTTTATACGTGATTATTGTAGCCCTTCCCCTTCACAGGTGGCACTGCATATATTGCATTCTCTTGGAAAAAAATTCTCTTTCCTTTTTTTTTCCTCCTCCTTTCTGATTATCTATCTCAATCTGATATACCTTCCAAAGAATGGAATAGCCTTTTCACTACCCAGCTTCTAAACCCACAAACCATGCTTTCATCTCATTTTTCTGCTGCTCCTGTTAATGAAACTCAGTAACAAAGAGGTAAATTATGATATGGAAGAATAAAACGCCAGAAGCAGAGTAGTAAGAAATCTTAAATTTTGTCTCGTACTATTACTAAATTATACAGTAAATCCTTCTTGTATACAGACTACCTTATTTAGTTATGTAAAAAAATCTGCAGTTTCAAATATACTTGACAGGAAAGAAGTAAGATCTAGCTTTAGAAATCTAGTAGTCTGAGAGTTGTGCATAACAGACTCACTTAACTAACCTTTTAATTATCAATTCTGAAGTCTATGCTCTTTATTTTGTCTGTGAACGACCTGCTTGCTCAGAGGAAGCCAAGCTCCAAGCTTATTTTTTTCTCTAGCCCTTCATCTAGATAAATCAAGAATTAATCCTATGTCCATTATACTTTGGCTGATTCACTACTGATACGATATAATTAAGTGGTAAGATACGGCAGGAGTGTGCCTGCGGGTGCTGGTATCACACCACAAATGGCATGATAAGGTATGAAATTTTAACCCCCTAAGAAGTGCTGCAACTGTACAGATATTATCTGAATTTCTAGTACTGTTGTTATGAAGTGGAATCTACTCGATACTGAACAAAATTGAAAGATGGGAAAGTTTGTGTAGTATACCTCAGCAATGGCTGACTAAGTCAAGTTTCAGACCAGGAAATTAGTGACCAGTTTTTCAGTTGTGCCCAACTCAATCTTTCAGAAGATGCTGCAGAAATCCTCTTCTTGCATCTTCTCTGAAAATCCCGCTAGAAAGTCTCAAATTGGGCACATGAGACTCAAGGTTCCCAGAACTGTCAATAATGAAGTTTAAATCCAGACTAAATATTTTAGCTAAGGCATTGATGATGGAAAGTGAATAGCTTCGTGGGACATGCTGTTTTGGTTAATTTTTCTTCAGAGAAGAAAAATTTTTCTTTATTGTGATAATTTCACATTTCCAGTAACGGTGGTGGTACAGTTTTAGTGCTAGATAAGAGCTCCCCATACAGCTTCATGCTGCCAGGCTTTTATTTCTGTGGGCTACTGCTCTGCAATGGTGTGACATGGGAATTGGTGCCCTGGGAGCGAGCGTGAGGGAGGGGATCTGCTTGCAGTGCCAGGAAGCCCAAGGTCCCTGCTTGTGAGGGGAGATGATAGCAGTGTGCTCGTCTGTGATGGGTCTCCGGGCAATAACGGGACTACAGAAGAATGAAACCACATAAGAAAACTTCATCTAGGCCAACTCACAGTGTCAGCAAGACCATAGTGTTTTTACTTACAGAAAGGAAGGAAACATTGATGTTGATGGAGTAACGTGTACGTGGGCAAGGTTGGGCCTGATGGGCATGTGAGAGAGGGAAATCGGTCTCACTCTGTAAGCAGCTCTCATTTTCAGGGCACAGTTAATAAGCAACCTTAAAACATGCCATTGCACAAGTAACCACTGAGAGCAGGCGTTTGTCACTGGCCATTTATTTTCAGAGTAACTGAAAAAACAGAGCCTAAATTACAACACAAATGCATAGTCACTAAGTCATCTCAGACTGCAATGCCAGCATATTCTTTCTTGTGCAGAACCTTGGCTCCTCTCCACTGCTACAATTTCACCTTAAAGCAGACATTTTTCCTGGCCTTGACAGCTTTTCTGACAAGTTCCTCTAGACATACAGTTTAGCATTACATCTCTTTTTATTGCCCTTTAAACACATACATTGCTAAATTTCTAAACCCCAAATTCTCTGCAGTCCTGAGGTTCACGACACAATCCCACTATTCAGAAAGAACTTTTTAAAAAGCCCACTGTATCTATTTCCACAGTTATATTGTGCAGGCATGCAGTGAAAATGGACTCACTTTCTTCCCCCACCTCGTGGTCTCTTATTGCAACTACGACAGTGCTGAGACTTGCAACTTGACAGCCTGATCTGTGCTGAGACAAGCTGAATTTTCTCACAGCATCCCCAAAAGATAAGCTTGCAACAGCACAGAAGATGGCACTTGTCAACACCAAGACAAAATATCCAGATGATGAGCCAGATTGTACTCAGGCATTCAGACTAGCCATAAGAAAAGAAAAAAAAAGAAAAGAAAAAGACGCAAGAGACTTTCTTTTTCAAGATCTCACAGCCAAAGCTACAGCAGTCAGCACTGAAAAAATGGAAAGCTGAGATGTTAAAAGGTATGGGGGAGGGACCCTGACTTCAAACAAAATGAAGTAAATAGACAACAAATACAACATAATACTATGAAAAGCAGAATTTTTATAATATAGGGAAAATATTAAATGTTCACTATAATTCAGGAAGCAAAACTCATTGTTCCAAATATAATAGGAGTTGGCCAAAAATATATGAATGCAGAATGTCAAATGGGTCATTTTTTCAGCCCATAGTCTCAGTCTAATCAAACAGCTACAGACTCAAAGAAATTCTTAGTAGCTGCAGTCAGCTAATGTTTGCTTCATTAGAATCCTGTAAAAGTCATTCCCATCCTTCTGCGTTATTCCTGAGGTGACATTACATACTGGCCAAAATACATGTAGTGAATGAGTTTTCAATTGCAATTTTACCTTTTCCCAGAACATAAAAAGGAACCACCAAGAGAAGAGAAAAAAAAATCTTAATAAAACATCTCTCTTCTGACAGAAAGCATGGGATAACTTACTGAGGATTATGTATTTTGAATTGTACATTAAGATCAATACCAAAAAAACTCAATAAATCTATTAGCATAAAGAAGAAAGGCAGAAGAACAATTAGGGAACTGGCAGAGAGAATTTTTGACAAACCAGTTTAATAGAGATAAGAAATTACCTTTTATTCTTCATAACCGTGCTTGCACTAACTTAAGGATGAGAAACTTAAGCATTACCTCTGACAAAGAACATCTACACTTATCTAATTTGTAACTACATGAAAATGATTTATGAAAACAGGCCACTGTGACTGACAGACCTAGAACAGAACATTTCTGCCCTCACCTAATCTTGGCTCACCTGAAAAAGCAGAGGTGGCTGAGATACAAAGAATTTTGACAGAAAACGGATCCAGTTCAGGGCAATTCCAAAAAGCCTTTATTTATTCTTGAACCATGCAAGCCAGGCAAGTCTCTCGGACAGGCTGAATAGGGGCCATACCCTTTGCAGGGCAGCCTTGACTGTTTTCAATCATCCACCATCTCCAACAGAGTTAAAAAGGAGAAAGAGAAAGAAAGAGAAAATAGGGGGGAAAGCACAATAGAAAAAAAGCCTGGCAAAGGTATTGGGTTGTCCTCCTCTCATTTTAACAAGGATGCAGACAGTTCTGCATGTGGCAGTAGCACAGCCAACTGATGGACATTAGCGCTACCCATGAGCAAGTCACAGCAGACACAGCAGCTGAGCTGTCATGTCAGCCCTAAGTTAACTGAACGACAGTAGCACTCTGAAAACAGAAGATAGGGGAACAGGCACAATGCAGAAAATCCAGCAGTCACTGAACAACAGAAAACATCAGGGATAACAGGAGAAGAAATAAACAGTGTCTAGCAAGAGGACAAAGAAGTAAAGATGAACTAGGGCTTCTGAATGAGTATTACTACTAACTGACACATTTGTCCTGAGAATCACTGCAGACTGTCAATGTCAGACGAAAAGCCACGATACGTGTGGGTGTACTGCCCCTGACAGGTGCCATCAGTCAAGTAAACAACAACAGAGACATAGAAACCGTAAGAAGCAACACAGCTCTAGGGTAGTTATGACGGGAACTGGTACAAGGCTTTCTAGCAGAACTTCTGTTGTGCCACTGTATGTTAGGACCCTGCGGTTTCCTTGTTGTCATACACCAGCTGAACCCAGCTTTTGAGAGTGTACTGTAAATGATATGCATTACTGGCTTAAGAAATATGGAAAGAACTGTAGGACTGGTTCCTCTGCCCTGCCCTACCGCCCTACTCAAGCTGTAACAAGCCAAGTTGCTCTGCTGTTTGCTCTTACAGCAACTTATCCCAGTAGATCCTAAGGGTCAGGTGAAACGCTTCCGGCCACGGCTCCTGTTCTTAATTCAACCCTATCCACAAAATACCTGAAGCATATTTATAACTAGACTCTTTATTTTGTTTCTGGTGCCTTTATGCCATTCTGACGGCAACAAGGAACTGATTTGGCTGCACAACCCACTTAGACAACTCCCTAGGAATAGAGGTGTTCCCTGCTCCTTGCTAGCCTGCCAGCTTTCAATCTCTGCCTCTGCCCCCATCAGCATAAATGCAGTCTTTTCAAAATTGCTGACTACAGCTCTCCATCCCCTAATACTGGTTTTGCAGGGGTGTAACTTCATTGATACTGAAAGGCTTCTGCTGAGTTTTCATGAACAGAAGTCAAGGGAGAATCGTATCAGTTACAGACCAAATTATCTAAAGAACATAAATGGCATTGCTCATCCAACATCAGTGGAGAAGCATCAGATTATACAAACAGAGAATTTAGTCCATCATATGAAGTTATCTCATAACTGTAATCAAGTATCTGTCCAGATTATAGTAGGACACTAATTTTGCTTTGGACACTCACTGCATTGGGTAAATAGACAGCACTGTCCAAAGTCTCCAATGTTCTTACAGTTCAAATTCTAATTTTCTATCTGCCAGAAAAGCCAGCAGATACAAAATACTGATTTCACAGGAATCAGAGAAATGTTCTTTCTGAGCACTTGTCTCACACTTTTTTTTTTTAAGGGGTATTTAGATAGCCATTTCATCTGCACTAATATTCACTTTGCCTTCGCAATAGGAAAAAGAGGACCAGGAGGAGAAGTTACAATAGCCAAGCAAGAAGGCATTACAAAACATATCTAGAAGTCATTAGGCAATGCACATTCAGGAACATAGTATAATTCTTGCAATCTTACCGATCAAAGACAAAATATCTAACTTCAGGTAATGTCTTTTCCCACACATCTCAGAATCCTCTGTCAATAACACAAGTTACCTTTCTTGTTAAGAGCAGTTTTCACAGATCAGGAGGCATATCTTGCTTCTACTGTCTGGGTTTTACTCTTCTGACATAGCGCACATGATACTAATATCTTGTATCTGCTGTTCTCAGATTCTCTAGTGGCTTATATGGACAGAATTAAAAATGACCACAGTTGGACACAATGTTGGACTGCTTCCCTGCTGAAGGGATCAATAGGAACAGATCCTTCACTCTAGTGTGATTCTGGGAGGACTACACATGCTTATTTTGGTTATTATTTATTAAGAATGATGAATTTTTTAATGACAAATATAATCTTATTTTGTAATATAAGAACATTTCTGTATTAGACATAAGAGAAAGAAAAGACATGCAAAATGTGTAGAGTAACCAATGCCTATACCAAAGGGCAGCCAGAGAAGTCTTGCATATAATGAACTTAGCACTCAGCACCACTTTTTTAAATTAATTTTCTCATCCTAGCTACCTGCAGCCAAAAACAGTGTACATGCAGCTGCATATGCTTCATATTCAGGTTCCAAATAAGAGAGATTACTGTGAAGTGGAGTTGTGTACGCTCTGAAAACAGTTTGTCTGAGAGCTATTGATTATGAGGTTCTGAAGCAGTGGCTATTAACCTGCATGAGAAATTAAATGATTTTATTTATGATCTCAAGTAGAGCTTTACAAAATCAAGTTTCAGTTCACAAATATGTAGTCTTTTAAACATGCAATGTTTTGTGCACTGTGCAATGTTTCTACCTTATACTCATTTTATCTGTGCATCTAGTATCTTCAAATGTCTTCCCTATCTTTCATAAAGAAAGTCATACAGAGATGCTATTGCAAAACCCAATCTGATGACTGATAAAGAGATTATAAAGACCTCAGAAGAAATCCATCATTTACCATAAAATTCATTAATTTTAATAACCATTTAATATAAAGAAACAGAATATACCAGGTCGGATCATCTCCTCAGCTTTCAGAACCAAAGCATGCCTTCAAGCACATCCTACTGTATGGATATACATCCCCAAAGCACTTTGTCCCTCTTTTTTCTGGAAGAAATTTTCCCATGGATCATCCAGACCAAATGGATTGGATGTGTAGAGAAAACAGAAACAGATGTGGGTAATCTTCTTTAGGCATTCCCCCTCTTGAGACAATAGATTCTTAACTAGATATTGCTGCCCAAGGAAATACTGTTTAAAGCAATGTTCAATTTAGGCTCTATTCTTTTCAGTCTAGTCAGAAAGGAAGGTGCTTTGCATCAGCGTGGCTGAGCAGAGGGAAATGGGTTTGCAGGAATGGTATGAAAGGCCCAGAGATGCATCGTAGCCTGGCAGATAAGGTGGTATTTTGAAAGGTAAGAGATATTTGCTGAAATCTCATCACACAGAGATCAGAACAAAGTCTGAAAACTTCATAGCTTATTTCCTGCCCCCAAAACCTGGGCAGGAGGAGATACCATCTCTAGCAAGTTTGTGAAGCTAAATGTCAGTGTATTTAATTTCCAAAATGAAATCTAGTGCATTACTCCAACCAAATTCATTAATAGCTTTTGTGAAAACTGAAACATAATGTCCCAATGAACTTATTTCCTTCCCCTCCTTCAATGTTATGTAGCTCTGCTTTTTATGCTTGAAGATCTCAGGTCTCCAGAGCCAGGATCAATGGGATTTGAAGGCTTCATCCAACACCTGCAAGCTGTGCATGTGCACTAATACACAGCAAAGGAAAAGAATAAGAATGTGGCTGATTATCTGTGCTGCTAGGAGGGAACTTAGACTCCCAATCCTTTAGGACAATCTCCAGAGTTTCCATCCATTTAGTATCTCTCTGACAGTATTTTCATAAGAGGATTTGTTTGACCCATTGTCATTAACAAGAGATCACTTGGGAATTGAAGTTTTCTAGGGTTAATCCTGCTCAGACTGCTTCAATGGAAGGATTATCATTGACTTCAGCAGGAGGAGAATTAAGTCTTCCATTGAAATAAACATATTTTTAATAATGTAAACTTTTTTCTCTATGATTCTTTATGTTCATCAAGGACATGGCTAAATGTTTTAATATATAAATAAATCTTTGAATAACGAAAGATATAAATTCTTGATAATTATGTGACTTGCACTTGGTTTCCTATGAAAATAGAGGTACCTAGCATATATAAGTGTATATATATATTATATACATGTATGTATGTATATGTATAGGTGTAGGTATATATGTGCACATGCATGTGTATACACACACACATATATGTTTACACAACAGTTTTGCTTTTAAAAATGATTATACAGGCTCCCTACACAATTAAGCACACCGTGACACCCACTAGGATTACTTTATTGAGTTAGATTTGCCTCTTCCAGGACTTGGCAAGACAAATTTTAATTTGACTAAGAACCAAAATGGAAACAGAGTTTCATTTGTAGCTAGTATTGATTCCTCAAATTTCTTGTTTGCATTACTTTCCTTTTGGTCTCCCCTGAATCTGAGAATGCCAGTCCAGGATTGCTCCATCTCTCTCCTTTGCAATTTCACATGCTGATTCTGTTCCTTAACTGTGAGAAGAAGAGCACAAAGTGGCACTGCACTGGAATTTGAGTCCAAGCTTAGGCCAGACTCTTACGTGGACACACACAGACGTCTGGGACCCAGTGCATTTCAGTTCAAGCAGGGACAGAGATAACTGTGCGCTGCTATCGTGTCTCCGAGATTCTGAGTGCCTGAACACTTACCAGTGTTAGTCAAAACACCTCTGACTTCTCTGGCCCATCAGCGGTTCTGGTGACTAGAAACACTTACAATATCCAGTCTCGTCAGTGCCAGTCTCTCCTCCCCAAGCATGCCTGAGGCAGGAAATCCTAGACCTGCTGTCAGGCTCTGTTCTCTTTCACAAAACGGAAACCAGCTCCTCAGCTCTACCGTGGTACTGGAGTGGCTTAGACTATGCTCTGACTAAGCCACTCTATAAATGCCTGAACTAGATGATCCTCCTTTTTCTGCCAGAAGCCTGCATTTGGATAACTGACTGCTCAGGGGCAAAAGCATAACAACAACTAGCGGTGCTCTAAGCAGCCCTAAAACTTGTGGTCTTCTGCTCCATCCTGGAGAACAAAGAATGAGAGGAAGAAACAGACCCCCAGCCCCACAGCTTCCCCTTAAAGTGGCCCCACCTTGCAATCCTTCCTCACTGACACTCAGCTCAACTGGAAGATCACTGGACATCTGTAATTCCTCCTGCCAAGCAATAGATGCCACTACGCAGGCTGTTTTTAGCAGTCAAATGGCCATTTCCTTTTCTCTGGTAGTGCACTCTACTCAGTAGATGTCCTTCATTAGTATGGGTTGGAAACTTAACACGCTTGGCTTAGCGGAGCTCCCATCTACTAGGACAAACTACTATCATTGTACAGATGGGAAACTGAGGTAGAGAGACTACCAAACGATTTTGCCATGGGTCATATACAGTAAGGCTAACAGCATGGACTTCAGCATTCACCCACATGCACTCACCAATCTAAAGTCCCAATGAGCAGACTTGCTAGCTCTCTCCTGCTTTCACTGTTGAAGCCAGATAAGAATGGCAAGATCATCAGTGAGGCACAGTACAGAAGAAGGGGAACAGAAGCCACAAGAGTGCCAGCAATAGCAATGTGACCAGCTAATCACAAATAAATTCAATATCACGGTGAGGTTTCCAAGGCCAACCTCAGATTCTCAACCTGCCCAGCCTCCTGAGCACCTCAGCACACCTCACAGCTGGGCACTTGGGCACATTTGCAGGTTCCTTCAACAGAAAAGCTTCCTGATGATGAGGAAGAGAGACAGCAAGAGAGGTTTCTGAGGAAGGCTGCAGAACATTCATCACTGGAGGTTTTTAAGCGCAGGTTAAAGGCATCAGAATGAGGTGTCCCCAGATTGTGGCACTGCCTCCATTTCAAAGCAGCTGTATGGCTTGGGAAAATAAGGAGCTACTACTGTTGCCAGTGGTTCTGCAAGGCAGAAAAGGAGTTGGGAACCTTTGCAGTACATGATCTCTTTGGGTCGCTTCCAACCTTATTTTCCCTTGATTCTAGGAATGAATACAGAGTCTGCAGACAATTCCTTCTCCTCCTCACGGATTTCCTAATAGGACTGACTCAGAAACTGGAAACTTCTCATAGCTGAATCCCACAATCCCAGACACTTTCCAGCACCCCCTCTGCTGAAACTCTACTACTGTTAGGCTTTTTCTCATTAATCTCTTATGGAAACACCTGCTAAGCCTTGAATGTCTCCTTGTCCTATGCTGCTCACAGTTAGTGGTAGAGCATGCTCATGACCAGCTAAAGGTTATCTAACATCCTACTTAAAATATGTAATTTAGCCCATCAGAAACAATCATTTATCATTGCTGAGTGACATAGTACCACTGGTACTTTGAGATCTGCACCATTCCTTCCAGCTGCTGGAGCAAGAGTGCATGAGCCCTGACTGAAGGGAGTAGCTTTAAAAATGGTAAGCACTGCCTTTAACTTTCAACCTATTTCATTTAGGGACAGGCCAGGGAACATAGCTACATATATGAATTCAGTGCTAGGAAATATGGCAGTATCGCAGCATCAACTGTGAACATTTGCACACTTGTCCTATTTTTTTTTTTTTATGTTCACTCTACCAAGTAAGCTTATTCACAAATTCTGTTTCTACTGGCCAGTTTTAGTGGCTCTCAGAAGCTGAGTAAATAAAATAAAAGACTTTCTGATAGAAGCACATTTCATCCCTAGACTAAGTTCAATGAAATAGGAAACAATTGCAGAGTCTAAATTGAGGTCTTCTTTAGGGTCTAAATCAATTAACCACAAGGTCTGTCAGAGTTGAATCTACCTTACAAAAGATTCAGTCATGATAAATGCTTGTGTCAGACCCTTCCTTCCCCCCAAAATGAGTTTTAACAAGGTTCTCTTTTGGACATACTGATTTTCAGTTCCGTTTTTTAGAACTTTGCTTGCCGGTTGAAACACTTTGATTATTTTCTCATGTGAATTACAGAGTTTACCCTTGTTTTTGGTATTGGATTGGTCCCCACAGTGGAAAGAAAAACTGTGCTAGAGATCCCTGAAGTGGTATGGCTGCACAGTACACACACCAACTCAGAGATGTCTATACTAGTTTGGACCTGGAAAATCAACTGACTTGAGTGCTATGCAGCAGGCAGGTGAATGAGCCTATCTTCTAATCAAGTTACAGCACTTGTAATTAATTGCTCCCTTTCTCCTGCACTTTCATTACTGATGCATTTTCCCCCATAAAGCCTGCAGCTAGTTTCCATTAGTGCAAATGGAAGTTTCCATGTCTGAAAGAGTTTTCCTTTCAGGTTGGCCTGTATTAACCTACCAGTTTCACGTGATGCTCTAAAGGGGATACTCCCCTCCTGCAGTCTCCAGTCTGGAACCACTTTCCTGAACTCCTCTCTGTGCCACTCTGAATCATCTCCTGAATTTCCTCACCCTTCTTCTTGAATCTATCAGAGCTAGCAGTTGTTCAACAAGGCAAGAAGTTGGCTTGTGTCAGGGTATATGCCCTGTAATCACAACAAATACAAGTGACAAACTAAGTGGAAGACATTCAAGTCATCTTACCTTATTTTTTCTGCAGACTGAGTGCACAGTGCCAATTAGCACACCTGGGGCACAGGAGCTTGTCAAGTGAGGACATTTCCAAGGCTCTGTGACGTTCTGGGGTCAGTATTAATACCTGAGCTCTTTGTTTGGCTTCTGGGAAGCAAAAACGGAATACACGGAAGCACCCGATTGTGCAACAGTTGCCTGATCTCGCTAAAAATTCATTCGTTGTACATATCTGAATTCCTCAAATTGTCACAACAGGGTTTAAATTTGAACTCTGGAATAATTACTGTGTAATTGCTAATTGTTTCAGACTATTATTGAAGCTTTTAGCTGAGTGTTATTCGTTTATTTTATGGATTAGCATATTTTGCTTAGTTGGTGTAAAGTATTTCTGTTGCAGCACTATCAGCTATTGCTTGCTGCCAGCTGAGTAATTCTGTAAATGAGATTTGTATAAACTCTCCTATGTAAGTAAATCAACACACAAAAGTGTCATTCTATTAAACTAGCTTTTGCTAGGTAGGTAATCCATGTGTGCCTATAACATCTGACATTAATGCCATAAACAGCTCTTGCCTCTGAACAGAAGATTGTGGGAAAAATACAGAGCAGCCTGTGGGAATACTTGTGGTATTTCTTTAAATCTTTAGAAGAAAGAAGGCAGAATGGAAGCTGGGAAAGCCTGTAGGCAAATACTCTTAAATAAAACAGAAAGAGGGAGGGACAGATTAGCTATTGGAACAATATAGTTTTTCTTATTCTACAGTTTTTCTAATGCCAAGTATTCAAATTACCAGTTAGACCTCCCAAAATCAGAAGACTGGCTAAAAAAAATCAAGAAACTTCAAACAAAAATGTTCAAGCCCCTATTCTTACTATTTTCTTTAACTTCTGAAACTTTCATAGTTAACTTTCTAAGCTTTATTCTAAACCCATAAAGACTACAAAAATAACCCCTGTTTTTGATATTTATTCTTGCAACTTAAATAGAAATGTCTAATATTCCCACACTCACAATCAAATTGCGGTCATTGACAAAAACGGCTATTTTTTTTCTCCTTGCCAAACAGCCCTAGCATACATCAGTTACCTTTTAAAGGGGTACAAGTAGCTTTTAAAGGCCTGTCGCGTGCATGAAATGAAATAAACAACATTTTCTGAAAGCAGGATGACTCGTATGGTATAAAAAAAGCCATTGAGATGTGGGATGAAATGAAGAATGTGGGAACACTAAAATAAATTCAAAGTGTCATTACACAGAGTATAGAAGTTCTTCCAGGTTAAAAATTATGAAGCATGAGTAACAACAACAATAATGATCTCACTGATTCCACATGGCCACACTCCGACCTCTCACCAGAGAGCACAACTAAACTTAGCAGCAGGTCAAAAGAAAGGCCATTAGGCTTGGGGCACTCAGAAATCATGCTAGAGACAGAAACTGCAGTAGGAATTCCTAGAATTTTACATTTATGCTTAAAAATAGCTTTACATCTAGGTCATCAACTAACTGTTTTTAAATATCATTTGATGTCCTCCTGATCAAATACTGTAATGGCTTTGAGCAATTCTCCTCAAAGATGAAAGGCCTGGCACTGCTTTCTCAGCACTGGCATTAATGTTCATAAACTTCACCGTGCAATGGTATCATTTATGGATTTTTGGAAAGAAGCTTCTTTCATGTTACTCACTAAAATCTGTTTAGGACACATGCTGTAACACTTGCTGATGTGTTTAGTGGGTCATTGCTTTGGGTCCTCTTCTAGCATCGCCAATTCCAAACGTTCTGAAAAGGATGAATCCAGTCTTTCGAATATTTTATTTGCTTTTTTATTAAAAAAAAAAAAAAAAAAAAAAAAAAAAAAAAAAAAGCTTTCTGTTAGGTTCACAGCAAGTGTGTAAAAAATCCTAACTCAATAAATGTTGACGAACTTATAAATAAAATATCAAGCATTAGCAAACTATGGACCACAAGTTCTTTCCCTTTTCCTTTTTTCCAGCAGAGCTGACTGTTCTGCAGCAGACCTCACATTCCTCACAGTAACACCACATTAAACCGAAGAGAACTTCATCACCATTTGCAAGGCAGTTGCTTGCAAAGACAAAAGGAGGGAGGAATGCAGGCAGAAGCATAACTGTGATGGTGGTCATCTGGATCGACTTCTGACAGATATAGACAGTGAGTGAACTTGCCCGCCGGCTCTGGCATGCATTACACAGTATCAGTGGGTCTCAGCAGCCTATGAACAACACTTGTCTGATTCCTTAAGTCTGCAACATAAGCCAGGGACTAAAATCTTAAGGATTCACAGCTAGGAGGATTTTCTTCCATAAGACGATCTTAAGGTGTTTATAAAACAAAGAATGTACGCATTTCACTAGTAGCATGAAATGAGGCATTGGTTTGACAATAAAATGCTCTTTCTCTCTTCCCTTGCAGTGAGTGCTGAGCAATTACCTTTGCTTCCTTGACACACTTAAATAAACAGCATGATCAACTAGAGACTGACTCAATTGCAAAGAATGAGCTGAATACAATTTCAGATACTACACTTGTCCTTTTTGTCCTCTGTTAATTTTTGTGGGTTTACAATTCCTTGTGTAAAAAAAGCTATGCAAACAAAGGGAATGGCTGGCTGTAATGGGGGAAAAATGAAAGTAATAACACATAAGGGGTGAAACACCATAAGATTTACCAAAAATACATCTATCAAAATACTGAAAGTTGTAAACTGCAGAATATGGTCCACTTACACGTATAGGTGACTACTTTCCTATCTGTAGTATTAAACTGTTTATTTTTATGCTGTTGGACAAATTGAAAAGCTATTTGCTAGGACAAGTCTCCAAGACTTGGTGCTGTCTGTCACTGGCAGATGACTCACTTAACACATGGTGTTCACTCTCCTGTGCCTATATCTTAAAACAAAAAAAAAAAGTTTTCTTTGCCAAATCTGGACTAAACTAAGTTTTACTCTTGATTTTATACCATATGATGTCCTGAGCAGTTAATATTCAGGTATCCATCTCATGTTTGGACACTTTTTTTTTTTTTTTTTTTAATACTTGATGAAATGTGTAGATGTAATTCTTTTTATGATCACTCAATTCAGCTAACATACTGCCTTTCCTACTTGAACACTGAACTTATGTAGGTCTTTTGAGGATAAAGTAAGAACTGTTAGAAATTGCAGATAGTCAAAAAGAAGCATATTTATTAGCCAGAAAAGCTAAAATTAGAAATTTTGGAAGAAAATTTAGATTTCTCATATAGCAAATAATTCTAAAATATTTCATTTTGAACTAGTGGAAGCATTTCATAAGGAAACTTTTCAATGTTTATTTTATAATAAGATATATTCTCATATAATCTATCCTAATATTACAGGTGAAACATTCTGACTAAATCTCACTGAAAGATCTGAACAATTATTCTTCCAAAAATCTAAATACAATTGATATATTTCTACAAAATGTTTCACTAAAGTTGAATGAGGATTTTCTAAGGCAAAGCTGCTTTACGAGCTAACTTGCAATCACTTGCAGAATGCACCAAAATGGCTTACAGAACAGCAGGAGCACAGCACTAGTGTATGGAAACCTGACGTTTTCTGACCATGCTTTAGTGGTCCCCAAATGCATGTGGGCAAAAAAGCCTGTTTTAAGAAATTCTCTATTCTGTAACAGCCTGCTTGAAAACAAAACCAACCAAACAAAAACATTCCCATCTCCCAGTCCTAAAGCTCATAATCAATTTAATCCAAAAGTTGCAGTGGCAGTGTATTGATGTTCTTCGAATATCCAAGATTGTATTTAGAGTGCCTTTAGTAATGTAACCAATTTTTTTAGAAATGTTACTCTGTGTTGACTGATAGTCAATATATCCTATCCACAGGGTCTGGCAGCACACATTCAGAAAAAATCCTGCAAAGACTGAGTTGGGCATTTGCTTTGTTTTTGGTTCCAGGCTGTAATGCATTTTAACCATGCAAACCATCAGACGTCCAGGCAAATTTGAACAGCCTCCTACCTTCGTCTCAATCACCATTTCAATCACAGAGCAAACACCAGCATATGCTGCAAGTATTTCCAATTTATTTCAAAACTGACTTAGCTTCTAACTGCTCAGTTAGGGCCAGAAAAGCCATTATAAATCAATAATCAGAAGAAATACCAGCATGGGCTTTGATAGCTTCCTCCAGCAGGTACCCAGTTTATTCTGCTTTGGCTTTCTCATAATTTGTAGTCCAGATATTCAGTAAAGGCACAAAGAAAGCCTTACATAACAATGGGCTTGCCCAATGTATGGAAAAATACTGATTTGGACTCATGTTCTAATAATTTCTGCATTTGGTTTTTGGAATATAAGTACCAGCCCCTGTGTGAGCGAGGCTCAGAACACCAGCACAGCATTCTCATGCAAGACATCTGTGGTAGCCAGGTCACAAGACGACGTGTTTCTTCTTTGGAGGAATCGTTTTGAGAGACAGACTCATTTTTAAAGCTACAATTTGCAATGACTGCTGTTTAAACAAGACTTTCAAGCTACTGCTACAACATCTTTGAGAATTTATTGCTCTCACTCTAATTTCTTTCACTGATTGATCCATTTATAGTCTAGACTTACTTCTCTAAGGACCAATTGTAGTATGGTCTTCTCTTTTTGAAAATCCTTATAGCTGTCTCTTTTTTGTCATCAACTGACCATGCCTAAGGAATAAACCTTCCCTGCTGCTGACCTTGAAGAGCGTTTTTGCATAACCACTTCGATTAAAAGAAAGGAGAACAATAGAAAACCTAAAAAAAACCCCCTAAGGTTGTCAAAAAATGACAACTGATAAGATGCCATCAGTGAAATCCAAATAAGTGCTTTAAAATTATCAGATGTCCTCTGTCAGCACTCTTCTGATCTCCAAGTCAACACAGACATACCATTCCCGCTGCCTGTTTTACAGTACTTGCATAGGTCAAGTTTAAACTAGAAGCAGTTTTTTAAATGATATACCAAGAGAAATTCAACAGGACAAACAAATGTAATGAAATTCCATCAAAAGTAATATAAAGTGTAGAACAAAGTTATTTTAATTTTTGCTTCTGTGAAATGTAATGAAACTATTTTCTTTTCTTTTTTTGGCTAAGTATGTTGTTGAGTAATAAAGAAATGCATATCATTTAGTCCCTACCTCACCACAGTATTCAAGTATATACTTAGCTTAAATTATGCTGTGTTTTTAATGAAAATAATTTAATCAGTTTAGTGTATTTGGCTTAACTAGGCCTCCACTGAATATAAAAACTGAACGTCTACCACACGATTCCACAAAATTGGGTGTGATCATTTGCTCACTCAGTACTCAGAAGGCTCTATTGTGTCTTAGGTTACAACAGAGCAATTTAATTCAAGTTTTTGAGATCTAACAGTAAGGAATGACAACTACAAAATTTACTGATCACCTCCACGCTGTCTGTGAAGCCCCCTTGAGTTCAAGATAACATTGATAGTTCAGAATTACCTTGGGAGCAGCACCTAAAATTAGCAGGGAAAGCTTAAAGATTATAATATTACCTTAGAAACCCCACTAATTAGATCTTAGGGGCTTTATGCAATCAAACAAATATATGAATGAGGATCTATTATATATACATATATGTATACACATACATACATACAAACATACTATGTTATTCAGTTGGTGCTGTTTGCACACGTAATTATGGTATTAGTCATCTTAATATTTTCATTACTCTTTCTAATGCATTCTAGGCTGCAGTCATGTAAGTCATATCACTCCTATAGGAAAAATGTGGTTTATGGGACCACTGTCTCCAGTGTACGGTTTAATAATGTTACAAAGATACCAGCATAAAATTAATGGCTAGATTTTTCATGAGGAGAGCATTACATTTCCACTTAATGGGGGTTTAAGCAGTTATTTCTCTATTATTACTATATTACTAAAACTAAAGTTCAGCAGCTCGTATGATCCAAAGGAGAATCCAAATTAGTATCCTTGCTAATGATGAATATCCTTAGAGAGTAAATATCTTTTGAACGCTGTGCCAGTTTTACTTTGACTGATAGTGGTTCAGCCAGTGTAACAAAATCTCTACTAGTAGCGTTTGAAAGAAAAGAATCGAATAAGATTTCAGATACTTTTCTGTCAAAGGAAACATTTTCCAGCTCTGCAATTTCAACTAACTACAACCTACTGTAATTTTTCTAACTGGAGTTGGGCTTCAATGTCTACACAGCCAGCATCATAAAAATACCCCATATTTACCCTGGTGCGATTGTACAGCTAGTCAGGAGCATAGGTGCTGTGGTGAGCTCCATGGCTGGCTTCGCTGTGGTACTCAACCCTACTGACGGGCAAAGCAATCTTCCTCCACACAATGAGAAAAAGCCAGAAGGATCTGAACAAGAAAACACTATTTTCAATTCCTCTGAAATATGTGGAGCAAGTATGTTTTACATTTCTTCTATTGTTTCATCTAGTGGATCTGAAATTATTTTAACTGCCCACACTGTCTATGTTCTTTAATGCACAACCCTGCGGTGAGTGTATTTATTATATAAATTGAGGCCATTTTCCTCTTTTTTTCCTCCTCTCCCCACTGCCCAAGTGTGAGAAGGGCTGGCCTCGTGGCCTGAGGAGACAAGCTTTGCACCTCCCAAGAGAAGGTAGAGCCTGGAGAGCAAAGGAACAAGCTTCCCTGTACACTCATATCAGTGTGCTTTCTATGCTTATCTTGAGGGATGTAGACGCCCTTTTTTTACCTCTTTGTTCTTTACCACAAAACTGGTTCCCAATCTCCGTGGCCACTTCAAATCCAGTTACTCCACACATCCCAACCAATGTCTCATTTTTGCTGCTTTTTCCTACACATGCCTAAAATCTACCCTTTTTCTCCCGCACTGCAATGGAGGCACCTGCTTCCATTTAGCCCTTTTCCTTTCCAAACATGATTTCTGTGACTGTATGGCCTTTCTAATTCCCACATCTTGTCTGCGTTATTCATAGAAAGATTTTCTCTAGAGACATTGTACTTGCCTCTTGCTTTAATCACATTGCCTCCCCTTTCTTCACAACTCACATTCCCTATCTTAAAATACTCTCCCTAAAATATTGAATGTATCTGTTGCACATTCCTCTTTCCAGAAAGGTTTCTTTGCTTCCTGTCAGGCAGAGTGCAAGGCTGCCTTATGTCTTTGTTGTGCACATTTCCCCCACTTCAGTCAATGCCTCTGTTCTGCACAAGTTGCTTTATGCCAGTATCTGCTTTCTCTTAGGTTCGCCTGACCTCCCCCTCCTCTAACGACTGGAAAACCTAGAAGCCTGGCAAATCAATCATGCTGTTCTAGCATCTGCCACTTGCTCACACACCCTTCAGAAATAAAAAGTTTCCTTGCATTAACTGGGATGAAGTGTTTGTGCCTGCAACTGCTAAGATCTGCATTTCTTTCTCCACTGCCTTACCTCCACCATACCTGCACGGAGCTCAGCCACGGTGCGCATCAAATCCTTTCAGTTTGTTTTAGTGTTTTAGTTGAGCACAGATAAGCAGATAATCCAACCACTACAAGCAGAGGGGCAGAAACCCGTCTCCAGGGCTGTGGAAAAGCAGGCAGCTGGGAGGGCAAAGGTAGGGAACGGGAGCTGCTCAAATAGGCTGCATCCCCAGAAAAATCAGAACGCGGTACTGCCTCCTGCGGCCGCCACAGTCACAAGCTCCATCTCCCATATAATTTCTGATGCTGCATAATACTGTTTTTTGCCCACAATACTGGCGTTGTAAAGTACAGTAAGTGAAAACAGACCAGCTTTCTTCAAATAATTATAGACGTTAAACCTCACAAAAAAAACTGAAAATGAACTGATCTTGATGTGAAAATGTCCCCCTCCTCTTCTAAATCAAACACACCTATTCAGCACAGCATGACAAAACCACAGCACAGCACCAATCGAGACTGGGATGTCTTTTCTTTACCGACAGCATTTTAGTTTATGTAGTTTAAACCTAAATTTGTACTTGTTGAAATATAAGCATTCACAAATTAAACTATTTGGAGGATATGGAAAGCTAAACCAGTAATTAAGTGGCTTTTGATAAGCTAAAATATTGGCTCAGTGCAGTAAATGTAAGACAATACATGGTCTGTAATATAAGGGAAATAAAAGGGACAGACAGACTATTGAAGATGGTTTCCTGTCCTGGCCACAGATTTCAAAGACCTAGTAAGAAGGAAAAAAATGCAGAAGAAAATCCTATTTCTGCAGGTCAATTTGCAAAGATTCACCATCCAGTCCAGCACATTCAAAGCTTGCGATTCTCCATCTGCATTTGTAAAAGCCCAGAAGTTATTCATGAAGTGATAACATGACAAATATTTCTTCCAAATTTGTATTTTGTGTATTATGACTTGAAGGTACTTTTGAAAATACAGAATTAATAAGGTTACCCATTCATATAAGGGTTTTCCTATGTGTGTCACTAATAACAAAATATACAGGGTTTATTGAATAAAATACACCCTAAACTTAAAGGAGGGCTGGAAATAAACTTTAAAATAATAATTGAAAGATACATTTCCTTTCTTACAACAGTGCTATTTCTTTCTAGGATTATACAAAATTTTTAATTCGTTCTAATTTGTTTTAGTGGTAGGAACTATACCTGCCACTTCAGATTCTAAATATCTCAACAGCAAATTTAGTCTATGTTGTGGGGACCCCAGTATACTTCGCTAATCTGCTGCTTTTATCCCTTTCCTGGGAGCAAAGATCCTTCTTGGACCTTACACTCCAGGTGAGCAGGCTGTAGCTTGATCATTGCTACTGTGATTGAAAGTGTTCAAACCTCCGACCTCCTCAGTGCCTGATCAAAAAGCCAGAGCTAATGCTAGTGCCCTGAAATTGGCACACACGACATGTGCAACTCCTATGTTATGTAAAAGTTGGCTTAGGATGCAAAACTCTTCTTGCCCTCAAATTCAAATTAGAATCTTTCCATTGACTTGACTGTACTGGGCTTTGGTAGAGAGCCTTAAGTTCCCTGTAGGCTTGAGAAAAGTGAAAAAAGAAGGCCTCTATTGTGCCTGAAACGTACAGTTAAAAAGCTGAGACAGAAAATGAGCAGTGAAGTTGTACTAATTGCATAATCCTATTCAATAGATGTATCAAAGTCTTGCTTCATAATTTCCTCTTTGAAAAATTAACATTTTTATATCAGAACTTAAAAGAATCCCTGAGGCATTTGGGAAATTAGTCATTGTTCATTTTTTATTAAGCTATAAAAAAAAATAAAAAGATCTTTGTGGCCAATTCAAGATGCTTCAGACAAGCTGTAAAGGGAAGGGTCCCTTGAGCTATTCTTTTGTCTAAGGGATCACTGTCTCTGTGTAGTATTTTTCTTCATAGCATGGAACATGCAACTCTTATCCCCTTCAATTATTCTTGACTCAGTCCTTGCCTTGTGACAGAGTCATGGGAAGTATAAATCATTGCAGAAAACAAGTGATAATTACCTGGCAGCTCAGTTACTGGTTTAGATGTCAAGATAAAATTGACTTCCCAAATATCCCTCACACATTCCTACAACAAAATCAAAGACTCAATTTCCATGAGTGCACCTGGAAAGCTGGCAAGCTCTGCCTTACTTTTTGCAAACTTTATTGAGTCAATGGGACAAAGAGCTGTTGTAAGATGATCGGTACAGTATCTGTAAGATACATGGATGAGAATTTCATCTATGAACCAGACATATACGATACCTGCCTAGTCACCTGAGCTCATGACTTGAAAGTTAGCTTTTAGGAATTACCTAGGCCTATAACACAGTTGTGTCGAGTATGAGAGGAAGAACAATCTGTACATGATAGATGCCATTCACATGACTTACCACACTACTCAGGTGCTGATAGGGACTCAAGTAAGGTGGAATAAGAAATTCCCATCTCTCCGGACTTCCAAGAGAGTTGTGCCCACGGATATTGAAAACAGCTTAGCTACGGACCTTAAATCAGGTAAAATGTCAAAGCCTATAATAAATGGGAAACAGAGACAACAGCTCCTCTTCCCTGCTCTGGTAGATCAGGAACTCTGATCAGGTAACTCTGCCCGTGGTAAGACTCTCACTCCCGTGGGATATAACCAAAAGATCCTCACACAGCTCTCCCAAAACGAGCAGCCCTTCTGTCCCTGGAGAAGCTTGCTGCAGAGCCAGTCACCGACCAATGGCAATGGCCTTGTGCCATCCCCCCACTTCTCTAACCACTAGCCCTGGCTGCTGGCTATGTCTCCCCATTGCAAGTACTACTGTGGGTGCCTCCTGAGCACAGCTCACTGCAGGTTCAAGATGATGATGCCACTTGTGACTGTAAAAGAAAACTCAGCTACATGTAAATATATTAGCAAGAGACTGCTATTGCCAAATATTTGGTTTCTAAAAAAGACTTTATAATATCGTGCAATTCTAAAATAGTCTACAGCATTTTGTTTGTGCTGTTGTGAATCTTCATTCATGTAGTGCAAATTCTCCTGCATGCTATTTGTTTTTACAATCTACTGACAATACTTAACAACCAAAGACTAGAGTAGCCACCCATTTTCCATCTCTGAATTAAAAATAAATAAATAAATAAATAAATAAATTTTCATACTGGAGTTCCACAAACATTTTGGATTTTAAGAGATTATTCAAAACATTTCCTACATTTCCTATCACTCCTTGTAGACACTTCTTATTCAGTCCTCTGAATAGTGCAATGGGAAACCAGCATACCTACGTAATCTAACATACTGAAAAATACTCTCTGCCAAATCAGTCACCAGCAGCCCTTGCAAGATGACTTTTTCTCCATTTTATACGATGCAGTGTTTGTTCCTAAAAGTGCAGATAGCAACTGCAAATTTTCTTTGCTATGTATCCTAGTAAGTCTCAACCAGCAACTATTGTCTGATCAGAAATGCTACAACTATTAATCAAAACAAAAGTATATCTGGGCAGCCGACAGTAGGACAAGAAGAAAGAGAAATGTCCCAACCATGAAATTTGACACAAATTTTAAGTAAGATTTCATTTGTAAAAGTCCTTTTGCCCAGTGAAATTTAAATCTTTTTCTCTAGCATAATTTCTTATACCGTGGGTATACACCTTCAAATTTCAGAGGCATGAGGGCCAATATACATTCTTCATGTTGGGATAACTATAAAAACAGTTCAATTAGTAAAACTCCTCTGCTGTGGATGCAATTATACCAGTATAGCTTATTCCCTTTTTTTTTTTTCGTATGGCAACGGTTGGTATTAAACACTTTTGTAGTGATGTAGCTGAATTCACATAATACAGCAAAACCAGTTTAACCATATCTATACTGCATGCTATTGTTAAGAATTCAATTTCATTTAATGCCATTCTCTCCCAATCAAAATGCAAAGGAAATACTGTCTGACTTGAGCAAAACAAAACCACTTAGAAATTTTTTGGGACACAAATTAATCCTTTCAACTTTCTTTCCTGCCTATGAGATTTGATTCCGTCTGTTTCTCTTTCCCATGCAACATACGTACATGGAGGTTCATCTGGAAGCTGTAACCAGTTCTGTTCAAAGCCGTTTTGCACAAGTACGTTATGGTTAATCCAGTCACTGTACCTTATGAAAGGTATGTCTCAGGAACCACTTACCATGAAAACATCTCACTGACTGCCCTGTTTTCAGTTTGTCCTTGGCACTACATAAGGTCAAAATGTGACACAGACATGGATGTGTGAATGACATTATGGGGACCGAGCAAACCCCTCTGTTCCTGTACACGGACAATCTCAGAACAAGTTTGAATGCTTCCTCCAAAACACTAAAATAATATTCCAAGAGAGTTTTCTTCTTGTTTCTCCCTAAAGGCCTCCTTCTTTTACAAATACGTATCTTTTCACAAATCCCAAAAGGAAATCCTGATGTAATGCTAGAGCACTTACTAGGAACTAAACACGACTTACGAGCCTTGTGAAATTTCTGTGAGATTTTCCTTTTTGCAAATAACATCTTTTGGGGATTTTACTGCTCCATCTCTTCATACTGAAGTCCTTTTGCTATAGAGATATGCCCATGGACTCTTCCGGGATTCCGGGCAAGTCTTCTCTAGATCAGACCCACTCCTCAAGATCATCTCTTCAAATTATTTCTCCATTCTGACATGAACAGACACTCCTTTCTCAAGAAGGTAATCTAAAAAGGTTGATAGCAATTTATTGCTTTCTTTTTTTTTAATCAAACAAAAATCTTTTACTTCAACTATAGCTAGTTTAAAGAATAAAACAAATTTTCCAAGTTGAGACGCATATCACCTTTCCTGAATGCACTAAGAGAAAAGAAGAAAAGCTAGTGGAAGTTAACTTTGATTTATTTAAGTAACGGGATGCATGCTGACTTTTTATCATCTAAATATAGTCATTTTAAATTTTGGTAGCTTGCTGCCTAAGCACTTTGGCTCTCTTTAGTCATGGAGAGAAAGAGAAACACATACATCCCATTCCACAGAAAGTAGTTCAGCCCATCTTAAAGTAGCATTAAAACAGAAGAGGGCTGAAATGGCTAGCTCAGACTAGACATCCAACTTTGAGATGTTTAAATTTTGACAAGATGTATCACAAACAGAAAGGGTTTTTAGAGAACAGGTATTTATTCAACTTGGCATGTAACAGCTTTCTCAAATTTCAAGACTGATGTGCGATTTGATCCACTGCCCTTGCAATGACTGGCAAAAGGAGGAAAAAACAAATCTCTAGCTTTACACTAAAGCTTCTTAAAATGCAGCAATACTTAATTCAGGGTTTGGGTTGACCTACTGTTACTTTGATCTCGCCATAGTGATAGAACCATATAATACTTTAAATGGTAGACCAACCTCCTTAACAGATGCAATCTAAGTATCCACACTTCCTGGTGGCTTTTTTTTAACCTCATATGAATTATTGTTATTGTTGCTAGGCTTCTATCTATAATGATCAGAGGATATGTGTGAAATTATTCATACATATCGATGTTTGCAAATCTCCCACATCAAGATACTTTTGCGTAACTTCTAGTAGGATACTGAAATATACAGGTTTTTGTACGACTCTAGTGAATGCCTCTGTTTAATAGACCTATCTAGGCCGATAACCATATATTATTACACTCAACTGAACAGAATCTCAAGAAAAAAAAAAAGATATATATGGTAAAAAGGGGCTGTGCTTGTAACATGGTAACATTTTGATAATTTAAGGAAATTAGATGAACTTTGTCTATTAGAATAATCAACAACAAAACCAAGTTTTCACTTGGAACATTTAGTTTTGCTTCTAATACATAGAAGCAAAACTTTACATTGCTTACCATATGCCATGTAAACAAATATTTTTAAAAGATTTTTCAGGAACTCAAACAAGAAGGAGAATCCTATGGTCTATTTGCTTTTATAAAAACAAGCTGTGTGCAGATGTTTAGAATATTGTTATGATTTTTGCTATGATCAGGAATTAAATGTCAATAAAAATTATTTCTTGATTTAATTTACTGATTTACTAAAAATCCTAGGAAACATCTACAGCTTAAACTTGCTGTAGATCTACTCCACAATAAATGATTTACAGCAGTAAGTGTGTGACCTGTGTGACCAATAAGCCTGCTCACCACTAATTCCAAGATACTGTAATACTCTTGCCTTCTACCTTTCCAGCCACACAGCAATACAAGGTTTGGAAGGAAGCATGAAGCATATGGTTGGACATCATCTGGTGCACTTTTCACCTGCCATGCTCTGTGTTTTCATACTGCACCATATGATTCAACTACGAGAATTCTTGGGCTTGGCCACAAAACCAAAAAAAAAACGTGCAATTCCACGGTTTCCTTTCATTGGAAATGAAACCCTTCCAGGTTTTGTAAGCTAACTCAAGTGAACACTTTCAAAGTATCCACCATCTGGGAGAACACTGAGGAGCTCTGCAATTGCTGCAACAGCTGCTCTAAATGCAGTTAAAACCCCAGATGGGCTTCTGCAGACCCAGATGTGAGAAGGAAGCTGAGCCCTGATGGTGGGCCCAGATACTGGGCTGTGTCTCATGGGGCAGGACAGTGCGACATGATTTGTGGTAGAACTTCAAAAGAGCTCCCCCAGAACAGCAGTGGTTGAATACTGAAAAGAGCTTCCCTCAGAGCAGGGAAGAACACATGGTGGTACTCCACAACCATGCCAGGGGCTCAGCACCTGTGACTCCTATTCATGGGTCAAACAACTTTTTTAGGGCTGTTATAACACACATGTGCATCACTACCCCATAGTGGCTGTTCTTGCAGATCAGAAAGTGAGCAAAGATGCAGAGGAGTATTAATGGGGTTGCACAGGTAGACAGACCCACATATGTAGTGTTCAATCCCCATCTACACACACATACATCTTGGAGTTCAGCATAGAAAGGGCTATTTCTTCAACAAACTGCAAGGCTCTGGTGATCAATGTGGAAAGTTTACTAATATTAGTATGCGATGAAAAAAAAATCATAAAACCAGCCTCTTTAGGATATCTGCACTATATTTTCTTCCATGAAAAATCTCCATGATGGTATTGACATTTGTGTTTTCTTGCCTCTGCTTTCTTCATATTTCTTAGAAAACTGGATGGAAGATAGTGAGTTATAACCTTAGTAGCTAAAGAATGGTAGTGCAATGCACTTTCAACGTACTGAAAGACAGATGGAGAAATCTGACGACAAGGCTTATGATAAATATCCACCTCTTACGACAAAATAATTGCTTACCAATTGTATGAGAGATCCAGAGAGAGAACCGTAGAGACTGATGGGAGAAAGAAACAGGCAGAATACATTGTTTAACACCAGCTGCACAGTTTTTTTAATCCTACTGTACTTATTGGAAGATGTAGGCTATGCAGTTTGGGCACAGGTCTTTGGTGAAGGCTGTTGTTGTGAAGGTCTCTGGTATTTCCAGGATAATGTCTGCATATTCGTTGACGGGTTGACAAGATCCAGGATTTCATAATCAAGTTCTTCCTTGTTGGCACCATTTATGACAAGGAAAGCAGTGGCAGGACCTTCTACCAACATGCACTTACCATAGGAGTTGTGGAGTCTGAAAGCTAACACAGGAATCCTATGACTATTCCTTCCTAAAGCTAATGAAGTTTTTTGGCTCAGTAGAAATAAAAGTCAGCAGAAAATAAGACTGAGAAGCTTGCTTGGAAGCTAATCCAGTAGCTGGAAAGGCCACAGCAGTCTTACTCATGGGTTGTAAAGAAAACACAGACATGTCATTTTTCTTAAGTGAGAACATCTGGAGATGTCTGATATAATTATCTTCCTCCTGATAATGAAGAGCAAGGTTAAGCTGTACAGCCTAACAGCTGCTGTAAATGAGTAATTTGTGCAGTCAATAGGAACCGAACATCCACATGTAACAGATATTATGACTGGGAAGGGCTTCTAAAATAACACTATGAAATAAATAAGATATAAAAGGCACACTTAAGAAGTGATTGTTCCCCAGGTTACCTTTATTTGCCAGGCTGGGTTAAACAATGACAGGTGCCAGGCTGAAATGCAAAAAGAAGAGTACTGCTTTGTTTCTGATAACTGGGGGGAGAGGGAGGGAATGCCTCTAATTTCTGTACCAGTAAAACCTACAGTTTTCTCTAAAGCAGAGGAAGCATCTGCAAGAGAGAGGGAAATCTCACAAATTTCAGTAAGGCCCAATCTGATCTCAGCGTAACTGGACAGCCAGCACCACTCTCCTAAGCCAGGCAGAAATCCTATCCTTTCTCAGGGCATCAAGGAAGGCCTTGGTTATATTAAGGGTTGCCAAAGCTGGTAGTGCAGATCTGGTAGAGCAGAGGCTGCCCAACTCCAAGCCCCAGGTCCAGCCAGTAGGGAGACTGTACACGTATTCTCAATTCCCACACATGCATACTTTCACACAACACATATATATATACAAACACACGGCTGGCCACACAGATCAACACAGATGGAAATACTTAGCACTCACGTAAACAGCACTAATATTCATCTTGTTCCCACCTCTACCTGGACAGGATGAAAGCCTATCAGTGGAAAAATAAAATATATGTGTCTATACACACAAAAAATGGATCCCTCCACCAGCTGGGCAGTCCACCCAGAAGCTGGCCCTTCCTTGATCCCCTGGTCTCCCAGTTGCCTTGTGCATAGAGACATACTCATGCAAACAGGTCTCTCTAGTAGCTGGTCCAGACTTACAACTTTACCAGTACCCAACCTAGTGCACGTCCAGTACTTGGCTTCCAAGCCTCTCAGTCTACTCGCCAGCCAGCCTGGCTTGACATCTATTAGCAAGCACTCACTGACAAATGCACCCACACACCAGGCACACCCTCTGCTCTCTCCAGTTGTTGGCACCCCAGCTCATGGTTCCTCTCTAGAGGCTGGTCCAGACACCTCCATGCAAAATGGTCACATGGATACAGACTCCCCTCACCCAGGAACCCAGCTAGAAATGGAGCACAGCATAGACTGCGCTGACCAGGCACAGGCACAGCCAGACAAGGGGACTGGCCAGCCACACTTACCTGTGACCATCCCCTTACTTCCCCTTAGCCTTCTCTTTTCTGACACTTGTTCCTCTCCAGCCCACCTCGATTCCTCCCTTTCCCTAACTGTGGTTCCTCCCTTAAACATCCCATAATAAGTCTTGTGTAATGCCCAAACGCTCTTCCCCTGCATCCCATGATGAGCATAGTCCCTGAGGCAGTGGCACCATCCAGGAGGTACTCCAGAGAGCCTCTCCTGTGGGCTCACGGTGCTGGGTGCCACCAGCCCCCAGGGCCAGGCACCCACCCTGGGATGCCCCAGGGGGGTTGGGCCGCAGTGCTCCAGCCTTCATGTTCACAGGGATGAGCCTTAATCATGTAACACAGCTTGTACCTTCTTCCCCCATTTGTTCATAAAGCTGCTTCAAAAGCAGAAGGATGCTTCATCCATCTGCTTCAAAAGCAGATGGATGCTCTTACATCCATCCTGCTTCTTGCAGCTCCAGACACTTCGAGCTTTCCCAGCCATAGTCTTTACAGCATTGAGGAGGCTGAGATGATAGGGTGAACACTATCGCCTCTGCTCCCTGTTCTCCACAACACTCCATGCCTAGAACCATTGCCTGAAGGGAAGACAAGGGAGGCGGCAATGGCTGCTACTGGCGGGGAAGTGGTGTTGGCGACTTTCATCTTACCCCTGGTTGTTCTCATGGTCACAAAAACAAAATATACCAACAGGTTGCACAATCCACTCCCCTAAAAAAAATAAGCAGAAGGGCTGTCAGCATGTCTAAGCTATCAGCAGCTTCCTTTCATTAAATCTAATTGCCGCGCATTAGCAATTTCAATTGCAGCATGCAAAGAAAACTAATTTCACGTAGATGATGGGAGCCTCTAGCCAGTCTGGAATAGAGGCAGATTCCCTTCATCTACTTACACTCTGCTTTGGAAGGCAAAAACTGGTAGCTGCTAACTTCGGCTGCCCTGTAATAGCTATTGGTTGACAGTTTACAAATAGATCAGGTAAATAGATCAGAAGGAACTTCTTTCTTTAAAGCAGATTTTTGCAAGAAACTGGTTTAGAGACTATGCACACCATATATTTCTAGAGACACCCCTCCTCCGAAAGTACAGACAACATATTAACCTTTAAAATAGTATTAATGGAATCATATTAATGGCATTAATTAAAATATTCAAGAGATCCATCAATAACACTAGTGAACACAGTAAAGATCTGCTAAATTTAAAATTTTGACTTTCTGACTTTGTGCATATGGAAAGTATTAGTTCAGGAAAGTATTCAAGAATGTGCTTCAATCCCACTGAAGTCAAGAGAATATAAATAGAAGCTTCAATTTAAGTGAATATTTGTGCAGTCTTCCGATACAAGGGAGTGGGGTTGTGGCTATAATCTTTAACTATATGATCATATATTCCTCCAATATTATGACATTTCTTACCTGTCGAAAACCACCTCTTTTTTCATGTATACTTTTTGGCTGTAGTCAAGATAAACACAATTCATGTAAGTAATCTCTTCACCCAGTAAATTTTAATTCCAGGTCATTCTATAAATGACCACTTTGGGTGGCACCTTCTGAACTTTCACAGATGGGGCTCTGGGACCCAGAGACCACTATCGCCCCATCTGAACTGGGAAGTTCAACTGTCAGACCTCCTGGGGTCCCACTCTGGAGAGAAATGTCAACTGGATGCACCCACTGCAACACATTGTGGGATAACAGCATTCCTTTCAAGAAACCATGAATGTCTCAAATCATTTTTCTGCAATTGACCATTTTCACACTAGTTTTCAATCAGTCTGCTATCTCACTGCCAGCAGCCATCACTTCTGGCCTTCGTTTCAGAATGCTGAAACCTGTTCTCTGCCATCCCCGTCTCTTAAGCCACATTTCAGAAAGAGTGCTCTTACTCAGATGCATGCTTATATGTACATATAGACACACACACTGCATATATATACACATACATATATAAATCCTCCAGAACGAAATTATATGAGAACCAAAAGATTCTGCTTAAATGGATCAGTGCTATTCTGGTATTTGTCTTCTGCACAGAGAACTGATTTGTATTTGTGGAATCATAGCAACACGCTGTGTAATAAAGCAAATCAGCAAATCAGTATACTGAGAAGTGAAGAAACAGTACAAGCAGTACTTAAATCTGGCCTGCGCTGTGGCTGGCTGAAAAAGGTGGAACTGTATTTTGGCATCCACATGGTGATCACCCCACATATGTTGCACTGTGATGCAAATCGAAGGCAGTAGAAGAGATTCCAAAATTCTCAAATGTTATATTCATGAGGCTTTCAAACAAGTGCAAGCAAGGATATTTTCCTAGGCTGGCATACTGACCACTAGTCAGTTCACAATAGCAAATATTGTTCTCGTGGATCTGACCTATGCTTTGCTGCTCTGGCTGAAACTATATAAAAAGCACGCAAAGAAAACAAAGAAAGATGCAAGCAGCCTGTACCCTGCCACCATCCGGCTTACGCAGGGGCTACTACTATCAAGCTTAACTAATAAGCATGATCAACACTAAATATTAACTTCTGAACCTTTTGGCAAAACCTTTCAACTGCTTTTATAAGTGGGCAGAGGGCAGGTTAGCAGTGAAGAATCCTTCTCCCTCAGCGCTCCCCCTCTCACCTCCGGGCCGGACTTGGACCAGTCCCAAGAACAGTGCACGTCTGGAGCTGCTCTTATGTTGCAGTCATGCATGAATACAGACCAGATACAAAGAACGCACTGTATTAGCTTTGTTCCGGATGTTGTAGTCTCTCTTTCCTCCTACAAGTTATTCTCCCAAACCAGTCATCTCACTGCAGTTGCACAGTAACACTGTATTACAGAAGGAATATTTAAGAAGTTGCAAAAAATAATTTTAGTGAGAAGTGAGAAATTCTATTTGAATCCTGACAGAGCAACAGACAGACTGAACCTGGATGGAAGACAAATAAATCAGAGAAACAGCAGTAATGACAAAGGCAAAATCACAATACAATGCCATGGAAAACTGGAGGACCTAGATAAGAGAGAACAATTCCAGTCTGGAGGGAAACCAAGTTTTTTTTTTCCTCTCCTATGCTGAGCTTAAAAAAAAAAAAAAGAAAAAAAGGAAAAAAAAAAAAGAAAGGAAGTCAGAGATCTTTGAGTTATGCCTGAACCCAAAGCACACTGCGATGAGTGAGAACTTTTTGATGAAGTTCGCATAGCCTGCTGATAAACAAGCTTGAGGAAATGAAGAGCACTGCTGTTAAATGAAAATGAAAGGCAATCTGCACATCAGATGCAGACCCAATATATTTAATAAAGGGCATCCTAAAATGAATGTACTCGAAATTCAGAGATCACTTTTAAAAAATTGGGATGCTCTGCCTCACACTTGAATAGGTAATTGCACAGCTGCAGACCACTCTGCAGAAGGCTGCTGGGCTTATCCTGTGATTGCTATTTTGAAAGGTTACACACAGATTCTGTAATGTTGACAGTGACTTTTCTTGAAGTGTATGTTCTGGAGTTCAGATTTCTTTTGTTTTCATTGCAGTGAAATTAAATTAAAACTGATCAAATGATAGGTAAGGATTACTCTATTTTAAGAGGCAGTTCTTCCACTTCGAGCTAAAATGAAACATTGCCAAGGGCTGGCAGAAGAATAGCAAAGAACGAACATGATTAAAAAGGAAAGCATTACTACAAAGACAAATGGCACATTTTGTAAATCAGCTACTAAAGATAACAGACCTTACCAAATAATACACTGAACTACTGAAAAGGTTTTTTTCAGGCAGGTCTACAGGATTACAAGAATGTACTGGCATTGCTAAAGGGGCAAAAACCCTCTAGGCACGGCAGATTACAGAAAGGTTTTGCACTGATTGCTGCCAATCAGTCAGGGGAGACAGCGAAACAGTCCAAAACGGCAGCTCTTGCTGAGGTGGCAGGGGCAGGGTATCGTCACGCTTCACTCCTTCTCCTAATTCCAGCTGGCAGGACCCATATGCTGAGTCTCAGTCCTGTGCCGCACTATACGTGCACTGGGTCCATTCCCATAGCACTGAGCGGGGAGCAAACAAAAGCCAGAATTGGTCTCGATAGTTGTAAACCCTCCTCCCATGTCAGAAAGGAAGGAACAGAGGCAGCTTGCTTTATTTCCCTGAATTTTGAACGGCTGTGACTGCCGGTGACTATCACCGCTATTTTTGTTTGAGATTTTCTTGTGTATGCCCATAGGGGTAGGAAGAGGCACTGCAAGCACACAGATAAATAGCTTATGCAGAACTGGCTAATGTTAAAGTTCACTGCGCGCATGGTAGCTGCAGAGCCTTCCTGGACACTTGTGGGACACGTAAAAGCTCAGCCTAGACTCAGCCTTGAGGAGCAAATGTTTGGAGCTAGGCTAGGCTGGGTGACTTTGATGTCAAACTCATTAAAAAAATAAACTTTTTAGTTTTGTATTGTAAACTATTTTAGTTCTTATTAAAAACTAGTTTTAAGTTGTGTCATAAACAATGCAGGAATTTTCATTAATGCTACAAAAAAGTTTGTTAACATCTGGAATGAAAATTCTGCTACTAGAACTTTCTTCGGGTTATAAATTCCAACAATATTAAAGCATGTTTTGACCTTGTTTTTTTTCTGGTTATTGGTGCATTTAAACATTAAAGTTAAGGTGATATTTGGGTCAAGCAATAGACTTGGTTGAAAACTGTGAAAATAAGGCTCTCACGGGGAGATTGCACCGAGCGAGACTGGGATGCTTCGCGAAAGCCTGTGCAGATAGATAGCATCACTGAACTCCCACTGGAGAGAGCAGCGAGCTCAGGCAGGCAGTACTGCTTAAAAGCAAAGCAGGAATCAGTGGCAGAGGGCAGAAAGAGAAACTAGCTCACTGTAATCCAGCACTGCTGTAAGGCAGCCAACATCACATCACTTACTAAGATACAGAAAACCTATTTAACTGACATTTGCTTTGTGTGCCAGTAAGCCAGACCCCGCTTTGCCCGCACGCACACAGTTGGCATATATGTTAATTTACAAAGCAGTATACAGAGACACCCATGCTTTGGTCGCCTTTCCTTTGGTTTGAAAGGGAGCTAGGCCTGGCATGGTTAGGTTACCTCAAGTCCCTTTCTATTCCAATTGTAAATGTCTTTTGTTGCGTGCCCAACTGGCATATCGTTTAAAGTTGCTGGAGGGGGGAGGTTGCTTGCTTTCCTAAGCAAATTAAGCATATCTGAAAGAAGCCAACTTTGCAATTCTGAAAAACAGACTCCTGTTTCAGGAAAGAGCAGACAAGAGGCGCAGAGGAAAGCAGGCTTTCCCCCACCTTGCCCCAGCACCATTCAAAGCAGGTTGGAGGCAGCACTGCTGGAAAAAGGTGAGGCAGATAGCCTCAAGCATCTCCAGCAAGTGTTAAGGCTGGTCACGCCAACAGAGGTGGTAGTTCGGTGCCAGTTGCAATGATGGTTTTTGTCCTTTATACAGCTGTTCCATAGCAGATGCCCGCTAGCAGCCCCTCACTCACCACAGCTGTCCAAGAACAACCGTCTTTGCTCATTACTAACAGAGGCTGGTTTAAACCAGGAATTCAGAGAAGTACGGATTAAATTAGTAACCCCCCGAACCAGACTGCCTTCACCTAATATTGTTAAAGTCTTATGTGAAAATAATTCTGGATGAATTGTGAACCTCCTTATTGGTTTCTGGGTAGAGAGCTTTAAATGCTAATCGTATCTAATTAAATTACTTAACTTCATTTGTCTCTGCCAATGGGCCATGTGATAGGATGACTTTGGAAGACAGTGCTCTTGGAAGCTGTGGCTCTTATATTTTACACTAGGGCAATGTTAATCACCAGAAAATGCAATTACCACATTATTGCTAAATCCATATGTATGAAATAAAATGAACTCCAGCAATGGGAAGACATGAAATATCTGACTTCTTGAATAATGACAAGAATTTCTATTTAATCTCCTCAGAACACTCCTAACTCTTGTTTAGTATGTCAGGCTCTTAAGACAAAAAAGAAAGTGTGTTTCTGATCAAATCGATAATTAATATAATTATTATAACTCTATCATTTATCCCTAAATCCCAGAGAAACATCCAGTTGAATATCTGCTGTCTCTTTCTCAAAATTTCAAAAGGTCCAGCATGAGAACAAACACTGACCCTCTGAATTTCCTCCCCAGAAAAATTTCCACATTCTGCCTCATTGCACAAGATAGTTTTCATATCTCCATTCTACATCTGGAGAAACTGAGGCAGAGAAGTGAAACTGTGTCTCCCTAGCTACTGACAGAAAAGATAGGAGAATCTGTGTTGTAATTCATGCAGTCCTGCACCCTTTTCCTCTTATTCCTTTCTCCTATGTAGTACTGCTGTCTTTCTGCTATGCAAGCATCATGTTCGCAACCTGAAAGTTAACTTAAGTGGCCAGCTGCACACTTCTACTGCTGTGATCTTTTCTATGTTAGAAAGCACTTTAGCTACAACAGTACAGTTACAGCACCAAGACCATTCTAGGTTTATATTAGAATTGAAATGCTTCTTGATGATGACTCTGTTGATGAAGTCAGGAACTGAGCTCTGGCAGAGATCACTGGCCAGAAAGTGTAATTTTCAAAATATCAGGTGAATGGCCACTGGAATTCATCGATTTCCATCATGGGCAACAGCTTGCTAAAGAAAACTGCTTCCCATCACAGCCTAATGTATTCCTTCTATCAGTTACAATAGCCCAATATATTATCCAGTGGTGGCAATTTCAGTCCCTCTGTCTTTGCTGTAGTCATCGGCAACTCTCTAAGAGTGACTGTTCTCACTAATTTTTTTTTTTAATATTGTAATTTCACACTACTCTCTTTTTCCAAATGGGGTATTTTTCACACAGTGATTGTTCATTCAGTTCACTTCTCTAGGTTCTGCTACCTACTATTAAGTCTGGCTTCAGCTGGCTTGGCAGTTATTAGTTCATTCTGGCTGTCCTGTATTTGCTGCAACAACTCTTGCCTTTAAAATAATCTCATACATCCATTATAGCTTCACTTCTGCTGAACAAGTAACTGTGATGTGAAACTGCTAGGCCTCAAGTTCTGCAAAGAGAACAGCACGTGGGCCTTGCAGTGACAACAGCATGTGCAGCAGAATTTATGATGGCCTGACTCTATCATATTAAGTAACTTTAAAACCTCACGTTCCTAACTCCGTTCTGATGACACAACTTTTCTAGTAGAAGTCAGTGTCTAAGTAGAATCATATGTTAAACAGCAGTCAGAAAAGAGTGCACTCATTCAGATTAATATATGCAACAAAAGGAGGATTAATTGCTTCAAGAAGGAATGAATTTGCATTGAAAGCAAAACTCACTGAATTGCATGGGAGCAACATCCACCATTAGCAGAGCAGAGAGACTGGAGGCTCCAGGAGACTCCAGCTGACCAGTTACCGGACTGGCTCACTAGGGTTGCACCGCAAACTGGAAGTGATGGGCTGGCAGGGACATTTCTCTTCAAAGAGTACACAGATGTAGTCCTTATAAAGGGAACAAATATACTGCTCTAGCTTTCCCTTTGGGTCATTTTAGGAGGGCATACAATTTTTATACATTTCCTGTGGAAAGAGAAAAGCACCCAAAACATTGGACTGATATTACTTTGTGATATCTTACTAGCTAAGAGGATTTTGAAAAAAACTCTTTCTGACAGTATGTCACCACTAGGCGCTTTTAATCAAGAAAGAACTGACTAAAACATCTGGCCTGGATTTAAAACTGCTCTTCTTCCTTAAATACGCAATCAATCAAAGTGACACAATTACCCGGCCTGCATTAAAACACTTGGTGATTTGTAGTTCAAATGCAGAAAACTCAAGAAACACAACTATCCATTTCATATTCAGAACCAAAGCAAAATATTTCTGAATGCTTAATAAATCTTCAGACTCTGCAAATTTAACATTCAATAACATTACATCGGTTTTGCTCCCAGTTTTATAAGTACCAATTTGTCTCTTCAAAAAGAAAGAAAAGACTGACAGCATCTCTTAACTGAGTCAGCAACTTTGCCAAAATGCTCGGTTCTACTTGCTACCACAGGAATGATATCAAGCTGCAACTGGTTCAAAGAAAAACAGTTGAGATAGATAGGCAGACTTTGAATATACTGTCTTCAGTGAAAAAACCTAAGGTAGTCCCAAGGTCCTCATACATGGCTGAAGACTGAAAAAACACTTTAAGATATAGTGCTATTTAATTCACAGACAGCAACCCTGTCCAAAGCAAAGTAAGAAGCTTTGACTAGTTTTCAGTGATCTTGTTCTATAAAGTGGCAGATGAGAGAAGCTTAGAGTCTCATGCATTGAGGTCCTTTGACAACCGTAATGCTGACGTATATGTAAATTGTTTAAAATGTTGTATATAGTATTCTCCATCATTTCTTATCTTCATGAATCATAACAAAAACAACAGTCATTGTTATAAATGGCTGTAATTAGGGTAAAATAAGGCATCTATTTTTTCATACAGTAATTAACCAAATGCTCCTTCTCCATCAGCTAGAAATGAAAACAAGATCATGCAGGCTTCTAATAAGCACTAATAATGAGCTCAACTGTACTTAAATTACTAAGCTCAATATAAATGTTAACTTCACTTACACACCACGGGCCATATATCACTGTCACAGAAAGACAACCACTTTACAAGCTGCAGATTAGAGAATAATGAAGCAAATACTCTAAGGATCAGATACAGTTCTCAGCCAGAAGACAGTGGTTTTGTATCAGAAATCAAGCTTAACCGAGAGCGCTCTAGGAAGTTTTACACTTCACTGAAACAGCAGTAGGAAGATGGCTGTACTTGTAAAGCAAGACTGTGTTTCTGAAGGAGTAACAACCTCAGAGAGAGAGATATCCATGTAGACTGGTGACATTTTAAGATGTTCTTTAGAGCAAAATCTTGCCAGGAGGGGCTGCGTACATCTTGGAGCATTCCTTCATCATCATGTTATGCCTCCAACGAGTGGACACAAATTCTCAAGTGGTATCAGCCAGGCAACTCACGAGGGAAAACAGAGCATAAGATAGATGTATCTCACACAGGTACCATACAACTTCTGAGCAGAAACAAAGCCAAAACTATCTCAGCAGCTGCCTGCTCAAGTGAGAAAGGAGGAAAAGCATCTTGGCTGCAGATGAAAGAGAACCAATTGGATCTATCTATCCCACTGAGTTAGACGACACTTGTTTTATCTTGATGAGATCAAACGGGCCACAAGGCTGCCTGCACACAGCAGCAAAGTCGTGACATTACTTGCATCATGGTGCTACAGCTAAAGTTACTGGGAAGAAAACCCTGGCTCAATACTAGGTACCAGCAAGCTGCAAGGAGTTTTACCAAATGCAAAGCATTTGACAAATATACTAGTTCGTAGCAAGGATGAGGGGAAGGGGAATCTCAGAGAATTCACAGAATAGTTTCTGCACCCGTATAGAACTACTAGTTCCCAAAAAGAACAGTGCGATCTTCACATCTGTCTTCCTTTGGATGGACAGGAAGTCATAGCACTTAGAAATAAAGTTCTATTTGATAACTTTTTTTCCCATTTTACAAAGCAAAATATGACTTCGGATTTCAGTTTAGTTTTGTAAATGATAATTTAGCTGAGCTGTAGAAAGGGCATGATCTATCCATCAAAACTTCCTCCTTACAGAGGACCTGCACAGGACCTTATGGCCTACACAAATTTTGTCATGCCTGAACAGTAGCTTTAGGGTTGTAAAAGAATCTTTTTGGCATAACTATTTATGCTATATTAAAATAACATTCAACAATTCAAAAGCTAAAACAGTAACCTCTGTAGGAGTTAACTCTTTGTAAGGGTATATTCTATTTAGTAAGATATTTTGTAATCCAGTGCTCTGGCAGATATAGTTACAAAGAATAATAATCCTTTCCTCTCCAAATTTAATCCAAAGCTGTAAATATTTAATTGTAATCCGTTAATTAATGGTCTTTTTGGAGCAAAGAAACAAAAAATAGGTTTTCAGCTATGATGACCAAAATAGTAAGCACCCAAGTTACCCCAGTGTCAAATAAAAAACAAATATAAGACACAGGATTCAGCAATAGAATAAGAGTAGGTATTTTGGATGTGACACTAGTTTTTCTTAGCACTAGCTGCATCTTAAATTTGGCATATTGCAAAGAAAATTAACAAAAAATCCCAAACATCCCAGAGCTCAGTCTGTCAGTACAGCTCTGCAGCACTCACTGCCCCGCTCTTATCCTTCTGCTGCTTGCCTCTGCCCAAAACCACAGCAGAGTATTTTGCAGTAAATTATCAGAAACTTACCTTACTGGTTTGCCCACCTGTTGTTTCCCCCATTCCACTTGGAGGAAAATTCTCTTTTCCTCTCCCCTTTCTCTTTGCTACTTTGATTATTTCGGGATTTTTCTTTTCTCTCTCTCTTTTTTTTTTTTTTTTTTTTGTCCTACAGTTGATGCTAGTTAACATCCAAACTGTCAACTTGGGGAATTTATCAGAAAATCTTTTGACTAAAATTAAAGAATAATTTCTGAAAAGTTGTGAGATTGAAGAAATACAAACTACAATTTTAGAATGCTAAGGAAAGATTTAAAGAGAGCAAAGACTCTCTAAGGAGCTCAAGAACTGTCACCAACTGCCCCCCAGATTCATCAACACTGTGTCCTTCTGGTAACTGACAGTGTGTTGGCCTTAAAATTCCTAAGGGAATCTGAAGCTCGAATTTCCTTTTTGTCCTGGACTGAAACAGCAGCTCCCAATGCTGTTGGCACCAAGTTTCCATGTCATTCAGGTCTGCCCAGTTAATAGGGTCACGAGAGTATTAGCTGTGAGGGACTGATCCCTTCAGATGGTGTGTACCTCTAAGAAAAATACATTCTTAAACAGGCAGCAATCAAACAGAGTGGTTATTATGGTTTTTATGAACATCATTTATAAAGTCAAAACTCACTCAGAACTGGGAACAAGACTGCATTTTAGTTCTCTTCCTCTTTTACTCCTTGTTTTCAGGGTGAATTACTTAATTCCACAGTGCCTTGTTACATTCCTTTGTTATAAGAGGATAAAGTAGCTTTTGCCAGCCTTACGGAAATCAGATTTTTAACAGCCTAGAGACTGTCAAATGGAGTTCTGCAGAAATGGAGAGATTTAATAATAACAATCAATAAAAATGAAAAATTCTGATACAGATTAATTGCCATTAATAGATGCATTCATGGTTTTGAAAAGCTTTAGGACAGCTCTGGTAATAATTATAAATCGTCGTTCTTAAAAGCAACAATCTGCCTTCGATCTCACAAGCTGATGCGAGTAGTCATTTTGTGAGGGCCTGACAGGATCCATTCTAACATGCTGCCTTTAAAATACATGGGCCTTACCTTTTATGCAATCATTCATGCATTTGGAGAACTGAGAGAAAGACTTCTCCAGCTTCTGAAATTGTTCACTTAAATATGCCTTTTTTTAAATATATATATATACATATATATATATATGATGTACATCAGTTAGGAAGGCTGTCAAAAATGAACTTACTATGCTTTGTCAACAGCAAACCTGCTAAGGTTGGAGACAGTGGTAGCAGTCAGTGAAGTGGTCAGCTGCCCAGTCAGGTAAATAGAATTTTAACTTAAAGTTTTAACTGAATTTTAAAGTGAATTTTAAAAATAGCTAAATTCACAATTACATATTGAGAAACAAGGAAAACAGGCCACACTGATGAAATGGAGGAGTTAACCCTGAAAATCATAGCTCTGAAAATAATCTAGGCAAAATGCAACTGAATGTGAGCCCCCTCGTTTCCCTGGGGCAAACAGAGCAAAGAGAGAAAAGGTGATTTTGTTTCGGTGTGAGAAACTGCTGTGACCAGTACTACAACGCTGTGCACAATTCTGATAGCTACCTTTTCTGAAGATGTCGAAAAGATAGCATATAAAAGAGCCAGTAAAAAAGGCTAAAGTTCTGGGAAAATTCCTTATTATGAAAGTACAATTGGTTTAGTTTAAAACATTTGATTATAGTCTGTAAATACCTATGCAAAGAGAGACTGTTGCTTGGCAAAGTTTAGCTTTAAAGTCAGCTTTAATTAAGCTGAGAAAGTGTAAAGAAAATCTACATAAACTGATACTGGAAAGAACGCGTGAAATCTAACTACTGGTACAAACAGTCGAGGCAAGTGGTAGATTTCCCATCTCGTGTTATCTTCAAGCCAAGACAGGACATCCTTGTGGCAGATACGCCTGACTCCAAATCAAACTTTAGGGATCCAAACAGACCAAAAAAGTGGGTTCAGTGTAATAGTTTTTCTTTACACGAGTTTACACCTTATAGTCCCTTTCAGCCTGAACACCTCTTCATCTGGGAGGCAGATATCGTGGGAATTACTTCCTGGATATTATCAGCTCTGACATGAACAGAAGAATGGCCTCTTTTGGTTTCACATTTCTCATCAACAAAAGCCTACAGAAACTGAGATCCAGTTAAATGAATCAATCAAATCAACAGAAACCAAACAATGAATGATCAGCAGCTTTGTAACTTTTCAAAAGGCTTTTAAAGCGAAAACTTCGGTTTTCAGTGATGCTAAGTCTGCTACACCTTATTTTAGAATCAAAATAGAATGTGCTACAGTTAATGACACGAATTCCCTATAATGACCCGACCAGGAGCATCTAAATCGCACTCTTGGACAAACACATATATTCCAAATTTAGCTCAAACATGTGCATTCTCCACAGGTTCAGCTTTTTTTCAGTCTTTCATGGGTATCTATTACCAAAGTTGGTCAGAGTATGGAAAACGTTTACATGCAAATTTTTAAATATGCTGAAGCAATGTTCATTCTGCTGGTTTGCATGTTTTCTTTATCCCAAATTATTAACAATTTTTCTTTAAATAGCTTTCCTCTCACTTTTTTTCAGATTTTTGTTTTGTACAGTCACCACTATTAGCAATTTACACAGATAAGGATTAATCTAAAAGTCTTAACCAGCTTTAGGGCAAGGTAGTTGCTGTACCACATCAAAGACATTGCAGTCTCATCACTGCTGGTATAATTGCCTTCACCTCTTTTTGTTCTGCTCTCTGCCATAATAGCTCTATGCTTCATTGACCCTCCCTTATTTTCATAAACAGTGCCAACTATTTCCCTTTATTTGTTATTCTATTGCTACTTTAGAACAATTCAAGAATAATTATTGAAGCACAGGTTACTTTTGCAGAAGTCATGCTATTTTGACCTCATCTTATCATGATTTTCCAGTTGCTTTATAACAACATATTTTTTTTCATTTTCAGTTTAATCAGTTTGCCAGATACTGAAATAAGGCTTACTGGTCTGTAATGCATCATATCACCTTCAGTGCCTATGAAGAATATATCTATCTATCGGTTTACGCCTCCCAAGTGCTCCAATACAGTATTTTCTTTTAATCAAAATTTACAAAATTTTTGCTTGTCAGTAGGAATTCTCCCATAGGTAAGTAAAGTTTGCTGAATCAGGCAGCCTGACAGAAGCAAGCCTGCTGCAGCTCCCTGTCCCCACAGCAAACAGTACTTTGTAGATTCACCTGTTATGTCTAAAATGCACAAAGAACCATGATACTCAGAAAACCTATGCTAGAACTGACAGAGCCTGCTGGCATTACCGTGGATACTGCTTCATGGTGCTGCTCTGCATGAGCCAGAGAGTCAAAGAAGTTGCTGTTACCTCATTTTGCTACGCACCTTTTTCTTTAAATCTTGCCCAGGAGTATGAACCACAGATAGCACAACTGCGTAGGAGTCTTTGAACAGCGGTGCAGCTGCATGGATCACAGAAACACTCGCATCTTACAAAACTTGTACAAAAAAACCCCAAACGTACAGAGCTTGTCATTTTTAGAAGCTTCTAAAAATAAGCTGTATGTATTGCTAAGTTGCAGATCCATGGGAGGAACAGCCTGCCTGTCACCAGGCTCGTAAAAGAAGTCTGTCAGACACCACACCAGCGTCTGCTTGGTAGTACCTGCAGAAGACAACATGGTGAACATGTCTAAGTGAGCAACGAAAACTTGTTAAGTTTGTAAGGGCTTGTAAAGAAAGCTATAAAGCTGCAAATGAGGGGGGGAAGAAAAAAAAGCCTACCATTTTCACCATCTTAGGAAACTAGAAAAGCCTAATTAACCTTCAGCACTGGAACAAGTTGCCCAGAAAGGCTGTGGAGCCTCCTTCTTTGGAGTATTTAAAACCCGCCCAGACACAGTGCAGAACTCTGTTCTTTGCAGGGGAAATCACTTCCCCAAATCTGTTTTTCTCCCTGCCATCCTTTTCCTTCTTTGCATATACTGGCCAAAATTTTCAACAAAGGAAGCTTGAGAAAGTCACAGAATTACAGAATGGTTGAGGTCGGAAGGGACCTCTGGAGATCATCTAGTCCTACCCTGAGTCTTTCCACAACAACCTCTTTCTGTGCATAACCAAATTCTTTCTTAGAACAAGTCCATGCTATGTGATGAATGAGACAGGATCTTGTGGAATAATAGTATATTTAGACAATTACCGATCATCACATGACGCTTTCGAAACAGGCCAGAGATCACAGGCACTCTTCAATTCCTACATTTCATAGCTTTTCAATGCTTAGATTTGCAACATTTTGTTCTTTTAAACAGAGCTGTGGGAAATTGCCACTCCTGAAGAAATCATCTCTGCTGAAGCTTGGGAGGTGACTGCAAGTAAAGTGTGCATTCAGGTAAAACTCAGTGAACAGTTTAGCTAAGGGAAAAAATGAAAAAAAAAATCGAAAGTAAAAGATTTTTCATGTTTTTAATCAAAGCATTTCCATTTTTCATTTCAAATCACATTGCCATGTAAAAATAACTTTTACATGGCTGAAGAAGCTGAAGAAAAACCTGACAGGTAACATGTGTCAGGTTAAACAAAATGTTTCTGTTTATCTAAAGCCATTTTTTCCAGTTTGGTGGGGAAGTAAAATATTTTTCTGTGGTTGACATCATATGAGTTTTTCAGTTGGGGAAGCTATCTCACAAGAAAGGAATTATTCACAGAATATTTCTTTAATACATCTTTTTGTGTGTGATATCGCTGCCAAGTTTCAGTTCTCTAACCCAAACCCTAGAATTACATGGATTTTTAATAAATGTAAAACAGAATCATTTCATAAATGTATTCTGAGAAGTTCCTTAACTGATTTTACAGAAGCAAAACAAGCAAGTATTCATGTCCACAAAATAACCCCAGCAGACAAAGTTGGTCACAGTGGAACACTTCAGCCCAACAGGCCAAAAACTAAAGCTAGCAGTTATAAACAACTTGAAATAAGATTGAAATTGTAGGGTAACATATGTCAGTTAGAACTGACACAGATTGGGATACATGGAAAGCCATGTATCAGCTCTTATGATACCGATGAGTGAAGTGGTACTGAATTACACTAACTTACAATCTACCCCAATGTGTATAGCAACTGCAAAGCAGGTATTAGCCACCACACCTGTCACACAGTTTTCTGCAGCCATTACAGACTGACATACTACACAATCATTCAAAGATGTTTAGAAAAGCATGACAAAAATGTTTCTGAAAATGGTGACAGCATATACTGAGCAGCTCTTTTTAAAAAGTCAGCAACTTATCCATCTACATTCCCAAGAAACCCGAAGGATCTAAACCCAAACATTCTTTCAGTGAGCATTCACAGATGGAAATACATTCTTCCCTCTTTTGTTCTTTTATAGGACTGCTGACCTTGCGTGTGATGCATCATCACAGGCTTATTAACAATCTTCTTCATTAAGCGGCGTGCAATGCCTGACTGATTATAGCGTTGCACTGTGTACATCTGAATATGCAACAGTTCTGTAAAATCAAATGATGAACAAATGGAACTAGCCATGGTCAGACGTCTCATACGTAAATGCATGTTAACTGGATTCCATAGTTTGTTGATAGTGCACAGGCTATAATGAAACAGTCACGTATACACACAAAAAAGGGAATCCTGATTCATTAGCTAATACATTGCAAAATAATCAGCTGCTTCAAAGTATTTTAAATGAATGCATTCAGACACCTTTAAAATACTAAACAAAAACACCTACTTGGCCACAGCTTTATTAAATTCAGGCAATCAAATGATATGTATTTATACTATAAACAAATGTACCCAATAACTTCCTCCCCAACCTCTTCAGGCAACTGAGAAGTCTCATGCTGGGAAGTGTGGTTTCTCTCTTTATAGACAGACATATTTTTCGCCCACTACTTTGGACCATCAGTAAGCTGCAAGCATAAACTGCTGCAATAGCAATTACTTCAATCTCAGAAGAATCTGGCGACAAGATGCTCTGCTGTGCTGATGTGCCTGCAATTCATGTGCCAAGTATAAAATATCTGTATCAATAATAAGGTTGCAGGCTGTGCCTATGGACCTGTTTAGGCAGCTGCCTACCTTAGGAAAACTTTTCTTTTTGTAGTGTCCAGCTGTAAGAGACTTAAAAAATCTCACTGCAAATAAGTAACAAAGACAGGTGTACACAGACTCATGATGGAGTCTGGCTACAGAGTTTACTTTTCTAACCAATAACCCGCATCAACTCTCCTGAGCTTAGGTCATGATATAAGCACATCATTATTTCTTCTGAGTTTGAAGAATGCACTGAGGGCAAAGGAGAGGAGAAATCTGGAGAGATTTGGAATGGTAGTACACACCAGGCATCAGGAACCTTATATTACTAGAAAAGGAGAAACAAATTTCCTGAGGGATCCACTGTAGTTGAATGATTATCATCGAAACATGGGGGGGGGGGGGGGGGGGAGGGGAAGGGGAAAGAGTCAAAACTTGAATCCTGCAGCCAAGTTTATCCTTACATCTCAGAAAACTGTCATTTGAAAACCCTTTCTTTGCCTCTGCTTATATGAAAATTACTATCAAGGCACTATGTTCAAGAGATAGATGAAGCTATTTATTGCCATAACCTGGCGTTTTTAACTACAGATGTTATTGTTCTGTGCAGAGTTTGGGCTTTTTTGAACGGCTCAAACTAATTTCTGTTGCATGCTAAGGATCTGCTGTAAGGCAGTAAGTAATGCTTTCAAGTGATGCGGGCTGCACTGGAAAGATGACAAAAGTCTCACGATGCCTCAGACTGTTTAAAGCGTTAGTTCTTAAAGGACTGGTGTACTCCAGGCACTCTTTTATTGTATGTTGGGAAAGTACAAGTGCTCATTAAAACACAACAGGCATCAGTTCTAGAGCAGGGTGCCTGAATTTTAATGCTTCCAGTAAAATGCTCTGGGGCACCGTTTTTAGGGCAGCCATGTGATCCGATAAAGAGCCCTTCTTGTCCTCTGCTGTCTGTAGTTACTACCTCATAGTCAGGAGGAAGCAGCACATCTCCCGTCCTGCAAAGGCACCATTCCAAACAGTAAAGGGGCTAGTAAAGACCACCCAGTTTAAAAGCAATCACCCAGACAGAAGAAGCTACAGGCAAAACTACTGCTGGCAATGAACAAATAAACATATTCACCACTATCTGGGTTCAACTCTTCATAGCCAGTCATTCACATCTTTAATAAAGCAGTTGCTTGATAGCACCTTCTAGCAGAAAAAAAGAAAAGAGGAGGGGGGAGAAAGAAGGAAAAAAAACATACACACAATGCAGAGGGGAAGTCTTTTGCAGGTGCAGTGTATTAGCAGGCTCCTGGCTCTACCTCTAAGCAGTGCGCTTTCCTAGACAAGTTTTCCCAGATTTCTGCAATGTGTAAGACCGGCTGTGGAGCTAAGCTTCTGAGCGAAGACAGCAACAGCAACCTGAGAATCTAAAATGAAAGCAATGGAAATGATCAAATATAGAAATAAAAAGAAAAAGAGGAAAGAGATCACTTAAGAACTTTGGTCAGTCTCTTATATCACCATCTATTTCTGCTAAACACAACACAGACAGAATTAGTCTATTGCAGCCTAGAGAACCAAAGCATACAATAGACACCTCTTGTGAAACTCCACAATTTCTGCATTTTTGTGTCCATTCCTTTTAACAGAATATAATGAAAGCTCAGCCACCACAGGTAGGCACCGTAGAATACCTGGTAGGGCAGGTATTCCCACCCAGGAAGCTCTCTTAAGAGGTCTTCCAACTTGTTTCTTATCACACCCAAGCAAGTTTTGACTCTTGGCCAGTCAGATGTTATTGGTTTGAGCCGTGTAAGGTGCGAAGAAACAGCTTTGGTAGAAGAGCTGTGCAAACAGGCATTATTGTTTTGAAGATCATCACTGAAAAGCACAGAAGGATTTAATATCCCCAAGATGTAAATTTAGAGAGTTAACTTTTACTGCATTAATATTACTACCTAATGAAACAAATCCCATTGTCTTCTATGGTTTCAAAGAAAGTCAGCCTAGGTCTGCAGTCCTCTCAAGTCACGTCTATAAGTTACCAGTGGCAGGCTTTTGTACTCCCTGCTGCTTACAACTTTGACTCACGGCTAGGCTATCAGAATCAGGCCAAGGCATCTGCTCTAGGTTCAGCCCCAAACAGCACATCCCCTCCCTTACAGCCCCTATCTGATCACCTCCTCTCTAATGTCAAAGTTATGCGGGAGAGAAAGCAGCAGCCACCTCCACCTCCTCCTCTGCCCCATTTCTCTGCAAGGTTTCAAAGCAAGGATCCTCATGCAGTAGAAGGCAGTCAGAATAATTCTCTCATAAAAGTGAATTTATTTTCATGGTATAGAAAAAAACACCATTACTGCATGTTACCATCTGTATTCTTGCTGAAGTTACCTTTGTCTCTGGCATATTTAAATCAAGAGAAAGAGTCAATCCTCAATTTTGTATTCTCTTTGAAGCACCACAGAAGCTTGGTCATTATATAAAAATCATATGGCTGCCGCTCACTTTAACAAAGGAGTTTAGTAAGCAATTAAATACAGTTCCAACATAGCTCACACAGTCAAACTGATCTACCTTTGAGCCTACAGGAACACCTACAGTTATTGAATATTCTGAAGAAGAGCATAATGAACCTCAGCTGCCAGTCTTGGGAGCACATGTATGTGATTCAGGGATTGCTGGCACACAAACAAAAGATAAGAATTTCTCCTGAGGTTGTTTCTTTTTCTGCCTTAATTTTTAATCTATGGTATTTTAGACCTGAATCTAAGTGCATAAGCACTGTAATCATACCTCTTTTTTGAAGAAGTACTGTGAGTCCTAAGGAATGATGAAAACAGATCAGAAATCATCGAACTCAACTGAGTTTTTTTCTCCTCATCCCTGAGAAAATTAGTTTGCTAAAAAACATCCTTAACAGTGCTTAAGGACTCAGAAATTTCATTTAAAAATCACCTGAATTCTCATTTAGCTAAAGAAGCTAAATATATTGCGATTATGGGATCTACTTCAATTTTGAGGTCTTCAGATAACTTCAGATTCTGATTGCAGACAGCAGTAAAGTTATGAATGTATCATCTGAGATTTTCAAGGAAATATCAGTGATTGGTTCACTAATTTTAAATGTAAGAAAGATTGGGTAGGAAGCAGTGGGAAAGACAAAGGAAGAGGAACAAGCAAAAGAGTATTTGAAACCTTATAGAGAATGTGCTTCAAGGCTCCTAAAATAACATCAAAATTCTTTATTTAGTATCCATGCATTACTTTTTAAGAAGATTTGTCCTGACTTTTAGGTACTTTCCTGGGCAACAATTTGAACAGAGATCCCTGTGTAGGTTTTCCATCAAAGTACCACACTGAAATATTTTTCCTCCAGTTGACAACATCGGTGGCAAGAACAGCAGCAAGGCTCCATGTGTGTCTGTAATTTGATTTCTGAGCAGCTATCCATCACACACCTGTTTGGCAGAATCCCTCTAACAAACCAGCTGCATTAATCCATTTCTGTGACACCTCATGCTGAACAGCTCAGCACGGGCACTGACACAGGCTTCAGTTATCTTTGCTGAGTTCTATCAAACTTGGCATTTTATGGATGCTTCTCTGAAATTAATCAGTCAAAAAAAGTTGATAAATAGGTAGGGAGTCTCAATACAGTAATCAGGACAAAAGAATTTCTGATAGGTTTAACTTGCGGCCTTCAAGAAGATGTAGCTTCAGAAAAATTATTTTAAGCGTCTGGACAGCGGGAGTCAGGAGTTAATAAGGCCATGCAGTTTCTGCCACTGGCAGAGTATACTCCTTTTCTCAAAGAAAAATTGGTACTACCTTAGAATACAATATATGAAAAGATACTTAGTAACGTACGGGCCCTAAGAGTGAGAAGGCAGAGAGAGGAAAGAAAAAACCGGACGCACTGCTAAGTGCATGCATGTTGCCTGGGATGAGGCCAAGCTGGAACTGGTATGCAACTTACAGAGAGAGAGAAAAACAAATTCCAAGACAAGGAAGAATGATATCATTCACTTTTAGCATCGTACTGTTCTTATCCTAAAAAATAATTTTGCATCAGTTTCATTAATACAGTACATTGTAAAGACATTACCCAACATGCTTTACATGCTTATCTATTTTTAGCTGAGCCTAAAGGGGAAACGGTGATAAAGAGGAAGCCACAAAAAATAATCAAAACCTAAGAAGGACAAACATTATGAGTCAGATACCCACCCTACATAGACTTAACAGAGGACATTGACCGATCCTGAGTGCACTGTCATGGAAACTTGACATTCTCCTGATACAAGAAAGATTTTCGTTGAAATTTCTTGAAATTAATTTTAAGATATTACCAGAAGTATACACATTATATAAAAATAGGCATGTGACAAAGTCTTAGCAAGATCCGAACCCTAATTTCTACACAATTTTTAAGTCATTGCACTATTTTCCATTACATAGAGAAAAGGAATAATTTATATGTAGGTAGTCAAGAGCAGACTTTTAGTCATCAGTGGAGTTCTCATTATGATCCATCACTTTTAGCAGATAAAGCCTATTTTCATCATTGCTTTGCTGTAGGTTCCAGCAGCTAGGCTGGTTTTGTCTGGCACATCAGACAAATTTATATACATCAGAAAAATTTACAGGCATTTTTATGTAAAATGTTCTCTGAATGTTTTTATTGATTTCAAATTTGAAAGAATGCAAGTGTCTTATAACCTAAAAAGTAGTAGTCGTGCTCTCTGTCCACCCAGACAAAAACTATGATTTCATAACTGTGTACCATCACCATGGAAGTCTTCTGTTCCAGTATGTTTAATCTTTGCCTTTTTCAATTCCATCGGAAATGATTGAAATAAAACAGGCTTCTGACTTTTGCCAGTACTTTCAGTAGGCATGGCATTTATGAAGTCATTTCCATTATGACCTCATATTCATGTATTGATAATTAAAATATACATCTACATGTTTGATATTTAAAATTTCCACAGTAGGTTTCTACTCAAAGTTGTTTAATTTGAAAATCTAGAGAAAAATCTTTCATTCCTTTAATACTTGCTAAACAAACTATAACCATATTTTCAAACTGCAGATCATCAGATCTCTGAAATTTGGCAGTCTGAAGCTTACTCTTCAAAAAGCGAATCCTTATTCTTGCTGCAAGCTTGAATAAGAAAGACCAGGAAGCTTCCACGTTCCCCGCCCTGTGCAGACACCCTGAACCGTGAGTGTTCTCCCTATGCTATTGCCATGTTAAGATACAGATTCATGGACCCATCCTCTGAATCCTCAATGGAAAAAGAGAGTTTATGCACGTTAGAAGGGTCTGATTTACTGTACATCAACAAAGCACCCCTGCCACGTGTGCCACGTTTGATTCAGCCAGGCTCTCCGGACTTGATGCACACATGCAGGCTCTCTTCATGGAAGAGGTAAGGTGTATTACGGTATGTTAACTAGTGCTTGGCAAGTAATCATATTAATACACCCTGTCCCAGGATTACACTGCCTCCTCATAATTATTCCAAAATCTGCATTTATGCCACTAGGCTAACAGAGTCCAAAGATACCAAATGGACAAGGCCTATTGCTTGTTTTCCAGGGATGAAAGGCTAGGTCAAAGACCAGCAACCGCTCAAACTCACACAGTAGTTCAAATAGTCAGGCCATCTGAAATGACCTGATTACTACCCTAGCCATTCACGATGATGCAAAGAGCTACGTCATCTGAAGAACCATGGTGCAGCTTTAAATGATACACTGTGATTTAGAATCCTGAGTCACAATAAGCATTTCTAGCCCTTTAAATGCTTGGATCATAGTAGGGTGTTTTGAGAACCTGTATCAGGTATAAATTTTTAAATTAATTAAAAAAGGAGTGAAATTCCATGTCCTTGTTTTTTTCAATATTTTATTCATTTATAGTCATGTCTAGTATCCTAGGTCACTTACTATTTTACTAATTAGGAGTTAAATACAAAAGAAAGTGTTAAAACTCAGCACTCTCAAAAGTCAGAAATGTCAGTAAATACTTAAATAATTGTTCCATAAGCAATATTAACTTAGCCTTGCCAGATATATTTAATATTTTTTGATCTTGCTTTTCCCACTAATTAGCCTAATCTAGTACTACATTTCATGCTATTTAACAAATAATGTAAAATATGTAGTGCATACAGTGGGACAATGTTAATACTCTTGCTGGAACCTTTACTTTCTGATGTTTGGTGAATTGCCTTTTCAGCCTTACTTTAACATTAACAGTTTAATACAACTGCCGCTTTGAGACTGCAGTTCCCAGCTCGAGCAGCTCTTTCTGGCAGAAACAGCTCCACTTTTGACGGCTTAGTATCTCACCAGGGCTGTTCCCGGGTGACTGCCTGTTCGATATGCAGGAGAAGCACCTGGCGTTTCAGGCGCTGACTAACGGGGTGCGTAAGCAGCCAACTCCCCTTTGCCTCGGCACAGAGGCACGGCTGCGGCAGGTCTGTGCTCACGGCACTGCTGCAGTCCGCTTGGGCAAGCAGAAGACTTCGAGCTCTCCGTGTGTCCCAGCAAGGGACAACAGCCATCCGTCGGGATCCTCTCCACAGAGCAGGGCACGAGGGCAGCAAACTCTTACAGGAAGAAAACCACATACAAGCAAGTCGGACCTCAGTTGCTGCTGGAAGCAAAACAAAACCAAAAGCCCTCTCGTCATTCCTTGAGGGTCTGCAACAAACATATGGACTTCTGTTTGCTTATCTTGTGTTGTGAGCCTTATTTGAATATGCAGATAGAGCATCTAAGAATTTTTATAAAAGAACATCATTTTGTGTCTAAAAATAAATAATCCAGGCTCTTTTCTAGTAGATTTGAATTGTTTTTGTTTGTTTGTTTGTTTGTTTGTTTTTAGAAACCTCCTTTAGGGGAAAGACTTTTGGAGTAAGTCTTGGCTACAATACCCATGTGCAACCCTTCTTAGAGCAGTCCGTTCCAGGCTAATCAACTTTACCCACAGCTAGGCTCCAGATAATTTACTAGAGAAAATTAGATTTCTCTGGGACTATAAATAGTATTTTCACTTATTAGAAACCACATAGGATTCATCGAATGCTGATGAAAAGCAAGACTCTAAACTTCAACACAACTTCATGACAGCTTTAAAAAGGGGGGGGGGCAGTCATTCTCACCTGTGACTGAATCCCTTCTGTTTTAAGATGGAAAGTTTCCTGTAGCCTCAAGTAACCAACCTATCCCCACAAAGAGAAGGTAGACTAAAGTCACAGTATTTAAAGCAGGACTTTAATTTTAAGCGAAGTTCTTCAGATTCACGGGCTCCCAGAGAGCCACACTACAACGCTTCCTAACAACCAGCCATCCTCCAGGCACACCTCCCACACCACTTTCTTGGGTGTTTTGTGCTGTCAGGACAGGCAGCAGCTGGAACGAAATTCCTATGACTCAAATTGAGACCTTTCTAAACTACTATTTGCAGATCCGTATGCTGTGCCTCATCGAAACTTTGCTAAGATACTATCAACATTAATGAAACTAGAAAAGGCAGACAGGAATGGAACGAAGTGTTGTGTGAGAAGACCCGATTACCCTCTACGCGTAGCAGCAGGTAAAAACTAGTAGGCCTGCCCTTCAACTATGCAATCTTCTTCGCTGTGCTTGAGGTAGCCCATAAAAGTACATGTTAATAAAGCTTCTAGAAATCTGCATTTTCAAGATCCACATAATCTTGTGTTCTCTGTCACTCTTTCCAGTATTGGAAAAGTATTCAATAATGTAAGCTCCTAGTATCTTTGAAAGACTACTCAGAAATGATATTGTATCATATCTTTCAGTGTCATTAACTTGAACAGTATGACCAGTAGCACAGTAAAGTCCTTGAAAGCAACCAAGGAATATTTTTTAATTTAGACTTGTCCCCTTTTCTGTTTCTTCAACAAAAACACAACCTGATCAACAGTTTCTTTAAATCTCTCACCTTGCTTTTTCCCCCCCTTACAAATACAGTTGCTGATGGCCTCTGATTTTTTCTATAAAATTATGTTTTTAGCTTTCAGTATTGGAAGTAGTTGAAGGAAGAACGTATTTTATTAAACAGGGAAACTATTTGTTCCTGCAGCGAAAGTAGGAGAAATCAGGCAACTTTCTATAAAAACTAAAAGAGAGTAGTCTTCACAGTACTGATATTTAGATCTAGGGAACTTTAAGAATGGTTGAGAAAATGTTCAGACCTTCTTTATATATTAGAAAAAAAAACAAAGAAAAAGCTATTTTCTTTTTCCTTTGCTCATTACTTTATGATCTGTGTTACTAAGAATATGAAGGGCCTTATGATGGATTCCAGGAATCTAGCACAGAAGCAGGATACTCAACCTTACAGAAAATGGAGATTTTTTTTTTAATGTACCCTTACAAAAAGGTGGCTAGTGCCACTGAGCCATGGGGATTTTTGCAGAGATGTATGCTCTCCCCTTTTTGCTAGCACAATAACCATACGAAAACATCTACATAGAGTGATCATCTTTCTAAGGAATGAATAGAAGAAAGACATCGTCAGGTTGAAGACTATAAATTAGCTTTAAGTAGTTTAAATTGTAAAACTGATGAGCCAGATCCTTAATATCATGCCTCCCCAAACCAGCATTTAGTTCATGGCTCCCATCCTCAGTTGCTAGCTCCATATGCTGGCGCTGAGTTTCCACATTTCTCATTTTTACTACTTCTCAAGCAACATCTATAAACACGTACCAAATATCAATCTGAAGAAAAATCTTTAATAGCTGTGTTTAGCAAACTCCAACACCATCCACCTAAGTGAGAGACCAAATCCTGGCTTTAAAACTCTGGGCCAGGATGGGAAAGGGAAGGGACCTGAGAAAGTGTTCTATAGCCCTGCATTTATGGAGCCTGGCTGCCAAGGAGCGACATCATGACTTCTTACAAGCTATACAGTCACCTTCTTGACCATTATACTTTGTGGCGTGCGTGAAAAAAACTGGCTATTCTCTGGCCCTTCTCCTTTCACCCTCACTATCCTGATGATGACTGGCTTCTACAAGGAGAGGAAAGACGGTGAGGAGAGAAAATAGGAGAGGGAAGGAGCTTAAATCTGTATACATGCAGGAGTGTGCAGCTGCTTCCCCCTTCTCTGTAGGGCTCTGGCAGCTCTGTAGGGCTCTTTGGTCTCAATTAAAGCACCAACAAAACCACAACCCTAGATGCTGTGCTGTGACTACAGAACACCCCAAGACACAGCAAAACAAGACGGCTGAACTCTCACATCTGTTTGTTTAGGCACTGTATTAAAGGCTCAAAGCGTCTGATTCTGGGCAGCAAATTCGAGAGTCTCCGTGCCCCGGGAGGTTTACCCTCTCCTCTGACGTGCGCTGCTCTGCGTTTGTGCCGATGGCTGTTAGTCAGACTTCTGTCAGCCGGGCAAGGCAGCAACCAGGGAAAGCCAAATTCCCGTGTGAGCAGCTTTTCAACTGCAAAATTCACACATAGCAAAAAAATCTCCCCAAACTCACAGAAGGGGGGGAGAGGGGGGAAGAAAAAAAAAAATCATTCTCTTACCTCAGATTTACTTCCAGAGCTAAAAAATGAAAATGAGGCAATGGCTCTTCTATTTAATTCTAGACTACTAAGGGCTTCACTCAATAAAGAGACTTCACATACTTTTACAAATTCATATAAAATGAGTTCCTCAAAGGAGCAAAACTGAAAAAAAAAGGGAAAAACAGAAAAGAAGCTATCTTAAAAGATTGTTTTTCCAATGGTATTTTGGAACTAAAAAACCCATGAGGGTCTCTACAGTTCACTTATGAAGTGACTTGAATTTCATTGGTGCAGAGTTATAACCAGGTTACTGAATTACCTCCAGATTTTTAAAGTTGTACTCAAATGGCAGAAAACATAAGATTACTTTCAACGATTCTGTCATTCTTCAATTTCATCATAAACGATCAGAATGCTTTTTGCAGGTGGAATGGGAAAACCCCATTAAAAATACCTCATTTTCACTGCATCCTAATAAACAACTGCTTAGAGAGAGAATGCAGTTTAACTTGTGGTTTATGAAGTATTAACTTTTTATAAAGTGCTTTAGAATCAGCTTGCATAGCACAATCATACAATACCAGAGGTTTTTCTGAGGACAGCACCGAGACCGGGGCAGGAACTCAGCTCCTCCTCCCCAACAAACAGCCCTAACCATTAAGTTATCGAACCAGCCTCCCTCACTTGCTGGTGGCCCGGCTTTGGTAAGAGACTCTCAGCAGCCGGGATGTGGTCCCATATAGCAGACGTGGACTCCCTCAGGCTGAGGGCCGCCTCGAATCCAGCCCCTCTCCTCCCAGGTGAGTGTCCTACCCAGCCTGGCAGAGGTCTAACTAGTGGATCTTTTCTAGGTAAGCGCCCACATTCAGGCACATCGGTAACTCGACAGTTCACTGTTAAGTTCTGAGTGAGTAGTTAAGCAGCTTCTCCCAACTGAGCTTTCAGGATTATCTTCTTATTACCTTAACATCTGAATCCACTTCAGTCAAGACGTATTTACTGGCATTCCAGACCCTAGCCTACTTGTCTGGGGAAAGCCCACAGGCCGTTATAATAGCTGCAGTAAAATAAGCCTGTATCCTGGACGTTTGGTTTTACCTAATATTTTCTGACACAAAGTATAAGATTATTACCTACTGATGGACAGTTAGAAGCAGAGCTACACTGCTATGGGACACAATACCTACCCAGAGACACTGTCACTTTTAATTTAAAGAAATGATTGTACAGCAATTTTCTACACCCACAAGCTGCTTCAGAAATCATTAAAATTCTACAAATGCTCTTTTGCCTAATTCTAGCATGTTTTGCTCGACTATTCATGGCACCAATGTTCACTTCAAACATTCTATTAATTGGATGTCCAAGTAATCATTAAGGAAACTGTAATTTTGATTTATGTGTTGTGGGAGTCACCATTTTTCATTTTAATTTCAGCCCTTGTTATAGTAGCAAAATAGGCATGTTCCTTCAAAAAAAAATGGAATAAAACAAAATAAACCCTTGTTAAAACATACCCAAACTCTGAATCTTGTAGCTTAGCATACTGCAAGAAAATGAGGTGATTTTCATGACAGAAATATTAAAAAGACAAAACCAAAAAAAAAAAAAAAAAAAAAAAGCAAATTCCATATAGGAAAAGCAGAATCTGAGAGTAGGGTTCTAGATCTGCACCGCAAGATTAATTATCTGCAATGAACCTAACTGCTACAGCAATCATATAGCCAAATCTGTGATTGTCACTTCAGGCAAAGGAGGACCAGTACTGCTGTTTAAGCATGCACAGCTGAATGCCAAAGGCCAATATTTAAAAACAGGGCCTGGTGGGCTTTCTTCCCCCTTGAGCATTTATTACAGATGCTTCATCCTATTATTTGATTCCCCTTTCCATTACTCCAGTCTGTTGGAAAAGGGGAAATGACATCCTTGGCATCTAACGCTGCTTGGACATTTAAAGGTCTGTAAACATAAACCATCATATTCAGTTATTGCTTACATGAAAGCTTACAAAATATGACTCAATCTTAAGGTCAGCCTTAGATGGAAGGTAAGTAGGTAACTGTAAAAAGACATCCCCAAAACAGTGCCTTGTCCAGCTCTGCCTTCTTTTTAGTTGTCTATTCCGACATTTCCCTCTTCCAGCTGTGGTTGCTGCCAGTGCAAATATATACAGGATAACTGTACATTTGGATGACAGATAGGCTACAGAGCCCTTTGTTACAGCACCTCCCTCGAGGTACTGCTGTCCGTAATCCCAAAGATTCAGACTTGCTTAAAGTCTGCTTGCTTAAACGACATGCTGATTGCATGACATTAAACAGTAACATTAAGGCTCATTTGAGGATAAAACAGAACAGGATTCTGTTGAGCAGGGATTTAATGCAAACACGAGCGTAACAGCCACTGAATGCATATTGGGGAGAAGCAAAGCAGTCGAGATCCCCTTGGAAGACATGGGGCAGGACTCACACAGCTGCACTTACACTCCCACAAAGCCAAAATAACTGCACAGGAGGTGATCATATCAATCTGAATTTTGGCCAGCAGAGTAAGCTAAACCACCCCTCAACCCTAAAATTTCATTAAGGTGGGAGGTCATTAGTGAAACATTGGTTGATCCTCCTAAAAATGTAGGCAGCTGCCACTAGGTGTCCACCAATGTGCATGGAGCAGCGCAGGCACCAGCAAAAACAGCCCAGGAGTGAGGAGCTCCCACCTAGACGGAGCAGCAGAGTTTGAGGAACCACCTCCAGGCCTCCTCCTATCAGTAGCTCATCTCAGAAGTGAGAAGGAAGGACATGCAGCATGTGGCAGCCCAGTTGGAAAAGTTTCTGAAACAGCTTAATTCCCAAGTTTTGAAAATTTCAATTTTAATGAACCTTTCCAGCCCTTTTCTTTTCTATCTGTCACAACATTAATACTAAATCATCCTTGAGAATCTTCTGCCAGGGACTTCTGTTCCCTTCATGACCTCCACAAATTATTTTTAACGCTTATTATCTACAAAAGGGAAATGATTCCTTCATCCTTATTTGCATAGCCTTTTAAAATGATAAATATTGTCTTGACAGGCCTTTAGCACGTAAGAAAAGGAAAAGAAAGATCCAGACTCAGGTAGTAGCTATAATTATTTCCTAAAAAGTCTGGATCCTGTTTCTTAAGAGAAATTCATGCAAAGAATGGGTTTTGTTGGGAGGAACTAGAGGAAACACAAAACATAAGGAAACGCTTCTGATGCTTTTTTTTTTTTTTTTTTTTTTTCCTCTCTCCACTTCTCCACTTTTGGGGAAACCACAGTCACAGCTCAGGATTCAGTTAGCTGCTCTTAAGATCCCAGCTATGTTTCTGTGGCTTGTGAAAATATCTGGCTAAGTTGTTACAGATTTTTCCAGCAGAAAGTAAATCTTTCATATGAATATTGGACTGCTTATATCCACGCTGAGCTTGCCAAACTAATATAGCAAAGCATTGCAAGGTTAAATATGTCCTGCTTGGCTGAGCTGCATTCTTATTAGACAGATAATAAAAAGGTAAGTGGAATAAAATAAGAATGTATACTAACACGCTAACAGAAGTCAGCGGATAATATTAGGTTCACAAGGCAGGACTAGTGCAGAACAGTCACAAAGATAAAATGTCTTGTTCTCCAACCTCCCCTTATCTGTTCAAAATACCTTTCAAGATAAGATGACAGGCACTGTAATGGTAATCCTTTGACAGGAAATGCCAAAGCAATGGAGCTCTACAGATGAGTTGAAAAAAATTCCAAATGTGTCCAGAAGAGAAATTAAAAATAAAATAAAATAAAATAAAATAATAAAATAAAATAAAATAAAAATAAAATAAAAATAAAATTAAATTAAAATAAAATTAAAATAAAATTAAAATAAAATTAAAATAAAATTAAAATAAAATGGGGGGGGAACAGGACTGAAGAATAACTGAACAAGGCAGCAATATGAGAAAAGAAGGAAAAAAAGAAAAACATAGAAGAGAGAGTCCTGACTTCCCTTAGCCTTAACAAAAAACAAGCTTTTTCTCAAGCCTTCTAACATTTCTGAATTTACTTCAAAATTACGTATATTGTATCAAAACTGGCTGTCTGCATCAGCACCCCCCCACACACACCACTTAAAAATCACAGCCAGTTCCAAAACTGGCGATTAAAACTTGCCCTCAGCAAGCTCTTTTCCTTGCTGCTGTCACTGTGTCTGTCTGTCCTCACGGTCTTTACACCCAGGCTTGGCCTGGCGAGCAGTGCTGACAGCCAAGGTGATGGCAGCAGATAGTGCTTTGCTCTTCTCTGTCACCACTCAGGTTCAAACCTGGAAGGTCCCTAAGCAAGAGGCTTGATCACTGTTGGGTTGTCATCCTGGCTTGACCCCAAGCACTGCCCTATTACTACCGCCTGTTCCCCCCTCTCCCAACTAAATCAACTGATATTTATTTGGCTGAGCACCTCTGGATTAATGAGTACATTTAGGAAAAAAAAAAACACTCTCTTCACACTACTGTAAAAAATTACTCCACAACATCTCTTTCAGGCAGTAGATGAAACACTGTATCTGCAAGTGGGTCTATTACAGATAGCTATATTCTATGTTCTCTGAAGAGTGTTTGGGCTATAGAGAAACATTCACTTCCTTTTGACCATGATGAATAAAACTCTCAATAATAAACAAAAATCTCTGCTAGAAATGTCAAAGACATTGTCTTGGTACTTTCTGTGGGTGTTAAAACAGGACACAAGGGTAGATTGGGTTGGAAAACTCTGTCTCAACTCTACGAGGTTTTGAGGGCTTCTACTGTAGAAAAAAAAAGTTGCCATTTCAAAAAAAAAAAAAAAATCCCACACTAATCATTGAAAATAACTGACTCACAATGACTCTATCTTTGAGTCAATCAAACATAGAAGGATATTCAGGAATGCTGACTTTAATTAGCCTCCTAAAGCTAATCTTCCTAGGTTCCCTCCAGTAAAGAGAGAGAGGGAGAAGGTCTTCCAGAGGTGATTCAGAGCAGAAGCTTAATTTGAGGTGTGATTTCACCTTCTACTTCATCCAGCACAACTGGAGGCTGCAGCTAGACGGGACGATTTCGCTTCTTCCCATCGCCCTCCAGCACTCATGCAGCGATGAGCCTCCTCAGATCATCCGGCTCATCTCGTTAAACACAAAATGTGAAAAAGGACAGAAAAAACTTCGTCATGCAAGTTGCTTGATCAAAACCACCCTGTAACATACAACTACTAGGTGTGTGCAAGGGAGTGGAGCTGATATAGTGTGTGGAGAGCACAGCCTGCTTTTCATCTCCACTCTGAAAGATTAAGCAAACACAAGATTCGGAAAAGTGGGAAACTGCTCACTCAGCCATTCTGAGAAGTTTGCTGGAAGAACAGCACTCTTCCAGTTGATTGTAGAGGAACCCCAAGGAGGTTAAGCATCATTAAGCTGAAATTAACTGCTGTGAATACCTTCTTCCTCTTTTATTTCAACCTCCTTAAAAGCTTTCTTTAGGATAAATTTATTAGAATTTCTAATAAAAATTACAAATTTGAACATAATAAAATATTTTTGTTAAGAAAATGTCAAAGTAGGATGCTTGCACAATTCTTTTTTCCCTTCCTTTTAATTTGTTCTGAAAAAGGAGGCTCTTCAAATTCAATTCAAATTTTCACATAGTTTTGGTTTATGTGAAATATCATTTTTTGAAAAAGCTCATGCTGAAAAATTCCTGACCAAATTTATTTGATGACATAGCCACACAGTTAATTGCTGCATGTATACTTTACCTGAACCATCTTGTTTTTTCCTAGTTCCTTTACTCATATGCAGAACATTGAAAGGTTTGGCAATTTATTTCTTGGGCAAAACACCTATTAACTTCTAAGTAAGGATATGATGATATTCCAGTGTCCTTATTTGCCAGAGTTGTTGTTGCCTTAGCTGTCAGAATTGAAGAGCAGTTGAAGCACTTTCCATCCCAAAGAACAATCCCCAAAAATCTTGCCAAATGCATGAAATGTAGCAGTGATCTATGCATAAGTACACGTGTTCCTTGCTCCAGTTTGAACAAATCTAATTTTAATCAAGTGCTGGTGTCATGAGACAGCAGAACTTAGTCAAGCAACAAAGTAGAGAAAATTAGTTGTATTTACATCTAATGTACCTACAAGTTTAAAGTAGTCCTTCACAAACTAGGACTAAAAGGGCACTGAGGCAGAAACGATAATGGTGAGCTTTGACCTGGCAAAGTTAAACAGAAAATAGAACTACTTTAATGATTTTCATATTATATAATTGGTTACTGCACTAAAACACTAGAGTGAAGCAACAAAAGTTGTGTAAGGTAAAAACCAAAGGGTCTCTCCAAAGCCCTTTGCGTATGCAAAGCCTTGAAAACTTCTATGAAGGTCACACAATCAATATAAAGGCTCTGCTCTACAATGTCTGGCCCTGCTGCTTTCACAAAATGAAAACACATGACCTAAGCAGCACATTGTGCTCTTCTGCTGCCAGGGGATGCCTAAAAGCAGAGCAGTAAACCCTCCTCGTTCATTAAGCATGTGCCCTGTGCCTGTGGAGAGGAATGTTCACCATCAGGTAGATGAGGCATGGAGAGTACACAGAACGAGTATCTTCTAGACACCAAGTATGCAGCACTTGACCAAGGACACAGCTCTCCTGAATTAGAGAAATTCTCCATTAACACAGTTTATATGCTTGAAAAATGAGGAGGGTTGCAACAATTAAAGCAAAGATGACAAATACCTCAGTTAAGTAGCTCTCTCCCAGCAGCTCTAGATAGCCTCCACATATTGTCATCTAAGCTAATCTTCTGCATGTTTGATGCTTAAAATTCTCTCCTAGCATCACTTATATATCCATAATTAGGACCTCTTTTTCAGAGCAACATTTGCGCTCCTTTAGACTCAGATTCACTTACATCCACTTAGTAACATGTACCTCATCATTTCATACGTCAACTCCGAATTCAGCACAGTGACTTACCTACTTCTGTATTTAAACAGTGCTTGGCCTTGAACTTCATAGTGTGAGTAGCCACTTGTTTCTTGCTGTGGCTCACATCTCATTTCTTCGTAGGCTACAGCAGTTTTAGCAAAACAACATAGAAAGGTCTCATTTCAAGCACTTTAGTCAATGAGTACCTGCTATAGAAGAACACTAAAATAACACCACTGGGCTAAAATAACATCACTTTCACATTAAAACTAACACAAAAGCCTACTATTGATGAATGAAAAAACATAATTAGTAAGAGTTCACAGTGCTGCTTAAGTTGCTATTATTTAGAAGAGCCCTCTATACTTGCAGTTAGGCTTTTGACGTATTCTGAATTTCAGAATCAGTGGCAACCGAAGAATGAGTGCACTAGAAGAGCTAACAGGCATAGTATGAAATCAGAGGGATTTCATTAGTTGATGACACACCAGGCCCTACTGCTGCTAAGAGATTTGGCAGCCAGCAAGCTATGTTTATGACCTGAAGCTCTGTAGCACAAAGGAAAGGTGGAGAAGTACTCTAAAGTAAGAGTGCTGCAATTTTTGTTCATATTTTATAAGGCTCTTAGAGAGGTAATGCTACATTGCCAGACATCAAAAGTACAGGCTAATGCCATGGCAGGTGTCAAACTCCTTCCACATCACCTGAGAACAGGCATATATCTCTGGAAAAGATATGATGAACAGAAATTCTGCACAATTTCATGGTTTCCTAGTAATCGTTGCAAAAGCCACGATTCTTGGCAACCTTTCCAACAGTATTAATTGAGGGTAAGAATGATCACAATCTTCAGAAGAGTTCCTGAGATAAAGCCTGAAGATAACCCACAAGGGTTTAGCATCCAGAGTTGGTAAAGGCTGGGAAAGTTAAAGAATGGCCTCTAACGTAAGCAAAAGCATATTCCAGAAATTAGTGATGTAGCCAGACTAACTAATGACAGCATTTCATTAGCCACACATCTTGGTAATGCAAATGCAAATCATAACTCAAGGCTGCCTTTAAAATAGAGGAAAATATCAGATTGCTTCTGACTACATTGTCACATACAAAAGTCACATACCTGGGGTCACATACTCCATCTTTACAATACGGTGCTCCTGGACCTGTGCCTCTGTGTTTTTCAAAGCTCCACTGGAATTTTACAGGCCTCTATTTGGTAAAAAGAATAGTACTTTTTTCTCCTTTTTCTTAATGGTTACATTTTCCCCCACCTGTCAGCTTAGTTCTCTTACTTCACTAATGGATCTACTTCTAATTTACATTACAGTGTCCATACATTAAAAGAAACCTGTTTAGCTAAAATCTTGGGAGATTTTGGTTCTTAAAAAGCAGCATATAAAATAAAAACTTCTCTTCCCTGAAATCTACGAGTCTGGCAATTCCAGCACTATTTTGAATATTTTATTTCTTTGTTCTTCAGGGTGTTCATCTTCTAGTCTCTTGAGACTCTGCTCCCAAAATAAATAAATCAATCAATAAATGCTTTTTAAAAATATTTTGAATAACTTACTACAGTAATTTTATGCTATTTCTTTTAAAATTTTAGCAGCTTTTAATCCAATTGCTTAGGCAATGTTTGCATTGTATTCCAGCGGGATACATAATAGAGGAAACGTTTCCACGCTTCCTCCCACCCAACAAAGGAGTCTAAATGGTGAAAAGGGAGGACAAGGTCGTGCAAGGCAGTGTTGCCCCTTCCATTTGCTATGTACACCAGACCATGAGGGAAATGCTTTGGGGAGACAGGTTGTTAGAGCAATGAGCAGTACATGTCTTTTTTTTTATTATTATTATTTTAATCAGACCTTGGTGACTGACTTTCCAAATACCATCTCAGGAAGGATCTCCAGGCTACAGAGATGCTGTCTCTTTTTTTTTCTTAACAAATTATACTGTAAATCAATGAAATCAATTATAAGAAACTTCCAGTTGCCACAGCATTCATAACTCATCACACAGAGCAGTCATCATTATCTGGTCCTTCCCGTATCTCTTCTGATATATACGTGGTGATTGCAAACAGAGGAATGACAAATCAGGAAAGCACAGTACGTCATCCCAGGACTTCACTGACCACACACCAAAGTCTCAAGATGTGGATGCAAAGTTCTGTGGTTCAGAAAAACCTGGAGGCAATGCTAGTTTGAATTATAATTACATATTTTAGCCATGCATACATAAACAGAAATGGTTGGGAAGTTCAAAAATAGATCTGTACTTCTTTATTTGTAATGGTAAATTTAATATGAATGATTTTGTTACCACCATGAATGCTTGAATTGTTGATAGGTAGGTGGTTACCCTGGAAAATAGCATGCAAAGGGTAATTATATGACATCTCACTCAATATATATGACCTTGGAATTCAGAAGCCATGAATCTGTTTAACACTGTCTCGTTCAACATTTAAAAAAATTTTTTCTGGTATAACATATTTGGAAAAATTGGCACCTGGACAAGCATCAAAGTCTCTCAAACTGGGGATTAGAATGAGCTCATCCCATCATGGTAAAAACTAGTCTTTGTTCTCAGTGTGACATCTTGCATTAGGAGGAGATCATTTTCTCACAATCACCACCATTCATCTGGAGTGCAACGGGGTCTGCATCGAACAACTCCTCATTGAATTGCAGAAAACAGGGAAATAACTGCCGAGTTTTCCCGGTTACGCTATTGATATTTAAGTGCTGTTCACTGTGGGGACGTAACAGCTTAACTCCAAAGAGGCTGTGACCTATTTTCATGATTACTGCTGCACTAATGGACAAATCATTTCTAAAAGGACACAACCATATCTCAAAAGTTTCAAGAAAGATGGACGCTACTGAGATAAGAGGCTGGGTGGGATAAAACACCTAATTTAGGGAGTTAGTTGCTCTAATTCTGTACTGAACAACAAAATAAATGTTTGTGTACAGATCCACAAACACATATGCTCATACTGATTCTGCATTTTAGCTCTGAATCCTATTCACTTTGAAGCTGTTTTCTTAGCATGTTAGATTTGGATGAGACAGAAGAGGAAAGATTTTAAAACATGTATTGTCTACATGTCCAGCTCTACTGTGGCTGTAGAGACTGATAAAAAGAAGTTCAGACTCATATAAAACATATTTCATTTTCATGAGACACTGTCTTCAAGGCTGCGTTTGTTTCACTAAGGAAAGCTTAGACCAAAGACAATATCTGGTTTTCATTGAGAATCTCTTTTTTCACCCTATTTGACATCAAGGTTGTCAGAACTAAAAGGTCAATAAGATCATGGGAGCCCAAGAATGAATTTAAAATAGTACCTAAGCTCCTTCAGGCTCTGAGACCTTTGTTTTACATTAAACAACCATCAAAGTTGCTTTACTCATGAGAGGAAAGGATGAAAGCAAAGTTATGCAATACAATTTTTCATCCCTACGCAACTACATTCAATTCCTCATTCCTGTAGATTGTATTTTAACAGTACTAGGTGAGAATCCAGCTCTGCTATGCATGTGAAAAACCTCTGTTTTTGGAATGTACATATGTTAAAACTAACTAGATTACTAAAGAATTTGCAAGTTTAACTTGAGGGAATGAACGGGCTCCCGGGCTTCCAATCACTGACTTACTGGGCTAAATTAGAAACAGAAACAAAGCAACAGGCAAAATTCCCTGCTGTATGCTCCAAATAGCGGACAGGAGTTCTGCCTCTGTGTGCGACAAGAGACCAGATTGGCTCAAAAAGTTTACTAACCTCCTAGTGATCATTTGCCAGGTGAATGCCATAAAAGTTCAACAAATGCCAGCCATGTCCTCCCTAGTCCCTGGACTCTACACAAAACCTGACTTCAGCCATCTATAAGTTAAGCACCTCATCGAAGACAGACGTCTGGGCTTGCCCTATAGTTCACAGATAAAGAAAGGCACCTGCAAAGGATGTTTCTTCTCCTTTGTGATACATGTCCATATTCACCATCACAGAGAAATGTCCTGATTCCTAATGATCTCCTCTGTTCTGCCTAGCACTTCAAAAGCCTTTCCTGGGGAAAGTGGTGCTGAAGCCAGTATATTCCCCCAGGATACTAAGGTTCAGCTGAATCAGTACTTTCCTGTGAAAACATAAGCCAGCTTTCCTCACTTAGCTCTTCTTGCCAAGGAACTAAATCAGCAAACCTCTACAAATAGCTTTGTCATGTAAAACAATTTTAAAAGGGAATTAACAGTTTGGAGATATCCCCTTCAGACGTACGTCACAACAACCAGCATATATCCATTGGTAATGTTTTCTGCACTTCAAAACACAGAAGTCTTGCTCAAAAAAAAGCCACATCATCTTCGCAAAGCAGCCTACAATAATTTACAGGCTATGAATTATTACACTTATTACAGGTAGTTCTACACTGCTGACCTAAACACTCATTTACTGGGTAAGAAAGTAGTTTATGAATATGAATACGATTTTGGGGATAAGGTACTTTACGAAAACAGGCCCTTAGCAACTTTCTCCTTGGGGATTATGGATTCCAGAGAAAAATGCAACTTCAATATGCTAATTGGCAAAGATGTGTAGATAGTTCAGCCCAGGACCAGGTTGTCCAAAGACACTGAGGATTCTCCATTCTTGTAGATTTTGCAATCTTGACTGGACAAGGCCATGAGCAACCTGATACAACTCTGAAGTTAGCCTTGCTTTGAGAAGGAGTTCAGACAAGCGACTGCCAGAGGCCCCTTCTCACTTAATTTTTCTACAAACCTCTAAGATCTTCCAAAAATAAATTGTATTTTTTGATGCACATTCTCTCACTTGTCACTGGTGCAGGAAGCTGCCAGTGTTAAAACAGTAACTCAGTATTTATTTATTTACCTTCATTTTCATTTACATTAAGATCTTCTTTCATTGCTAGAGAGGATAAAAGAGACTTTACAATATATGTAAATCAGAAACACTAAATTTTGTGTCACTCCACAGATCTTCACGAATATGTTATGAAATTTCTTTGAGTTTTAGCATTTGTGAAGAGTATAGCATATTTAATGCAAGGACAGCAAGCTAACATAAGTAAATGTACCTCTATATCGACACTGAATTACATATAGTTTTCCACAAAAGAAACTTTGTGTATGTAGATTTATTGATAACTTCCTTGACTACTTACACCAAGCATCTGGACATTTAACATTGCCATTATTTTATACTGCCTAGTCTCCTGAAAATAACTCTCAGGTTATGTGCAACTTTGCCATTTTTTTCTGACATACTTTTTCCTAGCTTTGACTCCTAAATAACAGGGAAATTGCACAAGCATTTTAACTGCCCTTAAATTAATTACATATATCTGATTAATTACAAGACCAAGGAGAATTATTTCTGTATTATTCCCAAAATTTCAATTAAATAGTTGGAACACAACAAATAAAAGTTGTTATTCGTTTAACCTAAATCCAAAAATAGAGCTTTAAAATTAGGAGTAACAGCCCATCAGTAGCATGCTAGATAAAATACACTAGTGCTTCTAAGGGTACCAAGAAATCTCTCAAATGTCAGCATCATATCTTACATACGCAAGGCTCAAACTTGGTGACATGAAAGCATCCTCCAGGTTAGATTGACAAGTACCCTTTATTTTGTTTGTTTTTTGTTTTTACAGTAAAAGTAGTCTATTGCTAAAAATGACTCAGACACTTTTATCTCATTCCTTTTTACTACAGTGCTCTAGTTAACTAACGATCTCTCTAATCTTGCCTGCTGTTTTCTGTGGCACATTAGTTTCTGAGAGTTCTTTTTAAAAAGTTTTTTTTATATATTAAGTTTTTTTGAGACAGGTCTTTTTGTTTTTGTCTGTGCTAGAAGTGCTGATTTTTGTAGTGTCTTCAGGCTACTGTAATACAAATGTTAAATAACCAAGTCTTCCATGCTGGTCACACTGAAAATGAGAGTTTTCAGCAAAGACTTTTGGATGCCTTCAAGACCTTCTACTGTAATAAACTGTTTAGAGTTGTTTATAATCCATTTGTGTTCTTTTTCTGCAATCAAGGTGTAGGACATATATGCATAAATACATTTTTGATACAGACAAAGCCAAAGGAGCTAAGCAGTTCAAGCTCCCCCCACTCACCCACTTTCTCTCAAAGCAGCAACAGACTCTTTGCTTGGCTGCTCTTTTGGGCCCCAAGATTCTTGAATGTTTTCTTGCTAAGTGTCAGACAGGGAGAGACATTTACACATGAGCTATTTTAAGGCATCTTCTTATGTTCAATGGAGATAAAGAAATACTTTTAAGGACAAATTCATTAAATTCATTCTTTTTCTCCCCATTTGCCATGAAATGCATCAAGCCTTTAAGTGTCTTCTCTCCACTGCCTATAAGGAAGTCTAGACATGCACTCAGATGTAGGCATCTGCCTTTGTACTGATGAATCCTCAAGACATCTGCTAGTCTCAAGTCATCTGTTATACCTCCTATCAGAATCTTCTGATATAACAAATATTTCGCTGGTCACAAAGGTGATGAACTAGAACCTTGAAAAGGTAAATGAAACGTAGAGAAGTTTAGGCTGATTTCACATTATCTGGCTTAAAACTACATTTGCCATTGTTATTAATACCTATTCTCATGCTGCCTGGACTTGCAATTGATTTTTATTTCTAGAAATCATCCGTCACACAGAAAGCAAACAAAGAACTTAAAATAATAAACTGTTTGACAATACCACTGGCTCATAATCTCATGAAATTGTAATCCCTTAAGCATTTTTCTGACCCAGTTTTCCTATTTCTGTTGTGAATTATCTGGCTGCAAGTAACCTTATGACCCAGCACTCAGAATAAAGGGGTTAATGCCTAAGTGTACCAAAATGACTGGTGGTCTGGGTGTCCATTTTGAGACACACGAAAGAAGACAGACTCTAGGTGGCAAGTGGCATGAATCTTAAACCTATTCAGCTGAAATCACTGTTCTCTTCTGAAATTTTAGGGTACTAGTGAGCTCAGTCTCTTGGGACACTCACACCCCAAATGTCTGCAATCGTGCCATACTAAAAATTACCTTGATCTCATTTATGTTTGAATGTGCATTCAAATACAGCAGTGCAGTGCAGGAAATGGAGCCATTATCCCCCCCCCACACACACACACAAAAGACTCTCACTGCTTCCCGTGACCAAAACCTTGCTCTCGTAACAATACTGTACTCATTGTGTTGAGTACTGCTCAAAACCTATCCATAGAGTTTCAAAAAGCGAAGTTACAACCACTTTCAACAGTTTGTTGACAGAAACATAAATTAAACAAGTTTCCTATGTGTTGAAAATCCCTCCATTACAAATCTCTTTATGCTAAATAAATTTTCCTCTTCCATACCAGATTTAATTGCCTAGTGCAACTTAGAATAAAACAAATATTGCAGCAAGAAGAAAGTAGGTTCCACCTTTCTCTGATTCTTATTACAGAGCTCAGTGTTGCAGTATTCATTCATGCCTTTAGGGTCAATCTGTCAGCACAAAAAGAAGTCTTTTCCTTGTCTTTTTGGGCCTATCCCCATATGACAATGTCTTCAATAAAAGCTAATGGTACTCAGCAGGAATGGTCTTTTGTTAATAAATGGTGGAGAAATACAATCCTAACTCTAGTAACTTTGCTGCCAACTAAATGAAGGAATTAGCAATGATTCAATATAACCAGAGAAGCACTTAAAATGCCAGTCTGCTGGGACCTCCTACCTTCTCCAAAAAAATCACCTTTGACCTCAGCTACCTTCTTAGCTGCCTCTCACATTCCTTCTTCACATCATTTATAAGATGAATTTAGCAGGGAAACGTTACGTTCTACTCCCATTTCATCTACTAGGAAGCCTGCAATTTCAAGACTGTCCCTTTTAGTGATTTTGCTCTCAGCAAGGTCTCCAGAAACTCATTTAACAGCTAGACTTCAACTCAGTCTCCACCTCTCTTGACCCTTTTTTGACTTTCAAAAGTTGACTGCATCATATTCAATATAATATCCTGATTCATATCAGTTACTCTCTTGCTACTTTTTGCTCCTACTGCAATTTCAGGATTTTTTCTGATGATTCTTGCTACACTTCTCTATAAAGTTTTATGACTGCTCCATTCCTTCCTTGATTTCCTTCTTCACCTGTTTGCTCTATGATGAACGGTGTAAGTTTTACTTAGTTCACTGTGGGAACTTTTTATAAGACTGTCCTGTTCCATGTGACTGGGTTGCAGAAAGGAGGCTTATCTATTTGCCCATTCCCAGTCGCTGTACACTGCAACAGTTTGAAGTCACCGGTGGGAAAGGGAAGCTGGTCCTTCCCTGAAAGCAACTGGCCACGCTTACATAGGGGGAACCATCTGGACGACAGGCCAAGCAAAATAAGAAAGAGACAGGGAGCAAAGAAGAGGTGAGGAAACAGCAAGTCTAACATTAGAGGTCATGTAAAGAAAGAGGCTTTCCCTAGACCAGTGAGGAACCACTGGAAGCTGTTCAAATTAAGAAGGAAAAACAGAGCGGGCAGGAAGGCATATTTGTTTTCTTATCCTTCTATTTTAATCTGCTCCTATTTCAGAAGTTACCATGTTATAGTTTTGTTCAAGTAAAGAAGTTTTGGTTTATAGTTCTAATAAGATAGAGCTTGGGAGACTGAAAGCTGCTTTGGTGTTTTTGGTATACTCATCAAAAAGGAAAAGAAAAAAAGTGAAGGAATTATATTGCAAATTATACACCTATAAGGCTTTACTAATCATCTTTGCAAGAGTTAATTGAAAACCTGCCTCTTGCTCCTGACCAGTTTACTCTCTCCAGCCCAGCCTGCCTCTGTCTGTTTCTTCTAGATGTTGCCTCACTTCACTGTTCACATGATCAAGAACAAAATTTTCTTCCCTTTCTATTCAGGTCCTCATTCTCTACCACTCCTGTCACTCTTAACATCCCTCAGATACAGGAAACCTTCCTCAAGTTCTCACTCTGTTGAGTCCTCTACATCGAGGCTGTTCCCATGTTGCCATTTTTCTTCTCTCCAAAAAATTAATTTCTATCCATCAATTCCTCTTCCACTAATTTCAGTGGCCACTACTCTCTCTTCTCCACTTCAAATGCTTTATCAAGACACTTCTACCACATATAAACTAAAATACTGCACATGTACCAATCACATTTAACTATCTCGACTATTCCCCTTTTTACAATGCTCTGCAGAATAGAAGTTGTATGCAATTCAGTTTAGGACTAAAGTATTTCATTTAGTGTGTCTACACATAGGTGTCCACATGGATATCAGTAATCTACACTCATTACAACCAATGCAGATCTAGTCAATACAATCAGTGGAGCCTGGATTCAGCTAATTTAAGTCAACACTGAGGGCACAACTCAGTTACTAAACATAAGTTGTTTAGTAAGTTACTAAACATATGTACTAGAATATCCATCCTAGCTGACACTCCAGACAATCACCAGTCTCCTGTAGGCCCAGTGAAACAACTACCAGTCCATGTAGATGTCTTAGATTCTTTAGAATACCTCAGATACCACCATACATACACAACTGAATTGAACCCATACTAGTAAGTAGCTGAATCACTCCTCTCTAGGTTTTGCTGACTATATCTTACTGACTAGTAAAATGACTACTGACTATATTTTAGAGACCTGTAGCTAGCAGTGTCCCCCGGGGTGAGCACTAGGTCCAGTCTTGATCAACTTATTCATCAATAACCTTGATGAAGGGACAGAGTGCCTCCTCAGCAAGTTTGCTGATGCTACCAAGCTGGGAGGAGTGGCTGACACACCTGAGGGCTGTGCTGCCATTCGGAGAGACCTGGACAGGCTGGAGAGCTGGGCGGAGAGGAACCTCCTGAGGTTCAACAAGGGCAAGTGCAGAGTCCTGCACCTAGGGAAAAATAACCCAAGGCACCAGTACAAGCTGGGGGCTGACCTGCTGGAGAGCAGCTCTGCAGAGAGGGACCTGGGAGTGCTGGTGGATGACAAATTAATTGACCATGAGCCAGCAATGTGCCCTTGTGGCCAGGAAGGTCAATGGTATCTTGGGCTGGATTTGGAAGGCTGTTGCCAGCAGGTGGAGGGAGGTGATCCTGCCCCTCTACTCAGCCCTGCTGAGGCCTCATCTTGAGTCCTGTGTCCAGTCCTGGGCTGCCCAGGACAAGAGAGACATGGAGCTACTGGAGAGAGTCCAGCGTAGGGCTGTGAAGATGATCAGAGGGCTGGAGCATCTGCCCTATGAGGAACAGCTGCGAGAGCTGGGCCTCTTCAGCCTGGGGAAGAGAAGACTGAGGGGGGATCTTATCAATGTGTACAAGTACCTGAAGGGAGGGTGTCAAGGGGACAGGGACAAACTCTTTTCAGTTGTCCCATGTGACAGGACAAGAGGCAATGGGCAGAAACTGAAGCACAGGAAGTTCTGCCTGACCGTGAGGGGGAATTTCTTCCCTGTGAGAGTGACAAAGCCCTGGAACAGGTTGCCCAGAGAGGTTGTGGAGTCTCCTGCTGTGGAGATATTCAAAACCTGCCCGGACACAATCCTGTGCAACATGCTTTAGGTGACCCTGCTTGAGCTGGGGAGTTAGACTAGATGATCTCCAGAGGTCTGTTCCAACTTCACCCATTCTGTGATTTATTGACTAAAAGTTTAGGCAGCTCATGCACATGTTAACATTCAACTACAGGCATCTTCATCTCAACCTGAATCATATCTGCTGTATTCTCCAGGATGCACTGGCAGCACTTAGTGGTTTGTGGCCACTGGAACTCTGTAAGTAATGAATATTCGCCCTTCTGTTGTTTCAGGATGCTATTATTTACTTCTTAATCTGAAATTAAGTTGGATCCATCTTCCTTGGATGAAGGCAGATTCTTATCTACCTTCTACCTTGCTCATTAGATGTGCAGGATGTGGGATTTTGCCTCTAGCAGCAGCAAACTTCTGAGGCTGCTTGTAGAAAAAAAAAAATCTTGCAAATCCAGTGTGATAAACAAGTCACTTAGCTTTCTGCTTTCTTTGCATGAATGGAATCATTATGTGCAGATGTTTAGTGCACTTCTACAAGTTTTTATGGATGAACAAGTCACATCATTATTGTGTTATTTGACCAGAAACAAAGCATGGCCTAACACCATCTGAAAAAAAAAATATATATATATATATATGTATGTATGTATGTATGTATGTATGTATTTTTTTTTGACTTAGACCCTCAGGCAAATTTGCAAGATACATGAAAAATGAACAAGCATATACCTGGAGATGCTAGATATTTCCTGCGATGGATAACTATTAATCTGAAAATAAGAAACTGAATTTTTTGTTATACTGTTATCTCTATAATAGTCTTTAATCTGCTCTGGCAACTTAACTACGACATCCAGAAAACCTCTTTAAAACTGTAGTCTTATAGATCCTCTCAAAGAAGAAAAAATGAGCACAAACTATTTCATCATAAAATTTGAACATCCGTTGCAATTTTCTAATTCTATTTATGTCTTGGATTAAAAAGTGACTCATGTAAATACTTACACAGGCATCTAGAGGAAAAAAGCTAATTATAAATCATATCTCAATACTTCTTTGCCCAATTATATGACAAAGAGTTCCTTATTTTCAAATCTTATGGCAGCAGAGTACAAAATCCTCTTTCAGATTCTACTGAAATCCATATAAATTAGGCAAGGCAGAAATGCAGAAGCATCCCCATGCACTAGCAAGGAATCAGACCCCCATCATAATTGACTTTTCTAATTTCTTCATCAAGAGACAGAGTCTGCTTAGAAAACCATTATCTGGGGTCAAACACATCTCAAACACTGCCAAAGCAATAGTAGGGCAAGGTAGCTGATTAAGAAAACACTTTCAGGCCTAAATGCTGGTTAGTCGGTAAGTTTTTGTTATCAAGGTACATCTGCTCCAGAAGCAGCAAGGTTTTCTCCCTGCTGTCAGGGTACCGCTGGGGGCTCCTGAGGTTGATGTCGAGGAGCTGCCGGTGGGGCAGAACCAGGCCTGGCCACCAGGGCCCATGCCCTCGCTCTGAGCAAGCAGGACCTCGGGGGCAGCTGGGACATCCCCAACCCTGGAGCTGAGCTGAAGGTCCCACGGCCCCCCACAGGCAAGGTGCAAAGTCCCCGCACAGTTTGGCAGAGCCTCCAGTCAGTTTTCGCTCTGCTTCTTTCCAAAGAAGTCCAAGGCTGGCTGAGATCAGAGGGCTGGCTCTCATACTTGCATAGTTTTTTTATAATATCGGCTCCCCTGCATTAATCCCAAATCTGCTTTTCTCACTAAAACTAGCCAAAAGCTTCCTTGATGAGTTTATGTTGTCTCAAACTAATCCTATTGGAATATATTGTTTTTAAATGACAGAAAGAAAAGTTTCTTTCTGCTGATGATCAAACTGAACCTGGTAAAAATCTGAGAAAACCTGGTCAATAGCATATACAAGGTAAGAATGAATTTTTAACACTAATATATATATAAAATATAAGCATAACACAATGTTACCACAATCTGTAGAGAGTTAACATGTTGTCTGCCTCCTATGTCTACTGATTAGCTACATCAGCAAATGATGGAGAAATACAGATATAGAAAATATTCTGTCATGGATGTTCACACCTAAAACTTTCAGAGTTCACAGTAAGGCATTTTGGCTTTCATTTCTTCTATTTGTTTTCTTGTTTTTGACATGTGATGCACTAGACTCTATTACAGGGTACAAAAAGCAAGTGTGGTGATACTGCAGAACACATATCACAGACTCTTTCAGCAAAGATGAGCCTACACATATTTAAGGACAGATGTCGAGTAGACACCCTTGAACAGACTGTTCAACTATAGCACAGGGCAAAGAATCAACATATTTATTCACAGATGTAGTTACACCTTACACCTTACATTCAACATGTTCTCCCTCCATTTCGTGAGTTAGCCCTACATACTTCCTAGCCATGCTGGTATTATAAAATACTTGCACTAGATACTCTTGTAATTACCTACTGATCTCATGCAACAGTAAGTTACATGGTCTATCTACCTATCTACTTCACTTAACCTATACTAAATGTAGGAAAGCACTGAAACTGGTTCCATTGAAAGCAATGGATCTAACGATATTGCTTAAAGTTTTATCTGCTCAAAACTAAGGTGATGCTTAAAGGGCTTTTAGATTACTTCCAATTAGAGAAATAACTGCGAAGAGAGATGTTTTGTCATGGGCTAAAAAAAATTCAAACAACTGTTAAATCAAAGCATCCACTGTAAACAAAATTCCACTGCAGAATACTTTGTTTTCATAGCACAAGTCATAGCTGAAAAAGATACTAATTACAGTTCTAACACAGCTGTATTAATTACAGTTGCATTAATTAGAGCAAATTTCTATGATTTAACTAGTTTGGCACTTAGAAATGCTTGTTCAATTTTGAGCCATTTCAGAACTTTATACATATTTCTTTAACAAATTGATGGACTTTATTTGTATTTCACCTATTGCTAGTTTCTCAGCTTTAAGTTAGTGTCAGCCTACAGTGTTCGAGTGTTCGGCATTTACCAAAGTTAAACTGATATTAAAAAAATGGCTTTACATGCTACATGAAACAAGGTAGGAGAAGGAGAAAATTTCTGAGTCAAGGCATCAAATCTTGAGTACGTTACTGAGTTTTTAACTGGCTCCTGTTCTTATTAAAAAAAAAAAAAAAAAAAAGCAATTATGGAAAGATTGCCTAGGCAAGAGCTGAGTAAAGCAAAATGCAAAAACACAGACTGACATCAGGACTTGGTTTATTACCTGCAATCACTGTCTTAACTTTCAAACCATGGTGGGCAACTGGAGTTCCCTCATGCTCATGTTTCAGCTGGAGTTCTGCCAGCCAGATACCTTCACTGTGAGTTTAATAGTGTTTAGGTATTTAAGACCCACCAGTTTGCCCCACATAAAGGGAAGAAACTGAAGAATAATGGATAGGGTGAAAACCAGCTTATTTACCTGCAGTATTTCCATCCTGCTGAAAGGAAAAAACAAACTAACATAGCCCATATCATATTGCATTGTGTCATAACATGACTGTTAGGACACCACACTCCCATGGTCAAACAAACTGGGTAAGAAGTGGAAGGGCACGAGGAGGAAGACTGAAAAAGTTGGAGAAAATGTGATTAAGATGTAAAGAATGGCACATTTACATGCAGTTGGGATGCCAGTCAGTGGCATGACTTTACACGACTTTAGTCCTGAGTTTCCAAGCAGCTAATAGGTTCTTCTTGTCTTTAGCAACTTGTGAGATAGGCTATGTATTCAAAGCAATCAAGATTTAGTAATGATCTACATTAATATGGGGAAAGCAGATACTGCATTCATAAAAATTGTAATTTTTAAAGCCTCTGACACAAACATGAATCGCAATATAAATACTAGTCCTTTTTCTTTTAAAATGTTATTTTACATATGTACATATTCTCAGATGAATTTTTAACTAAACTACAGTCACCTAAAAGATGCAAATTTGCAAAGATATATTCATTTTTAATGGCATGTAGCCACAACATAATCTAACCAGATTTTTGCAGGTTGTGATGACTACTTAAATAAATGTCACTGTCTACAGGAACATATGTTAACAGAAACTCTGTGCATGAGTGTACACAGGCGCATGTGCTGATGCGATACCAAATTCAATTAGCAGGTCCCTTTTAAAAATATGTCTATACAACAAGAGGAAGCTAAGTAAAAACATATCTCAAACTCGACTGAAGAGGCAGTGAAGAGGCTGAAGTTGCGGAAATGGAATGAATGTGCAGAAAATTGTTCCATCTCTATGCAAATAAAACCTCAGAGTGAGACAAAAACAAATATTGTTGCTGGTATTGCTATAGACAAACTTTGTTTAACAAAATGGTGCCATAAATGTGCTAAATTACTCAGTACTTAGGTATATATTGGCCTGAGAGAAAACACTGCTTTCAGTGAAGCTGGAGACATAAATTACCTGCCTGCGTGCCATGTAGTGCCTGTATGCACTTCAATTACCTTCCCCTCCCAAAACACATACAAAAAATAAATCATGGGATAGTCAAACAACATTAAGGAATTTAGGCAATCATTTACCATCACACCTAAGAGGAATTCGCTATGTTACCCTCTTACATTAACATATATTGCTGTAAATGATTTTAATCAGCAAACATATTAATAATGTTGATATCTGTCCACTGCAGCCCTGATTGGCAGCACTCGCTACAACACTTAATATTCTGCAGATGATATGCTGTCTGAGGCATGGCGAGCAGCTGTTAACTGCTGACATGACAATGAAGGAGCAGATATGAATATACCATCCAACCTGGCGTGTCTTAAATACGGGGAAAGCTGTCATTGCCTCCTAGCAGTGACCCAGAGGTAATATTTGTCTGTGCTGTAAAACAACGTTAAGCATTCAGACATTTGAGCTGTAGTAACCTCCTGGGAAGATAACATTAAAACTCCCCGTCTCGATATATATATAAATTAACCATGAGCTAGTTGTGGGTAACAGTAACACAAAACTAGGCTTATATCAGCTACTGCTATGTAAGAGGGAGATGAATTAATACAAAAAATACCAATAAAAGAATAGCAAAATGAGAAGAAAAGCTAGATGTTAAAGTATTCTCAGTTTAAAACCTGTGCCTCTTAAAAACAACCAGAGAGCAATAACATAAATTGCAGCATTTCTTAAGTTTTAAAAAGGCTGGCAAATATATTTTGGTGCATTTGATTCAGATGGAAGTCTGCAATCATGTTCCAACCCCTGTGCTCTTACTACCACAACACGCTTGTAGCACATTCTGAATTGGCAGTACAAGCTACTAATTTTTTCAATGTTGTAGATCACAGTCAATTATCCAAGAAGTCTACAAATCATTCTATCTTGTCCAGAAACACAAAAAAAACTTTACCTATTATAACATTCTTCGTAATGAAACCTAAATATTTCACTCTCATTCCTTAAAGTAGTAATTGGAACAGAATTTTACCAGCAAGAGTCAACTCAAGGGATACCAAAACCTTTGCAAAAAGAATAATGATTAATGTTTGTCTGTCATAATATAAATTGGAAGCCCACAGCTAGACCAGAAAAAATATCCCACATTATGTTTCTGTGTTGCAGAGCTGGCTAGGTGATCAAAAAAATACATTGACATTTGTAAGATCAAAACAACACACTGACCTTGAGTATTGTTTAATCCAGTCTTCATCATTCAATATCCTCATCTAGTTCTAGTCTAAGGCTTGGTCTAGCTCTAGCATTAATGCTGCCCTTTCCTAAGAATAGCAGTAAGTAGTCTTCTCTGTTACTACTCTTACCTTCCATTGCTGTTTTTCTGGATTAGATGAAGGTTTTGACACTGAAGGCTGACATCAAAACTTCAGCTCTGTAACATTCAGTTACTTTGTCTCAGGCTATCATCCTCTTTTCGAAACTGTTATCAATCACCACTGGTAATGCAAATTGAAACTTCTGCCCAGAACTGACACCATTTTCTTGAACAGGGCTTCAAAACCCTTAATTTGGAAGTAGGAACAGCCTTAGTATTAAATTTCAGCTGTATTCCTCTGTAATAAAAAAAAACACTCAAATGAAATCATGGTTAAGGTTGCTTTTCCACATCAAAAAGGTACAAATCTTTGCAAAACAAACACTATCAATGTGTGTTGTATTTCCAAAGTATATCTCAGGTATTTATATAGGAAGAGGTTAAAACCCAAAGCAGACAGAGACCTGCTACTCATGAGCAGTTTCCCAAAGCAGAAACTCATTTCAACAAACTATTTCTGCAAGTAGCTGCTCAAAAACTGGCGATAGTAAGATGAGTAAATGCAGGAAAAAATGAGAGATCAACTCCAGTCAGGAAAGGGGAAATGTTAAGTTGTTGCAGATAAGGAGGGACTGCTTAAAGAGGAGGGATTTGGAGAAGTCAAGAGAAATATCTGGATGGCCTGTGTAAGGATCATAGGCCTTGGATTCTTTGTCAAAAACTATTTCTGACCAGCTGGACTTCAACCACACCACAAAAACAGCCAGGGTTCTCCCTCCATCTCTCATCCAGTAGACTAGCTACAGACACATTTTCATTTATTCATGTCATCAGTATTTGTTTATTGATATAGGAAAAGAAAGGGAACACAATATTCGCACATACTCACTGAGATTACAACAGAAATGAGAGCAACTCTGCGCCCAGTGCTGCCCGCCCTCTCCAGTCTCTGAAACACCTGACAGCCGTGGCATGCAATTACAGGACACTACAATGCAGTGCACAAACCTCTTTATATCGCTGTCGCCAGTGAGACTCCAGAGAAATTTAATCTTAGGCAGTCCACAGAAGAGAGAAGTAGACACCGTCAGTTAACAAACAATTTCCTATCAGCTTCTGTGCACTTACTGTATTGCATCCCAGACACTCAATTAAAAGGCAGAGAAGGAAAAAGGAACAGATCTGCAGGGTTTTTTTTACCTTCTTAAATACCATGAAATTTAGTGAAAATGGAATAAAAGATTACAAAAGGTAAAGTCCTCCTTTTTTATTCTCAGTATCAGTACCAGTGATTCATTACGGAAAATACGCAGAGAACCACAGATGAAGCACTCCTACAATGGAGGTAAATGAACAGGAGGCTAAGAGCTAGTAATTACATAGGATAAAGAATCATTTGACCTTTCCATATACATTTTATGACTATGACATTATATTGGATATTGTTAAAAGGAAAAGAGAAGCTAAGTGGATATAATTACTCCTTACTTAAACAACCAAAGTTACATACATAATAGTCAAGACTTTATTTTCTTTCTGCTTATAACCCTGTTGTGCCTAAAACTCTCCTATCTCAAATTCACATCAGGGTGTTTATACAGAGCTTTATACAGAAAAAACAAACCAGTATACTGCACAGACTATTAAACAATACTAAGAGATAGTCTTATTTGTAACAGTGGCAGAAGGCGTTAGTACTTAGTAATTTGCTCAGCAATTTAGTAGGCTATCTAATCTGAAGTAATTATTTTGGAATAGTCATATTCCTGAAATAATCCTCATATTATTAATTAATATTCAAAACACTAACAGTACTCTCATTACCAAGTAAAAGTCTCTACAAAGGGATTTTTTCTAGAAAAATTATTTCAGAATATTTATTCTGGAATAACAAGGAATTCTGGAATGACAAGATAGACACTAGTGTTGGCTTCAGTTCCATCAACCAGCAGCTCTGAAATTCTAGATGTTCCTCTCTACTCCAGGTCCCTAATGTTAGTTTAATTTTATACCACAATTGGGGTAGCAACTATTGCTCCTAGAGAGATACAAATGTGGGAAGAAATATTCAGCCACCATGCTACAACTGATACTGCTTCACTGTGGTATATGTAACGAAGTTTGAAACATCTCCCCAGTATTTAAAAACTTCAGCACAGAGTAGGAAAGTATGAAAGATACTGAAAACAGGACTCTTCGTCATAATCACTGAACAAAATAAGCAACTCTCTTTTCCCAGAAGGTCAGAGAGAAAACATATTGCACCTTCTTGGTGCAAGTGTTACTGAGAGTCTCTTCTTTGCAATCAGCACTCCAGAGATTTGTGTCAACTGTCATGACAATTATTATAGCAACAGCATTATGATAAGAACATACTGATTGCACTTCATTTTATATCATTACATGCTTAAATAAGTCACAAATTTTTTTCTGATATAGTGTAACTGATAGGCCAAACAAACCACAGGTTGCTAAAGATGTGTCATTGAAAAGGTAACTTAATTATATGTACAAATCTCAAAGCTCAAATTACAAGAGGAGATAATTCTCCCTTTGGAGGTTCAAATACAGCTTTTCTCCTCATTTCAATGGACAACATCAATATTATTCTCCAGGCTGCTGTGTCCCACTACATTTGACGTTTGACAACTTTATTGCTAAAATTTATATACATGAAAAATACAGACCTGTAAAACCAAAGTTATTCAAAGACACTCATACTGAAGGCATGGTGCCACAATATGTTAATTTTCATGTCCCGCACTCTGAATATTTGTTAGACATAGCTAAATCCAACTCAGAGACTGAAAGCTGAGAGGCACAGCTATACAGAAAAGGAAAGATGAATCCAGGGATCCATACTCTGATGCAAAATATAACAGCAACTCAGAATAAAACCTGATCATATGTTTTCTTTTGGTCATTTAAGATAGGAACTAAATACACTTGTTTACAACTTTTCAAAGCTTATTGGTCCAGGTATATGAATAAATCTTGACTTCTCATGTCAAAGCTCAGCTGAGAAAGCTCTTCCAAAGATAAGAAAACTACAAGCTTTGGCAGGCTATCTTCTTTTCCCTAGCAGGGAAAAAGAAGGGGAAAAGAGGAGTATCTACTGAGGGATGATTTCTCTACCAGAATGTGACCTGTGAATATGAAGTGAAATTTCCAAGGGCAGAAAAGGCAGCAAGGTGCTTGACTGTCAGTGAAAGTCAGCAGGAACTGAGAGACAGTCTGTCATTTATGGTTTATTCTAATGAAAAGCAAGAGCTTAACTACAGATCATCATAGAGTCCCTTCAAACTTCAGACTGACTTCAAAGGGAGTGGAAGGAGGACAGCCTAAGCAGGCTTTAAATTGCCAGCCCAGAAAAGAAAACTAAGCAGCAAGAGGAAAATGTTATGCCCAATACAAGTTAATTACTTGCATGGGAAAATTAATTATTGTTACCTAAATCAGGAACAACATTTACCTATTCACAGGAATCTTACTTTCCCCAAATCAATCAAACACATAAAGAGTAAGTTAAGTTCTAGCTGCTACAACATACATAAGTCACCTCCCAGATGATGGAAACTGTGCTACACTCAAGTGTCCTTAGTAAGTCTCAGAGATTTGCCCTGTGAATTCCAAAACCTACACTCACGGGGAAAAGAGCATATTACTGAACTTGGTTTTCAAATTACTGTCTCTGCCCACAAGCAGGCAAGCAAAAGCAGTCAACATTAGACCTCTGTCTCTCTCTTTTCTTTTTTCTGACATCCTATGAGAGAACCACAAAGACTAGGTTCTTGCACTACCACAGAGCCAGCAGTGCCAGCTCTGAACTATATTCAATAGGCAGGCAGGCTGCTCTAAAGTCCCTGCACCAACTAATTTGAGATGCATGAGCTCCTGGCAGCAAAATAATTATTTCCTCAGAGGTTCCTATTGTCTTCAGCACGCCATGAATTCTGTTTGAGTTCAATGTCAATTTATCACTCTACGTTACTTGCAGCAGCTGACATCATGGGTGCAATTGTTAAAGAAAAGGGAAATTATTTCTGCCCTTCTACATTTAGATCTGCCTTCCCCCCCCCCCCCCCCCCGCCCTCCAAAGAAATGCAGCAAAGGGAAAGAGCTTTGAGCAATCTGAAATCACAGAATGCCTCTTTCTATAAAAGCTTCAAACTTGTCCGGCAAACCTCTCTACCTACCACAGCTGAACAATATCAGGTACTACAGAGACCCAAAAGGGAATATAAAGAGAAAGTATGAATGTGAGAAAGGAAATATTTTTAGAGTACAATCTAATTCTTTCCCTACAATATGCAATACCTCCTTAGGGCTTAATACAGCCAGGTGCCTGAGCATGCTGGTTGCTCTCCTACAAAGCATTTCAACATGCGTTATTAAGCGCAGTCAGTCCGGCACAGAATGAAGTGCTCTGCTGAGATGAGGCCAGAGTGCTCCAGCCCACCAACCTCACTGTCACGATGCTGATCCACAACGTTGCTTACATAAATATTTTTAAATCAGTAACGGAGCAGTAAGTGGGCCTAATATTAATGAGGTCCCAAAAGAACAAGGGACTGTTTCCACAGAGTTAGTTACTCAGTGTCAATATAAAACTGTTTCAACTTCATCTACGATCAATCTTCAATTTGGAGTTAAAAAACAACTCCAAAGGCCACTGTTTCAATAGAATACAAGACATTGTGAGGTACATGACTTATTTTAAATACTCATTCTGCAAATTAGCATTACTATACTTTTTCTAGAAGAATAACTGGTTTTAAGCCAAAAAAAAAAGAGAGAGAGAGAAAGAAACAAGTATCAGACAAAGATGCTTCTGCACAGACTCCAAAAATTCTGCATCTGCCCTTGAACTCTTGCAACCTCTTTGCTGATAAAAGAGACACGACTAATTCTAATCAGTAAAAGAGACAACAACACATATTTAAATCAGTGTGCTGAAACTATGGTAAAGTACAGGAAGCAGCTGCACACTGCTTGGTGATACCTGGATACATTTGAAAGACAAGAACAAAAAGCTACTCTGGGACAAACAGCTTAAAGTCCTGTAGAATTTGAAGAGATTAACAACCTCTCTGACAACACTGCTAAACTACCCCTACAGATTTCTAATGCATGGATCTTTATTTACGTTAAACCAGATGATACAGACTTTCTTCTCAGAGGCTATCATCCTTAAATTTGTTACATTTTCTAAATAAAAACTAAAACTTAATAGTCATATCAGTTTCAACAACTTGCTATTGATTTCAGCTCCTTAATATTATGATAGGCCTTGCCATAAATGTTATCACATGACAATGAAGTAGCTGTAAATGTACTATGTGAAAGAGAATAGTATCCTACTTATTTTGATTCTCAAAAATATCATGTTATTACAAGACTCTAGTAAATGAGAATTCTCTTTTTAAGCATTAATTTCAAATACATTTCATCTCCCATCCTATCATATGCTGACTGCTGCTTCACTGTATTCACAGAATCATCTCATTTCCCCTTTTAACTATTACAGGAATCTTCAGCACTGCTTCTATATACTTGTGACACTGCCATTAATTCCAACAAGTTTATCCAGTAACAGAATAACGACACTACTGACAGAAGCAAGTTAAAGTGGCAGTTACCTTATACAAGAAAACACTGACAACATTCATACCAGCAAAACTAAAAGGTTAGTGATATTCATAAAGACCACAGCAAGAATAAGAAAGTCATATCTATACTATTATCTTCAACACATGAACAAGAGTCACTGGGATACTTGCTGTGATATCCATAGAACAGGATTTCTCAACACCACCTTAGACTTCTCAGCTGTTTTAAAATACTGCCCATGCCTGCTGTGGCCACTCTAGCAGGTTTCAGCAACACGCAATTTTCCACACCACCAAGTACATCCAGGTAATTGCACACTGGGGGTAGGTTGGGTGGAGGGGGAACTCTTTCCTAAACCTAACAAGTAACTACTGCAAAATATGAGATTTATTAAAACTAAGTCTTGCAGGATTTGACATTTACTTATATTGAAAAATCAAGTGTTAGAATTGGTGTTTATTTTTGTTGCTGGCATTTATGGTAGTGAAAATTTCTGGCCAGCACTTCAATCTCTCCTCACTTCAGCACTCTAGATCTTGGCCACTGACTTTCTTATGAACCTAGAGAGATGTCCCTCTTCTCAAAAGGCCAGTTACATGTTTGGTCAACTGCCTATCCCTGCTGCAAACCCAAGGATCCACAAGGCTGTCTCTTTCTACTAGCCCAATAGCATTGAGAAAGTCAGCTAAAGGGACCACAGTCAACTGCAGTCCATCTCCTTGCACATGCATATAATCAGATTTCACCTAGAAGCTAAGTTAAAGAATATCATTTTAAAAGGCATCTACACTTAAAACCTTCAAAAAACAAGGAACCTAGCATTCTTCCTTTATATAGGTCCAAAGTTTAATTACTCTCACAAACTGGAATACTGTCCCTTACTTCAGAGATGCACACATCCAGTTTCATAACTTCTTTCATTCACTTCTTGCATAACAAGAAGTTTCATTTGTCCATCAAATTGAAAAGGCCTTTGCCATCGCATATCTTTAATACAGGTTAGAATTTGTATGCAATGGTCAAGTTCTCCCTCAGTTCCCTCTTTGACAAATTGAATAAATTGAGCTTCTTAAGCTGCCTATTGCAATGCTTGTGTTCCCCTCTCCCAGTCCGTGTTCTTCCTTTGAACTCTTGCAATATTTGCACAGCTTCCTGAAATATGAACATCAAGAGGACAATTAGTCCAGAAGAAATTTTATCAATGCTGTGAGCAAAGACATAAGATTTCTATTTCTACTTAATATTGCTCTTTTCTACTTCCATTCCTGCTTAATTTCACATTGGACTCTCCTGACAGTTTTTCATTGTTGACAGGGTTATTTATCATGACCTCTGGAGTTGTTCTTTGAGTGCTGGGTGTTCTTTGGGCTGTTCCATTTCATTGAGTGTAGCCTATAGGAGGGGTTCCTTGATACATTACAATGCATTTAAACAGGTAATTCAGGCAACCATTTAAGCAGGCCATTGAGAACATCCTTTAACAGTCATTTACTCTTTGAATTATATGCAAACTTAAAATCTCTCTCTGTTTCTAGATTAGCAAAACCCAACCCTTCCAGCAGGACAGAGTTCATAACTGCTCATGAAGAAATATCTGAGGGCTGTAAGTCCAATTTCTGCCCTGCCATAAAAGAGAGATACACATCACAAATATATAAATGGGTCCTTTTATAACAGCAGATGTACATCTATCAGGTGGCGGGGCATGCAAAGTAGATGCAGGTCATGTGAAATGATGAGAAGGACTCTAATGAAAAGATGAATGGAAGGTAACAGCACCCTGGAGTCATCCATCCAGAGACAGCCTTCCTGCTTGGGTCGGAGTAGTTCATTCAGATAATCTGGGCCTGTGAGCAGGACTCTCCTACACATGCACAAGAGCTCCTGAAAAATAAGATGGGAGTAAACTGCACGTTAGATTACTTGTTGTGGTAAGTTTTGCTGTCCGCCCACAGGAAGAGGGTGCCACTGATAAACAATTTTGAAACAAACATCAGTCCTCTGGAGTATCCGCAAGGACTAGCCTCCTGATATTGGTCAACTGCTCAATTTTTAATTTTTAAATCAGTGTCTGGTATTCAATAGAACACAAGGTTATGCTTTTCTTTCATAATCAAAATGTTGTATTAAAAGAAATGCTTTGAAGAAATCCATGCATAATCTATTCACGTAGCTGTCTTTATCAATCAGGCCCCACCAAAACCTAGCCAATTTGACAGCTCAAATTTATTTTCATTTATGTTAATTACATTTTTAGACTCCATTTTTCACTGATTTTGTTCACATTCAGCAGTGTACTACTTCATCAGGGAAGTTTCCGTAGCTTTTTTTTTTTTTTTTAACAACATTTTTTGATAAACCTTTTACTAGTGGCATGGACAGATTCCATAAACACTGTTTTTAATGTTTACTCCTAGCACCTTAGGAGGTCCAGCCATTATTTAAAATATAACGTGAGATGGATATGCTGTCTTCTGTCTTTATTTCATCACCACTGTCCATACTCTGGAAGTACAGCATGCCTACATGTCCTCTCAAAATATTACTAAAATTTGATCAAAAGATAAGAAATTTTCTCATTATCCTTCAATACTGACTAACCTCTTGAATAACACAGAAATTCATTATGAAATTAGCCTCTATGATTTTAGAAACTTTAAAAATAACTATTGGCTACTTAAGTTACCTGACAAACCTTCTGGGGCTTGAAGGCATTTTTTTCTTTATGTTCACTATGGGCAGGTTATTAAGAAACAGTTTAATCTATAAGTAGTAAGTTTTAATAGTCTAACGTATGTCTGCTCTTACTGCACGTTTAGTATTACCAGCTAAAACATTACATCCAGGAGGACCTGAATGCTTGTCGTTTTCAATCCTGTATGACTCATTCTGCAAGGCAGCCTCCAACAACCCGGAACTAAGAAAAGTCCTCTATCTTCATGCAATTCCCTTATTTACTGCGTGTTTTTCAAATTCTAATACTGGAACCAGGTCTGAGAGACAGCAGCAGTAAATTCAATCCTAAGCAAGTATTTCCTGTTTATTGACAGAGGTGGAGGATTTGTGGAAAGATCAGAACAAGATTGTATGATTAGAAGCTCTGTTGTAATACAAAGAGGAAGCAAATTCAGTTTTTACAAGTAACTTTCATTCTGACAACTGAGATGTGCTTCACATACAATCTAAACAGTACTCCTTCAATGTGTGTGCTTACATTTAATCTTTCAGATTTTTAAAAACAAACTACAAACCAACAAATGTCCTCATTTGGCATCCTGCTAAGCCCATAAGGTTCACTAGCAAAGTGGGCACTCACTGACCTACCACTTGGGCTAATGAAATAACAGAAATTAGTAATAACTTGTATATCTCATGGTGGACCAACACTGGTAAGGCCTCTCTGCTGTAAGATTTCAAGAGTATTTGAGAGTTCAGCAGTGTCGAGACCCAAGAATATTAGGTCCTCTTCCAGATCTGAAGGATAGAGCATTCCAGTGGCAATGTGTCCTTCTGCCCATAACCTTCAAGCATCACTCCTTCCACACTCTTACCTTTTTTCTGTTCTCAGTCCATCTTTTACCTGCTCTTGGATCTCTGTTCTATTCCCCTCTTCTATATCTCTGGTTTCTCATTCCAGTTCGGTGTTCCCAAAACTATCATCCCTGAGCAGCACACTCAGTTTCAGTGTTACCCCCACCCCAAAGCAAACTAGTTTCTTCTAGTTTGGATCTTGTCTTCTCTACATGTGAACCAGGCAATCTCTTCCTCCATACAGCCCAAGTCCACAGGGGAATCCTACTGGAGAGGGCAGAAGATAGATTCACTAACCTCCTCTCAGAGGCTTCAATCTAGCTCTAGCAAAGCCCACATAAGCCATAGCTGTAACCACTGGGTGATTTCTGGTTGGCCCAAAACCAGAGTACATCCAGGATGAATGTAATCGAAAGTCTCTACTGAGACTATATGAACTTCAATTTTTCAAAGTCATTTAAAAGTACCGAATTCCCAGGTTGTAAGACTGACAGAAGGCATACCACTAATGCAAAGGCAGCATCTCTTCCATTGCAGTTCAGGTTTTACACTCAAAAGTCTGGAAGTAACACTAGTAACCTTTTAAAAAGGTTAAAAAGAAAAATCACCAGAATTTTGTAACACAAACAATACTCTCTGTTGCTCAGATTTATCATCAGAAATTTTAAGTTTTGGCTTAAACTTAGTAAACAAAAAAATCCATCTGAAATATCTGGTGTACACCCTATCAAATATTTCACCCCAGTAAGTTAGACCCACACCAGAGCAGTTACAAGCATCAGAATACAGAGCAGTACTTGGGGAAAACATCAGGCCTCCTTCACGGGCAGAGATGTCAACCCCCACCGAACAGGCAGCTACAGTCATTCCACCGTACATAGAGCCTATTCATGTTACATATCCCTAGCTTGGTGCAAGCTTTGCCTGTGAGAAATAAACTTTATCTTCTCATTTTTACCTCTTCACATGCTGCATTAGTTACAGCAAACACTGTTTGAGACGAAGAGCTGAATTTGAGTGCTACCACTGTTTAGTGGGAGAACTTCAGGATCTGAAGACAACTTTAAGGTCTGTAAATTGTATGCAAATGTGGTGGCAACGCAAAAGATTTATCTGCATTTCTAGAAGTAAATGGACTAGTCCCTTATTATGACAGAGTTCCTATGTACTGCTCAGTCCCAGAGGTGCAGGATTTTGTTTTGCCACTAAACAAAGAAATTAATCCCTTGTTGTTTTTAGTAGTTACAGAGTTATGCCCTAGTACTATGGCATATTAAAAACAAGCAGTAAAATAACCTATATATGCAAAACCCAAATACATATATGCTGTTACATTACTTATTTTTAAAACAGGTAATGCCTAATTTCTCAGTGTATGTGAAGATGCTGCATATTTACCATTCTGCCACCAAATCAAGGCTGTATTATTTCAGTTCAGACATAGTCAGTCCTAGAATTTACAAGAGATAATCAGATAACAAGACAGATTTATGTCACAGAGGAGGTAATTTACAGATACATATTGTGTTATGAAAGAATTCTACCTTGCAGATAAAAATCAGAATTAAAAATAGATCAGCATTCTTTGAGATCGGGAATTAGCAGGACCTTATGAAAGAAAAGCAGACAAAGACAAATCAAGTCTTCAAACAGATGGTTTAAGAACTACTTGCTTACTGAATAATAAATTGCATCTTTTCTACATACAGAAAACAATAGCCACGAAGATATCTATGACTTGAAAAACTTTATTTGAAACTTAAGATATAATCTAGAACTGTTCTTACCATTTTTAAAGCTGAGTTAACACAAAAACAGGTCCATAAAAAAAGTCTCCACTGCAGAGTAAAGCATCTTAAATCTGATCTCCATTCAATACTTCTACATTCCTCTCCATATATCTACTGCATTTCTCGAGCCTTTTTTTTAATCCAAATAAGACCATAAATACAAGAAGAAAAATAAAATATAGGATATACAATAAATCCCCAGACCTGCAAGATGTAAAATGTATAAATACCTACTCCTGCAAAACCTATTGCTTAACTGTCTGACAATAGCCTTTGTCAGAGCATTGAATTGCATCTGAAGTATGCACTGCTGAAGTAAAGGAAAAGGTCAAACCAAAGGAAACGCCATGGGAACACATACCTAACACACCATTTTCACCTTTAGCTAAAAATAAGGGGAGAGGTTCACCAGCAACTTGTAACAATGTAAATCAGCTTCTCACTGTGGGCTTGTGCAACCCTTTAGTGCCTATATATGGAAGAAAACTCACAACTACTTTTATCAGATATCCCCTAAAGCACAGTTTAAGAGGGCTCTCAGATTAAATAAAATGAAGTATTTTCACATTCATTTAAAGATAAAAAATTGTTTAGGAAATATCTCAGGCTGCATGGATGCTTTAATGGCTAGAAATACAAGCATTGTTCTGAACTGGTCTGTGTGACAGCTGGCTAAACTGCCTTGCAGACAAATGCAAAACTAAAATCTCCTGATCTCTTACAATTGCTAAAGAGATCATACAATTTTTGATTGAGTAGCTGAATGTCCTGGCCAAAATCCAGATTCAGTAATTATGTTGAGATGCATCCTGTTGCCCTTAAGCTGCCTTCAGAAAAAATCTTTTCTATCAAATCTATACAAACCACTAAATTCTTGAGTAACCCTACTTCATACTACTGATCAAAAATATTGTCAGTCTTCCTTAACATAGCGGACAAGCATGGACTAAGAGATGGAGATGGATCTATCTCCTGCGGTTGCCCTTGAACGCTCCCAGAAGGATGAGGAATATATTTCTTACCTATAGAAATATAAAAATATATTATTTTTCCTCACCTGAATGCCTCCGTATGCATTTTAAATGCACTGTAGTTATGTGAGAAACTTGCATCACGAAAGATACAAAAGGCAGGCAGATATTATTTGCTGTTTTGCTTAGATTATTCTTGTTAAAACAACTTGCTTTTGGTAAAACAAAGTGTAAGGGAGTGTGACAGTAACAAGATTGTGAGAAATCTGTGAACCAAGAGAAGCGTGAAAGCGATCAGGAGGATGTGAGATGGTCAAGAAGCATCATGCAAAGGAAGTAAAAAACTGGGGAGAGGTAGAAAGCTAAGTATAGAGACTGGAAAAGAACAGGCAGAAATCACAGCAAGACCAGGACTTCTTAACAAGAGAGTCAAAAAGGTAAAAAATTTGAAGAAAAAATTAAAAAAAAAAACAGGCTGAAAATGATGCCCCATATTGCCTCTAGATGGAAACTGAGCACCAAGGGAACTCCTAAAAGGTTGTCCTCACTGCGATTGGCACAAGCTTCATCAGGATTATATGACTGGTACAAGCTTCATCGAGAGACGAGTTCCTCTCACTCTTTAACAGATTAAAACGCTAAGTGATCATTCCAGCCTCTTTTATTAACACAGATGGTTCCTCCATAAGGCTGTAACCTCAGATTGTACCAGACCATCTGACAGGGTTCTTCACTGAAGCCCTGAGAATTTGGTGATCCAAGTGCCAGAGGTACAACAGGCAGCCAGGCTTGCCCTGCCCCATCGGGAGCCCCCACCAATACCAGCACCTCAGGGAGACCTCGATCTCTGCAGTGCCCCAACAAACTGTAATCCAGCCCTTGCAGAATTTGGCCTGAGGGTACTCTGCGAGCCTTTCTCTTCTCTGTACCGAGATTCTCTTCTTCTTATGCTGCTCTAACCATTGGAACAGTAAATCGTACTGTATTTGATCCAAAACCCACTGAAGTCAACGAAAAGACTGCTGCTGAGTCCCACGGCATTACGAACACCATAGGCAAAATCTGAAAAACACAACAGAAAAAACAAAACAAAACAAAACAAACAAAAAAACCCTCAAACACTCTCACAGGCTACCTAGCTGGGTAATGAGAACTGTGTTCTTTTTGGCTATCACATATATGGAACTATCCGTAATGCCTTTTTTTTAGTCTGTTCAGGCACTTCCGAAGCTAAGAGAGTTTTAAATTCTTACCTTGCATAAAAAAAGACATAAAAAAGCCCTTTTAAATTCATCTTTGAAATAGAACTGCAGGGCATTTTATAATTAGCTACTAACCCAGGGAGAAAATGCTGCTGTATATCTAGGCAAACACTTTTTTTTTTTTAATGAAAAGTGCAACTATTCAGAACAGATATTAACTAGAATAAATCACCATTCCCTATTGGTGAATCTGTAGTAGTGTGAAGACCAGTGTTTGCTACAAACCAAGCAACCTCAATGCCCAGCAACTTCAATGATAAGTAATGACATTCAATATTATTTCAGACATGGTGAACCATCGTTCTGGAGGGCTCTCAAGACAAAGGAATAGAGTGGGAGGATACTGGCCAGACAAAGCAGCATTCAGTTCATGATGCTTTCTAGTATTACTGTAGTTATTACTGACAGTAGCTACAAATTCCCAACATTTCCTGCACACACAGACTTGTCTAAAGACGCTCGCAATCTATTCTATGATGGGATATCTTCCCCTTTACAAAGTACAGGAACAAATATACAAACAACCGGAGGAAGAAAGAATTGTCCTTTCAGTTTACAGCTGTCCTTGATGTGGTCATCTATTGCATTTTAATAGTGTCAGAAACACAGCAAATCACTTCTGCCATTAAAAATTCCACAAAGATGCACTTTAGAATATATAATATTTCTTAGAAGCAATATATTTGCCTTTTCTTCCTCTATCAGCATATATATCTCTTAATCAGTCTCCCTTCAGTTTCCTTTCACACTAGAAGATAACATTTCCTGTCCGACACCAGAAAAATATGAAACCTTTAAAACAGAAAAGCTCATTTTTCCACTTTTATCAGATGCTACTGCTGTACAAACTCATCTCAAGGAATACTTCCTGTGTTTGTGGTCTGCATGCTCTCTCATTTTCCCATGCCAAGAAATCAGCTATAAATGCCAAAGACAGAATTACTTCCTCCTTCTGGCCAGTTCATGTGAAAGTCAGCTGGAAACCACCACTCTGGTCGTTGTGCAAAATCACGTAGAAAGCAATAAAAAGGGGGTGATGCCAACTTCAGTAAAAAGAATCTCTGTTCTCTCACCTAGTCCTTTGAGATTAAAAAGGAAAAGAAAAAGCAGCTGTAGCAGAGTTACTTTAAATTGTAAGTATAAATAAGACTCAGAATCCAATAACCAACTACACATCTCTGTCTAACGTTAGACGCAGAGGCTCTGGCTAGTCAGTTATTTTATTGCTTTCAGCTAGGGATACTGCTCATAACAGTTCTACAGGATGCTCACCCACTGCCTCTTGGTTCACTCGATTCAGTATATGCCTGCTCACATCACAGCATCCAATTCCTCTTTCCCACTAGAGGTACCAAGTATTGGTGGCTGGCCTGAACAGCACCAAGGATATTATTTTCTTTGAAAGAATTTGATCTCGTATGCCAGCACCGAAACCTAGCAACACACTTTTGATATACCTGTAGATTCACAAGTGCCAGAAATAAAAGACATGAAGAGGAGAGGAAGAAGTTCAAAGTACCTGCTTGCTACTTGGATGCACTATATGAAGAAGGTCTTTTAGAACACATGCAAGCAGAATGAAGATAGAAAAAAAGACAGTTTCATCTTAGAATGATGATCCCCTCCCCCAGAGGGGAATGCTGATCCTCAAATAAGAGTCTGGGTTATTTAGGCTTGTAATCTTCTGTAATCTTGACAGTATATGAAACTTGTATGGATGCACACAGTTGCACATTTGTCCATTCATTCAGTACATCTTGGTGGCTATATTTCAGTGTATTACTATCCCCTTCAAAGAAACATTTTTATAATGCATGGTTTCCTTTTCAATAAACTTTAGATCACATGATCCATATTTGGTGGACTAGAGCCGAAAAGGAGGCCGAGTTACAGCTTTACAAAGAACATCGTTTTCTATTTAGTAAACTTACACAATGTAGATATTGCCATATCTATTTTGCCTCTTCCCCAAAACACACAACAGGACCCTACATTAGAACAGCAGCTGAACCAAGGAAACGTTCCAAAGCTGCTAGTACCAGGAAGGCTAAAAAGAGGCTAAATGATGAGTAATTTTGATACAGATAGGAACTGCAGCCTTAAACATACTGGCTGGTGTAATAATAATTATGTTTTACAGGACTGTTGTGCAATATTTTAAATGATGCTGTAATTTTTTCACTAAATCTCATACATACGTTTGGTTTTTGTAGTAGTTGATTTACTTTTTTAAGTCAAAGACTGAACAAATAGAATCCCATTTGTAAAGCTGGAAAACTTGGACCTGGATGTAAAGGAAATTCACAGAACAGAAGATTTCTCTAGATATAAAAAGAGAATTATTTGCAGCCCTGAAACACCTCTCAGGTTTTATACAATCATAGCGTCAATGTTTTTTCTATGCCCATCAACGTTTCCAGCTTCTACAGTGTCAGAGAATATAAAACATCAACTACCTTCCACTGATTGACAAAATTAATTTGATTAATTTGCCAACTGTACACTTCATAGTCTTCAGAGATTATGCGTACCCTTTTTTCTTGTAGGGAAATTAAACTATTAGAAAAATCTTTTGCTAAATGTATTTGGTGATATAACCAACTCTGATCAGAATTAGCTATGTTATCGCAGCTAAAGACAAGGAAGGTCTTTCCTTTCCCAAATTTATAGTTTTATAATTGAGTATGTCAATTAAGATTTAACTAAGATTTAGTAGGCAATAGTTCAGTCTAATTACTGCAAAGTCACTGAAGTAAAAATATGTGCCTTTGTTTTTCTAAAAGCTGAGTTCATTTTAGGCAGACATTTTGTAGAGTAACGATTTCTTTATGCGACTCTGCTGCTTATTTGAAAGACATTGCTTTTTACATTAGCAGGCTGGAGGGTGGTACAGTCATTCCTGTAACTCATACTATGGAAAAATATTTCCTTTGTGGTAAAATAAATATATATGTATACACACACCCACATTTTATCTATCCATGGATAATCTGAACATAGTTTCCTTCTCCTAGTCTGACATTAACATTTATGGTACCACAATTCTAAGTAAGATTTTTGAAACTCGAGTCTGGCTCCTGCAGACAGGAACATATTTACAGGGCTCTGAAGTTCTTGGTTGGAGACAGGTTTCTGCGGGTTCCAGATGAAGCTCACAAAATAAAGACCTGATCCTTAAAAGTAATTCATGCTCCTTGAATGAAATGGGGTTTGAGAATGTGAAAGATTTCCTAAGAACAAGACTGCATCTCAAGTGGTTAGAGGCCATGCATCTGTCAAATAACCACTTTGATGATATTGACCAGTGATGATACATCAATATTGTATTGATGACAAAGACAGGTAAAAATATGGAATCTATGGGTTACAAAGAACATGGAACTATCCACAGCAGCTGACTGAATCAAGGGCCTCATAGTACTTCTTCAAAAGCAAATGCAGAAGGAGGAACCACCACTTTGTGTCCTGTCAAGCGGTTCCAGGGCAGAGATAAATTACTGAGTAAAAGATGTATCTGTATCTTACAGAGGAACATTGAGAAAGTCTAGTGTGCTGCCAAATACAAGCTGTATTACAGGACATCTTTATGTGATTTGATTTTTTTTTTTTTTTTAAGAAGTGTAACAGCAAAATTAGAGCAACTTTTCATAAAGCAAGCAAATGCTGTCCCTCTGTCTCCACACTCATTCAATGTTAAGGTCTTGGTAAAAACTCTGAAGAGCTCTACTGATATGTATTCTTCAATAAAATTACAAAGATTAAAAGACCTAAATATAGTATTCACTGCTGCTGCTCCATAACACAAACACTCACCTAAAATTATCCCGAAATTAAAGAAATTAAGCTAAAACCATGCATTAGGTATATGTAAAACAGATTTGATTTGAGAACTTTCTACAATTATTCACTCATCAATTTTGCTGCAGAACTGCCCTTGTGTTCTCCAAATAAGGATCTTTCCAATGCTGTCACTAAATAAGAGTCAAAATACGAGATTATTTTTGCAGAGAAGTAAGATTATATTAGCTGTATGACTGCCAAATATTACCATACAGCATGGCAGCATGAAATATAGCTAAAGTGCTGGGGATGGAAGACAGAAATCAATGAATATTTAAAACATCATTTAGTTGACTTACCTATAGCATAAACTACTGTCATTAATAGTCTCTCATGGAGATGTCTCTTTTCCAAATAAATGTCTGCAGTGAGATTATATACCAAAAGGCTTTTAAATGCAGCTGTTAAAATCAATTTAAAAGTTTTTTAAAAACACTGATCTTTCATTTCCTATGCTTTTGCCAGCACTATTCCACTCTTTCATACTCTTTCTAAAGTGAACAAGGTACTTTTTCACCAATTGTAAGAGTACAGGAAACACCAACTTCTAGTAACTAAGACATGATTTCAAAAATCTTCTTCCAGGCACCACTTAAACATTAGTGGATATGTATGCCTTCATTTAACTTTAGTGCTCTCTTGTGTAAAATGAGTTCCCCTTGTATATGTGTTGGAGAGGAGGTGGGCAGTCTTGATCAGGTAATGTTTGCCAAGGATCTTGTTTCCCTCAAGATGACAAAGAGAGTGACCTATTAATACCAGGAGTAATTTAGGAGTGGGATTCATTGCACCTAACTTAAGCCATCAAAAACCTCAGACACTAGGTCACTTCTACTTGCTCTTCCATGAAGGAGAGAGAAAGGCACATTCAGAGGACAAGTCACTCATTCTAGATTGGGACAAACTGTCCTCTGAAAGGACATCATCCTCCACAGACTGCCACTGTCAGGCAAAACAAACTCCAGTCTACATTATGATTAACAAATCACTCTTTATACATTGGTTCATAATGAAATTTAATCATATGTACATGAAAACTGACACACACAGTAACACTTTATAACATTCAAATCTAGAAGCAAAAAATTGCAAAAGTACCATAAATCAATCATTTAAGAATCTAAAATCCTTTTTCTTGAAACAGTTCATGCTACTTCAGCTCTCACATGAAGAATGTGGAATGACGCAGAAAGAGGGATTTGTGACTTCTTAAATGGCCAGATGTATTTATTTGGTTTTTAGATACTAATAAATAAATAAATACTTCTTAAACATACACCTAAACTGAGATCATAAAGAATCAAAACTGCACAGGCAATTCATCACTGTGAGTTGTTCACTTTTTAGCATTTTACAAGTTGTAGGAACAATTCAGGCTTCTGGTTGTGACAACCCTGCTTCAGGTAGAAGAACTTGCATGAAACAGACCTTTAGTATCAAGAAGAAAGAATAGCCACAAGGAGGCCACATCACGGTGGACATTTTGAGATAAAACATAAAGCAAAAAGAAATGCAGGCAGATCTTTCCCCTCTTTTTCCTCCTCCCCCTTTATTACTTTGGCTAATCTATTTGGGAACTGAAGTTTACCTCCTGTTTTCCAGTATAAAGGTGTCTACCCCCAGCAGCAACTACTACTTATCTGCAATAACAGAAAAGGACTATCAGGAAAACTTCACAAGCCTCTACCCACCAGCACCAGAAGGCTGAAGGTCAAATAAAAGATGATGCTTCCAGGCATTACAGCAGGGAAAAAATGGGAAGAAAAGGGAGAAAAAAGAAGCTGCAAGCTCTGCACTATTTTTTCTGCTTAGACAGCCCATGAAAAAAACAGTACTCAGTTCTCAAAGGAACAAAGTTTAAAAGTAATTTTAAATTACAAACTAATTTAACAGTTTCACTTGTAAATCTCAGAAAAATCATTATCTGCTCAGAGTTTATGCAGTAATTTCTAAGACAAGCCATTCTTCCTTCATAGCCAAGCAGTTGGATTCTCTGCTTTAGGAGAAAAATTCCACTCATTTGCAGCTTCAGAGCCGTGACTAGTGCTTTCACAATAAATAATAATTAGAGCAGAGACACAACTACCTCATGCCAGTGCTACTCCACTAACTTAATGGAGTTTCACACATTTACTCTGGATGCAAAACTTGGCCTCAAGTCAGTAGGTAAAGGAATACATACCTCACAGTCAGCTTATTGTCTGCCTGCTAGCAGATAGAAAAAAGCCATTTTTAATACCAGTCTTAAAAAATGCTGCTTCATCCTCCTCAGAGTGAAGCGCCTACACCTGCAATGGCTCTCACCTGTGTTTCCCAATGCTAAAACTTTCCATGGAAAAGTTTTCAGGGACTTTGAATTCCCGCTACTAAAAAAAGCCATATTGTGATGATACACTGGTGTTAAAATAAGAGCTTTTGAACCTCGACATACAGTTCTAAGAGCCAACTTCCCAGTGGCTCCGATTAGGCACCGGCTGAATCGGGTGGCAGAATTTGGCGGCAGCCTTTTCAAGAGGCCTGGATGCACTCACACAAAGGCATAATCACGCTTTCAGCCGCGGGTTTTATCAATGAACTGACCAGATTCCAGGCACTGTTCCCCTGTTGCCTAGTAAAGGGGCACTCATTGAGGATTTAATCGCAGTTTACGTGCCACAAAGGAGGGCACCAGAATACTTTGCTGCACAATGCGGCTGAATAGCACATCAAAGAAGTCAGAGCTATAGCTCAGCCCAATCTCATGTATGGTCTCCCCCAGCAAAAGGCCCCAGAAGAACAGTGCTGCTCCTCACCATGGGAAAGACGCGCTTGCCCGGGCCGCGGCAGCCACCCGGCTAGGAGGACGCCACGCTCGTTCTTGTCACCACCTGGAAATACAGGGCACTGAGTGCTCTGCACAGTTTAAACTGCAACCCTAATGCTCGCGATCCGATACCTGCTTGTGAATGGGGAGGAATCCCAGGATAAATTATACCTTCACATTGACTGAAACAATTAGGAAGTGACATACCATAATGCTATAACAAACTTCAGTTCCAAATGTAAATCCTTCATCCTTGTCTTTAATAACTCTGGAATTACAGCTTTGACAAAGCGCTTAAAATCACAGAAATCAGAGATAAAAAGAATGCTTTAGATCATCTTTGTCTCCCTCTGCCTCCTATCAGCACAAAACGATTTCCTCCATACAGGTACTGAAGGGCTTTCTGCAATTTATTTTAGATGGTATCTCTCTTTTCCACGAAAGATTAGTCCACATTCTAATAGATATCTTTACTGGGTCTTGTTTCCCATTATTCAGCTTTTGTATTCATTATCGCCTTGGTCCTAATTATATCTTTTTGAGGTGCCTCAAGTGTTTTCAGATTCAGCCCAGAAAATATGCAAGACTTCCAGATTTAATGCCTTAAAAATAAAAATGAACAGTACATACAGTCAGCTCGTACATGCTCTTTCACATCCTTCAGCCTTTCTACCGCCAAATGCATATAACAAGTTTTCTAAGAGCACTTTGCAAGATGAAACAGAGCTAGGACTTAACAGGAAAGAGATGGTATCGCAAAAACTTCTGGCAAAGACAGCAAGGAGAAAATATTATAGAAAAGCTAGTAAGCCTAGCTAGTCATTAATCTTTGACATACTGGAGGGTGCAAATCTCTTCGAATGCATTTTGGAACTAAGCTGTATCCTGAATCAGCTGGCAAAATTCCACTCAATTTGTACACAGGCACAAGTAATATTTTACTTGGGAAGTTAATGGATCTTTTGTTAACCTTATTATTACAGCCCAGGAATAATAGTCCAGGATGAACAAACAGATTTTGTGCCCAAGCTGGTAAATCTTCATGAGTATGCCATGTCGCTCTACACAGATATCGAAACATTTAAGAATTATATTTTTTCTGAATTTTGTTACCTCCACTGCACATGATGCCATTGTTGAATTTTCCCATTTCTGTAGGGCCAAATTCTACAGTCTTTATAAGGAAACACATCCTTTTATAAAATACACTTCATTGATCTTTATTTTCCATATGCTGAAGACAATCGCTTTTAAATATTTAAGATTGAAATTTCAGGATAATTAGCTGTAGCTAATAGCGTGTCAATAGTTTTCATTTTCCAGAAGTAACAGTATGTAGTAGATTTCTGTACCTTGAAATCTGAATCTTAGTCTTTTTCACTTGTCTGGGTTTTTTATGAACAAATACACTTGGGTAGCAAATCACATCCATACCACTACATTTGTTGAGGGCTATTCTATCTCTGACAGGAGAAAAATTTGTGTTTCAGGGTTTCAGCAATAAAGATACCATGCCCCAAAGACACAAGATTGAGACATGGAAAAGAAATTTACTCAAGTTAAGGAGAATGTGGATGTGCTGCAAAGGATGTAAGTTGAAAAGTAGTTAAAGAAATGTACTGTGAACAAGTTTGGATCTGAAAGCTGGACAAAAAACTTTCTGCCCTGATTCATTATTATTGTTTCCAGGGCAACTTTATGACTTAAAAGCTCCAAAAATACTAGGTTCATAAGAGATTGTGCTAACTCTCGATTTTACCTCTTTTAAACATATAAAGTGTATTTAAAACCATGTAGGAGGCCATCCTTACTGTGACAATTGATGGTAACTGTAAGAAAACTGCAGACCAACAATGGACTTGTTGGCAGAATTGCTTCACCCATTTTTTGTTGTGAAACATGTGTGTTTATATGGTCTAAGTAATCAACGCATTTCATCTCGAGTATTTCAGGTGTCCTCAATATTAATTCAGGTGAGCTCAATATTAATTTTAATAGTCATAATATTAAATGGATAATTGTCTATAGTCAAGCTATGCAGGTAAATGAGGAGACAGCTTATTTACAGAGCCTATTCTCCTGGCAAGAAAGACAGTAATACTGAAATGAAACTAATAGAGAACTCAATGCCAACACTACACATAATTCAAAAATGCCCCAGTTAACACTGTGCTTTCATGCTTCCTTGAGATGCAGTGAGAGACTGTAAACTATTTTCTGCATCTCTCCCATAGCTCTTTCTCCTTTATGACAGTTACTCCTCTCTTTCGTTAGATCATATTTTTAATAAAAATCATGAGCATTTATAAAAATATTTCCAGATTTTTCATTAAACATCCCAACTCTCCTGATGCAGGACTGACATTTGCATCCAAAGGGAGGAAACAGAAGCAAACCAGGTAAATGACATGCTCAAGAGGCAGTGATTATAGGTCAGAAAGTGGATTAAAACTAGAAGAGCCTTGTTCCATGTTTGTATTACTAGCTTACAATTCTCCCACTATAGAGATTGTCCCAAAGCAGCATCTTTGGCAGCTAAAAACAACATAACAAGGGGGTATGTGAAGTCAGCCGAAACTGCTCATCTGCCAGAGGGAATGCTGTGTCCCATGCAATTTTCTCTTCTGCTTCTGGGACATCCACAGTGCCAAGAGCAAGACCTCAGAAGCACAACTCAAACCTGGAACACGGCAGCAGAGAAGCTACTGTCACAAAGGCATCATTTCCAAGCTACTAATTATTGTCACACAGAATAATCTCAACCACAGAAATCAACACAAATTTTAACGTGAGCTTCTATTTATTTTAGTTAGACATGTTGCTGTTGTGAGATATGCCAACCAGATATACGCCACAGGAAAACAGATCCAGCTCATTGCAGTTCCTCAAAGGCCTTCAAGTGTGTGTGCTTAAATACAGCCAAATATTTCCAAAAGAGTACAGAAAAGTCAAGGAACAAGACTTAGGCTAGAGAATCCTCCCAGCAGATATCAAAAAGCAAATGTAGTATTTCAGACACAAAACTCTAAACTACCTCACCCAAGAGGCTTGAACATTTGACCCTTGACAAAGAGCATTTCTTTTCTGAAAAGAGCAAGGAGAAGCTGCAACCAAGATGGGAAAGAGAAAGAACAAGCCACTGTAGGCAAGTAGTGACAGGAGCAGTGGTCACACAAGAAACATGGGAAAGGTGGCTATCAACCATTAATTCACAAAATGCAATGTTAAAAAATTGTTTTCCAGCACCAAGGCAGCCCCTCACCCAGTGGCAGGTGGGACAGGCATGCCACTGCAGTGCTCTGCGTGGCTCCTGTCTGTGCAAGTGGCATGGGGCTGCAAGTGGCAGCAACATGCAGCACTAGCGCCAGCCCCTGCCGCGTGCCTCTGCTGGCAGCCAAATGCTATCCTGGAGACAGCAAGGTCACCAGGGCTTTTAATGGGGACACTCAGGGACAGGTCATTCCACAGGTGAAATCTAGGTCCCTCCTTCCAGCCCCATAATTCCAAGTATTCAGTGCCCCATCCGTACCTCAGTTCAGCTTCGGCATGTGGAAGACGCTACCATGTGGCCATTAGCTCAACAAGCAACACTGGAGTACTGTTTCACCAGCTGATCTTTCTTCTCTCTCTCCTTTATGTCTTTCTAAAAATAGGGCAGAAATTTGTCAGCCCCATCACATTCAAAAGGCAAGCTCTTCATAAAGTAGCCAGGTCTTCTTGGCTTCCTCCCTACACAAAATTTGAAGGAACCAACACTCTAAAAATGAACACGTGTTTCTATCGGGTCCCAAGGCCTCCAGGACACACAGCGAATCATCACTTAGGCTTTGTGGTTTCTAATCTTTCTTGAGTCCATCCTCCATGCCTGGTAACTTTCCACCAGCCAAGCTTACAGCAACAGTCCTGCTAGCTGTGCTGTGAAAGCTGCTGGGAATTACCAGGGTGGAGTGGAAAGATTGCATTTGCAGCTCTCACACTTTAGCAGGCTTCTTCACCTCTGCTGGCAACGCGACAGACTGCTACACATCACTCCGCTTGCTTTCAGAATACTGCGACTGGAGAGAGCTGCCTCAGCTTTCTGTTATTACATTAGGTTACCTCCTCAAGGCCTCCACCGGTCTCTCCGTCCAAAGTCCCACTGGAACCTGTAAGAGTTCTGCCTAAGAAAACCCTTCATAACTGGCCCACCATCACACATGGGGAAGTCCTAGCACTGAGACAGACAGAGAAGGATGAAAGTTAGTTGTCATGACTTCTGTGAGGATACAGGAGGATTGACGAATGTGATATGCTGCGCAGCACCAGAACATGCATAATCACACTGACATATTTGAGACAAGCATTGCTCATATACTCAGGGCTGGCTGGGATAGTTTCACTGAAACAAAATGCCATCATATTATTTTATTTCAGTTAAAAAAAATTGTATTGGGAAACAAAAACACTAGTTTCAACAGTTACCTGAGAAGAATGGGGAAAAAGAATATAGTCCTATAACTATGGCCGCAGCAAGGATGCAGGCATACGCAAGGTCAAATCCTTGCTCCGCTAGGTTATCAAAATCGCCTGAGGATGACAAGCTGCTGTGAACACTGCAAGGACTGAAGCCTGTTGTATTCCCCTATCCCCATGAGCCCTCCAAACGTGGATGACAACATGGGATTCTTTCACTGTAAAAGGCAGTACTGCTCTGGAGGATGTCAGGGCTTTCAGCTAGCAACTCCGGGACTATTGAAAAGAAAAAGCACTACTGCCCTGAAAGCTCCATCTGCTTTGGGAACCTCCACACATCTCTGCTGACAAAGAACAATACAAATCTGGGGAAAAGATTGCCACAGAAAGCATGCAATGGAAGATGGCAAAAAAGGAAGGAAAAGAAGAGAGGAGACTGTTGTTTAGCTGTTTGGCTCTCACTCTTCCATACCGGAAAGTTGCTCCTGAAGAGATACAAACTGAATAAACAAGATCTTAACCATTTGTTCTTGAACAGTGGCTTTTCACACTTTTTCTAGTTGCGATAAGCAGGAGTATTCACAGAATAGCCACTTGTGATTTGATATTTTTTTTAAACTTGGGGGCAGAACAATGACTCCAAAGCCATACCTTAGGGGCTGGGTCTCTCTCTGATTGTTTCTCATCTAACTGGTCAACCTGACCAGTGCTCAAAGATCATACTGGACGTGCCATACATAGGATGAAATAGGACTGTTTCTTTAATTATTAACAATAAAATCTGATGCTCAACTACCAAAACTTCAAAAATAGATCATGTCAGTGCTATATTCCTACAGTCCTGTAAATTGTATGTTCCTATATCTTTGAGTAGTAGGAATAAACTACCGGCACAAAATAGGATATTTAGCATGCATTAAGTACGCACAGCTATTAATGCTACGGATAATCAAAATTATCTAATCTGTTTTTATCATGATGTTTGACTCAATGATCTGGCATGCCAAAGAATGCCAACATATTACCTAACATAGCTAGTAAAAGTAACTATAATTCCAAACATATTTCATATACAGATGCGTATGCATCAAGGTAATGTTCATAAAACAAACAAATAAAAGAATCCACAGACTGAACTGTGTTGAATTATACCTACGCTTTATTTAAGAGGAAGACAAAATATTGTCTATTTGATAATTTATCCATTTAAACTTCTCCTCTGTTTTTTCTTGAGAAACAATACTAAAGGTAAATTTAAACTTTTAACCTTTCAAGAAATGTGGGGCAGGCTTCAAGACCTTCAGAAAAGAGGGGAAAAAATAAACTTATATATAGATTTCCCAACCATTCTAATAATTCACTGAGGAAATTAAGACTGACTTTCAAATGAACAGGTCTTTAACCTGCAGGAAGACTTTTAAGGAGAAGAATTTTTTATTCAGCATCTTCAGAGATCATAATTATATAGAAAATATCTCCTACTTCTCTCTCATTATCTATGCAAACAGATAAAAGATAATCTTGCCATTACTGGTATTCATTTCCATCATTGTTACAGAAATGCATACCAACAGCACAGAGTAATTCCCATTTGCATTTTAAGGCACACAAAAAAGCAAAACCCATAAATAAATACACATTAATCTGTATATTTTTAAAATTAATGTAAATCTTAAGATAATAAAAAAAAATCCATGCAAATCTCTCAAAGACAATGCTTGTTACATTTCCCAGGCATGCACAGCTTCCTGGGCATGCAGAAATATGGAACCCAAGGATCCCTGTACGTTTTGCAATTGTTATTCCTCATTGCAATTGTTATTCCTCAAAATTCCCTTTGTCTCAGCACAAAGCCTGGTTAGTCTCTGGTGCGCTCCCGAGAGGAGAGGCAGCAAAAAAAAAAAAAAAAAAAAAAAAGGGGGGGGGGGGGATAAAGCTAGTCAAACAGTACATACCAAGCTTATTCTGTTTTTTTTTTTCCCCACAAGTAGGCCAAAAGAGAGGGGAAAAGAGAGAGAGAGAGAGAGGAGAAGGGGAAAAGAGAGAGAGAGAGAGGAGAAGGGGAAAGGGAGAGAAGAAAGAGAGAGAGAGAAGGGAAAAAAGAGGGAGACAGATCTCAATCCAATCTTTTGGGTTAAAATCAAATACAAAGGTGCCTAAGGGGCAGCTTTAACTAGGGTTCTGGGTAATTTACATGGATTTGTGTTCTACACCAGTCCTTAAAGAGGTGATTAATTGCTATGGTAACCACGGCATCACATGACACGCACTTGCTCCGAAACACAGGGAATATAGTGTACCCTCTTAGTGAAGCCCACAGCTCAAAAGGGTAACAAACTCCTCAAGGGTTCACATTGTTTGGCCCCAATTAATCCTTTATAATAAGCCCTCTTCATTTGGGATGGGAGAGTCTTTCCATACTCTGACTTCCTTAAAAAAAAAAAAAAAAAAAAAAAAATCTTGAAACTATGTTTCTTCTATGTTTTTGGAGTGCAGCTGCATGTAGCAGGAGGAGGAGGAAACAGGAAACGTTGGATGTGCAGAAAAGAAAATTGGGGGTATCGTATATTTGGGGGATCAGGTAGGGAATAATCTTAATCTATTTACCACTCTTTTGCCTTTGCTGCTCTTGTATTTTGCTCTACTCACTTTATGGGTCTCTCATATGAAACGGATGTCTCATCTCTTTCAGGGTATCACTGTGTTCATAAAAACAGCTAATGTGCTTATTCGACATCCACACATGCAAACTAATTCATTGTAAGCCACACAGAAATCTCTGCCTATCTGACACAAGAACAGAATCGTGATCAGTAGGTTCCTTTGCTTTGCAAGGGTTCAGGTCCTCCCTCCCTGACAATTCATTTCTGCACCACGGAAGCATATTTGGGCACGGAGACAAAACAAGACAGAGATTTTTGCTGTGTTATCTCTCTCCACTTCCAATAACTGGGACTCAAAAACTGGTAGAATTTGCTGTGGAAGCTTCTTCCCTGACTTCCTGTACATTGATTTCAATATCAAACCATGAATTCATGTATAATATCCTCCAGCACTGTATTTTTTTTTCTGATCTACAGGGCCCATACTCCAATTGCTAGAGAGAGCTTCCCAGTTTGAACGTGTAACTTAACTTCCCATTGGGACACAGAATTTCTTCCTATCAGTCAGGTTCCGACTTGGATAGTATTTATTCATAAGTTGCTAAAGCTTTATCTAAGAGGAGGTGTGTGGCAGGATCAATGGTTTGAACTTCCCCAAAACAAGACCTGCCCAAGTGAACACTGAGTTTGTGTTAGATAATAATCCTGGGGATAGAGGGAACAAAACTAGAGAAATTCCTGGGTCAGGGCTTCAAGTCAAAAAAGAAAAAAGAAAAAAGAAAAAAAAAAAGGAAAATATCCCAGCTGTTTGACTGTTACCCAACCAAACTTGCTTTTAATACTGTTATAAAAAGATACATATATACAATAATAGATGCAAACACCTAGATCTGTAAGAAATGACACATTTAGCTCTTCACTGTGCCCCTTCATCAACATTGGTTAGACACTCAACACTCTTCTGCCCGAGTCAAGAAAGTCACCTACTAAAATTCCTCATCAGAGATTAAAAAAAAGCTCATCTACCACCATTCATAAATAAAAATAAAAACAATAAACAAAAACTTGTCAGGAAGCTCAAGGACAACTTCAAATTTACTAAAAACTGGCTAGATTGCAATGCCCCAATTCTTAAGAAAAAGGCAAAACCCAAAGAAGCTTCAGGCCTTGAACTGTAATTTCTGTTTTCACTTCAGTTTTCAATAGGATCAAAATGAAGAATTGAATCACAGAAGATGTTTTCTATCCAGATTTGTTAATCCTTTATTTCTCTTCAGGAACAGTATACAACCATATTGTTTGTCTATTATCTTCTACAACACCTGCTTTTCTCCTTAACTCTATCTGCCTGTGCTTTGGTGCTCTACATACAACAGCTATTATCTGCTGCTGAGTAGAGGGAATGTTGTGAAGTGATATACAGGAACTGTTCAGCACCTTTCCAAAACAATATTGATAGGCGAAATCAATACTTGGAGGATGTATGATTGATTCAGAAAGCAGGAGTAACAAAGCAACATATGCACAAAACTGCCTATGTAGGTGCAATTGGTACACCCAGAAGGAGCACTGGTGACACCACTCCAGGAAGTGATCAAACTGGTGGATGTTTCATTCTTGAGAAATTCTTTCTGCAACCTGAACCACCGCATTGCTGATCAGAGCACTCCTTCAAATGAGCAGCTTTTGGAAAGAGATACAGCATGTTCATACAAGTTTCTGCACAAGTGTCCATCCTTACTGAAATTTTTAGCCTCATCTAAAAATAGGTGTAATAGGAAGACAGCTGCCGAGTTATCTCCACTTACTGCTGCATCACACCTCAAACATCACCTCTAGTGGTGCGGCACACAGTAAGTGCTTACAGGCCTGATGAGACATCTTTCCCCTCCCAGATCAGTCCAGGTTCACGCCACCAGCCATCAGGCCTTGTTCCTTTTCTTCTCTTTGGGTATGAACACATGGCTCCCCCACCATTTCTGTGAGAATTGGGCTACAGCTGACTGTTTACTAACCATTGAAACCTAGCAGGTCTCATCTGAGGTCATCAGCACAGGCAATGTGAACCTAAGGACCTAGCAGCAAAGCAGGTGATGACATTACAATACAGATGAACCAAATTAACAGCTTGTGACCACAAAAGTTGTGACTGGGAAAGTTGGATCCTCTCCCTCTCTTCTTTCCAGTTTCTCTCTCCTCCAATCCCTATTTTCCTCATGTCCTCTTTCCCTGCTTCTCCCTCTTCTCTGCTTCTCATTGCCTCCTTTCTTTTATCAGTCTGGAAATTACTTTAATCATGACCCAGCAGCAATAACATAAATAAATAAATAAATAAATAAATAATCACTTTTTTGTGCAGGTTAATTCTCTGGCAGTTTAATGAGATGAATCAGTTCACCGTGAGATATAACTGGAACCAGAACTGGCTCAGCAAAAGCATGAGCAGCACCTGGCTGGGCACAGAGAAAGGACATGCATGATACCTCTGCTTTGGATAGCAGTTCACAGAGCTAATTTAAGAACAATCTTACCCTGTCCTGTAAAATGGCTAAGAAAGTGAATCTTCACATCTAGTAACTCAGTATCCTCTCCTAACAACTTGTAATTATTTGTTTGGAAGTGGCTGATTAGGAAACCAAGTGGTTTCCCCCTCATTTTTTAATACAAAGTCTCCTATTAAATCATTGTGTACATGCACACACACATTATTCACACAATAGCATATATTCACATCATAAGCATCTCAAACACGTGTGAAGATACAATTTCACAAACAGCACGACACATGCAGCATCTACTGGGAACAGCTCTATACCAAACAGTATCTTTTATACCACCATACACGTTCCTCCAATGAAATCAGCATAATATGTCCTAGGAAGCAGAAAAGAATGACACCTCACTGCCTCCTGTCACAGTTTCAAACCCCTGCGGCAGCAGTACTGGCTGTGTCTGGCTGACAGAGTTTGTGGCATCACAGTCCATGTTAGAAGAGCTTCAGCAGCCCCAAACCCCCCACACCTTCTTTCTCTCTAAACACTTGTTCCCAGCCCTACACCAGCCTTTTCATTGTGCTAATCCACGTTTGTGCAGCCACATAATAAACTTCAGTGGAGAGAGGATCCATCTGGAAAAACAAAACACAACTACAAAAACTTTTTTCCACTTTTCCCCCCATCTGGATCAAGTCACCAGTCTTGTTCTCCACGCAGCCAGGCAAATAGCTCTGCCAGCACTATTAGCAGGGGTGGGTGGGGGGAGACAAGGGACAGGGAAAGCGTAAAAATAAGCAGTTGGAATTGCAGCAAGGATCCCTCAGGCTAGCACCACTGCCAATACCACTCTGGAGCCACAGCCTCAGCTCCCACCAGTTTCAGTGCTAGACCACTGCAGGTACTCTCAGAAAACCTACCATGTATTCTGACAGTACATAGATCAGGAAAGTTAAATATCTTTAAAAAGACGCCACCCTTCTGTCTGCCAAAGCCTATGTATGATATGCATTGGTCATTCCGGTTTTTGGCAAACATTTGCTCATAAAATTTCAGAGCAGCACTACAGTACCTGCAGACCAGATGCTTCTAGGTGCTTCTTAGCACTTACAATGCATTTTATAGCACTGTATAGCAATTTACAAGCATTAACTAATGTTAAGTTTAATTATCCTCATTTTACAGATGCTGAGCAAGACCCAGAGAGGTTAACAGATTTGCCCAAGGGAAAAAAAAAAAGAAAAAAGAACAAGAAAATGTCCAATTCTGGACTGTAAATCAGGAGCTATGGTCTTTTCCTGAATCTACCAAACCTACCAAATCTCAGTATTTTCCCCTAATCCTCTCTTGCAATACAAGCATCTTAAGAACAAAAAAAGCCAAAAGCCCACCTCCCTATTCCCCTTTATTGTAAAGGCTAGTTGAGCTGCTTTTTGTCTACCAGCTCTCCTGTAAACTATCAGTCAAGCATGGTCAAAATGACCCAAATCATTACACTCTGGCTTTGCTTCCAAATCTTACAACTTAATCAGGCAGGTAGTATTTACAGAGCACATCCCAATCTTTCTGACTCTGATACCTGACTCTGATCCTCATACTTTATGATACAGAAGCTAACCCCTACTAAGTTTCCTTTATATGATTGGCCTTTTTGTGTATGCTGTTATGTTTATTTAACAGGCTTGAGCTTTTAATGCCTCAGCAACAATAGTGGAGCACAAGCAGCAGCTACAGTAACAATACTAAGTACGGTTCAAAAGGTAGTTAGATAAGCCTTATACTGTGCTGAGTGGATGCTACACCTTTTTCTAGAAAACAACAAAGAATAGCTGGCTGGAGAAGACTGAGTTTGAAGCAGCTTCATCTTACTGACTACTGCACATTATTTCTGGGTACCCACAGCTGCTGGAGAGTTCTCCACAGAAACATTTTGTGAGCTTCTTTAGATTGGATTTAAAGGCTGAGCTGAGGTCAACTGATCTCCATAATTCTCCTCCCTTGGGTCACAAAACATTTCTACTTCATCCAAATGAAAGAAGAATTTGTCATTCTTAACAGTACCACTGTTAGTGCAATCATAATAGTAATGGCAGTATTAGAACTGCCTTAAGATTAATTTCTCCTTGTAATCAGTTCTGTGTAGCAGAGTCATGAACTGTTGACCAAAGAGCTTTGTTCACCATTACTTGTTATGGTCCTGTGCCTCTCACACCTAGATTTCAGCGAGTAGCATCTGATGGTACAGCTTTGGAAGCAAGCAGACAAGCAACACTCTTTCCCTTCTCACCTTACATCAGTTACCCATTTCAGCCAGCATTTGCGTAGTTACGTGCAACTGCTTCTCAGACAAATACCATCGCTTCTGAAAGATAACTGCACACATGGCGGCTTCTCAAAGGCAAACATGCAAATCTAGTACATTTGGCAAGCAGCTTAGTTGTAAAGTTAAATTTATACCTTTGTTCCCTCTCCTGCTTTGAACTCTGTTATGCATAAAGGCAAAACATGTATCAAAGAGTAGGCCTGGTCTCAGCACCATAATCTTGCAAACACATAAGTTGGTGACTAGTCCCTATGACCAGAGTATGGTCATGGCTTTTTTGATACTTGATGTGTGCTATTTTGCTAAAACAAAAACATATGTAGAAAAAAAAAAAAGAACATTAAAGGATAAAGAGAAGAAAAGACAAATTTTAAATGGTCAGACAGCACGTATACTTCAAAATAAATCACAGCTAAATAGTATTAAGTGTAACAGTATTTTGGATATACTAAGATCGTTTGTAAATGAGAACACAAATTGGTATTGATTCTGTGGGCTCATTTAGTAACATGACTTAATATATCCATAGGTTGTAATGGTATAGGAATAAATCTAATAAATTAATCTAGCTGAGTAATAATAAGTTCCATTAACATGATAATACATACCAAATCAGTATGTATGAACATTTTCAGATATCAAATTTAACAAAAATTCTTCCATGAGTTAGAATGTGCTAAAATTTATTTATAAAAGGGATGTTAAATTGGGATAGCATTTTTAGTTCCCTCCTAAAAGGTCTTGTGCACTCACCCATAGACAGTCTTTTTTCCATGTGAGTTATTAGAGATGTATTCGGTGTCTTCATTCAAGTAAGCTCTTTAGAACAGGAAAAACTTTGAATTCTAGAGATTGTACTTGGTTCACATGGAGGCAATGTAACTCTTACACTTCTGGCAGCCCTCCAACTACAATCTCACATCGCATCTCAACTTAACTAGCCTGCCTTTCTACTTGAGTGCATTCTACTACAAAAAGGTTGTTCTGATAAAACATCACTTTTCTGTTTAAATGAGATAAACCCTGGAATTTTCTGTGTCAATACCAGTAAGCAGTGACCTCATACATCTTCTACAGCTATCACACCACCTTGTTCCTGTGCTTCTAGATTAAATTCCCCAAATGTCCTGAAGTCTACTGGATCTCCTCACACTGAAGTGAGTTTTTTCCACCAAATAGGACTGGAAAAACGACTCAAACAAGGCCTTCTGCAACATACTGCAAGGCTACTGCTAAATCAAAGCAAAGCTACTCTGAAAGAACCTGAAGAGGAGGCAGCAGCACAAGGTCTTTGGTGATAAGCACAGGTATTACCCCAAGGGAGGAGCAGGACTGCACATCTGATGATGATTTCTAAATTCCTAACTGACTGTTTTAATAGAAAGCGTCCTCCTCAGCCTACCAGACACTCACCAGTGTGTCAGATATCCAAAATCCGACTGGAAGTTCCTTGTACATATCAGGTAGATCAAGCAGAAAAATGGGTTTACAGGAGACATTTCTGTCTGAACTGCTAGATTTGCCAGTTACAGAATTCCCTGAAGACAGAGACTGGAACAGCTTGCAGAAGATACAACTACAAAACAGTCAACTTGAAAATGAAGAAGAGACTTCTACCTTTAAGCATCACATGCTATAGTATGATATGACTGCACAGAAAGATTTAAACTGATTTTTGGGTGCTAGCTGTCTCCTGCCATGTCAGATGAAGCCTGGAAACTTTTTTTGACTGACAGGACTTAACTCTCATTCTCAGCCTGATGAAAATTGCATCTGCAATATGAAAGTTTTATTTCCTTCAAGTATCAAATCCCATAAGCATTAAATATTTCCCAGCTCCCTGCTGAACTCTTCCCAACCTACTTGCTGCCTGCTGCCCTTCCTCACCTTCAGTCTACCCTGGACAATCCCTACAGACCTCAATATATTACCAACAGGAAGTTTAAAAAAAAAAAAAAAAAAAAAAGGAGAGAGAGAAAGAAAAAAGGCAATTTCATGTATGTAGCAGTAACAGAGATAGAAAAAGAAAGAAGCAACAGAAAAGAAACATTGGCTCAGTTTCACTACTGCTCTCAGCCTCTAGTAAGAAAAGATTTCAGTAGGTATATGGTCCAAATCAGCCTACAGAGGCCACTGAAAACACAGATATTTAAACTCCCCAAAAATCTGTGCTTAGAATGATTACAGCATAATTCTTTTAATTTTACTATTTCTGGGTCCTAAAGCATCAAAATAGCTAACAACAACATTTTGTTTCTGTATGCACTGCAAGACAAACCGGCTCCTTCCCAACTGCCCATGCAGCTAGAGTTTTTCTTCCAATTCCTATACAATTAAAACCACCATTATCCCAGTATAGCATGGTGGACATTCTTCTGGTTTTGCCCCACCTATCTGAAAAAGACCTTTCTATTCCTTGGGGATAATCCAGTAAACAAACGTTTCTAAATCTGAACATTTCCAGGGCACCTAATATTAACACTGATGGATTTTCCATACTAATAAAATGGTTTCTGACAGTATCATAAGAAAATATTCCTCTCCTTTCTTGAACTCTTTGACCTGAAACAGGAGACAAAGAAAAGCTCCTTGGCTAAACTGATGACCCCCATGCACTTTGGGGACCCTACATATACACAGTTGTTTACCTCATACATTGCCATGCTTCATACCATCGTATCCTCCATGCAACCCAGAAAAAAGGCTTGGCAGATGATCAGCCAGTACCAAACGGATTAAATACTGACTAATAACTGTCACATACCTCGCGGTGGCGACATACTTCTCTACACTAAGGAAACTTCTGCCACAGTTTCCGAGTGAGCTTTGAGGAACAGCTTTTGAAAACAGACACAGAGGCTGTATGTCCAATCCCATTCTTCAACACTCTACCACTGCTCCCACCAGGCACAGCCAGATTTAGGTCCAGAAATCTTCCACATGTAGATGCTTCAGCAACTCTATTAACCACACTGCCACAGTATCAAAGCCTGATGACAATGCATCGTGACGTGCATAAATTTCTAGTAGCACAGGCATGATATCCTATTTATCCTGATCATAACACAGGACAGTAATAACAGCAGTTCAAAATCACTCTAGCAAAATTAATGGATGTCAGAAGAAATTGAAGAGAGTTAGACATTTTGATCACATTTATGCAGCAGTCATACAGATACAAAATTTTTGTGTTTTTGAGCAGTTATCTTGTGACGCATCATCCAAAGGTAAAATAAAGCAAAGAGCCACGCAGAAGAATACTGTTTTCTGGAATAGCCACAGAGGCATCTGGGTAGACAACTCAAAGATCCAAACGTAGGTAAACAACAGAAAAGAGTAAGATAGGGTACAGCTTATGTCTTACCCCTCTCAGAGCATTAGGCCACTGTCAGTGACTAATTTCAGGATTCCCCTGTGCATGAGTCACAATCCTGAACCTGTTCTTGGAGTTGCACATCTACCTCCTTTCGTTTAAAAAAAAAAAAAAAAAAAAAAGAGAGAGAGAGAGAGAGAGAGAGAGAGAGAGGTTCCCTCACTTTCACTCACCCAGACTCAAATTCCTCCTTTGTCTGAAGGGATCTGAGCTACTAGTGCAAGTCCCATGGACATTAAGGATTAGGATTTTAGTTATTAGACTGGAGAGATACAGGAGTGGAGCTGTGGAATCTTCTGTTGAAACTCTTCCTCTTTAATGAAATGTATAAAGAGGGACCAGTGTAGGAAACAGAACCCATCTATCTCCCTTCCATGCTGCTGGTAGCTGCTCTCCACACCCCCTTCCTCAAACAGAGGGGGAAAACACTTAATTTCTTCTTAACTGATACTCTATTTCTAGCAAATGGAAAACAAAACGAAAAAGCCAAGTCACATCAAAATACCCGCCATACGGGACAAAGTAATAAGAATGAATGTGGCCTGGAAGATAGCATCATTTTAAAACCAATGTAGCTTAAGAAAATATGGTCAAGTAGGCTTCTGAACATACATGCAACATTTTCTTTGATAAATGAACATCAGAGAGGGCTAAGCAAACTAATGGCCATAACCATAAATATTTCAAATTTTGTTTTCATCCCATCATCAGCTAATACTGGCTTACAGGTTGCAATCAACTTCAGGGCTTGAGAGGTAATAAATACAGTCTTGCTACTGGACATAAATTACCTCATTTATCTGTTTTAAAGCCGCAGCAACCTGTTTCAAGCATAGTATGCTTTCATAAATAAACACCTTGAAGCCTAGAATACCTAGGGAGATATGCTGGCCAAGAAAAAAACATCTTCTAGTTTCATCAAACTTTTGAATTTCAGAACTTTTCACATTTTGCATTAGTACAAAGCCAAGACCTTTTGAAGTTCTTCACCTGAGCAAACCTCAGTCTCCACATTCACAGCAGCCCTAGGGGATGTGGCAAAGCAGAGAGTTAAATTTGATCTAAATAAGTACTCCCATCACCAGATTACTGCGAGGTCTTGCTCGCTCTTCATACAAAAAATATAGATGCAACAAACTTTCCTGAATATGCAGCATTAAGAACCTCATCCTTCTTACAGGGAATTTGTTTTGAGTCATCTACATTTTCTGATGGAAAAAATGTTGTGCCAAAAGAGAAGATTCCCCATCCAGCTCTAAATAATGACACACTGTCACAGACTTCCTCAGGTCAAATCTATCTGAAGGTGGAAAGTGGCTCCCCCAGGTTACTACTGGAAAAAGATGAATTAGAAAGCAATTATGAAACCATTAGGAAACTGAAATTAAGGGCCAAAATAACTGGGTTTGCCACAATGAAAAGTTGGCTTAATAAGCATCACTTTTTTTTTTTTTTTTTTTTTCCAGTGGCATTTATATAAAGTTATATTTGGGCAGATCTTTATGGAAGGATCTAGGGTCATCCAGCACAGAAAATTATTTGGCTAATAAGGTGTACGGAGGCACATCCCCAGAAAGTAAATACTCTCTCCATAGAATAAAGCTACAGCACAGATACTCTTACAGCATATGGACAGGCTGTTGGGAAAGTATTCTGCATCTCTTGCTCTCCAATTCAAACAGTATCTAGAAGAATGTGATGCATGCAAGTCAAACCCAGACTTCAATCATTTGGGAGCTGTGAGGAAAAAAAAAATAGAAATGAAGAGAACCTAAGTACTGAAGAAATGCTTTTTTAAAAAAAAAATCATGAGAGAAGCAAAGTCAGAAAAAGCAGAAAGAGAAGCTTCAAAACCAACTGTTTTCAGTGAAAATCTCAGAGAGACAGATGACAGAAATAAGCAGAGACAGGTAGATTAAGTGGTTCACAACACAAATTTCACAACCACCAAAACTTACATACTTTACAGTCATAGCAATTTATGAGTCCCCATACAGCTGTTCTTGTAATACGTGTTTTCAGCTGATTTGAGCTCAGTTCACAAATCTTGGAGTTTCTGCTGTTGGGGTTTGGGTTTTTTAATAAAAAAATAATAAAGCTTATTCACCATTTTTTTTCCTAAGCTTTCTTGGTAACTATGCCTAATCGGTATTCAAGTGCTGATTTGTAAGGCTATCTGCTGACTTAAAGGAAGGGAACACCTCACTAATAGCCCCAGTGTTTCTCTCTGCCTGCAGAAACAAGAGCGATAAGGACAGAGACTCCAGCCATCTCCAAAGACACAGAGCCACAAAGAACTCTTCTGATCACTGCTGGCATCTGGCCTTCCCCTCATTAGCACATTAAAGCTGCTCTGTCCATCCCATAAGAGCCACTCTGTCCATTCCTCCAGCTTTCTCTATGGGGCCATTTACAGTGCTGCTCTTTTTAAACCCCCCTAGTTCAAGAGGCAGTAACCCCTTCCCAAAGCCCAGTACAGCCAGTGTCAAAAATTCCCACTTACAAACAGGCACCCAGTAAGTACAGGCCTTCTGAATGCCATAGGTAGACAGAAGAAAGTCACATAATTTGCCTTGCCAAATTGCCCCTCCTAGGAAAAGTCTTTTCCCAATCAGTATGTGAGCTTTTGATTTTAGAGCGTAGTGCGCTTACCATATTAAATCACCACACTTTAGGCCATTCCTGTTTCAGGACAGGACTGACAAAGTTTGCATTTTGTAAGGTGCAAATTCACAAGAAGAAAGGAAAGGCAAGGGCAATAGACCTTTGGGACATTAGCTCTACAGTCTGTTAGGAAACCATGCTCAGACTTTCAGTACTTGCAACAGCACTAACGTGGAAGTTGTATGTTCTTTTTATCTTCACTCCTAAATCAAAGCATTTTTAAAGTGTATAGCAACATGCCAATAAACATGCACTCACTGAAATAACTTGTTTGGAGAAGAAAGGGGAAGGCATCTTTTTCTCTCATTCTACAGATATTTCCCTTATGGACACAAATTATTGGGAACCTTAGCTAATTCACGGAGGCCATCTGCTTTCACAATGGTGATAACAGGTAAACTAATGAAAAAATGAAACAGTAGACAACTTTTCATAAATTGAATTTTATACTATTTCACATATTCAGAAGAATAAAATCTTCATCCCTTCCAATTCATAATATCTGGATAGTAGAAATCAACAGCAAAAAGTCACAGCATAACTACAACATAGCCAATTTATGTTTTCTAAATGAGAAATCTCAGACACCTGGAAGAAAAACTCTTTTTTTTTCGATTGTAAGTATTTTCTTAACAGTTTATTCACCCACATGTACAGACATGTACAAAATCTGTAGAGGTGGTTCCATATGGGCAGATATGATTTTTTTTCCCCAGAAAGAATGATGATAATGCCAGCTACAAGAAAGCCAACCCAATTGCTTTATCTATGCTCAGAACTCTCTTTTTCTTTTATTTACCTGGAAATGATATAAATATTTTTACCTAAATGGAGAACTACAGCTGAAATGGGAACTGAAATGGGACTCTGATTCATTCCTCTACAGTTACTGTTATTCCAGGTAGACTTTAGTAACTATCTGTAATTTTTAAATAAAAACCCCAAAGGAAGCCAATCCTTTTGTTTTGAAGAAAGCAGAGCAACTGAAGGTTATGAATACTCACTCTCCTGGGGATTCTAGAAGTGATATATTTGACCTTTTAGCTGCTTTTCATTAAAAAAGAAATGCAATAAATTATTTGGTTTGTTTGCATCTCTGATCAGTCGATTGAAAGATGTTACTGCTTTGGGGCAATGAAATATATTGCCTCAATTTCATTATTATTCATTTTCAAGTTCTTTTTAGTATATAAAATCCCTCTCATCTGATTCACTATGTGGGTACGTACCATTAGAAAAAAAATTCATTGGGTTATAGCTTTTGATACTTGCAGTGTAATTTAAAGAGCTGTCATCTCTGAAGAGTTAGCAGCCTTGATGCATAGTTAAAGTTCAAAGTCAGTTGCCCAGTGGGCCAAATTCTCCCTTAACTCCACTACAAGGGAGTTTCGTTACTCCATTAAGGGATGAATTAAGCCTGTAACATACTAAAAAAGCAAAAGTTTTACTCAGCCCAAACAGATGGGCTTTCTGACAACAAGAATCAATGAGACTCAAATTGTTTTTATTCATTTCATTTTGTTCACTTTGGCAACAAAATTAATCAATGTCTTGATTAATGAATTATTCTTTTTAATAGCAAGAGTTTTTCTTTCTTTTTCATAGAAAGGCAGTAGTAATTAGACCATACACTGGTTTTATGCATGAGGCTGAAATTTATCTGAAAAGCTGAGTAAGTAGGCAAGGAAGTAGACTCACGCTGCTCCAGAGAAAGCTTTCACAATTCATGGGAGCAGAGCATATAATTGTAAAGCTGCTTAAAAAATGGCATGGGAGCCAGAGCCTGAAATCACTCTTACTCCATTTTCTGATATCAAATTTACTATGTTTCTACTATTCTGATATATTTTAGGAAACTTTTGAAAAATGCAGAGTAACATTTACAGACAGGGACAAGAAAAAGCACAAAAAGAGATCCGTCAAACAATAACATAAGCCATGGCTAGATGTTGTGATGAGTATTCTTAAAGCACTAAAGGTAGGCAAGGGTAAGACCACAAACTGTACGTGCTATCTAGCTTTCTCAGTCCTCATTGGGTAAAACACTACAATAATGGGGGCTTCGTCACTTTGGAGACCCGAGTCCATTGACTTAAGAATTTTTTGTTTCCCAGAATAACCTAATGTATTTAGGTAAAAAAAAAAAAAAAAAAAAAAAAAAAAACTTTTTCAGAAGACCTAAAGGTATTCACTCCTTTTTCTTGCAAAAAGTCCATTTTCATTCTTGACTGACTAGCAACCTGTTCCTCTGTGTTTCAACAGTATTTATTCTCTGTCCAGGAAGTCCTCTAGGGAGTACAGCCAGGCAGAACAAGTTCAGATCAACCAACAGGCATCTCTGAATGGCAAGTGCCAGAGTGGAGTCATGCAGAATCACAGAGCTCTAAACAGCTTTTTTTTTTTTTTTTAACTCCTCATTTTTTCTTACTTCCTGTTACAGGTGGGAGGCAAGATGGAGTGAGTCATTGATTATTAAATGATCTTCTACAAGCAGACAGAGTTGATGGAATCCAGTCCTGACTTCCCAGAAGCTGTGGGCAAGCAAGCAATCAAGCAGTCAAAATTATTCTTTCCTCTCTCCTGCAACATACCAGGGCAGGGTCAGCAAGGGTCCCCAGCTGAGCAAATGTCAGAAGAAAGGTATAGGACACAGAACCACAGCTAGGATTCATGGACCATAGGTGTGAGTTACAGGTCCAGAAATGTGTTTTCAGTACGTACTCACCACAGCATTTCCCCATAATGCAACTGCCCTTCAAAGTCATCCTCTGTCCTTCAAGGATACCAGAAAGCTTGTTCAGAGTACAGCAGGACCTTTTCACCATTAACGGGAGCTCAGAATTTATATCCAGACTGTTCCAGTAAATCCCACAATTTTACTGCACATCTCCACTCCTGACTCTGACCCTTCAATTTTGCGTTTTACTTTAGTTTTCTGCAATGGCCAACTTTCCACAGAGTGCAGCATTTGTTACAACCACTGAAATAGGATTTAAAGCCATTCAGCTCTGCTTTCAATACATTATTTCTCTCTGAAACACTCTTCCATTGTTCCAGTATTACCTTAGAACCTATTGAGTGAATATGGCAGAGAGGTTGGAAGGTGAAGTTCAAATAAGTTTCCATAGCTTGTAAAGCAATTTTAAGAGAAGCCTTGGAAAGCAAGTCAGGAATCACCAGGCGCCGGGGTGACTGAACTACTACACTTAAAAGAGTGCACGAGAAATGTTGCACAGTTTCTGCCAGTGTCTATCCCTCTTCTCCTGCTGTCTGTCTCCTCTGACCACATCAGTTCCAGGTTCCAAATAGGTTTCTGGTAACGCCAGCTCTTGTGAACCTGCTATTTTGTCTGTTTATTCTAGGAACTTCCACTTTTTCCAGCAGAAACCAGAAACTCACATTAGCTCAACTGAATTGAGTCAATCAGTAACATTTCACAAATAGAGGTCAATTTTCCTTGATGCAAACTTTGGATTCACTAAGGATTCGCTTAAACACAGGCTATCTTCTCCCCCTCAGGAGAATTCTGCTCCATAAATCACCTAAACTTGGCAAAATTTGTCTCTATTTCACATTTGGGGAGGCAAAAAGAACATGCTCATGCAGAAGTGACCAAGCACTCTTTCGAGCTCAGGAGGGTGCTCCTCTGGTAGATGGTAGATTTAGCTCCCAGATTCAAGTTTTGGAAGCAGTCCGGACAGGAATTTGAGTTTCAGTCAACAGGACCCGTTTCTATCCTCTTCCTCCCTTCAGAAACAATCTAGATACAGTCATTTTAACCATGGATATTTAACAATAAGTATTGATTTGGCTTTTGAAATACAGTTGAGAGTCATATATACGCATAAGCATGATAACTACTTAGACATGATTAATGAATACAACACTTTCTAACCATCAAGAGTGTGGGCAATTCGATGGTTTGCCAGAGACTGCTGTTGAATAGAGGCACCTATTGCTTCTGTATCTGACCTACTGACCACATCTTTATACATCTCTTGCTGCCCCTGAGAAACTTCTTTTCACTAACGTCTTATTTTAAGACTGACAGAACTTGGGATGACCAAGGAGAAAGGGGGCAGTTTTCACAAGCACATAGGACACCTCCCATGGCACTGGGAGTTGGTTTGTGGTATCATGTGATTTTCACTACACTGGAAGTTGCAGGTACACATATACAAGAAAAACAATTTAGTTTGTCTGAGCTGAGACAGTCCTTCTTTGTTTCAACTATTCTCCAATACTTCATATGCTCAAATAACTAAGTATAAATACTTCTTCCCTGACTGATGCTTTTGAGACCTCCTAGAATGGTAACAGTTAATTGACTGCATATAATAGCAACAGTCAGTGAACAATCAGACAAATGCTTTCAGGAACTGATGGTAACAATGGTAAGTTCTTAATGTTTAAAAGCTTGAAAGAATCAAGTAGCTCCATTTTCAAAACCAGTACACCTAGATAAAAGAGCTGATCTTTTTTTCCTAGTTGTTCATCCATTATCAAAATCCACTTATCAAAAAAGAGTGGACAAAGATGTCGACACTGGTATGCACCATCCTATTGGTGCTTATAACGCTGCAACTTCTCTGTTTAGGTCTACTTAGCAAGTAAAAAGCGTGATGCAAAAGTGATGGCTTCAGCTCGCTTTTCAAGTAGGAGTTTTGAGGCTCCTTCTGGAGAAGTGCAATCAGTTAGGCTCCAGAGAGATATTTAAAAAGACCAAAAAACCTCAGAGCTGACCAAAGGCAGTGCAGAAGAAAAAGTAATGTGCAGGAAAGAGAGCATAAAGAACTTAAGATGGTTCCAGGGCTTTGCTGCGCGTTCGGTGAAAGCGCCTATCCCGAGTATTCCGCAGTTTTGGCGTCCCTGCGTTTACAGCGCTGAGCCACACGCACGGCCGCGCCGACCAGCCAGCGTCTCCCCAGCGCCCAGCCGCGCTGTCAGCGCCGGCTTCTCCCTGACAACCAAGCGGAACCTCCCCGCGGGCTCTCCCCGGCGCCGGGGCAGCGGCGGCCGCAGGCGGGATCTCCGCCCCCGGCCCGCCCGGAGCCGCCGGGTGCAAGTTTCCCGGGCGAGGCAGCGGGCAGGCGGGCGCCTAAGCCCCGCCGGGGAAGGGCCGCCCGGGCCCCGCCGCGCCGCGCCCGCCGTAACATGGAGGCGCCCGTGCGGCGGCTGCCCCCGCCTCACGCAGCCCGCCGGGCCGGCAGGAGGGAGGGAAGGAGGGCACGGGCGGCGCCGCGGCCGGCACGGCCTCGCCCTCCCCGGCGCCGCCGCCCGCCGCGGGGTAACGGTCGCCGCGGGGTAACGGTCGCCGGCGGCCGGCACGGACCCGCCCCCCCCGGCACCTGCCCGCGCCCCGGCGGGGCGGCCGCCCCGCTCCTCACCTGTTCAGCACTTTCCTGATCCGCTGGCGCACGCTGAAGGAGGACGCGGAGATGCCGCCCCGGCCGCCGCCGCCGCCGCCGCCCTCCGCCGGCAGGTTCTCGATGGTGGCCACGACATGGTTGGGCTGCGGCGGGTGGTGGTGGTGGTGGTGGTGCGGCGGCGGCGGCGCGGGCGGGTGGTGGTGCTGGTGCGGGTGGTGGCGGTGGTGCTCGGGGGAGAGCATCGCGGCGCGGCGCGGCGGCGCTTCAGCGGCGAGCAGGGCACATCCCGGGTGGGCGGGCGGGCGAGAAGGCGGCGGCGGGCGCTGCTGCCGCCGGCGCTGGCTGCCTCGTCGTGCGGGCAGCGCCAGCCCCGCGCCCACTCCGCCCTCACTGAGCTGCCATGCAGCGAGGGGCGGGCTGCCGCCGCCAGCAGCAAGTGCCGCTCACAGTCCACAAAGTGCCACCAGTTTGCCGACCCTCCTCCTCCTCCTCCTCGCGCCTCGCAGCGGCGGCGCTCGGCTCCGGCGCCTTTGCCGCCCCCGGCGCCGCGCAGCTCAGGTGCCGCCCGCCGCCGCGGCCGTGCGCGGCGCCGCCCGGCCCCGCCGCGGCCCCGGCGCCGCCCCAGCCCGGCGCGGCGCGGCGCGGCGCGGCGCAGGCGGCGGCCGCCCGCCAGGCGGCGCCCTGGCGCCGCGAGCCGCCCCCGGGGCTCCCCCGAGGCGCGGGGGGCGGCTCCGTCCCCGGGGCGGCCGCCGGCGCCGTCGGGGTCGGCGGAGCCCGCGGGGCCTCCCCCCGCCGGCAGCCCTGCCCGCAGGAAGGGCAGGAAAAGTGCCAAACAGAAATATTTACCCCCAAACTTCACCGAACTAAATATCCACTTGATTTGTTCTGGTGTGCCCAAGCGTTTTAATTCTATTTTATTTTTTAAGCATTATATGTTTTTCTTGTCTACAGCTGAGCTATATGTCATCTCCCTCATCCGCTGGTGCGATGGGAATGCATCCAGGAATCACCCTGCCTTTATCCTTCGAGACATGGTGTGGCATGCGTTGCCCTCGGGAAACTAGTAAGAAAAAGAATGCAAATAAAAAATAATACTGAAAAACATTCTTGCTCTAACGCTTGCTAGGTAGGCACAGAACTAGCAGTAAGAAGGGATTACGGTCTCTGTGCTTGAAGTTCAGGTCCACATCCATTTTTCGTGGAGATGGTGCGCTTCATGCCTAGTCCAGCCTTATTGCAGATTTTAATGGTAATCTCTTTCAAATACAAGAAGTCTCTCTGAAGATAAGTGGAATGACAGGTTTTTTTTAATGTTTCTTATTCTGAATAGTGAAATATTTCATTTTCTAAAATGAATTAGGCTTAGAGGAGGTTAAAAAGCATACATACCTTTTTAAATCAATCATATCACTCCGAAATACATTACTTCTTAATTTTGCAGGGTACCAGTAATTGAAAGAAATTTGAAATTTTGTCTTTTCCATTCCAGCATCTGCCCCCTTTATTTTTGTCAAAGTTTCTTTTAATTTTTTTTATTTTTTTTTTTCTTTTATTTTTTTCTCCTGTTTGCAGGAATTTTACAAAAAGCTATGAAGGGGCAAAAAACTTAAAAAAAAAAAAAAAACAGGAAAAGGGGTTGTAAACACTGTGAAGTGTCCCCCAGGGAAATCAGCTGGATATAATACTTGAAATTATGTTTATATTTTTTTTTAATGACTAGGTTTCAGGTCGGTAACCCCTCTTTCTAGGGACTATTCCTTTTGCTAACGTTAATTTTTAATATTGCAGTTTGCTCTGAGCATCTCGGCGGTCTCAAGTGAATAGATTGGGAGACTAGATCCATCAGAGCATATTGTTCCAGCCGTGGAATGCTTTTGAAGATGTGGATCACTCGCTCAAAATCCTCTAAAGTTCATTCTGAGTTCTGGGCAAAAAGCCAACTGCTTTCAGTGCGAGGCAAACCTCAGTTGAATCGGATTATGCTGCTAGGAGATTCTCCGCTCTCGTATCCCCCCCCTATGGCAACCACATGTTCCATGAGTGGAGAAAAGATAAGGTTCGTTCTCCCTGACAGCACTTGGAAGTGGAAGGAACAGAGCTTCAAAAGCATCAGATGTTTCCCCTAGCCTGAAAATGATGTGTCACAACTTTATTTTCAGTATTGGTCATTATATGCAGCCTTCTCCATTGTACACCATTGCCTTTTGGCTTCAGCACCCCACACTCGCACACTCATTTCTGTCTCATACCTCTAGTACATATCTGACAATGTTTTCAAGTCCTTCATTAAACATACTTTCTCCATAATTGCGTCTGTATGACAACTGCAAATACTCTGGAAATACTCTCTGTGTCTATAATGACAACATTTAGATGAGAAATGTATTTGCTTCCTTATGTTCAGTGGCCATTTCAGACTAATCTGACAGCTGAGCAAGTCAGAACAATGGTGTTTGTGTAACTTTATTTCTACTGATTAAACCAAATGAATGCATACCTGAAGTCCAGTTTGTGATCTGCCAATAAAGAGGAGGTCTGTAGGAAGATACTGCCCTCAGGACAGTCACTGTATTTAAAAGCTCGTTTTTTACTGATAGAGAGGGAAGCTGTTGGCCCATGCACACACCCCTTCTACCACCATGGCTAAATGGATTTCTTGCATATACGTTTTTTATTAATGCAATACTCAGCTTTTGCTCAGTGTCCAATAAAAGTCTTTCCAAGTACTTTCACTTTGTCTCAGTATCATACAGCGTGTGTAGCATCGTACCATCACATGGCTTTATGCATTTAATGTCACAGCTCAGCCATGCTGTTTTTTTCCCATGATTACACAAAATTACTAGGAGGAACAATTATACTGAAGATATCCTATTTAGTAATATCAACAGATTGACAGAACTATACTATTGGTAGTGAGTGACTGGGAACAGAGTATTTTAACATCTTAATAGTTACTCAAGATGTTGTTCATGTGGCTAAATATCCCTTGCAGCCTGAGTGCTCCTGGCCTGATTTCAAACATAGTGCTAAGCATGTTCAGCTCCCATTAGAGCCATTTCTCAGCGTGAAGATACTTAGCTCTGGCACGTCTGGCATCTTCATTAATATAATACCCAACTGGATTAATTTTACTGAAAGATAATAATATAATTTGTATAATTGTGAAAATACATTTTCTGCTAAGCATTTCATCACATTGATTAGTAAGTGAACCAGCTAGATGTTAGTCCAATGACCGTGGTTTATCCTGAAGCAGTGTTTTGTCTTTTTACTTTAAGGTTTCTGCCGATAAACACATACAAAGCTGTTGAAACAGCAGCTGCACTGAGCTGTTATCACACTACTCGAAGGCCTGGCTCAAGCCTAAATCTTGATGACCCAAAGCACAACACTTAAGCTAGGTGGGGAACTCCTCTCCTGGGGGTCTGACTTTGTAGGCATGCTCTTAGCCTACCCGAGACCTGGCAGGACTTGTAGTGGAGGAATCGGAGCCTGACCAATAACTAGAGGTCCAAAACAGCACCAGCAAAAATTATGACTGATCGCAGAGTGTGAACAAATGAGAAATATTTTTATGAGTCATGCACATTCATCTCCAGGTAAGTAGAGCACTCTCCTTGGATGGGGGAGACCTAGAGTCTTATCTCTGCTTAGCCAGATTTTAGACAGAGTTAAAACTCAATCTTCCCTATTTCGGCTGAGTCTGCTGCCTACCAGACTACACTATTGGCCTCCCTTGGTCTCTAAGATAATGATCAACTCCAAGAAAATAAATTCAAATTCCATTGGCTACAGTGCTCACCTAAGATGTAGACCAGATGTGAGTGTTGTAATCAGAAGGCTATTATTTGGCTTGTCATGAAGATGCAGTCTGGTAAACAGTCCTTTTCATCACATTTTTCCAGGGGTGGGAAAAAACTGAGTGACTGAAGCAGCTCTAGCAAACACTGAATATAGTCTCTCACCTCACGGACAAACACAAGGCTGTCAAGAATAAATGTCATGCTCTCTTTATCTGTTTGAATGACTATTCTATATTTTCTTTGATTTATATCAAAACTATAATTTTGTTTATTAATATTTAATAATATATGATACATCTCATTTACATTAAACATTATTATTTAATATAAGCATTGTTTGATTGTTAATAAGAAATCAAGCATTACATTTAGTATTTGATCTTATACCTAGTATGAAAGAGTTGAGGCTGGAGAGTATGAGAGAACCCCTGGTTAGCACAGTTCACAGCAACATCACGTTGGTCAAAATTTGCTCAGGTCCTAGATTTGTCCTACTTATTTTTTCTTGGCATTCCAAGATGGATATTCATACTTTTGGTGAGCTTGGGCTGAGTTCTGTCCTGAAGCTGTACTACTTCTGGGTACCTTATTTAAGACTATCCAGGTATCTTTAAACAGTACTGCCTTATGCAGCGGTGACAGCCTTTATTACCGTGCTGTTATGGGACAAGCGGTAGCACAGAGGCAAGATGTGGTTTGCACAAAAGCCCTTTGCTCAAAATCCTTCCAAGCTTTTCATCACACACACTTGTTTTAGGAAAGCCCAACTCCTCCTACCATCTCCCAGCCCCTGAGAAGTATTTAGAGAAGTTTCCAATACGTGAGACTGACTATGAGAAAAAGAAGCAGGCGCAAAGCAGAGCGATGCAACCTTCATGCTGTTTCTCAATTTTCAGGCACCAGCATCCCATTTCAGCATCATCGCTGCTGTCTTCAAGGTGGTTACAGATAATCAGGGCCTTGCAAGTCAACTTCTCAGCAGATGAGAAATCAAGTTTTGAATCCAAGTGTAGCCTGTTTATTCATGTACACTAGTGCATGAACAGCTGTGGAAAAGCAACATAACTGTTGAGGATCTCAGCACACAGCCCACATGCCATTCCTAGGCAGCAGCTCCGCATCTAACAAAGCAGGAGAGCAAGAACATGGAAGCAGGCAAAAACACAACTGCTTCTCCTATTCTGCCCTTGCTCCCTTGAAGTCACAAACAAAACAAGACCAAACACTCCGATCACACGACGAGTGTGGAAGGTTATGGGTAACAATGCCAAGTTTTGACATCTGCCATATCAATATGTTATATCCCTTATTAGTTGCCCAAGGGAATATACCAAACCCACTGTAATAATTTTCACTCTTGTGGGGGAATATTTGCAAACACACACATGCACGCAGAAATCACATTGCAAAATACCACTGCAGCTTGAGATCAAGCAGCTGAGTCCATATAAAAAAGATAAATTATGCAATACTGAGAAAGTAAAACGAAATAGAATTTATTAGTTTTCTATCACCTTGGGTAAACAACAAAGACACAATAAAAATACAACAAATAATCTGTGAATGCCTTCACTTACAATAGCACCAGGTTCATGACCAATTCAGAAATAGACCATCTGTGATAGATCGATTTTGCTGTAATCCTGCAATTACCAGTAGAATTTAGACAGATATAGACATTTAGCTTCTTGTACTTTTTCTAATTTGGGATAAAAAAAAAAAGTGAATCCTGCAGAAATTATTTAAAACCAGCATATTTTAATATGCTTTCCTACTTTGCTCGTAGCATAGGTGACTCACAGAATCAAACCTCAGATGGGAAAGAAAGCTGAATCGCAAAAACAAAGCAACAGCATGTCCTCAGAAAGCTGCAAGGAGGCAGACTTTTATTTCTTTCGTCAGCGTTCAGTACTGAACAGGTAAGTGGGAAGGAGTCCCTAATCTGCTGACAAAAAAGAAATTATATTTTAATAGTCATGTGATGCTATTTTTGGTCAGCCCAATAACATTTTCAGTCCTCATGTCCTTTTCAATAATCCACATTACAATTGTTCTTATTTACTGTATTGCATGCTTCCTCTCCCTCCTCATTACATAATTATATGTCAAACTAAAGTACTCCCTGATTTAAGTGTCTCTACTTGTCCAGAAATAATAAGATTTTTAAATAACTCTGGTTTTGTATGAAACAATAATAACCCTCTTCAACCTGCTACTGTTCAGTAATCAGAAAATGCGATATATAGATGTGAAAAAACAAATCAATTACTTTTGAAATTGAAGGAACAAGTCTTGAGAAGTCCTTTTCAGGAAGAATATGACAGTTTAATTTTGCTTAATTGCTTCACTTATCTTTAAAGCACATGCACAAATAGAGAGCACTCAGTCTTGCAAACTTTGTTCATTTGTACTATCCCCACTTCTCAGGCGTACACTTGGGAAACCCTTTGCCTGATGTGTGAAATGAGCAGTCCTCTGGTTGACCTTTTGGAGAGGCCAGTCTGTAGAGGATATGCTTGGGTTGGCTCCTAGCTTTGTCAGTGGTCCGAGTTCAATTTGATGCTATAAAGATGCAGTTCGGGAGAAAGAGAGACTTCTCCTACGCCTGGATGGAACGCACCATACTCTCAGGGCCTTAGTTGTTTGGGCTTGAAGATGTGGTGGGTTGTGTCCTTTCTACCTTCTGGCCTGCAGACGTGAGCTTTCTCTGCATGGGGAAGGACATAGTCAGGAAGGAGGTATACTTTGACCCATAACTTCAGAAATACTTCCTAGACCAACAAAATAGACATAGCCATTCTGTCTGTGTGTTAGAATTCACCTCTTTTCTTGCTCTGGGAATGAATCTGGCCAGTGTTACTCCTGCATGCAAAGCTGTCTACACGTCTAGGCTTTGTCGTGTGAATTAGGAGTACTAGTCTGAGGATAACTGGATGCTGACTTCCTAAAAAGGGAAGGAAGACACACTTTCACGGCAGAGATTTTTTATTACTCCATTTACAAGCTAGGAAACCAACAATCTGCCAAGCATAAGGAAAAACTTGATTTACAAAAGTGAAGTTGCCCTTAGACAACAAGTCTTTTTACTGCTCCAGTTTCATCACACAACTTCAACGCCGAGATAACTCAGTGAAACGTAATGGCCGGTGATGTGCAGGAGGTTATATAAGGTGATCTGAAGGTCCCTCTGGCCGTGTGCTCTATGAACAAGCAGCCTCCAAACAATCCCTTGAGGTGACAGGGGATGAAGACGTACTTCTGGGCCAAAGAGCCATAGTGGTTTTGCTGGACAATAGTTACATTTAGAAAAAGCATTTCAATAGCTAAAAATGTTCGCATCAGGAGAATGAGAGTGCATTTTGCCAGGGAGAAAAGCCACTAGACAAACTGTGGGGGGGAACTGAAGGGGCTTCTCAGATTGAGAATGTGCTACCCCACACCCCCAAGAGAAAAACAACCGTACGTATTGTAGGCCTTACTGTTATTATAACGCTTTTCATTGACAGACTTTTGTCCTAGTTAAAAACGCTTTGTTTTCTGAGGCCTCTTGGTTTTTAGTTACTGCTGTCATTGGCTCCCAGAGGAAACAGAGTGGCAGGGCTGCCAAGCTGCTGGAGATCAGAGGGAGACCCAAGGGACTGAAAGCCCAGCCCTGGTGTGGCGAGAGCCGTGTGATCCTGCCTGCTCTGCCTGGGGCTGCTGCGGGATGACGCTAAAGAGAGGGTGCGTGGGGTAAAACCAGAAACCAAGAAGAGCCCAAGTTTCAAGCAGTAATCATGACAGCGGTGGCGTGCTCAGCGTTTCCCTCTTTGTTTTGTCTGCACAGTACGGCCATTGAAAATCGTACTGCTGAGACCCCGTCAGTGTCTTTGCTAGCATTGGCTGCCCTCCCTGCTTAATTCAAACATCTTCTGTCTTCACTCTCTGCCCTCCCTTATATCTGTTCCCACCCACTATTGCTCCCGCTGCACTGAGCCGCCTTCTTAGGGCTGATATATATGTTCGCGGTGGCACAGCAAGGTTTTAATTAATACTAAAAGGCAGAGGAAGAGGACTGACCTTTGCACTGGCTTTTCTTCTGCTTTTTTTGGTTTTTGAGGTCAGCTGTACTGGAGGATGGGAATACTGTAGGAAACAAAAATGACTTTCTACCGTTTCTAACTCCTTGAAGCCTCCTGGGACCCTCAAACTCTCAATTAAACCTTGAGGCTGCCCTAGAGTCAAGAATATACAGAAATATACACCCTCTTTTCCTAGTATGACAATACTCGAGAGAGACCAGATCTCCGTATGCTTAAGGTACAGACTACAACAAAAAAATGATGTGCAAGTTGCCCAGGGAGGAAAGTCCAGAGACTTTCCTTGGAGAAATTCAGCACATTTTAATTGTATCGAATTGCGCTTCAACAGCATTGCTCTGCAACTGTACTGAGTGGGGTCAGAAAACTCCAGAAGGGGAAAGAACTAGGAAGAGTAACCTTTTTATTATTTTTCATTTGTTTAGGACAATGTTATTGAAAAACACAAAAGATTGAGGATCTATAATGTCACTTACTCCCAAAGGGCATCATACAGGAGTGAAAATAAAATAAATGTAAATAAAACAACAACAAAGTGCTCGACCAACACAAGTTCTGAATTACTCTATTTACAGAAATCGTTGAAATTCAGCTCTTTTGTCATTTTCATTGCTAGATTGCTTGCTAGAGACCAGCATCTCCTTGGATTATTGCCTCAGTGAAAATTCAAAATGTGTATGACCCGTTAGCTGTTTATGTTGTTCGTAGATAGAGATAACAGATTTTAAAAAAGAAACAAAAATAAGAATACTTCCTTCCAAAATAGCAATTAATTCAGACTATTTATTACTGTTTTCCAGTGATTCTGAATGTTTGGTACATTTTTGTGGAACTTTTTAATTTTTGAAGAATAAGGATTGCTCTCCAGATATTAGCAAGTTCTCCTTGTCAAAGTGTCAAGTGCTTTCTATGCTACCTTTTTGCATTTGTCATGCTGTTTTGCAGATATCACTGGCAAGACAGCTACAATTCTGCAAGTGAATGAGAGCTGCGACTGTCTCTGAAGAAAAATCAAAGCCTAAATTCTGAAGGCATTTAGAAGTAAAAACAAAATACATTGCTTTGGGGAGCAAAAATATTACACCTGCTAGTCACACTTTGCAAATAAGTCATTTTTTTGTGATTAATGAAAGATATTATCAGGTTCACAGCTTTACTCAATTTTTATTTATTATTTTAGTTCTGAATTAATGAAATATCTGCAGCAGACATGATTAATTGGACCAGTCATGCTTAGGAAGGAAGGTATCACCTAATGAGATCATTATGTCACCGCCATTAGCAATGTTCAAGATAAAGATGGATAAATGGAAAGTAGAATTATTTCAGTGTTTAATCCTGCCTGATTCCAGAGATTAGATTTGATGATCTGAGAAGTTATTTCCCATTGTACCCTCTACAATAGGTTTTATAGTCTAAGAATATGCTAATGAGTAATAAAGGATTCTCTGAATGAACACTGAATTAGGAAAAAAGCTGTGGAAACCAGGTCAGTGGGCAAATGCACTAGACCAAATTCAATCATTGTATCTTCACTATCTGGAGTGCAAGGTCATTTTGACTTGTTCATTTTAACTTGTTCTTGGAGCAACTTTAACCAACTCCCAGGTTAAACAACAGATACAAGACTTAGGTGGGAGTTTTACCTGGTTCCAGCTAGATAACTTTGGTGCATAAATGGCTCTTCCAAAAACATGTTTTATTATTTTTATGTACACTTGTATCTAGCTACAGAGAAGGGGCGCTGTCTTGCCTGGCACTTAAGAGGAAGAGTTGAGCAATAGGATGAAGAATATGCTTGTCCTGATGTACAAGCCACCAGGATTTGCTGGGATTAATGAACCCAACTATCGTATTCTGGAGAGCATTTACTGCCATGCCAACTAAAGCAAGAGCTATGTTCAGCAGTAAGAACTACTTAGCAAAATGACATAACATCCGTGCTGAAGAAAAAGCAAGTAAATCCCACCATAAAGTGCTCCTGCACACACTGTAAAATCATTCTCAGGGAAGCAAGGCCTGGGTAACAGAGCTGGCACAAAGCATCTCTCACTGTCTTGCTTTTACCTTTAAATCCAGTCACGACTTCTAGGATTGCTTTCAGCTTTCTCTGACTCTGTAACAGCTCAGAAATGCTGGAGACAAAGTACTGGGAGGGTGCTGGGCATGTGAAGCGTTTCACAGTGCAGCGAACACCCCAGCTGCAAGGCTGGCTCTTACCCATTGAGAGGCACTGCATGATGCTTAATCATGTGAACCACTGCCTACTGTCACAAGAAAAGCCTTCCCAGGTATTGCAGGTCCTTCTGCTTGCTGGGCTAGTCCTCCCTTTCCTTGGACCAGCACAGGCTGCATTTGCAAATTCAGATGCAGCTCTCTCCACCTCAACCTGTCTGAAGAATTTATCAGAAAGAAAACAGGCCTGTAAAATTAATGCTACTGCATGGCAAATATCTCTTCAAAGCTTATGAAATGCACTAAGACATTTCAAATTTTACATCAAAGAATGTAAGTAAACAATGAAGGAGATCTGCAATGCAAAAAAACAAAACAAAACAAAACAAAAAAACAGTCCCACGCAGTCTCTGAGACTCTCTGATACTGTTCAGGAGCTTTGAAATTGCAAAGAGCAGAGGGAATGGTGCAAGAAGTATCCTTACTACAGTTATCTAGGAGCAAACAAACCCTGAGGCTTCTGCAGTGTGGCATTTGCCATGCAGGTAGCATGAGCTGTTTAGTGTTTTGAAGGTAAAAAGGGTGCTGATGTTTCTGTTCCCCAAAGTGCCTTAAAACCTTAATGCAATAGCTACTCATGGGATGCTTATTTATTGAGGATCTTCCGGATCCCAAAAGCTGAAATTCCAAGGTATGTCCCACAACAAGCTCATGACGTGGGCATTCACACTGAGTTCATGGCAAAAAAGCTGTAGTAAATTAAAGCAATTCCGAGCCAAATGAATACTGTTAGCATTGACTGTGGCTTTTGCATCTGCTGGACTGACTGCAGGAGTCCCTGTGGGTGACAGGCCCCTCCGAACAAAAGGACTATGCAAAAAAATTAGGCATTTCGGTGATTTTACTCAAATTCTAACACTCCTTCCCAGGAGCTTAGATTTCAGGCATAGTGACGTACTGTCTCCTTGCGCTGCAGATTCCTTCAAAACTCCAGTACTCACAGAAAGTGTTTATACTAAGCAGCTGGAAATGAGCTCCAGAACAGAGTTTGGTGGCATTGCAGCAGCAATCTGCAAACAGAACAAGACAGAAGTCTTCACAGGTCTCTGCACAGCTGTAAGGCTGTGTGACACTCCAGCATCAGCAGCTGCTGTAGCTTTCTGAAAGGTCTGGAGAGGTTAGGAGCTACTTTACGGTAAGAAAACATACCTAGAAAATATCAGCTTGACAATTTTGTAGGCTTTCAGCATGAAACCTGGAGACCCCTTCAGCATAGCCTGGAGGTCCAGAACTTTCTAACAAGTTCTGCCATGTGCTTGAAGGTCATCATCCCTGATGTTTTTGACACTGGAAACTCTTTAGGAGTTTCTCATGGCATTTTGGGAAGCTGCTGTGGCAGATGAAAAGTGTAGACTCCTCCAGTGAGTCTCCTACAGTGATTCAGTACAGTAAAATTAATGATGAGAAATGACAGCTAAATGGACAGAGCCTATGAGATGGAAAATACAGGTTTATAACTATCATCACTGCTGTCAATTTTTTTGTGTCAAGCTAGAGTGCTATAAACAAACATTTTCCCCAAATCCTGCTTGTCTCTGTGCACATTTTACCTGCTTCTGCTTCCTCCGTGCCTTGTTCTCTCTCTTGTTCTATAGTTTCCGGTGCTCTTTTTGGCACGGCACATGATATTAGCAAGTTCCATCTGGCCCCAGCAAAGGATGAAAATCCAGGCTTGACTTTCTTCCCTTGCATTATGACTTTGCCTGTATCAGATGAGTGCACTGATTAAAAAATAATCATGACTGGCATTAATGGCAAGAGTAGAAGTGATGCAAGCTCAATCAATACAAACATGGGTTAAAAGAGCTTCAGGACATCTATCATGGTAATTTACATGAGTTTAAATCAATTTAATTAAAGTGGCTCACTTTTCTGGTAGAGAAAAGGCCTTACAGTATGCCAAATTTAATCTATTGAGAGGATTAAAATATTTTTTAAAAGGGTGGCTTTCAGGTTGAAGATGATGAGTGACTGGTAGCATCATGAAGAAAGAGCCATAGGAAGATAGCTAGATGTGATCCTAGAAGAAGAAAAATAGTCAGAATGAAGAAATCTCACTTAGAGTGCAAAGATATGCCTGATAAACATGATTATTCTGAGTTGCTAACCCTGTGCGTTACTAATACTTCTGTAAACCTTAACTCTGGCAGACAGTCTATGTTAAGGAAAATAAAAATAGTTGTCTGTCATCTGAGCCAAAATAACTGATCATTGATTCTTAGCTGGCCATTATTACAAAGTAAAACTTGTTAGTTTAAATCATTTTCACCTCTAAACCACTTGTTTTTAGGGTCAGTCTTCCCCTAGGGAAGGTGAAATAATTCTGTGTATGGACTTTACTTTAAAAGTTTTATCAGTTTGGACACTTGTATAGTTAACCCAGCTCAGCTGATTAGTGGTAACTTCCTAAGTTGCAGTAACCCAAATGCTCTGGAAAACTAAATTATCCTGTCTGTCTCCTAAATTCTCTGAGCCAGCCAAGATATTGTTGCCCATCTGCAATACTTTCAAATAGATGACCATTTATAAATTTTTTTGATATGGGGCATTTTGGGACACACCAGGGATCCTTGACTGAGATACCTATAGAAATGGGTACCTATAGCAAATGGAAAGCTATGAAGGCCTTCCCAAGAACATTTTCTCTTATGCCTGTGACTAATGTCATTGTCACTAAACACAGTTTTGTGGAGCTCACCAGTTACGAGAAGTCAAAGAGCAACTTTGTGGGAACTCTTCATCATGTCTCTTTCTATCACAGAGGTGACCTCCATGGAAACATATTTTTCCAGCCTCTCCATTCTAGCTATATAGTGAAGTTAACTTACTGTCATGTCATTACTGCTGGCAGTCAGTACGCATACTCTGTGACTACACTCTGGCTCACATCAGACATTAAAGTAGCATTGCTAATTTAGAATTTTCTCCTGTAAAAAGGTCAGCAATTTCATGCACAGGCCATATAAGAATACAAATATATTTGCTCTTTCCTCCTCTAGTTCCCAAAAGAATGTCTTATTTTTTCTGTAATGCATGGTCCACTTTTAGAGCACAAATAATTTGTATTACCAAGATGTGGCTTTTGGTTGTTTGCCTTCCTTCCTTTCCTCCTTCAAAACAGTGTGCTCATTTTAGGTGCCTCAATGACTGACATTTCTTTTAAAATAAACTTTTGAAGATTTATACACACGGTTCTTCATTCTGAGTGACAATTAACTTCCAGCAGGCTCTGATATTTCAGAAAATGAAAATATTCCAAACTCAATACAACAATCCCTCAAAAAAAGTCACAATTCACTTTTTTCTCTCTGAAATCCTGTAAGAATTCACTTTAACATTCATCACTTCACCACACTAATGTCTTAGTGTGGCAGCTTCCCATATTTTTTGTTTCTGAAATGCAGGGGCTGATTTTATTTAGTCCACCTAAACCTTTCTGATCTGTGAAAGGTTTGCTTTTTCTCCAGTGTCTGCCTGATGTCCAAGAAGTAAACCATTGCAAATAGCTCCCGTCCTATCTAGCTCATTGCTACATAACACTATGGGTAACAGCAAAAGAAACAAGATGAGAGTGTGAACAATAATGCAAAATGTTCTGTAAAACAAGCATAAAGGGAAAAAGAAAAGACAAGACCAGACAATTTTCAGTGTTGCATTTGTATCACATTCCTTCCTACCATGCTTAATATTTCTTTCTCCTAATCACAGAACTGACTGTGACAGTGCTTCTTCAAGATTCCCTGTTATCTTGTACCCCACATACGAGTACTTTGTCAGTGCATACAAGCTCCTGAATTACTGTCTGCTACTATTGCAATAGTAGTATGATAGTATGATACTTTTCTCCATCATCTTCTAGCAAGCATTTTAGTTCTGTCCTATTTACTTCCCTCATTCTTCTTGGCAATGTGCTATTTAGGATAAAATGGCTTGTCTGTCACAGTAAAGTCACATGTGACTACCATCCATTTCAGTCTTATGTGATGTGCATTTTGAGCTTTATCAAGCTTCTGCCTTTACTGGTAAAAAAAAAAAAAGGAAGTTTCCTACTGAGTGTTTTCAATTACCAAGAAATAATCTTCAAATGTATTCGGAGATCTCATAACAATTTGCTTTCCAGTTGTAGTGTTCCATCAAAAAGTTAGGCTTTTACAGCTGATAGAAGACTAGTAGTGAAGTACACAGACGGGCATTGTGCTTTATAGTAATGAAACTACTGAATTTTGAATCCACTCCTTCATATCCAGCAAGGGCCTAAGAAATAATGAGTTTGAATTCAGAGAGCCCCATCTCTTGCATTAGTCTGGATAGCCACAACATAGACCCAAATAGCAGGACTCTTGACAACAGCTAAGAGAATACAGCTGAACTCTGGTGAAAATGAACTCCATGAGTTTTAACTGATATGTTCAACCCCCAGTGTGGCCATCCTGCACTGGGGAGCTGAGTTGCACAGTGAGGATGATTTTCAAAGGAGGAAAGGGTTGCTGAAGTTGGATTCTGATTTTGTGGCTCCCGAGGGCAAAGTTTTCAGGGGCAATACCAGGCCAGGCACTGACTGCCTCCCATCTTCTTCTCAAAGCCCCATTTCTTCCCACCCCTCTACTCAAACACGTTGCCCCCTGAGATGTGGTGGCCCAGTTGTTTCTACAGCAATGGGAACATGATGAGGGAATCAGCAGAGCATCCTTAGAGGTGTTTTTAGTAAGTTGTTTCTAGGTTGGCTAGCTGCCCTGTAGGCCCCCAGCCCTGTCACAGGGATGGCTGATCTGGCCTGAGAGTGGCCTGGTGCAGGAGGGGACCTCCTGCAAGCCTCGGCAAGCATCCCTGAGAATGGCCAGTAGTGCTGCCGCTGGAGACTTTAGGACATAAAATCATAACTGAGAAAAGGACTTTCCAAGCTCTGAGTGTCATTAGGCTCCTAGGGCCCTGGCAAAGTTCATTGCGATCCCCTGTCATTTGTATTTTTCAGATTTCTTCTCATTAGATCAACACAAAGTGGCACTTACTTAATTAAGTGACTATTAAGGTAGATTAAGTAACCTGATTCTCAAAAATGTAGCTCCTGCTGGTTTCACGTTTGGGGTTAGAAGCTGGCCTTTTAGTATAAATTTCTTAACACATGGGCTCAAATTTGTCTTCTTTCAGAACTACATCTGACAGAAAGGACATTTGTATATCTGTCTTTACTTCAGGAAAACCACATGTGCTGTCTGATATAGTAGTACTTACGCTATCTCCAGTTATTCGCCTGTAAAAAGAGACAATTACACTGACCAACTTTAAAAAGAGCCTTTGAGTCTTCAGATAAAATATATTATAGACAGGAACTACATGAATTATTCAGGCTAAATTAAATCAATGAAGACTTTTTTTCTCCATTGAGTTCAGATCCTACTGTGGCCCTTGTGTTCTCAAAATACGTGAAAGAAGAGCACTGATAGCTCCCAGCTCAGCAGAAAGTATTTTCTTCAGTGTCTAAAAATATATAATTTAATTATTGACTAGCCCATCCTATGAAATAGCTATTGAAACATGACCAGTTTCCCACAGTGTTTTCTCTGACAATAGGCTACTGCAGGGATAAAAAGTCAGTGTGATCTCCATGAGACGGCAAGATGGATTTATGAGGAATTACAGACTAGTTTATAAGGAAAAAGTGATCCCTTGGTCAACAGTCTAGGTTTATAAAAAAGCACTTACACAGTCCAGTAAAAACCTGGACAGAAGATGCACAAGAAATACGGTGCTGCTCAGTGAAGCCTCAAAGCCCTTGCATCGGTGTTACTGGGCTGGCTGTCCCACTGTCCCTGCTCCAGGTCTTTTGAAGTGGCCCCTTCATGCTCTCCCTTTCTTTGCCCTCACAGATGCCAGGCCCCCAATTTTATACCTCCTGGAAGAAATTCTGTAATTTGCACAGCAGAATTTGGGGCTAGAGGGCTGCCCGTGCTGGGGCAAATGAAGGTGTCCTTTTGGTACCCAGCAACAGCAGCTTAACTGAAATAGAAGTACAGCTTATTTTGCCAAAAGGTGCACAGCTTTTAGTAAAATAGATTTAAAAGAGAGGTATCTTATACATTATTTTTTGTACCCATACTTAACTTTTCTAGCTGTAGCCTAGCTGTTTTCCCCAATTCAGTGAACTAGAAACTATCCATCACCCTTCCAGCCTGATTCTCTTGATTTTTTTTAACATATCTTTAGCATGTCAGCTTTTCCCAGCTCACATAATCTCCTGCCCTTTTCTAGCATCTTTGAGGTTTTAGGGGCTCCTTTGAAAGCAGGCTTAGCTACCAGAGGAGAATCCCAGCCTGGCTTGGGCTGAGTCAGACGTTGTTATCCTAACTCTTTTGAAGCTGCGTACCTGAGGCTGACTTAACGGTGTCATTATTTTACTTTTCCTTGCTCAGATCTGTAACAAGCCCTTTATTGCTTGCTTTCAATTAACTCTACAAATTCAGGCAAGCAAAGCTGTGAAATGTAGAGGGGGGACGGAAGGCACTGTGGTATAAATGAGAAGATAATGCAGGTGTTTCTCCACTTTGCCTCCCTTCGTTAGTGTAAGTTTCCACGCAATATTGAAAACAAAGATTCTTGCCTAGAGTTTATACAGTCTGTCATTGCTTGGTTTCTGTTTAATTTAATCAACAAAGAGCTAATTTCTCTCGAGCATGCAACAGAGTGGAAAGGGCAGGAGGAGAACAGGCTTGTGCCTTGCTCCTCCCTTACTGTTGCTAGCAGTGGGGCTGGCAAGGAGCCTCGTGCCCCCTCTTAGTTAGATCTAGGGCCCAGGACCCTGCATGTGCACAGCCCCCGTGCATGCTGCAAACCAGCCCTGCAGCCCTTCAGGAGTACAGGGAGACAGATTGATGGCTCTCAGTAGTTTTGGGGACCCATGGCACTTCCCAGCCAGCGTCTGCCCAGCCCCCAAGCCTCTGCATGGCTGATGAGGTGCCAGGCTGTTGTGCAGAAGCCATGGGAGGAAGCATAGAGGATTTAGAATTCAATAGGAAGGACGCACCTACCTACCAGCCAAGCCAGCGGGTCATTTTTCCAGGGCCAGATCTGAGGCTCAGGCATGCTGCACTGCTGGAAGTGGCCATGGGCAGCAGGGAGGAGAGGGAAAGGCAGCAGCTGCAGGAGGTGAGGTTTTGGCAGAAGTCAAGAGCATCAACTGCTTTTACTAAGCCCCTTGTAGAAGGTTAGGCTGAATTCAATGTTCCTAAAAGGAGGACATTTCCTAAATTTGAAGGGGAAGGATGAGGTTTAGGGGAGACTCAGCTTATCCGTTTTTGTTGCCTTCTCCCCTTCCTTTTCTGTGTGAAGGAACTGCTCAGATGAAAAGCAGCTGTGGTTTGCAGTTAGGAACCACTAGAAACCTGCTGATTCTTAGGGAGAGAATTTCTTGCGGAACCTAGTTCAGGTAGGACATTGCATTGCCATGACAGGGCAACATGGGGGCTACAACGCAACATGGGGCTACACGGTGAAGGGAAACCTTGCCTTGCCCTGCAAAGAGCTTCACAGCATGTCCTCCCCATGGGAGATAACTTCTGTTTCGGGAGCCATTCCATGCTGTGACTCATAATGTTTAATGCCAGCTGCTAGCTGCTAGCATGCATGTACCTGTAGTGTGGCTCTCTAGGTGCTGAATGGTCACAGGGTGCTTTTGTAGTAGAGTACAATTAGAAACTGCGTTTTCTTTTTTTTGTTGTTGTTGTTGTTCTGATCCATGGCAGGCTTCTCTGAAGCCTGCCCTGCACCTTAGCCACACTTAGCAAACCAGAGGGTAAGAGCATTTCATTTTTGGAAACACTATGTTTGGATTTTGGGGTTTTTTTTTGTTTTTAGCTTCACAAATATAAATTCTAGTTGCTAGGAATGAGCCTAGGAAGCTCATTTAATATTCAAATTTTGTGAGGCAAAATATAAATTAAATGACAAGCACATAGGGAAGCTTTTAGCTAGCTAGCTGGTTAGTGTTTTTAGTCTTGTTGTTTCTCATGCAGTGAGCACAATGCAACACGTGAGTTCCCCTCTCTCATTATCTGATTGCCTCCAAAAATAGATTCTTGCATTTTTCATCCACTAGAAAACTTTGAGGGAGAGGAAAGACCTACTTTTCCTTTCTCTCTCTCTCTCTCTCTCTCTTTTTTTTTTTTTTTTTTTTTTTTGCCCGTTGTGCCTGAAGCTATGCACCACTACCACTCTGAGCAATTGCTAAACAGCTTTCCTACTTTCTCCAGTTTCTCAACAAATCAACTTAGATGTCTGGGCCCTGGGGGCTTCCCCAGGCCTCAACATCCCCGCCCACCCCAGGCTTACCTCCTTCGCCCAGCCCTGGCCTCATTTCAGCTCAGCCTGGTACCATCAGCCCTGAAAGGCTGCAACGGTGCTGGCTCCACCAACAGTGCCAGTACCAGCCCTGTGTCCTGGGTGGACCTGACCCTGCATTGTAGTAGCTGGTCTCCTGGACGGACCCCTCGGTCGGAAGTTGTAGCTTGTCCCCACCCTGTCACTGTCTCCTTTTGCTCATGATGGGAGCCCCTGGAGAGCCCCTAGCCCTGGGTCATCACTAGCTATGTCTGGGGCTGTCAGTGGACCCCATTACTAGCCCTCAGCTCCACCTGCCATAGACAGACCCTGTGGGATGGTGCCCATTGGTGATGGCATGGCCAGAGCTGGTGTCCCCCTTGGCTCCCCATCGCTGGGGAGCAGCTGGCCCTCGCTGTGCCCTGACAAGTGGGGAGAAAGGGTGGCAACAAATCACCTATTTATATATGGAAGCAGTAAGTGCAATCACAGGCTTTATTCTGAGCAGTGAGAAAACATTTCCTACAACCTCTCTTTCATGTGTTTTGGTGGCTTTGAGCAAGAACAAGTCAGAAGAGATGAAGAACAAGCTCCAATATGTTCCTCTTGCACAGTAGCTTGAAGTCTTCAAAATAGCAGTTTAACTATCGGTAATTCTAGTTGTATAGCTTATTAGTTACTTCTCCTGTTACAGTGCTTGGCTCTTATTTTATAGCGAATAAAAATCATTCTAAAATTGAAAAGAACACTGTAAAAAAAAATCATTTACTAACAGCAGGCCAGGTATCTGTGTACTCTGTGTGTGTTACCTGAACAATTTGCCCCACAAAAGAGTGGATTGTTTATGTATCCCTTTTCTCTCGCCTGGGGGAGCTCTCAAATACTCTGCTGAAGACCTGCAGGCCGAGCCTTAACAGAGACGTGCTCAGTTGGTGCATTCCTGGCCGCTCGACCTGTCTGCAATCCCTTCTGCTGGTACGAACTGACCTTTCTAAGTTCCTTTCTACGGGAACTTTTTCTGCACTTTAAGACTTGTGACATCCCTCTACTTTGTCTTCTTTAGATTAAAGATCAAATTGTAGACTAATTTAGATTGTGAAGGACCACTGAAGGTCCCCTGATCCAACTTGCTGTTCAAAGCAGGGCTAATCTCAAAGCTTCATCAGGGCACTCAAGACTTCTCCAGTCAAGTTTTGAAAATCTCCAGGTTGGAGATGCCACAGCCTCTCTGGGCATCTGTTCTGGGACTTAACCACCCTAAATGTAGAGCATTTTTTTTCCTTATAAACATACTTTCCTTTCCTGAATCCCCTGTCCCTTGTCTCTTGCCTTTTCACTGCTTAGCTAGGAAAAGAATCACAGAATCACACAAAATGGTTGAGTTTGGAAGGGACCTCTGGAGATCAGCTAGTCCAACCTGCCTGCTCAAGTAGGGTCATGTAGAGCACATTGCACAGGATCACATCCAGGCAGGTTTTGAATATCTCCAGAGAAGGAGACTCCACAACCTCTCTGGACAGCCTGTTCCAGTGTTCTGTCACCCTCACAGGAAAGAAATTCCTCCTCATATTCAGGTGGAACTTTCTATGGTTCAGTTTGTACCTGTTGCCTCTTGTCCTGTCTCTGGGCACCACTGAAAAGAGTCTGACTCCATCTCTAACCTCCTTTTAGGTACTGGAGGACAGTAATTAGATGATTTAATAATTAGCAATTAGTCATCTTCAGGTTAAACAAACCCACCCTTTCCTCATTGGTCCCATGCTTCAGTGCCCTTACCAACCCCTGGCTCCTCTCCAGTTTGTTATTCTGTCTTGTACTGTGGGCCATGGCAGGGCCAGGTGCTCCAGCTGGAAGCTCGCAAGTGCCAAGTGGAGGTGAAAATTGCTTCTCTTGGCCTGTGGTTGACAGGCTGTCGATGGACCCCGTTACATGAGGTTAACTTTCAAACAAGCCTGGTTCCTTCAGGCTTTCTGAGAAGCTCCTGCTCTCCCTGCCCAGCCTCATGCTTTCCTCTGACCTCTTTCCAGTTGATCCCCAGCTTTCCTAGAGATGCCTAAAAATAACATCAGTGCCCAGCTGGGACGAGGTATGTCATGAGATGCAATGCTGCCTGTGTGTAATGCGTCCCTCGCTGGGGACAGGGACAGACCTGTGAAGGCTGGGGTATTGGGGTATTTATTTTTCCCTATTACAGAAATATTGGTGTTTCTAGATTTTCTTAGAAAAAGTAGTCACATACAATAGGATCAGGTGAACTGGAGGCAGAACTCCAGATCCTTGTTACAATACTGTTTGGTAGAAGCAAACTGCAACAGAATACAATTTTTATAAATATTCCCTAAATCACACCCCTAACTTTCCTTTTTCTGTATCTTCTTGTCTATTTATTGCTGTCTTTTTTTTTTTAATCATTTTCATTTCCTTCTGACTATTCCTTTTATTTCTCCAAATCACTAATCCTTTTCCTGGTTAATTTAAGCTTCTGAAGTAGCTATATAAAAAGCTTTTTTCCAAAGACAAAATAAAATGATTATATCAGAAAATAAATCATTTCTAAAAATAACACTGATAATATTTTATATTCAGCAATGAAAGATGAACAGAAGCACAATATTTTAGCTTTTACAAAATTATTAATATAATGTATATATGAAAATAGGTAGCTGCAAAATTTTCACTAATAATAATGATATTTGGGAAACAGACATCTAGAGTATCAAATTCTCAGTCCAGTTCTTCATTCTCCCTCCCTGAGTTAATTTTGTTCTTAAAAAAAAAAAAATCAACACAAAGCAGATACTCAATTTGTCTCTGATTATCTGTGTGCTTTCCTACTAATATGGGGTCTGGGGATACTCAGAGGAACAAATCCAAATCATGAAGTGAAATGTGGGAAAACATATTTGGAATGCAATTATGAGAAAAATGTTAGGAGAACTTTGATTTTATGTTCGCAAAATAGAATATTCCCTTTTCATTCCCTTGTTCTACTCCATGGATATGATTCAACTAACTTAACCATCAGAGGTGCCATATGGTGTCTCACCTGGTCTTCAGCTGCCAGTCTAAGGTGTATGCATCTGGTAAGTTTTATGCCATGGCTTTCAGCCCTGCGCAGATGTCTGGCATACCTAAGAGACCTGAGACCTGAGTCCCCTCTGCTGAAGCACTCGAATTGCTCCCCTGGTCTGATATTGCAAAAATGTGACAGCACAGAAAACTCTGCATGGCACTGGACCAGTGAAGACCAACAAGCTTGCAGACTTATGTCTCTCACCATACTTTTCATAGAAGGAAATTATTTCAATACTCTACCATGAGTCCCAGACAGAGATGGGTGCATTATAAAATAATGGGAGACAGCAACTAGCCCAGATATCTCAAAACCTAGCAGATGAGGAGTGGGAGAAGGAATTGGATGTTCATATAAAGCTGTGAACAGATCCCTCATCCCCAGCCCAGTGCCCCCTTGAATAAGAATTTCACATTATTCCTGCAGAATTGTGAGCCATGCTAGTGTACTAAGTATTGCACAAAATCCCAGAGAAGCAGGACCACAAGGCAAAGAAATGATAGCTCAATGCCTTGTTTATCTGCTGGGGGTGCAAATGAAAGTATGTCAGTACAAAAGTACTCTCTGAAAGTTTTATTGTGTTTGCCCATCATTTTCAGCTAGCTACATGCCCTGGTATATACCATGTGTACTTCATAATGCTCAGATTTTGACAATTCTTATATTCCTAACAGTAAAAACTATCTGATCTCACATGCGACCACTGGATTTGCAATGCTATTCAGCATATTCACAAGAATTCCTCTTAAACACTTCATGGAATATTGAAGGGATGAACTATCACAATTAAATGAAAGAAACTGTTGGCAGGTATTAAGAAACCAAGGGAAGATGGAAGCTTTCTTAGAAGAAGCTCATCTACTTGATTTTGAAATCCCACAACTTCAAAGAGACTGAGTAGGAATGACAAACTGGAAATGTTCTTCCCTACAAAAGGAAAGGGCACACCTGTATTTCATAAGCCATTAAAATCCAAATTGTGAATGTCATCAGAAGCTAAGGATGTGGAGTCTGTTAATTAAAGATTAAATTTAATGACACAACAGTCTTACCTGGGAATATTTATGTCACCGACAGAGAATACTGTCTTTAATGAACTAATTTATTGTATGACAGCTTTTGATATAATCCATCCTGTTATGTGTAGAAGGACCTCTAACCTTGCAGCAAACCTGCTAACTGGCAGTTCTCACAAGGTCTATAAGCTCCTGAAAAGCGTGGGTAGATGTGACAACTGAGACAATCTTGCAGCCAGCTTCTAATACGAGCAGTTGTCCTGCCCCAACTGTTAGGCTCGTCACATCCCTCTGTTCTTTCTGTCTGGTGGTTGCATGTCTGAAGGGTGTACAAGCCTCATGTGACTGATCTGCCACAAAAGTAACTTAGGAGTGGAAAGAAAGAAGACAAGACAGTAAGTTTTCAAGGAATTTGTTGGAAGAGTCAACTTCTTCATGATGTTAAACCCCACAATAATTTTTCCTGTCCTCAATGTGCTGTAACTGAGTTTGGGCCCATAAGGTTCATGGAACATTATTAAGCCTGCAAACGACTCTTCCCTGCCCAGATTCACTACCCTTGACTTGGACTGTCTTATTTTCTTCAAGTCAACTTTTCCTATAGAGAGAACTAGAACATCCAGTATCAGAAGAACAGCAACACCCACTCATTCTGCAAATACCACTTAGAGAAGTTGTAAATAATAATAAAATCTGGAGGCTTCATTTACCTTTATGCCAGAATCCACTTTTAAAACCCCATTACAAGAAATAAATCTCAATCAGGTAGCAGCTCCAACCACCTCACCCCAGTGCTAAGCCACTTGCTGAGACTGAGCTGGGGGAGGGCAGGAATGAGCAACACTGGGAATGGGGTATGGAGTAGGAAGGGGGTATGGGAGAAGGACAGAAACTACTTCAGTTGCCGCTAATAGATATATATGCACATAAAGAGGCCTTTGTAAGGGCTGAGGCCAGCAGGTGTGGATGCTGCTCTCCAGAACATCCCATCTCACTCTGCACCCCACCCTAGAAAGGCTCAATGTTCATACTTGAAAAGATGTTACTGCGTTGCTTACACTCCAGCGAATTTCCCTTTCCTTCCTTCCTTCATTCTAATTTTACTTGAAAGTCATTAAACCTCCTGTCTGACAAATATTTGTGAGGAGGATGGAAGGCTCCTGACACTTGAGGTTTCACAGTGTATCCCACATCATAGGAGCAGGTGCTGCAGTAAAGACAACACACATTTCACATAGCAGCGTAGAATCAAAGAGAGCAGAAATTCATTTCATATTAAAGAAGAAATTCAGAGTACCAGGGACTTGACTTGACTTTAGCCAACATTGTTTATGCAGTTTTGTCAACTCACTTTTGTGTTTTGTGATTGACAATAATTTTAGTTCCAAGGGTCCCAGTGGTGCTAAACTTCCAGTGTTACAAGTTACCTCCCAGGATAGGAAACTTGTATCTCTTCCATTGAAAATGCTATGGTGTGTTTGAGCTAACCTTTTTTTACAGAGCTATTTCCATTTTCTTTGTCTTCTTTGAGTTTTTACAACATAAAGTGGTAAACCAAAGCAACAGCTTTCTTTATAACAATACATTCCACAGACAATACATCGCATTTATTGTTGAGTTTCACTGGGCTCCTTAGGGGAATGTCCAGCCTCCTCCTTACTGTACTAGTGATTTTTTTTTAAGTGGTTTTGGAATGATCAGTGCCCCTGGGGTGTCTTTTACTTCTCTTTTGTTTTTCCTCTTCACACCAAAATGTGCAAACGTCTCATTTTCTGTCTATATTTGCCTTTGAGAAGGTAGAAAAATCAATGGATTTGTCAAGCATGAGGTCTTTTTTTTTGGACAATTTTGAGGGATGAATATGACATAAGCAAAATAACTACTTTCTCAAGCCTAATTGGCTTGCTTCTGGCTGACTGAATTTCTGAAGTTACATTTCAAAACAATTGTGATCAGATCAGCCATTTTCCATGGCTAATATTTTTGGCCTGTCTGTTATTTTAAGCTTATCATTACCACAGGACTAGAATACATTTGGAATTCATTAATAATCAGTATAATTACTTTTCATTAGAAATATCTTCGTGGAGTAAGTGCTTGTGATGTACAATATAATTCCCATAAAGTAACCATTTATGTAGACATACAGCTGGTGATGCTGAATTAATATGTACCTTTATATTAAACTAATATTTACAAAAAATAAAAAAATGCACTAATATATTCCGTGCATAGTTACTAAAAGATCAGAAAGGTGAAAGATACAAGTGGAAAAACAGAGTCATTTTCTTTGTTACCATAATTCCCCCTTTTTTGTGTAGTACACTAGAGAGATTTTACCTCGCTCATATGTGCATCTTCCTCTGCACAATGTGTTTTTCTTCCATGTAGAATGGAACTCACAATGAGAAACACTGACACACACGGTGAAGACACGAGTCCTTCCCAGTATTAACACAGTTGCTGGCAGTTCATCGTATCTGAAGAGATTTGAGAAATCAAAGACTCTTGAAAACCCGTAGAAGAGAGGTCTAAGAAAAAAAGAGCGCTTCCTACTTGAAACATGGATTGTAGCCTTCTCTATTTTTCTCTAAACTTTCGCTGAGCAAACACATCGTATCTTGACCTCTTTATAAGTTAGATTTTTTGTAGAGATACTTGTACGGATGCTAACGAAGCTGCGCAGACAAGTGTTCATGCTGTTTTCACGGGATGTCAGTGTGTTACGTTTTCCTAAAAATGATCTTCATGTAGAGGGAGAAGAGACTTTAAGTAGCTTTGGAAGCATGTGGAACAATTTCCTTGTTTTATATCACTTCAACATTTGTAACTGCTCCAACATATTGCAGAAAGCCAACACAATGATTCTGACTAAACGGTGAAACTGCGATTTAAGAAAAAGCTTCTTCCACAAATATACTTCTGCTGATAACTGCTGATAACTTTTGAATTCTTTTCTGAGAAGCGAGGAGAAAGCAACCAGTTAGTCAGAGCTGGAACAGGAAGCTGGTCCCAGCCCTGACAGAAGGGGAGGACAGGGACAAGGGAATGCCCTGTAAGCCGTTCCTCGCCTGTCTTGTTGTCTAGCTTGCTCCTACTTTAAAGATGTCAAATCTCTCTGAGTTGAAGTTTCTCTTAAATGTGCGGAGTTACCTGTAGCATTTCTGTTTCAACAAATCAGGCTGTTTCCTCAAGAAACTCCCAGCTGCCTCTGATTGTGTCTGATGACTTTGCTTTCAAAGTGCTTCTGTTATTCCTTCTACTTCAGTGGCTGGATGGATTACAAGGCTGACGTTACGTCATTCAGATTCGCGGTAAATGTAGGCACGGTCCTCTGGAAGACAACTGTCACTGCAACAACAGCCGTACGCAAAGCTGCATTGCTCTGTTCAGGACAGGGGCTGCAACTCACCCGACAAGACGGAAGGTGGACAACACTGCAAAATGGTTGTTTAAACTCCTTTCTAGCCCATGGCAATGAATAGTCTCTTTCTAAAGTGGACATTTCTAAGGAGTTCCTCTCCTCTAGTATCTTACATGCTAGAAGTGGCAATTTCTCTCGGTGTACCATGAGGGAAATCTAGCTGACAGCTTGGGTGTGAGCAGCTGTGCTGCAGGGGCTCCTGGCAAGAGAAGTCAGTCCCACCCCAGGTGACAGTGGCCTGGGACTTCTCGTCGTTTTTCAGCATGATGAAATGAAGCTTGTGATAAAACAGGGTTTCCTTAGATGGTTTCATAGCTGAGATGCACTGCAAGGAAAGAGACTTTCATCCCCCTAATGAGCAAATTTGTTCACTGTAAATGTACTCCTTGAAGGGCGTTAATGCTTTCATCACCACTGGCTAATGAGTCTTAACTTGCACCTTGTACTAGAAACTAATCAGATTCCTCTTTTTGTATTCTCTAAATCAGTGCAATTCTGTCTGCCAGCTGGCAGTGATGCTGTTTGAAAATAACTGCATATGAGTGTTCTTGTTCAATATTTCTGTCACAGCCGTTTCTAAAGGTCTAGTCTCAGGCAAGACTGTGGCCCATTTTAATACGCATTGCATTTTTAATTTCCTTTAAGGTTATTCTTAACTTACTCCATATATATAAAACAAATACTAAAGTGTTTCAGTTGAAGAGTAACTATTTCTTGTATGATACAATTATTTTTTTTCTCAAGATACTAGTTTGGTATTTCAAATGACTTTGGTCTTTTTTTTTGTTTGTAATCATTTGCATAACCCACAACACGTTCAGACTTTCTTATTTTGCACAAATCATTTTCTCTTCTTGTTCACCTCAACACTTTGAAGGGAATTCTTTTCTGCTTTACTGGACTTAAATTAATCCTCTGGAGGAAGCAGTGTCACGACATGGCTAGCGTCAAAATCTGCATAATGAAGGCATTTTTCCATTTAAATTGGCACTCAAGAAGATCACTACTCATTAGCAGACTTCAGATCATGTATTTTGTTTTAAGTGAGAAAGACAAGCATTCTTTCCCTCATATGAGTTTCTCACATAAAAATTTATTCACAGTTTTAAATTACTGCAGTGCAAGTTTGATACCTAAATACCTTTAAAGATCAAGTCTGCGTAATTTTTGTAGTATTATCATCCTGAGACCACAGGAATTGCCATTCTTGATCAGACCAGTGGTCTATCTAGTTTGGTTTCTTTGTGTTGTCAAAACTGTTTTAAGAAGATGGTTAAATAATGGATGGATGTGAAATCACTTATGATGAAAGGGAAAATTCTTCCTAATACCAGACATTTAGCAGCTGCTTCTACTGATGATGTTTTTAGACAAAGCTTGGTAAGAAAGCTGCACTGCAACTTACAACTTGCAGAAGTGTTTAGTATAACAGTGAATGAGTTTCAGGAAAAAAAGCGCTTGGGCTGGGAAAGGGTGAGGAGCAAAATCTGCATGTCCTCTCTCTTCAGGAAAGACATCTCTTCAGGAAAGACACACCTGCAAAGCAGCACATCTGTTTTACTAGAAAGCTCCTGGGCTATTTACCCTTCACTGCTTTCCTACAGTCTGAAGGCTTTATCTGTAATAATTGTCTGTTTAGCATTCCCAGTTTCCCACACCCAATGGAGCCAACCTTCCCGACCCCATGAGCAGCAAACACCTTCGTATCAGCAGAACCATGAAGCACGTCACACATCTGCCCCCACGCAGCCAGGCTTCGTGAGCAGGCTGCCTGCTCTGTGCCTCTGATGCCCCAAAAGTCCCTTCACCAACAGCCTCACTCTTGGCCTGTAGCTGGCTGCAGGATGGAGGCTGTCTGGAGTTACTTGTGTGCATGATGCCTCAGGAGGGCTCAAGAGCTGTGGGTTGTCCCCTGTTGACTTGGCTCTATGGGCTTGCTCCAGGTGCCAATATAGCTGTTGCGGGCAACTCAGGTGAGTCTCCCCAGGCAAGGCTGCTGATTTAATAATCCTGGGCAATCTGCACTTCTTCACTAGCCATTTCCAATCTGTCCCATCATGCTTTCTCACAAAATACATTTCTTACTGGTTTCAGTCCTGCTGGCAAAAATACTCTCCATTTTTTATAAAATGAATGTTTTTTTTCCTCAGTTTTGCTTGCAGATCTGTGTTTCCATTTGGAAATTTTATGGGATCCAGTAGTAACAGTATCTGCCTGCCTTTTGTAAAGTTCCCCAAGTTATGAATGAAAAGCTATCTTTGCCTGCTAAGTATAGTGACAGAGAGCATTTAAACACTTGGAAGAAAGTGTGGGTGCACCTACTTCTCCTGCGTAAGTGTTTATCTTCCAATATCACTGCTTATTTCTTTGTCATTACTATGATGCAGAAGGAACACAACAGAATAAGTTGAACAGAGGGAGCCTCTGATAACAAAGAACACATTTCAGAAACAACATTCAAGGTTATATTTAATTTGGTAACATTTGTGAAAGACTGTTTTTTAATTACTTTCCTAGTTAGTATGTATTATTCCAAAACACATGCCTTTGATTTTAGAAATTGTCAGAGGAAATGAATAATTTTAGCGCAATTGCTAAATGTCTTGCCTACCTTACGTATACAAAGCCAAACAAAAAAAAACCTGTTTTATGCAAAATTGATTTATGCTAAATCTTGAGAAAGATTTTCGTGCTGGAGGAGTGGAAGGCATGGTGATCTTTACATTGTAACATGTATTAAAAATAAAACTTCTGTCTGACCTATTTCAAGGTCTGCCTTTTTGTTTCTTCTTTCACCAGTCTTCCTTAAATTCCTTGGTCTGTTGAGAAATAAACATAAAGAAAATTAAGAGCTTTCAACCTGATATCACCATTATTTTCTAGATTATTTATCAGGAGTTTTTCAAATGAGATACTTTGTCTGGTCAGATGAATATGGCAGAGGTCTATGAAATCAAAAGTATCAATGACAGCAGAAGTAGGAATCAACTGCTCACTGTCTCTTGCAACACATCAAAAGGGGGCATCAAATCAAGGTCCAGGCTAGACAGAAAGTGGTGGCTCTTCACCAGACGTGGAGCTGAATTGCTGAACTCCTTGCCAAACGATGCTGTGGAAGTTACAAGTTCACATCGGTTCAAAGGGAGACTGAACAAACTAATAGAAGAAGAGTTCATTGAGAGTTGCACACAGAAATGATGCCTGGCTCAAGAAGGCCCTAAGCTGAAAATAGCTGGGCAATGGGGGAGGTGTAATTTATATTTTCTACTCTTTCCTAGCCATCGACTTTTGGCCTTTGTCAGAGACTGAGCAGCAGTTGAGATGAAGCTCTGCTCTGATCCAGTACAACCATTCTTATTGGTTTGAGGTTGCATCTTTTATTTTAACAGTTGATATTTTTGATAAAAATCAAGATGAGTCTCTGGGCAATCTCTGTGTGGTATATGGACTGTAACCCTGGCTTTCCTTGTCCTGACAAATTATCAGGCTACACAGCTGTAATCTCTCTTGTGCTCCAGCCCACTTGTTCACTGAATTAGTTTCTTTTCAGTGGAACACTCTTAACAAGAAAATGGACAATGTCCCTGTTACATGTATCTAGCCTAGCGGTTCTGACACTCTCCCAAAGAGACAAGAGGTGTGTGTTTGAACAGTATAAAAGCATAGCGTAACTTGGAGGACCTTAAATGTTCCATTTCCCTGGTGAGTATGCCAAACTTTTGGCAGAAGGAAAGTAGCTGTGCCTTGCTCAGCCCTGTGCACAAATGCCAATAAGCATTTGATGCAGGATTTTGGATACAGCCCTGTGCTCAGGATTTGCTTTCAGCCAGTGCTGAGCAGTCTGCTGCTGACCGTATTAATCTCTCAGTGCTCCCTGTTCAGACTGCTGGATCTTTAGCTCCTGACTCTCTCCGTGCCCTGTGTATACAGAGCCTGGGCATGGTACACAAAGCTGTGGGCTCCCCTTCAAGACCATTTAGCCCCTTGCCTCTGTTCGAAAACTTTACGGGCTGAGAATAAGAATTTTCCTTTTACCAACTCTAGATTTTAAGCTAAAAGAAAATGATTTGACCATTTTACAGAGCCAGTCATTGCACAGAGCAAATCCTTGGACTATGCTCTGGGCAGGGATAAGAAGGACGATGTACTGCAAAAGTTACTCTAGCTGTGGGCTTAGTGGACCTGAAGTGCCTATGGCTAGAGTGGAAAATCCTGTATCTACCTGGAGGTCACCTGGTGGCGGTAGCTGGAAGCTGGAAAAAGATCATGTTACAGAGCAGTCTGCTAGTGCAGCCTCTAGGGTATAAGGTTTTTTTTTCTCTTCTACTTGTTTATGTTTTCAGATATGAACACAGGGCATGCTCTTCATCCCAGGAGCTTTCACTCTAATGGGCTGTTAATGAGCTATCAATTACGTATGCAAAAGGCAGTGAACACATATGCACATGTTACTATTCCTCAGCTGAATGTCTGCTGTGTTGCAATGTTGTCCTCTTCACCTGGGTCACCAGCTCTGCATACATCCTTGTCAGCATTCACCTTGCTACATCATCTAACATGTAATGTCCCAAGCAGGACTGCGGATCTGAGGCCCATGGGTGCATGCTCTAATCTCATGCAACGTTCGCAGTTCCCTTGGTACAGTAATTTGTTATGAAGCACTTCTCCATTACCAGGCAGTTGCAGAGTATTAATCAATCCTCAGGTGAAACACAGTAGCTGTTCATCTCATTTCTAGAGGCACCATCTCCTTGTTGACTGTGGATTCTCAAATTGCAATGTCTATAAAGCATTTCCATCATCCACAACAGGACCAGGAGACACGGTCCTTTTGTATGCCCAGCCTTGTCATCCATGAACTGTGGGCCTACAGGCTGTGATCACTCTCATGAGCTCTGCCCTTAATGAAATTAGCAACCCCGAGGGTGGCACAGGAAATATAACTCCTCCAGTTCATCCCAAGTTTAGTATCCCTTTGCCTAACTCTTTTAATCAGCTTCCTCATGAATGAAGATCAGCCTCAGCAAGATCTGCCAAAACCACTTCAGTCGCTCCCTCTTTGTTATGCACAAAGGAAGTATTTGTATGACCCAGGGATATCATGATGCTGATTGCTAAATTCAGTGCCCGGGCTGCTATGTACCTGTCTCTCCCCAGGGTCCTCTCTAGGATCTCTTTAGTCTTCCCCAGTGTAGCCTCCAAACAGTGGGTCAACGGTTTCCCTCGGTTACCCACCCTCCCTGTCCCCATCTCTAATTCCACCACATGCAGAAATGCTGGTGGTAGAAATGAAAAACAGGAGAGGTAGACATACTGGTGGAGAGGAGGAAAAGGAAAAGCTTTATTAACAAAAAATGCATTATTCTTCCCCTTATTTTTTTGAGGGGGTAGCAGACTATGTCCAAACAAGTTTATCATGGAATTACCTAGGCAGCTAAGGATTAAAGTATCTGTGAACTTGTTAAGGGACGGAAATATTATGCATTCTTCACAACGTTTAATTTTAACTACCATGCTAGAGAGAATCTTTAATTACATTATCAGTTTATTCTCATTGAATGAGAGTTGGGTTTTGTGGGTTTTTTTAAGTTCTGTTTCTGTGTTAGAAAAGTTATTTCTCCTAACTGAGCGGAAATGGAGGGGTTTAATTTGGGCACCCTTTCCATTCAACTAATTCCAACTGTGTTGAAATCACAGGGTTGTCAGTCTAAAAGACTAGTAACTTAATTGAAAACATTTTATCACACACACAGGAAATAAATCCTCTTCCCAGAGAGCCACAAACCATGCGTGCCACTGAGGAAGGGAACAGCACAAACTGGTAACAGCGAATCGCTCCCACACTGGCAAGCAGCAGTGATAAGACAAAAATTATTAGAAGATCAAAATTGGAGCTCCTTAGCCAGCCCTGATTCAAGCAGCCCTGAAATATGAGGTTCTGTGCCTAGGTGGAGGGTGGAGGTGACTTTCTGCAGAGGTGTTTGGTGCCTGTGCCCTCAGCATGCTTTCGGCATGGGAGAGTGGTGAGATGTGCTTTGAGTGCCAGGTTTATGTGAGTGAGAAGACCCTTTGCTGCTGCTGCAGCGAGAAAACAGGTGCTGGCTTTTAACTCTGGCTCCGGGGTTTAAAGCTCCGTTTTGGGTTCCCAGAGGCTGCTGCCAAGACCGGCATGATGTGGACTTTCAGCTCCAGAGCTCCAGTCAAAAACATATCCTAAGGGAAGTGCATCAAATTTACAGAAGGTCAGAATTAAGCATTTTCCCCCCTTTCCAATTTCTCCTCCTTTCTCAAAAGGAAAAAAAAAAAAATCCTTCCCTCACCCCCCAATCTCTTGTCTCCTTCCGCATAATATTCAACAAATAACTGACTGGGACTGTGACAGGGTGTAGCAAAAGATGCATCTATTAACTGACAGGGAGTCCAGAGATCATGACTTAGCAAAATGGACAGAAATCTCTCCTCGAGCTCAAACATTTAGCTGTTACAAGTGCAATGCACTGAATATTACATAAGCATTGGGCTGCATATGTTTTACGGCTTGCTTGCCCGTGGATAAGGAAATTAATTTGATGTTTAGATTAGGTTCGTGTCTACCCACTTTAAGTACAGATTTAGTGGCTTTTTGGCCAGAAAGAAAATAGAACATGCTCTAAACCACAAGCTTTAAAGTGTTCTCTCTGTTTGAGGACTAAATCCTGAAGTTGTTAACCATTGAATAGGCAAAACTTTTTCTCAGTGAGGACAGACAAATGCAGCTCTTTCACTTCAGAAGAACACATCTTGGGCTCGGGGGAGGTTCTCCTCTGAGACTGCTTCTTGTTGTGAAGATTGACCCATTCAGGAAGAAATGTTTATATAAATAAGTCCTTCAAGGCAAGGGCTACGTTATCTTGTTTTATACTTTAATTTTTCAATGAGATTGTGCTCTGCAATTTTGTAAGAGCAGTTCTCTGTAACAGGAGCTGGGCTGATTCTAGCTGGCACCTTAGTGCCTAAGAGATCCTGATCCTCAAAGAAGGCCTACTACACTGGTGTTACAGACACTCCCAAAAAATCCACCTTCTTGAAAAATATTAGGCTGCAAGAAACAAACATCAAAAAGAAGAGACAATGGCATAGTTGTTTGGACAACTTGAAGTCAGTCTGCTTGCACGAGCGCCTGATGGCACAGCCTTTCTTGCTCAGCCCTTCTCCTTTGTTCCCCAGCACTGTGAAGTGCTGGGCACTCATGGAGCAGATGGTCAATATTTTATTTTATTTCCTTTCTTCTCCCCAGTCTGTAGCCTCAGGCCTTGCCTGCTGCAGACTTTTCAAACCCGCTCTGAATAAAGATGCATCAATTTTCCCCTTATAACACCATTATAACATCTGACTGCCTCAGGCACCGGCTTATTTTCACCGCCTCCTTTCACGGGTGAAGGACAGACGCATTGAGAGAGCAGGGCCAGAAACACTGCCCCACCGCGTGTGACCAGCCGAGGCAGCCGAACCTGCTTTCCCTCCATGCTGCATGCTGGAGTGCGCTGCTCTAATTTACTGCAGCTGCAGGTATGAACATCACTGCAGGTGTCTGCACTGCTGCTGGAAAGAGGGGCAGCAGCCCGGGGAAAGGGCCGAGGAGACATCCTTTAGGATGCAGATCGCCCGTACGCTTTCCTGAAGCAATGGGCTGTAAGAAGAATTTTTTTTATAGAAAGTTACACAAAGGAGCTGTGCAAGTTCTTTGATTCTCCCTTTGCATCCCTAAATAGACAACTTTCTTCCTGATACTGTATGATCTTCAGTTACCATACAGAAATAAATTATCCACAGGAGAAGAAGAGCAAACTGAAAACTTATTTATCATCCAAGCATTAGAATGTGGTTGATGATCAAACAACCTGAAGCTGCGATAATTTTCTTCATCTTCAAGTGGCCACTGGAAAGCCTCATTACATGCCTGAAGTTGCATTGCTTAGCAACAACATTTCAGAAATTCAAGTTATCAACATGATCACTAATAAGACAGTAAGCTGCAAAAGAATTCTGAATAAACTAGATGCATTTGCATTTCAAAATAGATGAGGGTAAATGTCAGATTGTATTTTGGATTGTATGAACTCTTCTTACCTTAGATACATTGCATTTGCTCAAGCATTTATACAATAGAGACAAATCTAAAATGTTTCTAAAAAATTATAAATATCTGAATCTCACAGATATGCTATGTTTTAAAACCCCTCTAACATTAACTTTGGCTAAAGGAGTCTGTTACCAGAAAAAAATGCTGTCAAGGTAGGCACACATAAAAATAATTACAAGTGGTATTTTCCACAGCAGGACACCAACATGAACAGGAATTTGTAATAGGTGAAGACACAGTCAGCATGCTGCAATGCGCTGGATCTATTTGAAGGACAGTTAGTTTTGTTCAACCATATTGGGAACACTTTGTTTAACTTTCATTAAAGATGCAGAGGAAAGAAATTCTTAAGCCTCAGCTGGTAAAATCTTAACATGTTCTCCTGAAGCTACTCCTATACATGCCTTCTCTGGCCAACTTTTCTATCTCTGTCTCTGTCTATCTATTTATCTGTATGCATTTCCCAGGCTGCCTCCTCCCACCTGTGCAAAACCTCTTCTCTGGTGACAGAGGAAGCCTGGCTTTGCCTGATTGCTCTGAAATGTACTCAGGTGAGTTCAGGGAGATGAATTTTGTTCTGAAAGTCCCACTGTGGAAGAGCAAAGCCGTGCGTGGTGATGGCAGCTCAGAGAGGGGGATGAGAGGAGCACTGAGGTTGCGAAGGGGAGCACCCAGGACGAAGGTGCGTAGTGCCCCACAGCCCAGGAGAGGGCTTCTCCAGGTGCTTTCCCACAGGCCCCCTTGCTTTAGGCAGTCCTCGTGTGAAGGATAGTTGAAACCTTCACCTGATATTCGTAGACAATATTCTTTACTCACAATAGGGCTGAGATCACTAGTTTCATCACGAGTTTATATATTGTGGCTAGCTTCAACAGTTTTGCAAGTTCACTTTACCTGTCTGGTACATTTTTGAGGTACAGGGAAAGACTTTGATATTCTGGTTTTGCTGTTGTGAGACTGATGTACAGAGACATTAATTCGTGTTTGAGAAGCCTAAAATGTAGCAGTTTTGAGTGCTCAGCATTATATAAAGTTTTCATGTGTTCAGAGCTCAGCTCGTGTCAGGCCCTCTTGCAGCTACAAATTCTGAGGCCCAGTCCTGCGCCGATGTTGCAAGTTTAGCAGTTGGGGATTAGTTGGGAAAAGTCAGTCTTAAAAGACCTGTCCTTACTTAATTGGAAGTGTCAGAAGAGTTCGGTAAGAGACAAGGTTATTGGCCCTACCTAGAGCACAAGTCCCCTTTTGGGTCTCTGATGGAGAGATCTTCCTTTGCCAGTGTAAAGACCTGTACTTTCATAGCTTACGTTTTTGAAATTCTCCGCAGGAAAAGTTAGATGTTTCCTTCCCAGCTTTCTCTGCAAAAGAGGATAAAACTCACCTTTCAGCCTTTATTTTGGTATTAGTTCTCCTCAAATCAAGACAAATTCCAAGTCAGGTTTTCTCTAGTCTAGAGGTCATTCAGTGGGAGAGCTGTTTCACCTGCAACGAAAGAACATGAATCCAAATGACAGGCAAACACATCCGAAGGACAGAAAAAGAGCTTGGCCTTGCAGAAGAGGCAGAGGTAAGGTTGTTTAGATACTGCAAGAATATGAAGATGCATAGTTTAAATGTTACGCTTTTTTCAAAGAGTGTTTTCAAACCCCTTTTTAAAATACTGAATTCTTGGTTTATTGTAGCATCCAGGTCTCTTGTAGCTATTTCTTCCTGCAAGTAGACATTATTTTAATGTTATATTTTTCAGGGAGGGAAAAAAAAGAAAATGCATGTGAAATGATATTCCCCCTTATTTCAATACCTAATGTTGAAAATAGTTTGGAAAATGATGTAATTTTGAAGACCGTAAAATCTTTTGTATTTGGACACCCGCACATGGCTCCTCCGGCCTACAAAATAAGGTAAGTACAGAAAATGGCTTATTCTAAACTTCAGTCATATTTAATGCTGAAAATAAAGCATGTAGACAACCTTATATTTCTTATAAATAATGGTTCTCCAGTCCAGAGCAATAAATGTGAAAACTATGGTTTATGATAATGTATTCTGCGGTGACAGTAGAAAAATAGGTCATCATTTTGAAAAGGAGAAAAGCTATCTATCACGTTTAACACACTAACAGGAAATTCAACCCGGTTTCGGGCGGTGGATGAGGCCGTTAGCCCGCGCCATCGCTTTTGCGGCCCTCCGTGAGCCCGAGGGCCGGGTGGGAGCGAGGAGCCCGCGGCGTGGGGAGGCTTGCCCCACGCAGACCGCCGGGGCTCGCCGCCTCTCGGGTGGGAGCTACCTCTCCATCCGCGTCGCAGAACGCCCGTCTGGCCTTCCTTAACCAAACCGCCCAAGGTTTGCGGAGAAAAAAGACAGGAAGGTGTTCAAAGACCAGAGGTCTAAGCTGCTGCCATTAGCTGTGCGTAAGGTGCAGCTAACCGCAAGCTCCCGCAGGTGCAAGCTCCCACGGTTACAGCAATGAACCACGTTTCATCTTTGCCCGGTTAAACCCAGTATAGGACCCAGTCGTCTGATTAGCCACTTTTTCAGATGGATAATTAACACTTTGCTTGCTGGATTACGACCAAACCCAGAGAATCACAGTGAAATATGTTCAGCACGTCCCTTTCCGTCAGCCTTACATTAAAATGATAAAGTTTCCAGCAGATTTTGCTTTTACCTTTGTCTACGAGCCTCCTCCGCGACGTATTTCTCTCCGCAGGGGTAGTGGGTGTGGGGAGACTCACTTCCACCCAAGTAGGGCAGGGTGCTGAGCCTGCATTTTAATAACTATTTGACACAAATCCTTTTCAAGCCCGAAAAAAGGCAGAAGTTCCTTCATTCAATTAGTTTTCCAAATTTTCAGTGCCTGATTCCTTTTGCTCTGATGCTTTTAATCCCTATGCAATAATTGATTTGTCTTATCCACTTTATCATAAAGTTACAAAAGATGCGTCCACCAAATCCCATTTCATTACGCTTCTGTTCTAGTTTCTTTTTTTTAATTTTTCTTTTCTTCTTCTTCTTCCCTTTTTTTTTTTTTTTTTTTTTTTTTTTTTTTTTTTTTACTGTTCCACACTCTCTTTTAGCAGCTGCTTTTTAGCAGAGAAAAACCTGCTCAGGCTTTCTCTAGCTTTCAGCCTTGTTTATCTTTACCCAGTGTTCCTGAAACTGCAGGGCTTATTCGGTATCTCGGGAACAGTCTGCTTCTACAGACTGTCTATATAAACTCACACTAATTGGCCTCCAACAGCCAATTTAACTAGTTCAGTGAAAGTCTTGCATCTGGACTCTCATTTTGGAACAAAAAGTATAACGGCCAGCTCAGCTAAGGCCCATTTGTTACAAAAATTAGGAAAGGGATTTGACTTTATTTGACTATACATGGTCAAATAGATGATTATAAAAACCCTGATAATAAATGTACATGAAAAAAAAATACTCCCGGAAACATTTAAAAGGACATTTCTGACTAGGAAAAATGGACCTCTGCTCACCAACAGCAGATGTCTAACAGTTAGTAGTCTTAAGCCAATTTGCCTTCCTTATCTCAGACATTTTTTGCTCTGTAACAGCTGTGTCTGCACTCCTCTTTGCAATGAAATAATTGACATACATTTCATTCACACCATTAGGTACTTCTATATAAAGATATATATTAAGAATGGGACTTATTCTTGCGAAGTTGACTTGGCAGAAATTTTCAGCAAAAAAAATTTACAGAGGTAGTATTGTTGAAAATAAAGGCCTATCCCTCAGGTGGTATGCCTGAATTACGGCCTTCTTTCCCTTCATACTTGTAGACGTACTTGATTTGACAAAGTAAAAATAGCTCCTGGACTTTATGTTTATTTAATTGTTGTATTTTTTTAATAATGAATGGAATAAAAGGTTAAAGTCAATTTAACTAAAGTCTCATGAGGTGGAAGGACCCAAAACACATTTGATTTGCTTCACAGCATTTAGCTCAGCGGTGGAACTCCTCACTGCATGAGACTGTGCAAGAGACTGTCTGAAACGTGAAATGCTTTGATCGGCTCAAGAAGTGACTGCCCAAATAAACAAAAGATTCGTCTATTGGACACTGCCTCTGGCTGAAGAAGTGCCGGAGCTAGTGCAGATTACTGGGGACGAGTCCTCACCCTTTTGCCTGTCTTTAGGCTTTTCTCTAAGTGTCTGCTTTTTGGCTACTTTGGAAACCCAGCGGTTCAAGGCAGTCAAACAAGCTTGTGCAAATTTGACTAGATGCATGGCCTGACGGAGAAGAACAAGCAGCCAGTTTTATTGATTTGATTGAGATCTCATCACTTGCTTCTGGCAAATTTCAGGCAAATGCTACTAAAACCAACAGATATCTTCTGGAAGACCAGATGAAGGTGAATTTTCCTGTCTTTAGTTACTGACAGAGGAGGAACGGCTCACAGCTCTCCTTGGCTGTGGAGGTTCCTATTTCCCCTGAAAGTAGGAGTTGGCGGATGCAAGAGACCTGCAGGTTTCACTGACCGTGGGATGGCTTGCAACTTCTGTGAAACCTAGAGCATTTATGATGAAGAAAATATACCATCCTCATCACCCTAAGGAAAGGAGAGATCTTCTTAGAAAATGTCTTCAAAAGGAATGACTGCTAATCTTTTGTCCATATGAGTATCTGTACTGATGTATTGGAGAGGAGTGAATTGTCTGGGAAGAGTAAGGCTGGTAGAAAGGGCAGAAAAGGGACTTCTTGCCTATTAAAGTTTCCCAAGATACTTCTTTTTATCTGCTAATGGCAGAAATAAGATACTTACTCACAGCCAAGGTTTTGACTTTACTTAGTGTAATGCATGGAACTTTTCTGCAAAAAAAAAGGGCTTTGGAAAAAGGGGTTTCAGGTTTCAGTTGTCAGGATTATTATGAGACCTGTTTTCATTTAATTTGTCTTCTGATTGGAGGGGTTGGAGAGTTCCTGAATGCATGGTAAGAATAAGTAATGTATATATTTATATCTTTATGTGTGTGCAAAGGCATGTAACAAAGAGTTGTTCACATGTCTAAAGAGAGAGAGAAAAGAACGTCTCCAGCACAAACTCTGCATTTTTGAGTGTTTTCTACACAAACAGCACTGAATTATCAGAATCGTTTCTCTTACCACATTCGTTAAAGCAGCCTCTTCATGTAATTCCATAAATACAGGTGCAATTTGGCTCTCCTTGGCTTGAAGTGTCCTAGAAGTGAGATATTAACCCTCAACTCTCATAAACACAGAACACCTTCTACAGGTTTTTCAGCAAGCTGGGAAGCAGGCACTCCCCGGCAAACCAGTTCCCAGCAACAAACCCTGCAGATGTCCTTGTCACCAAACTGTCCCTGTATGCGCCTCAGAAGTTCACCTGAATTGGCTTCAGGGAAGCAAACAGGTACGTGAGTTGGTCTTTTATAATGGAAAACCTGAAGGAGGAAGGAGCTGAAAGAAATCCTTGAGAGCAGACTTTTCAAAGACTTCTGTGCTCCCCAGTCTAGCAGTGGGAAGGAAACTAGATTTAAGTAAGTCTGAGAATTTCCTAACCCCCAGGTAGCAATAGCAGTCAATTAGGCATTATAGCTAGTATTTTTCACAGCTGCAAAATGAATGCTGAGAGATTTCAGATATCTTAGAGTCTGGGCCTTCAGATACTCTCCAGCTGTAGAATTCACTCCAGCTTTTATTCACTTAGCTTTACTCTGATCTATTCAAAAATTAAGCAAAGGAGATTTCTCTTTAACAGTATATGTTATACACAGATGCCATACAGTATTTAAGAAACAAATATCTGCTGCCTCACTTTGACATCATCACAGTAGGGTTAGGGTTTACAGTATGTATGGAACGGGACAGCTGAGGCATTAGATATAGATATGAGTTAGATATTAAAATTTAACTGACTCCATGGCAGTTGTTATGCCAATAGAAATTAATACAGAATTGGCCCATATTTTTCTTTCAAAAAATATCCTAGAAAATTCTATAAACTATAAAACTATATTACAAGAATTGCTCCTTATTTTCCTATTTTTCCAGTGCAGGTAGTTTTCTGGTCATTCAGAAAAATAAAAGGGAAAGGATCTTTTGTGTAAGGTGTATAAAAAAGCAACAGCGAAGGGAAAAGTAACATAATGTTGTAGTTCCTACTTCAGCATTTGACATCTTGTTTTGCTCCAGCATCTTTTTGTATTTCACTCTTGAAGAAAATACACTCCTTTTCATTCATATTTGGTTATTGCTGCATATTAGTTAAAAGCAAAATTCACTGTTTCTGTGCCATTCCTAGACACACTTTCGAGGCAGTGGTTTCCTCTCCCCCTGAGATATGTTTTAAGCCTTTTACTAGAAATTTATTGTTCAGGTAGCACACCAGGAGCAGTGCATATCCTCCCTTATTCACCAGGAGCATTCAATCGTATTGCCATTTCATAATACTGACACGTTAATGGGCAGCTATTTGACAGATAGGAGTATATGGCCCACATAATAAATGGTTTCACTGTAAGCCCACTTAGATTTGGTGACACAAAGGGGGATGCAAGGTTGTTTTGTTCCAGGGCACATGCCACACGTACATACACACGCTCATGCAAATACATGGGAGACTCTCGCGCTCCATCTTCTGGTAAATCTGAGACAAATCTGCTCTGCCAAACTTATTCCTCTCGAAAAATGTGAGAGCCCCTGGCAAGTTTAAGGGGACCGAACATTGGCCTGCACTGTAGCTGGGACAGCCTGGTGGAGCACCAGGGCTTAATGCGCCTGGACTGCCAGCTAAAGGCCATGTGGGCCTTCTCTTCCCTGTGCTTTCAAGGGGGAAACGGGGCTTCTGCAGGGCATTTGAAGAACACAAACACAGCAGCAAGGCAGGCACCTCCCAACAGGTCACTTTGGAGACAAGCTCTTTTAATTATTTTGATACCGATGGTGGTATCATGGGTAGGTAAAAGAAGCCTTGCAGAATCACTGCTTGAAACTCAGGATGACTGGATTTCCCCAAACCAAACAGAAGCACTCAGAAATACCTTTAATTGCATTTTTCTGCTATTGGGTGTTTTCTATGCTTTGGATTCGTTGAGGTGTAGGTGATTTAAGTGCTCCTGGCCAGTACTGACAGGCTGTTTCTCTTTGTTACAGGAGAGGCTGAAACAGCACTTCAGATTATACCTTTACCTTGATCTCCCTTACTCAGCAACCTAACTTTTTGTGCTGATTTCAAACACACACTGTATAATTGCAAGGGTTTCACTTTGTTTCTTCTGGACCTCCTCTCTCCAGCAGAGCCCTGAAATACCACACAGCTGAGCAATACAAGCTGGGATGCTGACTCTGGCTTTTCCAGCCTCCACCATGAGCAGACCCAGTGGCCACAGCCCTGTCTCTAAGGGACCACAGTGCCAACCAGCCTAAGCCAGACGCAAGGAGGAGAAAGATGATCTCCAGGGCACTCCTAACGGGCTTTGGTCCCACCTGGTCCCTAAGCATGGTAACCTTCTTGCATCCTGGAGAGGAGAAATTCAAGGAGGACTTCTGACCGTCCTCAAGTGTGCACGACATTGAGATGTAGAGTCCAGCCCTCCCAGGGCTCCAGCTCCCAGAGATGCTCATTTGATCGTTTTTTCCACTGTGGCACCACCTCTTTAGGGACTCACCTGCCCCATCTGCCTTTTCCAGGAGCAGGACTGAAGTCCCACACAGGAGCACAGCAGCAGTGGGGCCAGCAGTGATGGGCTCAATAAGGAGCAAGAAGAGCCAAGAACTTTGTAGGAAATTTCTTGTGAAGGAGACAGAAGCACTTTCTGTCATCCCCTTGGATTATACTTGGAGAAATGCTTATGTTAGCTTCCTTCTCTGCATTTTCATGATTATAGTTGTACCTAGAAGTTCCAAAAACTGGAACAAACATGTCAGAAAGAGTTGGCTAAGTTCAACATCTTAGTGCAAGATGACAGCTGGACACAGTTATTGGCTTCTTTAAATTGAGAGATATTATATGGGGATAACTTACTAGGCTAAATAGAGTTGCTTGAGACTATTTAAAGAAAAATAAGTATTTATCTTGAATATTTGACTTTCATAGGGGCTGGGTAGGTGCAGGAGGGGAATTTAATGCTATTAAAAGAAATGAGGATGCCACTGAATTACAAAAATTTAGGTATTCTGGAGGTCGTATAATCCAACATCCTGTTCAAAGTGAGTCCAGCTTCAAAGTTATGTCAGGTTGCCTGTGATTTTGTCCAGTCAAGGGTTGGAAATCATCAGGGCTGGAGATTCCCCACTCTCTCCGGGTCCCAGTTCCAGTGTCTGACCTCAGAGCTGCAGTAAGTATGTGTGTGTAGCACCGTATGCCCCAGCGTAGGATATGACCTGTAAACATGGCCATACTGCAGATGTTATTAATAAATTGTTCTGATTTTCCTAGCACCCACAGAACTATGGGATGAGCTTGGACAAAATATTGCTTAAAGAAAAGGATGTGGGCATTCCTCCCCCTTTCCTAAGGAAATTGTCTTCTACCTGGTCTATCTTCCAGGAGGAAACTAAGACTCTGGATATTCCCTGTTAAACAGTCAGAGTTGTGCTAGAGGGAACATATATTTCACCCACAGCAAGACTGCCATGCTCCGTCCCATGCTTGCACCCAGTAGCCTTCTGTTTTTCTAATTCCTCCAAGGACTCGGCTTTATTCTGCAGTAATACCGAAGTCTTGTACCAAAAACCAGAATTCTCGCCTCCCTTTTTCTCTCTTTGCCTTCTAACCCCTAGATCTGTTACATAGTTGGGTCAGGTCTGTCCTCGCTGCACAGGATTTGTGGAGGGCAGTGCCTTGGCGCACTGCAGATTTTGTCCTCCACGGGTTTCCTTTCTACCGCTATCTCTTCTTGCTAAAAGAGTAGGGCTGCAGATTTGGGCACTATGACCCAATACTTCCCTCCTCCCCACACCTCGGGGACCCATCACATTTCAGATCTCCCAAGTAAATGTGCTATTTGCTCTGGCAAAGTAGCCAGTAATGTAGATTCTCCTAGACCTTTGAATTGGTTTCAATTCATTGTCCCAGAGGTTTCTATTACTTGAGAAGCCTTCTCACAGCGAAGACGGTGTTACTTCCATTAGTGACAATAAGTTTTTGTCTCAATGCTTTTGTAGCCTCCTGTGTTTTTACACTCAAGCACTTTAGCAAGGAAAAGATGAAGAATAAATTTTCTTTTCAAAACAGACTGAATCTGCTAGTGATTGCTTTTTCAGAAGCAAACAGCCCAAAGGAAGAGAGGTTTTAGAGTTTATTGGTAGTGAAAGAGCACACCTTATAATTGATGGTAGGAGAGACAGGCATTTTGTTATCGAAAAAGAAGGCTCCTTGGATTTTCAATTTAAATGCACAGAAGTATTTTTCCATCTGTGATAGATAAGGTCCACAGGAGGTTTCAGCCAGTGGTTTAGGTAAAATTTCTCATCTCAAATCTGAGTTGGTACAAACTGTTCCTGTTTACTTTAGAACTAGAAGTTTAGAGCATTATGAACAATGGAAAATGATCTAACTATCTAGGCAAGGAAAAATTATTTATTATAAGACAAAACTGCAAACATATATTGCTCCTCCCACACCCATCTTCATGTTTTTTTCAAGAACAAGTTTAAGGAAAAATGGCAATATAAAATCAATTTCTTGTTTGCCTCATTTACAGTTTTCCTTGCCTAAGTCTTCTGGAGATTGCACCACAGTGGTGATCCCATCCTGTAATAGATGCATGTAGGTGGATCTTTCTTTTTTCCTTCAGCAATGCCTGCACATGCAAGCAGATGTTAAATATCCCTTTAGAGCACTTTCTTTTCTTAAAGGCAGTGTTTTGCTTTCTCATTTTTTGATTGTCTATCTTTGTCTACTGTAGCTATTTATTTTTCTCTTTTCTGCTTTGCTAGGTTTTGCAGTAAATTAAAGTAGTGCACATACTTGCCATTACTTATATCATTTTAAAAAGAGGAATTTTCAATCAATTTTGCATATCCTAAGTATATTTGAAAAGCAGCATGCCTCACTTGAAAGCCCATTTCTCTGACTTTTAGAAACAACATCAGCAATTTTGGCTACAATCCTTTTAATTATTTTTTCTTTGATTAAGATGAATTTATTTCCCAGGAGTATATTTTTGCATGAAAATATACAATAAAGGAAGGTTCTATATCAATAAAATGAAACTGCTTTTGCAAGTTACCCTGACTGAAAATGTTTATCACTTGAACATATGTCAGATCTGTACTTTCTAGAAATATTTGTGCTATATTTTTGCTTAGTATAGATGGAAGGAAAAGTGAGGAAGGGAGCTTAAAGGAAGAATTAGATGGCATAAAAACCAAATATAATCTAATCAAGTCTCTAAGATACATGGATATTAATTTTGTCTGCTACTGTTGCATAAATGATGCCCATGACTTTCAGTATTTTTTAAGTTTCCTTCCTCTGCTGCTTCAGTTCAAGAGGTTCAAGTGAAAGAGGATACTGATAATTTCTGAATGTAATTTCAAAAGGAGTTAGAACCAACATTTTATTTCAATGGAGCCTAGATTACAGCCAAATCCATTATTACTTTTTATATGAAAAGTTCCTCATCTTATCAAAACTCAAGAAGGGAAGTGTGCCTGGGAAGCAGATGGTAAAGGAGCCAGTCTGTATCCACTGCTTAAAATTCTCCATTCACAATGATTCAGCTGTCAACCAGCTGACATTCATCTCTTGTGCAAACTTTACCTTTGGTCCCTAAAGTCAAAATAACGAATGACTAATGAGCTTTCATTCCATTTGGGAAAAGCAATGTGCTCTCAACAAACATTTTGGAAAAGAAAGCATTAACCAAATATTTAGTCATTGAAGCTAGAATTGTCCTAAGTGAATAAAATGCTCAAAAAGCCTGCTGGATGCTACTGCCTCTGTGAGCTACAGCCTGAGACACCCTTCTGGCTCTTGAGGGGCATAATAAGTAAGCACCATATGCCAGATCTTTCAGAGGAAGAGCGTTTAATAAGCTTAAGGAGATTTTTAGTTATGCTATAGTAAGAATCCAAGAATAGCCCTACTGGCTCAGACCCAAGATATTCCAGTATATTGTCACTGCCTATGGCTTCTGAGGATGACTGGGAAAGAGCATATGACCTGAGTGATGGTATCTGATACTCTCCAGGCCTCCACTTGTGTTCAGCTTCTGAGCTAGAGGTGTTTTCTTTGCATTTAGCAGGTCTCGGTGGGTTTTTCTTTCACAATTTTTCTTCTTCTATCTCATATTTTCTTCAGAAGCTGAAGGCATATTTTAAATTTTACAATGGCCTTAAGCCAAGTAAGGAAGACCAAACCCACAGATGGCCAAGTGGCGGCACAGGAAAGTCAGCAGACTTATTTCAATGTCAGAGGCAAAAATGGAATAGAAAACTACTCTGCTCTAACCACTATCCACATGCCAAGCTAGGGGCCAAGGAACAGTTGTAGAAAGAAAGTCTGAGCACCAACATGTTTTTTTCCCCCCTAAAGCTGAAGGCTTTCTGAAGGCTGAAAGTCAGGCTGAGATGGAAGGAGTTTTTCCAGCACTGAGCTGGAGCACATGGCCACTTTCAGCTGATTCATTTCTCCGTGGGAAGAGTAGCCCACAGGCAATTTCTGGCTGTGTGTTTATACCAGGGACACCCCAAAGCAATGCTCTCCATCCACCTTTATTCTCACAACAGCCCTTCGAGCTTATCATAGTATTGATCTATAATGTTAAAGTCTCTTGTGTTAAAACAGGATAGCAGGATATTTCCCAAGCTTCCTTGTAGACCCAAAGTATTCTCTATAGCCTTGAAACACGCTACAATCGCGAAATCTTGTTTTCCATGGATTTTATTGTCGAGCCCCTTCATTGACAAACGAAGCATCTATGTCAGTGCTGCTTATACAAACCAGTTTGGTGGTGGTGGGGTGTTCCTGATTTTGGAGCAGCCTTGCCTGCCTGCAGATTCCCTGTCCAAGTGCACTTGACTCAGTAGTAAACCACATGAACTGCAGCCGTAGCCAAAGCTGCGGGGCTGCTTGGCTTGTTGGAGGCTGAGGTTCCCCACAGCAGCACCCAAAGCTGCTCGGGGGGTTCAGGGTTGCTGCGCGCCTGGGCAGTGTCAGGGTGCCGCGTGCAGCAAGGCCAGCCGAGGCTCTCTGCAGGAGTTTGAAAAGCAGCCAGTAACATCAGTTGTCCCAAAAGGCCTGAATTTCTGGAGGAAGATGCTCAGCACTTTCTAAAAAATCATATTAATTTCAGGTTTGGTCCCTAAGAGCTTGAGTATGTTTTGGCAGTTTGTTTTTGCAAGTGAGGATTTTTTGGATGCCAGCTCAGCACTGTGCTTGATGTAAAAAATAGTATTATGCTCTTGTCACGGGAAAAACCTTGCCCTTCTACTTTTTCCCATTTATTTATGTGGGGGGGGGATGGTGTTTACTAGGTCTGCAGCATCTGTAGATAGCCAGAAAATTTTCATTCTTTTGTTATTTAAATTTCCGATTTATCTCCAAACTTAACACCTTGCCAAACTCATCCCCATTCATGACTGTTTGTTGACAAAAAACTCTGTAACTGAGCAATATGCTTTGTAGATGCTTTTCCTTTTTCTTTTTTTTATTTTTAATACCACTAAAATTCCTTTTTTGCATGCTTGCAGATTCTGCAGCATTGAATGTCCTCCCGCTGTCCTTGCTTTTGATGTTAGAGACCTGCTCCATCCCTTTGCAGGCTGCAGGGATTTGCTTCTATCAGCCTGCAAACAACAAAAGAGGCTTTAAAGATAAAAGCAAGAGGAAGCCAGATTCTCTTAAACAGTCTGGGGATTGGACAGTGTTCCCTGGAACGGCACCGTTTGACTGCAAAACCTGGAGATGTTTGAATGCGGCTCACACACGTAATGTCTTGCTCCTGTAGGGCAGCCCCAGGTGGAGTTTTTGCACTGGTCTGTTGCTAAAATGGAAAAAAAAAAAAACCCCACAGACATGATCTGGAATCAATACGATATTATTCTTTCCTTCCCTTGTTTTCCCCATTGCCACTTCATGCATGACAATTCTGCAGCCTCTGCAGTCACCCCGGCAGAGACCTCTTGAGCAGCAGCAGGTGATCTACAAGCACCCACTCCCTTAAGGTCAGGTAACACAAGCCTTACTTCTAAACACTTTTGTCTTCTTGTTTATGCTCTTTCTGGCTAAAGATGGAATCTACAGAAACCTATGTATGAAAAAATGGGGCAGTTTTAAACTGGAGAATAACATTTTGAATGCTCCATTTTTTCTCAGCATACTAGGGCTCAATTTGTTTTCAACAGGCTTCCTAAAATTTACTCTTTATAAAGGGGTATTAATTCCCTCAGCATTAATATTAACTCCTTTAGCCTTGGCAATTACTTCTTTCTCCAGTAATGTGCTTTCTTAGTAGGCTGGATGTTTGCCTAACAGATATTGTGCTCCAACATATCAAACAAATATTCAAAGCAATTTGCTAAAAAAGAAGAAGGAAATCTTTACGCAACAATTTTACCTTGGCTCTTAACACATAATCTGAGATCAATTATCCAATTTATTAAAGAAGAATATGTTTTCACACTCTTCAGGAATATTGCAATTCTGCCTCAATAAAACTGCAGCCTTCACCTAGAGAACTAGACATGGCCTCTCAAAATAGACATATTTTTTGGAAAGTCTCTGTTGTTCTAAACACACCAAAGCAGCAATATTTATTCAGGATCTGTAAATAGCAGAAACTGAAGGTGCAGGATGATACAATCATGCTGCGGTTTTCATTTCCTGCATAAAACTAAAATGTAGACTAGAGGTTAGAGAGATCAGACAACATTTAACAGATTCCTTGTTCAAGAGGTATAATAATCAAGATAAGCTGACATGATGCCCTAAAGAATAAGAATGTCTTAAGGTCGCAGTAATGTTGTGATAGGTCATGCACAGACCTGTTGTCAGATGGTATGTTCAGGCCGTGGAGGTCTGATAGAGCACCTGAGCCTTCTAGTACTGCTTTAGTAAAAAAGTTTTCATTTCCTGCATAGAACTAAAATGTAGACTAGAGGTTAGAGAGATCAGACAACATTTAACAGATTCCTTGTTCAAGAGGTATAATAATCAAGATAAGCTGACATGATGCCCTAAAGAATAAGAATGACTTAAGGTCGCAGTAATGTTGTGATAGGTCATGCACAGACCTGTTGTCAGATGGTATGTTCAGGCCGTGGAGGTCTGATAGAGCACCTGAGCCTTCTAGTACTGCTTTAGTAAAAATTAGTAACAGTAAGTTTTGTCTCCCATTCACTGTCTTGATGTCAAAGTTGATGTTTGCTGACGGTAGATTTCTTATTGTAAGAGATCTGGTGATTATACTTTCTAGGTGCTAGTCTTCTAGCTTGCAAAACAGCAATTGAAGGTGGAACTAATTCCTCCACGTTGGTCAGAAGAGAGCTAAGGACTTGAAGAGCAGATGTTTTTCTCAGGTCAAACAAAGCAAAACCTGATCTTCTGGGATATAATTATTCTAGGGCTACCCATATAGATTCCCCCATATGTGTCCTCTTTTTCCATCTGGGAACTTTATGCAAGCAGAGCTTGAGCACCTGCTACATCTGCCTGCTTTTCCAGGCCTGTGACGTCCTCCCTGGAGCTGCAGCACAGTAATTCCAGCCAGGCGCTGTCAGGGCACTCAGCCCAAGGGGAGAAAAAGGAGTTTAACCTGTCTGCAAAACACCACAAAGCTTAACTGTGCCTGTGTCTAGACTGTATTTTAAGCCTAGGGCTTGCAGCCAGCCTTGCGTTTCTGCTCCATGCATAAACCAGGTAGCCAGAGGCCAAGCAGTGGCTCCAGTATTTCCTGGGGGCACCGGGCTCCTGCTCTCACAGGCAAGGGTTAGGCACTGCAAAATGCTGGATCCGGAGATGGCAGCCAGAGGCCATGAAGCAATTTTACGCTGCCCTGCCAGGACTTTAGCTGCACTGTGAGAAACAGGACCCCAGGTGCAAAACCATGACAACTCTTTTACATTTCTCCTACAAAGCAAATGTAATACTACAAGTATTTATACTGAAGACATTTCTGTTCTCAAGATGATAAAATACACAAATAATTGACAAGTTTTGCTACAAGCTTATCCATTTCCACTCATCATATCAAGGTCTGGGATCAGATTAGTAAATTTTTTAGGTGCCTAAAGATGCAGAAGGTATCGCATTGCAGAAAGCTATTGGAGTCAGTACCACAGTGATTTGAAACAGGCACAGCTACACTGGCAAGCTCTGAAAAAACATAAAAAGATGGATAAATCTGACTTGTGGTCCACCACCACCACCACTGTGAGCAGTAGGGGTAGTGATGGCTCAGGGAGATTTTGGTATAGTGCTTGAAGTGGGTGAGTGTCACCTAAACAGCATTTACGCCTTCCTAAGAACTTTTTAGCTGCACAGTGCAGGGAAAAAAAAAACAGAAAACCTCCTGGCAGAACCCAGCTCGTAGTTGTACTACATTTCCATGGCTTTTTAAGCTACAATAATAAAATAAGTTCTTGTCATCATGTAAACCAAGGTTCTATGAGCTTCTTGCTGAAACCAGGGCAGGTCTGCCGTGGGTCTGCCCCACTTCTCCTTTGCCTCCTTAACATCCTATGAGAAGGCCTTCACTTGATGAGTAAAATGTAAGAGATCCTGAGACTTAGATGTTCCCTTTTTCTTGATATTTAGTAGTTAGTAGTTCAACACAACTGTTACTGTAACGCATTGGTAGCTTGACTAGGGCTGTGGACAACAAGCAAAAGAAGCTTTCTAAAAGCTTGTACTTACGTTTCGCAGCTGGTAATTCCTTTTCCATAAGTATACCCTCATACATAACTTTCTTCCCTTGTGGGTTACTGCTGCCAGTTGCGACAAGGGTCACTGAGCGCGTGTGCACAACCCTTGCACGGCGAGCTGGCTCATTTTGGCAGCTCTGCACAAGCGGCACAGGCTGGTACGCCACGCAAAGAGCAGTGCCAGTGGCTCTACGGACTCCTCGTGGAGATAAAAAAGAGCCTGTAAAGCAGTCTCACCTTCAGTAACAATAGCAGGTCTTGCTTCTCCTGGGGGAGAGATTTGACCAATCACAGCGGAAATGTAACACAAACTGTGTAAAAACAGCATCAGAGTCGTGTTAGGATTCAAATGCCATCACTAGAAAAGTGGGGGAGACCAGGAAGCAATAAATCTCAGCAATACTAAACTTGCACAACTGTTGAATCAATCAGCTCATTCTGCATATATACAATGTGTACAATGGGGCTGAGCTGGCGTCAGCTTCACAAGTTTTACCTTTTTATGCCTGTGCATTTTTTAAATTCATACCAGAGATGATGCATAAATAGAAATCTAATTTTCCTTTCTCTCTCCATTAAAAAAGAATCTTAAAAAAACCCTCATATTCCAGTGTTGCTGTCAACACCCACACATTCCACATATTTTAAAACCTCTCTATGAATAAAACCACTTGCTTGCTTTTAAAGTAAGCCAATTTCCTATAACTTATTTTGGGGGGAAAAAAAAGAAAGAAAAAGGAAAAAAGAAACATCCAGAACTCCTCAGTGAGGATAGACTTCTTGCTCTGGAGATCGAGAACTCCAGGTGAAGGAGTGCTGGCTGCAGCTGCTGCGCAGCAGAGTCTTATTTCTCCCCACATGTGTTCCTGAGGAGGTGCTGGAGTCTGTGGGAGCAGGGGAGACCTGCAGGGTCAGGTGGAGAGCTTCCTGCCCCTTAGAAGAGGGACGTTTTGTGGACAGGAGGATGAGGTGATGACCGGGAAGGTGTGAAGCTGAGGGTGGGAGACGCGGCCATGGGAAGGGCTCCTCGCTGCAGCACCGGCAGCATCGCTCTTAGCCTGGCTCCTGGGGCAGGCGAGCAAAGCTGTGCCCAGCTCCTCCCTGGACATGAGGAGTCAGAGGAATAAGTCAACGTAATCTTCAGAGCAGGATCTTCAATCACTCAGAACTGGAGGAGGTTGCAGGCTTCCAGGGCAGAGACTGCAGTGAGTTAAATAGAAACATGGTCAGGAGTAGCTGCATGGAGTGAATTACAAGATAGTGCTTGTCATCACTTGATGCTTGATGTCCACAGCCCTAGTCAAGCCACCAATGCATTACAGTAATGTTGTGTTAAACTACTAACTACTAAATATCAAGACTTTTTATGTCTCAGTAGACTTAAGTAGAGAGCATGTACCAGGCTTCAATAATAAAGCCGAGATGTAGTAAGTGTTCTCAGCTTTATTAGTCTGTATGGGGGGAAATGATAACTGTCCTGTGGCACCATTGCTAATGCAGGTTTCCTATCTAGCTGTTATTAAAGTAATGCATTAAGCATCAAACTAAGATCAACCTGTGGGAACTTAAGACATGTTGTATGAGTTGCAGGTGATTCCTGTTGATACGTAGGCAAAACTACAAATGTTTTGAAGAATTAAAACTACTTTAAAGTACTTATGCTACTCATAAAATTTGTGAGTTATGTTTGTGAAATGCCATACTTTTATTCTAAAAAATTTTCACACTAGCAGTCTCCTGTACTGAAATGAGTTTCTGTCAATGGCTTCTCTGAGGTAGGTTCCCCAAGTCCACCACTCTACACTTCCTCTCTAACCCCAGAAGTCTATAATAGTCTTGATCTGACAATGCCCATGGCAAAATCCTTAGACTTTTATCTGAAACTTTGCTTTTCCAGATAGTGGAAGACAGTGCCTAGCAGTTACCTGTAATTTGCTGCCTAGAGCAGTCGAGTCCTCTCGTTGTCTCCTGTCCTCTCATGAATCCTCTACCTCAAATTCTGCAGCAGTTACCAAACCCAAAGAACAATCTGCCTTTTCTTTCACACCACAAAGTTATCTGCTCTATGAACTGAATTTTAACAACTAGCTTTGCAAGTGAGATACTACCTTCAAAAAGGACTTGGAAAACTTGGATGTTTTCCATACTCTGCCATTGGCATTTGGCCTTCCCCATACCTCTCTGCTTGCATTTCCTCATTGGGAGGATGTAAAATGCTTCAAGAAAAGTACTCTTTTTAAAGCTTTAAAGCAGGGCAAGACCTTGAGTAACCTGATCTAACTTTTAAGTTAGTCTCGCTTTGAGCAGGAGGTTGGACAAGGTGATCTCCAGATGTTCCTTCTAAACAACGCTTTTGTGTGATTCTTTTAACTCTGAGAACTTCTCAGGATGCTCCTCATTTGTCCATCTCTGCTTTCATTCAGTGCTACCAAGCTATCAAGAATTGGGGCCATATAATTCTGTATAAAACACTATTGTTTCTTTAATGCCTGTATGTTTTCCTGAGATCCTGACCGACTCCAGCAGGGTGACTCCTCATTCCCATTAGAAACATGAGATTTTATTTGGAATTCAACTCTAAATATTATAAACTGCTGAATGACTCGTAAACTCAGTTTAACAAAAATGTCCTGGCAGTACCAGATTTAAAGAGTGGGTCCGATTAAAAATGATGTTTTCAGGCACTAGGCTTTACCTTTGTGTTCTCAAAAAAATATGAGGTACTCTGCCAAGAAGGTGGGAACTTTTGTAGAATTATGGAATGTATAAGTCCAAGCAGAAGCTTTTGACATTGACAGGTGACTCAAAGAGCAAGTTTCTGTTAAAATGATAATAAACACCTGCAGACAAGGAGTAAGAAAAAATGTTTTGTTTCAGTTTGCCATATACTAAATTTGCAGTATTTGCAATGGGAATGGTATTATAAAATGGTCATACTGCTCATGCATTTAGTTCGATGAAGCATTTCTATATCTTCTCTAATTGATCAATTCATTAGAGGCTAGTGTGTGTGTGCGTGTGTGTGTGGGGGGAGGGAGTTGCAGGAGGGTGAGGGGAGGCAGGAGAGTTATTATTTCAGGCCAGGGAGATATGCACAGAAAACATCAGTACTAAAAACTGGCTGGCTTCACCCAGTAGGAGAGTATATGTTATATTAAAGCAGCAAAGCTTGTCAGGGAGATGAAACAGCCATAGCTTGTGTTGGTATTCAGCCTGTTAGTACAGGAAAAAAACCTCAAGGCAAACAGTTTCATTAAATATTAATTTTTGAAGAGCTTCAAAGTTAAGGCTGGGGCATACTTCTATATCACACGTAACTATTCATCATCTAAAAAAGTTGATCTGGATGCAATTAAAAAATAATCCTAAGGCTCTCAGCAGATTGATTCGGTATCATTCAATATTGAATCATTCAATGATTCAATAGAATTTGATGAGGTCTTGCATCATTTAACAAAGATGAACATATACTGGAGGAAGTGTTTGCAAGTCTTGCTTTTTTTGGATTTGGCAAATCTGAGGAAAGAAAGGTGCATATAGGTTTAAAGTGTAGCCTTCAATTCATTTGCTCTTAGCATTTCAAGCTTATCAAAGTAACTTAGCTCCGAGCAGACAGCTAGAAGCCGTATGTAGTCATTCGCCTTGGGATGAAAATTAGACAAGTGGTAACCTACACAGCAATATTAGCCAGAAAGCTTTGCATAGCACAAGCTATGTTTTAACCTCAGTCTCCAGTTTATGCCTAGCTCTTGAGCTGTAGCCGCTGCTCTTGCATTAAGTGCTGAGGAGCAGCGACGAGAGCCTCTTCCTAAGAAGGTGCTGGTGGAGCAGAGCGCCGCGGTGTCGGGGCCCAGGAGGGGATGGCAACACGGGAGCGGGCACCCCTAGCGCCCCTCCAGCCTGGGGGGGGGGGGGCTGGCCACAAGGTGCGGAAGCGGGCTAAAGCCTGCCTACACTGCCCAGCTGCAGGAGCAGCACACCTAGCACAGCTGGAGCAGCGCACAGAGGCTATCTGCGCACACCCTTGAGTTTTTATACGCATATCTACCTTTCAGTGACAATAAATAAATGTGATTAATAGTTAGATTAATAGCAATGTTAACTCCACTGTAGGGACAAAAGCTTAATTTATGCTAAAAACAACAACAATGATTTAAGTAAAACAAGAGCTTATTTAATAAAATGCTTAGGACTGCTCAGAGTAGTTATGATTGCACATGCAAGCTGAATTCATAAAGCATATCAGAAATCCAACCAGCAGGTTATTTTTTTTTCCTGTGAAGCTTTGTGAAATATTTTAGAAGGCACTTACAAATATAAACTTGTAAGGTATACTTTCCTCTAAAAAGAAAAGATGAACTCTAATTTACATGCTGCTTGCTTATCAGTATCCTGTTTATGCAATACCCTATGTTGTACAGTTGTTCAATGTATGTTGTTACCAACTAGTCCTAAAAATCACTGTCGTTTCAACAGCCACTTTGTAGACTGATTTCCCTTAACAGACGCATTACTGAACATGTCCCTGTTGCAAAATAACAATTCCAGAATCTCACCCAGCTCGTTTAGTAAACATCAATTAGTTTGCACCATCAGAAGAGCAGAAAAAGGAGAAAAGATGTAGCAACTTAAATCGTTCAAAAGAGCAACAGTTATTATGATCAGAAGCTACGATTTATACTGCGGCAAGTTAAGATGAGTTGTCCACCACAGTCAGCACCGGTATTTTTTGGCAGTCACTAGCAACCAGCTCTTTTAAAACCAGCAGAGGTATGAGAGCACAGCAGCACCATGCTAATGCTGATACGTTCATTCTGGAGCCTGTCCCATTTTGGAAGCTATTACTGCTCCACAGGCAGTTTGTATCTGTGCAGTTAGGTCTTCCTACAATTAAAAACACACCAGAGACACTCAAATAGCTTTTCAAGAATCAGCTTAATTCTGGCAAACATGAAGCCATAGAAAGCCATATGATTTCCTCCATATTCACTGTCTACTGAATCACGTGGCAACAGATTTTTTTTTTTTTTTGCGTCATCTATGGTGAATCAAATACCTTCAGTAACATGAGTTTTCTTAACAGGAATTTGCACATCTAATGAAATGAAGAGTATCAACAGTACCCAGTAAGGAAGGGGAAAAAAATTGAAGAACGTAATAACAGATGACATAGCAAAAACTCTACCACAAGAGAGTAACTGGTGAGTAAAGAATATAGTTTTACAGTCAAAAGTTGAAATTTTGAGACGTGTTAATTTGTAAGCTTACTGAAAGCTCACTACTGTCAGCACCCACATGCTTTCACTATTATAAGTGTGTGCCCACCAGTCCCGTGTTCTGCAATCTGCTATCACTTTCCTCTAGATTACAGGTGGATGCAATTTAAAAAAAAAATATAGAAGTACCATACACTGAATTGCAGCCACTGTGGATTGCTTGATGCAAAATTTCTTCTAAAATAGCTGGTGTTTGCCTCTTATTCACTTTACAGCTACTGAGCTTCTTGCATTCAGTCATTCAAGTGCTACTTGATATAAGAACACCCATAGATATTGTTTCAGGTTTTCCATTTCACAGAATGGCTGAGGTTGGAAGATCGTTAGTCTAAACTCTACTCAAAGTAGGATCAGGTACGGCAGGTTGCTCAGAGCTGCATCCAATTTGGTTTTGAAGGATGAAGTTCCACATCCTCTCTAGACAAGCTCCACTAAAAATAGCTTCCCTGTATTCCAGCTTGCAGCCATTACCTCTCTTCCAGAGTCAGTGTCTTTATACCCTCCCATCAGGTATTTATACGCATTGACCAGAACCCCAAGCCTTCTCTTTCCCAAGCTACACAGCCCAGCTCTCTCAGCCTTCCCTCCTACAAAGAATGTTCCAGTCCCTTATCAGCTTTATGGCCTTCTATTGGGCTTGTTCAAGCAGGGGATGTCTCACATATTGGGGAGGCCGGTACTGGACACAGCTCTCCAGATATGGTCTCACCAGTGCTAAGTAACCTGCTAGCAATGCTCTAATGTCACTGAGGGTGATGCTGGCCTTTCTTGCCACAAGGGCACATTGTTGGCTCATGGTTGATCTAGGTTGACTCTGTTGTCACTAGAGTCATCCTAGGGCTTATCAGAGTTGCCTCAACATTGACTTCCCATTCCGTCAATCATGCTCAACACCCACTTCCAGGCACTACTGGAATTACCAAGTTTTCCTTCTTGCTCATGTAACCCTGCCTGAAACTGGAGGAACTTGGCTGTTCAAGACTGAGTCAGTAGCAGTGCGGTGGAAGCAAGTTCAGCAAGTTCCCAGGAATACTGAAAGTGTTTTACTGTAAAAGCTTTGATAGAAGCTTTCACAACAGCTAAGAAGTTGGGAATGATGAATAAAGACGTTACTAGTTCCTAATAGCAAACTACTTGCACAATTTTTAAAGCGTTTGAAATACCCTGAGATTTAGTTCTCCACCTTCTGACAGTACTGTGTAGCAGTATGAATAATGCTTAAGCTCCTCAGCCCAACCTGTACAATTGTTCATATATCACCATAGCCTATAGAAAGATTATAGTCTTTTATTAGTTTTTTTACAGATTAATTTTCAATAATAAAATTCAATAAAGTGATTCCCTAATCATAAAAACTTGTTTTACACATTATGTACAAGTACCCAGAGACTACAGCCATACGGAATATATCACAGTTATATCACATACCTTCACACAGAACAAGCTGGGGAGAGGCGCTAGCTGCATTGACATACATTCAAAGATCAAGTTGTGGATATGCACAGTGCATTTGGCACAGTTCACTAAAGATTGCCCACGCAGGGACAGTAAAAATAATCCCAGCTAAGTGATAATGTGGATTAGTTCAACCACATTCATTCCAGGAGGGGCACTTATTCACAATTAAATTAGCTATCAGAAGAGATTTGACTAAGTTAGATCAAATGCAGCTGAACGAATCATTTCAGTTTCATTAAGCATCCCTCTATAGACAAACCCTAGATCTTCAGATTAATCTCCAATATATATAAAAAAAATCATTTTAGTTGAGATATGCAGAACTTTGAGGACCAAGGGCAGCACAGGTAATTAAGTGTTCTTTGGCAGATTGATGCAAATATAAAGAAAAAAATAGATTACTTCTGAAGACTAAGCTAAATTTTTCCTCCTTTTACTTCTATTTCCTGCCAGCACCAGAACTGTTTTGGTGACAGTTGCATGTATACATAGTAACTTATACCAAATTTTGTCTTGATAAAACAAAAAGCACAATATAGATAAACTTCAATATTCAAATCCCTCCAAGAGGTTATCAACTCCCCACAAAAAAAAGTTAAGTTTCACATTCAGCAATAAAACTTTCTTACAGCAATGACCAGGCCCAGCAAACATTGCATATGATTATTCAGCGTAAAATGAGTAATACAAACATACAAGAAGTGATGAGTATCAGAAGCCAACCTGCAGAAGGGAAGCAAAGATACTGAGCATTAGAGCTCCCATGGAATGCTAACTGATGTTTTCTGACTTCAAGTAAGAGTTATCACCTTGATTAAGTGTCCTTTTATCTTTCATGGGATTAACTATAGTCCTTTCCTGTATCTGCAATCTGATCTCAGTATGACAGTAAAAATACAGCAGCTAACAAGTTTATGCAATCTGTTTTATAACATTACATCAAGTTATGACAGTTAAAGTGTATTATTTCACAAAGCATCAGACATTCGTTTAAAAACTGGAAATTCCCTTTTTAAAGGCAGAAGAAAATTTTCTAGTATTATGCTAGTTTCTTATCCTGAAAGAGATGCAGTCAGACTCATTCTGATGAGAAAAATGAAACACTTCCAGAATAAAGTGTCCAATAGTTCTACAGCCTCCAGGGCAGAAGGTTGAAATATTAGTGTTTGCCTCCAGGAATACTGCTCTAAAGATATTGCTTTGTCCAAATACTACAAAAACATCCAATTTCAAATTATGTTCAACATTAAGAATTTAATTAAACTAGGATTTTCTACCATGAAGACTATTTAGCCTATGTAGCTACTTCATTGTTATATCAGATTTGATATACTGTAGTACAATTCACTTAATCTTCATTCCTGTATATTGCAGACTTCAACTCAGCGTTTGAACACACAGTTCAGAACAAACCTAATGAAAGGCTTAAGTAGACTCCCCTGCTGGGTACACAAGCACAATAAGCAAGTCATGTTTGTTACAGAAGTGGACCTAGTCCATCTTCAGATTTTTCTGGCAAGTAATGCCAAAAACCTTAGACAGCTTGTCATATTAGGTTAGAATTTTATGCAAAATCAAGTATACAGTCAATACATAGCACTGTTTATGCTTATTCTCTATAGAAAGAGACCTCACTGAGGCTAGAAGAAGTCTTACCTAGAACTATAAGAATAGCTTTTCTAAGCCTTAAAAAAAAAAAAAAAAAAAAAAAAGTATTTCTAGACAAATTGGTTAAATCACTTACCACAGAAGCTTCCAAAGGTTATTGTGTCTCTTCAGTATTTCTGGAACTTGATATCTACTCTGCTGGCTTGGTCCTGATGGACAAGCAGTCTAGTCTCACAGCTACTAGAGAAGATACTGACCCATCGAATTTACACACTGTATTAGTCAACACATCCACAAATGAATTTGGCCATTAGCTCTGAAATGCCTGATGGTGAGAAATCAATAAGAAACAGGAAACAAGGGACAAAATTCTTCCTCGGATTTGAGAAGTACCTTCAGGGCATTTACACTGTCCTGAAGATTCCACAAGACTGAGTTCTTTCATGTCCTGGTGACCAAAACAGCATGTAAATGGGGTAACTAAGTTCTGAATAGCTTGGATTGCAATAATTGCATTTTGCACAGATCAAGCCTGTGAATTTCCCCCTCCCCATAAACAGATTCTCACACACTCACAGACTCTCTAGAAAGGTAAGACACTTTATTGAATTTGTTGATAAATTAAGAAAGGACTATGAACCAGACTTATGGATCACAGGTGCTTGTAAACACAGACATCAATTCCTTTTCATGGAAAGCCGGACTTAGTGTGCTCAGCCCAAAGTCACTTTCCCCAGCGTTGCTCACAGGCTGCATAGTGACGGAGAGCAGAGAAAAAGTCTTCATAGCTGATGTTCTGGTGGGAAGGCAGAGAACTGAGAAAACAAGTTAGATAAAAGTTAATAAGTACCTTATAAATAACTTATAAATGGCAAGTTTCTGTGTACAAAACACCAACAGAACTGTCCAGTAAGACTAAATGGTGACAGAAAATGTTCCTTGAATCTCAGGAGTAAAGCTTGCTGTTGCCTAATTCCTGCTTCCAGCCATGATAAGGCCTAAACACTTGCCAGGTTTTCACTTAACATTTTACATGCCCTTAAACTAATTTCAGGACATCTCTGTTTAGAGAGAATTCCTCTTAAGGCTATTTCTATAAAGGTATGCCACATATAGAAGACTTCTTGCTTATTTTAATATTATTCTGTTTCACATTATTTACAGGAAACTCACATGATCTCTGTCAGTCTGATGTGCCAGGGAAGGAATCCTAATGTGCTGTCCACAGGACCAAACTTCAAGACTAAATCAGGATCAGGAAATCCATTTGTACCTGTATGAACAGCAAATTAAGCTAGAGTTAAAACAAAAACACTCTGGTAGATCTGGCAAAACTAAGTACTAAGGCATCTGTTTTCAGCTGAATGCATACTGCATGTGAAATGAAGCTCCTGAGGACAAGTTAATGATTAAAAACCCAGAAAGACAGACTGGTCTTGCACCACCTAAATAGGACTAGCTAAGCAAGAGCTGTTGTTTTTATACCAGCTAGCTTTCAAAGACTTTGCAGGGAAGTCATAGGAAAGCAAAGATTATTTTGAGTAACAGACACTAAACGATAACACTGCTGTTATAACTGACTTGTTCTTGTTTTGTCTTGGCAAGCCAGATTTTAGTAGTGCAGAACATAATGTACTTGACATACTTACTACATTGCTAACTCAACTATGTGGAGTTGCAGTTAAGCACAGCAAAGGCCCATTAACACAAAGACTCCAAGGAGATTTTTCATTCAAGAGCACCAAACTGGTATAATCACATGCTATCAAAAAACCAAATGATAATAAAAATGTAATAAAATCCCTAGGTTAGATTAACTGGTTCTTAGACATCTGTCTGGTTATTTGAGCAAGAAAAGGCAGGGGAATTTCTTTTTGCTAGTAGTGAGCAAACAGTATGACCCATCTTAGAGCAGAACTAGGCAACACTGAAGGAGCTCACTAGGTGCCCACTTTTACTGCCTATATATAAAAGTGTCAGTCACTTACTCAACTAGTCATATCCCTATCAACCAAGATGGCTTTGTTCTTCCAGTCTCTGGAACCTGACGTACAAATAGTTGTCTGCAGAAAGTCTCAATTTTTCAAAGAATGAAATTTTGTAGTCCTAATACTAGTTTGATTATGTAAGCAAGTCTTTCCTGGATAAGGAAACCTAAATAGATCTTCAGCAGCTTGTGGTCTTGCTCACCAGTGAGAGCTTCCCACAGATCTTCAGAGGCTGAAGACAGTGGCCATGCAACACTGTCTCTCTTCCATACACTTCTGCCATACCTAAGCTACTCCAAACTAAAACTGACAGACAGGCAATGAACTTACAATGAACAATCTTACAGTTCAGCTTTTTCTGCTAATTCTAAAGAGTTGATTAGGGCAATATGAAAGCCAGCATAGCATGAAGGACCAAGCAGCTAAGCTCTTTCATGTACCTATTTAGCCCATTTGAAAAGCACTCCAGCAGTCATAGCCTTACTTAGTAATAATGCCACAATTAATCATGATTATTGCATGATTTTTGATGTATTTCCTGATGCCCCTCCCACTATCCACTAATTTCAAAGGTTAATTGGACAGGCACTTACATTCCTACCTCAAAGAGATAGGGAGCTTAATAGTGCCTACCTGCTATGAATTTTAGATGTTATTTAAAAATATATAGATAGAAATCAAGAAATAAGAGCCTTACACAAGCTTAAATTTAGCCATAAGGGAAATTAACTTAGGGAAGAACAAAACAGAGTCTCATCCAGTTTCCCTCCCCCTAGATCTTTTAACTAAAGACTTCAGAAGTTCACACCTTCCCTACCAAAAAGGATAATAGCAGTTCTTTTCCAGAGGTAAGTAAATTTTATATTATTCCTAGAAATAAGCATTTCTAGTGACTAGGATTAAATATTCAGACAAAAAAAATACCTTACATGCCAGAGTTCAGAGCTTATCTCAAAGTGAACAAACATGTTATAAAGCGGAAGTTGCTTATTTGTTGGAAAGCTAGCGTGTTAGTATGAAAAAGTTTTGCAGGGAAGCAATGAGAATACTTAAAGTGGGGGTTCTTGTGGAAGTGGACAGCTTTACTCATCAGCTGATTCAGAAGCTGAGTACTCATCAGCTGGCCAGTTCAGCAGCAGGATCTTCAACATTGTAATGGCTTTTCAAACAGGAAAGGACCTTCAGAGATCCCAGTTAATTCTACTACTTCCTTCTGGTTCCTATCTGAAGATGGAAAATGAAAACGGACACTGTATAGTATTAAGGTCAGAACAGCCTATTTAAAAAGCAATATTGTGCTTTCCATTCTACATCTGTTTCTCTATCTAAACATCTCACCACTGCAAGGCTACCTGACACATGGAAGCTCGCTCAGAGCTGCTAAAGTTACAGCACACAAGTCTAGCACACAAGATCGGATTTGAGAGCAGATTCTAAAGAAAATGAAGGCTTTGACAAGATAGGAATCCAGCAATATTTCTTCTGGATCAGTTCTGTGAGAAAATTAGAAAGAGGTAGCTTTATCAACCGCATAACTTCCTTTATTCTTCACATGATTTATAGAGTAACTTGAACCGCCCAGTTTAATTGAAAAACGTGTTTATTGGGAACACTGACATCTGCATTATAATGCAGCTTTTCTGAAAACTCAAGCTGGTTACCTGAAATATAGCTCAGAAGAGAAAGTATTCTTACACTGAAGAAAGCTAGTCAAGCTGCAAGGATCAGAGCATGACTGGACTAAGAACCAACCGTCACAGGACAAGCTGGAAGAATCACAGTATTTTAGAACTGGACTTCACTAATAACCCCATCCTAAATACAAACAGTAAGTGAGAAAAAAAGCAAGACACTATTTTCAAGTGTTCTAAATTAGTATGTGAAAACACAAGACCTTATGGAAGTCAAGACCAACAGAGATAAACCCATCTAAGTAGTAGCTATTCAATTACTGCTTTCAGAACTCACTCCGAATTTACATCAGCAACTTAATACAGATGTTCACATTCAATACCTTGCCATTAAGGATGCACAGAAACTAAACCTGCCTATAAACAAAGAGAGCAGTCTAAGCTACAACTAAAATATGTCACAGAAGGCTAGTGTTTTACCTCCAACTGTTTGGACACACTGAAACCAAGAGAATTAATAAGCAGAGCTAGTAAAAGATACTATCCTTAGTTATGAGCCATACAGATTCTACAGTCTGTTTTAAAAGTATACAGTTTTGACAGGTTAGAAGTATAGGATATTCTTTTCTGTATTCAGCTGGCATGCTTTACTTGAAGAGACACACAGATTAAGGCTATTCAAATTGGGCTTAATAGTTTTAATGCATCCAAACATCTATATGTAAGGCACCTAAAAAGCTACAGTTAAACAGGCATCATTGGTTAGATTTCATATATGGGTATCAACTGTCAGTCTTTCACAAACCAAATGCTTGCTTTAGAGAAGCAGTTCTACATTACCATTCTACATTACCATGTTATACTCTGAAGGCAACTTAAGAAAGAGTTTAAGTTAATTCCTCAGTTAACATACACTACATCTATTTAAAAAGTGTGGGCTAATGATAAAAAGTAGACTAGAAAGTTGAATTCCTCTACTAATAACTGTAACAGTAAGAAGGAATCATGCAGTATGCTGGTATCATGGGCAGAATTCAGTTTAAGATTAAAGATCTACTTGAAATGTCTAAGCTCCCGCTGTAGTCAGAATCTAGAGAGCAATTCAGCTGACCAACCATTTAAGGAAGAAAAGAACTCCCTGCCCCCAACACACAACTCCAAACTCCAATTGATCGACTCCAAACTCCAATTGATCGGAGCTACACCATGACAACATGCCTGCAGAAAACCAAGTTTTAAGTATCTTACCTGAAATCTGAATCCTGCCTAAGCTAATTACAGTGGCAAGTAACATGCATGGGTCACCTAGGGAATTAGAGCACTCTAGCCCCTTAGTACTGCTGTGAAAGTAAAGGCTGTATTTCAAGCTGTTCCTCCTGCATGTGAGATTAGGGTTGCCCTGCTTCTTCATTGCTTTGCATATAGCCATGCACCTCAGTGCAGAGCCAGCAACCTGCACGAATTAGTAATGAAGATAAACTAGCATGGGTTACACAGCAGCAAAAGATTAGCAAGTGCCCTGTCATTCACACTCAGGGTAATAGCTAGGCAGCAGTAAGAGCTTTAACTGCTGCAACTAGACCTAGAAGAGACTCTCAGCCCACACCCAAGTTTGCATTTTGCTAAATTGCAAGGGATTAACCAAAGTTAGAACAGCCTACTTTTGACTGATTCCAGTAGTATTCTTTTTTCAGAAAGCTCACCACAGAGCATCCCACTCAGGTTGATAGCTCCAGTGTAGCTTAGGCTTTCCTTTCAAGCTTTTTAGGACAGAAAAAGCAAACAGTCTGAATAAGTTTGAGAGAGAAGACTCTAGAAGCTATGATCATGGCCTACCCTGGTAGACTACAAGTCAAGATAAAATATTTTAAGCAATAAACACACTAGGGATCAGATGAGTTAAGATTTGATTATTCCTTCCCTTCCTCCCCTCAGACCATATCATACTTACTACTTAATAAGTTGTCTAACACATTCACATCCAGGTCTGCGTATGTTCTTCGCTGCTGCGCTACCAACTGACAAAAGCTCTGAGCAGCTTTTACTATGTCTGCTTTTCCATCTTCTGGAGACAGCACCTTCAATGTAGATTGGCAATTTAAAACTGAAAGTACAAAACATAGTTTAAAAGCAACAGAAGTATAGTTGTTTTGAACGTGCACTTTAGATACTCAAAGGATATGATTGAAAGAAACTTATAATCTACTCTGCACATTATACACAGTTATCCATCACTTATCTCTTAGAAAAGAGTGTCAGTCTCCCAAATTTGTTGCAACACTGATGAGCAAGTTTAAAGCAACTATTTTGAGGAATCTAGCAAAATGGTTTAATCAATGTTAGACTCAGGATGGAAAGACTGCTCCAGGAAGCAGCACTGGCTAATGTTGTCAGGCAAGTAGTGAGACAAGGGCATCTGGGTACTGACTTGGCAGTAGCAAACAATGCAGAAAGATTTACAATTCAGGAAAGAACAAAAAGTTAAATATTTATCCTATTCAAAATAAGTTAAAGATATAAAAGCTACATGTGACAGTATCTTTAAGCCAGAGCCCACTCCAAATACGGTTACAAAACCTTTCCAGCAACACTCCAAATTAATGCAAAAGTTACAACATTGATCTTAAAGATGGCTGCAGAGAAACTAGGAAACAGATAACAATACCAAAATCCACCCATTAATTTGGAAGTGTAATGGGTGTGACATACAGAAGACTTTTCACAGCCTTATTGTCAATATTATTGACAGTTAAGAGTTTTCTATTGCTACATGATTTAGCATTACCATCCATTTTGACAAGGTACTCTAAAGGTAAATTTACCAAGCAAACTGAAGTAACTGGTATACTAGTATCAGCTTGAAGTAACTATGTTAAACACTAATGCTATTAGTGTGGTTTGTATTATGTGCATAACAGACCACATTAATATTTAATAGACACAGCATTTTCATATTCACTAACCAGTTATTTCAAGAAATAGCGTATCTTAAGACTGCAGAATCTGCCTACAAGGAGTGACAGAGTATTTTGTAAGTCCTCCTTCCTTTCACTCTCCTCTTCCAGAGCAGTAAACTTCAGATAGTGTTTCATAACTGGAATCATTTCATGACATTGTCAGCTGGAGTATGAACTCCCAAAAACCTAAGGTTGTAAGAGATGGAGTCTATGCAGGAAGCAAAGATTTGCTATGAGTGGAAGCCCTATAATACTCAATTTAGCAGGCACCATGAAACTCTGGTAGAATAGAGTTTCATATCAAAGTCAACTTTTCTAGAGACTACCTACTAGAGAGTATTTACTCTGTCCTAGAAATAAATACAACTGGTGCAGTTGTGGGCTGGTACTTTGAGTGATGCACAGACCCCTACTCTCCCCTCTTTTCCACAAGATCAGGAAAAAGAATGAGCTTTTTAAAAAAAAAAAAAGGAAGAATGTTGTTGTAAAAGAAATATTTCAACATACTGTAATTGACAGCATAAGAACACCTTAAATTCAATTAAAGTTATTCTAACTTTAATAATCTAGGCAACCACAATTAAGACATCTAAGATTGACTGATTTGTCAATACTATGCTAAAGAATATTTCTTTATGATAGTACATAAACATGCAAGACATGCCATTTTACTTTTCAAAAAAATAGAACTGCAGGGTTTTTTGGGGTAATGTCAACTTTTTAGTTTAAAGTTATGAAGTTTCTAGTCTGACTGTGGTGTCTTCTATACAAAAAAAAAAAAGGAAGATCTAAAGAGAATGGAAGAGGCCTCTGCTTTTCATAACTGCCAGGACAAAAAAAGACTGAGACTTAAACTTATTTTCCAGTCAGCAAGTCTGAGAAGTCTTTCAGTTATTCTTTTAAAGTGGACAGGAATATCCCAATTTCAATAAGTACAGCTAAGTATGCTGGAGTTTGACTTTAATGGTCTCCCTACTCTGTTCTCAGCCAGTTATTTCTACTTTCGTAGAAGAACGTGAAACTCAAGTACTTCCATGCAAATGCTAGTACCTTAGCCTAAATTACTTACAAAGGTGAGTTTACGCAACACTGATTTTGTACTAAGAAGCTGGCACAAAGGGTCACACTGTCCTATCCATTCTTGTAGCGGAAGCAAAACAACCCACAGCTCATCTAGAAATACCTTAAATGTAGCTAAATGCACTATAGCTTGTGAGGTCTAGTTCCAGGATTAGAAGTCTGTAACATAATTGTCTTAGTCTCATAATATAAAAACCTCAAGTTCTGCTAAATATTTACTACACTTTAAACAGATTTTTAGTGTCTGCTGGCATACTCCAGTAGAGCTGCAATACTAACTGCAGTTAGTACTGAACAAGGAACAACTTTGAAATGGATATTTCCCACTTTCCACTTACACCTCATGTAAGCCCGCTATGACAGAACAGGGCGATTTCTGCTTATGCCCTTTCCCTTCCTGGGGTCATTATACATTGTAACAGCAGCAGCTTCATTCTCTCCCTTCTTCCTAAATCAGAGGTACTAGCTTAAGTTGGGAAAGATGAAAATGTTTGCTTTGTTAACTTGACATCAGGTTTTCTTGCAGTAACTCCAGTGCTTTTTCAACACTGACTCAAGATTGACGAATCAGCAGAAAATAAAGCTACTCGGATACATTGTGTGTGTGTGTGGGGGGGGTAAGTTGCATTAAGGCCAGGCTAAGGGAAGATCTAACTAGGAGAGAGTGAGATCTTGTTGTACTACAGTTATGAACAAAGTAAAAAAAAAAATAGTTTAACACAAGTCCAGAAAGGTTGTGAGTGATCTGACATTACTACTTAATGAAGGAAAAGGTCATAGTACACAGAAAAGCATTCAAGTAAAAGCACAGTTACCAATTCATATATAGATTATGAGGATTCTTCCTGATGCCCCAACTCATCTTACCTTGATCAGCTTTGTCTTGATTTGCAAATTCTGTGTATTTGGAGCAATCTAGTCCCAAGAGTTCTTGTTGCTGTTTTAAGATTTCATCCATTAATCTTGAGTTATTCCTCTTGAAAATACCTTAAAAAAAAATGCACATCAGCCAACTCCTATAAAGGATGCTATGAAAGCTACACGGGAAGAAAAAAAATGGTATGATCAGTACTTGTTTCAAACTGGAGCTCACAAGTATGGCACAAATCCAAAGCAGATACTACTGCACATGACTAATTTCAGTGACCTTGGAAAAGAAAATGTAGTGAGTCAACTTTAGATTTCATGTGTTTCTGTTCCTCTTTCACTCAGCCTGAGTTAAGTAACTAGCAGCAAGTGCTTAAGCGATAATTTAAAGACAGTAGTGAGGTAGGTCTTAATATGAAGAATAATTTAAGACAGCAATATGTAATCAACATGGGACATCAAGTCATATTAACTTTACTGCCTCATTCTGTTCTAGATTTTCCAAGGCACATGCTACCATTTACTGATCCATCACTAAGGTTGCAGATTCACAAGTCACCACAAAGTGGAACAGAACGCTAGTTTAGTTTATCAGGCCACAGGAATTGTCTATTCTTATGGCAAGAGATCTGTGTCACAAATTTCCTAATAAGATTCCACAAGCTGCATACTGCAAGGAGTTAATGCAGTCTTATGGGGCCTTTATATGCAAATATTTGTGGTAGATATTTCCAGTGCAAGAGATTGCACAAACTTGCTTAAGCAAGTTTATTTGGACTCTTGTTCTAAAATAAATTCTACCTCTTACTAAAGACATGACAGCTACTCCTAATCAAAAACCACAATAAGTATAAGCATTACAGTTTAAGTACCTACAATGCAGAAGTGTGGCTAAGTGTGCTGCATAGCTTGCTTAGGTATTCTTAAATGAGACTTGTACTAATTATCAGTAAAAAATCTGTAAATCAAGAGATAAAAGCATTATCAATTCCTATGTGTAGGCAGTTAATGTCAAAACTATGCTGCAGGCAGCTTACACACAAAAACAAATTTGTATACAGATTTATGTTCAGGCTGACGATCTGCCACTTCAACCTAGTTCTAGTATTAGAAACTACTAGAAGCAGTTTCTACATAAGTAGTGGGTCAAACTGCATAAAAGCTTCATGTAAAGACTGGAATACATTGGAAGTTACTCAACATTAATTGATATAGTGCATTTAATATGCTAGTCTTTTAGCTGTAGTGAGTTAGTGTTTTCAATATAGGCTTTATATAGTAGCAAAGCATCTGGTTCTTTTCCCATCCTGGAAACTTTACATTTCTAGCAAAAAACCCCTACACATTAGTGATGCTTATGACAAATTTCACATGTTGACAGTGAATCTCAGTGAAGCAGCAATCTTGATAGACAAGAGTGTTACAGAAGACTTGCACTAAGTCTAATTTAAATTAATTTTTATGGTTACACTTTGTGGTGCTACTTATTAGACTATATTCATGCATATTAGAAATTAAGGACGCTGCTTCATACAACTCTGCTATGATTAAGTTCATCTTATACAGGAGTTAGTGTTGAACATTTTTGCTACACATAGTATCAGCAACAGTGGAGCTAAAACGATTGCTAGACCAGGGCCATTTTCAAGCTTAACAAGATCTGTACAAGGTTGGACGTGCCTACTACCTTTAAGGGTCACTTGACAGAAAGGAAACCATCTTCCACATTTAGAGAGCTGGCATAATGAGGAAAAGATACCAGTCTGGGAGATGGACAGCAACTCTTCTCTTCCCTTTCCTCACCATAGACAAATGATATCAATTCTTTTCACCAGAAGTTGTTACCTATTCCAGTCAAGTATCAGCAGAACAGGCCTAAGGATCCAACTGCATCAACTTTAAATAGGCACTGAGGACAACATAGACTAGACTACGGTCAGAAGGTGCTTACTGCCCAAAAAGGAACATCAGATAGAGAAGAGTCAGTCCAGCTCTGAAAACAACGCTCCTTAATACATACAGGACATATTAAAGACATGCTAGTTAGCTCCACATAGCTCAAGAATACATCTAGCATTTAATTTCTATACTCCTTATCTCAATGAGCTCTTCAGATGTCTAAACCTGGGTCCTGCTTTGCTCTTGGAATAACAGCTAAACATCCATTTCTCACTGGATGCAAAAATCTAGTAAGGACAAATGTTTAACTCTCTTATGAAGGCTTATGGTGGCAAAGTGTTCTGTCACAGTGTGCCCAAAGAGGTAACATATACAGATCAAATTCACAATTAGTTTTAAAATGATTTTACATGGTTGTGGTTCAGATGCAACTTTCCTTCCTTCCTTATAATATCTCAAAAATCAATCTGAGAAAAGTACTTTCCCCCCTCCCCCCCCATCTTAAAAATATATTCAAGCTAGTTCTGGAAGCTGCTGCTACTAATTTGAACATGATAACTATAGAAAGAGCGAATTGTTCTACTCATGCACTAACAGAACCCTAGAGTGCTCCCAGGCAATGAAACCATGCTTCTTTTGAGACCACCTTCAAGTTTTGTTCAGTTTTCCATACAAGTTGAAAGCAAGTCCATAATAGGATTTCAACATAAGTTAATGTTCTGACAAGAGGACTAATAATTCAGCAATTCAATAGCTGCTTGCTGTTAAGCAGGGAAAGTTTCAGTACTATTACCATTCCTAATGACAGAAAACACTAATAAATAAGACTCCATGTTTTATTCTTGTTAGAAACACTGCATTTTTTTTTTCTTGAAAAGCAGAAGCAATTTTGCTCAATCAGAACACCGGAACTGTTGCAAGCTGAGACAATAGATTTTATAGACCAGATTTAACTATCAACTAATCTGGGAAAGACAAGCCCAAGGACTCTCTGGGGCTAACAAAAGAGTTTCTGGTTATCACAGTACTCCATTTTTCCCAGAGTTTCTATAAGAAAATTAGTCAGAAGTAAAACAGCACACCAGAAAGATAAATCTAGGATAAAGATGCACCTAAGTTTAAAAAAGTAGTGATAAGGATTTTATGAAGACTTCAAACAGAAAGCTGAACTCAGGAGCTCAAAATATTCAAATGTCAAGATTCAGCAAACTCCCTGAAAGTGCAGTATAGCATAGTTGTCCCAAACGCTTTCAGGAAAGCTTCACTGATGGACAGAAACACTCACTGAAGCTCTCATGAGTGAGAAAGTAGCTTCCATGGAAAAATGTTGGCGTATTTAACTGGTCAAAGCCTCTGCTTCCCAGCAGATACTCATTTTAAACTGCAACTATTGATTGCAATATCATTGCCTTCTGACCACCAGAAGGCTGCTTTATTTCCTCAGAGATAAGGTCTTGACCAGCATTGACTAGGTATCTTCCAAGTAACAGGACTGTCAATACGGAGGCCCATAACAATAAAATTTTACCCTCTAAAAATTTAAATGAAATTTTAATCAAACCAAATTTGATGACAAGACACATAGTAGCATGAAGGTTATTCCAGCTTTGTATCTGTTGCATCTCAAAGAGCTAGGAGAATACCAGAGAATAAAATAATGCTGTCTTCTATCTGCTTGGGAAAAGTCTCAATGTTGTAAGAAACTTGAAGTCAAAAATGTATTACAGTACTGGGCATTTACTCAGATTACGGCCTTCCTGTCACTGTACAGACACTTTTTTACTCCAAACTTTCTTTGCTGATCTTTGTACATTCAGATAGACAGCCAAGTACCTGCTCACATTCCACAAGTAACATCTGATACGGTTTTTAATGTGGATTCTAATTCCACACAAGAATTAATTTAACTCCAATCAAGCTGCCCTTAATAACAGTTTGTTAAAAATATCCCAGAAGTTCACTACTGTAACCAAATAAATCACTTGTCCACTATTTCTTCTTTGAAGAATGTCATGCTTCTCCTAGTCCTATAGGTGTCACAGTTAAGGACCCATCTTAATTCAAGCTTTCTACTGGAAACAGTGACATAAAGCATTTCTGCCAGAAGAGACACAAGCATGGAAGACTGTTCTTTTAACTTAAGTTTCCTGTTCTAATGAGAAAGATCTTGCTACTACAAGAATGGAATGAAGGAAGAAATGAATTAGACTATAACCGAGAACATCTAACAGAATCAGTACAGGTCACAGTGTTTCCTTTTTCATCACACCCCATTGGTGACATCTTTGATCAGTAGTTGGTACAATCATACAAATGTAGAACCTCACTGAAGCAGCTCAGTAGATCAAAAAGTAGTAGTTTCAAAGTAGTAAGTGTTCACTTGAAGACAAATGCACAGTGTAATTAAGGCTCACTCTCTGCTACCAATAAAGCTATACTCGATTTGTTCACATTGACTATACTAATCTAAAGAAACAGTTTAACATGGGCATACTGAAACCAAAGAAAGTATTATCACTCAGTGTCCCAGACATCACTAACATTCAGAATCACATTTGCAAAGGTACTGTAATATCCTACTTAAGGCTTAAGTCTAAAGTGCTACATGCTCAAATCCAGATACATGAAGAGTTTAGCACCAACAGAAGGACAACGTACCTGCTACTATCAGAAGTATGCATATCCTCAAGTCAAACTAACAACAATTTGCTTGGAGCTCACACTTGCTTTGAAACCAGTTTAATAGGCTTGGATGTGAGCAGACGCTGTGCAAAGAACAGCTATGCCTGGTGCCCCAAAAAAGCCTGCTGAATGCCAGTGAGGAACACATGCATAACAGCAAGCTGTTTCTGAAAGCAATTCTGAGAGTTTGGCTAATGACACTGACTTAAAACCATTTGGCACTTTTGCATTAAGACTTGCCTTCTTCAACTGCTTGCTACTGCAATTATGTAGCAATAAGTAAATCAGCATATTTTGATACCAAAGAACTAATGGAAGAATTAAGTACTTTAGAGATTATTTCATGATAGCAAGCTCATGAAAAATGACCATGATCTCATATTTCAAGACCTCTTAATACACAACTCAAACATTCATTTTAATGTACACTAACAGCAGCTAATGGAGTCTCCATTCAGGATTTTTTTTTTTTTGAACTGCAAAATATTCTGCAAGATTTAAACTATGCTACTCTTCAGAGGATTCCATAACCTTGTTGCTTTTTGTCATCACTTCAGTGTTGCAACAGTCAGTCCTAGATCTGACCTGCGGAGCTTAGCGCATGTGCTTGAAAAAGTAGAACTAGCTTTCTCCTCAGTGAAGACTGCTGCTGTAAAAGCCCACCTTGTTTTTGCCTTTGAGACAAGAGATCTCAGTGGCAGGAGCTGCTTAAGCATTTGCTGGTATCCTTTCTCCTTACTGAATGGAGGTACAGTGAACAGTCTGAAAACCAAGTGTGCTAAAAGCCATCATTCTCTGATGGATCTGTTTCACAATTCAGATAACTTACACATTTGTGCTGCACAATGTGGGGATCTAAAGAGATTCTAAATATGCTTTTCCTTTCAATATACAATACACACTCCCCAACATATTAGGCGACATTTCTGAGGAACCTCAGATATGTAGCCTGCAAAGCTTACACAATAAAATGCCTCTCTTCAGACCACAAGGGGAAACACCCACTCTTGAGTGTTTGCTCTGCAGCATTTAGTCTGGCTGAATGCTTTCCAAGTTGAGAATAAAAACATAAACATGTAAATGGCTTATCAGAAGTTTTTCTATGTCCTTGAGATGTTATGCAAATATCTATTTTCAACTTTGACTTTCAAATGAGAAAGTGAGCATTCTCCCACTGATATACAACATAACCATAAATTCCGCAGAAGCCCTACACAGATCATCAGTTTAGGCTTAACTGAAGTAACTTACCAGTTCAGCTTCTTATACAAGTCTTATTTATGTAATTAATGAGTATTTAATGAAAGCCTTCCAGTTACTCTTGTGCTGGACCATCCATGAAGCAAGAACTAAAGGTAGCAGTAAAGAGGAGGAAAAAAAAACCCTCCAAATTAAGTGTCTGCACTTAGGAAAAGGCCTCCATACCTCAGACACTCTTACACATTTGACCACAATAAATTCCATCTACTTTGGTAGGTGCACTGTTGATTTTCTTTGCTGTAGAAACACTAGAAGACCACTATTTATAGACTGTATTTTTAAGCTAGCATAAATCTACAAAGTTGATATAATTTGCATAATATCTGTAGACAACTATCAGAAGTGGCACAAAGCCACAATTAAGTAACGGCGTCTTACAGTCTCATTATTACCAGCAGCATCACTAATAGCTCTGCGTTGAAGTTTTCTACTTTGAGAGGAACAAATGACATAGGATTAAATAAAATCTACATATAGTCCTTCTGCATAGAGAGCTTTCTTAGCCTCAGTAAGAGATCATCTCTCAGCAGCCAGACAGGAAGCCACACCTAAGGAAATTTTGAATGACTTATTTCATCTCCTCTGTAGGAAAGGAGACTATGAGAAAAGCTCGTTTGTTTCACAGTCTCACCACACAGCTGCACTGAAAGTCTCATCTTTAAGAACCTTGGTGATGTGGGACCAAGACACCTGTAAGAGCAACAGCCCTGCACCTGAGCTCCACCAATGAATGAAACTATACAGCAGACATCTAAAATATCAAGTTTTCATAACTGCTGGCTTAGGACCACAGAGTTATCTTTACCATCAAGTCTCACCACATGTTATACCAGAGGCAAGCAATTTTCTCATCACCATATAAGTGGCTCATGGGACAAAGATGCTTACTTTTAGTTACCTTTCCAGCCTGTTCCTTCACAAGAAGGAGAGCAGCATGAAAACATGTGGCTAGTCACACCTACCACTTCCAGAAATTCCGATACAGCTATACAAAAAGCCTGAAAGGGCAAATAGCCTAAAGTTCTTCCCTAACAGTCTGTATCACACAGCCAGCACTCCCAAAGGTGCTGGCAGTTTCTGTCAGCCCTGGGCTAGGGATGAGACTCCAGAAAGGCCCCATTGCTCTGTCCCTCCAGCAAGCAAGCAGGGTCAGGTCGTCCTGACACTCAGACGAGATGGAACTCAAGGAGACCCCCACGCCGACCCCAGACAACCTGGTCACAGCCACAAGCTCTGCAGAGACCAGTCAGCCCCGGGAGGAGGAAGAGGGCAGCCAATGCAGAGGCCAGCGCCCAGCTGAGTAAGACTTGAGGAGAAAGAGGCCCCTCAGCTCAACACCGGTGCTGTAATGCAGCCGGGTCGTGTCTGCCTCTCGGGGGGCACGCCCCGGCCCACCTGCCGCCCAGGCTGGCGCTCAAGGCACCTCCGCGGTACCACCAGCGCCCCCTTGTCTCTCTCCCTCCCTCCTCCCCCCGCTCACCGTTATGGTCGTAGACACTGACATAGGAGATTCCCACCGCCATGCACCACACCACCAGGCTGGCCATGTCCGTGTAGCTCGGCTCCTCCTCGGTCACCACCAGCCCCATGTGCACCGGGAGCTTCTGCAGGGCGCCGCCGTCCAAGCGCCACCGCTGGCGGGCCTGCGCCGCGCCCCCGGGCCGCCGCCGCTGCGCCGCGCCGGCCTTGCGGAAGGCGAAAGTCCCGGCCGCGGGCGCCAGGAGGGCGCAGGAGGCGGCGGCCGAGGCGGCACGGCGCCAGAGCCACGCGCGGGGACCGCCGGCCGGCCGGCCGCGGAGCCAGGCGAGCAGTGCGCGCTGGAGGCAGAGCAGGGCGTGCAGCAGGCGCCACACCAGGCCCAGCACCCCGCTCATGGGGGGGAGGTGGGGGGCAGCGCCGGGCGGCGCCGCCGCCGCCAACGGACGGAGCGCAGCGCAGCGCAGCGCTCGGGGGCAGCCCGACGGCGAGGAGGGGGCTCAGCCACAGCGCGTCGCACGCCTCGCCGCTGCCGCCATCGCCGCCGCCGCCCCACAGCCCCTCACTGAGTCCGCTCCGCAGGCGCCGCTAGCGCAGCCATCTTCCCCCGCGCCGCCTGCTCTTTCACCTCTCAACCCGCCACACGCTCTCCGCCCATTGGCCGGCAAGCCAGCCCTGCCGTCACTTCCGCCCACAGAGAGCGAATGACGTGGCCCTAAGGGAAGGGGCAGTGCCGCTGCAGCCCGAGGTGGGGGCGGGCCCGGCCCTCGGTCACGCCCCCGCAGTGGGCGGGGCGCCCCCGCCCGTTGCTAGGAGGCGGCCGAGCGGGCGGGCGGGCCCGCGCGCGCCGCGTCCTTTGCGGCAGCCGTTGCCTGCCGGCGCGAGGGGCTTTCCCGCCCGCCCGCCTGAAGCGGTAGCTGCGGCGGCGGGCTGCAGGGCAGGCGGGGTTCCCGCCGGAGGCTCCGCTGGCCGGCGCGCAGCCTCCAGAGCCAGTCCCTCTTCGGCGCTGCGCCGTCGGGCCCCCTCGGGCTCCGCGGCGAGGCACAACGAGAAAGTGCTGATCCGAAAGGCTAGCCTAAAGGGTAAAAATCCCTCTTTAAGCAGCGGGCTCCTATGGTTCCAGCGGTGCCGCCTGTGTTCCCCTGCAGGCCCGCAGTGCCTCTGTCAGCACCCAGCTGAAACGGCAGCCCGGACGTAAGGAGGGAGAAGAGCCCTAGGAAGATGAGTCATGGAAACGCTGATAAAGCAGAGATTTTTTTTTTTTTTTTTTTTTTTTAAGAAAAGCCTTATTTATCTTTAAGCTGGAGTTTGATGATCTTTGTCAGATCGGATGACAGATGCCTGCCCAATTCTGTAGCTATTTCAGGGGTCGGGTTAAGATGCTCTTCTGTTCCTTTATTTTCTTAATATTGGTAATGCCTTGTTTAAATGGCAGGAAATCTATAAGCAATAGGGTCTAACAGGAGTCTTTGTTAAGGGTATGTTTATCCTCAGTGTATGCTCTTGAAATATTTTCTAAGGAATTCTATAGCACTCCTTCAAATGTGCTAGTATTGAAAATGGGGGCAGCGTAGCTTCTAGGAAATCACGGAGCATGTCAGTATGATGACTGAGACCTCAGAATTTTCTGTGAGCAGGTCTGTCGTTATAACAGAGGAGTACTTGCTGCCCTGAGTCAATGAACAATCATCATTCTGCTCTACAGGAGCGAGCAAATTCAATAGTCCAGCACAAAGCCTCCATTATGTGAATTACATCTGTTACATCTGTCAAGTTTGTGTTTTCTGGGTTCTTACTGCCTCAGCTTGTAAAGACCCCTAGATCTAGAAATACAAAATACATTGCAGGCAAAATATAGAGCAAGAGTCATCAAGCTAGACGTGTGCCATCAAACAGATGGGGACTAAAATAACACAGGAAGAAGTTTACAGTACCCTAGTAAAAGAATCAATATGAAATGAATTTAAAGTATTGTAGTATTAAAATATTCTTCTTGCTCAGATAAGTTTGTTTCAGGCTTTTAATACAAAGCAATATTAGCTGATATATATATATATAAAAAAAGCACATTCAAACTGCTAGGAAGGTTATCCTGTTCTATAACTGTATAAATCTTTAGCCACCAAAATTTTACTAAGCTGATGACGTTAAAAAGTTAAAATCTAAAGGAAAATTAGCAGAAGTCATTCTGTTTAACAGTATAACAGTCATTCTTTTTAATTTGTATAGCTTATAGTTGGGTGCTTAAGAAACCCAAGCGTCAATAGCATTTGCATAGGGCACATAACCAAATAGCTGCACTAGAACACCTGACAAAATAGACTTTATGAATGTGAGAGATTACTCAGTTACTGAATGCCAACGGGAGATAAAGAATAATAGCAACTGTTTGCTTAGAAAAGTAATTTGCTGGTGTTACCATTGCTCAGATATCAGTGGAGATTTATGAACTGCCAGGAAACCTCTTAGATTACTGCTTGTAATTCACTGTTAGTGGTTTTGGTATTCCTTTTTTAATTTTCAAGCACTTTGGGAACTGCTCAATAAAATTTGTATGTACATCAGAGTTGATGCATATACTATGAAGTCCTTTTGTGTGCAGAAATCTGGAAGGCTTATGCCAATGAAAGGGGGCACTTGCAGTGTGTTCTCTCATATGAAATACAAAAATATATATGCAGCAATTTAAGTTATATTATAGCCAATTAGCTATTCATCTACCAAAATCCAAACTCTTCCAATAACTTTGGCTCATTTGATCTTACCTGAATATTTTGCAGGGGTGGATCCTATTTCCTGAGAATCTCCTTTCCCCTATTTATAATAATCAAGTCAAACTGACAACAGTATTTTGGTTCATCAACATTACTTAACTTTGGAACTGGTAATAAATCTTATTAACTGGGACACTGATTGTTTTTCTGTTTCTTATATTTGCCATGATAAAGATACACCCTCTTTATTTTATGTGGAACTCAGCGAATTTAGTCTACTGTCATTTAAAATAGTTTAAAATAAATGAGAGGCAAATATCTCTGGAAAACTGAAAATCCTTTTTCAAAGACAAGACTCTGAACAATCCTGAGAAATTACTCACGTTAGTGTAGCTCTCCATTTTCAATTGCAGAACTATGAGTTTAAATGGGTTGAATGTCAGACTCCTAGTAATGGTATCTTGCAGTATTACGGGATTTTGTTTATGTTTTTTAATGCAACTATAAGAATGGTCTACTATAAAAAGGTCCATATAGAGTATCAGATTTTTTTCTAGGAGATAGTAATTGTATTGTTACCTTCCTCAAGCTACCTAATACTAATGACATAGAAAAACATTTTTTTATATATATAATTTTCAATGGCATCCTTATCCTAGCCCTTCTCTCCTAGCCCTACAACTCTTATAGTACAAATTAAAGAGGAAAAGTTAATGATGGCCAGCAGGCTTGTTGTCAGTAAAAAAACACAGTAATGGGGAGCTCTAGACATCTTAAAGATTCACCATTGATTAACCAAGGGGTTAATCTAGTTCATAGTCATAGTAATCATCATCTGTATTTATTCCGATGCTAGAGGGGTCATGAGGTTTCATTTTCTTTCTATCTTCTTTGCCTTTTTCCATGGAAGACAGGTTGTCTTGACACTGCTGCAGAATCTTGTTGGAAGACATCCAGTTTTCTCCTCGACTTTCAGCTGGCGCTGCACACTGCCCTCCTCTGACATCTGTTCCCTTGGCCATGAGTGCTCTTCTGGTTCTGAGAAGGTCACAAGTGCAATTCCAAGGGTTTCCATCTAAATACAGATGTCGGAGGCGAGGTAAATTCTCGAAGACTTTGCGATGCAAGGCAGATATCTTGTTGTTTCGTAAATTCAAAACCTGAAGCTGTTTCAAGTCCTTCAGCTCTTGTTCTCCAACGTCTTCTATGCCATTTCCCTTTAGATCCAGTCTAGCAAGGGTATCTGGAAGTCTAAATAAAAAAATAAAACAACACAAATGTGTTATGTTCATCACATTGTTTCTATCTGTATAGGTGGTATTTGATGGTGCAGATTTGCCCAGCCACAACTGACTTAAATTAAACAAAACTATCACTAAGAAAAGTAAAGTCTTTGATAGTCAATGGTGGTAAATGAAAGTAGTAATGCATTCTTCTGCAAAAAGATGTGGTCCTGAAATATGCATCCATTTTTCTGAAGTTACCAGAACACTATGCACACTTGAACTGTTTTCCTAAATTATTGCAGTTCTGACCTGTACTGACTGTGTGTGCAACTGAAAAAAACAGCAATCTTAGTCCTACTGTACTAAGAAGAAGGTTATGTGTTCAAGTGAGGATCAAGTAAGCTTAAAATTGGATTTTGTACTCTTTAATGCCATAAGCAAGCCTATGACTAGCATGAAAGATGAATTTGTAGCAGCATGAAAGATGAAATGTCCAGAGAAGCAGGATAACTCTGCTACCCTGAGTACTTCTATATATGATTTGTTAAAAAAAAAAAAAGTGATTTATTTCATAGATGAAAGAACTAGGATTTTTTTCCATTTTATTCTTCTATTCCCATCAGATTCAGAAGTTAATTAATCATCTCAGAACTAGCCCATCTGATGATAATGTTGTTGTGTTTTGAGCAACAGGGAAAAATAGAAATGCTTTTTGATAGTTTTTTAAAATACCATTTTAGAGAACTGTTCACATTAAAAAAAAAAAAGCCAGTGATCTCTGGATATCATACTAGACTGTCAGTTTCATTCTTACTTTCATATATCTTATAAATTTGTGTGATAAAACTGTTTTATTTCAAAAGTCTTGCTCATTTCAGATCTTCTATTTTTCTCCAACTCTAGTTAGTGAAAACTGTTTAATAGAAAAGCCAGTTAATTGGTGTGAACTATTTTTAATTATGTTAATTTGAAATTAATCCCAAAGTCATGTTAATATTGTACTATGCAAAGTGATTACATTAAGAATCATGTTTGGAGATTTTAAGGAAACTTATTCACTATAACTGTCAGTGAAGTTAAAAATGGTAATTATATATTTATATAAATAATACAAATAAATAATAATACCAAGAACTATTTAAAATGGAACACCAATGCTGCACAACCGGCAAGCGCTGATAGTGGTAGTTTACCTTAACATAGTGATTTGAGGTATCTTTGAAAAAGACTGATAAAGTGTGAACCTTGCTGGCTGAAATGATTGTTGCTGTGAGGCTGAGTTTGACCTCTTAGGCTAAAGGTTTGTTGCTATATTTGTTGACATATTTGTGCAAATCTCACAACTTCAGTGGCAATGTATCAAGAGTAAGGCAGCTCTGTATTCTACTATATTTCCTGTGTGAGATCAGAATTTCATATGAAATACGAATTTCATATCTCAGTCCCATAGATGTCAAAGGTAGTGGGATATCACCTGAGATATTTATCCATCTAGATTACAATCTAAAGCCTGACCAGCAAATCCTTAAACCTCTGAACAGTATTACTATACCGTGACTAGTATGTTAAGCTTAAGAGAATCTTGAGATCTTGAGAGAATAACTGTATCTGAGTATGTGATGAGTGACTTTGCTGCTAGCATAGAAGCCATGCATGTTTAGGAGCTGATCGTGACAGCCATACTGCTGCTGCTGCTCCAGGGAGAATCATCAGGCTGTTTCCTGCATTCTGACCCCTCTTGACAAGATTTTATGGAGCAGGAGCTCTTTTCTGTGAGTCTTAAAAGTACTTGGACTTGTAACGAATATAAATTCTGCTGGGGGCAATTTCATTTTGTTATTTTCTTTTCAGAAAAACCAAAAGAACCTCTCTTCTCTTCCACACTGAACAACTGCTAAAACCCATTAACTGTGACATATTAACTATATTTGTAACCTTTGAAACTGGTGACTGGTAGTTCTCAGATAACTGTCAGAAGTTACACATCTATTTCTCTGTATCCATGCAACTACCTGGGATCAACAGACAACATAATTAAGTACATTGATTTTTACTTCTTGTCATTTCCCTCCCTCTTTTATGTTTAGTCTCCACTTGAAACTTGTATTAGTTGTAGAGCTCAAAGTAAAAGTCTCCAATATATCCTTAAAACCTATACTTAAAAGCCTGATAGAGAACTCTTTCTTCCTGTTAATTCTCTTGACTATGAAGGCTGTAAAATAAGATACATTAGACAATATTAATGTAACTAGAAAGCATTAAATATTCCTGTTAAGCTAGACTGAAATCAAATATTTATATACCACTAAATCACTTTCTGATTTTAAAGCTTCTACCAAATAGATTCAAATGCTAAAGGACATGATGCTAAATGAATTGAAATTTGACTACATTATTTATTTGGGCCAGTTAAACCTGCCTACAAACCATAAAAGTAAAATTTAATAATGCAATTGTGCTAAAGAAGTTAACATTAATGTGATGTTAGTGGAATTAAATGGCTATTTTTATGCCATATTATTGTATAGCTTTTTGAAATAAAAAAAATTGCCACTTTACATCAGACCAGCCTCCGTTTGGTCTATCCCGTCTCTGATAATGGCCAAGATCAACACTCAGACAAATATGAGAGAACCTGTAGGCAGGGCATTAACAAACACTTTGTGCCCAAGCGATGTTTCTTCTGTGCTCCTTTGACTGGTGTTTTGCTTATAGTCTGAAGCAGCAGAATTTATAAGCCTTCCAAATACTTTGTTGTGGGTGAATCTAATGAAGTTGGGAATGCTAATATCCATCTAAACAGCACATGTTTTTTGACCAGACTCAACTCCTGAAATCTTAATATTTTAATAATGATGAGCTCAATATGGGTTGGTAAAAACATCATCTTTAAATTTACTGTCTTTTAGTTTTATTGAATGGTCCATTACTTTTGCATTACAAGAGAAGATAAAACTAAGCAGCAGCATAACTTCTCTATAATCATTTCTTTATATTCTTTCATCCTGTTCCTCTTATTCATGTGCTAATTAAATAAAGCAATCTCACTGGCAGCCAGAGATGTGAAATGAGCAGATTCACTGGACGCCAAAGATGTAATAGCAACAGCTCTAGTTCTATGCTGAAGCTGCCAGTAAGGGTGCTAATTAATGCCACTTAAGGCAGAGGGCTTATAGTATGGATAAATTTCTACTATGAGTAGGTCTGAATGCAAATTTATTTCAATTTAGCCCTCAGTCTTGTAATCTAAAGAAGGGGGAGGTGACACCTGTCAACCAGCTATCCTCAGATAAACTTGCCTCAATGGAATAGAGATCAGGAGATTCTGTTCCAGTGCCAGGTTAGAGAGCTGCACGCACTGCTGAAGAGCTCCTGCCTCAAACATGCGAACAGCATTGTGGTCAAGAAACAAGTGTTTGAGGTCTTGTAATCCTTGGAAGTCTTGTGCTGTCACCCTTTGAATCAGGTTATTGCTGCAGTCAAGTTTCTGCAGTCTGCCTGGGAGCCTTAGTGGCATAGTGTGCAGCTGGTTCTTAGAGAGCTCCAGTGTTGTTAAATTATGAAGAAGCTGGGCACCATCTATTGATGAAAGCTGATTTTCTGAAAGGAAGAACTCAGACAGGTTTTCAAGATGTTTCATGTCTCGAAATCTTATGGTTTTGAGTCGGTTTTTCTCTAATTTTAGTGACAGCAAAGACCTAGGCAGGTCAAGAGGCACTTTTGTCAAAAAGTTGCCACGTAAGCTGAGAAACTGTAGATTTTGGAAAGCTGCAAAGAAGCTAGCAGGAAAAGAGTTGAGTCTATTGTCAGTCATGCTCAGATACTTCAGCCTAGGAAGTTTAGGTGGCGCAGACACAGATTCCAGCTTGTTGCCATCCAAAATCAGACTTTGTAAATTGCAAAGGGAAGAAAATACACTCAGAGGCAGAGTCACAAGCAAGTTATTCCGAATATCAAGCACTGTTAGTTTCCTCAAACCTTCAAAATCAGATGCATGCAGAGTGTTGATGGAGTTATCACCAAGTTTTAAAATTTCAAGGCCAGATGGGAGGAATGTGGGTATATGCTTCAGGTGATTTTTGTAGAGTTCCAGGGACTTCAAGGTGTTCAGAGCTCTGAAAGTATTGTTTTCTATTGATTCTGTTCCGCTGCACGATAAGACCAGCTCTTCAAGAGCTGACAGTCCTCTGAAGTCAGTAATCTTAAAGAAAAAACAGAGTTCATGTGATAATACAGTTTATTTCATGGATCTCCTCACTAGTTACTTCTTGATGCTCTGACCATTGCTACTATCTATTCTTGCAAAATGAGAAACTAAGAACTGAGTAGTAACTAGAGAGGTGTTACTGTAGGTGTCTGCAGTTTGCAAGTATTTACTTATATTTTTAGAATTTTGTTGTGTAAGTCCATATTGTACCTGGTTTTGAGCACACGAGCTTGAAGAGGGAATGTTCCTTTCCTTTCTGCCTGGTGTGAAATAGATAGCTAGCATCACCAGTGGCAGGGGTCCTTGCAGAGAGTAGGTGGTTGTTACATGCTCACTGCTCTCAGCAAAGCTTGCTAGTGCAAGTCTGAATTCATAATACAGCCATTTCTCTATATCAGCATTACTGTCACTACAGTATGTGTTCCCCAGAGGAAGCACACATGGATACCATCACTTCTCCCTACCATGAAGTTTTAGCGGGGAATTAAAATCTGACACTTGTATTTCTTCTCCTCCTCCGCTGTCTCACCCTTTCTTCAAAGTAGAAACCTCTAATACTGAGATGACCAAAACAAAAGCATCAGATCAGTTTGGTCTGAAAATCTTCTGTATGGAAGAGGTTGCTTTTGTAGCTACTAAGTTTTTGTTACTTAGTAATAAAAAGATGCTTTGCCATGGTAAATGAAACTCACATGTTGACTGTGACTATATTATAGAGACAACTAATTGTTTCATTATTTTTCTGCTCTGTGAAAACTGCTTGTTTACAAAGCTTGCCATCTTGTGTCTCCAGTTAACAAGCAAGCTTAAATGATTCTGGCAGCTTCCTCTGAGTGGAGATATAAGAAACTATGGAATGAGGGTAAATCCAGGAATTCTCAGAGTGCACCTGTTATTTAAACAGTAATTCTTTGAAATTATTTAGCAGAGATGCTACTTTTACCTAAGTGTTTGTTTTTAAAAAATTCATTTATATAGAGATCACAGAAAGCTCCGAGCAAGCATTCTGCGTGGAGCAGGCAGGCAGGAAGGCCCTCATCTATATTGCCTCCACATGTCTAATAAAGATCTCACTGCAGTTCTTAGGGGTACCGCATCAGGAAGAGATGTTAAACTAACACTAGTCTGCATGCTACTTTCCCAAGCGCTCATTAGCTACAGGCACGTTTTACTCTCACTGAGAGAAGCTATGAAGTACATTTGGCAGCATAACCCCTTATCTGAGTCAGAAGCCTTAAGGAAGGGCAGTGCAAACCCTTTTGCAGCTCCGATACCAGACTGTAGTTTTGTTTTGTGATCCTGATTTGGCTGTGTGAACAGATTTGGTTATCGTATTTGTGTGTCTTAAATCAACTCATATAAATGACTGTAAAAAGATTCCTTGCTGCTTCATTTGTCCAATTCCTGCATGTTTTTAAGTTGTATCTCTTTATTATATCTACAAACCTACATTTTAACTTCTGTTAAAATTAGAGCCCACACAGCTATGAAAGAGGAGTCAGATTTCACTTTGTTTTGATATCCTCAGTTGTCACTAGCTTCTAATTACATTCATTATGTCTCATAAAACCATTTCTGAACACTTTTAAATTTTATACAGTCAGTGAAGAATAGATATGGAGCTTCTGTTGATACAGCTTTTGCCATCAATTGTACTTCAGTTCAGTGAGGAACTTCATGAAATGCCCTGCATTCTCAAAAGTAAATAACAGAGCTGGCCATTATCCATTTTTCTATCCTTGCATAAAATACGGAGGGGTTTTTTTCTGCTATGTAGTCATTACAGAATGGTATGTCCAGTTCTGGTCATAATTAGGAGGCTAATGTTGCAAAGCTTTAATAATGAGCTTTCCCATAGGAATGAATTGCAATGCTCAAGAGCAGAAAGAAATAGTCACACGTAAATGACGTAGCAGTCTTAAGAAAATTGAAACAGATTTTGACATAACAATTGAAATAGGTTTGACACATATTTTCTCCAATAAGTTCAAATGAAATATTTCCTCCTTTTCCTCAGTTGATTGCTATTTGATTTTAAGAGGCTTAATTTTCATCTTAGAAGGTGATAGAGAGCTATGTGAATCAATTACTTCTGGTGAGTGTACATTCATTCTGTGAGGAAGGATGTTAGGCTTCTTAATGTGGATTATTATAATTTCTGTTTTCCACATATTTGGTATGCTTTGCCAGACTTGTGCTGTTCTGAGACGTAAACATTCATCCATATTCTTGCAAACCACGGAGTCACAGTAATCTGTATCAAGACGCATTTGAAAACCTATCAGCTCTTTTTGCTACAAAGTGATGTTTTAATCTCCAAACTGTAAAATGATACTAAAATAATTTTATATTTTAAAAAGTAGATCTCCTGAAAATGGATTTAAGATATTTTTTCTTTTAATACCAAGATTTTCATAATTATGTCATTTAAAACTTGTTTTTCTTTTAGGGATTTTTTTGCTTTTGGAATTTTTATGAACTGGAATTTGTTATTTCTCAAAGAAGTCTTGCCAGAGAAACAACTTTCTTTTAGCAGAAAGTATTTGCATTAGTATACTTAGAAATAAATGAAACATTAAATAGTTAGAAATAAATGAAACATTAAACAGAATGAAAAGATTATAATTGCTCTTTAAATCAAGGAGGAGGCAGAATTTAGCATATAAACATATCTTCTTTTCTTTTTAATTTCTTTACCATTTTAGTATTGACCAGTTAAAAGTAAAGTCCATGATGTGCTCCTTATTGATGCTCATTTTGAATCAGATACTTATTTTTCTGAGGTTGCAAACTGTTAAACCATATTATATGAGAACGCTCATATAAAAAAAGTCTTTTGGAGGTCAGCTGTGGGAAGCCTAGACTTACATTCAAGTTCTTTTTGGAAATACTTTGTTTTCTCTAAGATAAGGGAAATGAAGAAATTATTGGGGGGAAAAAAGAAGAGAGTTCCTTTAGAGCTTCCAGACAGGTATTTTACAAGCAGAAATCAAAGCCTGTTCCTGCAACCACTATTATATGTGCCAATGGAATTCTTCAGCTGTGTAAAATTAAGCATATGCATATGTTATTTTGATGTCAGGACCTCAAAAGCACAATCTGTCACATGGGAAGAAAAGTGAAAAATATATTCCCAAGACCAGATTAATCCTAAGTAAAGAACCTAGATAATCACAGCCAGCTAGCACAAGGAAGACTTATTTCCTTCCAGGGCAAAGCCAATAGTAAGGCATTCTTATTGGTCAGCTGAGTTAATGTTAAAGTGACAAAGTCTCTCTAAAGAGGGTTTCATGCACCATTTGTTCTGAACAGTCATAAAACATTTATTTCATTACTCTATTCACCTATAACAAATATTTAAATGCTTTATGACAGATACCTATCTTTTATCCAAGTCAGAATCTCAGGCTGCTTTCCTAGTAACTGAGGAATAGCTGATTAGGTACAGGCAACTGGACTAGGAAAGGAAAAATGGCTCTTATTTTGAAATGAAAATATTTTCTTTTGCACAGAAGATATATTTCCTGATAAAGAATTTAGTTTAGCTAGATGCATGAATATAGCTAAATTACACTGATGAACTTTGATTCTGGGAGATATGGGAGTTACAAGAAAAACAGAGTTATTAGTATTGTCTAAAAGAGAAATAAACTCTTTTACACGGTTAAATTCCAAAATTACTCAAAATAGGAACTATTGCCAGTGGGCAGCAGGTACCCCAGATGTAGCTCTAAGCTGCCTTTTAGTCCATTTTATTCCATCCTTAGAGCAAAATTAAAGATGTACTTCAGAGCAGTTAAAATCTACTCTTTGTATGAGGACAGGTATATTTAAGAGAAAATATATCTCTTTCAAATTGGACCTTTCTTATTATTCATATAAAAATGGTATACAACAAGTATATATAATGCAAATGGTTATACTTCCCTTGTGTATATTTATGAAGGGTAAATTTATTAAATTACTGTGTTTTAGGGTGGGAAATAGAGAAGCACTGCTCCAGAGCAGGACAAAATGAGTATAAACCAATAATGATTTAATAATGTGAACCAGTGATGCCTCAAGAAACTCAGTAAAAACCCTTTTTTAACAACACAAGTAGTTGTCAGCTGCAGTTAGAAGCTGCTATTATCTATATGGGTTATTAGACTGGCCTATCATTGCTTTTATAAAATATCATACACTGCCTTGGACTCTAAAAATGCAGGATCAAGCCCTGATTACTAACTCCTACTGTGATTTTAATAGTTACTTTTTGAGTTGCATATAAAAGAAATCATCAAGGCAATGTGAATTGATGTTTAGAGATCAGAGGATAATGAAAACACTGTAGGAATATATTTACATATGTTTAAAAAGTAAGTAAAAATAAAAATAGATTTGGCACCATTTTATCAGTTTTAGAAGCTGCAATAAGATTCTCCCTTCCCTTGAAAGCCACCACCATCTTGGAAACATGGCTTTTAGTTACAGTGCACTATAGAAAGTATTTATACTGGATTTTTCCTACCTGGAGTTGTTTAATTTTGCTGTGACTGATGTAGAGTCTCCTGGTAGTGGAAGGAATCTCTCTGGGGATCTCTGTGGTTCTGTAGCATTGCACTGACTGTGCGGAATCACAGTTGCATCTTCTAGGGCAAGTGGTACTCAGACCACTGTGAAAAGGAAACAAAAAAACTAAGAAGTAAGATAAATACATCTTCCAAAACAGGAGTTCTGAAACTATCTCAGCAACACATACCGTGAATTATGAACCAAAGTCCTTTTATACCATGAAATCTGATAAAAGGATATTATGACTGTGTATTTTTTCCCCTGTGAAAAAACAGCAAAAACAATACCCTAATTTGCCTGGGTTAAAATGTTGGCAGGCATTACAAAGAGTGAGAAACTTAAACAGTGATAAGGTCCCTTTACATTTGTAGGTATGTGAAATTAGTGTTATTTATTACCTGACATCTAATCTGCAAACATCCATATTATCTCCAGTTTCCTAGTTTTGTTAAATGTGACACCACAGAATTAGTGGAGAAAAGATAAAGAGCTGTTTTATAGTAGAGCTATAAAACCTTTGTATTTTCTGTGACCTAGTATTAGAAACAGTAAAAACCAACTACACCCAGCAGCAAAGCTCTTTTACACCTCCTCTTACATTATTCAGACAAAAAAAAAAAAAAAAAAAAAAAAAAAAAAAAAAAAAAGGAAGCTATTATTCTAAAATGAAAACACACTATTAACTTTCTGAATATTTATGATACAGCTGAATGGTGTTGGTTGGTATGCATTTCTTTAAAGAGTCCATAAAAATCTAAGTTACCTCTGCTTATATGATTCACTAATTCAAAGTTTTGTTACTCTTCTTGTATTTAAAGAATATAAATGTGAAACACCTGAAAGCACTTAGTATAAATCCAGTGGCAGATGATGAAGAAAATGACAGGTGGGGAACAGTAAGGTTCCCCTCAGTTTTCTCTGGTTGTTAGTGCTTCTCTTGTGTATCTGCTAGCTATGCCAGTGAGCAATGTAAAGTTATGAAAGGCTTACATTTTGGCTTGTGATAATCTTATGAACTTTTTATGTATTTTGTTTCCTTTATATTTAGCAGTTTACAACATGCAAAGCCATGTACTTGGGAAACCTTCATATTTGTCATATCGATCTGCTTTCCGTTGTTACATGTCTTTTTCAGTCCTCACCATCATATTTTCTATAGCAGCTAATCCTGTTCCTTAAATTCATAACTAGGCCAGTTATTTTTTCCAAACAGAAGATGACGTCAAGTTGATCTGACAAACTGGTAACTGAATTGGGGACAGTCCTCTATGGGAATGCCCATTTGATGAAGCTGGTTTTACAGTGAACAATTGCCATATTCTCTGCTGGAGATTCTTCCATCTTCTTACTTGACATCCCAATCCCAATCCCATACTGCAGTACCAAAGTGCAACCAGTGTCCGCTAAACCAAGCGGCAAGAGCAGAAAACCTCTTTCTAAATCAACTTGTAGAACTGGCACATTTAACAGTCCATGCAGAAAATCCTGCTTGACCTATGCCATGGTGATCAATTATAAAAAATGAGTGGGTGAGCAAGATAAGCTATGATGTTTTAAAATAAACATTTTAATGCATTTTGATGTAGGTCTGTTAGCTGATTTTTTCTAAAAGAGTCAAAGTACCCAGATAAAAGTGTAAAAGCTATCAGTGTACTGACAGCTTCTGGTGCACATTTGAGCAGGTAATGCACTGGATTTCCCTGTCTTGAATTTAAATGCTGAGGTCAGTAAGACAATAATGTTCAGAAACTTAATGTAGCTATTTGTATTCTTCAAAAATGTAATCTAGGCCTTGCATGAAGAATTAAATAAAATGAATATTTTTTGTTCTAGGATGCTCAAAAGAAGTGCAGATCAAGCCCTAAGCTTTGCAGTTTAGCACTCTACAATACTGCACTGAATCAGAGAATATCTTTAAGTAAAAACCATATACTGCATCCTTCCCTATTTGACAAATCCAAAGTAACTCAGCTGATGTTAGAATTTACAGCTGTAAATACAAGGTGAATTCACAGTGCAATATTCTTGGCCCTTCATATCAGTATCTATATCCTTAGTCTTTTCAAATTACTGAGAAAAGTTTCTTGATTTAATTGTTCATTTATGTGATATTGTTAGACATGATTCAATCAAGAATGATACTGTGTATCCATTAATCTCTGATATAGACCTGCTTTAAGAAATTGGGTATTTCAAAGTGTTGGTTAAGAAAAATAGTCCTATTAAATTAGTTTCCTGTAAATTCTGACACACATCCACTAGAGCAGATGCCTTTGTTTTTACAAAAGGCTGTGACTGTTTAACTGTTTTTTTCTTCATTCCAGAAGGACTGATGGAGAGTCACAGGACTACCTGACTGTAAGCCTAGCAGGAAGGGGAGCTATGCAAAAAGGTGAATAAACATTCCAAGATCTCTAGCATGGAAAGAACACTGCTGGCTCGGTGTGTTGTACAGCTTTGCAGTGTCACCTTGAGAAAGTAAATCACTGGAGGCCATTTCCTGCCAACAGTTTTTATGCAGACTTTCAAAACCTTTCAATGGGGAGCCCTGTGCAGAACTAATTGCATGATACTCCTCTCAGTCATTTCTCTGTCAGAAAGAAAGAAAGGTAGCACCTGTAACTTGTCTTTACAAGAAATCTCAAGGACATACTATGTGCTTTAAACAAAAGTAAACATTTCAGTTCAAATCCTGCTAAACCAAAAATCCTGACTAGACTCTTTTGTCTTCTCAGCTCTTAATAAGAACATTGCTTATAGAAAATCATGGCAAAATAGTAAAATATAATGGCCAAATTTGGATAAAACATAAGTTTAACTCTTGTTACGGAAGTTAGAAGATGTTTGAGGATTGCTGCTTATATTTCAGCTCTGAAGAAGGGCTTATGTGACTTTACAATTTTTTTTTTCAAATAGAGCAATTAGTCTAATAAAAATAATGCTTTTCTATACTAGCCTTGCCTCATTCAGGATCCGGCATTTTTTGATAATGATATGCAGTACTGGTGTTTGGGTCTTTTTTTTTTTTCCAGCAAAGTAAGAGGTTTGACAAAAGCGCACCAATGTATGCCAAGATATAATTCTTGTATATTTTAATTTAGGATTACATTTAGAAACCCCCATAAAATTAAGATGATACTAAAATTAGCTGAATGAATTGGCAAAAGTGAACTTATTCAGGGTTTAGGAATGTCTGAATTAAGGTAGTCCACAAAAGCTGAAGCTGGATCCTTTGTAACGTACATGATGGTGCAAATTGCACAGGGGCAGATGCAGTCTTCTCATGAAAAACATGGATAAGGCTGAGCTCTTACAGTCTGAGTGGCCCTTGTCCCTGGAAAGGAGAAATTGCAGGACAAGACCAGCTCCCTGCAGAGAGCACGGTTAGGAGCTCAGTCCTTGTGGGATGGCATGAGCACAACCCGACCGGCAGCTAGTAGCTGCTAAGTGATGGAGTATGCTCTAAAGAACGCTTTGACACATTTAGCTGCCATATGCTATTAAGTGCCTGCTATTGAGTATGTGTGAATTCATAATTATTTTTTCTGGAGATTTTTAACTTGGATTTGCTCCAGTTTTTCATAGGGACAACAAGTGGCATTTGTCTGATTTAAAGGATTACCTCTGATCAAATACTGTTCTCCAGAGTGTATAGGGCAGCTATGTGAAACAATCATAGCATTGTTTTTAGAAACAATACGCTTCTCTTAATCATCTGTTGAAATAATTTGAAGTGCTTTACAGAAATGTTTCTTAAACAAACAGCCTCAGAGGGATACACTGAATCAAAAATGTCAACCTAGACAACAAAATTTAAACAAATTTGATTTGGTTGTTATTAGAGGACATTCTAGATAAATAAATTCTATATACAGATTGTAAATTTATCAAAACTGATTTTGCTGTTTTATTCCCACAAAACAAAACTGAGTAGAATTTCTCAAAAACATTTATAGGCCTGTCTGAAATAGTGTCTCACTCTGCTTTATAAAACTATTTTTGTGAAAAATATTTTTTATCTGCTTTCATAGTACGTAGAGAATGTGCTCTCTAACTGCAGGAAACTTCATTTTCATACACTGGCAACAGCTATTGAATGACGTAAAGCAGATTTTTCCTCTACACAGTAAGTAATGTAAGGTTCCCTATTCTTCCTCTACTCTGGCTACAGCGAGGAGATAGAAGCGATAATTCCTTTGGAATTTCTGACATTTCACCTGTCTGCAGGCTCTTTTGCATTTCCAAGGAATTAGCACAATGAAACTTGTTTGAAAGGGAATGAAACTTTGTTAAACAAAAAAAAAAAAATCACACATGGAGGAGTTTTAGTTGATGCCAGTTTTATGATAGTGCTCCAAGATCAAATGTCAGTATGGCAGGCAAATGCAAACAACAAATAAGAAGCAGGCCCTGCCTAGAGGAAGTCAGTTTAAATAATTTCACGCACATATCCCACTAACGGTTTTGCAATTGGCCTTCAAAGTATTCTTACTAATGGCATCCACTTGATAGAGAATTGTAATTTATTAATAATTGAGCCATACAAAGCAGTACCTGTAAAACTACAGACCAGTATGATGACAGTTTCCCAGTTTTTATTTGGTTTACTAGTAATGATATTCCAAGATAGTTCCAAAATGAATGAAGAGGGAGAAATTAAGAGAACAGGTACAGTTGTTGAATCCATTCTCAGCCTAGAATTTAAACCCACAGTTTGTTTTGGATATGAGCACTTACATAAAGTAATTAGCCTATTTGGGTCTGTACCTCTTGCAGGACCACCTAAAATTAAACAGAAGGCATGGATCATGCAAATGCTGCTGGGACCATGAAAATTCTATTTCTAGTATTTTGCACATACAAAACTGGTTCATATCAATAGTTGATAACTATTCAGAGGCATGTATGAAATGAGCTGGTGCTTGGTCTTCCATTTCCTGTGGATATTTTTAGCTTTTAATAACATTCTGCTACTAACTGTTGGATCAGCAAAGAGAACAAGGGATTTAAGAGAATGGCACCTGAATTTTAAAAATTTGTCTATGTCAGGAGCGAGGCACAGTTTCAGCAAGGTGAGAAGTATGAAACAGCAGTTCCCTAAATTATACCCACTGCAAGTATTAAAGGTAGTTTCATTGTTTCAGGCTGTAAAAACTGATCATTTTCAGTTCTTGTTTTTCTTAATTGTAAAAAATCAAATCAAAACAAAATTTCAGAATGAGCTAAGCATAAAATGTACATATAGAAAGAAACATGGGACTAAGACAACAGAAGGCCCTATAAGGAAGAAAAGCTGGTCCTAAGAAATGACTTGTATAATTGTTGTTCAGTGTCCCTGACGTCATTGCATTGAGCAGGAAATGACTGTAGAAAGCAACCAACTATGAACTCACTTAAGTCTACATGGCAGAGATCACTTAAAATGTAAAAATCTAAAAAGTATTGGTCTTGTTAGAAGAAATTTTCTGTAATTACAACTTAAAATTTATGTCCTTGCAGGTATCAGTGTGGATGGATAATTTCCTCCTCTCTAAAGTGCTTTAGAAAAGCACATTCTAAGCACCTGATCTAAATCCTTTTTTAGCGTATGAAATTCTTGCTGTATTGTTTCAGATTGTCTTCCATATTGGTACTGCAAAATAGTCTTTGCTTTCTCTTACATTTTCTTTCTGGTGTCCCCTGCCCTGACTGTACAACCACTCACACCATCAAACCACTCAAGCTGTTCCCACAGCGCTAACCACACAGAAGATGGCCTTGACATGTGTGCATGCTGCAGCTTGGCATGCACAGCTGGGCAGCTGCAATTACAGAAGTTTCTAGGTGAACTGACCTTCATGTGCAAACACATGTATTTAGATTGTACATTCTTTGTGCAGAGGCTAATTCTAACCAAGGGCTTGTAAAATATCTTACACAACAGTTTCCCAGTCTTGGTGTGGATGCTAGGTACTAAATATATAGCAATGGAAATGCTGATGAGGGTAGTGTTTTTTTCTTTTTCTTTTGATTCAGGTATTTCATTGTTTTGCTTTGTAGGAAAATGTGTCCTCCCCAAACTTAAGGTCATTTACTTTCTGAGCACAAAGTAAGTTTTCAGAGAATTTATTAGGCGTTCCAGTGATCAGTGAAAGTATGTAGGTTTAAAAGTATAAAATACTGTTTCTACTCAAAGGTAGTTAACAGCAGAGTAACACAGACACTTTGTGTTCTGTACACTCTACCTTATTTGAATAATTGAAATTATATAAATAAATTATTTGTGAAGAAATGCAACATAGAAGTTCCATCTGAATATAAGGAACAACTTTTTCCCTGTGAGAGTGACAGAGCACTGGGACAGGTTGCCCAGAGAGGTTGTGAAGTCTGCTTCTCTGGAGATACTGAAAACCTGCCTGGAAGGGATCCTGTCCCACATGCCCTGGGTGACCCTGCTTGAGCAGTGGGGTTGGACTAGATGATCTCCAGAGGTCCCTTCCAACCTCAACCATACTGTGATTCTGTCATTAGCTTCACCCAGCTCTGTTTTAAGATAGCATCAAATCAGCAGATCAGGAAACTGACTGATCACTTGACTCAAACTATTCCTGTTTTTTTAAAAGTTATTTTGTTTATGTTATCAAAGTACAATATACTACAGCTTATTTAAAATCAATCTAGTCTAATTGAAGGTCCAAACAACTAACTTTTTTGAGGTTCAGTTCCATAATTACTGCATGATTTGCCCACAGAACAGAGTTAAGGTTGTCTGACTACTTTTGGCAGGCATTTTACAGGTAACTGGAATTACTGAGAATTTTTTAGGGGTCCTGCAAGTATAGTTTTAAGATAATTAAAAAACTCATGCGTTTTCCTTTATGTCAGTGATATGTACTCTTAACACTAACCCCCTTTCTACAGAGTATTTCTCTTGAGGAATATATATACTATATGGTGATTCCCTACTTTTACTAAGACTTAGTGTCATAGATTTCCTAATTACATATAAAGTTCCTTCCCATTTATCCATAGTCCAGCAAGTATTAGACAGATACTACTATGGAGGCAGGCTTCCAAAGCAATTGCATTTGAGAAGCTAATCTTTGAGTGGAAGAAGCAGAGACAAAACATTGTTTGATCTGTAAAATGTAAGGACACACAAAACAAATGTAGCACTGACAAGGGATGAAAGAGTTAAAATTAATGATTAGAAAAATCTGATACCACTGTAGATAAATACAATTTAAGATAGAATTGGACCAACCCCTAAGCTAAAGGGAAAGGACATTCTAAAAAACTGAGAATATGTGATTCTTATAAAGAGACAGTCATACATAAATTACATTAAGTATGTTTTTAAAAGCAATACTTGCTGTAGATATCCTATGTAGTAACTATGAGAAACTTCATGAAGATAAGCAGATACTGTTAAAAAGCATGACTGAGATATATTAACATTTCAAAAGGCCAAGAACAGAATGTTATCCTATAGATATTTCTCCAGTATGGTATCTGCCAGAATAAAATCCAAAACTAACAGATAAAACTTATAGCCCTGAAACAATTTGTATATTATCCTGTGACTGAACTAATTTAAACAATAATGACAGTCATGATAGTTTAGCTTTGGATACAGCAAATTCTTTGATTCTCTATCAAACTTAATTTTGTATAAACACAGTCAGTATGATATGCTTTGTGGAGAATGAACATTAGAATGAAGGTTGAACAAACGCTCTGTTAAAATTGGTTCATGCAAAAGTACTTGGGTGTCTATCTCTAGAGTCTATACACTTAAACCCTTCACTGAGCTATTCTGAATATCCCAGTTTACTGAGCCAGTGTATTTCTTAGTATAGGTATAGGTTTAAAGATGTTGGTAGCCTTTCTGCCATGGGGCCATCTACCATGGATGGGCTTAATAGGAAGAGAATCCCAATTAGGTTCTCAGTTTGTTAACAACCTATCTTAAAGTGCAGATAACTTGGTAAATAGCAAACGAGCAAGTTTGTAATAACGATCTGTAAGCTTCTTGTTGACCCTATGATACCAGATCGCAGAAGAAATGTGTTAGGTACTGCTAGTGAACAGTTTGCTTTTATCTAGCTTTTGTGAAAGCACAGATTGACACATTTACAGTTCTGTCTTGCTTAAACATCTCTCCTCACATTCCAGGTGAGTGGCCTAACCACTGAGCTGTAAAGTGGTGTCTTTCTTTCTTTCTTTTTCTGTGTCCCAATCAATTATTTATGCAAAGTGAAGCAACTGAAAGGAACTCACCCCAGGATGCCTTACAACCCAGCGAGGGGGGACGCAGGGGACACACCATGATCACTTTCTTGGTACCTGCTGTGGTCACGGTAGTTCCACTCTGCTGATCCTTACCCTGAACGGTGTTAGCACAGTAGTTTGTAGTGCTATGCTGTAGGTCAGGATTAGAGTGCTGACCAGGATTAAAACTACCCCTTTTCTCTTCTTCTGAGGTGCAATTACTACTTTTACTCAGATGCAGTGAAGTCAAGCTGCATGAGCTCTCTGCAAGAGCAGGTGTCACCAAAATCAGTATCAGAATCAATCCAAACAATAGGAAACCAGGTGTATGTGCAGTGAATGCCTTGGAAAAGGGAGTCATACCCATGTGGAGATAGTCTGTCCCCTAGAAGTTGTCATATTTTCAGAATGAGCCAGAAAATACAAGTACCTTTTTATTGGTGTAACTACATTCAACAGTGCATCTAGAGATACACAGGTGTTGTGAGTGGGCTTTTTTTTTTTTTTTTTTTTTAAGCAATACATTCAGTGCTACATCTTTGCTGAGCATGAATGATGAATGTCTTTGGAAAGGTGGTAGCCAAGATCTCCCTTTTCTTTCTCTTTCCCAAAGGGGTGGGGGAATGCATACATCTCAGTAACTGTAGCGATATCCCAGCTGCTGTCTAGGCCTCCTGAATCAAAAAAAAAATAAAAATAAAAATAAAACGGAAAGGGCGAGAAAACTCATTTACTCATTTTCATAACCAGAAGAAAGTCTGAAAGCGCCGCTCAGCAACAGCTGCCCGTGGAGGCCAAGAGAGGGCAGCCTCGGAGCACCGCCGGCGCACCGCCGCGACCGTTAGGGACCGGCGCGACCGTTGGGGCGGCGGCTGCCGGGCACGTATGCAGCGGCGCGCGCGCCATGGCAGCTGCCCGGGGCTCCCCCGGGTGCGGGGAAGGATGCGGCCGGGCCCCGGGGGCTGCCAGAGAAGGGCAGCGGGAGGGTCTCAGGGCAGCGCTAGCGCTCTCCGCCCTGCCGCGCCTGCGCAAAGATGGGCAAAGGCTGCGGGCGGGGGAGGGGGCGCGCGCGCCCGGCGGCGGCGGCGGCCGCGCTGGCTGCGCCGAGCGGCGCCCCCTGGCGCGGCAGGGGCAGAGGCGTGGCGTGGCGTGGCGGCCGCGATCGGGGATTTGGGGCTCGGCCGTTGCTGCCTGCCGCGGCTTGGCCTTGTGGCAGGCAGCACGAGCCGCTCGCCGCTCGCCGCCTCCGAGGCGGACGGTGGGCAGCGCGGCGCATGCGCGTGGGGCGGGTTCCTCTCGCTGCCCTGCGTGGCTGCCCGCGGTGGAGCCGGGCCGGGCCCGCTGCCGCTGCCCGGTGCTGCGGGGCGGGAGCGGAGCGGGGCGCGGAGCGGAGCGGGGCTGAGGGGCGCCAGCCCTGCCTCGCGGCGGGCTGCGGCGAGCGCGGGCGGGGGGCGGCAGCAGCATGTCGGCCGCGGGGGGCGGCTCCTGCGGGCCGGGCGCCGGGGCCTGCGGCGGGGGCGCCGCCGGCGCTGCCTCGCCGCCCGGCGGCGGCGTCTCCATGTTCCGCTGGCTGGAGGTGCTGGAGAAGGAGTTCGACAAGGCCTTCGTGGATGTGGACCTGCTGCTGGGCGAGATCGACCCCGACCAGGCCGACATCACGTACGAGGGGCGGCAGAAGATGACCAGCCTCAGCTCCTGCTTCGCCCAGCTCTGTCACAAGGCGCAGACCGTGTCCCAGATCAACCACAAGCTGGAGGTGTGTGTGGGAGTGGGGGGGGGGGGCCTCCGGGGGCAGCTGGTGTGTGCGGGCGGGGGTGGGGAGCGGGCTTGTGCCTTGTCCCGCAGCCTGCCCCGCGCCGAGGTGTTGGGCGAGTGGCTGGGAGAAGCTCTCCGGGCCCCGGGGCCGTTGGGTGCCAGGGCAGAGGCAGCTGGGGAAGGCTCAGGGCTCCGGCCTGGCCGTGCTGGTCCTCTGGATTTGATCGTTACAGCACGGGCATGCGGTGGTGCACGCCACGAAACAGTCTCTTTGATATTGAAAGCAGCAGCCTTTTTTTCTTGGTAAAACCAAATGCCTTTGGTCTTAAGTTTGCATGAGGTCGCTGGTGAATTCAGTAAGCCCTCTGAAAAGGAGAAAAAGGCATATTATCAAGATACCTAAAGCTTAGAGTCAGTGGTCAAAATGAGAACATTATTCCAGCCTACAAGTAAACGAAACTGAAAAAATGATTTGGGGATAGACTTTATCACGCCCTCTTGTTCCTCTGTGCTTCAAGGCAGATCAGTTAGCTCTCTACCTAACTTGTCTCATAAAATTAATCGTGGACATTCTGTCAAGAGAATAATGGTTAGCTGTCCTTACTGTTAGAAAGTTTTCTTCATGTCTAATGCAGAACTCTAGTAAGAATAGGAAGAGAGAAGCATCTGCTGGAGCCACGCTGGCTGGCGCTGATGCTGCTCAGGAGGAGGGGCTGCAGGTCCTGTTACTTGCACAAGAGCTGGAGAGCTGCGGAAAGAGATTCTGGGGAAATACGGTGTCACTGGCTGCCAGAATGTCCTTTTACAGCTACCGTTCAACCTGAATCTTCTTTGTTTTAGTAGATGTTGTCATTTGTCATGTTCCTGATAGATATGGATAACAACTGCCTATCTTTCTGTTACATATTAGAAGACTGTTGATATGTCTTCCTTCACTTTGCTTTTTCTCTGGGCTAAACCCCCAGTTTTCTAAGCATCTCTTACAGGCTCTGCTTTTTAGGGTTCTATTGTTTGTTCTAGTAAATTTGGAATATATAGGAGCAGTTCTTAGAAATCATGGAGACATGTCCTTTTTAAGAGGTTTCGTAGACAAGTAAACCACAGAATTAAGTTCTTTTAATTGTATTATACATATTATAATAAATGAATTTAAGAGTCTTCTAACTGTAACCTGCACTTCTGCAGTACTTTGCTGAAGGAGGTAGAGAAAGTAAAATGCCCTTGGATTTAATTTGGTTCCTTCCTGGTATGAATGCATTGTTGTGCAAAATATTCAGAGAGTTGAGCTGAGAATCAAGATATTTCAGAGTAGAATAAAGACCCTATTAGACAAAGAGCTTTGTTCATTGTAGTCTTTATTTCATTAGACACTTATATCACTAGATATAGTGATGTTTGCAGTATTCTTTGTGTTTGTGTTGCTAGGTTGTCATACATATTTTTAGTACTGAATTTGTGTGTGTGTGTATGTGTATATATATATATATATGTAAAAAATAAAATCGAGCTCTGCTGTGAGCTTAATTGTATATGCATAGTAAGTTAAGATTTATGAGTTTATAGTAGCCAATGGGTATTTATTGTCTATTGTGCACATGGTGGGTGTTTTTCACAGATTTGTAAAACAGATGAGTTTTCAGGTTATTTTAAGAGAATGAGTGATGCATGGCAAATAGTTTTTTGAAAAGTTGTTTCAAATTAAAATACTTTGAAAGAAAGCAACAAAACTCAGATCCTGAAAGATATTTTCATATCTAATTAAAGTTGTCAGAGGTTAGGCACCTAATTGAATGTCTGTGCCTCAATCGTGGATGAGTTGAAGAGCAAAGGAGCACTGATAGAAGTTTCAACAGTATCATTAGTGCAGGTGTCTAAGTGTGAGAAATGATTCAGTTTGAAATGATATTGAGAATCTGGAGGGAGCACTTAGAAGTAAGGCAAAAGCCTTACATTTTGTGAAATATTTGTATTACTGATACTTGTATTAGACCTGATGCGTATACAGGTGTTTTTATCATTTAAATAGACACTTAGAAGAATTTTAGGACCTCATTTATTATCAGACACACAAGCTTCAAATGAAAACTGCTATTTAAAATCTGTAAAAGAACTGCTCTGATGAGAATGAGTGTATTGTCTTTTAACATGCACAGATGTCTAATCAAAAGCCTCTGTGTTCAGAATGAAGGATAATTAATAATTTTCAAAGAACTCACAAGGGTTAATGCTAGAATTTAGGATATGATCAGTGGATTTACCGTTTTTTAAAATGGAAAGTGCTGTATCTCATATAGTATTTAAAATTATAGTCATTTATTAATAGCTCACAATTGTAGTTTTATGATGACTGTGCACTTCATATTAAAGTTTTCATTATGCTCATAAAGTGTCATGAGCCAAAGCTTACTTAGTACAAACATTTATTCAAGACAGTACATTAAATCTGTCTTCAGAAATATGCCTTTTATTTGGATGAAAGTAGTACTTTGACTTCAGTATGTCAGTGACTGTTAGAAGCTAAGACTTCTACAGCTGCAGTTACTTTTGCGTGCCATTGCCTTATTGAGTGGATGGTTTTATTTCCCAAAGGGAACTCAATAACAAAAACTTACGAATATCATCCTGTTGATTATGGGTTCTGTGCCTTTATTTTTATCAGAACTGCTTGGTTGTGTTTTAGCATTACTGACAGGAAAAGAGAAAAGTGGTTCAGACCTTGTTTTTCTTTATCAGCTTAATATGCATTCTCTGATACAGTTGCTCTTAAGAGGCACAGTTCAGTGGTTTGGTTGGTGACGGAAACTCCCATTTTTAGGAGTTAGGTACAAAAAAAGTATTTTGGCATGGCTGGTAATACCTACTGATAGAGAAAGAAAAGGTCTAGGTAAAATGAGTTATTTTTGAAAGGAACATGAAGACATGCAGATGCACAGTGAATATTCACAGATACATTTGCCTGTGCTTTAGAGTGACAAGAGATTGCAGTCATACTACTGTGATAATAATGTTTGCAGCATTTAATTGAACTGAAGAGGAGGAGAACTTGTTTTTGTATTTTTCCTACTGGTCACAGTAGGATAGAGTTAAATTAAGTAGATAATTGAAGAGGAAATATGTGTTGGAGGCTAGAGGCCACCATCTTTTCTAACGTCAGCTTGATCTCACTTGCATGGGGTACAACACACTGAACAAATGAAGGAGTATATCTTCAGGAGGGACATAAGATGCCTCAGGCAGTTAGAGCAAAAGGAGATGACAACCATTTTAAAGGAAACTTTTGTAGTCCTCCCTCTCTAAAAGCATTATAAATCAACAGATGCGGGCTGGTAGTCAGTGTGTGAAATTTCAAATTTTAACTTAGAGGAAATTAGAAAGACCTGTTTTACCCTTTTTGAATATCCATTTGGTATGAAAGAATGTATGATGCTAAGTACAACATTGTTTAAATGTTCATTTCAAAACATAAAAATTCTGTATAATGCAGTTTTGTATAAGTAAAATAAGTAGGTCAATGTGCCTCTGCTTTCAGTGAAAGCTGAACTTGACTTTAAGCCTGGCACTGCGACTGCCAATTTGATTCTCCAGTTTTAAATGAACAAACTAGAAGGGAATGTCTAATGGAGCACTTTGTGTATCTTGACTTAAGCTAGTAGTTGAGTAGGTTAAGCCAATGTGGATGCTAGAGTTTAGGAAGACATCTAAGTGTATGTTTAAGAAGTTAATCGCCTGTGTAGTTCTGTGTTCTTAATGAATTTAGAATCAGTTAACAGGTTTATAGGAATGTGTTCCCATATGCTTCCGCAAGTAACGTGTTCATGTATCAACTAAAGCTGATGGGAACCTCTGTCATGTTATTAGCTATTATAAAATATATGCAGTTAGTGTTTTATTAATAGCAGAGTTAATGGAATTTTGAATCTGTTTTCCTGCTCATTTACTGAGAATGTTTTTGTCATAATGCAAATGTCCACCATCCTTCTGAGACATTAACACCTTCTGAGTTAGGCGTTGCCAGTTCTCTCCCATGGATTCTGAGTTTCCACACCACAATATCCTTGTGCCTCTTCATCTGTGTGCATTTTTGGTTTGCTAACTGGACGAGAGGCAGCAGCGCAGTTACTAGCTCAGAACTGCACATACACTGCTTAGCTGTCTGACCGTTGCTTCTATTTTTTTGTGGGTGGATTAAACAACTAGCTAAGATCTGAGTCTTCCCACTTTTCCCTCAGTGAGGTCATTAGTAAGCTGCTCTTTCCTGCTGAACTGCTGTTTTGGCCAAAACTTGCTTGTTGTGGTAACTTTAATCATACACACCTTTACCCTCTGACAAATTTGATTGAACCTGGAGAACAATATTCAACTCAAAGCAGTAGGGAAGGTAGGTAAAATAGGGAGAAATGTAAACATACAGACAAAATGATTGTGCAGGACTGCCTTCATTAGGAAACCAAGGTCAAACTGATGCAATGTTAACAGTTCTTGTGGCTTTTATTGCTAGTCTACTTGTTTCTTAAACTCCTAGCTGCTGGCATGGAGAGATACTGAACTGAGATGCTGAAAAGCATGCCTTGAAAAGCACTGATTTTGATAGAGAGGGAATTCAAGTCTTCCTCCTGTTCGTACTGATTGTGGTGAATAATGTTATTGCCTTGCCCTCTTATTACCCAGCCCTATAACCTGCCTTTTGTTTTCAACTTGGTCCTATTTTGGGTCCTCCTGTCTGGGCAATGGATAACTCTTAGATATTCTTTCATATCTGTTAACTCAAATACAATTCTTCCCATACTGTAGAAATTGTTGAGATAATAACTCGGAAAATGAGAAAGCTACTCCCAAAGCCAAAAGTTATTTTTTTTTCTGACAATGCCACCTGTCTATTTGCCGCCAAGGACTGGTTTCCTGTGCTTTCAATAATAAGTTCATTTGTTTCCTGTCAATACAGTATGTTAGTTGCCATCATCCCACTTTTTGAAACCTTGTAATTCATTGTGTGCTTCCTTTGATGTTTTGGATCTAAGAGGCTGTGATACTGTCACCTTCTAATTCTTCAGTCAAGCTCTCCTTTGCAGCGTTGATTATGGAAAAAATAGTTAACTTAAGGCTTCAGCATGCCATCTGTCTATTTCTTACTGCACAAATACCCTACATAGTTATACTTCTTTCATGTTATATTTATTCATCATTTACTTCTTATATTTAGGTTGTAAATTGTCCAGGGCAAGGTCCATATTTTTATTCTGTATATGTGCAACACTTAGCATAGGATCCTTGATTACAGATCCTCAGATCTCTTATAGTATCCTCAGATACTATAAATATGTGATTTTGGTTACTTGCTTTAACACTCACCTTTCTATGAAAAATGTGCAGATGGATGAGTAATTCTGAAATCTTTTTTTCTGAGAGTTGAGACCACCGTATGAAGAGGTGATTAAATATGTTATAAAATAGTCCAAAGAGATCCTGGTGATGTTTACTTTTTTCTCGTAAGGCTTTAAGCCCTCTCTCTCTCAACTAAAAAGACTTCCAAAGCTATATGACTGTAAATGTAATCAATCCCAGCAATTAAACTGAACTGATTTTATATTGACATGTTAAAACGCATTTTTATTGTAAAATCATTTGTATGAACATTGCTCTTTGATTCCTCATAACTGCTTGAACAGGAAACAAGAATTGTTGATTCTAAAGTGGAAAGGCTTTGTCTGGACCATTTTGTCTACAGAAACCTTTTAATTTCTGCAATAATTTCTTTGACTGCTCTACAGAGTAATTATTTGTCTGTTGCTTAGTACCATGACTTTGTCTGTTGTCTTCTAAGAAAAAAAAAGAGCCATTTCAAAATTCTTGGGCTATTTCAAGTGAAATTTAATTTTGATCTACATAGATGTAAAATCTGTGTGAAATACAAAACATCTGGTAAATGACATAATGTACCAAAAATTGAGTAAATATTTAGTTAGCCTTTGAGCTATTCTTCGGTTTTCCTCTTATGTTTTGAATTGTTTGGAAGATGAATATTCCTTTTCATTTTTTGATTAATTTGACCAAGATCTGTAATTTACTGAGATTGTAGACTTTTCTATTACAGATTAAAGGTAGCTTGATTATAGGCCAGCATGCTGGTGATCTATTTTGAAAGAGCTGCTGCTTTAGAATTTATTTATTGGCACTTTGAAGAAGAAGAAGAAAAAAAAGAAAGGAAGAAACAGCTTGTAGACTTACTTTTCCTCCTTTTCCCCTCATCAGTCTTAAAGGTTTATTTCTTTTTGTTCAGAACAGTGAGGAGGAAAGAGGTAGAAATGAAAGTTTAATGGATTATAATTGGAGTGGTTAATACAAAGAAACTAACAAAAATGTAAATATATTTCTTAATAAATTTGAGAACATGCTTGATAAGCTACTTTAGAGAGGAAAGTGATTCTGTTAGGAATGCTGTTCTTTTTTCTTAGGCTTTCCCATACTGACACACTTACATAACTTCTCAGTATTTTCTGTTAGGTGCCATAATTGAACAGAAACGTGTATGGATCTCAGAATACTAAACATTGTCCAAAAATAAGAGTAATGAATAAGTAGTGGAGCAATGAAATAAGTGGTCTGACCTGTTGTAATAAAGAACTACCTTGGGGATTTTCTGATTGACTTCAGTAAGCTTTTGACTGCACTCTAATGCCCAGACTGAGTCATTTCCCGTTACCACTGGCACCTAACTGCAGTTATGGATCTTGGTCTGAGCACAGTGTCCAAGACTTCAGTGAGTCAGAGCTGAAAATGCCTTAGAAGTCACTGACCTTGCTAATGCATGTCAGAATGAAAGGGAAAGGAGTTGTGCAAATAACTGTGGGTCTTGTGTCTAGGCTGCTGGATTCTCCATCATTTTCCATCTGTCTACTGTAAGCCTAGATGTGGATTTTTATGATTAAATCATACTTTTACTAGCTACACTCCAGTGAGAATCCCTGTTACTAACTGTATGTTTCCTAGGGTACGGCCTCGCAGATGAGTTAGCAGAGAGAAGTGAAGGTGCTACTTTTCAGTCAGTTAACTGTTGTATAGATAATTGCTAATCTGCACAGTTGTATGCTATATTAAATAAAAAGTAATTTGTACTATAGTGGAATAATGACCTTTTGTTTCCTGCGCATGGACATGGGCAATTACTGCAAGTTCAGAAACTTTGCAGTTGACAGTAAGATAACTCTTCTATTTGCCCTCTTCTTCAGTGTTCATGTTACTCAAAATGGTATTTTCTACCTTTGCATGATACGCGAATATTATTATAAAATTGTAATTTTTGTTCCTTGTCTGTAGTTTTAGTTGGCTGAAAGGCTACATATATTTATTCTACTGGATTAGTAGTAGAGGACTCTAGCATCTCTTCTGGTTTACCTGGGAATAATACTTACTGTTTAATTTGTAGTATTACTAATGCTATTTTCTAAGGTAGGTAATTTTGCTAGGCCAAACCAGAGATTTTTAAGTTCATGAGAATCTGAACTAAATTACAGATACTTTCTGCTTACTTCTTAGGATCTTCTTACAATAATAGTATACTGCCTTGAATAGTATCAGTGAAATGTGGTAGGCTTTTTTAAAAGAAATGACTTGTGTACAATAGCTTTTGTATCTTCAAGTAGTTTGTTTGTTGAGCGTTAAAATGACACCACGTTTGTTGACTGTTCGGGGTATGTGCTTTATGTGGAGTCGAACTTGTCACATGCAAGACCAGTGATAAACTGTCTTTGCTTAGTATTTTCTAGGGGAAATAATGTGGTTTCTGTCTTATTATTAGGTATTTATATGTAGAATATTTTTGTATTACAACTACCTTCATGAAAATTCTTTGGTTTGAAATTGTGTAAAGTTAACTTTAGAGGAAAAGCCATGTTAGTTGCCCAGGGTTGATCTAGAAATAGTTTACCAACAAAAATCGTTATTCTGTTAATAATGCAGTTAAAAATGAACAGCAGGGTGTTTTTTAGAACTTAATGTACAGTTACTTTAGTGTCAGTCATTAATTATAGATTAGCAATCTTATGCAATTTTGATGTAGCTAGAGCTCCTGATGTTCTTTTGTGCGTGTAAAATCACTTTTACTATATTTTAATTTAATGCTACTAAATTTGCATCTCATAAAATAAATATTTGAATGTTAAAAGGAACATCCATCTGCTTAGAAGTTTCTTTCTGTGTCCTCCTTTAATTGAAGCAGGAAGTTACTTAAAGGATGTCGTGAAATTAAATATAAAAACTCACCTCGAGTTGTTCCGCCTGAAAATTTCTGTTCTACCATTTAGTGTTTGCTGACTGTTCCTAAAATCTTCTGACTACAGAAATAAACTTTCTCCTGTGTACAGAAATAAACTTTCTCCTGTGTACAGAAATAAACTTTCTCCTGTGGGGAGTGTTCCTTGCTCCTGCTCCCAGCTGGTTTCGTGACAAAGTGTAGAGCGGTCCCAAGTGACCTTCGCAATATGATACGGCATCTCTCCTTCAACAGTCTTGTTATAGATTACTTCCCCAAAATCTGCCAGTTAAAGGATTGGTACAGTTGCCTATATAATCTTCAGTTACTCTTGTTATGTTCATGCAAATTGTATGATTGGGCACCGTCACTTTCCACAGAAGCCCTGGGGCTTCTGCCTGGGGCAGTGAGTGATGCTTGCAGAATGAGTGAACGTATTGATAGTTCCTAGTCATACTTGTCCTTCTGTCTGTTGACCCTCACTCCTCATTTTCTACTGCGTATCTTCCAAAACTGAATGTGGAGCTGTTAATTTTCTAGTGGCCTTTTCATATGATTCTCTTATAACAGAATTGGAGGAATTGTAGATAAAGAACATTGCTAGGAGGAGTAATATAAAGGCCTGTCACTACTTGTCGTACATAAAATATCTTAAAGTATTAGAAGTTGATAACTCTATTGGTTGTATTACATTGATTTAGAGAGTTAGATAAGCTGGCTAAGCTGCAAAAGGTGGAACTTCTATGAAATAAAGATGTATAATCAGCTTTCACAGAAGTAATCACATGGTTTGATACCAGCATTTTCTTTTGGGTGTGACTCCTTTGTCTACATCCGTTTCTGGGATGGATTTATGACCTTTTATAATATGTAAATAGATTATTTCCATGTTGCGCACACAGATACGTGTACATTTTGGGGACGCGCACACTTTCTCTTTTATGTTGTCTTATTAAAACAATTTGATTATGGTTTTAAATATTAGGTTTTATATAGAATACTGTTTTTTACTGTGAGTTTGACAATCTCATTTTGACCTCTTTGGAGCATCACTCATGTTGCAAAACTGAGAGCTGTCATTCTCACTGCTTTGCAAATTGCACAGAGAAACAAATGTTATTGTGATGCCTGAACATGGCTGGTTCCTTATGGGTCAAATTTACAAAGTGTGACTGGACAGTGTTAGATGGGTGTAACTTTTCTGTTCTGCTACTTTCTGCTTACCCAGGCGTTCTGAATTGAAATGTATTGGTGTATAATAAGTTACAGAAATTACTATATTAACTCTTAGCACACTTTTGAAAGGAAGAGGACGTCAGTGAATGGTGTTTTGTTTGTTTGTTTTTTAGTAGAACCAGTATCATTATAGTTTGCCCATGTGAAATTGTGAATGGGTCAAATTGTGTCTTCATTATGAAGGTCTTAGTCATCTGCTCTATACTGTATCATCACCTCTTATGCTGATGGTATTTTTCAGCTCCCTAAGGTCAGGTGTGTGTTTGTGTTTGAGGGTGGAATATCTGTAGCAGAGAGACTTCAGCAATGGATAGGTATTAGGGAGAACGGTATAGTTTTGTAAGTAACCCATTTCACTAACATGGTGTGGCTTCATAGTATTTTAAATACTAGTTCACTGTAGAAGGTGATTTCCACTTTAGAGCTCTGTGAGGGCTTGCAGGTTACCCAAATTTTCCTGTCACTCCAGAAGTCAGAAGAAATGTGCGCAGCACCATTCTTAGGCCCAAATTAAATGCCAGGCTAGTGTGTCCAGGCTCCATCAAAGTGGCTGGAGGGAGACAGGCAATTCTGCTCTGTGTTTTGGGAGCCTGGGAGTAGGGTCTGAAGTCAGCTGAGCTCCCTGGCGGGGATTTTTTCCAGCCTGATCCCTGACGCATTTGGTGAGGGGAAAAAGTTGGGGGAAGAGAAAGGAGATCCTTCTTCTTGGCAGCAATAAGCTGGGCACTGGCTTGACTTATCTCATCAACTTGCACTCTAATTTAGGTGCTCTGGATCACCTCTGAAAGAGCCTACTTATGTGTGATAATTATGCTGGAAGCTTAAGCAGGCTGTTCATCTAAATTAGTTACCTAAAGTTAGACGCAGTAAGTACTCTCTACTGAGAGTCAAATCCTTCCTGCTTTTTTTACTGTTACAAGTCTTTTAAAGCAGTGATTTACTCAATTGAATGGTTGAGTGTTGGCTTGCAATTTAAGATTTGTTGTGAAAATACATTTGTATAATGTGATCAAAATATCTAAAATGCACTGCTTTCGTGTGAGATACTTTTTTGACAAATCAGTGACTTTTTTGCCTTTAACTTTCTTTGAAGCAAAAAAGAAAAAAAAATCTGAAAGTTTAACTAAAACAAAACAGCAAGTGTGATTAAAATTCCTCTCCCCTGAGATCTTCTGTGTTTCCTTGGATAAATTTAGTTTCAAAGCTTGTGTAAGTGTAGTTTATCTTATAAAATGCTACATGAAATTAAGGATAACAAGTTGCCTGGTAAACACGTTTACAATTGTTCTGTTATCCCAAGTAGATATACTGCAAATAAACTGTATTTGAAATGTTTCGTATCTGATTTTTAGAATTAATAACTATTGGTGGTTTTCTACAGGCACAATTTCAGTGATATTTTAATTCATGGCTTCTGGTTTGCACAATCCATTGACTGTTGCAGTAAGCTGAGGATAATAGACCACTTGTGAATTGACCTATTTTATTTCAGTATTACATTAATAATTGTATTTTTTTAAAAAAGATTTCATCATATTTAAGTTTTAAATTGAATTTACATTGCTGCAGTTGTAGATCTATTGTAGCTTAAAGGTATTTGCCCTTTTGCAGAGTGGACATCAGCATCAGAAAAACCCTGTTGCCTACATTAGAAAAACCTGGCTACTGTTATTTTCAGCAGTATGATTGCTTGACACAGTGTTTGTGGTTGTAGTTAGAGAGGAGAAAGGCCCATAAATGATGTCTTTAAGCATGGATGCAGAGGAACTTGTGACTGAGTGCGCTCTTATTACCATTAACACTCTGTTAGATGTTTTCTGCTGGTATGTATGTGCTATGTATCACAGGTCTGATGATCTTGTTGTAATCATTGCTGTAATTACTATGATGGATTATATCTTCCAGGCACAGTTAGTTGATCTGAAGTCTGAATTGACGGAAACTCAAGCAGAGAAAGCAGTACTGGAAAAGGAAGTGCACGATCAGCTTTTGCAACTCCATGCTGTTCAACTTCAGCTACATGCCAAAACTGGCCAGAGTGTTGATTCTGGGGCTATTAAGGCAAAATTGGTGAGTGTGGTGGATTGAATGAACTTCTTCCTCTCCTTACTGAAGTTTTTCCTTCGAAGATGCAAATAGACTGACTGCAAATGCTATCGTAAAGAAGGTTGGAGAGAATTAGCTTTTTCTTTTTAAGTAACATTTACAATTGGTTGTTAGCAACAGTTAAAATAAGCTAAGTAACATCAGAATAATGAATTAAGAGTGTAAGATGCTATTTTTACATAAACTACTTTCTTAGTAGATTAGGTTTGTTGAAGTAAAATAAAAAAAATATTTTAATTGTTTGAAATTTAGTGCCATCGTACATGGAACATTAGATTAGTTGCCTCTGCTATATTGTCTTACTACTTATTGCATGCTGAAACAGTAGAAGATTGTAAGGCTTAAAGGTTGTCTGTGCTGATCACTGATCAACAGACTAACTCAAATCCTTCCTGTTTCAGATCCAAAAGCTACTGTTTAATTAGAGCATATCTTTTAAGTATATGATATTCAGAAACACTGTATATCTGAACACATACCACAGAACAAAGTTAATTGGGATTTAGAACTGATTTTATTGAATAAGTATCTAAAATATTTTTAAAATACCTAATCTAGGACTGAATTTATTTATTTATAATTACATAAAACATCTTATGCTCATGTAAATTATTGTATGTACTTGGGTCTAAATATTTACATGTTTAGTATTGGAGTGACATTCTGGATTATCTGTACATAATTTACTCTATTCCAAATCATAGCTTAAACAAATAAGAAACAGTTGATAAAGTTTCTATAGAACTGTCATTAATTTTTGTGGACCTGTAAGGATCAGTTCAATATCACTGTGTATTTTGTAAGTGTTAGCTTGCACACTTAAATGAAGGTTTTGTTTGTTTGTTTGTTTGTTTTTTAAATACAACTTTAGGAATGTTCCAGGTCTCTAAGTTTTAATAAGTTTAGTGAGACTTAACTTCTGAGTGACAGAGTAATACCTTCAACATTTTCATTTTTAATGTTCCTTACTATTTTATAAGCAATTTTAAAAGGTATATTAAAACTCTGTGCTAGTGACAGGAGTCTTTTTTTTTTTTTTTTTTCTACAGCTGAGAATCAGAAGTACATTTTTCTTCTATTGTTTAGGATTTTATCTATGTTGAAGTAGAATTTATTTAAAGCCTAATCTAATGTTTTCTTAATTCCATAGAGTGCTTCCTTTTTTATAGACTTTAGGGCCTATTTTTTAAGTTTTCTTTACTTTGCCTTTATGTATTTCATAATTTTAATGGAGAGAAACTCCTCTTCAAACTATTCTAAATACAGAAGACTATAAAGCTCTGGGCAGGTTGAGCAAGCAAAACTGAAACTGCTTAAATAACAAACAAAACTGGGAAGTCTGAGTTTTAAGTAAATAAAAATTTCAATGTTGACCTTCTGGCAGTCAGAAAATCTCTGACAGAGAGAGATGATATCAACAAAAAATATGATGGGGAAATAATGTTCTATACTAGTTAACTTCCTGCTGCTTTTTTAATTACAACCACTCTTCTGTTTCATGTAGACTCTTAATATTAACATGTACTTTGTGAATTGTGAAATTGTGCACAGTGGTAAACTAAGACATTTTTAAAATGTTTCAGGTTACTAAGCAATTGATAGCATCATGTAGTTTAGTTTGAATTCCTTTCCGGGAGTGTTATATTTGGTTAGTTCAGGCACAATAATGTGACTTTCTCTGTAAGAATATGAAGTTGCCTAGTTGAAATTTTCTTCTGTTTTGCAGTTCATATATCTTTTTGGCTACCTTTCTCCATGCTTCATGTCACTGTTGTAATACATATCCTATTTTCCTTTCTAAAAAGAAAAAATCAATTTTCTATTTAGCAAATGTTATATAATGTATTTTTATGAGCCTTTCAGAAAACTGCTATATACATTATTTATCCATCAGTTAAACCCCTTGCTCTAAGTTCCGAAGAGCTAAGAAGTAAATCTACATTCTTCTATTTGAAAGAGGAGTTTTTCTTCTCAGTAAAATGCTTTTCATGTTATCATTCTATTCTTTGTAGTGATTCCTAGTATTTTTAGGGGAAAATACTGTTTTCAATGCTACAGTAAGGTAGCATTGGTTAAAGTTAAGAATTTAGTAATAATTTCCACTGCAAAATACCAGAATTGCTGCTAAGTACAGTTGCAGTAGTGTGCTTATTTTTTATCCACAGTAATGACATACAAAACCAACTGATACATTTCTTTAAGAATTCATGTTATTGCTTTTTCTTAAAGTTCCCATTGCCTGTTTCTCTAATTATGAAACTTTCTTCTTCTGTCTTAAGTCTGTCCTTTCTGTGGAAGAACTGGTAAGTATGCTGATTGCCTTTATTTATGTTTAAAACAGTGCTTTGTTTTGTACAGCAACTTATGTAAGATGGCCTTAGAAACTGGCAAAACAGACCTGTCTTGTTCAGTCTTCTTGTAAGTTGACAAGATGCTGGTGTAGATTTTGTTTGTTCTGTTTTACTAGTTTCAGGGGTCTGTTTCATGAGTGTCTGTTTATTATTCGCAGCTTGACATTCTGAAAGATTATTCTTGCTACATTTCAAGAAAATTTTAAGCTGTGTTACAATTTATAAAACATAAATAATGTACACATCTAGCAGTACAATATGAAATATTTTTTATATAGTACTTTATTGACAGCTTTTCCTTGTGTGAAGTGTGCTATATGACATTTGGTTGCCTAAGCAAATATCCTAGATCACTTCAGCAAGTCAGTTTTCTGGGGGCAGTTGTAACTCTCAGGTTGTATTTCAGATACATCAGGGAACTCATCTATCTCTGAAGCTTTGTTTCTGATTAGAAAACAGCTGGAAAATGCTAATAATTAATGCACAAAGATATTATAAAGTTTTACAGGATGAAGTTTTGTTCAGTAACTAAAGCACAAAAATATCCAGTGAGAAAGAAAATGGAGTGTTGAATCTGAATAGTGTACCTTGTATGTATCTGCTTAAATCCTAGTTGTCTTATATCTGTCAAATAAAAGATGTTCAAAAGAGAATACTTAAACAACCAATGTGCCTATAATATTTAGTTGCTACTTGATGCAGTCTTCGCAGTATGTGTGTAACTAATGCAAGTGTTACAGGAACTCTGTTCCTGTATATGGACTCCCCGGCTGCTGTAAAACAAATTTTATGTCTAAACTATGACCCTCCTGACAGCTCAAGTATTTGATAGAGGCAGTCCGGTGTTTTGGCACTCCTAAATTTTTGTAATTGCCATCTGGCTGCTAGCAGATGTGAATTAAAACACCCCCAAACTATCATTACAGTAGTGAGACTTGGAATAGTTTTAGAAAATCCTATTTTTAAAAATGTAGGTTAGCCCAAATTCTTGGCTTATGAATGTGTCCTGCAGTTCAAATGGGGTTTTGTTGAAAAATTTGTCTTGTTCTCAGGACAAGCCCCAACCCCAAAGAACAGGGCAGAAGTGGTTTTATGTGCCAGGTTTTCTGATGTGCTTATGGGATCAAACCTGGTCTGCAGCTGGTTCAATATAAGAATTACAGAAAGTGAAATGGCAGTGATTTCAAGCAATTTTAGTGCTACTCCTCCTGAGCAATATGCTAGGTAATTCTTGATCTCTGTGTGCAACTGTTTAATCTACCTTATTCGTCTAATCTGATAGAAATATTTAAGAGAGGAGAGAGAGATACTAATGTCCATCAAATTCAGAATTGTTTTGCTGACAAATTTCTACAAATACCTATCTATATACTGTGAAAATAGTCTCCTGGGAAGGTAGGACTTGCTTAATTTCTCGAATGTGGCAATACCAGCCATATTCATGGTTTTATGTCCAGGTTAAGATAGGTGAATAAGAATATTTACAATATGGGAATAGATTTCTCTTGCCAGTTCTATAGAATTTTGGTTCTGTACTGTTGCTTCTTCAGTTGCACATCTTGATTTTATTTATCTAATAGTGTAATTGGCATCAGTACTCTTTAGGTACTCTAAATGTTTTCAAAAGCACATTATGGTGAGCTTAGTTTTTTATTGCTGTTTCAGTGGGAAACCATTATTCAAAGGGAACAGTAATAGATCCTATGCCTTTACTTTTTTCCTGGTTTGCTGTGTTTTTTCCCCCCCTACTCTGTAAAAGTGATATTAAACACTATAATAGTTTCATTAACTCTAATGCTTCAGGTATAGAAAAGATAACTTACTGTAGATATTCCGTTCATCTAGGATTGACCACTATGGGAGTACCTGGTATTTCTGTAATTCCTTTTTCATGAGAAAAGCAATGGAGGAGGCTAGTTTTTAGTGCTTTCTTTCTTTTCTTTCTTTCTTCTTCTTCTCTCTCTCTCTCTCTTTTTTTTTTTTTTTTTTTTTTTTTAATGAAGCTGTTTGCACTGCTTTTTAGGAGCTGATAGTGTGCTAAGGAATCATAAGCAGGATGAAAGTAATGTGGGAGACACGGTGTTGAATGCAAGGCCTCCATTCCCCAGAGGGGAGTGCGAACCTCTGGCTGCAGTATCAGAGTTCCTTCTTCGTTCCCCCCCTACCCCCCCCTACCCCAGACCGAATAACTCCAATTCTTTTTCACAGTGATACCGTTTCAGCAAGATAAGGAGTTTGTCTGTAGTCCAAGTCAGACTAGTCTGAAGTCTGGCATTTTGAGGACTGTTTGAATCTGTTAGGAATGAAACAAGCCTGGAACCCATGCTCCCCGCTTCCCTGAATGAGTGCTCTAAACACTAGGCTATTTTGGCAGTGGGGGTCATAGCATCTTTTCTTCCTGTGAGTGTCTACTCAAAAGGAGTAAGCTCTGCTCTAATAAGAATATCTGTACTGAGAAGATGTACTTTGGCTGTTGTTTAGTGCAAGGCTTGAGCATTAAGTAAGTTGGCTGTCTTTGACAGATTTTTGTTAAGTAGGAAACATACTCAGCTTTTACAAGCTTTAACAATTCTTGAGTATTTTAGATATTCCCCCCTGTCCTGCTCCAAAACTCAGAATCTGTGAGTGATGATATCATTTCATACAGATGGATATGTTTGCTTCATTTGATTTATGAAGATTGTATCTCCTCGCCGTAACGTCATTAAACTTTTATGCGCTATTAATTCGCATAGAGCTAGACATCTGTCACTGCAATTTGGGCAACTTCTCATGAACTGTAAATTCCTTCAAAGTGTACTTGTTGACATACCTTAATTGAACGTGATGGAAGAATAGTAATGAAGGAGCAAGCAGCTGATTTTTCACTGAGCCAGTCTTAAGTGTGCTGATACAAGCAGATACAGTATATTGCATGTGAAAGCAGTTACTTCTGATACCTTCCTGAAAGAGCGTGTCCTGAGGCTGATGCTTGTGGGTCAGTCTAGATACATGTGTGGAATACATGTGTGGAAGAATATGCCCCATATTACTCCTATTGAAAATCAATCTTCAATAATCTTCAAAATGAAAAGGTGTGGCCACCTGATTTCTTTCAAATAATTACTTAGTCTGTGTCTGTCATATTCTTGATGACCATTTCTTTTTGTGTTTTGAAAAAACAAACTGTACCTTTGGTCTCATATGAAGTATTTGAACACCAAACTATTTCTTAGTGTGTGGTAATACATTTTTATTTTAATTGTTTTAATTTTAAAACATAATTAGATAATATATGATCTTTGCTCTAGAAAGCATTTTCATTTTGTTTATGGATAAGACTTTCAAAAGCAAAATATATAGAATTAAATGCCTATCTCCCATTGACTTTTAGTGAGATTGGGTACTTAAGTCTTCTAGAAAATCTCATTTTGATTTGAGGTAGGAGGAGAAAAAAAATAATATAACTTAATATAACTTCCTTAATAGAGAAAGTATGTAATCTGAATTTTGAGAGTCCTGTGGCTCAAGATAATATGCCTTTATCATAAAGGAACTATAATTTTTGCATTGTGATACTGCAATATATACTGTCTTATTGTTAAGAGAGTTATTTCATGCTAGTATGTAAATGCTCTTTTGTTAATAACTTCAGTGAAAATTTTTCAGCAATTTTTTTCTTTCACTTTCTGTGAAGGAGAGAGAGCTTGAAGCTAACAAGAAAGAGAAAGTGAAAGAAGCTCAACTGGAAGCTGAGGTGAAGTTGCTGAGAAAAGAAAATGAAGCACTTCGTCGACACATAGCTGTGCTTCAGGCAGAGGTTTACGGAGCAAGATTGGCAGCCAAGTACTTAGATAAGGAACTAGCTGGAAGGTGTGTAGAGTCAGTTTGTGTACCTAGCACGGATTCTTTCTCTTTTTTTGTGGATAAAGGGGTTCTTTTGTACTGCATGGTATATAGCACAATGAGTCCTGATCTATACCAAGCACTTTTTTTTGACACCATGGAAATATCAACAATATATATACAAGTTACACTTTGGAAGAGTTGGATGTAAACATTTGTAGAATTTTTTTTTCCTTTGTTCTGTTATTGATTATAAGCCAAGCTTTTCACTGTTCACTCCTCTCTATAACTGCAACCAGCATCTCCTAGTAGCATATGTTAACTTTTCTTTTTTCCTAGGCTTTGAACTGGCCACATAGATATGTATTGCACTACTGTCTTTTTAGGGCTTAGTATAAGAGTGATCGGAATGAAGCTAGTCATGCATTCTGCCAGTTACTTTTAGAAATTTTAAAAGACTTAAGATCTCCCTAAATAATCCTGTTAAAAGTCTTCATTATTACATCTTTAAGAAAGAATTATGTGGTTTGTTTTCTAATCCTCTCTGTACTTAGCTTTTAAAATTGTTATCAGGGAGGAAAAATGTGCAAAGATACGATCTGATAGAGAAAAGAAACTCTTGATTATTTGCAGTATATATGCCATGATCACTAATAACTTCTGTAGGCTATAACGATGATAACTCAGGCATGGCAGTAGCATAAACAGAGATGTCAAATATACTTGCTCAAATTTGGCAACATATGACCACAATATAGCTATGATATGATTAACTGTGATAATTGGCAGTGAATAACTAAAATAAACTTAGCAGCGTACAGTCATGGTCAGTATTAATAGCACAGTGCCAAAGTTATGATAAGCCCGCTCAGATTCCTGAGCTCACCCAACCCGCTAAGGCCTGCAAGGCATGAGACCTTGCACTGACACTGACAGCATGGGGCCAGGTTCAGTCTGCCTTTATATTGAAGTGGGTTGAAGATATTGATTGCCTCTGCAGGAGTTGATTCTCAGAAGCTGCGTTCAGCAGCGTCAGTACTGTCTGGCAGGTCCCACGCTCTGAGTAGTCTTTTTATTCCCTCAGCATGCCACGAACAATGTCTTCCTGTACTGCCTCAGTTTCTTCAGGCAGGTTGTTCATTGTCCTTGCTGTTGCAATTCGAAGTCTGACTGAACATAGCCCATCACTTTGGCCTTGTTTGGCAGCTCTCTTAACTGCTTTGTTGCATTAGCCGTCCCATGGTACATTAATTTGCTGGATGTGTTCATGCAGCAATTCAGGAATAGTTAGTTTTTGTCTCACCATAGACACTACTAAATATATTTTTGTTGAGTTAGTAATTTGGTTTCCTTTCCTTTACCATGGATCTGAGTCCCTTGCTGCTATTAGAGCTAGATTGAACTTCCTCATATAAAAAAGATTTACAGTACTTATTCTCTTATGTTAAAATGTGCCTCTGTTATGGTTTCATTTGGTGATAAACAAGATGGTCCCTTAAGGCTTCTGAGAACAGAGGAGTCCCCCTTTGGTCATGGGGAGAGCCCAGCCATTTACTTCTCTTCATTCTTGCAAGTTCATGTGTATTTTGTCTGACATGTATTCTGTCAGACAATCATAAAGAGGCCATCTTCCCCCCCCCCCCTTTTTTTTTTTTTTAAAAAAACACCTCTGGAGCTCCTGAGGCACGTCTAAAGTTAAGAATAAGTAGAAAGGCATAGATAAATAAAAATCTTGTATTTACTGTTAATACAGTAAAAGGAAAACTTCCGAATCCCTCACTTTGTAAAGTGCTTTAAGCTTTTCTGGATATTATAGGTTAGATGAATCTACAAGTCCTTAAGCTTTTAGGAAGAATCTATGTACACAAATACGTATTTGTTTAACATTTTCAGCACTGTTGCAATTCTGTGTACAGTTATAGCACTTGCGTTATTTGATGCATGACTGTGTGCTGTAGTCGGATATAGATAGGAGTAAAAAGTACAGTACTTTTATTTTCAGTTGTGATATAGCATGTTACTTATTTATCGTCTTTGTCATTGTGTAGGGTCCAGCAGATTCAGTTACTGGGCCGCGATATGAAGGGACCTGCTCATGACAAGCTCTGGAATCAACTTGAGGCAGAAATACACCTTCACCGTCACAAAACTGTTATCAGAGCCTGCCGGGGTCGAAATGATCTAAAACGACCAATGCAAGCGCCACCAGGACATGTAAGCTGCAGTGGTGATCCATTCCTCAATAATTCCCAGGATTTATGGGAAATAGCTATGAGTTAGATCTTCATTTTTCTGTTTTCTCTCACTTCAGTATTGTGTTCTTCTGTATGTCGCTTTATGTAAATCATTCCTCTGTGTTAAAGAACAGTTTCATCCTGAGCAACGTATGTCCATAAATTGTTGTGAGAGATGGTACAATTCCATTGGCTTAAATAGGAACACCCAATTCTTTAAAAAAAAATTCTCTCTAGTATGCACATGTGAACATACAGATTTAGCAGCATATTTTTTGTTAGCTAGGTTTCAAAATGTGGAGCAAACTTTAGAAAAAAAAGCTGCAAAGAATAACATTGTAGGATTGAGTTGGGCTGAGAATTATTGTTGAATTGAAAAAAAAAAAGCACTAAGTGCTTCACTTGACACTCTAAAGTAACTGATTTTTTTTTTCCTCTGAAAGATGCTTTTTAAAATAAAACCTTTAAAAGACACTTCACCATGATGGCCTTGGTAGAACTCTCCTTACCTGCCTTGGTACATGAACTGTTTATCAGCTCAGGGTTCAGTGCATAGAGACGGAGACTTTCTGGAAAAGGGGTTACTTTGACCTATTCTGAATACTTTGTCAGATTAATGCAGATGTTACTAATTACATATAAAATATTGATGGGTGAATGTGTGTATGTGCAGTTGTAAGGATATGTGTAGTGGCAACAGAAGCTTAACAAAAGCAAAACGAATACCTTTATTTACTTGATCTTTTTGTTAGATTTGATTTGAGTGGCTTTTGGATTATTTTGTTTTTATTATAATAAAAATAAAGTCAAGGAAGGAACCCCTTCCTTTGGACTTTATTGCATCTTCCTTTATCTTCTGATTAGCTTTAAATTACAATGTGTCATATAATTTTTAGCAGAGATTATCATTGCTTCTTGTAGTCCCTTTGTTTTTAATATGTGGCTGATTTTTTGAAGTTCTATATTGTCCATCATTTGATATTGAAATAATTATTGTGGTCAGGAGCACACGGTGAATTTCTTTTTTCTTATTTCTTAGCCTGTTTTTTGAAGGGAAACTCTGAATTTGTCGTGCTTGGAGCTGCTCTAAAACTGTTGCTTGATACACTGCCTTTCTACAATTAAGAAAAGAAAACACAGAAATACAGCACTTCTTGATTCATATGCTTATATTTATGCTATATTTGTGTTTATCAAACTAGGATCCAGATGCTTTAAAGAAGAGTCAAGGTGTTGGACCAATCAGAAAAGTTCTGCTTGTTAAAGAAGACCATGAAGGACTAGGAATTTCAATCACAGTAAATACTTGCATTTGTTTTCCATCATATGGAAGAAACAATCATAAAATTTGTGTTTGTACTTCTGTTAAAATATGAGGAACAGTGAATCGTTGTTAGTATTTATGAAAAGCATAGGGCTGCATTATGCAGATCAATAGTTATGCTCATGTCAGTTGCAGTGTACAACTCATGTTGATAGAATATGAAATAGTTCACTGTGATTTATATAAAACTAATGATTTCAGAAAGACTAAATTAAAAACGAATTCATACTTTAGACCCTTTAGCAGATACATGATACATTCTAGCTGTCCTAAGTCTTTAGAAGAGCAGAAGCAGAGAACTAACTTCGGAAGCCTAGTTGTTGTGGTTGTAGAATAGCTTTTTAAAATACTATCTCATACCTATTTATATTTATATATAAAAAGGCTTTTTAACTACACAAAAATTTGAAAATTATGTTACATTTTTATTCTAAATATGAACGTTGTTTCTTGCAAATTAATGTTATCTGATATGCTTTTTATTATATGAGGTTTTGATACTTACTATAATCAGAATTGTCTCCTGCTACTCTTTAGGTATATATTTCAAATATATCCACTTTTCTTTTGGGGGAAGAATCAGGGGAAGCATCTCATGTATTCTTCTATCCAAAGTAGGCCTTCTAATTTTCTGAAATAAGCACTTTAATGAGCAAGTACTAAAATGTTGGTGTTCTGCTAATAGATGGCTCAGTTAATTAAAACATACTTATTTTTACAGGGTGGAAAGGAGCATGGTGTACCTATACTGATCTCTGAAATCCATTCTGGACAACCTGCTGATCGATGTGGAGGACTGCATGTTGGTGATGCCATTCTGGCAGTAAATGGAGTTAATCTAAGGGATGCCAAACACAAAGAAGCTGTAACTATTCTTTCCCAACAAGTGAGTTACTCTTATCTGTAGGCGCATTTAGATGCTTCCCTTATTCTACCTATTGAATTACCTAGGATATTGATGTTTATCAAGCACAGTAATTATGCTAAGCTAAGATACAATGATTCTAGAAGAAGCTATATCACCTTATACTGAATCTTGTTATGTCTTGAAGTATAAGGAGAAAGGGCTGGGTCAGTACTGGTTTGGTTAAATTAGCCATATATGGGCTAATGATCCTTCAATAAAGCTAATGGATGTTGTTGTTATGTTGTCCCCACAGAAATAATTATTTAGTGATGTTTTTCTGAGTGAGCATCTTCAGCCAAACGATGTTGCTCTGTGGTCTAGAATTTTCTTGCTGCATTGCTTCTTGTTTTCAAACGATTAATAGATGCATTTAATTTATCAGAAAACTTGCTTATGAGAAGTTACTGTTTTAAACTTAATAGCACACAACTAAAAAATTCAGGTAGTTTACTTTGGTAAATCATAACCATAGAGCTGCACTTCTTTAATCAGTAAAAACTTAATTCAGGTCCATACTTAAAATAGTCAACTTGACTGTTGAGAAAAATGTACTTGTTTTAATAGGCTAGCTTAACACAGTAATCCTGTTACGTAGTTGTGCAGAGGTAAAATTATAATTTTGATTGCATTTTAGAGAGGCGAAATTGAGTTTGAAGTAGTATATGTTGCTCCAGAAGTAGATTCAGATGATGAAAATGTAGAATATGAGGATGAGAGTGGACACCGTTATCGTTTGTATCTTGATGAATTAGAAGAAGGTGCAAATTCAAGTTCTAATCGGAAAGAAGGAAATGTGGATGTCAAGCCATCACAAGGTAAGCTTTCTGAAAAGTATTACATGCACTTTAATTCTGAATTCTCAATGTGCAAACCAATTTCTGAAATACATTGTTTCTACATTAGTTGTAAAATTAATCTTTTGTTAATTCAATTAACCTACTATTAGGCTATCAACTCTTTTGTTGAGTCCCTCACTCATTGGCCTGGTTTACCTAGATACAGCTAAATTAACTTTTGAGTTCTTTTTCTTGCTCATCTTTTCCAAGTTGAAAATCAAAATTTATTCTCCCCTTTTTCTGATTCTTGTCTAGGATTAGTTAATTCTCATTAATCCATTATTTTGTTGACCTCTTCAAATATATATATTTTTAGATTAGAGAAGTATAGAAACAGTTCCTGATTTCCTGTTCTATTATGTTCTACTAAATGCCTTTTAGCTCTTATTTTAGTAATCTTTTCGGTAAGCTTTCCAGTTCCTGAAGTAAGACTTACTGATCTGTGATTCCCAAGATTGCTTCTCTTCTTTTAAATAAAATTTATTTTTAACTTGCAGTGTTTGATAAGAAACCAAGTATTGATGGACATGAAAATGGAGACCTGGGGAATTCAGTTGAAGCTGCATTAGAAGACACTGCACCCAAATTAGCCCGTTCTGCTGAGTCTTTATCGTAAAAAAATAAATAATTTTTTTTAAAAAAAAATAAATCAACTGGACAGATCCCACTTTGGGGAACAACTGATAATCATTATTGACTGCTCCAAGTTGCATATACTAGTGTAGGTTGTAAAAGGATGATTAGAAGTCAAAGGGAACGGTATTATTGTTGCCTGGAAAAAAGGCGATTACCTCAGGACTTCATTGTGAGCAATTCTAAATGTGGAAAACACTTTTGTGTGACACACAATAGTTACCTGGCACATGGCATGTGAAACGAGTTTTCTTTTAATAATAAGCACCAAAGCATGGAATTCCTAAAATGGATAATCTTAATATGTTCAGCTTTGAATTTTGCTAATGTCCCAAGGGAAGTAGTATAAAGCGTGATGATCTTCATTTTGTCCCTTTGATGCTTTAAAGGGACAGCTGATGTTTGATTTGGTGTGAAAAAAGTTTTATCTCGGGGGATGGGGTGGAGAATAAATTGTACTGTTACATCCCTGAGTTTTCTGCTTGGGATTTTTTAACTGCAACTTTAAAAAATGACAACATTTTTCTCCAAATAGCAAATAACAGAACTTTTGTTTGAGAAAAGGCCAAAAAAAATTGAGCAACTGAGTACTTGTTAATCTTGATCTTTCAGCCCATGATCATTTTGTGATTGAGACTTTTGGCATTATTGTTTTAATCAATTCACTGCCAATTGGTGCTGTATTTGAAACTTACTCCAGAAATATTTAAACAGAATACTATGGAGTTTTAAAAGCAAAATTAGTTTTAAAAAATATTCATAATTATGTGTGCCCTTTGGTATTTTTTTTTCTTGAGCATCTTCAGTTTAACATCCATTCTTGAATGGATATGGTCACTACTAGTGTGTAATGGTTTTATACATTTTGAATTGGTCGTCATTGGCTTGACCTTATGAAATGCTGAGCGCTTTTGCTGGGTACTGAACAAACTCATTTCGCATTAAATTAATTTTGAAGACATGAGTTGAGTGCGCAGTACTTTATAGGAGCTACTCAGAATCATACAGTGTCTGGCCTTATCTGTGTTACAATATGATAGTCCTGTTAACCTATAATTGTCTTATTGTTGAAACAAAATGTCTTATTGTTGAAACAGGATGTTTTTTTAAAAAGCAATGTATCTTAAAATAGCTTTTAATTGGTGTTCATCTAAAGGTCCAAGGCATGGTTGCAATATCAAGGATGATTTCTTGGCCATTTCTTATATTATATTTGTAGATCTTCTTGTGAAGTGCAGTACTATCCATATGCAAACTACATATTGTAATACCGTTTATTATTTCAGTATGCAATGCCTACTTTCCTGTTCACTGCTCTGCAGGCTATTGAACGGTAATGTGAAAAGATGAGATTTTGTACTTTGAGAGTGGAATTAATGTGAAATGGAAGCTTTGCAAGTGTTACTGTATAAGATGTACATACATAAGAAAAAACTCAAAGGCCTTTAGAGTAATACCAATTAATCTAATGTTCAAAATTGTGATGTAGAACACAGTTACAGTTACTTGTTTCTCCTAGGAGCACTATATATATATGTTTATAGAAAAAAATCTTTAAAATGTATATACTTTATTCAAAGATTTTGCTATTTATAAATCCCTTAACTTTGCTATTTACGTGATTGTGTGTGTGTACATACATGAGTTCCATTCACTCAATGGAATTACGTTATTTGTTTCACTTTTTTGTAATAGTCCTTGTCATACGGCATACATTTTTAAGATCTAATTTTAAGTCTAATTTCCATTTGGTGATAACATTTTAAACTAGTGTTTAAAAACAGATCTGTGTGAAGAAGAAACAGATCCCCAGGCATGTTTCTTTTTCTGAAACTTAATGAATTTTTAGAACACTTGGGCTATGTATTAGTAGATAAATCTACTGCCATAGTTTTGCATCTAGATTTCTGTTTTTCTTACAGCTGCTCAAGTAAGGTGCTCTCTGAAGCTGGCTGTTGCACAGGACACTCTATATTCTGTCTGTCAGAGAAGATGGTTCAAAGCCAAGTTAGGGATTTTGTCGTCTTTGAAAAACATTGCTATGCGAAACCCTGCTGCAGTTGTAAGAAACAAAGGCATGTCTAACTAGTCCAGTAATCTTTAAAAATAATAAATTTGCCTGTATATTTTCCCTGTATCTGAGAGAAGGAATGGATTTTAAATTTATTAATTCTTCCATACTTCTTGACACACCTCGTCATTTTTGACCAGCTTCAACCAGAAGGGGGAGAATGTTACTGGAGTTATTTTCCTGACATTCCGTGTCCACCAGTTTCTCGTGATGCTATGCTCTTTCAGCATTCTCTGGAAGCTGCTGGACTCTTTCTCTGCTGTTACCTATTTTTAACCAGTGTATGAGATCAATAGAAGGAATATTTGCTGAGAAGAATGACCAGAAGAATAAACAAATCAGGTGGCAGCAAATTATCGTCATATTTCTTCCTCACAGTTTTTATATCTTTGTTTAGGAAGCCTTGAATGGGAGGATTTTGCTCAGACACTACAGTATGGTTATACTCCACACTTATTACCAGCTGATTTTAACATAGTGATTTATTGCAGTCATACAGAGATAGTTGGAGATCAATATCTAAGCTGAGAAGTTTTGCAAGTTAAGATTTCCAAGTTCAGTAGAGAAATACATACTTTTTCCTCTTTTGTCAGTAACTGGAAGATGCAGACCTGCTGATTCCCAGTTGATGAATGAATTTGACTTGGGAGAATTTCCAAGTCAAGTCAATATTCAGACTTCATTTTTATTTTTTGAAGTGTAAAATAGTTTACTTGTGTGTATATATATATTTTTACTTCAAAAATAAAATTCTAAAGAGAGATGTATGATTCTTTTACTTGTTGAAAAGAAATTTTCTGTGGACAATTGTATGTTAACATAAAGGTGGAGAGTATTTGTTGGTGTCTGGGCACAATGTTTACTAAGAGCATGTAAGTTAAGTGCTTAATGGCAATAAGTTTAATGCTGATCAAATACTGTATGTAGTATTTCGTTGATAGAAGTGTATTTATGGCAGTGGAGAAGATTTGTATCTATCTCAATGCGCATTAATCCACAGTTAAGTCAAATAACATTCAGATGTTATTTATTGTAGCTGTTCAGACATCCTTACATTCTTGATTTCGCTCACGCCTGCAGATGTAATATTTCAACAAATGTATTATATCTAGTTAAGTTGGATTTAGTATTTTTATTAGTCTGTAAATAAAGATACTCTTCTGCATTGCGGTGATTTCTTTACCTAATTCAGGCTAATATTTCAGTTTCTTCTTTTTTTTTTTTTTTTTTTTTTTTTCTATCTATAAAATACAGACACTTAACTCTGTGTGTGATCTATTTCTGTAAAGTGTTGTCCACTTTTAGACTACTGCACAAAGATCCAGGCTGAAAACTGACTAATATGAGGAAAACCATACTATACAACATATAGGTTGATAGTAATCCAGTCTTAATGGCAAATTATTTTTAAAGGAAGAGAATTACATGACATGAATCAAATTTCATTATTTAAGACTTTTTTTAATAAAAGGAAAAATTCACAGTGTTATTTTGACTCTATAATAAGAATATAAGCATTCTGTAGTCGTTGGCTTAGAAGAGCTGTAAGGATTCAAACCTCTCAAAAGATTGTGTTGTTTGAGTACAACTGTGGAAATTGTCTTTTCTTCTTTTTCTACCTTTTTTTAAAATTTGCTGTGCTAGAGTATAGGTATATTCTGTGTTAAAGGTTTCTACACTGGGAAGATGCAAAGCATTTATCTTTGATATAGACTGAAAATTATAACCATGTTATATTGAATCTGCGTTCAGATTGAAAGGCTGTTATGTGTTAAAATTACTTGTTATTTTTTTTCCAAATTGCCTCTTACCTATAATGAAGTGGTCTTCCTGCCCTTAAGCAGCAAGTTTAGCTGGAACTTAAGGCTGACCAGTGAGCTCAGATGACTGGTAATGGTACAGTAAATGTGGTAGAAACATGATGGTGCTACTTAAGGGTTTACTGAGAATGTGTGACTCAACTGTTTAAGCACAGAGAAGAAGAATGGATGAAAAGATAAGTAATGTACTAATGGAGAGGGCTACAATTGTATATATTGGGGTTTTTTAGATTATAATTTTAGAAGGGTTTAATTATGAGCTGTTAAGTTTGTAAAAAGCACAGTGGGTAGGAAGAAAACATTTATATTTGGGTGAGATGTAATAAAACAAGATGATTAGAGGTAGCTATCAATGAAGATGGAAACAAATGGAAAGAGTAGAAAAACCAATAATTTTCTTTGTGCTAGCTCTGGGGTTAAGGGAGATCACTCAAAAGTTCTTGGTGTTCCTGTTCTTGTGTTGCTACTCTTAGTGGCTGTAGTGACTGAATAGTTCCTCTGCTTGCTTTCCGCAGAGGTCCGCACATGACAGAAGAGGAGGAACATGTCTTGACTCTAGATGTGCCTGTAGAGTCAGTTTTGCTGAACAGAACATCAGCCCAAGAGCTTGAAAGGAGATTTACTTAAAATATTTCAAACTTACCTTCTATCCAGAGTGTATCTTTTCCAATATGAGATGATCCCTAATTCCTCTGAAACTGTAGAAATTTCACAGTTCAAGTGGAATCCAAAAATTAAAAAATGCCACACTTCCTGCTGTCCTAAGAAGAAAAATACTCAGGCTCTTTTTTTCTTTCCTCAGCAGGAGAGTTGTTGCTTCATATACTCAAATCTCTAGAGAGTAGCTGTGGCATATCTGTATTTCTTTGGTTTACTTATTTATTTATTTCCCCCTCACCACCACCACCACCACCACCACCACCACAGAAGTAAGCCTGTACCCAGTTCTGAGTGCTGACCTGTGTCCTGCACTGGACACAAACGTTTACTAGGCTAAATAGTAAGACCAGGAGACATTTTTTTAAAAGGATGACTCCTTTTTTTTAAGGGATAAGTAAATTCATTTGGGTAAACTTCTCACACACGGGTGTTTACTTCAATCGGTTGTCAGAATTATCTGGTGTCTATTTGTCAGCCTTCAGTCTAGCGTGCTGAGACTTGTTTCTCACAGCTGTGCTGGAGAAGTATCATAGTCGCTAGTATTTTGAAGGCGCTCTGTAGGGGGGTACTTCTCCTGCTGAGGTATGTTGGAAATGTACTGATCCCTACAAATAATGCAGCAAAGCTGGCTAAAATTGTGGATTTTTTGAAAAATGGAGATTATGGTCAAATCTCCCTCATTCACAGTTCTTGGAGCTCTGAATTTCTTGGAACTTTCTTTCTGAAGGCCAGAGGCACTACCCCTAATTTTTACTGCTGATCCATTTCCCCAGCACATCCTGTCAGCAGTCACATAGCTGGCAGCTCTCTGCTGACTAGTTTTCAATGGCTGAATCTCAAACAAAATTAGAAAAGCGTGAAAACAAGCAGAGCAAAAGTATGAGTGGAACTCCTCCAAGGGCATTCACAGGCGCATTTTGATTAACCACGAGCAAGTGCCAGGAATCAGGAATGCCTGGGTAACCTGGTAAATTTTAAGGTCTTCAAATTGTTCAGTTATATCTGTACATCTAGGTAAGTTCTATTGATTAAATCTTAGTTTTCCTGTAAGCTGTCTAAATACTTGCGCAAATAATACTTTTGCAAAATGGTATGTAGCAGAATTGGATTATATTAATTTTATTTAATGGTACATTACTTCTATTTTCCAAATGTTTAGATGTTTAATGTCAATTTCTTTAGGGGAATGGAAGCATTAATCTTCAGGATGCAGAACTTGAGTAGTTATGTACTCAGTCTGCTGGGAAATGTAGTTGTCCTGAATGCTTTTCCTTCCAAGAAGAAATGGGGTGTCTCAGTTCAGTCCTTCTTGGAACATCCTCTGGTGAGTTTGCTATTGCCAATTCCTTTGCTTAGTGCAGGTGAAGATTTTCTGTGTGTTCTCTTGGGCCTCATGCCTGGTTCTTCCTGATTTAGCCTAGGAGGTGACATGTTTTCCTGATTTTTCTGACATACTGTTTGTAGAGAGCAGGCTGGGCAACAAGGGTGATATCTCTGCAATGGAGAAGTCTGGACACAAAGAAGTCACTGCACTGGAAGTGTCTCCTAGGGGACACACTCGTTAGGCTAGGAAGTTGTATGAGGTGAATTTATTTGTTCAGTTGGGATCTTTGCTCAGAAAACGGTATCTGTATTTTCTACTAATGCAAAAAGCCCTACGATGGCTTGGAAGATATGTGTTATTTATCACATTCCTTATAAGGTTTCGTATGCTCATTATGTTGGCTGTCTGTTTCACCTTTTGGACTTAAGGGATTTTTAATAGCTTCAGCTCTAGGATAAATATTAGATGCTGGCTCAGACGTACAGGCTGTTAGGTTCGCTGTTTTGACACTTGCTTTGTAGCAGATAGACTGCAAGGCTGCTAAAGATCACTCGTATTGATCAGATTAGGGGTTGCTATAAGATCAGAGCCTTTAGGTTACATTCACAAAGGCACTGATTCCCCCTGGTTTCAATTACAATTTACATGGTTATTTATGGTTCTATGGGAAGGGATTCCCAAAGGGTGTCAAGACTTAAGTACTTTAACGGAAATGCACCTCTGCTGCTGAGGTTTGGCAGCTTTGGACTTGCAGCTGATGAATTAACTTCTTAATAGAAGGACAGTACTGTGTTAAATGAGGACTTTGTACAGGTGAATGTTACTGCCTAGTACCTTACTTGTTTCATCTTGCTTTCTGTCCAATGTGACAGTTAGGTGTTCTGCTAACTTACAGTACAAATGAAGTGTCATAAGACAGGGAGTTAGCAGAAAGTTTTCAGACTTGATATGCTCCTAAGATAGTTTTTCTAACCCCAGATAACATATTACTTAATTTGGAAACTGATTTTATTTTAAAATGAAAGAGAGAGACTGTGATATATTAGTGAGAACATGAGTATTATGATAAGTTAATGTGGTAGCCATGGATGAGCTGGTTAAGTAGGAGATGGACAAATGTATTTTGGGCTGTCTTAATTTTATGCTCTTTTGAAAATCAAAACTTGTCTATCAGCTAGTAATTTCAATTTGTTATTAGAATCCTACAATTTTTAGTGTTAAGTATTTGGTATTTTTATTTAGTGCCAAAAGGGGGCAGCAACTTCCTTTAAATCTTTGGGATAACTAGATAAATAGAACTGAATATTTTTGATGTACAAATATAGGAAAACTTTATCCTTTAGAAATATCTCTAGTAACATGTACTCTTAAGAGAACAAACATTCAGTTTAGCTGACATTGTTTCAAGTAAGAAGCACTTTTCACGTCTTATAATAAATGTCATATATGTGCATTGTTCATGTACAAGCACAAAGAATACTTACACACAGAGTTAGAATTCTTATAGCTCTGAAATAATGACTTATTAAAGAATGTTAAAATATTTCCATCAATTATTTTAAGAATTTATTATTAAAATTCTCTTATTAGTTAATTCTGTTATTAGTTTATACAGAGGCAGTTAAATTTTTGATCCTCTCTGAGTGAATTTAGTGTTTCCAAAAGTAAGGGACCAAAGCACGGATAAAACATGAAATGAAGTATCAGGTGAATTTGCAGAGTCAGCTCTCTGCCAATGCACTTAATCACGGTATGTAACCAACATGGTCACATTTCTAAGATCTCTCCTGGAACAGAGGCTGTCCAGGCTGTCAAACTGTTTAGAGATTTGGCAGTGAGAAGTGAAAAAAGGAGATAACCATTACATAGTTTGCTCTAGTGTAATTCCAGAAAGAAGCTATGTGATAAAAGAGGAGGATCGGTTCACACTGATGCACAGTACCCTTTTCTCTACTGCTGTTGTTTTCTGCTGGCAACCAAATGGTAGTGTGGTTTCCAAACTGTTTGTTGTCATTAACCAGGTGGTCAGTGAACTTACAACTCAAATATTCTGTTGCATAAATATTTGTCTTTTATGATGCGAGATGAGAATGTACTATAATTAGGGAAAGATGGAGTGTAACTTCATCTGTCAGAAGATAGCTATATAAATGAGCTAGAGCTTCTAACTGGGTATCTGGGTATCTTTATGAATGCCCATATACCAGGTACTTGCAAGGTGGTTATTCCAGTGTTGTTACCAAAATTGTGGCTTACTTTGTGTTCTGAGAATCGTTTGTATTTGTGCCTTTATGACAAAGTGCTCTACTTGCATAGGTGTATGTAGAAGAGAAATGCTATGAGTTGTCCACAACATTTTCACATCGAAGTATGAATTTTGCATTTCTGTAATGCAGGCACACTTCATCCAGGTCACCTACTCAAATTTTATAAAACTGTCTGTCAGAACAGATGGTGTCACTTCATAATAAAAAGCTTAGCCATAGATGTGAAGTAAAGCTGCCTCTTCAAGTAATGTCTGCTACAGCATCTTCTCTTTATCAATCACCAGTGTCTTCTCTCCCAGCATGTCAGAAGATTTTTCACAGGTTTACAGGTGGCTTTTTCCAAGGTCTTTACATTTTTGGTAGTTTTATTTGTTGATACTATTCTGGAAAATGGCAGCATATCTCACTGTCTCAGTTTGTATATCTGTGAAATGGTTGTCTGGGTCACTATTAGCTATGATGTGTAAAATATCTTTGAGAGACTGAAGTTTGTAGTATATGCACAAGCCACTAAATTATTCAGGTCAATGGCTTAGTAGTGGCTGACATAACTAAGTATCTTTCTACAGTCTTTTCTCCCCTTCTCTTACAGCAGAGAATCTTCTGCAATATCTTTCATTCCTCAGTTAGCTTTTCATTTCAGGAAGACTCCTTGTAGTCTATCATGTGTCAGCCATTGCTGTATGTTTCTATGTTGTTTGTATTGAATTGTTTCTGGTGTTTCTTTAAAAACTAGAATTCTAGCACTCATTTTTTGTGCTACTTTCTAGACAGAATATATATATATATATATGCTTTAAAGTCTATTATTGACCATTCTCATCCAGCCTAACTAAGAGAACCTTACAATTTGTTAATAATTTGTGCTATTCTATGTTTTCTCACTCCTTTTACTAGCTCAAAGCCTTATCAGGAAAAATATTGGATATTCATAGATATTATACTGCAAATCATTAGAGGAACTTTTCCAATAAGATCTCTAGCCAAAGTTATGGGTGCTGAGGTAAGTTCAGGACAGTAACAGGAAGAATAGCCCGGTACTATGTCATGCACATATGTAGACTTAGATTTTCAGTTGTGCTGAAAGATGATGTTGTGCTTTAACTAAATCAAGTTGTCTCCTTCCTGGATTTCCCTCACTAATATCTATGACTGTATATAAATAAATGTGATGATAAACTCTTGGATATTCCATGGCAATTCAGTATTTGGCTGGAAGTGACTAAATAAATAATGAATTAACTTGGCTCAAGAAAACAACCTCTGCATACAGTAAGTGACATGTTTTTCACGACTTACAGATACATATTATGGGGCCAAGTCTAAACAAATACTGTGAAGTCTGAGTGAAAAAGCCTCCAAATTCTCATGTCCAGACTATACAATGAGATAACAAAGGAAGTCAGCTGCGAGGCGTCCTCCTTATCATGGATAACACAAGTTTTCCCCAACTAAGGATGTCTTTTCTCTTGTCTTTATCTAGTTTAGGAATACTTTATCTGACCTCTTCCTGCATATCCTTTATGGATGGTAGAACCATCCAGGGGCTTCAACAAAAGGAAACCACTAGGAGAAGTTTCTATTTTAAGTTCCAAAGTGGTTGTGCAGAAACGGCACATTCGCTTCAAATAAACATGTTCCTTGAACTTTTTCAGTCTTCAATAATTCATATACGTTCCCTCTGCTTCTTTGTAACACTGTTTGTTTTGTTGATCCTGCATAGCTACAGCTGTGTAGCTTTCGGTGTCAGCACCACCAACATCAGTGAGTAAGGTTCAAACAGAAGAATGTACTTACCTTCATCCTGTACTACTGCAGAGGAGGTTGAAGGTCAGAACAAGCTACACCATCGCTGATGTCAGAAAGAGATGGGCAGTATGGAATTTTTAGTATTGGAACTGTGTGTAAAATCTGCAACATAACCTTGTCATGGCTAGAGTCTAGGCTGATTACAGCCTAAGGGAAGCCTTAGACACACATTTGTGGAGCAAATCTAACCTGATTCTGTAGTCAGAGTGAAGAGAATACTGATGGGGTTACTTTTCATTGCGTGGATGCCTGCCTCTGCAGGACTACTGTGAGACCACTGACTCATTTTGTATGGGTCATAAAACAGCTATTCATCGCTAATTGCTTTTGTCACTTGCTCTTCTGAACTAAATCTGAACTCCTTAGAAAAAAATTACTGCTTACCTTCTCTTTGGCAAAAGCCAGGACACAGACAAATAACTGCTTTTCTTTTAATTTTTTTATAGCCTCCTTAGTGGTGACTTTGTACGTGCATTTTTGAAAGTGCAGCAGTACAGTTTTAATGTCAGAGAGTTAGTGTAACTTAATGTAAACAGTGTAATTTGTTATGGCAATAGCATTTTCTTGCTGTTGTTTTCAGACTATAAATACTCAGTGAGTCCTCATGCCAGATTATGGCAGAAACTGCCACCTATATTGTACAGATCCAAAACTGTGACTTACTGGGGATGTCACAACAGAGCTAATTTAGGGATTTCCCTTAACACTTCTCCCCTTCACCATACCACCTCTTTATCTGAATTTGGATGCTGTTTTCAGCCTGGCCAGTCTATTTAGTAGTGACCGTAGGTCAGAGGCACATGCTCTGTCATTACTGATACTGGTCATACTGGTCACCTGATTTGCTTTGTATTGCAGATGCAGGTTAGATTGCTTAAGCACTGAAAGGCGTCCAGTGCCTTCCCACAATTTTCTGCATGGCCACAAGACCATTTTTCTCCAATGTGATGGGAAAGAGTCCCGAAACAGCTCAGTTCCTGGTAGCATGTCCAGAGAGTCAGGCAATGGTTGAGCGATGCTGGAGAGGGTGCGGTAACCCTTCCCCTGTCTGCGTAGCATAGAAGTCTCCAGCACCTTGGAAAAACAAATCATACACATTTTAGCACTACTGATCCACCAAAGAGCTAAGCACATTTAGATGCAAGGTCCTGCAATGGGACCTACAGCCTGGCATTCCCACCCTGTGTAGGCAGTGGGATCCATTATAATCTACATGCTGAGTGGAGACCTGCCAAATGATGGTCAGTGGAAAAAAGCTGAGGAAGAGCTGTATTAAAAACTCTCTGTAGAGTCTAGCCACTCCAGTATTGCAGACAAGTCATGGGACTCACAACCTGCTCATAAGGGCTAGCATTCAATCTCATAGATTTTTAAGAATTAAGTGAAGCTCTCTCATTTTAAAAAACAGCTTCTAGAAACACTGCCATGACAACTGCAACGTTAGGTCTGTGGTTACAGTACTCATCAGGTGCAGGAAATTCAGGTTCACCTAAATGCTCTTCCTGCCCTCTCCCATCTACCCAGAGAATGTCACAACTATCAGGCTGCTGACCTGTATGCAGTAGACTCAAGTTGAACCCGTCCTGTTGAAGCTATGTTTGCAGAGAAAAGGGAGGTGGAGATGATGGCAAGTGCCGTGTCTAGAGGAAGTCAGTAAAAGAGAATGGACCATATTATGGGTGGGAAGGACATCCACGGTGCTAGGGAAATCCTAGTTCCCATTTGCAAACCAAGGACTAATTTTAATTGAGTACCTGTTTCATATAAAATGTGTAGGTAACTGGAAAGAGTGCTGAGGAAGGGTTTTGATGTCTGGTGCTAAAACTATTGAAACTAAAAGAAATAAGGAAATACTATTCAAAGTTGCACTTTTTTAGAGGGAAAAGAAAGCTTTTTTTGTCGAGCACTGTAAAGGTACTTTCCAACAAGGTATTTGATGGAAGAAATAAAAAAGAAGGATTGGAAACTATTTCCTAAGGAGATGAGAGCAAAGAATGTTCTTCTTCTTCTTCTTCTTTTTTCCCTTTCAGTTGTAGGTAGGGTACATTTTCTTTTTTTACACTTTCTTACCTCAAAAACATTCTTCAGTTTGCTTAGTTACAGACTAATGTGCAGTTGCAGTGCATGACCGTGTTCCTAGCAAAGTCAAAGAGACTTACTTTACTTTACTGCAGTGGGAACAGGTAGGCCCTTAGGGCTAAGATTAGTTAATATTTAACCTTCTTATGAACTCTGGTTTGAATTTACTGTTCCAGCCTCCTGGGAGTGCCTGCTAAGGAAAGAGGTTTGGTACCGAAATGCTATTGCAAAGTCTCTGCTAACCAGAGGGTTGAACTCCCAAAGAAGTTAGACTTTTAATACAATCTCTAGAGGCATTGAAGGGAGACCTAGAGCAAATGCAGCCTCCCAAGTGTGTAAATACTTCAGAACATATTCTAACCTCCTTTGTGGTCTTAGCAGCCAGAGATGCTAAGGAAAATTCTTCTGAAGTACAGTGTTTGATAAGGCTGCTGCTGATATATCTGCAACCAGTTTTGTCTGTGAGGATGGGTTGATGAAGATGGGCTAGACTTTGATTTCCATCTGTGTTTGTGTAAAGCCATTCTAAGAGGGAAGAGATGAGGATAAGCCACAACTGGAAGACTGAGGCAGTCCATGCTACATCAGCATTTTTTATCCCCACCACCATCAAGAGAGAGAGAACAGCCAATACAGATAGGATGTTCCTTTGCTTTTCTCAGTATCTGCTCTCAAGGCCCATTAAAAACTATTTGCAGGCTGAGGGGGAGAAGCCTAAAGCTTCTTCTGGTCATTCAGACTTGAACGATGAAGTACCGTGGCAGTGACTGAAGCTGTGACTGCCAGCAGAGCTCTTGTGCTGCATCCGTCCCTGTCAGCACCAAGTCACTGTAACACAAGGAGAAGGAAGATATTTGGGGGTTTATTTTAAGTCATCTTTTTGCAGTTTTGCAGGGTTTGTTCTTTTGAGGAGGGGGCAATGAAGGCGAGGTGCAAGTTGAGACTGAACTTTTTATTGGGCTAAAACAGCTGTGTTGAGACTGATTTGAATGGCAGCAGAAAACAAGCATGTGCCACTAAGAGCCCTCTGACACTTGTAAAGTAGCATACTGCAGATGCAGAAAGCATGTGGCTGAAGCATGCCAAAAGATTATAATAATATAAGCCATGTCATCTGTTGCCTTGTCCTGTTGCACTGCTGCAATATGTTGGTGCCTCATTAGCCAGGGAATAGCTCTGACTGCTGAGCTCTGCTTGTCTGCAAAGTGACAAGCCAGGCTAATCAGCTGTGCACGTGGAGTATTAGCGTCGGGCTCCTCGGGAGGGCATCCTCATCCTCCCCGCTTCCTTCTCGCCCTGCAGGATATGTGACGAGAGTAGCTGAGTGGGGATGATTAAAGTTACCAAGTTAAGCACCAGGCCTGCGTGGCTGATTTACAAATACCAGTGTTCTTTATTTACATAGACATGTAAACAACAGAAGGTAAACAACACTGCCCGGCTCGGTCTAACAAACAGGCTGCTGCTGTTTCACTTCAGAACCTGAGGTGTTTTACACATTTCACAGAAACTGTATCGACAGCAAACACAGGAAGGCTACAAGGTTACCTTGACTCTTTTTTTTTCTTTGCACAGGAATCACATGCACTGTGCATCAGCATGAGAGAACTGCACAACTGAGGCCACAAAACAAGCATACGCAAAGAACCCACTAAGAGTTGTCTGAAGATCGGATATGGCTAGAATTAGCAATATTTGTAAATAGGATCACTACAACTATTCTGTACTCTTACAGCACTTTCCATCCCAGGATCTGAAAGCACTTTACAAAGAAAGAATCTTTGTTGCATCCTTTGCGAATTATCCCAGTTTACACACAAAGAAACGGAGGGCCTTGAGATAAAGTGACTTTCCTGCAGATCAGATTCTACTGCTCTGTTTTCCCAACCTTGTGCCTTAAATATAGCACCATTCTTCATCCCCAGAAGCGTATCACTTCTTGGTATTTTAGGACATGCTTCTGAACACAAAGTAAGGCTCCAAGTGCTGCAGGGAGAATGGCAATGGCCAGTTCCAGTCACCACGGGAAGCTGTTCAGCTTTAGTGACGCCTCTGCTGAAAGAGGAGTCAGCTGCTGTGCAATACGTCGCACCTATCCCCACACTTTCAAGTTTGTCCAAAAAAAGAATTAAGGATCGCATTCCCTGCAAAACAAAAATTATTTGAAAACAACTGTGCTGATCTGCTCTTTTGCAAATTTAGATGCTACAGTAAATCGCATACACATTGTGCTTTACTTTGTCTAAATATTTCAAATATAAACAATACACTAAATTTATAGGACAGAAAAATAATGGAGTAAGGAAGAGTTCAGAATGCATGCTGCTCTATGTCAAAGAGTAACTTCCTTATAATATAGCAGCAACAGCATCAGCTGGGGCTTGAACAGAATTTAATTCTCAGCTATAAATTCACATTTTGGTTCCACACACCTTTCTTGAAGAAACAGATTAACAGGTGTTCATTTTTTTTTTCTACTGCAGATGTACCTGCAAAATGATCACCATGGCTTCTAACCCCAAACAGGTTTCAGCCTTTTACCTGACTTTAACATGAACAGCAAATTACACGGCTCAGCTCATAGGCCAGAACAAATTCAAGCATGTAAAAATTACTGCTAAAAAGGCAGCTGGGAAGGTGGATTTGAACACAGCATTTAAATGCTCAGCTGCCTTTGCTTGTGCGCTTTATGCTTCAAGTAGTTTTACGTCTTCTACCCTCCCAAGAAGAACTATAGTGATGCCCTATCTTCAGTTATCAGAGGAAAGGAAATGAACCACCACAGCCATAAGCTACACAATTTACAGCTGCCAGTACAACAGCAGATAAAATAAAGTCAGAAGAGGAAACTTAAAAAAAAAAAAAATAGTGTCCTTTTTGCAATAGTTTCTCCATTGGTTCCACAGGTGAAAAGGAAACTTACTTAAGAAATTCTCCTTAAATAAAAGCTATGTACAAATTGCACATTGCAAACAGAGCACTGAGATCAGTTACAGAAAATAAGATATACAGTCTTCAGTGATAACATCTCTCTTGCTATAAACAGTGATAAACAGCATATGCTTTCTTCAGATGTCAGAACCCAGCAAGACTGCAATATTATGTACACAGGGTTTGTTTGCCTTCTGCCTTCCACAGTAGACTCCTTTAAAACTCTATTTTCATTTCAGAAGCTGTAGCTGTATAGTAGCATTCCTGCGCACCAGGTCTCTCTTGTTCAACAGATCACAAGAGAGCTGTCATTGCTGTCTGGCTTATTGGTTTTAGGCAGTCTCTAGGTGTTGAGTAACCCTCACTTCCTAGTGAATTAGTTTGGGGCTTCTGGTAGTCCGTACTGTAGCTCACAGAGGTCAGAATACTGTTAACTTTAGGTTTATCATAGTTTATTACACTTTGAGGTGTCTGGTAGTCGCCATTCCTGGCGTCGGTCTTACATGAACTGGAGAAACTGCCAGCAGACAGCGAGTGTTTATGAGATGAGATTACAGGAACGTTGTAGCCGTTCTCAGAGGGGAAATTATTTTCTCTTTCCGTGTGCCGCTCTATGATGGGGGTGGCATATTCGGGTTCTTGACTGGTCAGGGGCAGAGCATATTCGTGCCGGTTAGCTCTTTGCGGACAGTGATAGTGATTTTCAAACTCCGAACTCCCCCTTCTTCCCTCATCTTCGGTGTCCATGGGTCTAAAAGTAGATCCTTTGCGTGTCACTGTCCCAGTTCCAATCATGAGAGGCTGCTGATACTCTAAAAGGAAGCACGAACTACTCAATAATATATACATGGATTATTTTATGTGGTAAGCGGCAGAGTTGAAAAATGACTCGGATAGTATATCATCAAATACATTGTTATCAGGAATGTGAGGAAACATTGTCCCAACTCAGTTTCTGTAATCTTCTTCAGCAAGCATACATTACAGAACTTGGCAGAAGCTGTTCTACAGAGAAGCTACAATCTGCCATCCCTTTTCTTCCTTCCTTTCTTCCTTTCCCCACCTACCCACCCAAATAAATTTATGACATTTTTGGAGTATACTCAAAACACTAAAAAAGATAAAAGCCAACAAAATATTAGTAATGAATCAGACAAAAGATTTCACATGAAGTTCAACAAATGAGAAGTTCCCAAAACCAGTGTTCCACTTTTGGAATAATTAAAATGCCTGGAGGAGCCTTAACAAGCCCTACCAAGTGCCTGCTTTATTTAAAAGGAATCTCACAGTAGATGAATGACAAGAAGGATAAAGTTAGATGGAATGGCAGCCAAGAGAGTCAAGGATAAGTGTGAAATGTGTTAAGTCAGCTCAGAACTGAAGCGTGTGTGTGAGGAGGAACAAGCCGTAAGACAAGAAGTGGGAACAGCACTGTGGGAGGCAGTGGACAATCACCTCCAGTCAAGGAAGACGGCAGGAAAGGAAACAGGAACTCCAGAATGACCAAGCAGGAGCAAGAACGAAGATAAAGGGAACGCAGCTTCAAGGAGCACATCTGCAGCTCTAGTTAAAGAGCATCCCAGGCTACAATGTAAGAAAGAGATCTGAACTAAAGGATATTCAAAAATCCAGTAAAATTATTATGAGAAAATTCGAAGTTTAACTTTTCCACATTAGTGCTAGTAAAAATTTCTTATTTATATAAATGCCGGTGTGAACAGCTCTAGTAAATGATACTGATAAAGCATCATATTTTGCTGCAGACGTTAAGAAGTTAACTCTGTTCTGGCATCATGGTTCATCTGACATGAGCGTTGAATTCAATCCCATATGTCCTGTGAATCTCTTTGGCAGTTCCTGGCTTCTTCCCAAACTTTAGTGGGTAGGGTGAAGGTGTTATGGTATTTCAGTAAATAAGTAATACAGCTTGCTCCAGCATCGCTGCTGCCATTCTGAGTAATTCTTAGTAGCTTAGAATGAAGTGTCTTGACTTGTTCTGGGTTGTCCTTGAGAGCCAGTGAATAGCAGGGAATTCGAAGGGGAAGAATTTCATGTAGTAGGAAACCTGTAAGCAAGTTGCATGCCCTCTGCAATCTAGTTATTAAACGGCATTTGCTGCACATTTCTGGGCTTCACTCACATTTTTTTTACTTCGTGTTTCTTATTTTTAAGGTGACTGTAGGTGAAATACAAAAATCTCAGGAGTTGCCAGACCAGAATCAGTGTTAAGAATTCTCACAGTGCAGAAAAAGAAGACAGAGAAAGCGGAGACTCCCTAGGCACAGGCAGGGTAGCCAGATAACCATGATTTATAAAGAACTCCCTCTCCTTCACAAAATAAAACTGTTTTATAGATTTTTACGCAGAATGTTTCTTTAAAGCAGAGAAACCATCTTTCAGAGATATCCAGGGTGGGTAGCACCCTATGGAATTAAAATAACTATTTTTTTTTTTAAGTATTTCTCTGCCAAATACAGTGGCAGAAATTTTAAGGAATTCTAAGTGCAGAGGCTGGAAACAGCAAATTTATGCTTCTGGGAGATCACTGCTCCCTGATGCCATAAAATGGCTGGTCTCACTAGCCTTTCCAGATGGAGAAACTGGGCAGGGATAAGAGGTGCTAAGAGGATGAATTAAAAAAAAACATTCCTTCAGGATGCAAATAGCACTGATGCAGAGATTTGCTCTATCCAAACCATGATCTGGAGGCAAGGTAGCACATGACAGAAGCACATCTCTCTTGTTTGTTTTCTTTTCTTTTCTCTCTCTCATCTGCCTACTTCACTTCGGGAGGCCAAGGCTCTGAATGAGATAAGGCACTGAGAGCTGCACAGAGATCTCAGTGCAACCTCCAGCTGGCTGTAAAATCCCTTCACAAACTAACCTTTTCTGTTTGATCAGCAGCAAGGGTCATTATATTTTGTTCTACTTCAAGAGACGTTTGACTTTAAATAGAAATGTAAAAATCAGTCAGTAAACTATCCTATCCAAGACATGTTCCTGCACTGCATTCGCACCTGAGTGCCTTCCACAGTTACCTTCAACCATAATTATTCAAGAGTGAAGAAAATCTGGCTTGATAAACCCCGCAAAAACTTTCCAAAATAGTTACAAGTCCAATAAAAAATTAAGAGTTCCCTCCCCAATATATTTAGCTACTTCACTAAATGTCCAGGATGAATATGGGTAAATCTGTTCCTGGACCTCAGCTTGCATGAGAGCTAGAACTGCTAATGTTTCAGACTTGTCTCTCTTCTTGTTATCTACTCAGCATGCAGAGTAAAATAAATGCATCGGAGGGGAAAAATATGCAACAGGACAAGAGGCAATGGGCACAAACTGAACCACAGGAAGCTCTGTCTGAATGTGAGGAGGAATTTCGTCACTGTGAGAGTGATGGACCACTGGAACTGGCTGCCCAGAGAGGTTGTGGAGTCTCCTTCTCCGGAGATCTTCAAGGCCCACCTGGATGTAACCCTGTTTCACACACTCTAGGTGACCGTGCTTGATCAGGGAGGTTGGACTAGGTGATCTCCAGAGGTCCCTTCCAACCTCAACTATTCCGTGATGCTGTGATTCTATGAAATTGTTACCTGCCATATCACTCATGACCAGATCTAGTTTTTGTGGTGTCTCCTTCTCATTATTATAGCTAATGGTAAATTCAGTTGACTGATGTCTGGTGAAGGGCTGCTTGATTTGTTTCCAACAACCTATAATAAAGAAATAAAAATAGAAAACTTCAGGACTTATCAGAAAGTTAACTTTTTGGTGTATACATTGTTACCAATATTAAAGTAGCTAAAAAAATGAGACTAAAATGGGTTGTTAGCAAAAAAAAAAAAAAAATAAAATAAAAAAAAAAAAAGCCATCAGCTGGATTTTTCCAAGCGAAAAGTAAAGTATACAGAAGTTTTTCTTATATTTGTTTCTTGGTAAGAAGACCTTAAACTTTGTGGGTGCCAGCACTGTGATCCCTTAACAAAACATATTTGTAAAATCCCAGCTCTATAAGCTAATTATTTTGCCATCACTTATCCGGCAAAAATAGTGCTTAAAATGTCTAGAGCATTTCTTTTTTCAGCAGACTATATGGCTTCCATTTCCCTAATATCTGAGCACCTGCACTTACCAATTAATTTGTTCTCACAGCATCCTTGTGGGACAGAAAAGAGAAACTCCACTGTGTAAATTACTTGTCAGCAGCCTGTGACAGGAAGTCTGTAGAGAGGTGGGTTCAACTCCCAGCTTTTTAAGTCCCAAGCCTGGTTCACAGCTTTCAGGAGCTTGATTTATGAAGCGCACACACTGCAAATGAACTGAGTGGATAAGAGGCTATCTCCAATTTCATGGGATTTGTCCTCATTAGCAAGTGAGAAAGGATTATATGATATGACCTTGAGGAATCATATTAGCAAATATGATCTTAAGTACAAATTAATTTTCTAATGAGGGTGAGCTGAAATGGGTAACAGTTTCTTTCACTGACATCAACATCTGCTGAGAGATGAAATTTTGGAGCTGAGCTGCTGTGAGAAATTTGTCAAGAGACAAGTGAATTGCTTCTTTTTTCCTTTTCCTTTTTATGAAACATTGAGGTTCAGAAGGATATTCCTCTGCAGAACTGGCAGGTGAGAAAAAACAGCTAAACCCCAATTTCCAAGCTAACAGGAGACCCCACTCTAGAGAGCTTAATCAAGCAGGACAAAGCATATTATTTCAGCAGGGTTTTGCAGGCCTCTTCTACAGCAAAGTCTTCAAGCCAAAACTGTGCAGATTTTACACATGAAGTACAATCCAGTATTGTTAGGTTTCCTAAGTATAGTCCCAATCAAGGAAGGCAGTGAGACGGAAATATTAAAGCCATAATAAAATTATTAGCCCTCACTCTCCTGGAGAAAGGCAATCCCCTGTGCTGGTGGCAGGGGGGAAAGGGAAGAAGCAATTTTCTGCAAAATAGGTATTTTGGAGGAGGGAAGGGAAGGGAGGGCACCTGGGAGCACTCTTATATGCTAATTTATCCACTTTGTATAATAGATCTTTTGCTAATTGCCTTTCTGTCATAGAAAGCAAATTATATTGTTTCTCTGGGCACTGTACTAAGATGACACAAGTGGGACTATTATTTGCCATTTCCTTTGCATGAAATAGTGAATTTGAACAAAGATACCTGGATGCTATTTCACAAGCATTTCATGCTTAATTGCATAAAACTCTTCCCATTGGCCCCACAGACAGGACAGGACAAAACTCACGATTCTCCACAAACCTGATTTCTGAGCATTGGACAATCCATAAGAAAGTCCATTGGTTTCTCGCCTGTAAGGATAGGAAAGCATTTATAAACTTTTGCATTCAAAGCATTTCATCTTCATTCTTTAACTTCAACAGAGAGAGTCACCATGTCTGGATGCTGAGGACAATTGTTCACTTTTATTTTCTGGAAGATAATGTTTGTTATAATGTAAGACATGCAAGACATACAAGCCAGCATTCTGACATTTAGCTTCCCCCCCCTATCTGTATATAGGTTCTGAGTGCTGGCGTTCATATTTCTTCTGCTGGAGCTGGCCCTCATGATTTGATGTGTGCATGTCCTTATATGTCATTCCTGGGTCTGCTATTCTGAAATCTTTCACTAGTTTGGAGATTTTTCAGGAAATCCAGGGCAGAGTTGGGTATTGTTAACAATAAGGTAACATCACAAGAGCTTTGTGTATACTTCCAAATCCCCGTCTGCTGACAGAAACATTTCCCTGGTCTGCATTCAGAGGCAAGTTCGTATGAGTGAACGTCTAGCAAGAACCAAAGCTGGCAATGTTTTCACGAGTCCTCTAGCTCGTGAAAGGAAGTGGCTTAGGAATCTGCTTAACAGTATTTTGTGTGCTCCACTCCTTAGAGAGCAGCTCTGATTTCAGCCCCTCGAGTGAAGAGCTCTAACTTAAGAGACCAGGAGGTAGAAACAACAGGAGGAAAATAAAAGAAAATGATTCAGATGGCTCAGACCCTCCCCCAGCTGAATTTTTAGTTCGCTTTGGTATGGAAACTATTCCATCTTAAGATTGCATTATCCCTTGGTATTTGTGGGTCCAAGTGGGCTGAAGAGAATAAGCAGTTACGCAGGGCTCTTCAAATTGGGGTATACTGTTCTGCCCTGCTTCACCTTTGCTTTTGTCTGACTAAGGGATGTTTGAGAAATACAGTTTACAAAGACACAGCATGAGCTCTATTTAAAAGGAAGACTTCCAAACAATAACAGCCCCTTAGTAAAGAGGCTCTGGAAAGACGGCACATAGTTGGAAATGGCAGCTACATAGCCACAAATACCTCCTATGACAAAAACCAGTGTCTTACTTTCGTAGAGCTGCACAGATACAAATTCCAGAGAACAGGAACAGACACAGCACTATGAGGACTGGGACAATTATAGCTGTAAGCTTTAAGCCTGCATGGAAAGAAAAATGGATAAAAGTTAAAAAGGTAAATTACTCTGAAGCTGGATAATGTTTTACTATAGAGAATACAGCAAAAGGCTGATAATCTTGTAGAAGCACTCTTTGCAAGCAAGCATGAAAACCTAAAACTGTAAAACTGCAAGACCACTCCTCAACCACACTTTGATGTCACGTGTGTATCTACACCTGTGTTGAGACCAGAGTTAAATGTATTTTCCCAAGGTTGGTATGTTTTCTCAAACTTGGCTAAATGTTTATATGCATCCTTCCAAAGAGCAATTCTTTCTTATTACACACTAAGTAACTTTCATAAAAAGCCACTTAGAACAACTCTATTTTCAGTTGCTTATAAAACTGCCGAACGAGGCTGCAATTTTAAGTGCTGAGTATCTGGCTCATGCTGACGTGGTTGAAACAATTCAGTCAAGAGTTCAACCATTTTCAAGAATGAGGCTAGGGAAAAATATATCGTGCCCATGTTAAATTCTGACACACTACGGTTTAGAGCAGGGATTTTAAATTTATCAGTGAGGTGGCTCTTGTACCAGGAGTGTGCCTATTGCCACTCCTCTGGATGCTTATAAGGCATAGAATAGGGAAGTACCTGTGTCCAAAGGGAACTTATAATTCAGCAGCTGAAATCTCAAAAGATTTCATTTTCGGTGAACATTGATACAATTTACTCGTACTTCCACACAGATGAGCTGAGCTTGCTCTAGGCAAGAGCAAAGCAACTTCAGAAGACTTTTTCTTACTATATGCTACAACTATCAGCTACCTGATAGGTGGCAGTGTTTGGTGCAGTGGGGCTGGTAGCTCCCACCTGGTTGTGGATCCATGAGACAGACTGTATAAACCACACATTTTGTTTGCTTGCTTTTTAAGATCTAAGAATTACCTCGACAATGTTAAAGGACTCGACAAAGTTAAAAGACTGCAAATTAAGGCACTGAAAGGATTTAGAAGTGTGAGAGGTTGTCTGAGCCCACTTGAACATATGCATCATGAAAAAATGTTTGATTACATGATCGTAACATGACTGTATCTTGCGTAGGGTTGGGGACCTACCGTGAGCAGGATGCATGGTTGCTCAGAGAGAAAGTAACTTTTTTACGAGACCACTGCCTCAAAAATTATAAAATATGGGGCAAAAATGAGGATGATAAGGGCCCCTCCAACAAAATGCTGAAATAGTTCTCAGTATGCTTCCCTGAGCTTACCAAGCATAACAAATAAATCAGTATGACAGTGAAACCAATGCCTAATATTTCTCATATCAAGAAAAATTAAAGTATTCAATCTCTTTCTGTGCCTCAAAGCTCAAAGAACCTATGTTCCTCCCTCTCCTCTTTGTAGAAAGCCTTTTAAACAGTCTGAAGGGAAAACAAAAGTTTTGATTTGTGAGAAAATTTAAAGTTTACTCAGGTGGGGATGAAGTTGTGACGTATCCTGGAGAAAACGTACTGTTACATACTGTTACCTAAGTTAGTTTCTTCCAATGGGATGGGTTCTGTAACCATCCGGTCTTCTTTTCCAAGGGAGGTTTCTGTGCTCTGGCTTGGTTTTTGCCACATTGAATGTGTAAATGAGCTGTTACCTGAAAAAAAGAGGTGGGAAGTGAGCTGCACAGTGCTTGCACAGTGCACTGTAGAGGTGCCCTGCCTGGAAGAGGTGCTTACCCCATACCTTGCATGATTCGACAACCGATCAGCTCAAGCTTCAATGCTATTCTTTGGTTCCAGGTTTGGGGAATAACTCGCACATAACGGGCCACTATTGGAGGGATGAAATTATTACGTACTATGTCACCAGCATTGGAGTTGCCTTGGAATACCTACAGCAAGATGGAAGCACATAATTTGCTCTGTTTTAAGAGTCTGTTTGTCAAAGATACTCCTGACATCCAAATTTAAACATTTTCACTACCCTATAAACTAATGTATTGATAATCTGGGATGCAACTACAAGATCTTAGAACTACGAACTCTGAAAAGAAATAATCTTTTTCGTTCTGACAGATGATCATATTTTGCTAATAGCTCAGACAAAGAAGAAAGATTATCACTCTGTTTCAATTCCTTGCATTTTCTAGTTAATGTATCCTGGTTCAATGCTATCAGTTTTGATTTAAAAGCATTGCAGTGCCCTTACTTAGGCAACAAGGCATAGAATGTAAGAAGAAAAATAATCCAACCTTACTATTTATTAAAAATGAAATATTTCTAGACATTTTAGTAAAATTGTCAATTTTCTGCTATTAACCATGCGGCTGTATTGTCAGTACTTGTACAGTATTTCCCAGAGTCAGTCCAGCACAGGTACAGATAGATCGAACGCAAAGTCACACAGGGCTCGGATGGGACAGGTTCTGCCACGTGCCTGTTGGAACTAAGATCAGCTATATCAACTTCATAGAAAATTTTATAAATAACAAGTCATCGTGGAACACTGGAAAACAGCAGCTTTTCAGTGCCTGTTTTTCATAATTCAGCCAGATTCAGTAGGAAATCTCGCTTCAGATCTAGCAAGTTTTCAAAATCTGTAGTCCAGGCTGAGGACCAGTAAGAGCTTGATCCTGAGACAAACTGAGTTCCCTCAGTCGCGAGTCGCAAAAAGGATGAGTGAAATCAGGCTTTGAGCTTTTGGGATGGGCTTTCAGTTTGTTTTGTTTTAAAGGAAACATAGGTTTTTCAGAAAAAATGTTAATATATGAAGTTGTACAACACCTCCTTTGTCTGCATCAACCAGTTGCCCTGCTTTCATCAGCTCTTTGTTAAATAATTCAATCGGAGCCTGAAAGCTGCTGTGTGGGCAGGCGTTTCGGTTCAGGGGCATTTATTTTAGTTCAGTTACACTGATTCCTAATAGACTTAGGCAGTGCATACAGACTTTTGTCAGAAGAGTTATGCTAGCCGGGGGCAGGAAGTGGCGTAATCCTGATTAACACAACACGGTCCGAACAGAAGCTCTTTCTGCAGACACGGCTCTGCTGCGCTTTCACCGGTCCTTTTGCTTGTGCGAGGAGTGGGCTTACCATACCGGTGGGGAAATGCAGCTTTGCTGGTGCCGTATATGCCCGCACTGCCATGCTTTAGGGCCTTCCTTGCCCAGAGGGGTGTGGAGCCAAACACACGTCCAGAAAGCCTTTTTGTACAGCATTAGCCAGGACATTTTTTTTTTTTTTTGAAAAAAAAGGATACATACCTACATCTGCGTATCTACCTGTAGCTCACAATTTCAGCAAGCCCCAGATAAGCTCTTGTTTCGACAAGTTCACTATCTATTCCAGAGCTGTAAATTACACTGATGAGGATGACCCAAGTCTCAACAAGTCTAAAACTCCTCACCTTTCTTGACAGTGAAAATCTGTCCTTCAATGTCAAGGCACATAAGCATTTTTTCTGTGTTTTCCCACCCCACCTCCTCTTACCTTTTCTTCATTGCTTAGAATTCCTTTGTAAGTTCTCCATTTTGAGTTGTTATTTCTGTAGTTCATAATAAATGTCTTTACATAAAAGTCAAAATTCAGCATAGTGGATCCAGAACCAGTGGTCTTAATCCCTTGTAACAAAAACCAAAATACGTTTTCATTTCTTAGTTCTGTTTCTTAAAGGAACATTTTCAAATGTAAATACACAAGGAAAAACAATGTAGAGAGCTTTGCCTTCAAAGTCTTAATTTACTTTTCAAACTATGTTTGGAATTCAGGGGTGGTTACTTGAGCTGGGTAAAGAAGGGAAATCAGTTTTGCACTGCGAATTTCAAGCTTTGGAATTTTTAACAAAACCCTTATTAATGACCTCCGAAATAATAATTGCTTTTAGATATTATGGTCCATATCAGCAGTCTTTACACCTTTAGCAGCTACTGTAATTTATATTTTTACAACTAAACCAGGAGTTGGCAACAGGGACCTCTTTCACCTAGGCCATTATTTCAAAGGCTATGACTTTAATATTCTATATTGATTTGAGAAAGGCATCATGAATAGTTCCTAAAGAATCATTTTTCATATATCCATGCTCTACTGGTCATGATGTAAATACTTTTTCTAAGCCTACAGCATATTTACAGATAGTTAGCATGATCTGCATGCATGGCATTTGAGTATAATCCTGTATCCTCGTAGGAAGACCAGTCTTATAAATAACTGTGATTTCTTACATAGGAAAATACTATTCCTCCATACAGAATGTTTAATTACATTTAATCAATACTGAATTAGTGCATTATTAGCTTTTCAACTGTATTTAATTTCTTTCTCCAGCTGAAAAAATAGCTCCTATTAATCAGATAGCAATTTACCTGTTATTCTCTTCTTCTCTCCAAAGTCTATCTCTAACCATTCACGACCGCTGCTGTGGTTGGAAGCCCAGGCCAGTCCTGGAACCTGAAGCCAAGCCTTGTCAGGGGACCACAGAAATTGCTGCCCAAATTCATTGGTCTCCTCCCAGTAGGAAGATGCAGTAATTTGACTCTTGGAGAGGAATCCCTCTTCCAGACTGAGAGATTTATTGCAGCCTAGGAGTCCCAACACAGACAGACACAAGAAGAGTTATTTTGCATTTTCATAGCATATTTTTGCATTAGGCCAGTAACCTAAAAAGACCACTCACAACCGCAGAGTCAGATGTTGCTTAATCCATTGCTAACCAGACACTATCCATTAGCTGTAGTATTTGCCAGTGAATCTGTAGTGGATAATCCAGTACCAGAGAGCTGTGGTCCCTTTTCCTTCGTCAGTTTAGCTCTTACGTGCCGAGCACCGCCTGACTACTTCTGTTATGTTTCCCTTGCTATTTCGTTTTTTAATCTCTGCGGTATATTTTCATTCATGTGAAGACTTCTTACATTTTTAATTTTTTCATCTGAAACATAATATTTATGTTTAGAGATTGGCATTAGCTAGTTTTGCTCTATAACACATTTTCAAGATGAAGGCACGCTGTACTGGAAGGAACATTTTGCTGTAAATATTTGATGATTTTCACCTGTAATTAAGGCCAGCAAAGTTACTCATTAGAGAAGCTCCTTGATACTGCTGCCAAGAGGTGATGTCATGAAGATAATAGCTGCAGATAAGTATTGCAAACTCCACCTAAGAGCCCGCAGAACATTAGGGTTCTTCAGAAAAAAATGGCCAGTGTGATACAGTTTCAGTGAAGCTAAAAATAATTCCCTGGCAGTTTCAAAGCCCTGTACATGCTTTACAGTTTTCAGTGGAAGAGTGAACGATTTTATCTGAGGTGACTGAAGTATATTTCAAATGAATGAACAGGAACTTTTCCCCCTCTTTGCTATGTTTATATGGAAATTAAGTTTGACAGATTAAGGATGGTATTGCATCTTGGAAAGCCATAAACAAAAACTAGTTCTATATAAGTATAATGTAAACATATTTTTGCTTCTGTGTGTTTTAGTTCTCTCCTTGTATAATGAAGACAGAATCTACAAATGTCTGAAGAAAAACCACTTTCATTTTCTGCTACCTAAAGTACATAAAAATGGGATTATCAGATTGCCTTTTTTCACATACTAGCACCAGAAATATAAGATCAGAATACTATTTCTGGTTTTGATCTATGTGCATATATCCTACTCCTGTTCTGTTTTTTTCTAGCTCACTTCATGTCGTTTCAATTTTTTATTCAACTTGCCAATTTTTAAAAATTGCTATCCTAAAATAACTGTATTATACACAGCCTGACATTTTTCTGGTTACTTTTCAAAACTTTCGCAGAAAATACTTAAATAAAAAGGTACAATTTGAGTATCTAAAAACGAGGCCATTATTCTTACCATTTGAGGTAAATATAAACCGCTTGTCTGACAGTGAACCACTGTAAGAAAAGAAAGAGGTAATTCAGCCTTGCAGAAACTGGTCATAGGAATGATAAGATACAGATAAATATATTCACTGTAATGCACTTTTTATCTCACAGACTATCTCTGGCCAGATAACCTTTTATTTTGCCGTTTGATGACCTACCGCGGTAGGAGCACTGTTTTACTTCTCTTACTGTGACTGAGTTCAGACCAGTTTTAAGAGTTTTGAGCGTACTGGTTACGCTCTCAAGCAACTCCTCCTCTCGCCAGGTTGTTAGGGGATATTGCTCTGCTTTACTCCTTAGCAGAGGTCCTCTGCCACTGATGGGCGCTCTGCTGGGAAACCTTCCCCCGCTCTGCTCCTCGAACGAGCAGCGCAGGAGCCTTCCAAAGCCGGGCAGCGGGCAGCCAGCAGGATCCGCGGCTCCCCGCAGCGCGACCGCGACACGGGCGCTAAGTCTCTTCTCACTCACATTAGCTTACCTGAGAGCGCCTTCAGCAAAATCAGTGAATGTCTGTTGGGGTAAATCCACACCAAGTCTTTAAAACATCCCCCCCCAAATTCTAGCCTTAAGCACCGTGACGATTAAACTTGATTGTAACTAAGCCACGTGGGCTCTGGTCAGTCCTACTTTGGCTAAAACGTTGAATGAAAACTATTGGTATTATTTTACTCAAGGAGCGAAGCTGTTTCTTGGTCAGCTCCACACAACCCAATATAATTCATAACGATGTAAAATAACTACAGTAAGGGAAAGCTGTGGTTTTCTGGGCCTCCCCACGGAGCCACATTTCTTTGTGGTTTCCCAGTGAGGCGCCCTTGCAACTTTGTTCCAAAACGGATTACAGTGATTAGCTATCTGACAAAATAAAAGCTTGTGTTCTAACACGAAATTAATTTAGATTTCCTGAAAATCTGCCCCTTCCGGTGTCTCTCCCAGTTAGCTACATGCGTTGGTTGTCTCCTTTGAAAAATCTTGGCCAGCATGACTGAGCAATAAAATAACTCCCGCACTTCCGTACCGAGAGAACTGCCCTTCGGATGGACCTCTACTGCTGGCCACAAACATTTCCCCTAAGGCACAGCCTGTGGCCTAACAGAGGGTCTCACAGGGGGAAGAGGAAAATGGTCTCACGTCAAGGTCAATAAAAACACAGCTTCTTCTTGTCATTGAGGGAGAACTGATGGCTACAGGCAAACGAAGCCCTTCAGAGATGAAGGAGGGACCTGATTTATCTGGGGATGTGGGTGGGACGGTAGCTAGAAGGAGAAACTCAACCCTTCCTTCCCACATCTTCCCCCCAGGCAATCCTCCTGGGCTGTCAGATGTGCTCTGCTTGCTTCAAACCAGCTCTGAATTGTAGCAAAAACAATTTTTGCTTTCTTGTAAATACAGAGCAATCCATTACATGAGAAAAGAAGAAAAAAAACCCCCAACAAAACATAGTGATCAGTAAAACCTATCCAGAACAGAAATCACAGCCCTCCCAGAATTCTTATTTATGAGCTATCCTTTTGTAGTTAAAAAAACAAACAAAAAATCACTGAGATCCCTTTTGAACTACAGATCTCTAATTTTAGCAAAGAAAGGGATGAGATTCACATTTCTAAGATCTATAAAGACTTGAAGTCATGCTGAAATACTTCTGATACAATTCTGCAAGTCACTGAAAAGGACAAACTAATTCAGTAAGTGATAATTCATCAATTTCATAACGTGACAAGAGGCATTTGTCACACAAATTTCACTTTGTCCTTTAAGGGATGGTATCAACCTGTGTTCCTCGTTTTCCAGGCAACCTTCACAATTTTGCCGAGCAAATGGTATTATAGGTGATGGGGCTGCACGAGATACCTGTGCAGGTACCTCTGCAAAAAAAGATGCTGCTTCACATAGTAAGTTTATGTTAACGTAGAATCCTTTTTTCAGAGTTAAATCTCAAGGAAGTGCTTGTTATAAATAATGCGGGTTAACCCCAAATCTCAAATCGCACAACTCACGAGCATGTGCTTGCTTCCTGTTCAAAGACAAGTGATTTCACACGTGCAGATGTACGCTCACAGACCAGCTCAGGTTATAAAGTTAACCCCCCCGTATATTTGCACTGGGGTATCCGAGCTGCCCAATAAATCCAGCCACTCGATCGTCATTATATCGTTTGTGGGTTCAGGTCCTCACGTGGAGCAGGAGAACTGAAAATCTCACAGGTAACGGAGCGTAACAAGCATGCTGAAAAATGAAGTCAGGGAGGCCAAGGTCAGGCCTTAAGAGCCGGTAAGTGAGTGACTCACAACCTGTTTCGCTATGATACAGGCACATGACAGCTCAACGCGCACGGCACTGAGATCTCAGTTCTTTTTTGCTTGAGACAAGATTACATTATTTTTTCTTAGGAAATCAACTGTTAAGCAAAATGTTTAAGAAAAATACAGCAAATTTTTAGGCTTTACAGGTCTTCTGCTCATGGTCTACGTGCTACCCAGACCTGGGTACTCCCGTGACGTTACACCAAGCATTTTGATCCACGCCTCGGTTTTAGCACGTTGATAGCCTGATGGATGAATGGTGGATGAATGAGGCGTTTGCCATGGGCTCACAGCGCGAATACAGCCAGCCTCACTGGGAGCAGGACTTAAAAAGTTAAACATTTGGTTAAGTGCTCAGCACCTGACAGGAGTGAGATGCATGTAAAGATAGCTTTAAATCAGCTTCATAAATGTGATCCTGTAACAGGTCTGCTTACTCACCAAGAAGAGGGAGACAGTTAAAACTAATAGTTACTAAATAGCTGATACAGTATTATATTAGTTTTGTTGTTGTTGTTGTTTGGTTGTTTGGGTTTTTTTTTTTGGTTTTGGCATGAATGAAATTGTAACTGTGAAATTGTCAAGAGGGTCTGGAGAAAACACAAGGAGAACAGGAAAAAAAAATAAAAATGGCATATTCCCTTAGCTCTCACGGGCTATAGGGCTGAGGAGATTTCCCTTCCACAAGAAAAATGCCTCATGCAAAATCCAGATAACATTTGAAAATTAAAAGATATGAACCAACAGGAATGACAGAGACAGTTGCTGGAAGGGCTTACTGTGCTGGATAGAGATTAGAGGATTTATTTCTACTTCAGCAACAGTACAATTAAAAGGCAGCAGATAAGTGGTAAATATAACAGCCTTGCTATAAACATTCTAAAAGGAAAAAATTCTGAACATGTCAAAAGCACAAGGTTTAAAAAGTTATCCATTAAATCTCCTATGGCGCAACAGTGTTATTTATTCATTCATTTTTCCTAGTTTTTTTTTTTTTAACTTTAACATGAATTGAGCATGATTTATTAGTGCAACCACTACAGGCATTTGTGGCAGAACATACTTTCAAGTACTTGCTAATGAAGTAATTTGCAAATATGTTTAGAAAAAGAAAAGGGAGGGGGAAGAAGATGATGCAGCTTTATGTGGTATAAAACCCCTTAAAACTTGAAAAATACATATATATCCACCTCCAACATTATTCCAAGAAAGCCATAAAAACACAGCCCGCAGGGTACTCACTCCTGCGAGGGCACGCCGTTGGCCACGACGCCCTCGTAGCGGCTGGCGCCCTTCTGCTGGGTCACGCTGATCTGGCCGCCCAGCTCGTCCGCGATAACGCCGGCGTGGATGGCCGACTTGCACAGCAGCGAGGTCTGAAAGGCAGAAGGCATCGGAGCGCAAAACTGTCAGGAAAAATCTGGCAAGCTTTTACCAATGCTTTTACTTCCGAGCAGCTATTTATACATGTTTTACAGCTCATAAAATTCTTCAAATTTGCAAAAAAATAGATCTCTTTCCAGAAGTCAACTTTATAAAATAATAATAATAAAAAAAAAGCAAATAGTCTGCTTCTGAGAAGGTGCCCTAATGAGTATTGTGGTACCTCTCAGGGACACAAAGCCAAAGGCGAGCAAAAACGCTCATCTTTGCAAAGATCAAAATGCGTCATGGCCTTGCCTGAAGCCAGATGTACATATTCTTGCGTGCTGGCTTAGGAGCTGAGCCATGGTACACTTTAGGAAATTTGACAGTCCCCTGGCTGCCCCTGGGTTTTAAGTATAGTCCATTTGCCAATATCTCAGGTGGGATAATCCTGATAAAGCAAAAAAAAAAAAAAAAAGACCAGCTGGCAATAACATACCATTACGGTAAAATAGAGGAAAGAAAGGTCAGCGGAAGAGCGCAACAGGGATTCCCAAGCTGGTGCTCACAGAACAGGCAAGTCCCCTCGGTCGTTCGCACGGGGCCGGCTGGGGCATCCCCATTGCTGGAGAACCGGGATAACCAAGCGACGGCTACCCGTTCCACAGGGGCCGGGAAGCCCTGAAGGCTGCTCCCATCGGGAAAGCTGCCTCCCCAGTCGCAGTAGAGGGGAAATTTCTTGCAAAAATTCCTGTGAGTAGATAAGATCTGCACAGGTCATGCCATGTGCTGTTTTTTTCCCCCCACTAATCACCCAGAACGGCAGGAATAACTCCTGCTAATTACAATCTGAAGTGGCATTTCTGTGTTTTTTCAGCTCTGCCATTTTCCAGGCTGGAGTGGTACGCTTGAATAACTGGATGAACAGGTTAAACATGAACACTGACGTTCTGGGAACTCAACAACTGCTTTATTTGTGATAGAGTGGGATTTTACTTCAGTGGTATGATTAGACGTACTCCACTGTGAGAGATGTGAAGATTTCTCGGGAATGAAGGGAGGAGAGCCTAGAGTGAGGGCAGAGCAATGTACGGTATGAACCAAGGGAAAATGTAACTACTCGGACAACTTCTACTCTTTCAAGAAAGGGTAATAAATAAGAAACAGTCCAGGGGCTTGGTAGTTATCAATGGGCTGTGATTAGGCAGTGTATAATATTCATTTCATCTCAGAGTAGCTTCTTGGGATACTGTAGGCAAAATCTTAATGAAAAGCCACGTGTACTGAAATTTATTGTTTTTCCTACAAGAGGTTACTCAAGAGAGGTGCACTAAATCCAAACAAGTAAAAGCTGAAGTCACAGGGATATTTAGTACGTTAACGTGCACTTCCTCGAGATGGGGGGAAACCCTATGCAGCCAAAAAGCCAGAGACCGACAGTCAGTAGGCATGTTGGACCATCAGTGGATTTGCTCACACACAGTTGATTAGTCTGTTTAAAAATGTCTCAGTGTGCATGTGCACTGATAACATACTAATATACTGTTGACAAGAGTTCATATCTAACACAGCTGGGAAGAAAAACTAGCAAAAGCCAAGCAGCAAAAGTTGAAAGTTTAAGTTGGGCTGTGCAATTGAGCAGTGTATTCTACCTTTACGAATCTTCTGTCTTTATAAATTTCCCCTTGTTAAATTTGTGTACTTACATCTCTGTATCCTTCTATTATATTCCCAGAAATGTCACCCGCTATGTCTCTGCAGCCAGCAGGACAGTATCTGCTGTAGTAAGGGAACAGAGGCTTGTTTAAAATCTGGACTATAACGATGATACATAGGAAAAACACTCACACACAAGAAATGCTCACAAACTAAGAAATATTTTTAACAGTAAGTGCTAACTGATCATCTACAAGTGATTCTAGAAGGTAAATGTGCCCTTGAGCTCATCAGAGGACTGTACATAGTAGCGCACACAGAGACCCAAAACTGCAGTTGTGCAAATGCATTTTTCTTTAATTCTGTTGTTCCAGAAATGCTACTACACAAGCTTTCAACACAGCCCAGATAAGACGCCTACATCCACATCCAGACAACAACCAGAAGAGTACAATTTATTACTATTTCAAATTCTATCGTAAAGTTCAAGGCCCTAAGAAATTATAGCTTGTCCTGAGATAATCTTTTATCAGCTAGAGTGTGATCATGCAGGATGTTTCATCCCTTCTGCTCTCAAGAGATGTGATGGAATTTGAGACTACTTTGAATTTCAAAGTGGAAACTCTTTTTATATATACTATGTATACATGTACACCCGAATCATGATTGCTGAGTGCTCTGTAATTTGATTCCCTTGTTTTTTCTGGGCCATAGACTTCTATTCCACACTACTGCCTCTCACAACCAGGTCTTACATTATTAAAACACTATGGCTCAATAATATTTACTTCTCAAGAAAACCAGGATTTTACATGTCTTGTATTACACTACAACAATTAGAAGACCAGATGACAGACACAGAAAAGCAAGCCACGGTGCAGAGAGCTTTAAACCCCCTTTACCTGTACTCAGTCTTTGTGTGGTGGTTTCCTCGTTCCAAACATGTGATGAGATCTGTGAAAAGTTTACAAATGTAAATCTCAATTGCAGAACATAGAAAAACAGAAGAATATTTGCCTAAACATGAAAATATATTTAAAGATCTCTCTATTTAATAGTTATGCAATTTTATTAGCTAGAAAGCAACAGATATGCTTTCCCTTACCCTTTTTGTCTCCGTCTTCTACTCAGCATGTTTTACACACAAAGTGGAGCCTCGGCCACCTTCAGCGAAGGCACACAGACCCCCGAACATCAATGGTAGGAATTAATTCTTACTCTCTACAATCCCATCACTGTGCAGTAAGTGTTGGAGCCCAGAGCACAGTGGAGCTTCAAGAAAAACAAATTCATTTTCTGTTTCACTGGGTCTGTACTGCAAATTATCTAGGTAAGATTTGAGTGGCATTTATCTATCTGCTTAAGGTTACAATTGCTTCTTGCACACATGCTATTAAAATGTTACGGTTCATGCTAATAAGATCTCTGGAAATGCTTATGATCAAATACTGGGCTAAAGCTTGCATGTGGGGAAGACATGAAATAGGGAGAACTATGCAGCTGATCCATTAGAAGTAGTGCTTTCGGATTTCACTTTACCTGGATGGTCACTACTGGCATATGACAACAGAAAGCCTCGTCCTGACACGTGGGATCCGCTCTCAAAATGAATAGTTGCTTCATTACTATCCAAAATGATTTCTTTGGGGATGGGCATCACGTTACCACAGTATGGCCCTACAGACAGAACAAAGATTTCAAAAGCTTAGACAACATAGTTAGGCTGGAATATTCTCATGCTAAGTAAAGAATTTCATAATATGCTCATTCTTCTCCTTCAGGACAATTCCAAATGTTGACAAAAGGATTTTGGCTTCAGTCCTTTATGGACATGAGCTCCAAAGTTACCCTGACAAAGAATGGCAACAATCCAGTTCTCTCTCCATGGTAAAAATTCTAGCATTAACATCTCTCATCACTTAAGCCTTAAGAGAATGATTAATGCTCTCTGGCCTTTGAAGTATAACATTCTTAAAAACAGCAGTAACTCATTAGAGAAAAGAATAGACCATTTAAAGGCAATCCCCTTGGATCTACATAGGGTCCACTAGATAAACTCTCCAGATGCTTACAGATCATGCTGCTTTAGCGTAACGGTCATTTAGGGAAGATTAAGATCACAAGCAGCATACCTGTTTTTAAAGGACATGGGTGCCAGGAGTCAAGCTATACTATAAGGCAGTACCACTTACCACGTACTTAGAAAATGTATCCATTTATTTTCCTTCTAGAAACATCATCAAACAACTGAAATATGTAATTCAAGTTTCATTTAGAATTTGAAATGAAAAAGAGGTGGGGAAAAGGAGAAGGTGGGAGAGAAAGAGGGAAGGAGAGAGCACGGCGGGACGAGCCTTGTGTTACCCTGACTTAGGCAAGACTTTTATAGCTTCCAGCTGCAGTATCTTGCAATAGTGTTTGGGACGCTCCTTTCTTGAGACAGCAGTCCCTGGGACTTCTGACAATTACATTTGCTTTGCTGGAAGTCAGATTTTGAGGGGAATTTTCTTTTGAGAATCCCACAGTCTTTGCTCTTGCCTTCTGTCACCACATCTGGGAGCAAACACTTGTCTCTGGCTGCTCTCAAGCACAGATGACCCAGCAAACCCAAAGCAGTTTGGAAACCATTCTCTGAATTTATGAAGGTGTTTGCAATATAAACTGTTAATAAGTGGTATTAGTAAAATAGTAAATATATTTTTACTAAGAGAAAAACAAATAAGACCCTTTAAAAGCCCTCAAGACATCTGTCCTGTTGAGGTGAATGAGAGCTTTGATATTCTAAAGCAAGTCTTTGGGAAAAACTGAGAACTTTGCTTTTTCCTAGACAATTTAGTTAATTTATGATGGATACTCTGGGGTAACTTGGAACTGACTTTTGAGAAACAAGAAATTACAGCTACCACACAGCATGTATCCGATGAGTGGTACCCTTTCTACAGGTTCCTAAGAGCCTCTTCATTACTTTTTGTCCTCTTGGGGTAGTCTTTCCCAAATACTTCACGAGCCTCACAACAACCATAAGACCAGCCTACAGAGAGTAACATGATCAGAGCCAACAGTAGCCACTTATTAACAGAACAAGGCAAATTAAAAGGGTAAGCCCGACTTTTGGCTTATAAAGGCAAAGCTGGGCAGGCACAAAACAAAGTGACAATTCTGACATTTCCCTGGGGTACTCATGCGTTGAAAATGACTCACGACTTAGAGAAAACAACGTCTATAAAAAGGGTTAAACAAATTGCTTAGGAAATGAACTTATCAAAAAGACAGCATCTGACACTGTGTCATACCAGACAACTGCAAGAGTGATTTATTTGAGAAGGTCTTTTGTGTCAGGTTGCAGTGGGAGAAGTAAAGAGCTAACTTAGATTTTTTTTTTTTTTTTTTTTTGAGAGAGAGAGAGAGAGAGAGAGAGAGAGAGAGAGAGAGAGAGAGATAAGGGGGAAGACAAGAAGACATTACATTTCTTTAAAATAAAACACCTGAGAAAGTTTAGTTCTTTTCTTCCCTCAAAAACTGATCCTACGCATGCACAAGAATAAATATCTATATGTGTGAGACTATTCTCACAGACACTCTTTGGCTCTCTCCCTTGTAACGCTTTTCAGTGACCTATCTACTATTCAGCTGTAATTTAGACTGCTGACTCACTCAGCCACACACCTCCAGTAGCAAGTATACATGTGTTCCAGCTAATTATACTAACAAATTACATATGTCACAAGCAAAAACAATAAAACAAAATTTTAAGTCTAGACACAGAGATGTATAGACATAACATGTTGTATAATACAAATGAAAGCCAAATACCCAGAAATCAGCATGCCCTGACTAAAGACAAGTTTTGTACTGTTAAGTAACAAATTCTGTAATGGTTACAAATGCTCTGATTATTTTCAAATTCCACGAAGAACAGTTTTGGTGCTTGGGAGACTCCAATGGATAAATGAGCTTAAAGAACCTCAGAACTAGGGGGCCCAAGACTAATTACCTAAAAGATAAAAACACTGAAGCAGGATCTATGGAGTGAATATTTTCCAAAAGGTTTATTAATTTGCTGCTTAGATTTCAAAAAAAAAAAAAATTTATTGCTACAACAAAACTTTTTTTTTTTTTTTTTTTTTTTTTTTTAAGCGGATGAATCCTTGCAAACTACTTGAACACAGCTCCTCTGAATTCAGGAAATCAGCAGCATACTGCCAGGTCATTTAGACTTTGCTGGGTTTTAGTACAGTTTAATTCTGTGCTGTCAAGTACAGAAATTAGTACTGATACTTCATGTTTAGAAAAAAAGTAAGCATCATCTCACACCTCTATTACTGTTCTTGGAAATGCTGATTAGATACCACTTTAGATTAGTGGTTCTCTACTGCATGAAATCACGTGCAGTCTGTTTTCAGGGAAAGGTATCATTCTTCTCTCTCTTCAGTGTTTATCATGTTTAGAATGACCAGTGTAAGCACTTCTCCAATTTGGTTCACCCAATAATATTTTTTTATGTTGCACAGCACCTCTGCCCGTTTTGCCAAGCCTTTGCAAGGTGGCCTTTTCAACCCCAACTGTCATCTTCCCCGCAATTAATTTATTTTACATTGACAAATTTCTAAGATGTTCCCTAGGAGGATGACTGGTAATGCTTAGCAAATAAAACCGAATTAGGGTAAGACATTGATTTTCATTGATTTTGACCTGTTTTCTAATTTTCATTAGAAAAATATTGTAATTATTTCTGATCACACTTACTCTTTCCCATGCACTTCCATAAAGTAGTCTTCCATTTACTTTAGTGGTGTGAAGCCACAGAAATGATAGGCTCACAGACTCCAAAAATTCCAGCCTGCGGTGTACCTGAATTAGCTGCACTTTCTACACACACAGTAATGCTCATTTCCTCTCCATTGACTTATCTAGTCTCTCTTTGAATGGACAAAATGTGGGATGTTATAGACATTGAAAGGTTAAAACCTAAAACCCTTCAGTCTCCCTAGCATTTGGACTTCATCTGAAAACTGCACATTTACTCACTCAGTATTTTCCACTTGAAATTGAGGTGACAAGAACACACATCAAAAATGCTATTTTATCACCGACTTTTAAGGCTCGTAAGTGCTCCTTGCCCTCAAGATCTGCTCCACCTTGGATTATTGAACGCCCCAGGCCATCTGCACGAATACTGCATAAATACAGTGCAGAGAAGGGATGATGGAGAAAGCCTTGGTTTGTGCCTGGTTGAAAAAGGAGACCCTGGTTTATAGGGCCTTGTTAAACTTTTACTGCAGGATTGGGAGCTGACTCTGGATAAATATCTCATTTCTAAACTTGGTACTAAGCCAGAAGTTTTTATGAAGCCTTTTGGAAAATGCCAGATCATGTTATCAGTTTTTCTTCTTCTGATGTTTGTTGCGAGGTGGGTTGCTTTGCATATTCGGCTTCAGAAACAAGTCACGAATGCTGATCTTTGCTGTTTCCTATTTAAGTGGCTCTTGGATCTCTGCTAGAGTAAGTAGGCAGGATTATTTGGTTTGTTTACTAAGAACAAAGAAAAGATTTTGCTTTAATAGAGATGTGTTATCTGTCTTGCAACTGAGTAGGTGTTTTCCATATTTCAGTATTACTACACCCAGATGCCTTTTCTTCTTTCAATGTCTCATTAAAGATCTGACCCAACTGTGGTTGCATCTGTTCAGTCCACACTATTTTTATATATATTTTTGTAATTCTACATGAAAACTATTAGGGGCTTGGGGATTTCAAATGTACATCATTTAATATTTGCTATAATTAAATTAACATTTAATGCCTTTCTTCTAGAACTCCTGATCTGTTGACACAACCATTGTCTCGAAGCAGCATTAATATCCTGCAAAAAACTCTGTAAATTGTTTCATGGATGTCCTTTGGCTGGCTCATCTGGAGACTAAAGAGATTATTTTATATGTTTATTTTTAAAATGTTAGCAATAGTCTGGTGCTTTTGTCTTTTTCATAATAGTGTTGTTTTGCAAATCCAATGATCTTTACAGCACTGTCTGTTTTATGAAGTCTAGTTTACTTCTACTGTCAACCAGTCTCTGGCGTATTTCCTGAGATTGCTTTGTTGAATTATGTTCCCTTATTCTTTCGGCTTCCCCTAAGAAACGCTGTATCTGGAGGACTCTTCTCTCACACCAACTAGAAATACTTACGTACTGTTTTCTCCAGCTCTTAATTTTATCCACCTCTTTTTCTTTCTTTTAGAAGCAATTTTTTCATCTGTACCTATTGCATGGCTGATTTGTTCTGCTTTCAGATTCCTTGCCGTCATTTGGCATTTGCAGAGATTTTTAAGAAACTCAGCTTAGGTATCAGCTCATAAAATCCTCTGTTCAACTGGGAATTTTCTCCCTTTTCCTGTCTTCTGATGCTGGTCTCGCAATGTAACCCAAGCAATGCGTAGTAGCCTCAACCCCACGGATCTGCCCCTTTGGGATTATCATTAACACCACAGTTCCCCTAAGGGGCTGCATGGGGAAAACAACATTTTGAATTATGATCGTTATTCTCATTAGCCTTTTCTCAAACCAAAAGCAACTTGGAAGTACCTCAGTAGCTGGGGAAGGAAAGGGGACATGGTAAGCATCAATTACGCCGGCCTCACTTCTGAGCTAACAGCTCAGTTAGCCAGCATGAGTCTTTCAAAAACATCCCACAAAACCCGCAGCAATGTGTCGTAAGAAAACGCCATGTTCTTGAAATTTGTCTCCATCCCACGTTCACACCAATACTTCGCTTTCACAGGTGGTCCAAAGAAGGGCAGAGGAAGCCTCTTCCCTCCATCCCTGCTGGGGACCCATGCCCCAGAGCGAAGGCACCGGAGGCTACGAAAAGGGCCAGTCCGTAGGTGCCCTCACAAGACGTGGGGGAAGGTGGTGTTTAACACTCAGCACGTGCCAGCTGACGGCGTAGGAAGGTCTGGCAGTCGAGGTGAGATAGCCTGGTTATTCGGCACTCAACCCTGCGCAACATGGTCATGACTCCAGAATGAGTGCTAACCATTGTTCAGTTTTAGGAAATAACAAATATAACTTTCAATTAGCATTTCCAAAAGCTGGCCAATGAATGCAAGAAAGGAAAGAAAAGGCATCCAGCGAGAGTCAGGGTGCTCAGTTAATTACAGTTTAAAAATACAGGGTCTTCTGCTGCCCATTCTCATGGGCTTGGGTCTTGCTTGACCCCAGGTGAGATGCCCAGCCTTCTACCAGATCTGTGGTTTTAGCTAAACAGAAAGACAGAACCACAGTAAGAGTTAGGAGTCTTTACTAAAGAGCTGTACCTGCTTAATAAAAAGCACAGAAAAATATGCAGTATAATTTGTGCATCTAAGAGAAAAGCATGGGATATGATACAACAAAAGCAGATATTCTTCACTTTATAAATCTTTTCAAAGGTGAGGCCTTGGGACACTGTAATCACTCTGTCAGAACTCAACTGTTAAAAAGACTTTTGGCTGTTAACAAACTGCTCAACTTGATCTTCAGTGAGAACTTGTCTGGACTTTTCACGGGATTTCCTGAAATACCAGAAACAATAGTGTAATCACAAGTTTCCTTCGAGGGGAGAAAAAAAACCTGGCCACACCCTTTATTCAAGCAAGACATTTATTACCATATATATATCACAATATATATAATAAGGAAGAACTGGTTTGATGAATCCCCTTAAGCCATAATGAGGTGTTGGAAGGTGCTCCCTTCTCCGCGCACACACACAGAGCAATCATCAGACACTCTTGAACATCAGTAAATGCTCAATTTTTCTAACAGCCTTCAGTGACTGGGTGTGGGGCAGAGAAAGCATTTTCAGCAATTTCTCTAGCAATTTCACACTAGTTAGTGGCTGTAAAATATGCAAGAACAAGTTAACTCTCCAAATTGTTACTAGTCACTCAGCAGATCTGACATCCACCCCAGAGGAGCACATCAACCTCCTACTGACTGCAAGTGAATGGAGAACTAAGTAGGCACTTAGCTGTTCTTTAATCTGTCTTTCCAGTCAAGTCTAATAATCACCTCACAAAATTAAAGGGAAAAAAAATACTAAGCTATTAATTGGAGAAAGAGGGGGAAAAAAGGAAAAAAAAGGGACAAAAGAGATACAGAAATCTGACAAAAACATGAAAAGAAACTCTCTAAAAGCAATTCCTGTTAAACTTTTAAAATATTCACACTACACACTCAGTGCAGCAGTGGTTGTTGTCTTCTTGAGAGCTACATGGTTAATCTTGTTTTCACACATCCTTTTAACTAAGTAAAAAAAAATCAAAAATATTATTCAGAGCCCAGTATTTTTATATGCTCAGATAATGCAGGTCACTTTAGGAGAAAAGCATTTCCATAAAAGTTGCACTTTGTTCATACTGTGCAATTCCCTTCGCGGGATGAAGAAAATATTTTTCTCCAATGCAAAGCTATACCTTTGAAAGGAGACACTATCATATATTTATTTCTCATAGAGACAACATATGCATAAGCTGGGTTAACATTTAAGGTGTGTCAGACATGTGACTCAGTTTCTCTAAAACTGATGTTAGAGTAGTTTTCCTGACTGATGATTAATAATTTCACATCTAAATCTGGATACTAGGCTAATAGTCTGAAAGACAAGGTCTGTTATAGAGTTTTTCTTTCAGCAAACTCTGAAGAAAATAGTGTGCAGAGTAATGACCCTGAGACACGGTTTTCAGCTGCTAAAGGACAATTTTTTAACAATGACAGTGTAAAAATCTAAATACAATGGCTGCCTCCACTGGTTCATCAACCCCCAAAGTGCTGAAGGTGAAAAGAACTGTACCATCACTTTTGCATTATAGCTGGAAGGGAGACTTTAGTCAGCATAAGCAATGGTTGGTACATGCTTTGTCAGGAAGGAATAAGATTAGATTCATAGCACTATTATGTTGGTCTACAAAATTTGAGGAATGTCTGAAACTTAAACAAAACTTGACAGACTTGCTAAAGGGAACAAATCTCCCAGCTTTTAAGACCATGAATCCACTCATTTGTACGTAACTGCTTCCCTTTAGGGTACAGAACATCAGTGCCCCCACAACGAATGGAGTTACTCTCCACTTTACTGCATGAATCCCAGCAAAACAGTATACTGACAAATGAATCACAGTCACATAAAGACAACGTGTGGGGAAAATCTGAAAGGAAAAGGGAAAAAAAAACCAACCAACTTTTGCCATCTGAAGACCGGTTTACACTAGTTTTGCATTTGTGTGGTATGTATTTTGTGTAGTATTTTGCCTGACCAATTTTCTAAGCTGCAGATACATTTCTCGGTAGAAATGCATCCACGTTCTGACCCTCTTGTTTTCTGAAGAATTGGAGTGACCAGAACAGTATTTAAAACACTGTTCTCTTTGGATCTTATTTTCTTATAATTGCATACCTCTTAAATAAAGAGCAGAGACCCTTTGGCTAATTTGAAATACAAATAATATTCGCACTGCCAGGTTTCATACATAATCTTTTGGGTTTTGCCTTTTAAACTCAAGTCAAATATGGAAATCCCAGAACATTCAAACACTAACTTTTCATTGCTCAAATGTTTTCAATGCCTGAAAAAATCTGTTCAATTGTCCATCATCCTATGAAAGAATTTCAATAGCACAAGTTAATATCTTCTTGGCTGAAGGGGAAGATGTTGACCTGTCTGTACATGTACGCAATGAGCAGAGAGTTGCAAAGAGAAGATTGGGGCTGACTAAAAGGACATTTAGCAGGACACTCACAGTAGCAACGTCCGCTCACTGAGCTGCTTTGGCTTAGCTAAATGCATATTAAAACCCAGAGCTGTTAAGAAGACTTTGAAACAACTAACTTGGAGAAGTCCTTATCTCATTTATGAACTCCTGCATCTTTTAACCACAAGTGTCATTGTGAAATTATGCATTCAGCACTATCCTCACTATAGTTCTACACACATTTACAGCAGACTCTGCAGGTAGGCTAATGGGAAAGTCTGCAGCAAGCTGCAGACCACAGAAACCATTACAGATAGTATGTCTGCCTAAGCTTAATCAGATATGAGCAAAATCTGCTAAGTGTGCAGTTCACTACTGAATAGGCAAATTATAGTCCATACGCATCAGACATTACAAATCAGGCCTGCAAACGGGTGTGGGAATACTTTAAAAAAATAATTATATGTGTTTGATTGCATAATATACAGCCGTTCTATGTTTACAGGCTGAATAATTGCACAACTGAACTACGTAAAGATGTCTTCAGGCAAATGTGTAAAGAGACAAAAATTCAAGCACTAGTCAAGCTTCACTTTTCATTTCAAAAAAAATATTGATTTATCCTTCTTTTCTAAAAGGCCTTTGATTAGAAATGTCAAGATATCAATAAAAACTATTCAAAAATATGATAATGAAATACTAAACATCTACCACTTACTGCCAAATACAGCCAGTATACTTGGTGAAAAGAATTATTTACTGTTCTGAAATGAGGTAAACAGCACGAAAAAAAAATAATCCAAGCATACACAGAGAAGTGTTCCTTTGCCTCAGAACAAGCTTTGTGCAAAGCTTAGATGTGAACACACCACTGTTCACTCTTGGTGAAGACTGTTTTAAAATGTAATACCTCCCTAGTGAAGAACAATAATTACCTTTAACTTCATTTGTGAGAAAGGCTTTAATACCTCACTTGACTTTTATCTTACCAGATGAGTTATAGGCCTATCATGCTCATGAATGAAGAGCAATCAACCTCTCTTACTACTAATATACCTTAGGAGACTTAGGAGAATCACACATTTCACTGGGACAAGCAAAAAGCTGGGGTCACCTTGAAAACTGGTAAAAGCTTTTTGTAGCTTATCTCTTTATTTTCTTCCTCCATTGAATACATTCTGCCTGTAATATCCAGTATAGTATATTCAGCTTCAGCTAACTAAAGGGCTGCTCCTCACTCCCAGCAGGCAAAATTTTATGGAATTTTGATTCATGTAGTATGGAACTCTGCCTGAACATAAAAATAGGCACATGGACTTGAAAAATGGTTTAACTCTTCTAGAAAGAGCAGATCAAAAGTTTCAGCAACAACTGGTTAGGAAAACTGATTTGAGGAAGCCTTGGGTTCCTCCCTGGGGAGGACTTTATTATATTAAGTGCAAAGTTTTAACATATTCATTCACTTATCTCCCTGTGCAAATCTCTAACAGGAGTGCAGACTGGCTGCACATACTTAATTTCTGCAAGTATATAGGCAAAGGTTATCAGTGAATAATAGTTAGCAACAGTCAAGGTTATCAACTCCTCTCTTCCTTTCAGTCTGTGCTTTAACTGCTTCCCACTTGCTTTTCGACATACTCAGACCTTCCCCGAGACTCTTAGTAGTTACACCTCAGCGAGGCTTTAACTGCCTGGGAAACAGAGAATAGTCGACTCCAGTTTGTCATCTCATCTCTGTCTAATTAGTGAACTAGATCAAATGCTTCACAGAGCTCTTTCAATGCCCAAGAACAAAATAGTTTTGGTACAGATCTTGTGCACTTGCTGCATCAAAACCATAACTGTAAAATTCTGCAACTCTGAGGGCAAAGTGATGGGCAAATGAGCCAGCGCACATCACAAGCCCGTGTCAACCACGCGAGCACTTCTGCAGCCTTCCCAGCATTGCTGGTACAATGCAAGGTGTGAGGTGCAATGGCTTTACATGCTGTGAATAAAATACTGGAGTATCAAAAGAAGGAAGAAAGAACATACAGCAATACCACTTTCATTCTTCTGAGCTAAGTTTCATGCAAACTTTTAACAGTTCATGCTTTTACCATTGCCTTATCTTTTACATACCGTGCAACGTTGAAGAGCTCAGGATGGTAAGGTAGCTGGATTCACACTTCTGTGATTCAATATCCAGGTCTCCGATTTTTAAGATCAGGCGTTTTCCCTGAGGCACTTGAATTTTCTTTTCACAAACCGTGTAGTTCGGGTATGTCCCAGGGTAGTTCCTGGATGCCAAGGTCCCGCTGTCTTGGTACATTACCACATGCCCACATCCATCCCCTAAAGTAAGCAAAGAACCAAGGAGGAGAAAATGTATTCTTAAAGTAAAAAAGAAAATACTGACCATGTAATTCTGTCTCTCACACACACTTCCACCTTTTTAAAAAGCATTTCATAATATGACACCTCAGTTATGCTGTTGGAAAATAGGTAAGTAGAAAAAAGTGTCAGATTTCTCTTGTAAAGCAGAAAAGAGGGTTGGATTTGCTCATGAACTAACATGTATTTGACAACCCTGTACAAACAAGTCTCTTTCATTCTCTGTTTTTATGGTCAGACCTTACTGAAACCACAAAGATACAATTCAAAAACGTAGTAGGTAGCCTTCTTCCTTAAATATTTTTCTCCCAATTATCATTCCACATTTTATTTCCATACAATGGAGCTGTCAGGGAGAAGGTAACTGAATCATACATGAAAGCACGAACGTGACTTAACTGCATAAAATCACCAACCCTACTCAGCTTACTTTCCCATTGGTTTTCTTGCTCCACTTATCCAATGTGCAAAGTGCCAGGGACAAAACAAGCACAGTTGAGGGACTCCAAAAGCGGGCCGTGTATCCCAACGTGCAGGAGTGACGTTGTGGTAGCACGTCAGGAGATGCTGCTGCTGCTGCCTCCCTGCCAACCTGCTCCGACACAGGCATAGCGCTGTCGCCACTGCTGGCGGGGGGTTTCACGATGGCATGCACACGTGAGCCACCTCGGGACCCACCGCAGAAAGGCACTGCAGGGGCAGCTGGAGCACCATGTGCAACAGCTGGAAAAGGCCAGTGGGATACACGGGGGGATGTAGGGGCCAAGAGGGAAAATGGGAAGCATCCACCAAGAGGAAGGAAGCATGTATCAGGTAAGGGACCTTGACTACTACAGGAAGTAATTTGCAGTATACTAGTAACTTGAAATTTGTATTTTAAAAGCTTAAAGTAAATCATTCTGCTAAATCTTCCAAATAATGGACACTACTGCAATAGTGGAACCAACGCTGTATCTATGTGCATGGAATAGGCAGTCCTCAGTTTTAGGTCAGTTAGATCAGAAGCTCTGCTTAGAAGACTTGTATATCGTTACCCTTTATTACTGCTAAAATTAAACTGGTCCTAGAAGTGTTACTAAAATAAAGAATCCTGAATACGTGGGAATTTACAACACGTCCTTTAACTGCCCAGCATTTTGCTCTTGGGGATATTTTGGTTAAACTCTTTTGACATGTCCTTTTTAATTACTACCTCTATTTCCTAGCACAGTCACTAGGAAGAACAAACTTAAGGTCTGATAAGACTATTTAAAGGTGAACAACTAGAAATGAACTGTTGATAAAGAAACGTGACATGCCAGAGGGTGGGGGGGAAAGTGGCATACCGCGCAAAGATAAGCTCCAAGCTATCAAACTTTGACTCACTACTGTATAATTATGCTGCCATTTCATGCAACTCACTCAATTGCTTTTTCACAGGCAACATCATTTATTTTGAAGCTTATTGTTTTTACCAGCTTTGTTGCTTGCTATTTAATTCTGTTGCAGGTTCATGCTTGGAATAGGAATAGGTGAATAGGAAATGTAGATCCAAAATCATATCACCATAAAACACATTATTTTTCTCAAGATATCCTTGTTCACACATTTTGAAAAATATCTGTTGTTAAAATTCCTTTTTCTTTTTCTTCCTATTGATTTTAAAACGCATAGGCGAGTGCTAATGATAAAAGATGAACAGGCTTTCTGAGCAAATCGCCTTTTCAAAGGAAACTTTCTGGAGTAGGAAAAAAAATATCAAGAGCAATACTGAGTATGTGCTGCCAACTTTCTGAACCCAGAGAGGGATGCATGGAGGATTAGCAATGTGAGACTGGATCATGTCTAGTGGAGCACAAGACATCCTTGCTGTCTGTACAAGAGACTGGTGTATAGTTTAAAAGAGCTGTGCCTGGCCTTTATTTAAACTGTACATTTCTAGCTGTAAGTATTTACTTTAGTTGGGCTTAAGTGTGTCTATATATATATATACACATATATATATAATAATTACAACCTGGTCCTTGGTTTGCAACTTATCCTCAGTGGGGAAGATAAAGGGAAAGTACAGGGCTACAAAGATGATCAGAGGACTGAAGCATCTGCCCTATGAGGAAAGGCTGCGAGAGCTGGGCTTGTTTAGCCAGAAGAAAAAACTGAGAAGGGATCTTAATGTATATAAATACTTTAAGGGGGGCGTCAAGGGGATGGGGCCGAACTCTTTTTCAGTGGTGCCCAGCGACAGGACAAGACACAGTGTGCACAAACTGAGCCTCAGGAAGTTCCACCTAAGTATGAGGAAGAAATTCTTCCCTGTGAGAGAGACAGATCACTGGAACAGGTTGCCCAGAGAAGTTTTGGAGTCTCCTTCTCCGGAGATACTGAAAACCCGCATGGATGTCATCCATGCTCTAGATGACCCTGCTTGAGCAGGGAGGTTGGACTAGATGATCTCCAGAGGTCCGTTGAAACCTCAACCATTCTGTATGATTATATGAAAACAAAACAAAAAAAAGTACAATAAAAAGTCATGGAGACGAACTCTTGAAAACTCAGAAATCCTAGTACTTGATTTCTCTTCAGCTTGCTGGGTTACATTCTGGCCTGTGTTACCGCCAAACAATGCCAAGGATCCTTTGCGATACAGAACTCACCTCAAAAAAGCTGAAAAGACTCCACTGTCCTGGTAAGACCCTGACAACTGCACAAATTCAGATCATTATATTTCTGTAGCAAGTATATGGGCAGAACTGCACCAAAGACCTCAGCCTTCTGTCCTCTTCTGTGGAGGTTATTCAAGGTCTTGTTCCCAGGGAAACTCCCTTTTCAAAATTTGTCTTTGAACCAGCATTGAAATGAATTAAAGCCAGGACAGCTCTTTTGCGCTAAGAAAGTATAAAAGCTATCTATTTCCTGACTTTTCACTAATGGAATCTGCACAGGACAGTCATTCAAATGCTCATGCTGATGAGAGACAAGTGCAGCATCACCTTATGTCTGTAACTCCTCTTGCTGCCTCTGTCCTGCCAGCACACCTCAAAGAAAAAGGTCATGATGAAAGCTTGTCTGTCACAAGCTTTTGCCTGAAGTAATATCTAAAAAGTCACATCGAGTCCTAGTTAAGTATAACTCTTTATAGAGAAGACAAACTATAGTCCTAAATTTTAGCTTCTCAACAATTAAGATTACCAGAACAAATAAAAATGTTACATTGCAATTTGTTGGGAAATGCACCCTAGGGAAGGAGTTTAAAGGTATGGAGGGGAGGCAGAGCAAACATCAGGATGTGATAACTCATTCAGAGAGATTTAAGCATAGTGTAGTGAAAAAGTTTTAATTACACAATTTTAATGGAAAGTATAAACAAGACTACCTTTAGTTTTGTTCTTATCTAAATTTTCTACTTGTCATCATAAAAACTATACTTTAAATACCTCTTGTCATGTTCTTTTCTATAGGCACAGCTCTTCTGGCTGGAAATGTGTGTATTTAACCAGTCAATTCAATGTGGGATTTCTTGCTAACACTAGGTTGTCACTTAGTGTTACTTTTGACAACCATGTTCTATCACCCCATTTGGCGAGGAGATGATGGCCTTGCCTCAGACATCCAAGTTTCATCACTTTTCGCTGGACTGGGAGCAAAGCAGAATGCTTGAGCACAAGGTGTTCAGCAGCCAGAAAGCCTAAACACCTTCGGGTTTAATAAAATCTCCCCGCAGCACCAGAACTTCGTAAAAGCACATCAAACGTGCTCTGTAAACAGTTCCCACGGGCGTTTGAACCAAGTTCAAGACTGCCGTCTTCGGACTGAGGGTGCCTGCCCTCCGGCCCGCGCTCACGTTGTGCCAACGGGTCACCTAACACTGGAATTACGACTGTTTACCATCAAGATAAAAACAGCGTCCGTGGGAGATGCTGGAAGCGACTGCCCAGGAACCCAGAACCACCATTGCTACAATATCCTGGCAGAAACCAGCTGCCTTTTTCATCCTTCTCATTAACGGTCGCTCTGCAATTAATGACCGACTTGGGTTCACTCCAGTGCTGAAAACGTTTTAGACCGGTGTGCTCACATACGCAGCCGGCCCGCACGCCCCGGCAGCTCCCGCGCTCTTCCGCATCGTGCTGCGAGCCGCTTCTCTCTGCCTCTCTCTTTACAGATTACAGTTACAGTCAAAAAAAAACAAAGCAAAAAAAAACCAAAGCAAACAAACAAACAAGCAAACAAACAAAACAACAGAAAAAACACAGTCTTTTCTGAAGAGCTACAACTGCAGCTGGAGACAGCCAAAGCGAAGAAAACGCCACCGAGCTGCGTGCGCGGCTCGCCAAGCCCTGCTGACAACCACCCCCTTGAGGAGAAGTCACTCTCGTTTTGCTTTCCCCAGAGTCATGCCTTTGCCTTGTTAAAAGAGTCAAGAAAGAGCTCGTCCCCTGTGTTTCACGTTACGCACACAAATTGGTGAGTGTCCAGAAAAGTGCTCAAGTCAAGCCTGCGCTCCCCCTGCCAACGTGGCATGGGAGGAAAGGCCAGGGAAACTTTTTTTTTTTTTTTTTTTTTTTTGGCTGGAGGTCACCCCAGCCCACCGCTGGGGCCTGACAAAACTTGAGTTTGTCTCTAGGACCGTCATCACAAAGCAAATCACGCACGCTGCCAACGTAAACGTGCTTGCGCTTCCACTGCTGCGCGGCCGAGTAAACCCCAGAACAGAGCGCTTCATCTCTAACCTCTCCAGCAGCAAAACTGGGTCAGGAGCTTCAGCTCTTTCTTCCTGCGCCATTACGATGGAGGAGCGAGCTCACCCCGCGAAGGAGGGCTGCGCTGCTGCCCAGTTCAGGGCGCTCCGGCTGCTCCTGACCGAGCTGGGACACAGGAGCTGCCGGCGCAGCAGGCAGGCGACCGCCCCGTTGAGGCACCAAGTTCAGAGCAGATGCCATTTGCCTCGGCTGACCTAGCCTTATGTGTAGAAGCATATAAATTCCCAGATTATTTCCTCGCCCCAAGCCCAGGATCCAGATTTACATTCTTCACAATGTTTTGTGGAGACTACAAAAAGTATTTTCAAATAATGAAAGAAACCACTGGAAATTAAGGCAAGTAAGTCTCCAATCTTCAGAAAAGACAGTGACTGCAATATGCCCTGACATTTAGTGTTTTTTCTTCTATGTCTTGGTAAGAGAAGTCCTCCACTTCTCAGCATGCCCTACTGCAAAAGGGGAAAAAAAATATTCTGCAGAAATTTTCTTTGAATTGTGTTCTCAATTGCTTGACTGCACAAGGTTCCCAGCAAACATTAAACCCCGTGCTAGAGCAGTTCCTCGCAAGGCTCATTTCGCTGCCCAAGCCAAGCCGGCAGCAGCTGGGGAGTGGTGGGAGGAGGCCCGGGAGCACGAAGCGAAGGTAGAGCAGGAGAAGAAACAAAGGGACATTGTGTGGTACACATTTCGTAGGCCAAATTATTTACTTACCGACATCAAAGGGATGCAAAAGGAGAAGGAGGTCATACAAACCACAGCACATTTTTTCCCGCCTCTTCACAGACGCTATTTAGCGAAACGTGCCACTTAAAGTGGCAGTAAGAAAGCAGCAAATGATCTTAAATTGGTTCCGCAGCAGTTCTATAAATCACAAATCGCTGCCAAGCGCCTCGCTGTGACGGCCCTCCCAGCCGTGTGCGCTGGGGCTAAGGACCTGCCTTTCCTGATGTTTTCTCCTGCGAGTAGGCTCAGGAGGTGCTCTGCCTCAAACATAAAACAAGTTATTCTGGTAACCAGTTGGATTACCACCATCAAACGTATAAAAATATCACTGACAACCATTTCAGCTTCCTTATTTAGCAAAGTAGCTTACATCTCTAACACTGTTTCTTCAGTGCTCTCCATAAACTAAAGAGATTTTAGAAATTATAGACATACACGTACAGAAGTAGCACAGAACGCCTTACGTCTGTCCTGACCTAACTGACAAGGATTTTATTGTGTTGCCACCAGTAGCACGGGATGATTTTGCTATTTTACAAACCTCTCAACTGTGCAGAAGTTTGCAGAGGTGGAAGGGGTGGAAAGCAAAAATTTGCTTGTAAGCAATTTCTTCCATCAGTAGTAAGTCATGCTCCACTGAGGAGGGAGCTTTACACTCAGCATTCAGCTTTGCACCCTCACCGACTAATAGAATAAGTCTCATTTAAAGTAACACAAATGTGAACCAGAAGCTCACAAACTCAAACTCTCCCAATTTCACTGTACCCATAAAAGATTTGATTAAGTTGTTCCCTAATCAATTAACTTTCTGGAGAGCAAGCAGCTCTTCTGCATCTTAGGAGCTTGTGTCAGTAAGAGGCCTCACACCACCTAGTTGTACTTACTCATGAAAAAGTGGTGACAAATCAGACTACTGCAGAAAACAGTGCCACAAAGAGAGAACAGCAACTACAACTGGACAGTCCCTGCTCTAAGAATTATTTATGAAGACACAAGATTAAGAAGTTTCTGCATTCTGTAAAGAACAAAAACCTGCAACATGTAAGAGATAAGGTTTACTCAAATATTTAGATAGCACTTTACAGTTTTCTTGCTTTTCTTCTATTAAGTATATGGAAGTAATAAGGAAATAGGTTTGCACTTGCTTTCCAGGATCACTGCCTAGTTCCATCATAATCTGTGAAAGAAAGTACTAGAGTACAAGGAAAAAATGTTTTAGTCACTGCTTCCAGGCCTTGGGTAATACATCCAAAGCTGGTCTTAGATCTTAGTCTTAGAAATAAGTGACTTTCAGCACCAGAATTTGCTTTTCAGCACTGACTACAGCAGCCTTGAGCTTGTGGGTGTGAGAGAACTTCCATCTTTTTAGCTGCTAAAACAAAGAAGATTATTTAATTATTGCTTGGATGGCTGCATTTAATCTTTAGCAATGCTTTTCCTTATGGATGTGGTATAATGCTGTGATACAACTAATAAAATGTAGAGGTGATGTATTTGGGAACAGATGGAAGAACGGATCTCCGCATTTATGAAAAATTGGAGGTGCAAATGTAGGATCCCCGTTCTGCAAAACCAAAGTTGAATTTTAAAATCCAAGTTTCCAACAAATACCTGTGCTGCCCTACTTTAAAATGCATGCCCACATTATGCACCTCAGGCGCACGCGTACTGAGAAGTTCATTGCTCAAGCACTTGCTGTAACTGCACTCACACAAGGAATCCTGAAGGACATCCTGTAAACAGATGGAAAACTGGTAGTAGCACAGTGCTCCTCTGTCAGCCACAAATGTGGAATAACTCAAGATCTATAAAGGCTATGGGGAACAGAGATCCCACAGACAGTGGTTTCTTTCCTGTCCCTTCTGTTTGGCACAAAAGCTTGGACAAAGCAGTGCTGTAGCCTCCCCTGCTCCCAGCGGTGACCACCTCTCTGGCCAGGGGCACTGCACAGTTAGGGCACCTCTTCTGATTCTGCTGATTTGGGGTAAGCATGCAATTAGGTTTCTATTAGGGGCTTTTCAGGTGAAGTAGGAAATGCTAATCTTAACTGAGAGACATATATATGCATATATATATATATATATATATATATATATATATGCAAATTGTTTGCTCTACTTTCTCCATCTGTTTTTATTCCCTGAGTTCTTCTCTTTGCTGTTCTTTACTGGAGATTAACTTACATTATATTGCACTGAATTTGGACTCTGTGGAAAACATATGCTGCAAGCTCAGGGCCAAACTCCAATATTGGGATGTACAGAAATAGGAGAATTCAAAGCAGCGTTAAGGACTGACAAAACCACAGGGACAGGAAATTCAGCGACTCCAGGATAAAGAAAGGCCGAGGCAGAGCTGTTCCACACGGAATGGCATGTGGGAAGGCAAGAGTTCAAAACAGCATTAGTTTGGGTAAAAGGAAATGTGTGAACATAACAAGATGAAACCTCAATTTTATTTTTATATATACACACACATATATATATAAATAAAATGAATTCCCTTGATAGCATGATACAAATCAGTCAAGATTGACAGTTATCAATGATTAAGGCTAGGCTTTTTTTCTTGCAATCAAACATGGCTTACTAACAAAATCAGACATCACCTTTTTTGCCTGTATGACTAGACTGAATATGTGATTTGTTAGTAAACAAGAACAGAAAACACTTTGCTTTTGTCAATCACATTACATAAACTCTCCATTATCCCCAAGGTGTAAATGAATAGATTTCTCAAGTTAAAGTTGGTGAAAACAAGAATTGCCATTTTTAAGCAGGTCAAAATGTCTGTTTTGCCTTTGACTCAGCCAACACAACTTCCAGGAAACTAGCTCTTCCCACAATGATCTAACAATAAGCAGCTCCTCACATCCCTCATACAAATGGAAGCAAAAACTAATGGAACTAACATGAAGATGTAGTCAAAGATGTACATCAGGCTTCCAACCTGGAGCACTGAAAATTAAAAAAGTCTTTTTTCCAGCATACCCACATTTTCAACTTGTCTGATACTCATCACCACAGAGTTAACAAGAATGGCAATTCAGAATCTCAGCTGAGCAGCAGTAAACTACTGGCTATCTACAATCTACTGTGGTCATAGCTACCTAGTGTGAATTCAAAAAAAAAAAAAAAAAAAAAAAAAGTAAATTATTACTTAAGTGTTATAATGTTGGTTGTGATTCTGCATTTGATTCACATGATTATTTCTGTCTCTTTTACATTCTTCTGTGACATATTAACTTGCAACTATGCAAAAAGGTATTTGCAAATACAGTAATGGAAGTGAAAAATAATACAGAAGGGAACGTTTCAGGCCACCCTGTGTATGCCACTTAACTCCATCTTTCTTCTATTTGACTGCAATTCTTTGATCAGTAGCAGCATCAAGCAATCTTATGTTCATGTTTTGAAATAGTGCAGGCAGAAGGGTCTGAACAGTTTTTCACTTATCTCAATAAATACCTTCAGTGTGATTTCTCAGCTTCTAATTTCTTGTAATACAGCATGATTCTGCTTTGCATCTAGAAAACTCAGGGACTGAATTTCTTTTGAAAAGAAAGATTGATTTTGAAAATATTGACATGAGCACTTTTTGAAAAATCAGCACATTCTAACATATCTCATTTTAATGACAACAAATTTACCTACTGTGACAAAATACTACAAGATCAACAGACCTTGACTCCCTCTCAGTTTCAAAAATGTTAACACATACGACCACCTAGTTTCTCACTGTATGTGACACAATACTTCACATTATGACTTATGTGTTGAAATTTGGTCTTAAAGCAGCTCAGAACCTGTGGCTTTCAGGCACTTCAAAGCAAGCTCCCCTCTACCATGCTGACACAGCAAATAAGAGATAATATAAACCACTGGGTTTGGGAGCAAGCTGAGACAACAGGGAGGGCAACATCTCTAGTGCGACCCTTAGACTTTGCTGCCATATCATCTCAATGCAGGGGACTTTCAAAATCTCTGAATTTATTTTACAGGTTAAAATATATTCTTTCATGCTTCGGGCGTAAAAGGGACTGTTGTTATGAGCTCATTTTACAAGCAGGTCATAGCTGACTATTAAGTCAAAGCAATCCACTAACACAGAAGTAGCGTGACACCAGGGTAAAATGTATTTAGGGAGTTTCAAGTAGAAGTTGCACATCTCTGTTCTGCACAGCGCTGCTGCAGCTGCGACAACAACACTCAAGCACTTAACAAAGCCATTCTGTCTGGATGGGTTAAGGAACCCACCTACGTTTCCAGTGTTTTGGGATCTGTCCTCACTGTGCTATGAAGAAAAGTTCTGTTTGATTTCTGACAGGACACATGGGCCTTTGTATAACACACGGGATCATATCCAGAATTCCCCATGTGTTTTTGTAATTTAAAATAAAGCAAATAAACACAATTTTTATTCAGTAGACATGAACATCTGGAAGATGACATCAAGATGACTTCAACTTTAATGTCAAAGCATTAGACTGAAATCCAATATTGTTCAAACAATTTGCAGTGGAAGTGTGAGAAACTCAAACATTACAGATTTAAACTGATAGAAACAAGGTTTCTGCAACAGCTGTAGGGAGAAACAATGTTTCAGAGCTTACTAAATGAGGAGTTGGAGCAATATAATAGAGAAGTTCTAACTACCTGATGATTTTTCTGCTGTTATAGTAGCAGCTTGAACATAAAGCTTGTGATACTAAACAGCTCCAGCATGTACCAAGATGAAGATCCTCGTGTTGTACGAGGCCCTGGATCTGGCATTATAATGCTCTGCTGTCCTCACTTTTTCTCCTGATACCAAAGCTATTTGAAAGCAGGCAAAGAAAGCATGGGCTGGCCATGTTTTTCGTTTCCTCTACCTAAGCAAGAGAGCAGAGTGGAGCTGCCACACATGTATGTAGCTAGACATAAGCCTGATCCCATGGGGGAACTGGAAGTAGTGAATAAAGTTGCGCTGGGATTAGAAATCCTGTTCAGGGAAAAGCAGAAAATCCCATCACCACCAGAAGAAATTCCTGAGAGACAGGTCCTGGTGCTGCCAAAAGAAAAGACGGGCAAAGGAAGGAATGAAGCACCCAAATGTTTTCTCCCCAGAACACTATCAGCTTGCAAGCTTATTAAACAGTATCAAAAATCATAATTAACGAGAAATTTCTCAGATTAAAATGGTGTCAGCTATGACTACTGGCAGCATCCCTATGTGCAAGCTTCTAGCCAACCTCAAAAATGTGGCTTTAATGCTCTACAATTTTCACCAAGAATATTAGTGTAATTTGATAGTCCATAATGCCTTCATTTTTGCTTTTAGAATAGATCTATATATTCTTAAAAATAGTCATTTTTTAAAGTCACTGCCCCATTTTGAAATTTCTTGATTCCAATTGTGATTCTAATCAACTCTTTTGAGGAAGTCATACGCTCATTCTTATGCATTGTTATTAACATTTTTATTGTGGATAGTCAGGATCCAACACCATTCCACCGAATCCAGTCAGAAGGATTTTATTTTGATTTTGTCTGGCTTGTTTTATTCTTAGCAGATGGTGCAAACCCATGTGTTGACGAGTACATGCCACAGGAGAGCATCTGATAGGATTCAGTCAGCCTCAAGCCTGCAGTGATGTCTATGCTGAAGACTTCAGTGCCCGCCACCGCTCAGGACCACACTTCTTGGCACGTTATGTTAACTTGGATGCACTTTCAAAGCTACGCTACTTCTAGTACCTAAAATGGCTTTGAGAAATGCATCTTAGATATCTCTACAGAGCAGTGAAATCATCCTCAAAAATGGTGTCCTTTCAACTATTTTTTACTGTGCTGCACATCCAACTCCAGTAGACTAAAGTTGCCACTGTTTTGGTGGGTACAAATGAATGCATTTTTGCATACGTAACTCAGATAACTTGAATGTAACCTGATTCAACAGCAGTGATGTTATGCACACGTGCAGGTAACTCAGATAACTTTCACAAGGCATCTTTTTCTCCCTCCTTCATCAGTGATGTTCCTGGTGGCCTCTCTGTTTCTGATTTTGTTTAGGTTATCAGAGGGCATATTTTAAAGAGAAACCTCATTCTGGTCATTCACATCAAAGGGCTTAGAGCTATTTATAGTAAAATCTGCATGGCAGAAAATATGGCAATTTTCATTTGGTGGGTATATACATTTTTATGAGTCATAATTGGGAAACTGTTGCCTCTGCCTTTAGCGATTCCAGTGAGCATTCACAGTGCAAGATAGAGGGAGCCAAGGAAGAAAGCAGACATAAGAACAAAACTCCAAACAAACTGAAGAGGTACCAAACAGCTATATTTCAGAAAGGAGCTGAAGGGTTGGCATTACCAGAAAAACTCATCTCTATCTGCATTTCAAACTGCTGGAAACAGGTATGCACACTGGATAAGTGTTAGTATACTGACAGTCTTTGATATATGTTTTCTATAAGCCCCTGAGAATAGGCATCTGAATATACTTGCTTCTCTTCAACTCTCTTTTACCTTTATAAGGCCTAGCTCCCATTACTACATATGCTGCTATTAAATCACAGCCTTGTCTCAAAATACTTGAGTCTACTGCTCATAAATTCTTCCAAGTTACGAACAGAAAACCAGGCATTGGGTGGAAGTGTCAACAGACTCAGCAATACTGTGAAGCACAAATTTGCATTTGGATGCCGATCTGTGAATCACACATGAACTAGTTTCATCCCTATTTTGTTTTCTGATAAAACACACAAACAGGTTATAGCAAAAGCAGTCGCTTAAATCTTGTTCTTAACCAGGTGAAACCCCCATTCCTCACTTGTCTTCCTACAAATAACCTAGAATTTGGTTAAGAGTTCAGAAATGAAATGGGAGGAAGCCTCATTTCTGAAGAGAGACAGACTCAGATTCAACTCTGATGTAGGTATCTGCAGCCCAGAATTACATTGTTCACCATCTTGCTCAATAAGCCCAGAAGAAAAAAACTGCAAAAATGTGAAAGGCAAAGACAGGGTGTTCAAGACTGCCTCTCTTTGGATTTGAACTGCTGGAAGGTGATTTGGGGAAGAGATACCAGGCAGGTGTGGTTGCATGAGGCTGGGCAAGCAGCAAGTGAGGTATATTTTGGAGCTGTCAGCAAACAACTGGCAATTGAAGCAACAAGAGAGGTTGAAATCAGCATGCAACAGAATAAAAAGGGAAAAGAAGAACATTATTATAAATCTCAAAGTCATTTGTTACTCATGCATAGTCACAGATATATTTGTTCCCAGGTGAGACCTACTAAGCTTAGAAGTATGTTTTAATTAAAGTCAGCTTCCTAACCACTCAGCCTTTCCTATTATCATTCTATGAATAACCAAATTCCATGTTTCACAGATGTCCTCAGACAAAACACATCTTTAACGTATTTTTAAGAGCAGAAAAAGAGTTGACACATGCTCTGCACAGTCACACTATGAGGCGAGTCGCACCATAAAGTAACAAAGCCGGAGCTAGATGTTGCACTGTGAAAGGTAGAGGCCCTTCCTTAATTTAACACTTAAGTAGGAGAGAATACAAGATTTAACAACAGCCTCATTATTATTCTGTAGTATCCCTCAAAATAAACTAAAGAGGAAAGTGATCTGGTCATTCATATCATTTCTGCTGTGAAAGAAGGCAGATTACACAGCCAGCTCAAGGGAAGCCAGAAAACTGTAATACTTTTTATTTTGAAATCAACATATTTAAACCAGTGCATCTTTCTCTGAACGAGCTGGTGGGAGACCTCAGTGGTGACAAGTTACAGCGTTAGCTGAAGCTGGAGCCTGATTCACTCTGGCAGCTCTCATGCTCCATTACAACTTTTAAATCAAGACAACAAACTCATGTAACAGGAAGTTTGTATCTACTTATCCTTATCTCCTTTCTTCACTTGTGCAACTTTATAACACTTGGTCCCTTATTTATAGGGTCGTGTCAATAAACAAACACACAAATATCTACTCTCTGAGGAGAAAGGGAAGATACAGGTCAAAATCTGTTCTGCTTTCTAGACATTTGCCAGACTATCTTGTAAGTTTGAGTTTGGGCCAAGAGAACCAAGTAAAAATATTCCTCTGCATTTCTGTGCTGTTGATTTGATGCCAGAAACATTTTAAATGTGAACACAACGTAAGTGCCCTTACCAATGTATTTTGGAATACAGATAAGGAGCAAGACTCATACTTACTGCTGAGTGCCACTCTACACACCAAAAAAAAAAAAAAAAGCCAGTAAACTTACTATTTCTGACTCTCTGCATAACTTTCTCTTCGACCTCATCATGTGCAAAACAAACACTGGTGAAAGAAGAAACTAAAATACCCCAAAACACTTGGGGGAAAAGAGGAGATTGAGGGAAGTTTGGTGCCTATGTATTTCTGGTAGCGTATCGAGCAAGAGTCTCGAAAGAAGGGCATGTATGGAGAGGATGGAATAGCAAAGCTTCAAGGGGGTTGGGGGGAATCACATTAAGCTTAACAAGCAGAAAGGCAACCCATATCAATTCTTCCCTTCAGTGGAGGAAGGAACCATAACACAAATCTCCATTTACTGAAGGTGTATAGAAAAAATAGGTATAAATCAGCCAAGCATGAAGTACTGCTTTAGACCACTGCTGGGATGCTATCCAAATTGGCAATATTGAGTAAAGCCAACATTAACATTGGGGGCTATTAATTCATCTTAAATGTAGCATCAAGTTTATTATGACACTTAATTTTCACTATTCAGTATTTCACCGGTGGCTGTCAGTGAACTTCTCTAAGACGGATGCATCAGGCCGTGGTATTCTGTGGCCAGTAGACTGCAATTTCTCAGTAGGAAGAAAAGGCAGCTGTACTTGTAATTACACAGGAAGTTTAACTGTTAGCCACAAAAAAATACAGGGTAAGCAGACAACTACCTGGGCCATAATTTTAACAATCTGTAATATCGGGGAAAAAAAAAAAAAAAAAAAAAAAAAAAAAAAAAAAGTAAGGTCTCTCTCAGAATTCCTACAAAAGTTTGTTGCACCAAGAGCATGGGTATTGTTTTTCTTTTTAGTGAGGCAATATATAAACAGACCCGAGCGTACTCAACTTTGCAGCCACTTCAGGACCGGGGGCTGCCAGCACCGGGCACGGCCGGGGTGGCCCGGGCTGGCGCGGCAGTGAGCGCCGGCCCCGCCACGGGCTCCCACGCCGCGGGTGGGCGACCGCGGCCGCTGCTCTGCCCCTTGCCTTCGACCCAGTGGAGACTTTTCTCTGCTCATTCGACTTATAGCAAACAAACACACACACACGCAACCCCACGCAGCCCACCCTAATTAACGGGAGATTAAGAAATCAGCGGTATACATGTACCGTAAGGCCGGTTAGCACTTTAATCTCGCGGCTACTCAGACACGGGGATAAACCCGGCCAGGATTAACCAGGTCAGCTGTAGACAGCCCCGCCGAGAAACCGCGGGGAGAGCACCCCACCACCACCACCACCACCCCCGGGCCCCCGCGCCGGGGCGGGCTGCGCTGCGCTGCCGCGGACTCACCCAGCTTCTCCGCGCGCAGCCAGAGCGGGGCAGCGGCTCCGAGCAGCAGCGAGAGCAGCAGCGACGGGGCGGCCCGCGCCCCCGCGGCGGGGCCCATGGCTCCGGCTCCCGGCGGGGAAGGGCAGGCGCAACTTCCCCGCTTCCCTCCTGCTCCTTTCTCTTCCTCCTCCCCGCCTCCGCCTCCTCCTCCTCCTCGCCGTCGGGGCCGCTGCGGGGCCAGGCAGCGCGCCCGCGGAGGGGGACGGCTGCCCCGCGGCATGCCCGCCCCGCAGGTGCCTCTCGCAGGCGGAGAGGGGCGGCGCGGGGCTGCCGCTGCCCCCCGCGCTGCGCCGCGCCGCCGCCGCCGCCCCCTCCGCGGCCCCGGCGCTGGGGGTGGAGAGAGGAAACGGGAGCGGGGAAGCGCCGCCGCCGCCGCCGCCATTGGGCGCCGCCGCGCCGGGCGCCTCCCGCCGCCCCACGCGTGGCCGCGCTGGGGCGCCCCGTGCCCGCGGGGCGCGCCGCGGCAGCGCGCCCGGTGCGAAACCGAACGCATGCAGGAATACCCGTCTTATTTTTATTTTTATTTTTTTTTTAAAGGACACGTTTTGCTGCGTGTGAGCTCTGCGCTCCCCTTGCCACGGCGAGAAAGGGGCGTGGGCGCCGAGTTTGTTAGACTTAACGCCGAGATACGAGTGGGGCTGCGCCGGGCCAAAAGAGAAACCTCCAGTCCAGGCAGCAGAGCCCGGGGTCGCGCCTCCAGCTTCCCCTTCCTGCAGTATGACCCCAGGCTCGCGTCTTTGCTCGGGGAGTGAAAAACGCACGTTTCACTGGTGCAGCGCATTAGTGCATTAAGCTTTGGGGCTCATTAACCATTATTTTATTATTATTATTATTAAAGGAGGATGTAGGTAACTCTGTCCAGGTGAGCTGGTCTCCGCTTGCGCATGGGGACATGCCACAGGTGTGTGGGAAGGAAACGGCTGCAAGTGCCAGGAGACCTGTGCATTGAACAGGCCCCGACTGTCCTTTTAACGTGATGCTGGAGAATTCAGCATAGCCTTTATACAGCTTTTTCAGAACAGGGTTGCTATGAGGATGCTAGGTTGGCACCGGTTGCAGTTGGAAAATACTGTATTGCCACAGTGAACTGTAGTACAGCATAACTTGCATGTCCTAGACACAACTGATAATTACTACATTTGATAATATTTTAGAAAAAAAAATCAAGTTTAATAAACTGCTATTTCAACTGAGCTGTTATTTTGTAAATGTTTATGTCTGTTTTTTAACTTTTCAAGCACTGTGCAAGGCATACTTTCTATCATGTATACAACATGTTATACTCTGGGTATATGCATTTAAAACAGGTATTCAGTTTCTGAATTTAATCCCTTCTTTGCAAAGGAGAGTTTGAAATCTAGGCTAAAGTGTTAGATTCGGCATAAGGTAGAGTGTTCATTACTGCAGCAATTTAACAGTCGGACTAATTCTCACTAGACCTCATCAGCGACAGCCAGCAGCCTTCTGGCCGAGAAAGGCAATGGTGAATACTTTGCTTTGAGAATCTGAGCAACTTTTAAAGAGGAGTGTGTCCATGTAAGTAAAGGTGGCCTGTTCCTGCATTTGTCTTGCAGTTCATCAAAAATAATTCCTTTGCGAATGAGGGAGATTATGGAGGGGAAGGGGCAAGAAAGTCAAACTTTGCTACAGCCACAAGACTGAATTGAAAAAGAATACAGAATTGTTAAAAATACTGTGGTCATGTAAAATAGCTTCTCCAATACCCAACTTTGCTTCTAAGCCTATGAATAAGACCCAACATAATGAAAATATGAGAGAGAGGAAGTAAAAAGAAGCACAAAAAATAAATGCTGTAAAACATACCATTTCTGAAAGAGTTGCGGTTATTGAAAAGCAATATAACAACACAATAGTGTACATTGTCTGCTGAAATTGATATGAAACAATGAAAAAGTCAGTCTACATAGGTTTTGTACTGAGAATTACACTGATTTGCATTCTATTAACTGAGATCTAGAATATATTCTTTAATAACAATCCCAGCTTTTAGTTGTAGTTATGTGTGTTGAGGATCATGGTGAATACTGGCAGAAAAGTCCTGCTAAATTATTAAATTTGATCCCAAGTCACCTCATGGAAGCAGTGCCACGATAAACTCTGTATGGAGATCTTTGTGATTTAATAGGCAAAAGCATCCACTGTGGAGCTTGTAAGAGGTAACACTGCTAGCATGGAGCTCCCGGCAGAACTTGCGCTGCGTAGTTGGTGCAGGCAAGTAAGCAGCCTAAGAAGGCCAAAGAGGTTTTTGCCTGTCACGTGTCTTCAGGAGGCTTTTAAGGAATAGAAAGACGGGTTAGCAGATGCAAGGGAAAAAAATATTCTCTTTCTCCTGGGTGTTAGAGGCTTGGGAATAGCTTCTGGGACAGGTAGCTAGAGAATAATTTGTTTCACCGTTATTTTTATTCCAACAATTTGTAGTCAAACGATAAATCATGCCCTTGAGGCCAGAGCTGTAAAATATTTATTTTCTATTGCTGGTTGGTAATAGTTTGCTGTACAGGTGAGAACGGTCAGAAAGGCAAGCAGCCTGCTTTTTTGGTCTTCTGCTGGCCTTGGGACCCAGCAGAAGCTGCCTGCCCATCCAAGGCCACATACTTTCTGTGGAAAGTGCACACTCAAGTGCTCAGGTGGAAACTCAGCACCTTTTGCAGGAGGTGTTGGCAGCATAGATTTTTTATTGACCTCAGTAAGATAATGAATCTTACCAGCACAGTGGCTTCTGTATTATTTATTTTGTTATTAAACTCACATTACTTTATCATGCACTCTCCCTGACAGTTTTCAATATGCTGTAGGCAAGGAACTTACTGTCAACTTCCAAGATTAAGTAATCATTAAGACGAATGAAGTAGTCTACAGCTCTCAAAGGTATTATTCAGAAACCTGTGTAACCCCTGTCATATTGCTACATTGGTTTGTGTGTGCTTTTTCAAATTTACCTTTGTAAGAAGGAGAATTAAACCCAGCTTTTAAACAAACACATCGTTTAATATTGGAGATGTTGGGTCAAGGCAAAAGATTAATGCAGAAATAAGGCATGCTTGGAGCCTGACTAATAACTTGTGAGGAGATCACATAAAGGGAGCTTCATAGCACAAAAAATCTCTAGCAGACCATTTCAGAGCTCTCTAAATAACATACGATTTTGGTCACTGATTTGGAAGAAATGGGATTCGCACAATGACGTAGTTAGATGACTTTTTAGCTTGAGCATGTACTCCTTTTTTACAGTCATTTTTCCAAACACATCAGTCAGGAATATTTCATGTGTTTGATGCAAGTGGTATTAACTGAGTTGCCTACAAATAGATGCAACATATCTTGTCTAGTAATCATTGTGTGGATACCTTTACTTATACAGACTGAGCAAATCAGCAATTAGTTTTTTATTCTAGTGGTCTCAGGACAAACACCAAGACAGGGCTTTCAAGACAAAGCTCAAATCACTTAAGAAAATGGTTTGTGTAACAATATCCTAAGGGAAAACCTATGTTTAATCTAGACTTTTACTGGCTTAATAGATTCATGGATTTACTTTCTTACCTTTATTATACATAATACACATTGAAAGGTCTTCTAAGCAGATCTGAGCAGTCCTTAGCATGCCTTGGGTGGTGATGCTCATGTTTAACCAGTAGTTTGTTGGGGGCAGGGAGGGAAAAGGATGGAAAAACACATTGAGGAGTTTACCTAAGCTTATCTTGCAAACTTGACACTGTATACATTCTTTCTTTCAAAAGCATCTTTTCATATATTTGTCCTAGAAAAGCGAAAGCCAAAGCCTAATTTATACAAAGAGGGTTAAATTTCAGCTTGTTGGAGCAGCCTTGCTTTTGTATGGCTAACAGGAAAGTTCTTGTTCTTCAGAAGTTTCAAGTGCTTCCTTTGCTGACTTTGCCGGAGAAGGGGAGGGCTCAAAAGGCCCGATGAAGTGGAGAGATCCCTAGGTCACCAATCACAAAGTGCCAGAACAATTCCAGACACTGAGAGGTATGTTAATCTTGTCACTTAGCAGAAGGACAGCTTGCAGCTTGAGAGGCCTTTTGCGGTCTTTATATGTGGGGCACATTTTACATTTTCATTGGCGCAAAGCAAATAGTGTCATAGATTTACAGGATAAAGTTGAGAACAAAATACGCTGGTCACTGATCTCTGTGTATTCAAGTGCAGCATTACACCAAAAGTGTACATGGCAGTTGCATTTAAAAAGGGGGGGAAAAAAGGAAAGAAAGTGAAATGTGTAAAGTAAAAGCCTCCCCCCAAAACAACATGTAAAGTAAAAGCCTCCTAAATGTGACTGGATTCAGCATTTGTATTTGGTATGTGAGGAGCCTCCTTGTTAAAAATGACCAGAGCACAGTAAAGCCAACGCTTCAAGGCTCTGAGATGGTGCAGAAAGTCCCAGCAGTTCCTTCAGACACACTTAACTGTTTTGTATATGTGGAGTACTTCGTGGATACCGCCTCACTGCGGCTGTATCTTCTAGGCTAAGCCTGTGCTCCTGGAGCTGTGAAGGCCTTTCAGCCTGGGTACTCACCTCCCCTGTTAAGGCCTGCATACCATTAAGCCAGGGATGGGGTGACTGCAGCGACTCCTCCGGGCTTGGAAAAGGCCTTTTCCATTGGCGGCAAACTGCAGGATTGAGCTCCTCTTACCAAAGCCAGCCTTGGGGAACACATTAGAAACGTCTGTTGTTGCTCACTGTTGGCATGCTTCTCTAGATGCAAAAATGTATCCTTAAAAGGAAATGGGAATGAAGGCGTTTTGAAGGAGTTAGTAGAATAACATTTCCACTTTTTAAGTAGATCTGAGTAAATAATTCAGAGGTATTGGCTGAGTACTTCACTGCTTTATGAGGGAAATTCCAGGTAAATATCAGACAGAAAAAGCTTACCTGAGGCATGTCTATTAAGAGCAATCACTGAGAAATAATCTATGCGAAGCAGCTTCACTTGCACGGGCCCAGTCCACACGCTTGCTGCTGCGCCGGAGCCACCGCCGTGGAACTGTGCAGCTACCGCGGCAGCTGCAATCCCCCGGGCTGGAAGAGACCGTAAATATTCTTTGTCCGCAAATCACAGATGAAGAAATTACGGACAATAAACTCAAGCACTAATCTCTAGGAGCAAAAAAAAAAAAAAAAAAAAAAAAAAAAAAACTGCAGCAAGCTTCAAGATTTTCTCCGTATTTTCAACCGCAGAGAACGACAGATCCCGTTTGGGAAGGAGGGGTAGCCGGGCTCTTTACGGGCGCGGGATGAGTACGGGATAATTGGGTGCTCAAGGCGATGCACAGGCTCATTCACGGCAGTGACAACACTTGGGTGTAGCCCTAATGAGCGCCACTTCGGGGATGAACGGGCACCCCTCACCACATTAATCACTATAACCTGGCCAGTCTGGTCACCTCTAAGGGCGCAATGGCGAGATCAGGCATAAGACGGATCGTCCGCCCCCCTCCCGTCGCACATCCGGCGGCCTCGCACTGCTGCCCAGCGGTCCTGCCGCCGTAATTATTTTTTTCCTTGCTTTCACACAGAATGAAATAAAGTTTCTGATCACCCTGATTCTGAAGATAATCTACCAAACGTCAACAAAAGCGCTAGTGCCATGCTGTCATCTAAAAATTCTGTGAAGAAATATGGGGCAGAATGTTCCTTTTTATTTAGACATATTGTTTTAGAGGTTGCCTGGAAAAATATTATGATCTAAAGATTCATGACATTCTTTGTCAAAACAGAGTCTACTATTTTATAGCTTACTTGTTGACAGTATTGATCAATTTGCCAGTGACAAAGCTCATTGCTTTTTATAGTTCTTTTAAGGGGTCTTCATGTTTCTATGCGCTATTAGCACTTCTGTACATTTAAAAAATAACCAGTTTTCCCCTTTAATCCATAGGTAATATGTAACTTTTAACCCTACCGTGTTTCTGAGGGGGAGCTCCTACCAGAATTGGCATAGTGATCTTTTTTTCTTTTTTTTTGCCATGACAAACAAGGAGCCTTAATCATTTATTCATGTTTATAAAGCTTCTTCCGAGTAAGAGCTAGGAAATTACTTGTGCAAAATATGGAGCAATGCGGTGGTCACTTAAGGGAATAACCAATTCTGTTTGAATTATATGCTTCTTTATAAAGACAATAAACAGTGTAATTATAGCCTCACGAAAAGAGTGTGGAGGCAGGGAGGATGAATGCAAGTAAACAGAATTTACCCATTTCTAATGTTGTCAGTGTGGCACTTACTCTCACGTATACCAGAGAGGGCAGTTTACACAGTGACTTATCTACCACCATATGCCAGGCTATATAAGTAAGGACTTAGAAAGCTGAAGGCAAATGCAAGTGTGATCTGAATGACTGACTGATTTAAATGAAATCAGCCAGTTTATACCAGGTCTAGCTCTTCCTCCTAGTTTCAAGTTTTCATACCAAGTTTTTTACAGGATGCTATAGGAAACCTGGCAGAAAGTCTTAGGGGATGAGAAGTGAGTCCCGTGATGCTTTTCTTTTAATTCAGTTTATTGCTTTGAAGAGAGAGGAATGGGAATCATGCTTATTAATTTAGGAATTAGTAATGGGTGGGTCTGCCTTCCCTCCCCCTCTTCTTGCTCGCTTTGGGCCTTATTAAAGCCCACATTCCTCGTGAGCTTCACAGAAGTAAGCCAGTTACGCATAGTGGAAGCATGGGTCATAAATCTGTAATAATCATTATGTGTGGAGAAAAAGCTTCTTGTGCAACTTATCCACATAGCATTGGGGCATTACACCAATGACTTACAAGGTCAAATTCCTGTAATTCATAAGTGTCGCAGCTGTGAATTACAACTGCATATATAGTTTAAGGGGTCACTGTCGCTTGCTTTTAAACCCAGATTATTTATTACACGTAAAAAATGATAAAAAAAATCATCTGAGCGAATCTGTCTTCATTCTTAAATATTTTTTTAAAAGGGACTTGAATTTGGACACTGTCAATTATTTTAATTAGAGCATTCAACAAATTATTGTGCTTATATGTGAAAAAAAAAGTATAGTGCCTACCCTAGGTTTGATTTCAAGGATAAATGGATAAGAGAAAATTAACTTAGTAGGGTGATGAACACTCAAATCAGTGTTAAACATTCATTCCTGATAGCATAACAAATAAGCAGTAGCTTGAGAGTTTTGTGTCTTAAAAGCAGTTTCATACAGACAGTGTCATTTTTCAAAAATTCCTTCTCAAACTAAGAACTTCTGGCACCCTTCTGTCTACTTCTTTTCAGTCAAGTACTGCATTTTTAGTTATGAAAGACACATACTGTACAACTGGTTGTTGCTGACCTAGCAGTTCAAGAGCAGTCCTAAAGGCCTTACTGGATTTTAAAATGTGGTATTTGTACATGCAGCCCATTTAGATCTCTCACCTAGACTTAAATTTAGCCTGGATTTCAATTATTTGCTCCATATCCAGCACGACTCTTGCTCACCAGAACTGAAGGTGAAGTGTCCTTCTTCTCTTGAGCATGGCAGTGGTTTTGGTGCAGTAGGGCTGGGACAGCTGCTTACATGGAGTCAAGCCTGGGTTCACCTTCTCATGGGCTGCTCACCCGCACCCATGGCAGAGACCAGGCTGACTTTCTGACTCAGCACCACACTCATCTGGTAACTGAGAGGACTCAGCACCTCTTCAGAGGCTGCCACCATCTTTCAGGCTCAGCCTTCTCCTGGGTACATTTGAATAACTGCATTCTTAGATATTTGACCTACTGTTTCAAAGACTGCTATGTTAATCAGTTAACAGGATTCATGTTAGCACTGTTGAACTCTTTTCTGACTGACTTGGTAACTTCTGCTTGGGAAAGAGCAAAATCAAATGGGCTGTGATTCATTCTGAAGGCATTAACTGGTCCCTCTCCCTCATTCCCATTGGTGTTCCTGCATCATTGGGTCTACTAGGATCCAAGCGAGGTAAAACCAAGTGAAACAATGGTCAAATATCTTCTGTGCCACAGCGTGCACTTCTACTACCTGTGATAGGAAGTCAGTGTGACCACTTCTAAGCAGAGCAGGAGCAGGAAGCTAGGCTGCTCTTCAGCCTCCTCTTGATTGGAAACAGTTGTTGGAGCACATGCAGGTCCTCCCACATTGGTTTCTTCTGGATGCAGAGGCTGGCTTTGGTGGACCATGAACTCTCGCTTACTTCCTTGTGTTTTATAAACAGTATTTTTTCTTACTGTCCCTTGTTCTTTGTTTCAGTATCACGGTGATTTCTTTGTTTTGATCTGTGGAATTGCATTAATGTAATGAAAGAGCAAACACTGAAGCAAAAGAAACAAAAACAACATGGCAGAGATACCACAATCAGGAGATACTGATAGCATTCGCAGACAGATGTTCCACTGGGTAAAGGGCTGACTTGTTGCTGTACAACAATGAAGTTTGTAGTTATTTTGTTTTACTGGTTTTATGGAAATCCACATACAGATGATTTCTCTCATGTGTCACCTTTATTTGAAAACCGTTCACAAAATATCAGTAAACTAGCATTGACTGGCACACAGCATTTAGGCACATGTGCATGGATGCTCTTTCTGCACCTGGAAGCTCTACTGAATTCTTAGACTGCTTAGTAGTCTTGCTTGGGCAGAGCCTTTGCCTTCTGCTTAGTTCTTGAGCCTGATCTAAAGTGCCATGAAGACAACGGGGGGCTTGTGCGGAGGGCAGTGCGGGTATTGCTGCAGTGGTGTATGATGGTGCTGTGCCCCCTGTTCTCTGCTCTGCTCCTGCCCTTTCCAGAGGAGCGGAGTCACCCAGAGAGACAGAGCATGTAGGCACACCTCAGCTGTTTGACCCACACCTAAATTGTTTTTAAGGGCGGGTGTGCACTGGTACACAGGACTGTGAATGCAAATGGAGGAGGAGGTTGAAGGATACGATCATTTCTCCAGTCTCTACTGTGGGTAGTAATTTGCTGCAAAAGGGCATGATAGCCTTTTCCCCAGGATAGGCTTTCTCTAATTTACAGATTAGTTCATATCCCAGATATTGCCAGAAAACAAAAATGGAAGGAACTCCTTAGAAATATACGGTGTCATTTGTTGTAAAATAAATAATTTTTTTTGATCTGCAGCTTTTCTCTTTCTAGTGTATTCCTTTTCTTCATTGAGGCCCACTGACTCCTTCCAGCATTAAAAGAGGTGTGCGTGCACGTGTTTGCACGTATGAGCAATACCGGAAAAGTGACAAACTTTTCATCAGCCAATTTATATCTTTAATGTTAGGAGGATAAACATATGAACCAGTATGAGACCCCTTGTTTAATGCTTCCTTTCTCTTATGCTGCTTTACCTTGACATAGTATTTGTCCTTACATTTTAAGCATATCATTGTTGTTGCAAGTCTTTGGGGAGTCCAGCTGTGCTCACAATTAAAAGCCAACTGTTATTATTTGCATCACAGCAATGCAGAGAGAGGTCACTGCTCTATTGTGCTAGACAGCATTCAAACGCACCAGGAGCGGCAGGCCCTGCTCCCCCAGCTTGTCTTGGCTGAGGGACAATGCTGTATTCTTAAACCCAAATTTAGTTAACAATAGCAGCTGTTAGAGTGAAGATTCAAGGCAGCTGGGTCACAGGACCCATTCCTTGGCCTCCCTTCCCCTCTTCCTGCTACTCACCTGATGCATTGAGCCAATTCAGCTTGCCAAGGCAGCAGAAAATTTTCTTGACAAGGTGAATGGCTTTCTGGTGTGTCAGTGAGCTGAATTATCTCAGTAAAGGGTCAAAAAAAAAGCACCAGAGGTAGTGTAAAGTGGGGGAGGAGGGTGCTATGTGGTTATAGTAGGGTGAGAAAAAGTGAGGTCTGGGAGTTTGGAAAGGGGAGAAAATGTCAAGGGTGGAGGAGCAGGACTGCTTTCTTTCAGAGGAGTATTATATTGGCTTAGCTTGGATGTTTATCCTCAACTGTCCTCGCTTGGCAGGAAATTTCCTCAGCAAAGGAAAGAGTTGATTGGACACCCTGAACTGGCTTGCTGGGTGCTGATGGTGCATCGATGCTGGTACAAGGGGCAGTAAACACATAGCTGTGGGTCCAGAGGGCATTAGTGTGCCACCAGTCTGGTGTTGCACTTCCCTGTCAGGGCCCCATGGGCACTACCAGACTTTCCTGTCCCTGTCCCCAAGGCTGGGGCCCTCAGTCCCTGTGATGCTGCAGCACTGCTGGCTCTAGCTCTGCAATGGCTCGGCCTCTGCCTGGTTGCAGGACCCCTGAGCCCATCCTTGGTGGCAGCAGCTCCCATCAGGGCACAGCTGGTGTGTGAGGAAAGGAGGCGTCTCAAATGGCTGCAGCTATTTGTGCTCTGGAAAGGTCTGGAAACCTTTGGAGGGTAAGATCCTAAGGTGATCCTGGCCCCGTTGTCCGTGGTGTTTGCATGTGTCAGCAAGTCAGGACAAAATGCCAACTTTCCCAAAGCCTTTGCCTTTTGGCCTGTAAGCACAAGTGAACATTACTTGCTGGATTACCATCGCCAGGAGTTTCTTATGTTAGTAGTTCCAGGCAACTGTATTTTTCATAGTGGATGTTTCTGGCTTAGAATTTACAGCCAAAACCCAGAAGGGGGGATAAAGACAAAAGTTCGCTCATCCTATGCAACTACACAGTGTCAGCAGCCAGGGTACCTTGAGAGTCAGCCCTGTGCTTGGCTCATCAGATCATGCTCTCCCCCAAATAAGAAGAGATCTACCATTTCCCTAGCTATTTGAAACCAGCCTATTTTGTCTTTTGGAGGCTCAAAAACATTTTGGAAAGCTTGTTTAAATTTGTTTAAACATTTAGATTATTTTGCACCTCTGTCTTTACTAATTTTTCAGTTCCCAGCAGCTTTGCTTTTGCGGAGAAAGGGAATTACTTATCACTATGGGCTTCTCTCCCTGGAAGCCTGTGTTGGGGCACTGGAACTAAAACTCCAGATAGCTCCTGAAAAGTTACTGAGTGGTGTATCCAATCTGTGCTCTAGCAACCCTCTTCTTCCAGCAGGTGATTTAAATGGTCAAATCCAGCCCCTGTTCCCCTTCTACTCCCCCCCACTGAGGGATTTGCAGCTTTTCAGGCTGTCACAGACTCCATGCAAGTGGATGCTCCTCTGGGCTACTGGCTGAGAAATTTCTTTTTATGAGACTACCAGGAGATAAAATGTTCAGGTATCTTGGAGTACAAGAGAAACCAGGAGGTGCTAGAGGTGAAGCATTTCATGGGATATGTTTATGCAGACTGAGACACCATTCTGAGGATCTCTACAAAGATCATGTAATCTACATTACAGCTTCTGTTCTTTTTGTCTTTTTCTTCTAATCTTGGCTTTATACCCTCTTATGCACTGATCTACATGCTCAAAGCACTGCCTTTGTAGTAAGCAATCTTCTCTTCCTTCTGTTTCTTTCTAAAAACCTTTGCAAATCCTTTCCATGCAGCCCTCTTCAGAGGGGTTGCGTTAAGCCATTTTGTACTTAAACTGTAGTACCATCTGATATTTGTACATGTTGTAATCTAGTTTTCTTCAATTTTCAAACTGCATGATTAATCAATACCAATCAGAAGATATCTAATAGATAATATAATCGAACAAATCTCTAAAGAGTATTGCAAATACCTTGTCAACCTCTCCTCTTAAAAGCAATAAAAAGGGGAAAGAAAGTTTTGTGTATTTAATGGATGATTTTTCTTCTATTGTCACTTTGTGCCAGCTCTCTTTCTCCCCTGATGTCATGTAAGGTGATTACACAAACATTGTTTAGTAACCTCAATATATTCTTCCTTTAGATGTGATCTTTTTAACAATTAAGGATTTTTTATTTTTTTAAAGTTAATGTTTTGTAACTAGTCATACTACATGCTTGGCTATTTATAGATCCAGAATACACTTTAGGCACTCCTTATATTTTCTCTCCTGGCCCAGCTTTTAGATCCCTCGCTGTTGTTAATCTCCACAGCTCAAATTTGCTCAGTCTGAAATCCGTCACTGAACATCATTTAACGAGACATTTCTCCAGTCATCATTACTGCAGATCAATACGAACAAATCCCTGTCTCCTGACTGGGTTAGCTAAGTATCTCATGCATGACTGTCTTTCCAATTTGATCCAGTTTAACAGTCTGTTTTTTTCCCCCTTCTCCACTTTGCTAATCTGCAGAGATAGATATAAGTCCTGAGCCAGACTCCAGGGGGTTTCTCCTGCGCGCGCTCGCCTCTGTGCAAAGCATTCCCTGGCCGGTTGGCTGTTTTTGCCAGACAAACAGCTGCCCGAGCAGTTGCACTAACAAATAGCAGGGGTGGGAGGCAGGGGCAGAGGGGGAAGCTCTTGTTCCCGTAGTTTCCCGAGAAATTTGAAGGCTAATGAGGGCCTGTTGCTGGAGGGAAAATGAGAATAACCCGTGATCTTTGGGGAAAGGGTGAAAATCTGTCACCGCCTAGTAAGTGCTTCATATCAGCGTATCTTTTCAGGGCTGTCCCTGGAAGACAAAGGAGTTAGACACTGATAAGTAAAAGCTGAGATTTTCCTTTTCATTTCTCTGCCCAGTTGGCTGCCTGTGGTATGTGTCTCCTCTCCTCGCTCCCTTCTCCCATCTTCTCCCCTCCTCCCCCCCCCCCAAAGGTAGGATCCACAAATGTTGTTGTAGTTTCAAGGAATTTTTATTGCCACGTAACCGGGTGCAGACAGTCCGCGTCAGACGCAGAGGCTTCGGGGCTGGGCGGGCAAGTGTTTTCCTCTGTGAGAGATCTCTCCTCCGAGATTGTTAATCTGTATATGCTTATACCATTCGTATGCGCCTATGCACTAACACGCACGTGTGTGCTCACGCACGCTGTCTTTGCTGATCCTGGTAATTCCACTTGTAAAGAAAATGTCAGTTACTTGCGTTGCTGGCAATAAAACGCGTGTTTTTCTCCCTTCAGGATATAATAGCCCGTATTCATAGCTATCGGAGCTGATCGCCCGTTTGTACGTATGTCTATCGTCCTCAAGGGCGTTTTAAAGATGAAACCACTCTTTGAGAGGTGCTCTGATATATGGCGTTCTTCAAATAGGGAAGTGTAACAGAATTTGCCTTTCTCTGGTAGTTACTGTACTGTTATTTTGCTGCTCATTCACAGATCCTAGAATTTTCTCTCCTAACACTGGTTGTAAGGATGAAGGAGATGATGTGCTGCAAGTAGTGCAGTAGCCTCAAGCAGTGACTCTTGTGCTACAAGTCTCAGAGTTTGAATCTCTAGTTTTGAGTTTGATGGAAGAGATGACCTTAAAAATAACAAATGAGTTAATATTCTGCCATTCAAAGATTTTTACAAACCCTCCTTTTAAAGTTCAGTTTCTAAAGCCCATAAATACTCTCTCCCTGAAGGCAGTTCTTGATATTTAGGTGACAAATCCAGAGGCTCAGACGACACTGGTGTTGTTTGGCCACTATGTTAGAAAAAAACATAAGGGAAGGAGTAATTTCAATGCTTTTTTTTTTTTTTTTTCCTTCAAAGATCGTGGTTTATGGCATGTTACAGTGACACCTGGTGGAAAATAGTGTTTGAACTCTTAAAAAAAAAAAATGGTTCTTAAGCTGTTCTTTTGAATAATGTCTTTAATATTATTGTTTCATTAACTATCTGTATTGCAGTAATGGTTAGAAGTTCTGCTCAAGGACAAGATCCCATTTGTGCAAGGTATGTATGTTTAGTACCCATATATGAATATGCAAATGCTCTCACACAAGATTTTCAGCGTCAGTAATGACAAATCTTTCCAATTACCAAGAAAATGTTAGTTATATGTATTTGATTGCAACAAATGTACACTCTCCTTTAACTCCTCTAGACCTGAAATAGTCTGTACTGATCCCTAACACAGCTGAAGTTTTGTTTCATAGACAAGTTGGCATACACAGTATTCAATATAGTAGCCAAATTTCCTTCCCTTAAGTGCCAAAGGTCAATATTTTTATATGGCTGACCAGCTTCCTCTTCTTCAGCCCTTTAGCCATGCCTTGATTGCATTCCTCGCCAGGATCTTAACTTGATCCCTCCTGTTCCCCCATTCCTACCGCTCCTTCCTGTACATCCCCAAACAACATCCTCCTGTATCCCAGCCTTATTCTTCCTCTCAGCCAAGCCTTCTCAAGCCCTGTCTGCACCCACTCCAAGCTCCTAATATCTTGGACATTTATAACCTTAGGCCTGTGAAGTGTTTGCAGTGTCAGACCTTTACTGTCTTTTTTCCTCCAGCGAGGCAGTAGAAGCTAGAGTGACCTACCTACCTGTCCCATCGCAAACACTTGTGCTGTAGAGTCTCTTCTCTGCGATGCCACACATCGGATGTGGCTGTTGGGTGTGACTGGTGATCTGCCACCAGCTGTGCCTTCAACATAACTTTATGGAGTGGAGGCCCAAGCTCAGTGGTGTATCCAGCACAGTGCGACCCTCGGTAGTCTAAGAGCACAGTCACCAGCTGTCCTCAAGGGCACCTGACACAGGCATGTGTCTGATACTGTGTCTCCTTCCACTCCCTGCCATGGAGGATGGGGTATTGGGCAAGTAGTGCTAAAATAGGGCTTGGGAGCAGCAGCAGTCGCTGTAGAAAGCAAGCTGTGGTTTGGCTGCTCCTACACTGTACACTTTTTCAGAGTTTGTGCAGATATAGCAAAATGGTGTCCTTTGTGTTACCCTACAATGAATAATGGAGATAACCAATAAATTTCTGTATAAAAAAAGGTACTGAATAACTAAAAGAAATTTCAAAATATTTATTTTTTAAAAAAAAGATTTGAACATAGCCATATATGTTTATCCAGGGTACATCTAAACTAGTAAATCAAAGCTCTGCAAGCTACTATTCCTGATCAATAGGTTTTGAGTGACCACACAGATCAATAGTAATTATTAGAAAGGTCCTTGGCATGGTTTTTATCCACGTCATCACTATCCCAAACAATTTATAGGAACAATTTGGGGGCTAGTAAAAGCCAGGGACCATTCTCCAAAGCTGTTTTGGTTGTGGCCATCTTCTTTCGGAGTACAAGAGAGTCTTCAAGTGAAGATGTGAGCTATTCCATGCTACCTGGCCTGTGTGCCAGGTTATGGGCCTGGGCACATTTACTAGCCACAGTGATCAAATCGTGAGGGTCCTGGAATTGATCTGGAGATCTAAAGCACAGACTGCTCTGCCTTTAGAAGAAATCCCAGGCTACAGCTGCCTGTCACTGGTTTCCTTTTGTTTTGTTGCTCCTGTGAGCTCTTTCTTCAGCCAAATTGAGCTGAATTACCAAAGAGCTACTATTTAAGCAGTCAGACTAACCTGTCTCATTTTGTCTGGAGCTAATGAGTTCCCTCTTGAGCTTGCTGGTGGGTTGGAGAGGGCAGTGTTGTCCTGGAATGATGACAAGTGGAAAGGGCAGTAACTCTCCTTTGCTGAGGTAGCTCACAGTCACTCTCACCTAGGAGCTCTCAAGCAACAGCAAGGCTAAAACGATACACAAGGAGGCCCCCAAACATGGAAGGAAAGGAAGGAACCTGTTCCACAAAGCCCTTCCTTCCTCAGGCCACCTGGTGCCATGTGCTCAGCAGTATCAATCAGCTCTCCCCAGCCCAGATCAACCTTTGCTCCTGCCTCTGGGCTGTCAGATCCTTTCATCTACCATGCGCTTGCACAGCAGCACGTGGGGCCACGCCACGAGCTGAATTAGAGAAATAAGCACTGGCTTATGCCAACTGATTTGTTTCTGTTGTTATGGGGTTGGTATTAACCAAATTCTCACCCTGGTTCATTGCACGGCCACATGAATGTTTGCTCTCCCAGAGAGTGGGGCTTGGGAAGGTGATGGATTATTTAGGTATGGGGGAAAGCAAGCCTCCTTTTTAAGTTGCAGTAAAGAGGAACTTAAACTGATCATTGAAATGCTATGTTATTTTTGCACTTACATATATTTCTTTTATGTATGTATATATATTTATATAAGTTGGATCAGTTTCCTGATCCTGTTCACAGAATGAACTCTGCCAGTACGACAGAGGAGAAGCACCACAGAGGGGTTGAAAGGAGCTGGATCTATCTTAAACTTGTATTGCCACCGACCTCTTTAATATGAATCTTCAGCTTCAGTATATTTAGGACTTTTCTTCTCTCTCTGAATCAGATTTATTATTTATCTCTTGTCTTCGTTTTCTTCCATGGTATGGGCACAAAGTTGCTAGTACAATTTTACCTGGTCATATAGAGACTCCCTTGTAAATTGGCCCTGGTTGGTTTCTACAGTGCCTCAGGAGGTAAAGAGGGGTCTGCTTTGAGCGGTGTTTTGCTGTTGATGTGGAACATTTGGAAAAACATTGAAATGGTCATTAAAAATAGAATCAACATTTTTGTGCTAAATTGTATGGACTCTAGCTATGGGTGTTCTAACAAAGCTATTCTTCATCATAAATAGACTTTCTCAGCTGTAACCACTTGAATATTTGGAAATAGCAGAAATGAATCATAGTAGAAATGAAGTTTGGGCCAGGTTTCTCCCATTCTTCCTTTTTTACTATTTGCAGCACCTGATTAAAAACATTTTGCTTAGTTTCCTCTTCATGTTAATGACATTTATGTAAGGAGATACACTGATTTTCATTGGTCGCCTCTTTTGTTCCAGTGGTTTAATAAGAAACTATGAAATAGATGTTGCGTAATTTCAAGACAAGTGCTCCAGGAAGCTGAAAAGTTATAGAAGGAATGGACTGTACACAGGGATTTAAAAAATATTTAATAAATTGAAATGTAGACATTTCACGGTTGGGTCTCCGCCATCTAGACTTAAAGGAATTTGTATGGCTGAATCAAGGAAAGTATCAGGCTGCCAGATGAACTTGTTTAAGTTATGAGGAACATTTGCCTGTGGAATCTCCTGCTAAACAGACTTGCTGTTTTTCACTATGTATGGATTTCTGCAGTGTACTGTACTTTCTCAAAAAATTGTCAAAACCTCTGTACAAGCAACCTGGTAAGTTTAAAAAAAAAACTATACATAATTTTTGGAATGTAGGTGGTTGTTAGCTCTATCAGAATTTTCCTTTACAAATAATATTTTTGAAATTGTTTTTTAAAAATGTATTTGAGTAATAGCAGAGCTTGAGAAGTTACGTTTTACATTTGAATTTGTAGAGAACCCTGTAAGGGGAAAAAAACCACATTCATCAGACTGCAAGGTTTTTATTTTGTACATTCTATTCCAATAGTTGCTGAAATTACTGGATGATGGAGGGGGAAGCCCTTTGTCCTTTCAGTATATTCACTTTAATTGTGGCTGTCTAGTCTACCACTTTTCTTATGTAAAAATAGGAAAATTATAAGAAATCGGGGAGGGGTCTGTGGCTTGCATAAATATCCTGGACTGGTTCCAGCTTCTCTTTTAAATTGTCCATGTTTTTAATTGTGGCTATATCTTTAAGAAGGAAAGTAAGCTGCTAAAGCCTTGATGTTATGCTTTCTTAGTGTTCCTTTGAGTAGTGGAGTGGAATTCATTATTCTTCCTTCTACTGATGCATAACAAAGATAAGCAAAAACTCTAAAATCCAAACAGTAATTCTGTTTCAGACTTTCAGAAGTTACCTGCTTGTTTCTATTTGCCCTAGATGTTGATGTTGTCTAGAAGACCATGTACCTTTGCTCTGTGAAAAGGACATTTTGTGCCCTGGGGCTAATTAGCTCTGTAAAACTGCTGCAGAGGACTCTCACTTGCTCTATTTTTTTTCAGATATTTGTCTGACAGTTCCTTTAAAACTGCTTCAGAGCCACAGTCAAATCTGGCACCAGTGAAAGAGCTAATTGCCATCCTTGATTGGAGCCTCGCACGCAATGATGGCTTTAAAGGGGATTCTTTGATTTAAGCTTAAATTAATTCAGAAGAAGAAGCAGTTTGCTCTTCCTATCAGCTTTGAAAGACGGGCAAATGGTAGTCATGTTCAGTGAACATGAGGAAAAGATAATCTCGGAGCCTGAGAGTTGTAAATCTCATTTTTCTCCTCCAAATGTACTTGTGTGCTTGCGTTTGCTTTGCGACATTTTGCATGAAGCTGGGGGTTCTTAACTGTTGTCACGTTATGCTGAAAATTTCTTCCTGAGAGTTGTCTTGTTAAGCACGTTCTTACCTGCTTGCAGGACCAAACTTAAGACCTAACATCCAGCTCCTTGGGGGCTGCTAGATACATCCCCAAAGCATTTGCACTTCACAGGAGGTGATCGGTTTTACACCCTTTGAATGATGTTGTGAAAGAATAGGCACCTTTGCTCTAAAGTACTTTTGGCAAGAGAAGGCGGCAGGGTCACCATATGGCTGCATAAATCCCCTTCAAAAGGAGGCCAGACAAAAGGCATTTAGCTTAAAGGAAAATCTTTCTGCTCCCAAGAGGTCAGACCACTTTGCTTTGTTATTTATGCCCAATATATTTATGAAGCATTCATGATTAGTGAAGCATAATCAGGAGATTAGGGCTAAATTCCTACCTGAGATAATTTAATTAGCACCAGTTGATTCTGTGAACTTCTTTGTTTTGATGGTACTCTCAAATTAGTCTCAAGTAAGAAGCTACTGGTGTGTCACTAATATATTCCTTCATATGAAGAAACATTAACCAAGGAAAATTTGTTATACAAGGAACTAATGTTTTAGTATATTTTAATCAAAGAATTTTGGGAAAACATTTTGTTATTGTAAAAATGTAAATATTTCTCTTATAGGAAGGAGAACTTGGAATTAATAATCTTTGCAATGTCAGTGACATCACTGGGGCGGTGAGTAATGATTTGCTTTGTTAATTACCGGTAGTTTATGTCACTGCTATTTGAATAACCTGGGTACAATGATCATATTGTCAAAAACTTCTTGTAAATGTGTACAGTTCTCTGTCTGGCATAAGTCATTAAGTAGCATGATTAGATTTGGTTCAAATTATTGAATAGACAACTCCCTTCTTTGTTTAAAGAAAGCCTTGGGTAATAGAGAGTTGGTGTCTGTGAGTCCTGTTGAGATCTCTGATCTACAAAATTCACAGTCCAGTCATTTTTGAGAAAATGGGTCAAACCCAGCGTTCCCTCCAAAAATGCATATCATGAACTCTGTTGTATTTGGCTGGCCTTGTACAAGGAAGTATTGCTTATTTTGTTTTCTCATGGATTTGATGGGAGGAAACACAAAATGACAACTGTTGAAACTTTGTTTTAGAGTTCTGTAGGATTTCAAATATTTGTCTCTGTAGAGGGAGGCTCTTTAGCTTAACTTGACCTTTCCATAGAAGCATTCTTGTAAGAACTTTAGCTGATGTTCTTGCAGCTCAGTTTTCAAATGCAATTCACGCTGGTAGTTATACATATTCTTTGAAGAGCTGTGGAGAATTCATCGATATTTTCCACAGAAACTAGTGGGAAGCAGCCTCTCAGCAGCTGGTATCTAGCGAGGTTGGGTAATTTATGATCCTGGGACCATAAAAGGCTATGTTGTCATGACAATACATAGCAACATCAGCTTGCCTCTTTAGGTTATTGTGAATGTTTGCTCAGCATTATCAAGTCTTTTTTTTTTTCTTTTTTTTTCTTTTTCATGAAACTTTGCAATATTTAATGTCAGAACTCCCTGCTTCTGGTTATTCATTCCAGCTTCCGTTTTAAAAGATAAAAGCATGTGACCTTTAAGAAAAGGACAGAACGAGCAAGAAATGTTTAACAGCAAATACAAAGCACATGATATATATTACATCTTCTAAATCTCCTGGTTTTAAAGCCTATGCTGTGCCTGTTGGAGAGTATGGAGCTTGGACAAATGGCTTTTGGCTGTACTTGGCCATGCATCATACAGAATTTTACATTTGCAAATTTGTAACTTCCCCCCAGGGAACAAGTGGTAAAATACAGTTTAGTTAGGGAGAGATGGAGCATTGGGCGCACGCATCACGGCCGGCTGGGTGCCTCATTCCCAGAGCAAGGGTGGCGCAAGGATTGGCTTAGCCAGATCTTCTGCGCCTGGGGCTTCGCATCAGCCCAGTGTCAAGGCCTGTGTAAAGATAAGTGTTCTCCCCAGGTGATAGTCACAGGCCTCTTAGGCATCTTTCAGTCTTCTCAGTACAGATGATATCAGTCTTTATTGGAGCCAGAAGTATATTTGAGCATCTACTATTTTGCATAAAGCAAGCTCTAAGAAAGATTTTTTTTTTTTCTGCTACTCCATGGGGGGTTGGACTAGATGATCTCCAGAGGTCCCTTCCAACCTTACCAATTCTATGGTTATATATAGAGGTAACCCTATGAATGTAACCCCATTATCTCATCTTTTTTATATCTAATGTTCTTATTACAATGTTCTGAATTAGGAAAGAGTTATAAATCCCAAATTTGTGGTTTTTTTATATATATATATTATAAAAGCTATATAAATAAAAACATATATAGACAGTTTACATATACTATATATATATATATATATATATATATATGCAGTTTTATAAGGAATCAGGGCATGGAGAAATAAAATTACTTGGTCATACTCAATGGGAAACTGAATTCAGGTTCCCTAAATATAATCCTCATACCCTTAACAATAAAGCATTCTTGCTCTTTAAAAGTATGGTTTTTAAAGTCCTTTTCAAATCTTGAAAGTCACCTTCTTTCTTTGCAGTGCACAGAAGGATGTCACTTTTGGAATGCAACGGTGCAAGACAACTGCCCACTGCAGTGTGTGAGTATTGCCTTGGTTGTGGTTTCACAGCACTTGCCTCGAATCCATCAATTACATTATCCAAGGGTAGGCATGCAAAATGTAAGCAGACCAATGTTTCTATGATAAAAGAGGTAATGTCTTCCCCTCCGCCCCTTCCCCAGTGCGTGTATAATTTCTCTATTTGGAAACTCATAATTCTTGCTATAGGAGTTACCTGTAACTTTGAAAACTTTTGTTCTGTTTGTCAAATTGTGGAGATGCTTAAGAGTTCATTAAGCTCAAGCTCTTATCCAGATTCTGAGGCAATCTAGTACTTTTCAGGATTTTGCCTTTCTAGGGCCTATCTCAAACTTAAGGCATGTGCTGCATTTACATCTGCATTTTACTAGATTGATTTCTTGCTTTAACCAAACCAGATGAATTAGCACAGATTTGGAACAACTGCCATGGAAGTTTTTAAACTGTTCTTTTTCTGAATCTTTTTCTTGAACAACTGAAGCTCATCTGCCTTGGCATCATTTTTGTGCTGACTTTGAGATTTTTCAGGTGTGGGTTTTTCTTCTTTCATTATTTACCAATGTTAAAGTTTCATAGTGTACCTTTCACTGTAAGAAATTTGTAAGTTATTGATATTATCTGTTTGAAATACTCTGTATTTATGCTAATCCTGTGTTTTTTCAATTTGTATGTTGGCAGAACAAGACATATACCAGAGAATGTGAGGTAAGTTAGGTGCCATCAGATCAATACAAACTTAAAAATCATTTTTTTTTTAAAAAAGGTTCACTTACAATGCTCATACAGTGATAAGAAACATAATGTAGACACACAAATTCATGAATCTAAGTCTCTAATTATTTTGCACTCTGTAAAACTGAAGAATGAGAAAAGTATTTGAATATATAATCGTTTCTTTCTAGCATGGTGACTAAGGACATGTTGGCATTGAAGACTGCTATATAAAAATATTATTGCCTTAAACAAAGCATTCTGATCATACCAGTATGGAACATAGCACAGATTCATTTAAACTATTTTCTAGGCTCTCACAAGAGGTTTGTCCTATTCAATTTTTCATTAATAACATGAACAATAAACCAGAGAGAATGCTTATTAAGTCTGATATGACACCAGCCTGGGGAGGAGTGGGAGCTAGACTAGAATACAAAACATTTCTTTTGATTGGAGAAAGGGTCTAAAATAAGTAAAATGCAATTCAATAAGGACCAATGTGTTGCCCTTAAAAAGGGACCTAAAAATGTGCAAGGCCTGGTCCATCTGTGCTGCAGATGGACTGGCATTTAGAGCGATAAGCACGAGTCAACAAAGTGCTGCTGCTAAAAAGACAGTGCCTTTCTGGGATCTCTTAACATGAACATGGTGTGTAGGATAGGACGGTGATGAGATGATTGCAGGATTCTGGTTGGGACTGTTGAGACCTCAGTACGAAAACTGTCTCTAATGGGGTCTACATGCTTCAAGTTAGAGATGGAGGAGCTGGAGAGAATCCCAAGTACAACACAAGCATATTGGGAGGCTGGAAAACTTGATGAAAAGGATTTTTTTTTCTTTTTGATTGCTTTTTAATCTGTGAAATTCTGAACATGACAATGGTTTTAAAATTCACTATTTATTTTGGAGAGCAGGAACAATCCAAGGAATAATCAACTTACTTTGTAGCAACAAGGAACTAGTTTGATTTTTTTTCCCCCTTCCCCTTCTGGCTGCACAATATGTTAGTTCAACTCACTGACCCTGTAAGGGTTTTTTTGCTGGATTATCTTTCTGCTGGATCAGGTGGCTGAACTGTCTTCCTATGTGGTCAGGCGAGCACCAGACCAGTGCATGCAGAGGTCATAGCAATCTGCAGGGGAGAGGAGGAGACATCAGAGTGGGACTTCTTTGTATTGGCTCAGCACTATGGTGGAACTATACCTTGGTACTCAAGTCTGGTAGTATTACTTCTGTTGAATATTGCCTCTCTTCTAGAAAGAGAGGCATGCCACTGATTTCAGTGGGAGCATTCGGGAGAAAGGGCATCAGAAGCTGGCTTATAAAGGGGCAGTTCTTATGGATGGAGAATATATGAGGATTTATTGCTTTCAGGGACAGCAGATGGCAAATTTTTCTCAAAATTTCTAAGGGTAGGAGTTTCAATAATCCTCTTTCTTCAAGCAAAAATTGGATTTAGGGCTCTGACAAAGATCAGAAGGAGAAAGAAAAACTTGAAAAAAAGACGAATGGTTGGAAAATGATTGTATCGAAAGGAGCTGAAAGTGCTATGAGTCAGCATGTAGCTCTGAGGACACCACCCTCTACAAAATAAACATTTCTTGGATGTAAAGGAAAGCTCCAATTTATAGCTGATAACTGATATCTGCTAATACCCAAACCTTTGCCTACTTAGTATCATGATATTGTTGTTTTGTTCTTCTTGTTTGTTGTTATTTATGATATTTTACTTATTGTTTTATTGTATTTACTTGTTTTATTGTATTTGTTGTATTTACTTGATGTTTTATTCCTCTAGGTATGAAAACATATGGAAAATTCTTTAAATGCTTGCACTTGGCACTTGTTGTCTGGATTTGAGATAATATGTGTCGGAATATATTTATAAACTAGTTTATAAATATATTAATCTCAGCTGCATCCGTGAGTGAATTGTTTGGAAAAACTTGTCTTACCAGTTTCTATAGGGTGCTGGAAGTGTATCTCCTAGAATCAAAGGAAGAGAGCAATCAAAAAATATCCAACCACTTAATATAATGAATTGCCTCTGAATGATCTAAAGGTTAATTATCACTTGAAAGGTGGCTGCTCTATGACACGAACTTCAAGTTTTATAGACCAAATCAACTCACAGAATAAATGAGCCCAAATAAAATGCCTGTCTACAAAAAGCTGAAACCTTTGCTTTTGTATAGGCGTTCAGGAGACTCAGTCTTATAAGTTATTTTTAAGCTACTAGGATCCTTTTTGTAAAACGTTTCCACCTCTTCTTTAGTTCTTCATCTATAAGGCAAGGTAACACTATGTGTCTTCCCTCCCTAAACTGAATATTCTTTGAATTATTAGGATGCAAAGGTGGAGAAGTCCCTGCTCTGGGGTTTTGTTATAATTGCAGCCTGTAGGCTGAGAGTAACTTCTCCAAGGAAGTGTGAGTTGGTCAGAGCTGCTCTGAAAAAGTACTTTTTGCAACAATTTGAAAATTCATGGGAAGTACGTTCATAGGAGATATTCAAAGTGGGAAAGAGTGAAACCCAACATATAGACTATATCATTATCAAGTTAAAAAAACATTTTTTCCAAACTCTGTGGTTATCATAGAAGTCTATTCCCAACTTTAATTACCCCATGTTTGCCCCTTCCACAAGGGGATAACAAAGACCTTAATTTAGTGCCCGCTGAAATTGGTGGAATATTTGAAGTGAGTTTTGTGATTCTGTTATTTTTTTAGAATGAACATAACCATTTGCACAGGATTGGTATGTATTCAAAAAGTGTCTTCATACATCTAGTAGGAGACCACATTTACTCAAACCTAACCAGTGAGTTCTGTATCCTAAACAGAGAGTTTCCTGCAAGTTTGGCTGTAGCCGTGCAGAAGATGCTTATGGTGTTGAAGTACAGAGTAAGTCTAAATGTATTGCTGAGTTTGATTCACAGCTTGATGTATTCAGTTTTGAGAGTACACTTTTGCTCCACTACCTGGATTTATTTGAAAAAAATCAGGAATGTCTTATCTTTTTTTTAGTTCATCAAAAAATTACCACTCTCCCCTTTTTTCCTTTTGGCAAATATAATGAAATTAACTGTCTTACAGTAAAACTGTTCTCCCCCCACCCTGGTGAACATGTGACCTTCTGAATCCAACTTGAACTGTTTAAGATAGTGCTTTGTAGAGCACTCCTCTTTGATCTGACTGCTTCTGTTGCAACCACTGACTAAAGCTCCTATGACTTACGTGGGAAAAATTAGGGCAATATAGTGCTATTGAAATAGGTTTTTTGCAAATCTTGTCTTCAGAAATCTCTCATACCTTCTCTAGTTTTCTACTCATTAAAAATCTACTAAGTACCTATGACTAAAGGGGCACTTACCCAAGTGCAGAGCTATGGTCACATTTATTAGCTGGATTGCTTATCAGACCTATGTGTTTGACTTGTTTCTTGAGATTTATTCTACAACATTTTGAATATACTCTTTTCTGTATTTTTATTGGCTTCACAGCTCTAAGGAGTAAGGTAATGTGTTTTCACCATTAACACATTATTGTATTTTCTCTCTAGACTATTTGAACAAGCCTAGAGCACCGTTTGCATCTATCATTGGAAGCCACAATGTGACATTAGGATGGAAACCAGCTAACATCTCTGGGGTGAAATATATCATTCAGTGGAAGTTCAGCCAGCTCCCTGGAGACTGGAGGTACACAGAGGTAAAGAAGGGAAATTACCTTTGCTTTGCAAGGAAATGGACTCGTTTTATTTATATTGCAGTCCTGTTTCATTGGAAAATAATGACAATTATTAACAAAGTGCAATCATATCTAAAAAGATGAGAGGGAAGAGAGTAAAGAACAGAATTTGAAGCAGAAGTGGCTGAATGTGAATGAACTGGTTCCTTTATCTTTTTTGTAACAGTTGGCTAAGAAAGGTGAAATGTATTAGGATTGTTTGTGTACTTGTAGTGCACTGGCTGTATTTGTTGTCTCTGCTCTTTGCTTTATGTTAGAAAAAAATGGGTATTATGTTAGGCACATGGCAGAGGTTTATGAAATCACGAGTAGCATGGAGAAGCTGAGAAGTGGACAATTATTTCCTGTCTTTTCCAATGTAAGAAGTAGGGACCTTGATAGAAACAAGCAGGTTCAAAACATGCAGACAGAGGTATTTCCTCACAGAATGTGTAGTTAAGGTATTCAGTTGCATCCTGACGTATGTAGAAGTTAAAATTTTAAGGAGTTCAAAAAGTGACTGGATAAATTAATGGCACCCCACCCTCAGTCCTACTAAACAGAAACATTGCTGCTGTTACCTGTTGATCCATGCTCTTAAAAAGCTAAGACTGAGAGTATTCTGGAGAAATATTCCTGTAGGCTTTCTTCATTCTTATATTTTTTTCCCTGGAGATCTACTTTTGGTTCTCGTCAAAGACACAATACTTGGGCAGACGGATCGTTGTTCTGTATGGTCATTCTTACGTGATGTTTTTTATTGTGTCAGCTGTTTGCCTGTTATCTCACCATTGTATCTGTCACACCAGTTTATTGAGCATGGCAAGTTAGAGTCAAAAAATCACAGTTAAAGATCATTTGCTAAGTAGGAAGTTCTTTAGAATCAACTATTGTTGAAATAATGGAGAGTGATGACTTCAAGACATACATATATCATGCTATCCAGAAGCCTTTGAATCTTAAACCTTTAGTATACATATCAAAAGCTTAAAAGACATTGCGTGTAATGTATTATTATTTTTGCTTTTTTGCCTTATCCTTCAAATTTACTATTATTCATCCTTTCATCCATCCAATCATCATTTAGATTTCATGCTTTGTTCTGAAGAAAAGAGAAGGGAAAAGATTCTGAAGCAAAGAAAAGTCAATGTCTGTGGTGAAAATATCTCCCAGAATTTCTTCCTATTTAAATTTAGGATGCTGAGCTTTAATATCCCTAAATATGTATGTTGTTGTACCAGAGCTATTTGGTCTGATAACACCTTACGTAACAGCTACAGAATGGAGGAAGAAAATGACTGTATGTCTGCATTGGTCTAGGTAGTATCTGAAACTTCATATGCAGTCAAAGACCTTCAAGCCTTCACAGAATACGTGTTTCGAGTGGTTTGGATCATCACATCTCAGCTGCAGCTCCATTCTCCATCGAGTCCCAGTTATCGGACACATGCTTTTGGAGGTAACGAACTGCGCTATTAGTAACATCTTTCAAGACCCTGTCAGAAACATTTAGGTTTCCTTGTTTGTTTAATAGAAAACACTGAGGCTTAATCTTCAGAAGCATATGCATGTTGTCTGCTTGGTAGCTACAGAAGACTGAACTAAAATACTACAGGTTCTTTTATTTGGGCTAAAAGATTTAGGACTGTTTCCTTCTTTTAGTTTTAAACACATACCCAGAAAAGTACACGGTCAAAATTGTGAGAGCACATTGTATACTTTTATGCATAATTATACACATGAGCTCTTTGAGTAGAATACACACATTTTTTCCCAAACATCCATGGAGGTTAACTGTTGCTGAAATGTTGATTATGACATGTCTTTTAATATGCTTACACTTTAAAATCTGTAGATCTACAACAGAAAGATAGGAAACTCCCAGCACCCTGTTATGAGAGACAAAAAAGGCTTATAAACAATGTTCCTTAACCAAGACATCATGATGAGAAAGAGGAAAAGGTGGCAGTATTCTTATCATGGGAAAAAAAGCCCAATTTTAATATAATTTCCTGGTACTTTATTGTCTTACGGAAAATATGTGACATCATGATTATGATCAACATTTCATAGAACTGAGATAAGAAATGGTTTCCAATCAGGAATCTTGCACAGAAGTTATTGTCAAGATACAAATTCCTTCCTGTTGGTGATACGTGCACAGTTTCATTTTAAAAACTAGATGTGCACTCCAATGAGGCACTAGGGAAGGTGTCACAACTTTGTGTTCCATGGCATAGTGAACATAATCCCTTTGAAATCATCCATATTCTCCAGCTTTCCAATCTTTCTGTTTTCCAGCTTCACTGAGATTAATACTGAAATAATTACTAAAGCTTTGTTCCATAACCCTAGAGAAAATATGTACTTTTTTCATTTTCATCTTGCATCTTCTGCTCAGGAAAATAAAGAAAAACAAGCTATCAGGATTGAAGGTTGAAGGAATGAATAAAACTTCAGGGTTTGTACTTCATGGACTGTGATAAACCCATCTGACCAGGGAATACAATACTGGGGAAGGTCTATGGAGGCTGAAGACTTGGCTCCCAGCAGTCTTCCATGTATATTATAGTAGGGATCCTAGCTGTGTGAGAAATCAAGAACCTTCTTGTGAGGCTAGGTTTGTCTTTTTATTTCCTTCTACGGGAAGGTCACTGTATAGGTGCCAAATAAGCTTCAGTGAAAATGTAAGGATGCAGCACTGACCGCTGCATTCGATACAGAGGGTAGTGACTCACAGGCTAGACTATGCCTGTTGTGCCCTCTCTCACACGTAGCAGAGTGAGGCATACATTTGGGAGTGAAGAGTTGAAAGGTTACACACCCGAAGTGGGAATTATTTGCCTTTTGCAATGTGCAAGGAGTCTAGCTGTTTTGAATGATCATCTAGAAACAGTCCTGGTCCTAATGTCTAACTTCTCAACAGCTTATATAATACGTATGAATTACTACTATCCCTGATCATATTTATTAGTATGAATGAATAGACATGAATTTAAAAAATGAAAAACAATTAATATCTTAAATGGCATTCCTGATTCAGTTACTTCTTTCTTTTGCAGCTCCTACTACAGCTCCTATCATTAAAGATATTCAGAGTTCAAGTCCTAACACTGTTGAAGTTAGTTGGTCTCCACCACTTTTTCCCAATGGATTGATTGTTGGATATAACTTGCTCTTGACCAGCAAAAATCATGAACTGCTGAGAGCATCAAGGGGGCATAGCTTTCAGTTCTACTCCACCTTTCCAAACAACACTTACAGGTATGAAAAGAAGTAACCAAGTATGTCAGTAGCAGCTCCTGCCTGGATTGTACAGCATGCCCAAATTCCACTTCTTGAGTACAAAATTCTCTCCCTACTTATGTTGTTGCCAAAACCAAGGGTATCTACATTCAGATGATGGAGTTATTTCCACATAAACAGCCATCTCATTTGGAATAATTAAAATTGGGAGGAGGGAAAAGCAATTTGATATAGAGCCAGGGAGCTGGATTTTCTTTGCAGAAGCTTTCTTTTTTAAGCTTGCATGGCATGTTTTCAGTGTATTCAAGGAGTGACAGAGCAACCCTCTCTGGTCCTTTATGCATCTGGAAAATTCCTATCTTTTTTATTGAACACAAAAGGCTGCATTCTACTTGCACAAGTAAATGCACACCTTCATTTCAAGTGTAACTGGGTTGCCCTTCTGAATCTGAGGCCCCATTTGGCATTTTGCTTTACCAGATGTTGTTGCTGCCCCATCTTTCGAATTCAGGCAATTCAGATGGTTCAGATGGTTGGTTCTATTTTTGTTATAAGTTTCCCAGAACATTTTATTTAAGTACATGGTTTCCAAAAGGAGGAATAGGAAGAGTACTTCTCCAAAAGTGTTGTAGTTCTGAAAAAGATAATACATTTTTCAGGCAGTGTTTCAAAAGATAACCCCAAACAAAAAACTTTATTTGCTTATTTATTTCCTGTAGGTTCAGTATTGTAGCAGTGAATGAGGCTGGTGCTGGACCACCTGCAGAAGCCAATATCACGACTCCAGAATCCAAAGGTACAAGACTAGCAGAGTCCTTATCGCTGACTGTTCCTGGGGGCAAAGTCACATTCACTGGGTTGCGGTGTACCCAGAAGAAAAGAGTGATATTTAGACTGTAAACAGTCAGGAGTCATATACTGAGGAGGAGCTGATAGCACTTCAGAGAGTCCTGTTCTTTGGCTGTAGACGTTGCTGGAATACACATCACAGTAATAACTTGAGATTCTAGTAGACCCAAAGAAATTCAGCTTGAATTGTGTTACAGATGAAAAACACCTCAGTGGTCTGAGGCAGTGACTGAGACGTCACACTTTCATTTTCAGGGTGAGACTTTTAACAGTTGCAAGCGAATGTGTGTCTTCTAATAGTATTAAGTTTGTCAAAAGTCCTCGGCTGTCTCATGCCAAATATGTGAAATCATATCAATTTTCTCTGACACTCTTTCATTCTTGTATTTATTTTTTACTATGCCTACTTATTAATAATAAAAGGAATGGTATACTATGAGTATCATTCAAAGAACTTTTGAACTGTTAATTATTTGCCAGAGAGAAGTATGTGTTAAGATAAGAGTGTGAGAATTACATCAATGTTTTCAAAATATATCTTTAAGAAAAAAAGCAAAAGACTGCTACCTCCCATGAAGAAATCCACCTGGATTTCTGGTTGTCAAACGCCTGGAGACTGTTAGCCAAATTCTAGCAAACATTTTAACTCTGCCCCTGAGTCATTTCTCTTCAGCTATTACCTGGAGAAATTAAATTTATCTCTTCACTAATGCTTTTCAAAAGGTGAATTAAATTGTTTTGTAACTAACTCAAATCAGCTAACACACTGATATGTGCTCATCTGCATAGTCCACGGGGATTTGCTCTAGGACTGGCTGAGTCTAAGCCGTAAGTATTTGTGTAGTGTCCAGACTGGTACATCTGACTGTGTTCGTTAAGTCAGTCAGCAACAAATTAAAGTTAAAAAACAAACAAACAACTCTCCCTCCAAAAACACCTTCTGGTGGTGGTGGAGGAAAACGCAAGCCCTTATAGGTTGCAATTGGCTCATTCCTCTGAGTTCAACCGGTATGTGCTTTCTTTCTGTGATAATGTAGGTAGGAGCAATCCTTCCTGCCAGTATTACATTCAGAAATGTTTTTATTGCATCTCAGATACTGAGCTACATAGATTTGAGACCTGAATCAGGAAAAAAAATGGAAAAGAAATAAGGAAGTGATACTAATTTCTTGTGCTCTACTCCGAGATCATTACCAAAATGACTTGCAGTATGTGCATCATGTGATGCGTGCAGCTCCGTATGTCTACATTATCCAGGAAAGAATTTAGATAGCATTTGAGCAATCTCCTGGTACCCATATAAGGAATTGTTGTCTGATAACAGATAGTAGTTTAAACCAGAGGAAAAAGACAAATGTGGAGGATTGTTTAGAAACTGAAATTAACCAAATTCAGACCTGAAATAATGCGCCAGTCTTTAAAATGAAGGTAATTAGTTTATGAAGCGATTTAGGAGGGGATGTGGTAGACTTTCAGGGATTTGAAATACAGAAGCAAGGCCAGATGCCTTTTCTAGAGCTATGCATAGCTCAGACAGAAGATATGGATTTGCAGCAGAGATTTTTAAGATACTTGGGCCTGTATAAGCAAGAAGTCGGGTTACGTGTCAATAATTCTCCTTCTTGACCTTAAAATCCTTGAATTTATTTAAAAATATTATTTTTAATTAAAGTTTATTTGCTCTGAAGAAGATAGCAATATTATCCTGTTATCAACCTTTACCTGTGAGGACTTCTTGAATACTGGGTTACTTGTTCCTTAAAACAATTGCCAATTAGCATGATGAAATACGTGAAGTAAAAACACTTGCTTTACTCTTCCTCAGCTGTATGGGATAACTTTATGGTTGGACTGGGGTTTTCAGAGAGACCTGGGTGTGGGCGTGTGTGGGCTAAATATCCCACTTCCGCTGGATTTCGGGGGGACATGGATGTCTTAGTGCTTCTGTTTTCTTGGGAGTCAGTAGGGTCTCATTTGCAGCAGTGAAAGGCAGCTTCGCCCCCTTCGCTGGGGACTCATTTGTGTTACAGGGAATAACGGTCTGAAATGTGTGTGGCACATTTTCACCCTGTGTGAGGGCACTGTAATGGTGAATAACTCAGTCCACTTTCAACACCTGGAGAGTTTTAATTTTAGTCATTCGTTCCTGGTGCAAGTATAGCGCATGCATACATTCACAAATATTAATGAGGTATCTAAGTTAGCAAGATTCTTTGTGTTTCAATTATCTGCCTTAATTCTGAATTTCTCCTTTTGTTAGTTAAGGAAAAAGCAAAATGGCTCTTTCTATCCAGAAACCAGTCCTTGAGGAAGAGGTATATGGAATCTTTCTTGGAAGCAGCCCAGTGCCTGCAGAACGATGTGATACACCACAATATTACAGGTAAATCAGATCAGGCTCTCCCATTCTCTCCTAATTACAGCTTAGACCTCTATATTTCCCAGGGACAAAATATGCCTCAACTAGGCTGAAAATGTGTCTAGCTTCCCTTTATAGCCAATGGGGAGAAAGAGAAACTTTCAGGACTTGTCTCGACTCGTTTAACGTGAAGGACATTGTGAGGAGATGAGTGCCATCTCTCCTTCACTGAATCTAGGCGAACTTCAGAGGCGAACTTCTCCACAGTAGGTATCTAAAATGAGATAAGATGAAGCCAAACCAGGCGTTTCCCTATTATTAATGAGTATATTCTCTCAACATGAATGTGAAGAAGGAAACTGGTTTAAACTAAAGGATTAAATTACATGAAGAGTCGAAGGATACTGCCTAAAATGTGCTGCTGTGTTAGTAGGTCTGGGGCAGCGTGTCTTGTAACTAGGCATTTAATAGTCTAAATCACCAGACAACGATGTTTTCTGAAACTGCCCATGACTCTAATCTCTCTTATCTGCTCTGGTGCCGTATTTGGTCCTTGGAGACATTACGGAAATCTGAGTTTATCTACCATAGTTCAAAGACTCCAGCAGAATGAATGGTGCCCCAGACTAAATACCCTTTTATAGTAATGTTGCGGTACAGATAATGTCTAACTTGAATTAGAGTGAATGGTGCTCTGTGAGGAGATGCAAATTGCATCTCTTTGCCCTGGGGAAGGGGACTCAGTATCAGCTGGTCTGCTTGTTATTTATCCTGTCTCTAATCACCTTTCTGAAGAGCAGTTGTCTATGGTAATGTCGTTGGGTAGCACGCAGAAAGGTTTCCTCATTATCTGAATGAAGACTAGACATGGAGGAGAGAAACAGTTAACCTTTTTTCCAATCGTGTTGGATTGCAGATTGAAAAGTACCTCATTTTAAGGCAATTAGACAAAAGTAACTGAAAAAAATGAAATTCATTTCTTGTGTTATATGTGTGCACATATATTTTTATTTTTAGGAATTTCTGTGAATGTTTATCAGCAAGTTGTCTATTTTTCTGAGGGAAGTTCTATCTGGATGAAAGGTGCTGCAAATATGTCTGATGTATCTGACCTAACACTCTTTTATGCTGGCTGGGGGAATATTACATCAATCTCAGTAGACTGGCTTTACCAGAGGATATACTTTATCATGAATGAAAAGGTAGGGCTCTGGGACTTAATTAATTTCTTATTTCATATGAGTCATTACTGTGATTTATTTTGCATGAGAAGGTCTGATTTTTATATAGCTACATATGCACTAAATATAAGTATAGAAATACATTCTTTAGCTTAATAATATTCACATATTTCAGAGATTTAAAATAGAGAAATAAGCTTGAATATCAGGTCATATTTAAAGTAAACAGGCAATACAGAACTCTAGTTCTTTGTCTTACTTTTCTTCTCAGGAAAGAAATAGCTTTGGTTTCAACTACATTGTTTTTGAGATTGACTTCACATCCAGGTCATACCCAGAATGAGTGACTTGATTTCTGTTGCTCTGCTTTCCATCTTGCCTGTTCAGTTCCTACTGTGTCTCAGAAAGGTGGTGTCATAAGTAGTTACTGATTATAATACTCTTCATAAATGAAAAAAAAATGTTCAAGAGGGAAAGAATGTCATTCCAGTGATGACAGCTCAGCTTACAACTGCTTTAACTTGAAGTAAAAATATAGGTCACAACCCTGCACTTGATAAACTTGAATACTCACAAAATGTCATATATGTTAACGGCCAGACTTTGCATTTCCTTCTTATTTCTCTAACGCACAATGGACACAAGAAAGCTGCCCTAAATGAGCAGTGGGGGATTTTTTTTTTTTTTCTCCACAAGCCTCTGGCCATTCCTGACCTTTTTCCTATTACTCAGGGAACATCCTGTAGAAAGAAGAGAGGCAGTGAGAAAACTATGCAAATGCAGGTGTAGATTAACAGACTGACAGCAGACTGACAGCAGAGCTTTCTGAAGCCATTATAAGTTAGAGAAGTCCTGAGATCCCTGCCAGGATCAAGAGAGGGCTTCCTTCCCTCTTGTGCCTTCCCTGTCAGATCCTTCTTAAAGCCTGACCCCAAGATCAGGCTTTTCCCCCAGCTTAGAGACAGGCAATTAAGGGCAGAGTGACCTACAGCTCTTTTGGGGTAAGTTCTCATGGCCATGCTTGCCACACTGGGCAGATGGTTCACTTGGGTGACTGACAACACAGGAGCCTATAAGGACCTAAGAGTGTGAAAGGTGTTTTGTTTCCAGCCTCATGCCCCTGGAGGCATCTCAGACCAGGTTGTTTGCTCTTTAGCAAGCTCCCAACAAATGCATTACCAGTTTCTCTTCTGATTCCCTAGATATACGTCTGCCGTGTAGAGAACTGCATGGTAGCTGAAGACGTTACTCCTCTTTTAGTTACGTCCCCTAGGAAGGTTATAGCTGATCCCTATAACGGGTAAGTGTCCTCTTTTGAGAACTTTGTGTCAGAAGTGCTATAAAGCTTGTCTCTAATTTTCTTCGTTAATCATCTATTTCCTGTTTCAAAATCTTCCCTTAGCCAAACAAAAATACAATGGTAACAAATTACAAAACAGTCAGAAAAAGAGGGAACTGTATAGTATTCTTTTCTGCATTTTCTCTCCTGTGGGTGCTGTCAGAGGAGATAAAGAATTTCCAGTGCAGAAATTTGGCTTTTTAGACAGTCACTGCTTTGTGAATATTAAGCTCTTTGCATTTTAAATGTCTGCACCTAACACTTGAGGTATTATGGAAGAATATTCTCAAATCCACCAGCCAGATACCCAGGAGGTGAAAAATGATGTGCTTAATTCTCACAGGACATATGGTAATAGAACCAAAAGCATTTTCCTATTGTCTGTGCAAAGATGGGCAGGTCTATGAGCTGTTAAAGTATTTGTGACTTATCTACGCAGTTCTTGTGTTGTAGTTATATGGGTCTTTTTTGCTCCGTGGCCAGGTATATCTTCTGTCTCCTGGAGGATGGCATATACAGAGCAAATCTTCCACTCCTTGCTGAGGCTGCCTCTGCAGCTTCACCAGTTGTAAAATCTAGTGCTCTGAGAGACTTCATGATTAACTTCCAGACTAAGAGACTTATTTTCTTCAACAAAACAAAGCAGGCTTTTGTGTCGGGTTTTCTGGATGGTTCAGAATTTCACACATTGCGATCACACGTGCCACTTAACAACATGGAGAGCTTTGTTTATGAAGATAACACATTTACTGTCACAGATGGCAGGGCAGTTTTCCATGAGGAGGTCTCTTCAGTGGGAAGCTCTAGCTTCAATGAGTACATAGTAGATTGCAGTTTGGCATATCCAGAGTACTTTGGCTTTGGCAACTTGCTTTTTTATGGGGCATCAACTCAACCTTTTCCTTTACCGACACCTCCTCGGCTTGTCATGGTGCTGTTTGGATCGGACCAAGCTGTGATCAGCTGGGGACCACCTGAACCCACTATTGGGACCAGTAAGTTCAACTTCTTCTTCTTAAAAGATCGGTCCTTTGTTTTCTATAGGGAAAACCTCCTGGTTCTCCTTTTCCTGATGACTCTGTTGGCTGTGGGGCTTTAGTGACTTCAGTAGCTTATCCTGCTGGAACATGTGGAGTTACCTCAGTGTGAAAATTTTAACCCCAAATTTGCCAATAAAACAACTGGCTAAATTAATAAAAGTTTGTTTTAGTCAATTGATTAATTTACTATTTCCAAGGGATTTTAAGCAAGGCTTCACCTCAAGTATTGTGTGGCGTGGCAGTACAGCTGGTTGCTGATACCACACAGAAAATGCACACTAGTGGCTTTTGACCAGTGAATGTACTTTGACCTCTATCCTCTGTGCATATGTGTTTAGACAGTGACACCAGGCCGAGTTGGGGAAAATTTTGGTTCCTGCAAATTCCTTCATAGGAGGAAGGGCCATTGCTCTAGCTAGTTCCCTGGAGAAATGTAAATTTTTAATTTATCCCTTTCCTAATTTCTCTGATACTGGCATTATTTTGAAATGAGTCTCTAAGTTAGTTTTCTCAAAGATTACATGTCTTTTGCTACAGTCATCCAGTCTATAATAGTGTGATTGTTTACATCTCACAGGTCCATCCGCTTGGCAGAACTGGACCTACGACGTGAAAGTATCATCTCAGCACTCCTCTGATGAGGAACGAGTTGTTTCAAACATTAGTGACACCAGGTTTACAGTGAAGGGTCTGTCCAGCTTCACAGCGTATGAAGTGTCAATCAGAGCAGTGTCTCCTGCTGGCAAAGGACCTTGGTCAGAGCTGTTTAGAGGCATGACTTTAGAAGAAGGTGAGAATTGCTTCTTCACCAAGGAGAAATGAGAAATGAGTCAGTATAGCTTTCCACCTGCTGAAGTGCCCAGGTTTTGGGCAAAGACTGCAAAATGAGCGATCCAAAAAGGATTGTCTTAGAAATTTTAAAGAATGTAGTAAGTTAACATGTAGTTAAACTAGTAAGGTTCTCAAACTACAGCACCGGTATTTCATTGTATACTAATATTAGTATATCACTAGTATATCATTTTATATACAAATGTTAGTATGTAGTTAGTACACTAATTATATACAAATAATAATACATACATAGCATATATATTTTTCTAATGTAATGACAAATGAATTATTTGACATACTGTCAAGTAAACATATATATGAGAGGCTTTATGCTTCCCTGTGCTTTCTGTAAAGCACTTTCTATGGTAAAGTGACAAGAACAGCTGTCTCTGGCTTGAGCAGTGTCTTGGGAGTTAATGACAGTTTTCAGGATAGTGCAGGCTCACTGAAGGAAATAGCTGAGAACTCTTAGTTTTAGTACAGACAATGGGGGAAATGGATGTGTGTACAATATCTGGGATTATACATATTTGGAATGTTCTTTGAAACCTTGTTTACCCATAATAATATATATCTGAGGGGAGAAGAGGTTTCAATTTAAGGCACTGGGTTGGTACCTGAGATCTGGGATGACTTTTGCACAACTTCGGTAAGGCGAGGTCCAAAGCCACGCTGGTGTTCAGGCATCAAATAAGGTTTCAAATCACCTCAAGGTTCTGGGTCTAAAACTTAATTTTTTCAAATTATTGTACTTTCATGCCTTTGTTCTTTCTCCATTATTCCTTAGGGCAAGGACAGTTTTAACTGTGTTTCTGTAACTTTCTAGAAACAAGCACCCCTGTTGTTAGCAAAGAAATACTACAAATTAATTGTTTCTTGGTATGCGTGATTTCAGTTTTCTGTCTTTATCAGCTGAAGATGAACCGTATATATTGGCGGTGGGGGCTGAAGGGCTCTGGAAGCAGCGGTTGGATAGCTATGGGCCAGGAGAATTCCTCTATCCTGATATAAGAAATGTTTCAGGTAAATACTAATCAAGCTGGATGCTGCTGATACCAACTTGTCGACACTTATCAGAACTCCATAAATTTAATCAACAAGACTGAAAGATGAAAACTTTCATTGCAGCTGTCCAGACTTGAGTGTGCAGTGAAGCAGTTTCACTGAGTCAAGCTTTTGTGACCATCATCTTTTTTATACTTTATGGGTCGAATTAATTCTTGGAGAAACCCTTGGATTTCGTAACAGCTACAGCAGAGCTGAACGCAGCTCTCTGGGCTAAAAGTTTGTGCCTTCAGAATCTTAATGTGATGTAATATATTTATATTCATTAGAGGTATATGCATGCAAGTATGGGGTTCCTACAGGAAAGTACCTATCTTTATGTTAAGTAAGCCTTAGAGTTTATTTATACTGATTTTTAAAATCTGTGAAGTTTCTAGTTCCTTTTTATTCTTATTTTTTTTAATTTGATATATTTGTGAGATGCTTAATATCTTCCCTTCCTTCTTCAAGACCTTGACTGGTATAATGATACTCTGTTTTGGAGCAATTCCATGGGGGAAGTTCTGACCTGGTCATTGAACAGGAGAGAGGGTATGGCCGAGAATACTTACGTGTCTGACATCAGAAATGCAAGACTGTTGGCCTTTGACTGGTTGGGCCAATGCTTGTATTGGGCTGGCAAAGCAAATACGGTAGGTAGAGTTGCACTTTTAAAACCAAGCTAATAAGAAAGGCTGTAAAACAGTATTTGTGAAGATAGTCCTTATTTCTTGCAACCTGAGTTGCATTTAGACCTTTACTACAGTTATACAAAACAAGGAGGCCTTTCTTTCCTTGTGAGGTTTACCAGTTATGCAAAAGTTTGGAGTAAAATGTTCACGAATATTTGCTAATACAGGACACTGAATTCCAGTACAAAACAGGCAAATCACGTGTGCTGTCAATAGTTTTGTACAATTCAATATTGTAAAACTAAGTGAAGATAGTGAAAATGGAGGCTGCCAAGTTGCTTTCAGCTAAGCAGTAGATGGACTTTATTTTAATCCTATATATGTTGCAAATTTAATATGATTTGTTTGCAAGGGGATTTTCAAGATTGGCCTCTATAATGTGATATTTTGCAGATACCTACTGGTAAGAAAACAATTGCACTTTGTATGCTCTTACATCAGGAATATTGACATGTGAATTATTTAAAAGGTATTTGACTTCAAAATTGCAGTGCTAATTTATGCAGTGCTGTCAAATTATGCCTTTCATTTCTTGTAAGTGCAAAGTCAGAAGCTGTTTTAAAAACTGGAGCTAGAAGGCCAGATTTCACACTGCCTTGCACCCTCATTTGCACTTGTGAATAGTGAATATGAAGTGGGTGAGAAACTTAGTCAGACAGAAGGCTGCCAAAACTGGAGAAAACAAGGGGGATAGAAATTTGAGTTTTTTCTTTTGTTACTTTCAGGCAAACATTAACTAATAATTTTGCCTTTTACCTCATCTTATACTTTAAATGCAAAGGCATAGGCTTTGAAAGCCTTAGGCTTACAAAGACTTGAGATAAAGACTGGAAAGTACTTATGTACATTCAAGAAATCACAGCTGATGATTTAGGTGATATTAAAAGCAATTCTTTTGTCCTTAGATCTTCAGAAAATCACTGCTGGGAGGCCATATGGATGTTGTGGCTCATGTTGTGTTCCTAGTGAAGGATCTGGTAGTGGATTCAGTGAACGGTTATCTTTACTGGGCCACAATGTACTCAGTGGAGAGCACAAGATTGAATGGAGAACATTATCTTATGTTACAAGAACAGCTACAGTTTTCTGGTAAACAAGTGAGTGATTTTTTTTAAGTGTTTTTTTTAGTGATTAGGTCTCTAGGATAGAGTCAATGTTTGTGGTTGTCAAAATTGCCTTGTTATGACCAGAAGAAAAGCATGCCTTGCATATAATAGCTGTATGGAAACTTTGGCCTTTAATGTTAAAATCAAACACTTGAAACAAAAAGAGATATTAAAAACATCTTTTTAGTTGTAAGGCTGCTTCCTCCCACGTGTGAAATGTACTTGCCCAGGAACAACCAGCTGAACATTATATTCTTTCAATGACCAAACTTATTTTTCCCAAAGGGCTTAACTCGAGTTGTCAGTTCTGGCTTTTGCATCAACTTGTTACAGAAAAGAGCTGGAGCTCAGTGCTCCATAGCATCCTGCCTCCTTTGTGCCATTCCCCAGCTCACAGGTCCCGGCACGAGCAGTTTTGGTCTGAGACACTTCTCCAATCACCCCTCTCCGAAGTCCTATGAAGCCTTTTCAATCCTTGGTTTACTGCTGAATCCTCACAGATCTTCCTTACTCTCCTCAAACCTATTCTTCTACTGCCACTACACGGGATTTGCCATGCCATGGATTTGTCCTTGTTCTTGAGAGGCATGATTCAATGTTGCTTATGCAGCCAAGCTACTTTGGGACTGAGCTCCCCCCCAAAGTAAAAACCTGCCAGAGTCCCAGAAGCTACAGTTGCTTTTGTTTCCTTCCTTCCTTCCTTCCCCTTATATGTGTATTTGGAAGAAAGAAGGTGGATGATCCAATTCTTAGACCAAAAAAACCCCTCTTACTGCTCTAAGGGAGTCCAGAGGACTTGGGATTGGTGTGATCAGAGCCCCAGACCTAGCAAAGCAGGTCAGGCTGAGGGACCATCCCATCTACTACAGTGCTTTTACTTTATGGCCTCAAAGAAGAGCTGAATGCTCCCCTCCTCAAATCTCTGTGGAGTTTTTCCCTCTTTCCCAAGAACTGGAGTGAGGCATAACCTGACCATCACAGAAGTGTTAAAAATACACCTCCCTCCCCAGACATACTATTACTGCAAAAGCTTTCTTTAAAACATGGCTCTTGCTAAAGAAACCTCTTTTGTTTCTTCTATCCTATAAATTGTACTCTCACTTTACCTAAAGACATATTCTTCAGTAAAAATCCTTTCTGAGCTTTAGGGGTTTTTATCTCTTGGTTAGCCTTGTGTTATTCCCCAGAACATTTCAATCTTGTTTGCCTGGATGAAAAGATGCTGCTGTTTCTCCAAAAAAAAAAAAAAAAAAAAAAAAAAGGCAATTAGCATTTGGAAAGGTCAGCTGGTGTGGTACCTGCTATACTTGTGAATATAAATGCAGAAGAATTGGAAAACTTTTTTTCACATGTAAAGAATAACATCTGGACTGCAAAGGGTTACTGTTTTTTTCCAGGACTAGCCTTACAACTCTCCTGAATGGCTAGTGTGGAACGTCTTCATGGGAAGAGGTACTCTTTCCCAGCCCAACAGCGTGCTTACATTTATCACATATCTTCTGGGTGACCTGCTTGTAAGAACCGACAACTGGCAGCCCAATCTAAGCTGCTAAAACCACCTTTCTTGCCCTTCTCTTTTGGCTTTATTATCTATTTTTCTAAATTGCCTCATGCTAACCTCAGATTTCTTGTCCTCAGCTTCAAGGCCCTTGGCAGCAAGAAGGCTGCTTGTCTACTGCTGTCATTTTTTTTCTGCACCTTCTTCTATGTCAGTGATACCAGCCTTCAACCATCCACTTATTCACACCTCCTACAAACAAACATCTCTTCTCTTGCTTCCTTGCTGCCCTTAATCTATGCACTGACTTTCCTGAACTCAGCCTCCTGCTGTGATGCATACAGGAAAAAAGCCAAGTAAACACGTCTAGATCAAGAAGTGACCGGTTACAGTTGGCAGGTGTTTATTCATTAAAATAAAACCCCAAACAAACCAATCGAAACAAGAGAGTAGAATATACTTTAATGGTGGAACTATTGAGTTGGTTGTTTTAGCCAATTTAAATACGTGAGTTCATGTTTGTACAAGTAAAAATATGCAGCTCCCTTGCACGATGGAGTCCTTTATCCTGAAAAGAGTACCTCTTACCTCAGTACTAAAACACAGATGTAATTGTTAATTGTTGTTATTAATAGTTAGAGAGTTTTTTCTATAAAATTGGATCTGTGCTGGAATTTACTAAATGCTTTTCTAATAAGGAATAGCCATTCAGTTGATCAGCACAGGGTCTTCAGCAGTATCCTTTCAGCCTGAAATATTTGAGTAACGTGAGTACAAGATCCCTGCCATAGAAACAATACGTTTCCTAAATAAATACGAAGGTAGAGCTTTAGAAGTTATTTCTTTGGGTAGAGTAATGTCTTTTTATGACATTTTATTTTACAATCAATTGTACAGCTTAGCTAGTGCATGTTGGCATATCTCGATTGATTTTGATAGAGCTACTTTGACATGTTCCAGTTTAGGATTTGGCCCAGAATGTCCAAAGCCCTTAAATAAGTAGTTTGTGGTGTAAAATATGCCTGAGAGGTAAGTAATTTATACAAGAGCTGTGTCAAGTGTGCTGTATGCAGATGGGGCCAGAACCCTCCAAGTGTTGCCTCTTATTATTGCTAGTCGAGAGGTATTTCAAGTAGCTAGGTTTATGTTTCATCTTATGATGTGGAGTTGTATTGCATGATCCCAACTACATGTCATATCCAAAGACTAATATCTGCCATGAAATGGAAAAAAGTCTATTTTTGAAGCATAAGAGAAGGGAGGTGTTGTATTACAGCCTAACCCCTGAATGTGAACGGTACAAATATTTCTTTGCCTTTTATTGATAGGGATATAAGGGTAGAGAGGAGGAAGATGGGCATGTCTGTGGGAAAATATAATCACTGCAGAAAGAAAGTGGGGAAAGGAAAGAAGACCCAAATACCTAGAAGTAAATAAATAAATAAAAGTCAAGGTAGATTTAGGAAGACATAACTTGCTGATGAATGTGGGAGGGAGGCTAGGTGAGTGGGATAAAATAGTTCATGCTTCGCTAAATATGTACTCAAGCACATGCATAGTGTGAGATATTTTTTAACAAGAAACCCTACAGGAGCAATCATTCAAACCTAGATTTCCTGACATACAATATCAGCAGAAATATGTCAGGAATGTACTTACATACGGACCAACAGACAACTAAGTGATATGACATTTGCTTTCCTGTCAACGTCTTCTGTAGTTTATTAACGAAGAGTTTAAAAAAAAAAAAAAGAAAGAAAAAAGCAACCCACAAAAGCTCTCCTTGCATCCATAATGGAAATTTAACCTATAAAAGAATAACTACAACTATTTTTTGGATGAGAATGTGAGTATGCAAGGTTTGAGAGCTACAGGAAAACATTTTTCAGAGAGGCTCATACCAACTTGTAAGCTGAGCTGATGACATGACATGTACCAAACATAATGTTTAGCAGTCTAATTAGTGAATGCAAATTTTTTGTCACTCATAGAACAGGTTATTAGATGTTTGGTTTCTATTATTTTTGCCTATGATATTGAATCTATTGTTTATTACAATGGCAAGAAAGCTGTATTTTGAATACTAGATCTGCTTAAAAAGATCAACAAAAAATTCTGCAGCTAGTGTAACTGAAAATGAAATATTGAAACAATAAATAGGAAGATTGTTTTGTTTTTTTGCTCTGACTCTCATTTAATAATAAACGTTTTACTAAAATATAAGCATTTGAGTTTCCTGTTTAAATTGAATATTTTGCCAAAAAATTAGCATGTATTTTCCATAAATAATGTATCACATTAAATATTCTATGCATAAAATCAAACCTTGGAAATAAAAAACAAAAGGTCTGAAATATTTATTTCAAAGAGTGATCCTGACTTTCAGACTGGATATCAACCATCTGTTTCGGAGAAAGAATATTAAAATACCAGAGGTGTTCTGGAAATTTTAATGGGAAGTTTCACTAACCACTTGATACACTATTGCCATCGTATCTGAAGGCATCAGATGCTTTAGGGATGAACACTATAACAGATGCTTATAAAATGTTTTCTAAAAAATCATCAGCTGCTATAAATAGGTATTCACCAAGGACCTGATTATTTTCTAGTGCTACTTTTTTCTATTAGAATAAATGTTTATGGTGGTAGTGTTATTTTTGTCAATCAAGAGCTATTCATGATGCTTTCTGGAGAACATCCATGCTGAAGGGTTTCTCCCTTAAAAGTGTTCAAACTGCAATTTCTTTTTCTTTTCTTTTATTTTTAAAGGTGGTAGGTTTAAGTTTGGATCTCACCTATGGTTTTCTCTACTGGCTTGTGCAAGATAGTTTATGCCTAAACCTATACAGAGTTTCCCTTTGCAAAGAAGGGTAAGTGAGTGTTTTGCACAGGTGAGAAAGTCTGTACTTTCTAGTTTTTGCTATTCAGTCTTTAAAAATACAAAATTTTATCCAATGCTGAGCACACTAGTTGCTAATTGAACAGAAGAAGAAGAAGAAAGGTAGAGCTGATGGTCACATCTAGCTGAGAGCAAACTATGTGCTATGAGGTGGTTGTTAACATGGTATTACAGTGTGAGAAAAATACAGTGAATAGGATGCTTGAGTGAACTGAGATCATGCTCATCAATTTTTAAATTTAGTTTTAGGAAATAATCACCATTTATTTTCTACTTTATATTGGCATTTCTAACACCTGACACTTTTCAAATGCCAAGAGCTGTAACTTGTTCATCTTGCATGGAGCTTGGGATGTGAAGAAACATCATTTTCTCACTTGAGTTAGTGCTCAGTGAGCTTTCCTCTTGATCTTCCTGAGCATGGAATGGCTTCCTTACCCATGAAAGGCAAAGCTGAAAAAAAATGAGCAAAACTGTGTGTGTGTATGTATGCATGTGTTTGTGGGTCAACTCAGATATATGACAATAAGACCATGAGAACAAATGGTAACTTTTTCTGAATGCATGTGGCAAGTCCATCATACAGAAGCTATTTTATGGTATTAGTGAGTAGCTCTTTAAACTGTATTTTTGCTCTCTTTTTTTATGGACTGTAGCCCCTTTTCTACAAACATCAGATTAAACCTCTTGAGATTAATTAAGTATGTTTATACATTTGTGTTCATAATGTTGCAAACCTGTTTCATGTGCAATCAGCTGGATTTTCTGATTGATCTTAGACTTGCTTATGGTCCAATGGTAAACATTTAAAGAATCAAAATATGTTGGCTAGTTTTAGCCAGAACATGCAGCCCTATTGTGAACCAATTGCCATCCATAAATCATCTCTGGCATACCAGAACAGAGAGATTAGAAGTAATCCATCCTAATGGACCTGATGGTGTGTCAAAGCTTCTCCAAATTTGCTTTGGGTAGCATGTGTCTAAGCTGAAAGACATTTCTAGGATAGTAAAATGATGCCTCTTACAATATATTTAATCTCTTACCCAGAAGATAAATCGGGATTGAAGAAGGCCTTTAAGATTTAGACAGAAATAATGAGACAGACCAAATACTGGTAGAGGAAAATGGCAGTAAAGATTCATAGATGATGGAAGGTTATCAAGAAAACTAGCAGGGTCAAATTCATTTGGGGATTTGTATTAATGAAGTAGAATTAACCTCAAAATAATTTAACTAAGAAGGGAACTCAACTGTTTTTCTGGAATTGCTAAGAGGAAGGGGGCTGATTTTCTTTTCAAAATACTCTATTTTCTACACGCGTTCATCAGAATACTTTCTTTAGGTTTTTGAACATTGAGCCATTTTACAATCATCTTCTAATGAAACCAAAGGACTGAAGGATTTGTTTTTGCTGTTCCTGCAATGTATCACTCCGAAAAGTGTTTTGCCGTAGAGAACTTAAAGAAAACCTTTTTTTTCCTGCCTCCTCCATCAGTATTAAGAATTTGAATGAGGAAGAAAAACACATTAATGTGCCAAACACTGCATAAATCCTGTTCTCTTTACGCAAGGTGTTTTCAGTTTGTTAACGTCATACGTGTTTTTACAGTTGTGGTAATGTCATAGTCACAGAATTTGCAGCATGGAGTACTTCAGAAATATCTCAGAGTGCACTGGAATACTACAGCGGACGGCTGTTCTGGATTAATAGTCTTCAGTTCATTGCAACACAAGAAGTCAATCAGAGCATTAGCATTCCTTTTTCACAACCAGCAGAGTTTGCAGCCTTTACCCTTGTTCATAAATCACTCAAACCTCTGCCAGGTACATTCGTTTCTTTATCTAAACCCCTTAGTAAAGGTGTTCACTGACAATCTGTAATTCTTCATTCTTAAAATTCTTAAAAGTCATTTGACAGAAGATATATACAATAGCAATTTATTAATAAATTTATCAGACTATGGCTGGATAACTGCAATAATAAAAGCCGGTAAGGTTAACTAAAGAGACTACCTAGTGTTGTTATTCAGAGACCATTGTTTCTATTTAACCACCACTTTCCAGGTTTTCTACAGTACCTTAATATTTTAATACCCAGATTTGAAAACTCGACCTTTTGCTTTTATTCTTTAAATTGTTGCTATTTTTTTCTCTCTCTTTGTGGACAGGAAATTTTTCCTTTATACCAAAGGTGATCCCAGATTCAGTGCCAGAGTCTTCCTTTAGGATTAAAGGGAATTCTTCAAGTTTCCACATCTTTTGGAATGCCTCCACAAATGTGGAATGGGGAACTGTTTTCTACTGCGTGGGATCAAAAGCTCTGCAAGAGAGAGTATTTATGCAATTCTTCCCTATTATCTAATACATATTACTGCCTCTAGTAGCTGATGTATCTATTTTTAAACAGAAATACAGTTTCTTTCTTCTCAGGCATTTAGGAATCAGTCAAACAACTAAACTGAACTGTAAATATAAAGCAAGCTGTCCTGTTTCTCCACTGCTGAGGCCAACTCTGGAGGAGCAGGGGCTTAGCAGTAGCTGCAGGTTGGCTGCTGGGGTGTGAACTGCCAGGCGAGGAGCTCCCAGCACCCGAAGGCGTTCAAGAAAGCCTTCGCAGCAACTCTGAGATAGAAGCGTCCTCAGAGCTGCCGGTGGGACAACCTTTGCCTGAAAGTGAATTCGAGCCTTCACCCACACTTAATTTTAGCACATTTGACAAGCTGTACTTTCAACTCAAAAGGCAGATTGCTAGCAGATTGCTGAATGTTGCTACACTGCCACAGGAGTTACGGAAACAGTGATCACTCACAGCAAGGGAAGCTCTGCCTTGATTTAATTAACCAGTGTTGGTGAGGGGAAATTTGGAGAACTCAAGGTCTTCCTGAGAGACTGAAAAAGTTTTGCTTTGTTTGTTTTATTTTGTTCTATTTACAGTCTTTGGAGAGTGAACGGTGCCTTCATCCCCACAATCTGACAGTGCCGTCCTACAGAGTCGATTGGCTGGAACCGTTTGTACTCTTCAATTTTACTGTCACTCCATACACGTACTGGGGCAAGGGACCAACAACATCTACAGTCCTTCAAGCCCCTGAAGGAGGTACCAGTCTTTCAAATCCCTAGTTCTGTAACCTTTAATGGGTGCCGGAAGGAGGTCTACATCAACAAGTAAAACCCAGTCTTGAGAGGAATGAGCTGTAAATGTAAATGAACACCATTGCAGTAACAGAATTTGGAGCAGAAAGCACATTCCACCACATACCTATGACTGTGAGCAAGAATGAGAAAGCTCTTATTAAGATTTTAATAAACGGAATGCACATTTGACTTCAGGGTATACTTTCGCTCACATAAAATTCAAATTCAAATCAGCTAAGATATATTGCTGAATGACAGGAGCACTAAGAGAGTATACGAGATATGGTAGGTTTTGAGGTAGGCAGGAGGAGGGATGGAGTTTGTTCTATGCTGTGAAAATTCTTGCAGCTCCGTTGATGCCTACAGGGCTTGGCTAAACAGACGTGTGCCAATCTGAGTGCACATATGTGCCTTTGAGTCTGCCTTGTCATATAGCTCTTTTTTGTTAAGTGAACTAAAATCCATGTGATGATACAAAACAGGAAGGGGTCACCATAAAGTTTTAGATATTCTTTAACTTGCAGCTCACCACTTGCTGTCTGTCAGCATTAAGGTCACAGAGCTCAGGCTCAAAACTAAGTCAGTTAATTCGGAATTAGAGTTTGTGTTTTAATCAGGAAATAGAGTGTGTTTTAACAGCAGTACTTTAATCTGTGTTTTGTTTTTTAATACAGTTCCTTCAGCCCCACTAAACCCTAGAATATATGTGTTACCTAATAACCCGCATGAAGGCAATGAGAAAGTCCATGTGGAGTTCAGGTGGGATAGGCCTGAAAAAGAAAATGGAATATTAATGCAGTTCAGGATCTACTATCAGCTATTGCATCAGAGCAATGCTACTGCCACTTTCCCAGCATGGAACATCAGCAATGTTGAACCTACCCTGATGCTCTTTTCACTCAAGGATGTGCTTCCCAGGCTCACAGTAAGGTTTCAGGTGTGAAAAAGTGCTGAGCTCATTTGCTTCTTAGATGTTATCAGTACAGCTTGAAGTGTGTGGCTGCGAGATGGTATTGGGCTTGGGGCAATAATTTGTTTTTGCTCTTGGCTCCACTCAATCGATGATTCACTAACTCCCCGTTGGGTACTTGGCTTCACCTTTCTGTATGCTGCATTGCCCATTAAGTAAGATGGAAAATAATATTGCAGTATTATACAGGTTTGATCTGGCCAAAAGGAAGCTTTCCTAGAGGTCTCCCAAAGCCTCCACTAATAGCCATGGGTTAAACACAGATCCTGTTGAGTTGGTGGAAGGTAAAACAACCACAGATTAAGAGAAGCTCCACTGCTGGAGTAATGCAGGAATTTGTGTGATGTCTGTAATATGAGACTTCTATCTGATAATTTGGCAAGAGGACGTGCTTCCCTCATGATAAAATATTTGGAACAGAGAATGTGTTATAAACATGAGAGTTTGTGGCAGGGCCAGCTGCTGATGGAGGAGAACACTGCAGGCCTGAGCGCCACCCGGCAGTGGGAATTCCTCCAGCCTAGGGACGGAGAGAGACCGTCTGGCTTCCTTTGAGCTGTAACTGGTAGACGTAGGGTGAATTGCCACTCTCTGGGCCACTTCTACAAATCGTTTTGATAGCCGTGGTCCAACTTCCAATATAGCCTTTGAACTGGCCAACAATAGCCTTCAGTCATATATGTTCTTAGCTTTTACATTTGGGCAGTAGGGGATCTGCTCACGTGTTTGTCGGTATTGCCTCTAAGGACTTTCTGAACACTCAGCGGTCTTGAGTATTGCTACTTAACAGTCTCCTGTCCCATCTCTCTACAGGTGAGAGCTTTCACCTCCGCAGGTCCAGGACCTTTGTCTGCTATAGTAGAGAGAAATTCATCAGGTAGGGACCATATGGGCCACTCAGGTGTCTTCTTAGGCTTTGTGTGTAATAGCTGGTGAACTCAATGGTACAGGAATTTAGTAATATGATAAATAGGCTCCTACTCTGAGGGACATTTTCTTCATCCTATGATAGGCACCACAGAGGAAATAGTTACAACTTTCCACAGGAAATGATGAACACATTTCTTATAATTTGCTTAAACTTTGTGAATTTTGAGCCTTTTCTCAAAACAGTGCTAGATTAATTTTTCTAAGCAACCCTAAAGTAAGCTGGAACAGCAGTTTTTGGTCTTTAATCTGCAGGCTACTAGGCTCTTTCTAACTGAGGTGTGAAAGGTGACTGAGAGAGGAAATGTATATTTTACTAGGCTTAAATTTGCTATGTAAGCATCCACAATGCCACTGAAAAATTCGTGGGAGTCTGCATGTCATGTCAAGAAGGCAACATCAAGCTTAGATTATGTATACCACTATTTGCTATGACATATATTTGCTACGACCTATTATCAAATATAATTAGTGTAGGGCCAGCATTTATTTTTATCTTATACTTGCTTTTATTATGAATGACTGCTATTGTCTAGAACGTTTGCTGTCAATTCCACTGTACCATTTTCCTTCTAGATCTTTTCCCTGTTCCAACTCTTATAACCATTTCTGCCAACAAGTTGCTCCTTACTGACGTAGACAATAATCGTACCATATGGGAATTTTTGGCAAAGAAAAATATAAAGGACATCTGCTATACTGCTAATGATGACACAGTGTACTATATCCTAGAAGATTCTCTTTTTCTTCTGAACGTACAGAGTACTTCAAGGTTTCAGGTACTCTTTTCTTCATTCCTTTCCTTGAAGAAAATGTGTGGCTATTATTATCATTATTTTGAGGCTAATTATGTTTTGAAGAAGTGAAAACCGCATATTTAAAACAGGAAAAAAATAAACGGGATAAAAAGAACACTTTTAATGGCAAAATGCAATGGAGAAAACAGAACTGGAAAGATGCAATATTCTTGTTAATATAAAAGATGTTAATATAAAAAGGTAATGACTAGATAATTTATTTTTCTAGCAAGACAATAAAAATAAGTATAATAAAATTTACACCTCAGATTTTTTTATCAATAGCTACTAGAACAAGCCAGAACATATCCTGGGAAAAGATTTCCTATTAAAAATGTATGATTTTAATGATGTATGACTTCTTTTTCTTTCCCTTCTCCTCCCCCTTTCCTTCTCCCCCTCGCTTCCCTTCCCCTTTTCCTTTTTTCCTTTTTTTTTTTTTTTTTTTTTTTTTTCTGGAAAATGTCATCTCTATCAGGAAGAATATTTTTGGCAAGATATTTCAAAAAAAATTAATTTCAAAACCACATTACTAAATACAAGAAGTTTAATTTTAGTAAAAGCTGTCATTTAATTTCATTGTAACCCAAGAAAATACATACAACAGTTGATATTATTGAAACAACAATTTTTGCTTCTATAAAAATATTAGAATTTTCATTCTGTGGCATCTTTTTATATTTTGACTTTCTGTCCCAAGTAGAAATGATTTGTGAAACAAATAAAATTTCAGAATGTCCTAACTTCTCATCAAATGGAAAAATGCTGCTTCCATGCAATTTTAATAATAGTTTATTTCTCTTCTAAAGTTTTTCAAAGATGCATTTCTTCACAATGTCACAGCCATCACAGTTGACTGGGTTGCAAGACACCTCTTTGTTGCCCTGAGAACATCATGGAATGAAACTCAAATGTTTGTTATTGATCTTGAGCTCAAGATAAAATCTTTAAAAGCATTGAACATAGAGCTGGGTAACAGGAATTCAACTTTATCATCTCTGTTGGCCTATCCTTTCTTAAGGTAATGTATATACTACTAATACCTTTTTAAAAACATATTTGAAACATGATTTTCATGAAGTCATCAGCTTCTAAGGGCTGAAAAGGGCTTCCTACAGTTAATGAGTATTTGGCATTTTGTAAGTCATAGAATGCTCTGAGTCTAGTTCTACTTTTATACTGCTATAGTTGAGCTTGGTTATGTATGACTTTAAAAAGATGTCTGTTCTTGAGTAAAGACTTCAGATGACACTTACATACTGATAGCCTGTTACTATCTAAGCGATGTAAATGGAAGTCAGTATGAAGAAACAGTTTTTATAGTACTTGTACACTTGTATACTTATACTTGTGGCTGATACACCTGAGGGCTGTGCTGCCATTCAGAGAGACCTGGACAGGCTGGAGAGCTGGGTGGAGACGAACCTCATGAGGTTCAACAAGGGCAAGTGCAGAGTCCTGCACCTAGGGAAAAATAACCCTAGGCACCAGTACAAGCTGGGGGCTGACCTGCTGGAGAGCAGCTCTGCAGAGAAGGACCTGGGAGTGCTGGTGGATGACAAGTTGACCATGAGCCAGCAATGTGCTCTTGTGGCCAAGAAGGCCAATGGTGTCCTGGGGTGCATCAGGAAGACTGCTGCCAGCAGGTCGAAAGAGGTGATCCTGCCCCTCTACTCAGCCCTGGAGAGGCCTCATCCTGTGTACAGGTCTGGGCTCCCCAGGACAAGAGAGACATGAAGCTACTGAAGAGAGTCCAGCGTAGGGCTATGATCAGAGGGCTGGAGCATCTCCGCTATGAGAAAAGGCTGCGAGAGCTGGGCCTGTTTAGCCTGGGGAAGAGAAGACTGAGGTGGGATCTTATCAATGTGTACAAGTACCTGAAGGGAGGGTGTCAAGGGGACGGGGCCCAAACTCTTTTCAGTTGTCCCGTGTGACAGGACAAGAGGCAATGGTTAGAAATGGAAGCACAGGAAGTTCTGCCTGACCGTGAGGGGGAATTTCTTCCCTGTGAGAGTGACGGAGCCCTGGCACAGGTTGCCCAGAGAGGTTGTGGAGTCTCCTTCTCTGGAGATCTTCAAGGCTCGCCTGGATGCAACCCTGTCTAACATGCTCTAGGTGACCCTGCTTGAGCAGGGAGGTTGGACTAGATGATCTCCAGAGGTCCCTTCCAACCTTACTGATTCTATGATAGTAACCTTTTTATCCAGAATGATCAATTATCATGATCTTCTGTTTAAAAATATCACGTAAAACACCTAGAATCACCCTGAAAGTATTCTGCTGTAGTTATCTCGTTGTAAATGTTAAGAAGGTTTGTGACCACAACCATTTACATTTAGGGAAAACTGCATAAGTCAAAATTTTTCTACTGTAAGCCGTGCGTTTTCTTTGATAGCCGTCTCTACTGGATAGAAGTCCTTGATTATGGCTGCCAGATGTTTTATTATGATATTATGAATGACACTGTGCACCATATATTGGGAAACGTACTGGCAGATGATCAGATGAGGAACTACTGCAGCTGTAATGTGGCAGAAGCGGAGCTAGGAAAACCTATAAGTATTGATGTATCTGACTCCAAGAAACCTCAGCTGCTCTTTATCAGAGGAAGAGATGAAATATGGGCCTCAGATGTGGATGGTTGCCACTGCTGGAGAATTACCAGAATACCAAGTTTTCAAGGTCAGACTGCTTTGTTATGTTTCTAGGTTGTTTGTGATTGCTGCTGTCACTGTCCCCTTAAATAATGTTTGTTTCAGTAAAATAGCATTTATGACATGCTTTCTTTAGCAAATTGTTTTATCTACAGGCAAAACAGACAAAAATATTTATGTTCTGTGTTTTCAGTTTTGTGCCCTCTTGAAACAAAGCAGAGGAAAGAGCAGTGTGGGGATATTTGTTGATGCATATGTGTATTCCAGTAGCTTGTCAGTCAAATGGAGATGCTACAACATCAAAGGCTACTTATGAATAGATATCATTTTATAGTATTAGTATATTATTTTGCAGTAATGTAATAATAGAAATACCTATTACAGGTTATCTCTATAAGAAGATACAATACCAGGTTATGCCTGAAAGTGGCATTGCAGACTTTAATATTAGATGTGGGGAGAGCACTTCATGCTGGTAGAATATTGTACGGTAATTCATCTGTGTTGACTCTCTCATAAGCCCTGGTCTTTGTTGCTCAGTCTTCAGCTCTATCCTAGAAGAGTAATGGGTAAAATTGTGCTTTTACCAAAGGAGCTGCCTTAATTGTTCCTGGGAGATGTCAGTGCTTTACGTTTTTCATTTTGTAATGAAAGTTTCTACAGATGACTTTCATTCTTGTGCTATGTGATTTGTGGTGTTAGTTAATTGAATTGCAGTTCTCGTAACTAAAGATAATGAAAAGTGCTCAAATACGCATTTGTAAACCCAAATAACAAAATGTCTCAGCTTTAGGAGTCCTATCAAAAAGTATCACTTTTCCAGGGAGGTCTCTGAAGACATGGTATGACTGAGATACTTACCCACACTGACTGGCAGTGAATGCAAGCATACATCTTTTCTTTTAAAATTGTCTCTTCGGGGTTTATTCTGAATCTTAACTATATGATGTTTTCCTATAGATATGAAAGTTGGCAGCCTGACTGTAGATAAAGAATTTATATATTGGAGTGCTGAAACAAAGGAATACACTACAATTCTTCGAGCAAATAAAGAAAGCAAAAAACTCTATTTTCAGAAAAGAGCAAATCATGAGCTGAAAATCCTAACCTACAGCACAGCGGTACAACCATATCCAGGTAGCAGGGATTTGGGTTTTTCATGAATGTAACAAATTTGTTTCAGACCATGTATCTGAGTTGCAAATCATGGTGCCTATATTTATGTAAAACATGCTTGCTGGCTGCAACCACATTTCAGAGGGAAACAAGTCACTATGCACATTGTAAAAAAGGACGAAAATGGGGACTGGCCTTGTGGAGGATCATGTGGGAAAGAGCAGAATGATAATGAAGATTGCCCTTGCTTGAAAGCCTCAGGATGTGGCTTTGCATGTACTGCCAGAGCAAGCCTATTTTCAAAGTTGCTTGGAACTTGCAGATTTAGAAAAGGTCATGAATGCTGAAACACAGAAAACCAGCAAACACTGTGTCCTGAAGATGGTCTGTAGCCACAAAGTGTTGTTGCAAGAGTTTACTAATGATCCCCATTATGATGATAACTGGTGGTGGTGTTCAGAAGTGTGCAATGCTGAAAACAAATGTATGCCCTTCCAGAGACAAACAGATAAGAACTCTGCTTATTAAAGCGGTCTGAAAAGAAATGCCTGAGAGGCAATTAGAGTTTACATGCTAGTAGACTCAAGCCTCACTTAGAACTAATGTTTTAAACAAACCATCATAAAAGGATAACATGAGAAAAACAAATATTAGTTTTACAAGTCATGGTACCTACAGCAATTATGTTTGTAAGTGGGGAAGTTTCCAACACCTACTGGCATGCTGAATGTATTAAAAGTAATTTTTTAGCTTAATTTTTTTTATAAAAATCTGGCAGAAGAATATTTTAATGGGATGGTCTTCTTTGGAATGAAAGAATTTCATGCTGTTTTGGCCACCCAGTGGAGTTATTCCTGCTCATTGCTGCTCTGATGAGTGCCCAGGCTATTCTTACCAGCACTTTGGGCAAGTTAGTTCCCATGAGGTCTGCGTGGGCTTGGCACAGGTGCAGGAGCCTGGCTTGGCCCTGGCACAGAGCGTATCGGTCCCTAACCCTGTCGCTCAGGGATAGGGTTTCCTGCAGTAACGGCAGGCTATATTGGCTTAGTTGGCGAGAGAGGAAAACCCTGAAGTTCAGTCCTCAGGGACTCTTTCTGCCCTGAGATCCCCACAGAGCTCTTCTCATTTACATTGACTCCTGGAAATATCTTTAGAGGAATATACTGATTTGGCTTTCAGAAGGGGGGAAAATGCATACTACCTAAGTTTTTAAGAGAAAAAGAAATTAAAGCAATAAAATAAGAAAAATCCTATTTTTCTCCTCAGTGTTGAAACTAAATGGTGTATATGTGAAAAAATGATGTTTGCAAAGACCAGCTGGGTTGACTGAAATGTTTTTTCTGCTTTTGTGATGTGTGCATGCAGTTGTGCTAGAGTTTTCTGTCGTTCTAACCTATTTAATTGCTATCTAGAGATATGATGTCAGTTGATCATTTAACACATCAGAAGCACTCAGTGAAAATTATTGTCCTATCACAGATTTTGTGAGAGAACGATTTCTCTTCAGGGTTAGGAGGAAGGGGACTGAATATGTAGTGAAGGATTTTCTTGTCAGGGTAAACATATTTCTGTGGAACTGCCTGTCAGAAACTTTAAATCTGAAAACGACTCAATTCTTTATTCCGTATGGGATTTTTCCCATGGGAGTGTTACTACTCTAAGAAACTATAAAATTGACAAAAGCTCAACCTTACATTTATGTCTGTCAAACAGACTTTGTTATTCCCTTTCCCGTATGTGCTTGAACCTGCCTCTGGTGGGAATAGAAGGGTTGCTCATGTAGGGAGAAGAGCTCTTGACGGTGAGGTCAATCGTTCGGGCCTCAGGGCAAACATTTGTCCAAGTGCCCTGTCCCCTATGTATGTGCCTTCATCGCTTCCTTCAGCATCTTGGCAGCAAGTCCATTTTAATATATAGTTTTAACTCATTTTAAAAATGCATACACTGATAACGGTTTATATTCTGTTACCTTTCGTATAATATTGAAGAGTGTTTTTCTACTCTTTTCTCCCTGTATGCACCCTGTTTCCTTCCAAAACCTGTCTCTCCTTTCCCTGTTGTTACTATGCACTTTTCAATTGAGAGCTTGTTGGAAGAAAAGAGACGAAACATTTCCTTGCTTGGGAAAGTTACCCTCTGCTCTGCAAATCTGTCGTTTCTGTGACAAGCGAGTTTGAACTCAGCAGTCTGTATTGCCCTCGGTAACACAGCAATTAAAATTGGGATTTCCCGGTTATTTAGTTATTGCCTAAAGAAGAATCTGAATACTTTAGTAAATCTTTATCCTTTTATAAAAGATAAGCATGCCTTTACTTTGGTGAATGCTACTTTTGCAGCCACCAAAGTAATCAAATAGGTCACATTCAGGTCCAATTAAACACGTTGCGCTCATGATGCATTCAGTTTATACTTTGAAACCAAAGAAAAGGGAACATTTCTGGTAATACTTTCCCATATGAATGGTGGTACAATAACACGCAAGTTTGAACTAATCAAGTAGTAATTATATTTTTGAATTTTTTGGTGTCTTTCTAGATAAAAGATGCCTGAGTCTAACAGCAGACACTGAGAAACCTACTATCCTTAATACGACGAATACCAGCTTTGTGTTAAGTTTGCCGTATGTCTCGCCACAGCAGCTATGCCCTGGCATATCCCAGCCTACGCTGACATATCTAGTATTTCTCAGAGAAGTGACTAACAACCGCAGGAGCTCAACCTACCATTTGTCACTGCAAAAAACAGTGGTATGACTATTTTGGAACAAAAAGGCATATGATATCATATATTGACAGGGGGTGGGATATCACCTCTAATAATTTTATGAACCATTCTGGAACTCTCTATCAGACATTTTCTTCAGCATATATCCAGCAGCAGTTCTCATCTCTGCTTGGCTGTCTTTGTTTAAATGGTAGATTCCTTAGTTTTCCTCTGTGCCAGTGTTCCTTGACTTTTTAATATGTCCTTGCTAAAATCTTGTTGAAACGGGTCTTCAGTTTCTACTTTTTAAAAGTACAATTGTGGCTGATATCAATCTGTTTAAATAGCTGTTGAGACTGTCCAGAAGCCATACAGTTTGTCTTTGTGCTTTGTGGTGGTTGTACTTGCTCTAGTAATTTTTTTTCTATTACTTTTTTTTTTTTTTTTTGTAACTTCACTATTTTCTATTTAAGTACTAGCTACTGAACAGTATAGTATTATAGCTATGCTAATTACAACCTCAGCTTTTTTGCTGGAATCCTAACTCAGATCCTTAGACTTGTACTGATCTATTTTCCAAACTGTCATTTTATCATTTTTATACACACACTAAATTGTATTAGAATACAAAAGTGCTACTGTATTTTTTTTTAACATTCCTATTTCATTGACAGTTGATTGGTGTGACATGTGACTGTCTCTTTTCTAAGAACACATACTTATTATCTGATCCCAAGTTACAGGAATTTCAGGTGCCTATAGCTGTCATAGACAACCTGCAGCCATTTTCAAGTTATGCCATACAAGTTACTGCGAAAAACTACTATTCCGATTCTTCTGAACAACTGCCTGTAGGAAAAGAGATAATTGGCACAACTCTTTATGGAGGTTTGTTTCATACTTTGTTCTGATTTTGATTGGGATTTTCACCTCGGTTAAAGGTGTGCATTAGTTTTGGTTGTAAATTGGAAAGTAGAGAAATTTTCTGTTTAAAATGTAATCTGTGTAATCAGTCAAATGTAGTGTTCAGAAAGATTTGGAGACCAGACTTGAAGAACCTGTAAGAGTCGTAAGGATCGTGTATGTTCTTTACAGCTTTTAGCGCTTGACTTCCTGAGGAAAGACAAACTATGATTAAAAATGGCTAAAGAGTTGCAGTTTCTGCCTTGGACCATGCTTGCAATAAGCTGTGCCTGAATGCATATGTTAGCATGTGTTTACATCTGTGTGGGATGCATGCAATGCTAAGACTTTTTCTTCTCGGCTGTCACTGCTCTCGTCATTAGTGCTTCCTAGGGTGATGCAGGTTCTGCCTATTAAAATCTTATGATACTGAGTCTTATTTTGTTATGAATCAATTTGGAAAGACCCAATTCATTTTTATATCTCTGGGCCTGAATGCCACCAGCATGATTTTGGTCCGTTCCAATAATTATGATGTGCTCGTTTCAGCCCCTTTCACACCCAGATGGGAAAGCTAGGAATAGGGCTTTTGACCTGCATCACTGTGTTGCTTAGGGCATAAAAAGGACGAGTTAGGGACTAGCTAATATAAATAAGTACATCAATAAACCTCTCTAATTAAGGCAGAAGACAGCTAAGGAACTTTTGTGGGAGAGAACGCATGAGGCAAGATCCCTTAAGAAAACTTCTGCTCAGGTCCCTCTTTTCATCCTGCCAAAGAAACTGGAACAAGAGGGGAGGCACGATACCTGCTCTGCTCTAGTGATGAGACCTGCTATACTTTGGAAACTCTTTTCCAACTCTCTATTTTTTTTATAACCTAATGATGAGATCTCTGAGCACCTGCAGTATCAAGCAAAGAGGCTGCCATTCTGTGTGGATCGTGAAACTACTCCTAAGGAGACTGTAGGAAAAAAGATCAGAAAAGCTGGCCTATAATCAGCAGATTTCATTTATTTTGCACAGGGATCCATGTCTGCACTGGTAAATTGGTAGGGCCCACTGACTGAATAAGATTGAATACCACTGGGATGTGGCAGGTTTTCACACTGCTGCTTTTTTTTGTGTGGTAATCTGAGCCATCCTGCAGCAATATGCATCCTTTTGGTGGAAAGATATAAAGGTAACGTGTGAAACTGGAGGCTGAGTCATGCCGCTGAAATGGAATTTTTCAGTCTCAAGTCAAAATGAAACATGGAACTCAGCAGGATTCTCTAGTTGGGGCAAAACGAAACACTAGGATCAAGATAAAAGAAGATTCTAGAACAGCAGCAACAACAAAAAAAGTCCCCAAACCCTGAACATTTTTAATACGTAATTTTGTAACCATACAGAGCTTTTCCCATTTTCAGTTTTGACAAAACAGCAATTTCCAGGGGCAAACTGCATTTATTGAAAATTTTCCAACCACCTGTAGCCAGAATATATATCTGTCCTGGCACTTATGTTCTCAATTTCATGAATGTAACTGCTAGTTTAAATTGTAACCAGATGCTACTTGAACCTCTTGAAGTGTGTAAGCTATTTAACACCTCTGAAGCTGTGTGAACTCCCTCTGTTATTCTCTTAATTCTGGAACAAAATGAAAAAGCTTGGATTAATCTGAAACTTCCAACAAATAGTAAGATTTGCTGGAGAGAGAGAGAGAGAGAGAGGAAAAAAAAAAACACTTGGAAAAATAAATGCATTGCTCTTGCCACAGAGTGTCACTCTTACTCCACATGTTTTAGCTAACAAAGCAGGAAATCTGTCTTCCTAACCCATGCAGCTTCCTCACATTTCACTTGAATAGTCTGCAATCTTGTAGCTAAGGCATAAATTACAGCAGATGTACTCATCATCCTGATATGTTTGGGAATCTAGATAGTGCAAAACCTTATTAACTTTTTACCTACCTGGACAGATCAATAGCAAAAAAGAATTTTTATAATGTAGAGTTTGGGGATCGTCATATGACAGTTTGAAATTCGTGATCTCCAAGCTTCAAAAAGGACTGACTTTTCCAAAACAGTGAGTAACCAGCTGATATGGACGTCAGACCAACAACACAGTTTCTTGTTTACATAGCTAAGCTAGAGCATCTATTTCTGAGCAAAATTGTAAATGATGGCAAACAGTGATTAGGAAATGGAGTTTTTTGATGGCTTCTTGTGCAGAGCCTATATAACATTTTGCTGAATATATATATAACTGTTCTTGGACTCTGGAAACATTTTTTTCAAAAGAAATTAGAAGAAAACACTCTTTAATTGAAAGATTCTATGGAAAAAGGAACTTTGGGGACCTAGTTTAATTTAATAGCCCTTTCCATTCCATCCTGCTTGCATGATGTACTTGCAAATGTTTTGATTTTCTTTTACAAACTACTTAGTGGTCCATTTGATTGACAGGCTAGAATACAGTATTTCTGTTTACCACAGAAAAAGGATGTAGTGCATCTCCAAAGTTTAGAAAGCTCTTTATGTTAGCTGAGTGTATTGAATTTTATGATTCCTTTTAAGGAAAGGAGAGATAAATAGAAGCTATGCCAAACCTTAAGTCTGTCAGAGATTTAAATATAAAGTGTTTCAAAATAACTTTTAAAGAAATCTAACTTTTAGATCAGACAAAAATTAATGCCGTTTCGCATTATATTGAAAATGTGGAATTTATAGAACCAAAATTAAACAATTCAACTCTTCTCTGAATATACCTGATAACCTGTATCACAAGGATATACTTTGTAACCTGTATTGCAAGTTATAGCCATGTTTTTTTCAGACTTTGCTATCAGTGGAAAGACTTTCCAATTGCTATAGTGCATGGGTACATTTTTCAATGCATATCCAAGTAAGCATCATGCTAATCTCAGATCTGAGACCTAACTGGTAAACTAAGAGAGAGCACGAGTTCTGTGGTAGGACTATAATGGTAAAAATACAGGAGAGCAGCAGTTTGCTTTTCTCCTATGACATGGTAGAATAGTCAAGGAAAAAATAAAATAGTCCGAAAATATTTTTGAATTTGTGTGCTGAATGACTACACAAAAATATGAATTTTACATATGGAGAGTATAACTGCTGGAAATAGCTCATATGTTTGGATAACATTTTTTCCTTCCCTGTTGACGTTTTCTGACTTCTCTGAAACAAATGCACAAACAAACAAAACCTTTCCAGTAAAACCCTTACCTAAAAAGTCATTCGTTTTTCTTTCTGTTTCAGTACCAGAGGCAGTTGGTTTCATTCAGGCAGTGGTTTTGTCTGACACTGTTATCAACATATCTTGGACTGAACCTTCAAAGCCGAATGGACCTGTAGAATCCATCCGCTATCAAATCACTGTCAATTTGTTAACTCCTGTCCCAGCAACACCCTTGAGAAAAAGTGAATTTCCAAATGGAACACTTACCTGGTCTGTCAACGGGCTCCAGCCTAGAACAAAGAATATATTCAAGGTACAGTTAGTTGTAAGCAGTTTCATCTGTTTGCTGATTAACCTGCAAGTCTTTAGACTGCTCATCTTTAAAGCAGGGTTATATAAGCATTTTGAAAATAAGAACTCAAAACTTGGCAGACTTCTCTCAGTTCTTCAGTCTTCTGACAAAACAAAATTAAACATCATGTTTTCTTCCTATATGGATTTTTCAGATGTAATTCTTAAAACTGAGATCTTTTCTATTTGGGGGCATGTGACAGACCTCGAGAGTAAGTAGGAATTTCTGCTGCAGTTTTGTTGTAATTGTCCTGATACTTGATGCAACGTGCTAAGAGCTGGTCAACTGACAGCAAACGTCTGCCCTCAAAGGAGGGTACCTGGATCTGTGGCCGGCTTGTGAAGCATGAGGTATAGTTCAGTAAACAGGCTATAAGAGTGCAAATAGGACATGTTCAAATGATGAAGACTTTTCTCAGGAAAGCAACAATTTTGAAACTTTTAATGAAAGAGAAACCTCTGTTTATTTTATTGAGAGCAAGGGTATTGATATTTTTCCTTCAATAAATAACCCTCTCCCTTTTTTAGCAAAAACAATCTTTCCTCAGTTCTATAAAACAAAAAGCATCTGACAGATCTACAGAGATATATGTCATGTTTGAATTAATAGCTGGCAGGGTACAATGTTGATTCTGTCTTGCAGCAGTCATATTTTTAAAGAAAAGTATACTACAAAATACACATGCAGACTTCAAAACAAGAACAATATATCAGTGCTGACTCTTTAACAAAGGCAGAAGATGAACAGTGACTTAAAAATGCAGATAGGGACTTGACTATTTAGTGGCCTTCAAAGAAAATCTTTATAGAAAAGAATATTGAAGGGTGGTTGCAAGCATACTGATTTTGGATTAAGTAGTTGCTTCCACTTTCCAGGCAAGTCATGGAGAGAAGATGATCTATATGCTTCTGCCAGACTGAAATGGGAATTTTTATAGATCTCAGAAATATAGGAAATATAATAATAGGCCTACACGAGGAGGTTTAGCAGAGGCAGCAGAATGGGATAGCCATCCTTCAGCTACCACAGTTCACATGGACTCCCATGTTAGCATCATGTGAAGTCTTTGGTGTCTTGCATTGCTATGCTGGGCTACAAAGTGTGAGAACTGAGGTGCAGATACATCACTCCTCTGCCAGTCCTGCTGTTAGACAGCAGCTCAAGCAGAGAGGCTCTGTGGAGAGCCGAGGCAGGGGACAGCTTCCTTAAATAATCCCAATAATAATTGCCTGAGCACATGTCCCATTGCCCCTAAGAATGAGCATAAAAGAATAACTTAACATAGTGATAAAATCAAGAAGGTGGAGGAACAAGAGGATTTCTACATAACAGGAAAAAGGTTTTATGAACAAGAGACCTGTGACTAGGTATATAAGACAATTTGCATGTAGCTATTGGTAGTGCACATTCAAATCAGCAGAATCTGATGGACTTACACTGCTTAAGGAACTAGATAAAGTAGTCTGTGAAAGTTCATGATTATCTTCTAGAGCTTTTGGAAGAGGGACAGTCCCAGAGGACTAGTAGAAAGCAATTGTAACACCTAATTTCAAAAAGGAAAGGCCAGTTTGTGTAACTTAAATATCTGAAGGTATTATTAGGACTATATTAGGATAAATTTTCAATATACAAGCAATTAGAGGAGAATAAGGGAGTTAAAAACGTCCAATATGGATTCATAAGAACAAAACGTATTACTTCTGCCTTTATAGATAAAGGAATTCTAGGCTAAAAGGAAAATAGTAAATGAGGCATCTGGACAGCAAGACTAACACATCAGAGTGACATTTTCAAAAGCAACCAAGTAAACATGGGGTCAGAAATAAAGTCAGAGAGGGGTTTTCACAGTTCATTCTTGGACTTGGAAAACATTCAGATGATGACTAGGGATCTGGTCTGCACTTTTTTTTTTTTTTTGGTTAAGGATTTGAATGGTATAAGGGGATATGCATATGCATATATATATGAAAAAATACAAACATTTGATCATGACTTAGTGGAAAGCAATGTGCTGAGGTCCCTTCTCACCTTGTTTTTTTCTGATTCTAAAACGCTGCCCAGCATGTGATGATGATATCTGCATGCCTGTATAAGAGCTTGTGGTATTTAAGAGAGATGTAGAAAGAGAGGAATCTTGGTAGAAAGCTGAAATGAGAAACTGAGGAGTCTTTGAGGAGGGACAATCCTGGAAACTGCAAACTTTCAGTTTGAAGATCTATAACACTGAAGTTGTGAGGCTCAAAATGTTTGATCCACATTGCTTGAGTATTACCTTGTTTGAAAACACCTTTTTTTTCCAAACAATCTCGGTTGCTAAAGCCAGCTTTCCAATCGGTCTTGTGTTGTGCAGTTCATCCTTTTCCTTGCCAGGTTCTTGCTTTTCACCCTGACGAGAACTGGTTTTCTGAAAGTGCCCCTGTCTTTGCAACAACTTTTGAGACTCCATCTGCACCTGTCAACATAGTACCCAGAAATACCAGCTTTCAGCTGGAATGGCAAGCTCCTCTGCACATCAATGCAACCAGCTTCTGGTTTGAATTGCATAAGGTAAAAATACCCTTTAGTATTTTTTCCAGATCAGAGCAAACTTAACGCAATTCTGTCCTGGTGAGCAGGACAGGGTGGCAGGATGTATATGAAGCATCTCAGTGGCTAATTTGGGCATGATGATATCAGCTTTAGTGGCTCATTGGGGTCAGGATGGAGGTAGTGCTTGCCAGGAACAAGGGGGAGTTGCAGCTGCAGCATTTACTACCCCACAGTGCCAAAGGACATCCTGGATGACCCCACCAGAATTCCTCACAGGTCTCCTGTTTCAGTACAGTCCCCTCCCTCTTCTTTCACTGCCCCCAAACTGTCTGGTAGCTACAAATGATATCTGAGCTCTCTGCCCAAGAAAGAAAAGAAGTGGGATTTCAACATTAAATATCAAGAACAACCAAGCATCTGAATTTTATTTTCCTGTGATAAGGGTTAGGAGAAAATACTGGAGAGGAAAACTTGTCTTGCAGGTGTAAGGTGGAATTACGTGCTGCAGTGATAGCAACATGGATGGAAGCTTCAGATTTTAGTGTCCGGACCACTGGACACAGAAAATGTCATGTGCTAAATTGGATCAAACAGACTCCTTAATATAGATAATCAGATTCATTAGAGCTATATCGGACATTTACCGTCTGCCCTAAAACAAATGTCATAGCACAATTCCTGTAAACCACCTCCTTTCAGCTGCATCATGGCAAGCTCACAGGCACGTCACGGGTGACCCAGAAATACAAACTACGTGGAGATAAGCAAGGGGAAGGCTCCTTTTGACTGTGCAAGGAGTCACTTAATCTGTTGTCCTTTGTGGCTACCAGGACTTATAGGTCTCCTGAAAACAAAGAAAACACTAGTTTTTGTGCCCTTGGTCTTTAAGAGGACAAAGTCCCGTATTTGAAACAGCACATGCATAATCTCTCTGCTGTGGTATTAAAAGGTGGCAAAGTAGGTAATCTGCCCAGGAATAGATGTGTTTCAGTAGGGTGACAGAGCTGACCACAATGATATTTTATTTTCCTAGTGGCAAACAAAAAGTGGCTGGTTTTCTCCTGCAAGCACTACGTGCACAGCAGGGCCTCTTTATACGTGTAATCTCACTGGAACTCTTCCTTCTACCAACTACTTTGTAAGAGCAACAGTAGTTTATGTGACAGGAGTGAAAAGCACCTCCTCTTCAACAAGCTTTAAGACTACAGGTAAGCACTTAGTGTAGGATAACAGGATTTTAAGATTGTTTTCAGGATGTGAAGAATCAAACACAATATTTTGTAAAATTTAGCAGGTAATTTTCTTGTATTAAGAACCAATAATTGTGTTTTTGAAAAACACATCATGTATTTGCAAAAGTAGTAGGAGGAAAGGAACTGAGCTTTCCTTCCAAGTGGAACAGAGGGAAAGAGTGAAGGAAATTGAAATGAAATATCTATGTCCATACAAACTCATGGCTGGTGAAAGTCTGCATGTGAGTGAAAATTTGGAATTTTTTCCGTTGCAAAGATTTATTCTCTGTCAGGATTATTGGTCTAGATCCTAATTTCTTTTGTATGTCTGCATATCCACGAGCACGTCTAAATTCACTCTGTGATCTGTTAACCCTTCTTAACGATTCTGTCTCTTCCCTCTGGTCGATAAAAGCTGGTGTTCCCAGTAAGCCAGGAGTTCCAAAACGAGCAGAAGACACTAAAAGCTCTGTCCAGTGGGAAAAAGCTGAAGACAATGGCAGCAACCTGACCTACTACATCTTAGAAAGCAGGTAAGCTGCGTGTGCAGGCACCCGTTAGCACAGGAGGCATCTAGGCCTGGAGGGGTGGCAGGCGACTCTCCGGCAGCTATGTCTGGCCTTTCCAGCAAAAAAGCCTGGCTGGCTAATTCAGGTGCCAAAGATGCTGTACTTGCCCACTTCCCTCGAAGGAAGCCCCAGGACACTGTGCAAAGGCAGGTCAAGAAAAATCCCTGCCTGCTTCTAAAGAAGGACGGCGACCAGAAGCTGTGGGGCCAAATTGCTTGGGAAGCAGCAGCAGCATTTCTGGTGGCATGCTCTGCTGTCTGAGAGGCAGACGTGGCCTTGCCACGGCACAGGGCCTCCACAGCGGCGTGTCCTAATCCAAGGATGACTGCAGAGTCCCTGTGAAAAGCAGAGGGCAGGGTGGGTGCTCTTGCATTGCTGAACGATTTGCATTGCATACCTGTTTCCTCCAGAAATTCCTAAAAATCTTAGAAGAAAATATATGTTAACAGGATTTCCAGGCCAATCCTCAGATACAGGGATGTATTTGGATAAATATTGGTAAATTAGTAGAAACTTTGGAAATATTTTCAAATTAGAATTCTTAAGCATTTAGTGAATATTCTCTATGAAAATATATAAAGATCCTAATATTCAGAGGACTTACGGAAAGATGTTATACAGTTACCAGAAAGGATCATAAGGTATTCCCACCAAGACAGGATGACTAGATAATTTTGAAGTGTTATGTGAAAAAATACAGATCACCAGGACTATACATGTCACATTCATTAGGCATGTGCTAATTCACATTTGGTGGGACTGAATGGGACAGATTAGAGTATATGTATTAGAGTGTTGACAGTGACTTTGGAACTTCTCATTTTTGACCAGGATGCTGGAGGAGTGTGTTTTTAAGGTAATCAGTGCAAGGCTTTAAAACTGAAGCGGTTCCATTTGCTGAGATATTTGAATGACATCATCTAAATGAGGAGTGATGGAAGGAACCAAAACTTTAAACTCAGATAGATTTTTTTTCCTCGGTTAACTTGGTGCTTATGAAAGCGAAGGTCTGACAGCACTGTGGAGCTGGGCATACTTTACCTATATAAGTTTTCACCCAGACATACTTTCCTGGTGCTGTAAGCTTCCTCCATACAGTTCTGTGAGTATACAGCAGCACTGACCTGATTGCTATGAGACCATGGTAATTTTGATATGCCAGCAGCCAGTTTGTACCTGGCTGGCTATGGATGGATAAAAAAAAGACAGTCCCTTGTCCTGTGTCATGACTGCGCTTTAGTTGCTCTCTTCTCTGGGCTCCAGCTTCACACTCATCTTCTTGAATCCACAATGCATGGTACAGGTTGCTTTAGTTTAATGAAATATGTTTTTCTCCAGTGGTTAAAAAATGCATATGTTGATGTTTTTGACTGAACTTCACGTTGAATCTTGCGGTCATTTTAACTCAGGTAGAAGTGTGTGAAGTCAGACCAATAGTATTCAAGAAATTATTTGCGTAGCCTTTAAAATATAACCCCTGTTTTTCACACAGCTCTGGTAAGGATGTGAATGTGCCAAGGACACAAACATTACAGTTTTCACATATCTCTTTGGTTTAGAAGTATTTGTCCTTTTTTTTCTGCATTAAAGAATATTGGGAGAGCATTTGACATATTGATGAAGGTCACTTCACATGAAATATTACAATCCTGTGTGACATGAAATGATATTTCAGATATGGCCTTTCAAGTTTAAATACATGGTCTTCTTTTGGTTGGTGAATAATCAGCTCTGAATTTATTGTGAGCAATCAATCTCAGTCCAATGGAGAAAGGAAGAAATGCATCCAGCAGTCAGCAGATACTATGGGAAACTGGCTAGCTAAAGAATTGTGTCTTCACTGCCAATGACTTGCTTCCTGTTTAGCTTGTGAAACCTGATGCACAAGAGCCACTGAGTTGCTCTAGGCCCAAGAAAGCAAAACCTCTCATGGTACACAATATAAATGCTTGTTTTTTTTGTTTTTGTTTTTTGTTTGTTTTTTTTCCTGAAAGTCAAATCAGAAGGTTTTGAAAACTTGGCTGTGAGGTGTATACTGAAGTAAGTGAAAGGTTGCTGTAGCCTTTTATGTCTAAAAGGTTCTAGCATTTCATTTCCAATGCCAGGCTAAAGATGTGTGATTCCCAGCATTGCTGAAATAGCATGATATGATTTTCTGCTCTGCAGCCAATGCTCCATGAATAGAACGAACTTTCATGCAGGCAGAGAGATTTTGTGAAAGCTGCGGTATTGAAATGAGCAGTGGAGGAGAAGCAGCAAGCAGCACTCCCTTCATTAATAATACACCTGTGTTATTTTGCTGTGCCCTCTGCAGGACGCAGTCCGACAACACCAGCAAAATGAAGCCCTTGTGGGAGGTGGTTTACAATGGCTCCTGCGCCAGCGTTTGCACGTGGAAGGCCGAGAACTTAGAAGGAACTTTCCAGTTCAGAGCAGCAGCTGCAAATCTGCTGGGGCTTGGTGAATACAGTGACACCAGCGAGGCTATCGTTTTGGGCGAAGGTATGCCCTGTGCTTCCAAATTCTGCTAATCAAGCTCTTTGTTCAGAAGAATCACACTGATTTTTGAAGAGAGGCTGGCTATTTTTATGACGATACTGCTGCACAGATAAAGTTGCATGTCTAAGGGGTGATAAAAGGTTGCATTCATCTGGTGATCCTAGCTGCTAGTGCTCATAGAGACTCTTTGCGTGGGACAGTGGGCCTGAGCTTTGCTTGTGCTTGTTTATACTGGTTTGTCTCTGTACCCCTGTATTCTGCATCACAAGATAAGTCTTGAAGTGAAGGTGGGCTTCTGGGCTGACTAAGCCTGTGGGAACCTAACTATTGCTTTCAGCAGGAGTGTTAGACCCACACTCTGTGACTGCTTTTGAAAATCACACCTTAAATGGTTAAACAGTTCAGCATTTTCTTTTTCCTTATGCACAGTAGGACATCACCAAAGGCCATGATCTAGGGCAGGAGAATTAGTTGGACCAAACATAGATGTTTGTATATAGCCTGTAAGAGAGCTTTGTGCACATGAAGACAGCAGGCAGCTCAAGTGAACACAGGTTTGCTTAGTTCAGTAGGGTTGATATGGTTTGTATACACACTCATTTACCAACACTCCCCTTCTATTTAACAGATACTATGACCTCCCCAGACACCGTCGTTGCTGTTATGATTGGCATTATTATGCTAGGTTTGACTGCAGTTGTACTGCTTGTTTTTGGTATGTGGCCATTTTTTGCATCTTCTGGGTTTGCCAGGCAACAATAAAAGGTAGTTCAAATAACAGGAACTTAGGGGCTTCGAGGGTTTTCCCCATTCCAGGGAAATGCTGAATGATCCCTGAGATGGGAGCTGGAGGGAATTCAGGTGTTCTCATCCTGCAGGGCCCTAGAGATGGCTGGTTATATCTGTAATGTGTGTGACAGCATACTGGCTTGCTCCACCCTCAGGCATTTCTTTCTGTTGTTTGCCTTCTGGGGGAGCCCAGGAATGCTGAGGGAGCTCTGATAATTTTGTGTCTCCTTATGAAAACTTGTACCTTGTAATTCTCAAGTTGGGTACTGCATTTATTTACCAAAGGGTCCCATTTTTGTCCCTAACAGAAGGGTCCAGCCTTAAGCCGAACCTGCCCTCTCATCCCTCATCCTCTCCTTGGGACATAGCACCAGCCTTTTGGGCTTGGGTCTTGCTGTAAACAGAAACGAGTGTTTGGTTTCTCTGCTCAAGGAGCTGTTCTCTGCCTTCTGTAGAGAAAAGGTATTGACCAGATTGAAATGTCCTGTGTACACAGGCTTTTGGAAGGTCAGCAGATAACCTGTAGCCATTCAGTCTACTCTCATGCTGGGATGCTTTCAAAGTGAAATATCTGGTATTCTGTTTTTCTATTCCAGTATGGCACCAACGATGGAAATCCAGAAAACCAATCTCACCTGGACAGATAGTACTTGTCAAGGAAGATAAAGAGTTAGCTCAGCTCAGGGAGGTGGCTGAGACAGTGGGTCTAGCCAATGCCTGTTATGCTGTCAGGTATGTCCTTGGAGCAAGTGTATTTTCAGGACAAAAAAAGCAAGAGAGTTTCCCTGATCTGGTTTTTAACAGTGTGCTCATCCCTGCCATGCAGAGTTAAGGTCCACATCTGAACTGCAGGGCTGGTCTGCTCTGAAGTACGCCTTGCAGTGCTGGTCCCCTGGCATGCACTGGAATCCTCCAAGGCAGGAGGAGGCCTTGATTTCTTCTAGGGCACTCTGCATGATCGCTTGGAAAGAAAATGCAAGTGCACAGGAAGGGAAAGGCCTGGTGTATTCCAATAGCTTCCAAAATGTCCAGGCCTCGCCTGAGTCCCCCTTAAATATGTCTGATGAGACAGACAATACCAGCTGCATTTGAGGAAGAATGTTAATAACATTTCAACCATTTTTAACTACTAAAAATGATTAGTGTTACTGTTTTGTAGCATTCTTCCTTCTCCAGCAGAGATTGGATTGTTGCCAGCTTTCCCTCGGGACAGACTGAACTTACACAAGTTGCTGGGAAGTGGAGCATTTGGAGAGGTATATGAAGGGACTGCAGTAGACATCCTGGCAGATGGAAGTGGAGAGTCCAAAGTAGCAGTCAAGGTAATTGCAACTGCCTAATTCTCTGGCAACAGAACTGGGTGGGCAGACAGCCTGAGAGGTCATACCACAGAAATGGAGTTGAGAGCTGCAGGTGATTTCACTGCAGTATTAAAGTCACTTAAAGCTGAGACTGTCACCTTATGATTCCTGAAAAGTATGAAGAGTGTACGTGAGGCTGTCTGTATCTGACTGCTTTAGTTAAGTGCTGCGTGATAGTGGTGGTGGTGTCCTGAGTGTCGTTACTTTTTTGCTTTCTGTGGAATAGACTTTGAAGAAAGGTGCAACAGACCACGAGAAGAGTGAATTCCTGAAGGAAGCACACTTAATGAGGTGAGGACAACTTTACTACCAGGCACCCTTTTAAAGCTAGTACAGGTGAGGGCTGTGGCCTTCTAGAGGACAGTGGTGCTTTCATTCTTCGGAACAAACTACTGCAGCATTTTAGGGAGCCCTCCTGTTTCTGCAGAGAAATTATATCATCACTGATGAAAGCAAAGTTATAAAACTTATTTGCTAAATTTAAGATGCAAACTGTAGGTTCGGTATTCTTATATCATGGATTTATTGGGTTTTGAACTGAGAAACCTCAACATCTTTGCTCCCTTAGAATTGAGTTAGTTGTTAAAGACACCTAGGCAGCATTTGGCTTCTCACATTTTATGAGAATAAATTTATCAACACAAGCTGATGCTTCAAGTTTCAATTTACTGAGGAAATCTGGTTTAAAAGTGTGCGTGTTTACCACTAGAGGCTGCCACATACCTCTTCTACTGAGGTGAATACAACCAGATAATACATATGTGCCACCAATGCATGAGTTTTACATGGAAAGGTCTGTGTTTCTGCTGGAACTCTGCTTTTCCAGACTCCCCACAAAGACTAGCAGAAGTTGAGCTGAAGTTCTCAGCTGGTACCTCAGACTGAGAACAAGGTTTTGTTTTCAGATGTGCTGATCTGCAGTTCTCTGACTTCTATTTTGTGTGTGCAGAATTAGAAGCATCTTTTGAAAAGTGGAAGATTTTATATTCTGTGCAGAAACACAGTACTACTAAATTTGAAATTGCTTTTCAGAAAATTCTTTTTTGTTTGTGTTTCCATATGAAACAAAAATCTTGCATTTCTTTGTGTAACTTTTTCCACCCACTCTACACTGACTGAGGGTAAAACCTTGCGAAAATCTTGGAGGCATCCCCAGTTCTGCTTTATTTCTGCAGAAAATAGTCCAAAACCAGAAATCCAGGAAAAATATGTAATTGGAAATTATTATATCTAAATGTAAATGCTATTGTATGTCCATATGCATACCAATACAGTGAGATAAAGAAACTGAGAGAATAGGAAAAATTAAACATTGCATATGCCCAACAGTAATTAAATCAAGAAAAAAGTTGGTATGTCTTATATGCTTTAAAGCTTTCTTTTTTTAAATCTAGAAAAGAATGATCTAATTCTCTCTTGGAGGGCTTAGGGGTACTTACTGATATTCTTCTATAAGGTCTCTTAAAGTAATCAAAGGGCAGAAAGGGAACACAAGCATACCTGCTTGTTTACAAATCCTCATGTTCATTATTTAAAATGAACATGCTATTTTCAAAATATGCTATTTTGAAAGCATATTAAAATTCGGCTTGCAGTGTAATGCATACTGTCCCAGTTGAGCGAGGACTGTTTGTTTCTTCTATTTTTACTATGCAGCACTTGGAAAATATTTGAGTTACCTGTGTTGCAAACAGTCATTTGATACTGGATATCAGCGAGTCATTTGTGTCCAAATACATGTAGCAAATTCTTGGGTATATGCGTTGCTTGGGAAGTAATGAATGACAGCTCAGTGGAGAAAGGTCTGGGTGAGCTGAGCTGTAAGGAAGGTGCCAGGTGCACCTTCCCGGGTTATTGTTTTTGCTAGGGCTGGGGTTGCCTGACTGAGAGGTATGTGCTGGGGGCCAGGGGGGAGCTGTCAAATTCAGAATCACACTTCTTGTTAAAGAGTTTTTTGACCACACCTAAGATTACTAGAATCGAAAGAGGTTAGAAGAAAAACGTTTTTCTGCTTTATTTGTTTGTTTACACTGGTGTATTTGACAGCACTTTAGACACCACCAGTTTCCCCAGTAGAGTCAAGTTTCTCGGACTGTCGGTGTGAGTCCCTTCGCACAGCAGTCGGAAGGGAGAACCGTTTCTGAACACAAGACATGTAATTGTGAAAGCTCAGGCACTGACAGAGCCCGTAAATATTCTCTGTTCTTTGAAAAGTGCTAAATGTCAGGCTGCTGATTGCTCTGTCGTAATCCCTAACCTTTTGGACACACACGAGGCAATATCTAGCGTATCTTACTCCTAATACTTCCCCTGCATATTTTATTTTTCTTGAAAACGTACTGTGAGAAACAATTCTCCTTTGGACTGTGTAAATAATGTGGTGTACCTCATGCTCTTACATTTCTCTGAATCAACTGTTCTACTCTGATTACAGTAGTAAAAGCAGTCTATTAAAATACTACAGATTCCTTTAACTTATACGTTGCAATTCATGTTATTCTTAGCTCAGATTGCCATTTGGCTACCTTGCTTTACTTCCCTTTTCCTTGAAACATGATGAAGTGTGCTTTTAATGTGTGTACATGCATTAGACTGCTCACCAAAATATAGTGTAAGTCTGTATTTTGAATGAATGTCCCTGGTCTCTCCCCATGACTGAGCAAATTCAAGCATTGTAAGTTCACGCTGGCGATAGAGGCAGGATTATAAAAGTCAAACTGCTCATTCATTGCTGGCAGCTATGTGCAAGTTATTAGCTATCAACAAGCTGGACTTTTTCATACATAATCTCACAGCCGTTTCCTTCTCTTTAGTAAGTTTGATCACCCCCACATTCTGAAGTTACTCGGAGTGTGTCTGTTAAATGAACCTCAGTACCTGATACTGGAGCTGATGGAAGGAGGGGATCTGCTTAGCTATTTACGAGGAGCCAGGAAGCAAAAGGTAGGGTAAGAACCCCGGCTGATATGTTTTTTAACCTGTGGCTGCCCACTGTTTCTCAGTTTTCTTCCTCCTCAAAGGCCCTGTTGGTGTCCAGCCGTTTCTGTGTCTGCAGTCTCCTACCTGGCTTTTCCCTAATGCTCTGAGACCTCAGTGTTCAAGTGCAGAATTTGAATGCAGAGGTGCTATGGAATGGATTGAATGTCAGTAGGCCACTGACAAAAATTGTTCTTCAGTCATGAGATGCCTGTTGAGTTTCTTTCTATGCACACCACGAACAGTGCTTTGAAAAGTGATCATAAATGATGGTGGTCACGTATTTGGTCTATTAGATCTCACATATATATATATATATTTTTCTTTGAATAGCAGAAGTATCCTTAATGTGCTAGATAGAGACCAAGTATAGAAGAGGATGATCTCCCTGTCTATACCCCCAAAGGCTTTAGAAAGAAAGAGAAAGAGAGAAATGGATCAACCTCTTCAATTAAGTCATTTTTTTTTCGTAGTCAGCATACAAAATAAGGATATGGATGGCAGGACTGCAGGCCAAAATCAGATCAAATCCACAGTCAGTATTGAATTCAGTGATACACACTATAATCTGTTCTACTAATAAATATAGCAGCAAGCAAACCTAACCTGATATGGGGAAAAAATTTTCAGGATCTCATTTCTTCTGCTACAGCAAAGAAGCAATTCTGAGGGTCCGGGGATATTCTTAGCCGCACACCAAAGAACAAGATGTGCTCTTCTCCCTTGCAGGGCAATGTTTTGGCAGTTTACCCTGCCAGTAATTGGTGTCTGCTTTTCTGACGTACAGTGATTTTGCACCTCTCTGTGTTTTGCATGTTTTGGAAAAGTCCTATGAGTTTCAAATGAGAAAACATACAGGCTGTCTTTCTGAGTCTGTAAAGCTGGAAGACATGGCTGACTTCTGTCTTTGTTTCTTATAGCTCCAGAGTCCCTTACTGACAGTGACTGATCTTTTGGATATATGTTTGGATATTTGCAAAGGTTGTGTCTATTTAGAGAAAATGCATTTCATACACAGGTATAGAACTTATTTTTTTGGTCTTCCTAGTTTTACCCATAGTATCTGAGTAATTATTTTACCTGGGAAAAGGTTTCCTGGGCAAGATGTCACAATATGATGTGGAGGGGAAAGCACCTGGAGCACAATATAAATTTGTGCCAGTTTGCTAGAATTGCCTTCAGCTCTATCACAAAGTGGTGGGCTACTCTGAGATTCAAACGCAGGACCCTTTGCACAGGAGGCAAGCATCATATCCCTGGCAACAAAGAGAAGGGCAAGAGGAGAGACCTGTTTATTGTCTTTGTGTGCCTAATGGGTGGTTATAGGGGACACAGAGCCAGACTCTTCTCAGAGGGACACAGGGAAAAGACAAGAGGCGATGAGCACAGGTTGCAGCTAGGGAAATTAGAAAATGTTCTTCACTATGAGCAGGATCACTCCCTGGAATAGGTTGTCCAGAGAGGTTGTGGAGTCGTCATCCTTGGTGACATTCAAAACTTAACTAAATGAGGTGCTGAGCCACCTGATCTAACCATGTCTGGTACTGCTTTGAATGGGAGGTTGAACCACATGATCTCCAGGGGATCCCTTTGGCCTGAGTTACTCTGTGATGCTAACTCCATCCTCTTGTTTCTGCTTTACAAATCAGGGACCTGGCTGCTCGCAACTGCCTTGTATCTGTGAAGGAATATGAGAGCTGCTCCCGAGTGGTAAAGATTGGTGATTTTGGACTTGCCAGAGATATCTATAAAAATGATTACTATAGGAAAAGAGGAGAAGGACTACTCCCTGTGAGATGGATGGCCCCTGAAAGCCTCATTGATGGTGTCTTTACCAATCACTCTGACGTCTGGTGAGTTCTAGCAGCCATACAATTGTCCAAATAATAATGCTAAATCCCACACAGAAAAAGAATGATTTACAAGAGCAATGATGAATTTGTATATAGCTATGTATAATCATTATAGGCTAAGGCAAATATCTTTCTAACTGATATCTTGTGAGCTAATGGAAAGTTTGGCACTATGACAGTACTTGCATGTATATATATATTTTTTTTACTTAATGCTTTGGATTCTAACTTTGGATTCTGACTGGAAAGAATTGGTATCATTCAATTAAACAATATTGTACTAAGCCCACCATATTTTTTTTTTTTTTTTGCTTGTTTGGGCAGTGAATTGGCTACCAACATCTTGGCTTTTCCATTCAGTCTTACATTAGATTAATTGTCATTTCCTTCCTACAGGCAAATACTTTCCCTTTCAGTTTGATGCTCTTCTAGTGACTTCTTTATTTTTAAGCTCATTTGTGTCATTATGCCTTTATCTGGACGCAAATTTCTCGTTAACATCAGGGGAAGGTCACAGTAGTTTGTTGCAACAGTATAATTGAAGCAGACATTTGGATGAGTTTGAGTTTACAGTGAAGAAGCAGAGACTTCTGATAGGATGCATGAAAAAAAAAATAGATCCATTAAGCCTGAGATTCACATCTTTGGGGTAGATATAGGCATTTACAGCTAGGCTGTAGCCCACCAAACTTTTATCTAAGTCTTTAGCCCCTGCAACCTAACCATTTAACTGCCACTCTTACCTTTATCTAAGAAAATCATTTAGTGCTCTGTACCAAACCCTATGAGGTGCTGATTGCTTTGTGAGTGGTGCTCAGGAGAACTTGTAACTCTCTCCATTTCCAATGACACCTCTAAAGATATCTAAACACTTGATTAAGTGAGGGCATGCTCAAATGGAGAGTGGTGCCTGGAGAAGCTGTGGGTGCTCAGAGTCTTCTAAAACATATCTGAACGAGTCTGGGAAAGTGTATCAATTCCACATATTTAATTTAGCCATCCTGGAGACTCACTTAAGGATGTAGGGATTGTTCCACGTAAAATTAAAACTACTTACTCCTAATTTTTTTACCTGAGTCTTATTCTTAGAGTGGAGACATTTTAGTTAATTGCTGATAGGGAGATTGCTCATGATCACTAAGGTAACTAAAGTTATTTGTTGGTGTTTCTTAGGGCATTTGGAGTCTTAATGTGGGAAACATTAACCTTGGGTCAACAGCCATATCCAGGTTTCTCCAATACAGAAGTTTTACACCATGTACAGTCAGGAGGAAGGCTGGAATCTCCAAACAATTGTCCTGATGATTTGTAAGTTAACTTTGAATATTGTTGGTAATATTTATAAGAGAGCAAGAGGCTTAATGCCAAGTGACCATCATTTTAAACGCCTACTTAGGCACATGCAGAATTCATCCTCCTCCTTTTTTTGTTCAGATAAAACAACCTGCACTTGTAGTCACTAGCCCTCTACCAACTCATCCAGTAACTCAGCCTGTGAATGAGAAACTCAACGACAGCTGAAAATTAAGTTGTCAAATTGAATGGTTGGTGCATACTGGTCTTTTTAACAGGATTTCAGAGATAACATAAATTCAGTCTTGGGCATGAATCTTGTAGTAATTTGATAACAGGCCAAAAGTACCTGATTAAACTGAGAGCTGCTTTCAGACTGTTTCTTCTAAATTTAACCTGTTGCATGCAGACATTGTTTAGCTCAGTTGGTTGGAGCGTGGTGCTAATAATGCCAAGGACGCGGGTTTGATCCCTAGATGGGCCATTTGTTTGAGGGCCAGACTAGATGATCTCCAGAGGTCCCTTCCAACCTTACCAATTCTGCGATCGCGTTTTCTTAGCTGAGAAGTATCTGTACAGAAGAAAGATAGCTGGATCAAAGAAATAAGGGGTAAAAAATTGGACATCATTTCAGCAGTGGGTTTTAGCTTTGAATCCACTAGTTCAATATTGGTTAGAAGGTATGATGGCTTTAAGAGACAAATTACTGGTTCCTGCACAGCTTGTGCCTATGATATAAGTGGATGTAACTGGTTCTCCCATTGATAGCTGCAGGAAATATGCTAATATTAGAATGTATTTGGAAAATGAACCATGCTGTCTTTGCAGATATAACTTCTACAAAAGCCAATAAGAAAAACAGAACAAAAGCAGGACAACAAGAAAACGAGAAGAAAAGCAGAGCAGGAAGTCTGCACTTCTGATTAGTCTTTAATTGAATTAGATAAACAAAACTTTCAGTTTCCTTGAAATAGAAGTGTGTTTCCTGAGCACAAAATTCAGATGCAATTAAAAGAAAAAATATATGTATAGTATCAAACACATACTGTCCTGAAGAGTATGAAGGAGGAATTTGAACCAGATCCTGATGATCATTGAGTATAATCTAGTTTCATGTCTCAATTCCTGTATCGCCCACTCTGCATAAGCAGTAACAGCAATGCACTTGACAGCTGGTCCTGTGAATGGAAGGAGAAGCTAGTTAAGGTGTAAAACTTACTCTTGTGACTCAGGAAATGATGTAAGAATAATTCTGTGATTGAAAAACCTGATCTCCCTGGTAGACGTCACATCAATTACAGCGTTCCAAGTTCCAGAGCTGGTGAGAATTTATCATTAGGTAGCGTAGCAGAAATATGTATTAACAAGAACAAAACTTTTTCACTTAGGGGAGCTGAGAAAGTAAAGACATTAAGGTTTTGCATTCAGAGAAGAAAGAGAACTGGAAATAACAGAGCAAATGAGAGGCAATTTCAATTTCAATATTTTTTGCTGAGAAATTTTTCCTCAAAAAAATTGTAATAGCTGTCTCATGAATAAAAGTTATAGGTGATAAAGTATATCCATATACTTGTTTGTTATTCAGGCCCACACAGAGACTCATATGTTGCCTTTTCTGAAGATCTGGCCAATCTTTTTAGAATCATGAAAACTGTGTTTGATTGAAGTAGTTCTTATTTTTCAGTCCCTAAAAATTAGTGTAGGAGGTAGGACCTGGTAGGTCTTAAAGGCTGGCTTGCATGTTTTAACTTGTAGGATCCAGGGCCTAATCGCAGTAACCTCGTTTTTGAAAGCCAAGAGGTTGAATGAGCTCTTAGACTCTTGTACCATCTTTTATCTCATTTGGTGAACACTCAGCACCTGCAAGCAGCTTCTGTCAGTAGCATAAATAGCTTTTTGCTACTTTGTTTGGTCATTAATGGCATGCCAGGATTCTTGACATTCCTGCTTCCTGCCCTGTGGTTTTGAACCTGCATCAGGACATCAGCGATCAGTAATTGTCTCCTCGGCTCTTTGGTTTGCTCATTGTCATTTGACAAAACAAACCATCACTGATAGGAAGAGAGTTCAAAGGCCAAAATGCTTCATCTGAGAAGTGTTTAGGAATCTGAGGTAGGCTTACACTGCAAGGGTAAGTAGGGCTGACACAGAAGCCTTGGGACATAAGAAAGCGGTAAGAAAGTAGGATGGTGATTGAGGAGGAGGGGACAATGGAAGAACTTCTTCCTCTCTTCTCCCAAACTATTGCTCCGGGGAGAGAATCATCTACTTCTGCGCAGAGGAGTGTGAAGTGAGTGAAGTTTAGTAATAAATTGGAAAAGGGGTTTGGAGATCTACAAACAAGCTCACATTTATTGAAATACGAGTTGGGTGTATGATGGCACTTGTTTTGTAGCCAGAGATCCACATTCTGGCATGAGTGAACTGAGCTCAGCTCGCCAATAGCCTGATGCCTTTGGATTGCTTTTAGGAGAGTTTGTACAAGCGTGGTGTCACTTGCTGATCTGAAGCTCTGGTTCCACCAAATGCTCACTCCTATGTTAAATTACATGGTTGAGTTTGATGATGAAATCTTGATACTAAAAGCTTTTTATCTGATTCTGGGAAAATCCATATGGGAGATTTAGGGTCTGAGAGAGAAAAAAGGCTTGCTCAAAATGCAAGTGCACAAAATGAAGGCAGAGGACCTTTACAGGACTACCTCATCCCAACAATTTTATTTTCTTTTCTAAGAAAATCAATGGTGTTTTCCACCTTGCTTGAAAGAAAAGTGGCAATGTCCTGTAGCTCACATGCGCTACAGAAAATTTCAGGGATAATTCACTTTGAATCTCCACTATTAGTTAACCAATAGTAGTTCTTTGGTTTTCTGGGCTCTCAAGTCCCTACCTTCTCCACAGATGCAACTCTGTTGGACATTTTGTTACCTATTGTCCAGCCCAGATAAAACATAATTGTAAAGCGTAGGTGTAGAGATGTACATGTTAGGTGTACACCTAAGATAAGCTCTTAAACCTAACAAACCTAGTGTTCTGTTTGTATCTGTTATTTTTGATTTCTGCTTGTAAGGCTTTCCCAGTGAGTTAGGGGAATCCTCTGAGCCTCTCCTTCATACTGAAGGAGTTTGGTATTTGGTAGTCCATGTCTGACCCCAAAGGAAATATAGGAATGTGCTCCAGTTGTCTTTCATATATGGATAGATATATTAGTCTGGCTTTTACTTTCTTAATCAATCTCATGCTGGTGCATTTCTGGGTTAGTGAAAGTCTATGCCATATGACTTAAGACTTTGAATGTCACAATAAGCCTTGAAAGCTAAATATCACCCTGAAAGTAGCTGTCCCAGCAAAATTTGCAGATACGTGCTGAGAAAGGGTGAGAGTTTTTGTGAATAGAAATCAAAAACCTCTCTGAATTAAATACTTTGTGGAAAATATCAGTTTTGGTACTAATTTTTTAAACCAACTAGTAAGTAATTTGATATAGGAAATAAGAACATGGAATTTAACTAAAATGAGAAAATTCCAGTTCTAACTTTTAGCAGCAGTGAATGTCCCCAGTCAGTAATAAACCTGACTGGCTTTGTGAAGTAGATTGTCTATTTAAAAAGTTAGTTATTTAAAAAGAGAAAAGTTGATCTTAGGAATGCAAAAATATTCGGAACTCACATTTGTCATGTTCTTGGTTCTTAACTGACTTATGTATCACTTCCTGTTTCTTTCTCCCTCTGTCGGTTTACGGCTGTCCGTTTCTCCCTCTCCGTTAGAGTAGAAGTGTATTCATCAAGCTCTAACGCTGTTTCAGCACCTTGCTACCACTTGCGCGGGGCTCAGCTCATGAGAGACCAAGCACTAACCCGGAGGACCACAGCACCTGGGCTGATGTTCTCCGCTTGGATATCCTAGAAACGGAGATGGCTAGAAAGCAAATTGTTTGGCTGCTGGCATTCATGCCGACTTTAGAGTTCAATGTGGCAAACACTTTGCTGGCAGCAGGAGGAAAACTCTTGAGTTATTTCACTTTGAGTCCCGTTTAGTACTTTTTCATCCGTATTTCCTGTGACATCAATAACTAGTACAGCTGAAAGTAAATAAGGAGCTGAGGAGATTAAGAGAGGTAGAGAATCACTAGCACTTTTTAGATTCCTAAAGCACATTTTCAAGATTTCACTGAACTGTTTTGAAAAAACAACCATTCTGTCCAGTTCTGCAGCGATATGACACAGGTCAATGAAAGGTGGTTCCGAAGCAAACTTTCTAATCATGGTTTTCTTTCGGTTCCAAAGTTTTGATGAAAAAATGTCATTGAAAAAAACAGAAGTCAAAACATACCTCTCAGCTGTCATCAAGAGTTTTGTAAAATATACATCTGTAGGAAAGGACAGCAGCCTCCTTCCTTTTAAGATGGATAATTGAGGATCCGAGCAAGCCAATTCATTTCACATAACTCACTAACGCCTGGTATCACATAGCAGTAAGTCTTAGAGGCTGCTTGTCAGGGGAGGATTTGAACTTACGGCTTAGAGGTGAATACTCCGCATTCCATTAACAGCTTCCTGAATCGTCCTTTCACTCACTGCTCAAATGCTACACGCCCCGTTTTGAAATCCTAACACATCTCTCCCCTCCAAACACTTAGCACATCCAGGTGCTGGTTACATTTTGGTTTTCACCCTGGCTTTTGTAGGATTTGGTTTTGTGTAGCTGGGACTCGCCACAATTCATGCCCTCAAGTAAGCAATATAAATCAGCCTTATCCTTTAGACAAGCAGGGAGGGTAGATTTTTTCGCTGAATGGTACCAAAAATTTTGTGCAAGATGAGCAAGGATTCCCCTAAATCCTGAGGAAACTCATACCATGTTTGCCTTAGATGGGAAAACCTACTTGTATTTGTTTTGGACTAGAGGCAGAAATCTATATTAACCCCCTTAGTGCTGGATTCTGCCCCAAACTTTCTCTAAGGTTGAGGTGACATGAGTTTAGGTTCACTTCTGTTTTTAGAGATCCCATCTTTTCTGTAAGAGAAATATCACCTTATCTGCTTTCACTGAAAATACTGGTGACTTCTTTGGTGAGAGCAGGTGTTACTGGCAAATGTCTTTTTTTTTTCCACCAAAAGATGTTATAGCTACTCTCAATCGCAAAAATATGCAGCTTTGTAAAAATTAAAAAATTTGTAGTAAGTATTCCTGAAAACTGACCTTAATTTTGCTTTTCCTTCCTTCACCAGCTGGTGAAAATCATTACACCACATATGAAGTTTTCAGCAGTTGGAAATCTAGACTGTACTTGCCTCTCAAAGGATTTAATGATTTATGCCTGGAGATGAATGATTCGAATATCTTTAATATTTATGTTTTACCTTTTTTATTTTATCTTTTTTTTTCTAGATGTGATTTAATGACAAAATGCTGGGCCCAAGAACCTCACAACAGACCTACTTTCTTTAATATTCAGGACAAACTGCAAGACATAAGACACTCTCCACTGTGCTTCGTCCACTGCCTTGAAGACAGCAAGGCAGCAACTGGAGTCATCAACGAAGCCTTTGAGGGTGAGTCTGGGCCAGCATCTGCTGTTCCCACTGCTTCTGCCCCATGAACTGCAACAAGTGGGATTCAGCACTTCTTTCTATTGCATTTGTCACTACCTCGAATTTTATACCTATAAAATGGGAACAGATGAGACTTACTGCTCTCATAATGGACTTGTAAAGATGCATTAGGCACCAATAGGTATCATGCATTAGGTAAAAAGTGGATAAAATCACAAAGCAGAAAAAACTGTGAAATCGAGACCGAGTCTGCCTCACACAGATGTCCAGCTTGCACCTAAATTTTAGATGCCTCATGACCTCATTCTGCTAAAGGGAGTGCTTATGTTCCTCACAGAGTCAGGAGAGCTTTTGATGGCTTCTGGGTGGGAATTCACTCCACTTTAAAAGGCATCTCCCTCTTCTCCATTAGCAAAACAGAGAAGTTGGGCACGTACTTTAGGAGGACTGGTTCAGTCAGCAAATGCCTGAAAGTAAAACATAAATTAGATTCTTAAGTAAGCTTTATTCTAGCCTGAGCTGTGATAGCCCCAGTCAGGAAATAAAGTGAATAAATAAAACGTGATTATTTTAGGGACAATATACTTAATGGCACAACAAAGCCCCATTTTATAAGATCATTATTAAGGTTGCAAAGACAGGAATTCAAAAACTACGTAATACCAAATTTGAAGTTGTTTGTACAACTATGATTCAGATTCTCTAAATGTGGAAAAGAACATTCTGACAGGATCAGAACAAGACGCTTGTTCCATCCTGTAGTAATTCCTCAATGGTTAAATATAGGAAAAGATGAAACCTTAGTGAATAATGTGATCTGAAAATCTGCAAAAAAAGAAGGTTTTTGTCAATTGAAATATTTCATTTTTGTTTCAAACTTTTTTACTGTAACTTTTTTTATATTATGATTTTCTAGTGAAAAATATTCCTGTTAAAAGAATCACAGAATCACACAGAACCACGGAATCTCAGAAAAATTGTTTCCTGTTCTAAAAAATAGATGTTTCTAAATTTTCTGAAGGTTTTTTTTCAGAAAATGTTATTGGACTGGGAAATCGTCCGCTTTGATAAACTGTTTTGATACATCAGTACTTTATGGTTTACTAAAAAATATCCTAATTGATTCTAGGTATGGTATAGTCTTTAATTACATAGTTAAGTAGTTCTTTTTTCTATAGGCTTCTACCTATATTCCATTCACAGACATTGTCCAATGCAGTTAATGATGATTCTATTTGATATTTTTCTCATCTTTATCACTCAGTGTAGCGTTACAAGTGTCAATCTGCCCTACCCCATCATAATTTCTCTCTACATCAACCCCAGCCTGTGCATGATATCGGTTGAGGTCATGAGGAAAAGGTACTACGCCATTATAAGGCTGACTGTGTCATAGGTATGATGGGACCAAAGCACACTAGCACTGCCAGCCTAGAATTTCCTACTTTCTAACAGCTGATTTCACAGCCCTTTATCCTACAGTGAAGAGTTTTGTGCATGTAATGTAATTTCTTGGTTTCTTTAAGGGCATCTTCATTCTGAGTAGTGGAGTTTGGGAAAGAGATACTTAAACTGGCAGAAATCTGAGCCTAGCATTGGCTCCGGAAAGTAGTACAGCCAATTAATTAGGCACTTTGCCCAAGCTCATAGGCCTTCTGTTTGGATAGACTACCTCACCTAAATACCACTGTTCTAAAGCCAATAATTCTGGTGTATGATATTCCTCTGATTAGCTCTGTAGTCAGGAGGAGAAACAGGTGTCTACAGACATGTCTCTCATATTTTAGGCTTTTGTCATAATATGAAAGGAATCACCTTTTGCTGTTCTCTCCACTGATAGCTTGGATCTGGATGACTTGACACATTAGACTTGGACACAACATCTTGGACTTGTTTGATTTTTAGATGGCTACTATAACGCAATGTCCATTGCGGACAGGGCTATGCTGTTTGGCTGCTTGCATCCAATTCTGAGCTAATGTGATTTCCTAGCTTAGATATCCTTGCTCTGTGTTTCCTAGCTCCACTGAAAATAGAGACATGAAAACTAAAGGAGTTAAGAAATTCCTGTGGTATCAGTATCTGTTAAAATCATAGAATCACAAAATGGTTGAGGTTGGAAGGGACATTTAGACATCTAGTCCAACCCCCTTGCTCAAGCAAGGTCACCGAGAAGAGTTTGCCAAAAACCTTGTCCAGACAACTTTTGAATCTTTGGTAGGGCTGAAACTTTTAACCTCTGCAGCCTGTCTCTCTGCTGCTGGGAGCTGAGGAAATTGTGGGATATAGGTTGTCACCATTTTGGTGGACCAGGCCTGGTACAACTGTAACATAATGCAAGTCTCATCTACCTCACACTAATGTGCAAACTGTACTCTTTCCCCATGTTAACTTGTTCAATTTAGGCAAGTCAGTATTTTCATTGGGATGACAAATGCATATTCTTAACACAAAAGTCATTCTTTTACCAAAATTTCAGATTCTGCCACACACAGCAGAAATCACAAAGAAAAAAGCAGTATTTAATTTGTTTGCCAAGGACAAAATAATGTTCTTAGAAATGACCAACTTACTGAAGATGAAAATACACATGGAGACTGACATCTGCTGTGAAAATTTAAATTGTTAAAACTTGAAAAATAATTTACAACAGAAAACATGATTGTGTAATGGACTTTCAGAATAGCCTTAATAGTAGTTAGTGGTACTGCATAATGTAGCTTATAATCAGAGATCAGTCAGTAGTGGCCATTTTTGAAATCAGACTCCTTTAAACCTGTTTATAATACCCAGTTTGGTAAAATCCATTCCATTTGGAAAGCAGGCAACTCAGTATAGCCTGAGCTTTGGCAATAACTCTCAGAGCCAGAGGCTGTTTTGCCTGGCATGCTCTAGCCTTGCCTTTTTCCCTCGCAATGGCCCCGGTCCCTCTTCCGACATTCTTCCACACTTCTCTTTCCATAGGCTCTGTCCAGCTGTTGTTGCTTCAGTCCCACTGCTGGATTTGCATTGAGATGGGAAATCAAGGCACCTTTTATTCGTACTTCTGTTTCATCTTTTCATGCCTCAGTTCTCCCAACTCCTCCTTGTTTCTTCTCGGGCTCTTTTGGTGATTATCGCACAGGGGATGCCCCTCAGACAACACTGTAGCTTGAATTTTCGTCCTATCATCCTTCCATACAGGTGTATTTTAAAAGACCAAACATTTGATAAACTCTTTACATGTCCTTATAATACACATACTTATTTCTCCATGTATTCATAATTCCCTTGTAGGTTATCTCCTTTCCTCAGCCGCAGCCTTTATGAGCCTACTGTGTGTGACTGAAGGTCTACAGTCCTGGCAATATTTAAGTGTTGCTGGATCATCTGATTAGGGATACATGCATGTCGCTGTTCTGTAGCCCTCAGGCCAGAGACTAATTCAGCTGTTTATCTGCCGGCAGTGTAGATCTCTTGCAATGGATTTCAGTGAAATACTGGCTCCAGAAGCGCGGCTGATTTAAGCAAGAGCAGTCAGTTCAGGTTCCACTCAGACTTTCAGACTAAAACGTGTGTTCCTTAATGACCCAGTTTGGAACATGGAATATGTCTTGGTCTGCAATGTGTAAAATGCCTTATAATAGATGAGCATTTTTTGATAAGAATAACCTTAAATTTGCATTCATTTTAAGCTAGAACTAAATGAAGTACCTCCTGTGTTAGTAGTAGAAAAGTAGAAAAGATTACAGTCAAAATAAATAATCCAAAAGATAGTTCCATGATAGGTTGTCCGAGACGACATTTTCCAAAACAGTTAGGCGGTCATTGGCCTTTGTGTGTAATGAATCTCCTGTCATAAATCTCCTGCCAAGAAATGCTTGCTCTCACCAAGAGACTTGATTCCAAAAGAAAGAGCCAAATGTCAAGCAAAGTGAAATGATAGGCCTCAAAATAACTATGATACTTAGCCCTACATTGGATCATACATCTTCCAAATTCTGTTGAATCTTTACATACCTGTATTTAGCCACACTGTTATCAGGTCAGAGCATGCTATTATCACTATGTCATAGGTGGGAGAGCTGAAAAACACTAGATTGTCTCATCAACATTAATGCCAGTGCAGTATGACACTCAGGCTGCAAGCGTGGGTGCACTAATACGGATACTACGCTAGTGACCTGGGCAGCATGCTAACAGGACAGTATGGAGATGGCAAAGGGACACCAGCTCTGGCATTGCAGGAGTTACCCTTCTAAAGGAGGCATCAGATAGCAGCAAATATACTTGAGCAATACCTACAGCTCCTGGCACTGCTCCCTGGAAGGGAGGGAAGGAATCGCTGCAAGAGACAGATTTTGTGGTCCTGATGGTTGGGGTGGCTGGCTGCAGGTTGCAGTACCTCTTCCAGGACCAGAAGATCAGGCAGCAGCCCACTGGGATGTGCTGACCAGTCCTCTGGCCGTAGCAGCAGTGGTTCCGGAACAGTATCATTTTTATAAACATCACGGGCTGGAGAACACTGGTCTGTTTCTCTCGGGTATCAGACTGCAGAATAAGCACTGCAATGAGTATTTTATAAAGCTCCAGCTGTTTTAAATATTTTCTGCATTTCTATTGGGACTATGGATATTTCCTCATCTACCTCACACTAATTTCAACCAGAAGCGGTATCAGTGAGAGTCCGGCATCTGAATCCACCTATACTCTGTTCCTCTTTAATTTTATCGCTTGGGCACAATATCAATCTGAACAGTTGTTGCAGGTGCTCTGCATCGTGGCAGTTCTGAGCTCTACCAGTCTTGAGTTTTTCCTTCTTGCTCTTATGTGCTTTCCCAGGACATTGAATGCAGGCAGGCAAGACTCGTTAACAACAGTTTTTAAGTGAGGGAAGCAATTTCCAGCTGGAGGACTGAGACACCGGTAGGTTACCTAGGTGGTTTTGAATTAGATGGGAATTATAAAATAGAGGCTGAATCAGCTCCCAGAGCACCAAAATCCTCTGTTTACTGCTGAAACATAAGACTGTTGTTTCAACAAGTGCAAGTAAAGTGTCATGAGTTACCATGCTAACAGGACAATCCTGAGTTGCTGTGAAAGTAATCTATTTGCAGACATTAACTTTTTACTCTTGTAACAAAAAAAAGTACTTTTATACTCTTGCAAGATAGCACTGTATTTTTTCAGTTCCCAAATATATCCTCTTTATGGATGGAAACGCTTATTTCTTCTGGCAAACCTCTTTGCCTACGCCAGGCAACTGGGCATTAAGCAGCCTGGTCCTTTTGTGACCCAGGAGGACTGTTCTTACCAGTGGTGCTGCTAAATGCTCCCCATAATCCATTTTGGATCTGTAAGGAAAACGTGTAATTGCTCGGAAATTTTGTCAGATCATTACCCTGTTACTGCTAGAAGTGGCTCCTCTGAAGAGAGTAGACGTAAAACAGTTGGAAGAAGCCTGAGGAAGTTCAGGGCAGCCTGTTGTGCCAATCTCCACAGTTATCTTGTAGCTCTCCTGTGGACTGGAAACAACTTTCATCTTCAAATCTGTTGCTCAAAATTGTTTCTTCCATACTGATTTCTAACAAATCACATTATAAAAAAGCTGTTAATATGCTGGGTGCTGTTTCTTCAGTAAAACTATCTGAATCAGTTTTTCTTTAGTTCATTCTTTGGATAGAGGAAAAGTATTTGGGAGAGAAATGCTTTTGACTTGAATGGGCATGAATAGCAACTGAAACAAAAAAGCCTCAAAAGCTGGTTGCTGTTGCCCACAATATTTTATTTTACCAACCATAGTTCTTTTTAAACTGAGTAAAAGAAAACACTTTTGGAATGAAAAAGATCTGTTTTAATCCATAAATTGGAGATGCTTCTTGAAAAGTGAAGAAAGATAAACCAGACTTCAGCAATTTCTTCTTTTTCTGCTTTTTTTTCCAAAGCCAGTCAAAGTATTTACTTGCTTTATAACAAGTAAAGTGCTCACTAAAATGGTCACTAGATCCTTTAAAATCTTGGTGCAAAAATTTGTGTTTGGGGGATTTGGTATTAAAATCTGAGATTAGTGATTTCACCTTTAACTACATCTCTACCCACTGTGCTGGCTGAATAGTACTTGTTTTCTGTTCCCCGTGTATAAGAAGTTTATTTTCCTAAAACTAGTTACTTTTTAAAAACTATTCTGCACACCTCTCTGGATTTGAAGTAATCACTTGGACAAACAGAAACTTCTCTAAAACAGATGTGCAGATAAGAGACAGTTCTTAAACCTTGTATCTAGTCTCCTTTGTATTTTTCTGAAAGTCAATAATCCTCTTCCCCACTTACCTTGGCAAGTGGCTGACCCAAAGCCAGTAGAGGTCAGCAAAAAGGCTTCTTCCAAAACAGTGAGTGGTTACAGCACTGCAGGCAAAAGGGGACTTGGTGGGGGGGATCATTTCTTATTTGTCCCCTAGACAAATATTGTTTAATACCACAGAGTACGCATGAGCAATATGATATTGCTAGAAAGGTAATGTAACACTTTGCTTTATGCTGAGGGAAAAACTCAGTCAGATGATGTGATACTGTAATGATAATAACTGACATTTGTGTACTATGGGTATATAGATATAGCCAACTAAACCATAAGCACAGAGTTTACCCTGGCTATCTAGATTCTTTGATAGTCACCAGAGAGTTGTAGGCTTGTTCAGAGGATGTTACTCTGACTGTGTACTAGTAAACTATTGTTAAAGAGAAGTGTGTAAAATAAGCATCTCCACAACGTGACTCAATCCCTCCTTTCACCCCATTGTCTGTAGACCACTGACTGTAAAGGGAGCCAAAGCAAGGAGCTTAAACTGAACATAAAAGATCTGAATGATTAAAACTAGGCAAAATGAATCCTACTCTGTGACCTGGAGAAATGGGAATGCTTTCCTGTTTATACAGCCACATTAATTGGAACTGGCCTTTCTTTGGTGCTCTTAGGTAATGCAAGTAATAAGTGATAATAAACAACCTTAACAGGCTTATACTGGCGTTCTTCAAGACAGCATCTTGCACATAGGTTTCTATCCACAAATTTATCATTGGGAAATCTACTAAAATAAAAGATAGGTAGTCAATGCTTTAAGTAGTTTAGTGCTGTGGAAATGCAGGATGAGCAAAATCCTCACTTTTAGCATCATTAGCACCTGACAGAATAGCAAAGCTTAGTGAGTCACCCTCAACCCATGAGCCAGCAATGTGCCCTTGTGGCCAAGAAAGTCAATGGTCTCCTGGGGTGCATTAGGAAGACTGCTGCCAGCAGGTCGAAAGAGGTGATCCTGCCCCTCTACTCAGCCCTGGTGAGGCCTCATCTTGAGTCCTGTGTCCAGGCCTGGGCTCCCCAGGACAAGAGAGACATGGAGCTACTGAAGAGAGTCCAGCGTAGGGCTACAAAGATGATCAGAGGGCTGGAGCATCTCCGCTATGAGAAAAGGCTGCGAGAGCTGGGCCTCTTCAACCTGGGGAAGAGAAGACTGAGGGGGGATCTTATCAATGTGTACAAGTACCTGAAGGGAGGGTGTCAAGGGGACGGGGACAAAACTCTTTTCAGTTGTCCCGTGTGACAGGACAAGAGGCAATGGGCAGAAATTGAAGCACAGGAAGCTCCGCCTGACCGTGAGGGGGAATTTCTTCCCTGTGAGAGTGACAGAGCACTGGACCAGGTTGCCCAGAGAGGTTGTGGAGTCTCCTTCTCTGGAGATCTTCAAGGCCCACCTGGATGCAACCCTGTCTACCATGCTCTAGGTGACCCTGCTGAGCAGGAAGGTTGGACTAGTCGATCTCTGGAGGTCCCTTCCAACCTTACTGATTCTATGATTCTATGAAACCATGTGGGATGATATGCTTGATTAGACAGAAAACATATATCTCAACTGATATATCATAATAACTGATAATACATAATAAAGCATTAAAACAGTTATATATTTGTTCTATTTATATTCTTACTGGAAGCATGCAGAAGCCTAAACACAATACCTACAGTTGCAGGTGGTCAACAGGTTTCAGTAAAATACTCCATCCATAGAACTGTCTCCTTGCCCTGACTGACATAACTGAGATGAAGAAGTCAGGGTTTGATAATCAAAGTTTTCACCCTTAATATTTATTAAACAAATAAGTCTCCAAGTGTTTGTTTTGAATGTGCCCACTGTAGAGTAGATCTTTCTGCCATTTCCATAAATCAACCATTCTCCTGTACTCTAGCACATAAAGTGCATGGACAGGACAAAGGGCAGAATCTAACATGTATGAGAAAAACAAGGATATTAATGGGAAAAAAGTAAATGTGACTGCCCTTCTCAAATAAGTGATCCTTCCCATATCAAGCTGCTAAGAATTATATGTGAATGTATTACCTAGAATTAGTAACACCTCAGACTGGATAGTTAGCTAGTGTAAATCACTGGAGTCCCACTGGTTTCTAAGAAACTCTGTTAATATACACTAGCTGAGGATCTGGGCTCGAAATAATTTTAGTAGAAGATTAGTATCTCTAGATCAATTTGTTCAGTCTCTGCCAGCCAATTTTTCTACTGACCTTTTTTTCTGTTATCACCTTCTGAAATTAAACTCCCTAAAAACCATCTGCTTATCAAGACATCGTAAAAATGTGCACCCTTCCACAAAGAATGTCAACACATTTAGTAGATACACACAGCCTACTAAGCAGGTAATGAAACACACTCTGTGAATGATTGTTTCTTACCCCTGAGGCAGGATCCATAACCCACCCAAGAGGCCTGGTCAACACTGCATGCTGGCTTAGTACAGGAAGCAGCTGAATGAGATGCTGAGATTTGGAAATGGGAAACACAGATTTTACCAGATTGGGACCAGTATCCTTGGAGGAAACTAAGCAAACAAACTCTGTCCCTCATTAGCATGAGCCAGGAGGTCATAGTTTCTTGTACTACTTGATTTGGTGTTCTTTAGAATAAGGTTGTTGCCTGCTCCTGAAGAGGTGCATTGTAATTAATTTACCTGCAGCTTGGCTAGGATATTGTGCTTAACACCTCTGCTAGGCAAAGGGCCCAAAAAGTTCAAGATCATATGCAATTAACACCTGAGACAGGTGTCTATGCAACTACAGCTTTGAACACACTGTTTTGGTTACTGGAAGGAGTCTACCTGCGAGAGCACAGATTTTAGTGTGCTTAACGTGTACATAGATCTGGACTTAGCCTGCTGCATGTCCTGAGGTAGGTTGTTTAAAACCAACATACGTAACTCTACACTATGCAACAGTCTACAGTGTAGACAGCCCCACAAGATTTAAGTGTTTGGAGTTGACTTCCCAGCACGACTTTAGATTCCATGAAGGTGTTCCTTGGAGGCCTCCTCTCGGGGCATTTTGTTGGCTCAGCCAGACTGCTTGTGAAATCTGAGGGGATCACATCACATGGTTTATCTGGTATTTACTCGCATATAACCCAGCATGACTATATATCAATCAACTAATTTTAGCAATGTTAAAACTGAAAATAAAAGAATAATATCTCATGAATATGCTGATCTGCTTCGCCACTCCAGCTTCCCTCTACCTTCCTTTAAATTCTTATGGGTTTTTGGAAGGGGCTTTCTAAGGGTATTCACGCTTCTCTCCATTGCTGGCCATGGCTTATGGCTTTCCAGTGTTGGTGCTGCTTCTGCTTCTCATATTTAGGGGAAATTCCACAGCATATTGTGTTTTTTTCTCTCAACTGCTCATTTTCAGTCTCTTCTATATCCATCCATCAAATAACTAAGTGAGTAAAAATTGCAATGCCGACTTGTATGAGAGGCAAGCATTGTACTCCATAGTTTGACATATTTGTATAGACTTTTTGGCTTATACAGCAGTATACATGGTGCTAAGCTTTCACGAGTGCCGAATGCTCTGCTAACAGGAAAAGACATGGCAGTGAAGGAAAGGGCATACACAGTCAAAATCTCATTGTGAAAGAATGTAATATCACTTATCTCTATCATATCATAGAAGAAAGGATACCAACTTTATATTCTTCCTGTGTTTGAATGGATTAATGCATATTCTGCAAAAATAGTATTTCTTGCTTATTTTGTCTGCAAAGCTCAAAAAGTAAAAAGCAAGGCAAGGTGTTCAGTTTATATCTCCTTTTCTGTGTAATGAGAAATGCAGTGTCATATAGGCTAAAAGAGGATTATAATATTTTATATATTCTGTAGTTCTTCAGACCTGTCGGGGAAAGAATTAGTAATGTATCTATATGTCTGGTAAAAATATCTCAGTGACCTCATACTCACATTTGTGTAAACATCACCTCATCAGTTCCAGATACTTATACAGGAAACAAATCTGAATGCTCCTCTGGTGTTCTATACTTAGGCAGGTCAGCCGGCTTATGTCTAGTCTGTAAATACCCGGTTTTACTTGGGTCCTTATTTTAAGGTTTCTCTCTTAAGAGTTTGCTGCAAACATGCCCTCAGCATTTGCTAGCATGCCTTTTCCAAAGCGACTTGCCCCTGAGGGTTTCCATTAAAAGCTTTATTAAACAAAAACCAAATACAAAGAAAAGCCGTACTGGCTGATGAGGCTTTGGTGTGGATTGAATTACTAAATATTGCCATAATAGTCCTGAACTGACAAAGTGAGTATCAAATGATTTTTCTTAGCTGTCAGTCACTGTGGTATGTGAACACAGTCTATTCTATATCCCAATCCTCATCTCGCTAATAGGTTTCTTAAATTAAAATTCACTTTCATATTTTTTCCTGATAATCTCCTAACTGACTCTAGCATGTGGAACAGACTTCTGACTTCATAGCTTGCAGGGGAGAGGTGGTGATTACAGTGACATAATAAACTGTATGTTGTCTGGTGCAACAGTGCAATGCTTGGTATCCTTACGAGTAGATGACCCTGCATGTCACATGCTTCGTTTTCCAGTTGTGAAATAAAATAAGGAGGGACGGTAATAAAAAAAGGTATGTGTTACTAAGAATAAATACACAAAATAGCAACAGTAATAACTTGAGATTTTAGTTAATTATTTTTGCATTAAAACAAAAAAAGATGTATTCCTTGCAATAGACTCTGGGCAACTCTGACTATACGAACAACATCAAATTAAGAAAAAAAAATGTTAGAATTGTGAAAATGTGCTGGATTTTCAAGCTTAAGCTTTTAGAAGGACAGAATATTATAACTCTTCTAGAAAAAGAGGTTATTAGAATTTAGTAGGAAGAAAACTGCCTATATTACAAGACACTTTAGCATAATGGATTATGTAAAGGTACAGATTAAAATCACATTGGTCATACGTAGGCCATCTTTACTACTAGAAGAAGCAAATCATATACTCATAATGGCTTTGCTACCTATGATGGCATGAGTGGTGATGATGAACCATCCCTCAGTGATTTGGTTAAAGATATAATCCATGTAGGCAATAGCAGAAAATAAATTTGAATCATCAGTCACTCCTTATACAGTCACCAGACAAACTTTCTCCACCAGCTGTCTGACTTTCTTTGCTTGCTAATACTGTGTGTATATGACTGTGCTGTTTTTGTTTTAAATGCAGATAATGAGGTTCCATGTGCAGATTCAGACAGTATTCTTTCTGCCACCTTAATGGAAACGAGGAATCAAGAAGGCCTAAATTATTTGGTGCTAGTCAAAGACAGCAACCAAGGAATCGCTGAGTCTACTGAACTTAGTTAAGTCTGGTTACCTCTGCTTGAGGACAGGAGAGAAAGCTCTACGACAGAAGACGTAAATCAAGATAAACACTATGCACTTTGCCACACTTATAAAGACTTCTTAAAAAACCCACCTTTTTCAAATATTTAAACTGTAGAAAGTATCATAAGGTGTTGAATGATGTGTAGGAGCATAAGTAGACAATTATGTATCTTCAGATATTCTAAACCTTATGATCTGAGTGTTTCACAGCAGATAAAGGAATAAAACTTGTAATCAGATGACAAATGATTTTACTGTTACATTGATTAACTTTACTCAACCACATGTACCTCAGCTTTTTTGGTACATCTTGGTATACATACTGTCTTGCTTAGAAAGGAGGCCTGGTGTGCAGTCCCATCGACAGGACCCATGGCTCATGAAAACAAGAACAACTGAAATCCATTTATTCTTGCACAGAAAAAAAGGTTTTTCGTACTGGAAAAATTAGCTTAAATTGTAGTTGTGGTTTTATGAGCTCCAAATCAGAAAGCAGCTGAAGAAAGGTGGCTGTGTTTTTCACTGTTGGAGATGGTTTATTTTATTATTTAATTAAAAAAAATCTTTGCAATCATGTTCTATGTTAAGTTGCATAGCAATTGATCTGTGAATCAGATGAGCCTCTTTTTCTTATATTTCTTGTCATTTTCCTTTTTAATCTTGGTCATCCTCTCATTTCTTATTAGACTGAGCCTTTGGATAAAGGGAAATACTTTTCCTTGATGTGTTTGGAGATCAAATCAAAATATATAATAAAACAACAGAAAAAATGAATACTGAATAAAATATAATAAGCTTTTGGTAAAATTTCATCATGAATAGTAAATTGCTAATTACGCATGGCTGTTTATTGACATTTGTCAGTAATCTAGAATTGCACTTGCTTTTGTACAAATATTTGATAGTGGGGGGCACTGATGAGTAGTAGAAGCACAGTCTGATGTATGTATAAATTTTTAAGCTGCACCACCAAACTGAAATCAGGTTTCAAAAGCTTCTTAAGTAGAGATCCAACACAGAGGAACAAGAAATTTGATTTTTGACCTTTTGGAGATTTTACTCAAACAAAATAAAAATTAGAGAGTTTTTGATTTAAGGTCTTAAAATCCCAACAAAGTCCATTTAAATGATCTATAATTATATTAATCAATTGTTGTTTTCATTCACAAAACAGGTATACAAACAGGATTTGGTAGTAACAATAGCTGTAGCACTTCTACCACTTTTTCCCCAAATTGTGTTCACCACACCGTGAGTGACCAATCAATAAATAAATAATGGTATAATATTTCCATCCTCATCAAGTGCTGATTGATTGATTGTACAGCCATTCCATCTTAATAACTTAAATAGAAGTAACATCTGCTAACCAGTAACCTGTATTAACCAGAAACCAGGAAGATCCCAGTTCTGTAGTCACCACACCAGATGATTTCACAGTCATGTGTAATTCCACTTAACTCAAGAATACTGCTCAGTCTGCAAGTCACAAAGATTTTGAAAATCAGTGTGACTTCACATGCTCTCTTCTTCTTAAGCAGGAAAAGCCTTGAATCCTGCCAAGAAGTTTGTCTTGGCAATGCCTTTCATGGGCCTCATGACTATCTCCATAATACGATAACCTGAGTGGATTCAGTCTCCTGGGTAGGTCTGCGTCAGGAAAGATGCAAGAGCCTATCCAACATGGGGAAACTGGTTTGGTGGTTGAACTGAGAGTCACTGGCACATGACAAGAATAATATGGCCAGAAGATACACTATGTATATACATACATATATATATATATACACACTATATATATATACATACACACACACGTTATACAATATTGTGTATTTTTACCTTCTTTAAGACATACAGTGAGACCAGGTCTAGTGTGTGGTTTCTATCTAGTAAGAGAATTTTTCCTGACTTCCCTTGTTAGCCAGGGGAAGCTACCTAAATGAAAGGAGAAGCCCCTCCTGGGAAAATTCTTCTGCAAGGACTGGCAGAACCAGCAAGTGATGTTTGAAGTCTGAATCATAAATGCACTGAGCATGGCAATTGCTGTCAGCAAGTCTGAAAGGTTCTTAATAAAAGCTTCATTCACAGACTGTTATAAAGTCAATGGGTACAATCTTCATCTGCTGTAAATCAACTTAAATATGTTAAGCTATGCTGATATACAGCAGTGGAGAAACTGCCTCCCAGTGTTAAGCTTCTCAAGATTTGGCATGAGTTCAGCAAGTACTGCTTTAGTCATTATAAGCAAATTTCAGTTATTTCAGTGCAGTCATCTAGAGACTATGGCTGGCATGGTGTTGAAAAATCTCCATTCAGATAGGAACTGGAAGTGGAGAGGGATGTGAATTAACAGTGCTATTTTAGATGGGCTAAAGTTGATGTTTTACTGCAGTCAGGCAGTGCATATACCCAAACTCTGACTTCTTTCACGTGAACCAACACAAAAGCAACATCCCAGGAACTGAGAGGTAAAGATCCAAGAGAAGACACTTTTAAACCTCAATGTCAAGAGAGCGACTCTGAAAAGGAGTGTTTGAAAGAGAAGAACTATAGCTCACATCTTTGCGAAGCTTAGGTAGTTCTGTATGCAAAATCTTCATTTTCAGTATGAACAACTTTGGTATGCATTTTTTTTTCTCCCACATAGATCAGGCTTGTGTTTATTTCAGGTTTTCAGAGTATTAAACACCTCCTTCTTCCTATATTGATTACAATCTGATGTGTAATGAACATCTGCATCATCGATGCAGTTGAGAGGCTGCACTGTTCTCCCCTCTCCTTCCCCATGGAGATCCAGGCTGCTTTCTCTCCTCTGAATATTCATTCTGGCACTCAGCATTTTTGAGGGGAGTATTATGTAGGGCTATTTGTATTGCATATTTCTTTAATTGCCCTAAAGAGGTATTGAAGGCTGCTGTAATGTGACATGCTAAAGCAAATCCAGATCTAGTGTAGCGTCATGTTCACCTATTATACGGCTCATCTTTGCTTTTCACAAATCATTGCTGATTTTATAGAACTAGCTGGACTGGGGAAGGAACAAGGTCTGTGGAAATGCCACCTCTTGGAGGAGACTATCTCTACTGACCACAGAAGGAGCCCAGAAAACTAGAGTCGTCCCATGTTCTTATAGGGAGGGAGGGAACAGCCACCCCCTCTCCTCCTACTTCATGGTACCATAACTCTACAGACTCTGTCATTCCCACACTCACCTGTGCCCTGTTGTCTCTTTCCCACACTGAGGGATCCTGGCCTACTGGGTTATTCCTCATGGAGGAGCTTCTCTACACCCTCAGCCATACTCTCTGCTCTTCTTCAGATCCTGAGTAGTTCTATAATCTCCTTTTTGAGAGGGAGAGACCCACACAACATAGTATTCCATGCATTATACAGTGGCATAAGGGTGTTTTCTCATTTCTTCTCTGTTCCTTTCTTAATCATTCCTTCTATTTTATCTGCTTTTTGATCTCTCTGTGTTGAGATGACATTTTAAAGGAATTCTCTATCATAATTCTCATATGTTGTTTCTGAGTGAAAATGGCCATCTTAGAGCCCACCCTTTTATTTGTGAAGTTATGATTATAATTTCGACGTGTTACTTCACTTTCTCTTTGAAACATTCTATATTTGAATTTCACCTGCTGTTTTATTTCCAGATGTATGAAGTCCTTCTGTAGCTCATCACAGCTGGGCCTCCTCATCACTGTCCTAGTGTCCTGTCTCTCCCACCATGTTATTTCTGACTGTGCCAAATGATACAAGTCCCAGCATTAATCCCTCCTGTGAAATTCTCCTGGTGAATCCCTTTCCCAGAACTGACCATTTATGCTTAACCTTTTTCTCTAATCTTTTAGCCAGTTATTTATCCAGGTGAGAAGCCTTCCTCATGGAAAATCTAGCTTCCTTAATAACCTTTGATGGAGGATCTTGGTCTTTTTTGGAAATCCAATTAGACTATTTCAGCTGGAGCATCCTTTTTCACATTTGTTGTTCAGTTCAGAGAACTCCATTAGCCTGTGAAGCAGAAGTGCCTTTTTCAAAGGCCGTTAGTTTTTCCCAAGTAGATTGAGTTGTATGAGATCAATGTTGACTTTTTTTCAGAATCTGGTGGCTTTTCAATTTTTAATCTCTCTTTTCTTATTAGATACTTTGTCCTGTTAGATACTTCTGCCAAGATGGAAATTCAGAAAGCTGAAAATACGCTGCAAATGGGCAGGATGCTATAGCTTGCTTAGATATAAAAAACATCCATGCCATAGTTTAGACTGTACTTTGCAGTGAGCGTTAGGGCTTTAGCAATTGCTTTGCCTGTGGTTCTTCTCAGCACTCATGGGGACTGGTGTCAGCCCCTTTCAGTTTGGCCTGGAAGCATGGGGAGGGACTGGACTTGGGCAGCTACTGCTGCTGCCCTGCCTGGGAGAAGGAGCTATGTGTCCCCAGGCATTTAGCAGGAGATGCCCCAGGTGACTATCTGGGCTGGAGCCAGGTGAGCATCTCAGGCTCTTCCTTGTTCTTTGATGCCAGCACAGTCACTTTGTGAGATTACTGAGCCCTGATGGTTAGCGTGCTTCAGGATGTGATACCACTGGTGACCTACTAGTGCTGTGCTCTCCACTGGCAGTGACTGAATTCTGATCTGTGCTTGGACAGACATGGACATGCTAAATGGCTTTAGATGACTTATCTAATCTCTCAACTGTAAACTTGACATCCATATGAGTGGATGAAAAATATTTACTGCTACTTATGAATAGTATTTATTACTGCATACCATATGTGCTATGGTGATTAATTAATATCTGTAAATTATTTTGTAAAGGTGAAGGGCCAGGGTAGAATCAGCAGATATTTTTTTATTTAATAAAGTAGAATTTTCAGTGACATCATTTCTATATTTTAAGGCATAGTAGGTCTACTGTGCTCCATCTCTGAAGTGGTTTGGTCTATACCAGGCAACACCTATCCATCTTTGCATTTTGCTGTTCCAGAGTTGCTCACAAGGGGTGTTGACCCTACATTACAGTGACCAAATCTGTCCAAAAAATAGTTACCTGGGTTTTTCCATTTCTGGCCACAATCAAGATCGTACACGCATAAACATATGCCTTATGTAAGAAATATTGAATTCTTATTAGGTGAAAGAGAAAGTTATGGACTGTTTGTATGTACTGTTGATGAGAGAGATTTCTGAGCTTCAGTGGGATCACCTGGTTTTCCCCTGTGTGCTGCAGGTGGAGCGCTCAGCAATGTAAAATGAGAGCTAAGGCAAAGCGGCTCTCAGGAGCTCCAAAGGAAAAAACAGCTTGAGAAGGAGGAATTCCTGAGAGGTGATGGGAGAGGGAAAAGAGGGTTTTGCTTGTCATTGCTTCTTTGCAATGTATAGCATGGGACTGAAAAAATATAGAACATTAAGTTGCCTTTTTTCCTTTTTCATATTTAATATTCAGGTCTCATCTACTCCGGGAGACTCTGCCATCTGCAGTTTAATAGCATTGTCTCAAGATTCGGGGAACTTGAAGTTGAAAGGAGAAAGGTTTTACTGCTATACTGTTAGCCCAGGTGTTTTCTAGAAGCATCTCACCTCCAAAGGCTAATAGGTGGTGGGGACAGAGACAGCAAGAGCTGTGTGCACTGCAGCCTCACTTACCTGAGAAGCTCTAGCCAGAACCCGGGCTTGAGAGCAGGAGGTTCCTCACCACTCAACAAAGTTGGTTTTTCTCAGCTTTCATGGCACCATATACAACAAGACTAAGAAGAGCCACAAGTTGCCTCAAAATATGGTTCCCTCACCATCTTTATCCCGAGCACAAGGAAGGCAAAAAGATCCTTATTTAAGGCCTGAAAACAGCACTTCTTGCTTGACATCCTGCAGCTGTTTTCAGCAAAGAGAGTTTTACTATTGACTTGAATCAACTAATGTCTCCATTCTTTCCTGTTTTATTCTTAGATATTTTTCCTATGTTTTTCTTTCTTAGATATTTTCTACATGTTGTCTATGATAGTCTGAGTCATATCCTCTGTGATCTGTGGTTAGGACTATTCATTTTAATCTTAACAGTGAGGACAAGCTTTCTTCTAGATTCAAACTTACCTCTTCTCTACACAAACCTGGTCTTAGCTATAACAGATACAAGAATAGTTGTTATAGAAGAGAATGTCTGTAAAAGAGTCTCTGTAGCTTTGTTAGTGATTAAAAAGTTCTAATTCACCTTCATTTCTTTTAATGGATTCTTTAAGGTTTTTCTCACACACATGCTTGCACTGGAGTGAGTTGCAGGAGCTTGCACGCCAGTGGATTTTTCAAACTATCATGGCTCTATTTATAATGTCACTTGGCACTTCTAACTGGCATTATGTTTTAACGAGAAAATAACCAGAAACCCAGTGCTTCAAGGCCAAGTGACGATGCCAAAATATTGTCATTATTGCCAGTGACATGACTGATACATATAAAATAACCTTTTTTAATAATACATTAACTTCTTCTTCAGGTGACATCTTCAGTTTGAAGGGTGTGGATCACTACCTTTTACTTTTACTATCTTTTACAGTAAGAAAACTGTAAAATAACCACTCTCTACTTGGATACCAGTCCCCTTTGCAATGCTGTTGAGATAGCTGGCTCTTTTTCTTCTTCTCCTATCTTGTCTGACAGTAGTGGTTGTTAGAGATGCAGCCCCTGAAACACCTTTATTCTCCTACATTGTATGATATGCTTACTTTTGTCTGTGTTATAGGAAATTCAGTGGAGTTTCAATGTGCATTTCTAGCACCAGAAACCAACTACTCTGATTAATCTTCTGGTGTATTTCTCTTCAAGCACCCAATTTCAAGCACCCTTCTAGAAGGGCTGACCCTGTGTAAATTCTCAGTAATTTCCAACCAGAAATATGTTTAACTTTCTTTTAGACAGAAATAGAAGTTAAAGAATTCTAGGAGTCACAGAATTAACCTTTTATGTGGATATATCTTCTTTCACGTCTCCAAATTTCTTTAATCTGACATCATCACAGCTCTTAAGGATGGAAACCTACTCACACAGTTCAGCCCTATGCTCTTCAAGCAGAACATTGCCAACTTTGTGCTTTCTCGTTTTTTTGTTTGCTGACACGGTCTTTGCTATTGTACTTTCTGAGTACGGTGACATCAAGAAAGGTGGAGATCACACCATCACATCATATGCAGGAGCTGTTAAATACACTTTTGCACTACATAGGAGGAAGAGACCAGCAACAGCTCCACAGTTATTGTTACACCCACTGCTTTTGCTTCCAAATTTTTAAAATCTGTTGGTCCATATTGTACACTTTATGCATTGTGTATAGTTGTGTAATTCTAATTCATTAACAAAACTTTCTAAAACATAAGTGTACAGTGTCTGATCTTGCACCAGGGTGCTACAGTGAGAATTTTGCCATTGATCGGCAGAACAGAAGATTAGGTTGTGCAGGTGACCATGGGCTAATAACAAAAAGAAGGCAGGAGCAAGCAATGTACGTCACACATGTGCTTAATTCTTGTCTGAGCTTTCCCACATACTTGCTACTGGAAAAAGAAAGAATAAATTAATAATAAAATAATATATTTTTTAAATATGCCATTTGATTCCCGTTTGAGAACAGGTAAATTAAGATTATTTTTCTGTCCTTTCCACACTGCCATTCTTTAAGGCTTTCCGCTGCAACAATATGATGAGCCTATACAAACAGCTCTAGTCTCCTGTTTTGCACAGAGATAAGGGAGTGGATAGTCAATATAAACTGCATTCAGTTGTCAAACACATCCTCTTGCCTGCTCTACCCAGAGGTGATTCTTGCCTTTAGTGGCAGCGTCACCTGGTTAGACACTGACATTTGTCTTCATGGTAGCAAGCTGAGAAGGGGCGACTGGTTCTGCTCCCTGCCAGCATTCAGTTTTAATGTTAAATGATTAATATAGGCATCAAAAATGACGGTAAAATGACACATTTAGAAATAACTTCAGAAGCGTTTGTACACTTAGTCATGCTATGTTCTTGCAGTTGTAAGATGAGGCAGTCACTAAGGGCCAGGTGAGGTGTCACCAAGAAAAGGGTTTGGCTTTACTGTAGTCCAGTTGTCAGGCATGCGTGCATTAGTCATACCATCACTAAAATCAAGGAATCCCACTCCTCACTTTTGGGTTACTCCCAATTTTTGCCACATTTTCCCTATGGAAATGGTTTCTGAAATACCTTCTCATTGTTTCAAGATAAAAATGAATTCTTGGAGCAAAGTGTCACCAAAAATCTCTTCAAATTTCTTTCTTTGATTCAGCTATATATCATATGAATAAAATAGAAGGACCTTGATGAAAACAACATAGGAAAGCATGACGATGAAGTGACTGGAGCTGAGACTGCCTTACTGGTATCACATTTGCATAATTGTGCACTGGCTCAGATCACAGACTCCTGAAGCCTTTAAGAAATATATATGTTTTTAGGCATAAGAAAAACAAACAGAAAATATGGACCGTAACATGGCTTTTAGCAGACGGAGTTCTGTGCAGTGGTGCTGGGCTGTGATTAAAAATGTGTGACTTACTCTAAGGGCTATGCAAATACAAAGATTACAAATTCCTATGATTTGCACATTTTTAAAAATTGCCAGAGTGGCAAAATTGCTAAGTGGCAAAGCAAAACTGTGAGATTCTCTAAGAAATATGCTCCCAAGGATAAACAAAAACACATGCAAGTGCCTTCTTAACCACAGGATTTGCATTTTCTTAGTAGAATAAACTCTCTGCCTTGACTCTCTGTGCTCTCACTGGAGGTCATGGCTAGTGACAACTGGGAGCTGTTCCTGGAGTCTCTCTTGCCTTTTTAGGTTATGAGGGTCTCTGTGTTTAGGATAATATGATTGACGGCTCCACTCCGGCCCCAATTAGCACCCTATAATTTATTAGCTTCTGCTTTCAGATTATGCGCTAACTTTACAAATATTTCAACCACGGAAACAGCAGCTATCAAGTGTCTCTCTCCTGATCCAGCTCACTGTGACTGCAGTTAAATACTAGGAGGGAGCTGTGCAGGTCTGTCAAGAGAGAATAATCATTTGTGTCTGTGTGCAACTGGGGCTGTCATAGGCTGTCTTTAGGACTTCACTGGTGGAAAAAAATAGTTGTTCCACTGGATTAGGTCTCAGGACTTGGTCCCTGCTGCAAGGCTATGGTGCAGGATCAGAAACCAACGTACTGGCTCTTCTGAAGAGGGTCTGTGTTTGCCTGATTCTATTGCATGCATAAATACAGGTGCTTCACTTACCTACAGACAGAACTGATAGGAAGGTTTGTGTCTCTCCTAACTTCATCCCTTTGCTTCCTATTGCTGAAGCATGAGGCTGGTGGAGTGCAGAGAGCAAGAGAGAAGACGGAGAAGGGAGATGGGAGTGAGATGTAGAGGCAGTTTTGAACCTGAGGTCAGGGAGGGGAGGAAAGGAGGTGAGGAAGTCAGGACTGAATCCACTGGGAACGAGGAGGGCGCTGCACAATACATCTGGGCCAGGTGGGGCAGGACAGCTCTCCATTTTGCTCCAGCAAAGCAAGGTTCCTGCAAGCTCTGGCATGGGCTGAGCACCCTGGGGCCAGCCAGTGCCGCGGGGAACGGGCCAACAGGTTGGTGGGGTGGGCACCCAGCCCTGTCCACGTCCCCGCTGAACAGCCAGGGGCTGCAGCACCTGCGGGGCACAAGTGCCTCTGGCTCCTTCCCTTGCCCCTGCAGCAGGCTCAGGAGGAGGGGGCTGCAGCCACGTGGGCGACCCCGGCTGCTGCACTGCTGGGTTTAGGCCTTGCACACTCTGTGCACGTTATATCCTTGAGTGTGGAGGCTGTTGAGGAGGTGCAGCAAAACTGACTCCTCCTGCAGGATTAGAGATGGGCGCTAGTAGGGGCATCCTTCTGGTCTGAGTTGCTGCAGTGCGTTTAGAGAAAACTGTACCATACTGGGAACTAAGTTAGCAGTTTGGTTCCCAAGGCTGTAACCCCAAAGCTTAAGGGCTGTCTGAAATGAGGCATGTCACTTTTCATTTTTCTTCTCTTTTCTTCCCTTTTTCCTCTTTTTTCTTTTCTTTTTTCTTTTGTTGTTTTTATTTTCCTTTTCCATTTCCTCATTTCATTTCCTTCTTTTTCCTCTTCCTTTTTCCTTTTTTCTTTTTCCTTTTTTCCTTTTTCTTTTTTTTTCATTTTCCTTTACTGTCCCCTGCTTCCCCATGAAAAATTGCCCAACGTACAAAACAAATACCTCAGTCCTCCAAATAATCACACCACCAAGTCTGCTGCAACTGCTCCTCTGGGTGGCAGGCCAGGGAAGCCGGCCAGAACACCACAGTCCCCCAGAGGAGCCGTCTCGCCTTCCTGCAGTCGAAAGGGCACTTTAATTACAACCCCTGCCCAGAAAAAGGTGCCTGAGAACTGTCAGTCAGACAGTCCTGATGCATCCAAAACCACCCATAGCATTTTCATCCCTTCTAGGAAGGGACCAACCTTTAAGCCCTCACTAGAACTTGTCATGAACTTAAATAGGACTTCAAAGGGAAAGTGAGAAGGGATGGCAGCCCCTCCTGACCCAAGGAGGAGACAGGGCAGATACATTTCTCCGGAGCCGGGCAGCAAAAAATCCATGGGAGGCACGGAGGATTATTCAAACCCTGCCTTTCCTCCCCACCTCCTCCTCCAGGGGCTCATATGGAAAAACCACTGGAAAAGAAGGCAGGCAAGAAGGAACAAGATCTTAAAGCTAGCTAACATTAGCCAACTGTGCCTACTGTATGTGCTAGGGCATTTCTGTATCTCTCTAAAGAGGTCTATACTGCATTCTTCTAATTGCTGCTCTAAGGGAGCTCCTTGCTAAAATAAGGTGGAGGTTGCTGCCGTAAATAGTATATCTCATCCCCACCTCCATCCTTTCCCTGACAAAGATCAGTGTTAACCTCAGAGTTCATTAAACCACTATTTCCTTGTGCTTTGCTAAGCCTCAGTTATTTTCTGCACGAGAAAGAAATGTCTGCAGTGAATATAGCCAGAGCTCACTTTACAAACCCTTAAAAGTTGCTCACATTCACCCCCGGCAGATACTCTCCCTATGCCTGGCACTGCAACACTGCCGCAAAGCCAATTGCTCTGCCTCCTTCCCCAGATTTTGCATGAATAGGTCAGGAGACGGGTGTGTTGTTGCAGCCGGGCTAGATGGTTTGTTAGGTCCAATTGTAATTAGACAGCAGAAGCACCACGGTATTTGTATTCCCAGGCTACCTGCAAACATTTATGATTAAGCAATTAACCTGGTGCTGGGGGTGATCCCCCTTGGGACAGCAGAATAAGCTGGAGCAAAACTCTGCAAGGGTTAGCCAGCACAGGGCATGTAATCGTTCAGATTGCAATCCCGCCAGAGTAGAAGCACTTTTAAAAAGTTGCTTGTAAAATGCCTACCACCCTAAGCCATAGTCTCGACTTTGGTGTTTGCCTGCTTTCACAATGCAATGAGTATTTGGAGAGCAAGCGTTGATACCTATAGCAATGTATTTGTTGCATAAATTCTCACGCTGAAGATGTTCACAAGTCAAAAGGAATTGTAAATGCCAACGAAGCAAATGACTCAGTTTTGCTTATGTGAATGTTTCCAAATATATTTTGGCTGTATTGTCCAGTCCTCCTCCTTATGAAGAGGACAGGGGCAAAAAAGAAAGGAAAAAAGAAACAGTTGCAGTGGAGCACAGCTAACACTAGAGACAGATTAATCTGCAGATTAATCTATTTTTTTAAAAACCTTACAAAAGTCTAAAAAACAGCAAGCAGATGTTAACAAAATGATACTGCCATCCCCAAGCCTCTGCTACAACAAAGTTAGATGCCACTTTTAGTTACTTTTCTTCTGCAAAGTGCTGCTACCTTCTTAACGGGCACCTCAGAACATTTTTGGTTTAACTGATAATATAAATCCTGAAGTCCTTCACTTGCCCTCTGCAGCTTGTCTGGGATCTGACTAATTGGAGACTAAGGAAGAAATTCTCATGGGTATGTCTGGCTGAAGGAGTCACGGCAAGTCACCTGCTGCCATTTGCAGTGCTCTGGCTGGGGATACTCTGCATACGCTGTAATCCAGAGCAACTCCTTGCCAGCTCCCCGTAGTATTTACTCACGCTGCTCTGTTTTATTCTTACTATTAAGATTCCCGTTCTTCCCCACTGCTGTGGTTAGTGCTGATCTGCAATCCAGGAGAAACGTTAGTTATTCATAACTCCACTTCCAGCATGTGGTTCATGTTAACAGTTATCTTCTCCCTCCACGTTAGGTCAGAACGTGGGAAGGTAACAAACTCTGCTGCTGCAGTACCAAGGGGTATTTTCTCCTGCATCATTTGCTGCAGGGCAGCTGCTTCTCCCAGTGTCAAAAAGGTGATGTTAGGACTCTCCACTTGAATACACTGAACTTTGTCAATCTCCAAAGACATTACATAAAAAAAAAAGATAAAAAAAATACGGTAGTGTTGGTCAGATTCTTTGCAGATAGAAAGCCAGCTTTTAGGTAGAGGGGAAAACTGCCATTTCTGCACTATTGTCGTTAATTATTTATCACTATGTAATAGCTAAAATCCCATCTTCTCTCAGGTCTGTTGAGAAATGTGTCATTGTGTAATGGCATCCTTGCATTAACCCATCTTACAAATATACTTTATACTAAAATACAATATTGCTATACTCCTGCATTTTTTCTTCTTTTGTATTTATTGCTATATTTTATACTCATGGAGAGAATATTTTGCACTGTTAAGATTTCTATTTAGCTTTAATGCAAAGTAATAAAATAACTCATTTCATCCACACTACAGATATTTTTTCTATTTCATCCTGAAACTTCTACTGTGCCTCATTCCTCTTGTATAGTTTAAATTCCTCATAAAAGCACACAGAGTGAAAAGAAGAAGATACTTTTAATTCAGCTTTCCTACAGTTAAATAGATATCTTATTTCTTCCTTCAAAAAAGAAAAAACTATTAAAGTGACAAAATGACAGCAACACATAGACAAAGAGCAATATTAGAGGTAACCCAGACCTATTGTCCTTATGTCCCTTTCTTGCCGGTGTTCCCCTTAAAGGCTGTCAGGATGGGGTGGAGCAGTTTCTTCGCATTTCTTTCCCCTATTCCTCCTTTAATAGGATTTTTCTTTCGTGATAAAATGTTTCTTGTAAAAAAAAAAAAAAAAAAAGATATATATCCAATGCAAATGTTGTGCCAAACTCTGAGAAGTGCCACCTTGGTTTTCGTATTTCTGGAGTTTGAACAGTTGTCCCTGGAACAGCTGCGTTTCTGTAAGCCCAAGGCAGGTGGCCCAAGCTAGACAGTCGCCACTCATAACCACAAAGCTGAAAGATCTGACCAGTTTTTTGGTAGTCCAAAAATATTCATGAATTCCCAACTTCTTCTCCTTTTACTTTTCTATAATGTAAAGTAAAAATCCCATTCAAAATTGCTAAATAGTTTTCCCACATTGCTTTCAAGAAATAATTTTCACTGCCATAAAAAAATATTCACACCACTAAAAAAAAGAAGGTTTCCTCTGTCCCCTGTAAGAAGACCAGTGGTTTTACATCACCATCTGCGATGTCATTTGACTCTTTTAAAGTAGTCTGACTGCAGTTCTGGGTGTGGAATTTGTTTAAATAAAAGTTCAAAGTCTTTGGCTCTCCTCTTTCAACAGAAGGATTTTCCTCTCCAAAATGAGTCTAAAGTATCGTCCTTGCATTGCCAGGTCGTTTTAAATCCCGTTGTCTTTCCCCGAGTTGCAGGGCCACAGTGGGCTTGGAAAAGGGCAAGGGGGATCTAGGAAGCTTTGAGGCAGCAGATCAGCTCAGAAGGGATCCACCACAGAAGGAGTAACGTCGAGCTGCAAACCAAGACCAGAAGCTGTTACAAACGGACCCGATTTCAGCTCTGAATGTCACCATGTCTAACAGGCAGAGATCTACAGGGGAGAGCCAGGGGAAGAGGAGTGAAGGACAGCTCTAAAACCAGTATAGATCCTTGCTTTTATCCTGAGGCTGTAAACCTGAGAATGGAGAGAAGAAAAAAAAAAAAAAAAAGGGAAGAAGAAAAATAGGTATAGGCATTTAGGACAGAGAAAGACAAACTTCATTACTGCTGCAAGAGGCCAGAGACTCCTCAGCACTGGAAGGAAGCAGTGAAGAGAAGAACCCAAACTAAACCAGAGACAGACACACAGCTCTTTTCACCCAGCGGGAGGCCACCGTGAGGAGCCCTTTGTGGATGGAGCAACCAAACTGCAGTGCAAGGTAATGCTGCTGAGAGAGGGCTTTCCTTGCCTCCACTACCACTGCCCTGGGTGTGCTGCCTGTGCTGGCTGTGCTTGTGTCACATGCCTGTCCCCACTGTGGCCCCTGGCCTTATGTCCAGGTACCTGACCATGAGATTCCAGTACCAATTTGCAATTGCATTTTCCTTTCAAAAAATGAGAGGAAAAAATAAGGAGAGCCTAGAAATAAACCTTCAATTTTATGGTAGTCTGTGCTTGTGCCTCTAGGTCAGCCCACGGAGGCAGCAAACCCTTGAGGCGGCTCCATCCTGCTCCTAGCACTTGCTGCTCAATGCAAGAGCAGGGCTAGGGCCAGGACAAGGGCCCTTCAAAGCGACCAGTTTCTTCAGGGCATGTCTGAAGCAATTCAAAGTGTGCGGACAGAGCTGATGTGTTGCCTGGTCCCATCCTCCCTCTTCCTCTTCCTCATTTACTTGGCCCAAGAGTCCCCTGAGAGGGGCACCAAAGGCAGAGCTCAGGTGTCTCCCGTGAGACCTCCCTCTCCCCTACTTTATTTGCCCAAAGCGGTACCCCAGCTCCCCATCCACAAGGGCTACTTCCCTCTCACCTTAAGGACAGTGAGTGGAGGGGGAAGGAGACAGAGGGGCTAAGGTTGAGCTCAGCTGGAGGAACCCCAAAAGGGCCAAGAGAAGCTCTTTACCTGCATCCACATTGAGGCCGAGGCTCTGTGCCATGTCCCCTGCGGCATTGGGGAAGGGTCCCGGTGTCGTCCAGGCTGCAGCAGCCCCCGCCTCGCTCTTGCCCAATTCGCACTGGGGGCTGACCGGCGTGGGCACGGAGGCTGGTGTGAGGCGGTGGGGGCGGACGGAGGCGGTGGGCACTAGCAGCGAGCCATAGCGGGGGTCGAAGTGGGGTCCGTAGACCTCATGCATGGCGGCGGGGCGGGGGTAGGCAGTGCTCTGTGTCCCGATGTAGGGGTGGTGGTGGTGGTGGTGGTGGTGGTGGGCATGGTGCCAGGGCTCGGGGCCACCCTGGTGCAGGTGGCCATGCAGCGAGGCCGGTGAGTAGGGGTCGGCGGTGGCGAAGGGCAGCTCGCTGTGGGCGGCAGCTGCCAAGGGGCTGCTCAGGGTGGCGGGGACGGAGGAGGGCTGGTACGTGCTGTTCCAGAAGGACGGTGGGAAGCTGCGCTGGCTCATAGGGAAGGAGCCGTCTAGGTGAAGAGAGTGGGGCGGAGGAGACAGTGAAAGAGGAGAGTCAGCATGAACACCCAGCAAACACCGATCTCCTTCCCCAGGGCTCTGCCCATCCCCAGACCCCCTACTCAAAAGCAAACCCTCAGATTCCCTTTATCCTCCAGACGACTGCCAAGCACAAGAGTTGTTCTGGGCGAATACCTCTGCAGCTAAACACCCATCAGACCCAGCCCGAGGCTTATCCATGAAACTGGAACAATTTATTCCAGATTTGTTTTCGTGAGTATTTAGGGAAAATAAATTATCTAAGGTGAGGAATGTCTTCTCTTTTCCTTAAAAGTGGAGACTGAGTTGGAAACTACTGCCCCACAGTAGTTCCCAGGGTTATCTTTCTCTTGTTTCACTTTGTAATAATCTCCCTATCTGCGCATCTATGCTCAGAGGATGTCTGACCCTGCAGGGAAACTGATTGCTTCTCAGTGCAGTTTCAAAGGGGACAGGAGCAGGATGAGATTTGGCTGGGGGTCAGCTTGAATTTTCTGTACAGCTGGGGGCAATTTCTCCATCTATTAAGCTGGACTTATGCCTGTTTGTAGGGTATATTTTAACTTATATTTGGGAAGCATTTTGCAGATCTTAGGACTGGGAGGGGAAAGGACAAGGACCCTGCATTTTATTTGCCTTTTCTTAAGCACTGGGCAAGATGAAATAGTGATTATTAATAGCATAGACAGAGATGTTAAGCGCTATTGATGGAGAATGCTGTGCATTCTGGAGACAAATAAAAACTGTGCTCATAATACACATCTGCCAGGGAGGTACGCCAGCTCTAAGCTTCTGGTATTGCTCAGGAGAAAGGGAAGTGGTTCATTATGGGCAAGGAAATCTCCTCTCCTGCCATCAATTCCAGCACTGAATATCTTTCACCCGTGAAATAGTTCAACTAGTATTTCAACCTTCATAACCACCGTCAGGAATTCATGCAGAGGCTGGGAAAACTTTAGGCAGGCTCTTGGCTGGGCAGGGAGCCCTGCCGGGGAGGGCCCCCGAAAATCCAGGAGTGCCGACGCTGGGCGGTTCAGAGGGCAGAGGAGAAACTAGGGAGATGCTTCGCTCTGCATGTCGCCTGCGTGTCCCTGCGAGTCGGGCAAGGCTGAAACCGTGCGCAGCCGGGACGGCGGTGCAGCAGGCTGTTTGAAAGCCTCCGTTTATTACGATTTAGGGTCCTTGTCTCTGCTGCAGCACCCACCAAGGCGGTGCTCTGCGCAGGGCGACATTCAGGGAAATAAATAATTCGCTTTTTAAAGGTTGGAAGCTTGTGAAATCGTTTCCACTATTTTTTTTTTTGGGGGGGGGGGAGTGTTTCATTTAAAATCTGCCGGTTGTCAACGCACTGATCTTAAAGCTGCCGCGGCGGGGACCGGCGGGGGAGGCTCTTTCCAGCGCTGCGGGTCCTGCAGCTCAAGCTCCCCTTGGAGTTTCGTGGAGTTTGGCTTCCCTCCGCAGCGCCTCTCGAGGCAAATCGCCCGCGGCTTAAGCACCTTTTTCTCCCCCCCCCCCCCTTTTTTTTCCCTCTCCAGCGGGAAAAGGGGCGCTAACCCCCAGCCGCGAGCACCCTCCCTCCCCGCCGCTGCGTCGGGCCCCCGGCTGCGTGCGCCGGGGCGCGGGCAGTGCGCGTGTCCGCGCTGCGCGGCGCGGCGCTGCCCTGCGCGCCCCTGCGCGGCGCCCTGCGCTCACCCCGCCAGGAGCCGGCGTTCCGCGCCGCCTTCGCGCTGCCGAGCGAGAAGCTGCTGGGCTGGCTGAGCGCCCGGCTGAAGTGCTCGTCCACCACGGCGCTGATGTCCCCCTGGAAGTAGGTGAAGAGGACGCACCGGGAGTTGATGTACTCGGCCTCGGGGGGTCGCTCCTTCTCGGGGCTGCAGTCCTCCTCCTTGATGCTGGCCGGGGCATGGCTGGAGAAGGAGCTGCTGGTGCTGGCGCTGCTGCCGCTCTCCGGGGCTTCTTGCATTTTGGAGTAAAAGGCGAGTTTCTGTCGGGCGGTGGGGGAAGGATAGGAGAGGAGAGGGGAGGGGAGAGGAGAGGAGAGGGGAAAGAAAAAAACAAAACGCAGGCGGTTATGCCGTGCAGCGGAGCCCGGGACACCGGCCGCAGGTCCAGCTGCCCCAGCCTCCCCCGTGCCGCTCCCGCAGCCTGCCCCGACGATGCAACTCATCGTCCTTCCCCCTACCCGCCCCCCCATCGCTACATCTTTGCACCCCCCTGTCCCGAGGGGGGCAGCGAAGAACCTGCAAATGCGCCTGGAGCTCCGACCGCGGGAGATGCGGGAGCGGCTGGTGCAAGGGGGCTCCGTGTGGGGCGGAGAGCGCGGCCGGACGGGGCTGCAAAGGCAGCGGCGGGCTGAGCTCGCAGCCCGGAGCCCCGCACACGAAGGCGTTTTGCGCGCCGGCAGTCGGGGCGCTGCGGCCGCCGCGGGGGCGAGATGCGGCCCCTCACCCGCGGCGCGGCAGCGGGACCCCCGGCTCGCACAGATGTGACTGCCGGCAAAATCTGCCCCCCGAAGTGTCCTGTAAACCACAGCGGCGAGGAGGAGGAAGCGGGGGGAAAGGGCTGGCAGCCTCAAACACACTTCAGGACGAAAAGTATTTCCTTGGCAAGCAATAAGCTCCAGGTATTTCCTACAAGATTAAACTGTTTTTACTGGATTCCGTTGAGAAGGAGAAAAGAAGAAGAAGAAAGAGCATTCAGCAGCTTGCTGGATGTTTCCCATATTTTCTTTATCAGCGTTAGCGTGTTCGCAGCTGCCTGGAGCTTCCTAGAAATGAGTGATGGGGCGCGGAGCGGGCTGGGCGCTGCGGGCGGAGCGGCGCCGGACCGGGCTGGGCCGATCTGGGCCGGGCGGCGGGGGAAGCACCGAGGAGGCGGGCGGGCGGGAGCCCAGTCAGCGCCTGGGCCCAAGACACGCGAGATATTTAATAATGTCACTCCTTCATGATGACCGCCTTTCCACTTGGCTGCCGGCTCGACCATTGAGGTAGTAATCATCCCCCTAAATAATGTCACGGAGCAGTGGGGAAGGGGGGAGGCAAGGTGGGGGAAGACATCATTTGCTATTTGTAACAGGTATTCCGGGCCCTGTGCCAGGCGCTGGAGGTGGGTCACGGAGACCCGTGTCACACGGGCTGCAGCACGCCAGGGGCTGCGCAGAGCCGCGGGGGGCGAGGCGCAGCGGGACCGCCTGGCGCCGGCCCTGCAGGGCCGGAGCTGCCGCCCGCCGGGGACCCGGGGTGCTTCAGTCTCTATGGATCCCCTTTTTCGTTTGCTGAGATATCCCGCTTTCCATTTCTGGAAGGAATAAGATGGAGGAGGAGGAAAAGAGAAAAACCCAGAGCTAGAAAGTATTGTCCGACAGGTGCAGCCCAGAGAAAATGATCTGGGATCTTGATGGGACAGCGAACACCCTGGGCTGCAAAGTTCTCGATGGACTTTATATGCTACGGAATACTCTCGCGTCTGGCAGTGTCATTTTATCGAAATCCTGGGATTAATCGATCCCCTTGCTAACCCGGACTGAGCTGCATGCAGCTCGGTGGCGAGACTTTATTCCTAGCCGCAGCCCCCCTTCCTCCCCCCCCGCTGGTGTTTCGAAGGCGACCGCCGCCGCCGTGCGCCCCGTGGGACAGCGCCGCGCCGTGCGGGCCCCGGGAGCGGGGAGCATCCCCGGGATGCCGCTCCCTTCCCGAAGCCTTGAGCACCCCCCGGAGCCGGGGCTTTCTGCCCCGCAAAGCAGCCGGAGAAACCCGACAACCGCGGCTCCCTCACATCCCCTCCCCCCACGCCTTCAAGAGGGAAAATCCGGAGCGTCCCCTCCGGCCCCCCATCGCAGAGGGGTGGTGAAATAGCAGCCCGCAGTCAGGACCGGCAAGGCTTTTCGCCGCGGCGGCTGCAGGATGCCCCCGCGGCCCCGAGCCGCCCCCGAGTGCCGCCTGGGGCCCCGAGCCGCCGGCACCGCTGCCGTCGCCGCGGCGCTCGCCTGGAGCCCCCCTCGGAGCAAGAAAGAAAAAAGAACCCCCAAACCGCACAGAAACCAACCAACCAAACCAAAACCAACCAAACAAAAAACCGCCCAACACCGAAAAACCCACCGAGGGCTAAAATCCCGCTCCCCAAGCAGCCCGCAGACCTTAAATCGCCGCCGGCGGACATACCCCGGGCGAGCAGCCGGCCGGGCCCCGCGCGAAGGTGGGATGCGGTCCTGCTCCGATCACCATCGCAGCCTCCCAGAGCTTCCCCACCCTTTCCCCTCCCCTTCTCCTTTTCCCTTTTTCCTTTTGGTAAGGCCCCAGACGGCCATCCTCCAGAGGACACCCCTCCCACCCGGTGCCTCTTCACCGCTGCCCCCGCGCCTACCTGGTGGTAGGGGCTGTAGGCTGCTGCGAAGTACGGCTGGGGAGGCCCGTAGACTTGGTACATAACATCCAAACAGCTCATGGCTGAGCGCGGCGGATAATGTATTTTTTTGTCATCAACGCGCGTTGTGCGGCGCGGAGCAGTGCTTGGCGGGAGGGAGGCTCCCGGGGGTTAAGAGGCAGCGCTCCTGGGTGGGAGGAGTGAGGGGGGGCACCGAGCCGCGCTGCGCCGAGGTGACACCCCCCTCCCGTCCCTTCCCGTCCCGTCCCGTCCCGTCCCGTCCCGTCCCTCCTTCCCTGCCTGCCCCGCTACAGCGCGGCTCCCGGCCGGCGCCCCGGCGCCCGCAGATGCGCCCGGCGGGCGGAGGGGCTCCGCGGGAGCCGGGGAGCCCAGCGCCGAGCTCAGGATGCGGCGGCCGCCGCCCGCGCCCAGCCTCGCGCGGCACTGCGCGCCCGCCCGCGGAGCGGTGCGGTGCGGCGCGGAGCAGCGGAGCCGCGCACCGGGGGCGCCTCCGGCCGCGGGGGGCACACACGAAAGTGACGGGGGCTTAAAGGCGGGATAGAGCAAAGCAGGGACAGGTGAGTCGTCTCACGAGGAGGAAGCTGCTGAGAAATTTTGAATAAAGACAAACCCCGGGACTGACGATTTTTTCGCGTTCAGTAGCAACCCTTGGGGCAAAGGGCACGTGAAAAGCCCAAATTATCTTGGAGGCAAACTTGACGCAGCCCCTAGCTTTCTGCGGAGGACAACACACACAGCCACGGGCTGATGAGTGCACTTTAACTCTTAATTTAGGGAGATTAGTTTGTAACTGAGAGGTACAAGTGCTCATTTCAGCACCAACTCTTTGAAGCATTCACATTCATAGAACGGGTCAAAAGAGACCCATGTGAATAGAGACTCATTTCCCGGTCATTTTTAAGCCTATATAATAAAGCCAACAAAAATAAATAAATAAATAAAGAAAGAAAGAAAGAAAGAAAGAGAAAGAAAGAAAGAGAGAAAGAAAAAAGGAGGAAAGAGAAAGAAAAAAAGAAAGAAAAGAAAATTGCTTTTCAAATATTCATTATTTGCAAAATTGTGGAAAAAATCTAAAAATAATGATCATTTTGAATGTTGAAAACCTCAAATTCTTTAACTGATTTTTACGAGAAAATCCTCATACTTTAAAAATGAACATCTGTCTGTTTCTCTAAAAATTACATTGTTTATATTCCAAATGCTAAGAATTATTCTGAATGCTTGTCCTTGGCAAAAATAATATTTCAGTGCCTACTAAGTAGGATTTAAAAATCTTTCTGCTCCTGACCCAGATTCATATTTCAAACATTATTTTCTCCTTCCATCAGTTTGGTAAATCTGTTTTTCGTGCTGAACATCCACCTGGAACTAAATGTCACAGTTCAGCCCCAGCACAACTCTTTCCCTATTTCTTGTCAGTGGCTGAGAAGTGAACAAGGGAAAGAGCTGTCAGTATTGGGCCTTAAAAAAAGAAATGCATCTCGTTCTCTATCATTTTATTTCTTCTGAATATAAGCAGATAGAGAGAAGCAACAAAGTAAGGACTCAGTCTGTGACTAGCATCCAAAATAAGGCAGCCTGCTAAGGAACAGCCCCTCCGCTCCTTGCAGCAAGAGATCGAAGGACCTCACTTGGGACCATGGGACCTTGAGTCTACTGTTCTTTGTGTTACCTCTCTCCTGAGAGAGGAGAGCTGCAGGCTGGCAGCTTGAATGTCGCCTTCTCCACGGTGGAGAGACCTGTGTGCATCTCAGAGGTGACAGTATGCTGAGTGACGTGGAAAAAGTCCATTTCTCAGAAAGCAAGTCTGCTTCAAATACATACTCTGAAAGACACAGTGTACTTTCCTGCTACTTATACAAGCTTTTCACACGCAGCTTTGTGCAAAACCAAAGTGGCAACACCTGACATTTGTCAAGGTGGAGCATTTGCTTCATACACAGAAAGAAACCCAAGGTGTAGAAGCAACGTGTGATGCTATGTCCTGTGATGTGACCAACAGTCTAGATTGCGTATCCCAGAGAATCCCTCCTTGAGGGCTGAATTTGCTGGGCTTACTTCACATTCAAATGCGTGTTTATGGAATTAGATCTGATAATACAGTTTGATGTGAACTCTGTTCTTCAATAAACAGCTATTTGACTGAAAACTTTGCTAATGTAAGACACAAGCAAACTCAGGTGCTTTAATGCAGAGCAGTACGAGCATTCATGAAAAAGTACTGGCATTGTTTTGCCTTTTCAATGCACTCTGTGAAATCAGACCTTGTATAGGAAATTATCCTGGAAACCAAGGGTCACAAACTACCTATACTGGCTAATGATCTCACTGCATATTTAGTTATATATAAATATTTTTTCTTGGTTCTAACTAAAGAATTTTAGGCAGGTCGAGTCACATAAGGAGCTGCAAAGACTTGGAAAAAACAGCTGAGACACATCTCCCAGAGAAAATCACAGCAGCAGCAAAGAACACTTTTTGAAAGGACAAGGGTTAGAATTAGCTGTGTACCATTAACACACTGACATGGGCCTTGTCATACACTGGCAATGTTTCACAGTAGTAATGTGAAAAGAAAATCTTATGTTGTAGCTTATTGTTAGGAGTAAAGAATTATGGTTCTGATAATAAGCAAGATGCAGAAAGTTACAGCTTTATTTGGAAAAAAATCTTATAAAGCAAATCAAAGTTATCTTCTAGCTTTTTTCAAAAGAGGAAATGGATGTTGCTGTGAATGGTTCGATGGACAAGCAAACAAACCGTCAAACAAAGCATTAACATTCATAAAGGCTGGGACAAAAAAGTAATGAAAACATGATAGTCCAACTATTTTTTTTGCTCATCTTCCCTGGAAAAAGTACATCTAATGCCAACATGTCCACCCATCTGCAAAAGTTTGAGCAGAGAACCTCATGTTTAATCTGGAGATTAAATAAAGGCCAGAAGGGATCTTTCGCTTCTTGAATCTGATCACAGGTATGTTTCCTGTATATGTTGATAATATACCTTGTTGCAAACTCATAAAAGTTTCTGCTGATTAAATTACACTATTTCAGAAAGGCATGCTTTCCTGATGGGAAGATATCATGAAATGGGTGGAAAATTTAGCCATTCCTTTAGCAATTTGTTGTTGTGCTTAACAGTTTTCAGTGTTTCTCACTTCTAGTTTGAGTTGGTCCGGCTTCAGCTTCCAGCTGTTAGTTCTTGTAATGACTTACTTCACTTAGCTAAAATGCTCTTTCATATGTAATATTTTCTCCTATGAAACTTATTTTATTCCACATAATCACCTTTTTTTTCCTGCCAAAATACACAGATCCAGCTCCTTAAGTTTCTAAGGCAGTTTCTCCAGGCTCAGATAATTTCTTCAGCCTTTTTACTTGCACCCTGTAAAATTTTTCAACATTGTATTAAAAATGTTGACACCAGAACTTGTTATTGATTTAATACCTCTCTTGCCAAAGGTATATACAGAAGTAAAATCTCTTCTTAGCAACTTCTGTTTACATTTGAGGATTACTCTCTTTTTCCACAACACAATTAAAGACAAGGAACTCATGCTGCTTTGCTTTCCCACTGTGATCTCTACGCTATTTTCAAAATCACTGGTATGAATTTGTAAAACTCATGTGTTTTGTAGCGCAGATGGGATGGTCAGAGGGATACTTCTGCCAATCCATAACAGGGATATTTCTTCTGAGCTCTCACATGGCTGATGGAGATTGCAGGTAACCAGACTCATTGCTTTGGGTGAGCCTGTGCAATCCTATATTTGCTCATGAGCCTTTGCAGAGTCATTCTTTCCACGATCCCTTCCATCACCTGCAGTCCTTGTTTCTCGATGCACCATGCTGCCATTCACATGCTGTTTATTTGAAAGTGCCAAGAGACTTTCCGAGAGACTAAGGTCTTCTCATATATCCCATTTCCCATCTTACTTACCATTCTTGTAGCCATTGTGTTATTGGTGTGATTTAATATTGACTTTCAGGTTACTGATGAATAGTTCACTACCTAGTAGATAAGAATGCTCCTATGTAATAAGAATTTTCTGCTGACTCCAGTTTTATGCATTTTTGTCCATTTGCTGTGTGCTCCATTTTTAGTGTGTCATACCTCCTTTATGAGACAAAAATTTCAGTTTTCACTGGGCTTCTTATTTTTGCACTCTCTTATTCTCTCTCAATCCTTCACAAAGAATTCAGCACACACAACTAAGTTGAATGCACTGCTTGTGAGTTTACATGGCTGAAATTTGTCTGACATGAACTAAGATCAATATTGCTGTTTCTTTTTCTTCAAATACTGTTAGTCTTTGTGTTCAGGCTCCATAAAAGCTTTTTTTTTTTTTTTTTTTTTTTTTTTTTTTTTTTTTTTTTAAGGACTTGGCAACTGTTACCATGGTGTTCCCAGAGTTTTTGAGGAGCAGTCACAAATATTGCTGCAGAGGAGCAGCTATACCAAGCTGCTAGTTTGGTAGCTTATATGGCACTGAATTAACTGAAATTAAAAATAAAAATCCACGTGGTGAAATAGAATCAGGACACATACTATTGACTTCCTTGTCTCCTTCACTGCTTTAAGGAACACAGTGTTATTTTTTTTTTTTAATTTTTGAGATCAGAAACATTTTAGAGTTAACTTTAATTTTTTTTTTTTTTTAAAGGTATGCTTTTTTCCCCCCTCACCCTTTTCTTTTTTTCCTCACCTCTCTAAAAATTAGCGGTTAGCTTCTATCCACGCGCACAGACCCTACTCGGCGCGCGTCCGTCCGCGCGACAACGCGCCTGCTCGAGCGACGCAGCGCGCAGCAGCTGGAATGTACGCGGCGATTTTTCCTCAATGATGTATTTAGCGGGGAGCCGCAGCCGGGGACAGGGCGCAGCATGTGGCGTGTGTCACTCACTCGCCCGAGTCAGCCCTCGCCACCGCGCGCGCTCGCGCGCCTGCTCGGGCGCTGCAGGCGTCACCTGTCTCCCCTCTACTGATCGCGGCAGATGAAGAGATCATCGTGCAGGGCTGGAAGGGAAACCTGGAGCTGTCATGAGGGAATATATCAGCACGCCTGAGAACACGCCGGACGCGTCGAGTGCAGGGCTTGCTCTTTCGCCGTGAGAACTCCCAGAGCTTTTCCCACGAAGTTCTGTGCAGGAAGAGGCTCGGGTTTGCCCTCAGAAGCGGAGCTAGCGGCTCTTCTCCCAACCGTGCCGGCGCGGAGCTGCCGCGGACCCCTGCGCACTTCTCCCCCCGCCGGCACTGCGGCCCTGGAGGCTGAGGCTGCCTCCTGCGGGGATGCGCTCGCCGGGATGCTCTAGGAGCGTTTCCATGCTTATATACATAAATGCACACACGTGTAATATATAAAAATATATTAAAAAATATATACACACATGTCTCCAGAGCTGTGTTCAGAACAGAGAGGCAATTTCCAGCAAAATGGCCCCTAACGGAGACTCCTAAACTCGTCAGCACAAAATAGTCTTTTTCTGGTTTATCTTACATTTTTGACTGTTATGATGTAAAAATAAAACCAGACTGTGTTCATTCCAAGCTCTGTCAAAGCTGTTTAAACAGCAGCCTTATCTGTGCAATATGTACACTAAACTTTTCAAGTGAATGTGATGTGGATTCTCTGCAGTATCGAATCTCAAGAATTTTAATGGTGCATATTCATATGCATGTCTGTTTTGTTTTGAAAAATAAATTGTTTGTATGTGAGGCCTTTATTCTTACAAATATTTTCACCTCAGAAATGGATTCCTTATCACTTTTCTAGATAATATTTCAGGCAGAGGGAGGTAGATGGCAGAGAGAGACTGCTGCTTGAGGAAGTAAGTGGCTTGATTTAAGGAAATAATAATATCAGACTTTTAGTAAAGCATAAATAGGTAAGCTGCCTACTTTTCTATTTGCACAGATTTTCATATAATAATGACAAGATGAGATTAAGATGGGAAAAGGAAGTGAACACGTGAACTGCTCTGGAATGATACGATCTTGCCCACGGCAACCAGTAAAATTTCCCCTCATGAAAGATTTAATACAGAGCTCACAGAAGTAAATGGGAGTCTTTCCGTTTTCTTCAATGTGCATTTGGCTAAGCCTGGAGAAAATGCCATTATGAAATGTCAACAGAAGATATTTTACCCCAAATAAGTGCAAAATGAAGCAAAATGAAAATTCACAGCAAAATACTGGAGGTGGAGCCATGATACAGGGAATTGTGTTCTCATCTCCTGAAATCCCCCCGAATCATGTAGTTCCAGAGTTGAGTGTAAATAGGTGTGATTTCAGAAATGTGCCCCTCTTGATAAAAGATTGGAAAATATCCTGGTTTCCTGAAAATTTACAGAGACCATATTTTAAAATTTTTGTGTTTGTACCTAACAGAGAACTGAGTCCTAATGATTGCAAAAGCAAACCTCAGCTTTTGAAAAGAAGTTGGAAAAACAATCAAGAAAGAGAGGAAGACACTAAGAAAGGATGAAAAGTAGAAAAGGAGTTGCCATGGAAGGTATGCACGCCATCTATGTGAGGGAGAATGGGAAAGAAATGTCATTTGATTTTCATAATAATACCTATTTATCATAGCCCAAACCATACACTGGAAACTCTACCATAGTTTCTCACTTGTATTTCTGTTTGTTTATTTCATTTAATACTTAAAGATAAGAAGATAGTATGGAGATAAATGATTTATAATAATGATGTCCCAGATGCCATGGAGCAGACATGCAATCTTTGCCCCACCTCCCTGCTTGTATACAAAAATACTAGATAGAATAGGTATAAAGTTCCACGCAGTTAACGCACCACCAAAGGGAAATCATAATATGCCTAACGTACTGGTCACGTGGTGGGATCTTCACACATGATGGTTGTACGCTTTTAGGAAGGATGTTTTCGCACACTGAGGTATGAGTCATGAATTTAGAGAAAGTAAGTCATTTTGTACCTTCTTCTATGATAGTGCTTTCTTCCCTTAAAAAGACTCACATTCATTAAGGTATCTCTGGTCTCCTGAGCTGACTTCATGGAGATAATACCATACCAAATTAAGCTTTAGAAATGTAGGTCCAGTTTATACATCACAATGTTTTACTTGATTTTGGACTAGATAATGGAGAATGCAAGCTCATTTCAGAAAAATATCCTGATTCAGGAAATCTCTAAGTTAGCTTTAAGTTCCTTTTGGAGTCCTGTGTTAATCAATGAGAACTAAGCACGTGCGGTAATCATAATCACAAGGTAACAAATACTTGGAGATGCTGCTTCACAAGAAATGAACAGGCAGAAAATATTTAGGCACCAAATTTGGCATAACCCTCAGCCATCAGCTCCGTGCTCCAGAGGAAGAGCAGGAGTGCCAGGAATCCCTCCGTGCTCCTTGCTCTCGCAGCCGCCCGGCGCTGCGCCCCAGCCTCCTGCCCACCCGAGGACAGAAGCATGTCTTTCAGTATGCCGTAGCTTTCCAGCATGTGTGTGCCAAGCCATACTTCAGTCTCTCGCCTTCCAGCACCATGCAAACTACACAGTCCTTGCATTCCCGCAGCGCGGGGCGTCCCGCTCCTGCCCCTTGCGGGAAGGAGCATAGCTTGCTGCCACACGCCGGGGAAACACAGCTCAAAATGTTGGATGCTGTGCTCTTTTCCAGGTGAGCGTCTTCTCATCTGGGAGGAGGAGAGCTTTGATTATTCAACAAAATACAACCATGTGCCATGGCAATGGTCCTCTTACCTATGAGTATTGTTACTCTGTTTGAAGACAGTGTAGAAATACATTTTGTAGCCCCCTTGTTCCTATGCTCTCTCTCATCCCATAGACCTTAGATGCAGATTACAGCTGCTTTTTTGCTTGAAACCAGTTAGGGGTGTGTGTCCTGCTCTTCCTTCAAGTTTCAGAGGTTGTCTGTAAATTCTTTTTAATGTTATATTTGCATACTGTCCTGACAGTGGGTCAAAAGACACTGGCCCATAAAAATATTTAAGCATTTGTCAGTTCTGTCTTTCAGTTTGCCCTGCCCAGAGAGTCCTTCATGGACTCATTTCCACTCTGAATCTCACTGAAAAATGTACATTCTTCTTTCAATCCCGGTAGCATCCTAAAACCAACTGTCCAGTGACGCTATTCTACACACTTTGTTATTTGAGAAAAGCAAGACGACACCCGCTTCATGAATTGAATCAGTGTTAATCTTCTAAATCAGTGATGCTGCCTCACAGCTTTTAGACAGATGAGAGAAAGCTGGCACCAGAGTAAAATGAACTTTCCGAGGGTGCTTAGGACATCCTGAGCCTGCATGTTTTCATCCATGGTCAGAATCGTGTTTTCTTCTGCATTTGGGAGAGCACATAGTAAAGTATTGATTATATATCTATACAAAACTCTAAGGGATCCTCATCAACTTACTACAGAGACACTTATTTTTAAGCCAAAACATTTTTACTCAGCTGTGTTTCTATATATTCATCATTTATGCTAAAATGTAAGCAAATTGAAAGTTTCTTTATCGGTATAAAGATTCAATCCTTTTACTTACCAGCAGGAATCAGAAAGACTAACAAAAAATATTTAAAATATATTTGAAAGTATGGACCAAGCATATACAAACCTTCACATTGAAAAGCTCCAAATGCTTTGGAAGTTGTAGTTTAAATGCTTGGTAGATTGTTCCCACTGAGATTACCTACCTACCTGTCTGTCCACCTCATAGCATATTATTCGAATTTCTCACAATTATTGAATGCCCAAGTAGAGACTATTTGAAGGGAATGTAATGGAAAGGGAAGGTTGAGATTTCAGTATCTACAAGTTGAGCCTTCAGATCTGCAAGGCAGGGCAGGGTGAACACTAAACTGTGGGTTTGAAAGAGCACTTCAGCTCCCCAGAGTTCAGGAGCCTGCAGTGTAACATGCAATAGCTCCACAGACAAGATTCACCCCCCGGAGTCTCTTGTCTTTCAGGAACCCACAGCATTTGCCACTGTCATTTGTGCAGACACCTGCCCCAGACCAAAACCTTTAATTTCACACAACTCGACCAAGTCCATATTTTTCCCCTTTCTTTATTTTTAAAGGAAAGTTGGAAAGCTACCTTTTGGGAACGTTAACATCTTTACAAACTCTGCACAGATTTATTAGCGTTCAGCTATATAACACGCATTACAGCTGGTCACCATTTCATTCTATTGTATTTGATAGCTTTGGCAGGGCTTTCCTTGATGGTATTCAGTCCTAATGCTTGCCCTTCTATCATGGGGGCAACTTTCACCTTATGCCCTCCTCCTCTGACCGAGTTGTCCTTTCCACTTGTGTTTTCTGAAGTCAGCTAACGTTTCAGCCCCTGCAGGTCCCAGTATGGTTCCTTCAGCTTTCTTGGCCAGATCTGCAACATCTTGCAGCAAGTCTGCCTTCAACAGGTGCCCTGCGTTTCCGTGTTTGTATTGGGACATTTTCCTAGAAACTTGCACCCTCATATCAGCCCTGCCAGTGTAAGCGGCATTCCTAGCGTGGATGGCCAGCTGGCTGCTACAGCCTCCTTTGACACCATGCTATGTAAACCTACTCAGGGCAGGTCTTGTTGATGTGTGAAAAATGCTTCTGACAGCCTGCTCCTACCTGCACTGAGGTTTCCAGCTTTGCAGGCTCACTGACTCAGAGCGAATAACAGTTGGAAAAACAAGAAAATGGTTTGCTACAGGCAGGACCTTTAGGGAAGGGCAAGAAAGGAGTGGAGGAACCGGGCTGGTTTACAGAAGTTTTCAGAGGCACACTTAATCAGTGTGAGCACCATGAGCCAATACCAGTGCACTAAGAATAAGCCTGCAGAAATGCTTGCTGTATTCGTAGCTCTTTCCAAAAGCTATCTTCTTGATCAATTTACATGCATTGGATTCTGTCCACTGATCAATTTGTGTGCAATGCATGCACATTTGGCTTAACTGGTCAAGTGGGGTTTGAGACTGCTCAGAATGGTACGTCACCGCTATACAAGCCGTCTGGGATATCCACCCCCCTCCCCGAGTCAATATATCATTGAGTGACAAATGAACAGGAAGCAGAACTATTTCCTGTGAAGAAGACAATAAGACTGTTTAAAAAGTTTAATTTTATATTGACTTTCCAAAGAAAACATTAAGAAAGAATAGTATATGTATGTGTATACATGTGTGTATTATTTATATATATATACATATGTATTTATGTATGCATGTGTGCATTATTTTTCATTCTCTGGGGATGCAAATTGTCAGCAACCAACATATTTTCCCCTGAAAACTACCAAAACCAGGGAAAACGACAATTTTCTTTAAAAAAATCTTATATCTGGTGGAAGAAATGCATCAACATAAAACATGTGGCCAGCCAAGTAATTAATGCTTCTCTGAAATTAGAAGATGCCAGAAACAGTTCCTTCCTTCTCTCTGGACTTCCACCCTGGAGGTCACGGAAAGTGGCTGTTCCCAGAGCGCGTCTGCAAGGGAATGCTTCCTCCCCCTCTGTAGGAGCTCTCCGACTGCAGCTGCTCCATCACCACGTTCTGTGGGTTTATAAACTGGTGACTGGAGGCATTGGTCGAACCTGTGGGAAAAAAAATAACTAAACAGTGTTCATGTTCACACAGCAGTGTTTGCTGCGAATATAACAACTGACCATACTTTAGAGGAAAGCTGGTCTCTGTTTTCTACAAAGCAAATCAAATCTCCACATCACAAAAATTGTACTCTCCAGCCATTAATTGTCCAAACATTAATTGTCAGGGCTATTTCAAGATCCAAGGGGACTGGGGTTAGGAAGATTTACAGCTGTCCAGGAGGAGTCTGGACTTTAAAATGCCATTAAGCTATTGTTGATACATTTTTCTGTTTCCCTTTCCCCATTTTTTTGCCTACCCTTAGGGCAGGTTGGAAAGTTTCTGTTTTTCCCTGGACCTAATTTTTGAACAAATAGGGGAAAATATCCAGCAAATAGGAAAATATTTTGGAAAAAAATATTGCATCTTCATTTCACCTCTGGAAAAGTGTTTCACTGGCCAACTTCACCCCGTGTTGGAAGACTGCATTTGTTAGTGAGTGAAGGTCTTAGAAAGAAGTTTGCAGCGCACATGGAACGTTTCATGAACATCGCACTTAATCTAAAATGAACTGTTAATTGCATCACATACAGGGCATTGTTAGGAAAAATGACATTTCATTAGGAAAGGGATAATTTAGAATTAATAGTTAGAATAACTTATAGCCTGAGAGTTCATCAGGCTGTAAAAACAGTTCTAAGCCTCTTCTCCTTTCGACATATTCCTAAATCTGCCTGCTTACCTCTGAGTGAGGTATGAACAGATCCCTGATACAAAATATGGCAGCGTGGCAGTGGTGAGTGCTCAGGATAACCCTCAGAGAACTGTTCCTCTGAGGAAGATAAGCTTGCTGGAGAGAGTAAGTTTGGATTATAACTACTCATGTTTTTGGCAGTATTCTTGATTTTCTCTCGAGTCCTTCTTATGGTGGGAAAACCATCACCAGCTCCCAAGAATATCTTCATATCCCCTTTGCAAACCTTCCAGGTGCACAGGGATCTTCATTTGGGTAAAGGAGTTATTCCAATGACTTAGCATGATACCTCCAAATACTCCCATGCCCACTGAGAGCTGTGGAAAAAAGATTCTGTCCAATTTTGGTGTGCAGTGGAGAGGGACTTGTCAAGGATGGATTGGGAGTATTGTACATGGGCCATAATCAGGCTTTATTACAAGGTTTAAAGAATCTGATGATAAGAGGATTTCTGTTTTACTACTAGCTTTATCAAATCACAAGTGTAAAGTAATCGTTATCTGAACCACTTATGTAATGGCCAAGTTTGGGAGGTGTTGCAAACCAAACACTTTTCTCTCTGTTCTGCTTTTTCCACTTGGCTTGTTATTTTAATTCTAGGTACCATCCACATGTTTATAAAACTCCTGATTGTGATAATCTAAATCCATCCATTGAGCAGAAGGCAATCCCATAGCTCTGGATTTGCACTGAGTGATCAGAATCTGGTCCACCGACTCCCCAAAGACTATTTTTAAAAAGAAATGTTTGAAGCAAGATATAAAAATAGGGATCCCTGTAAAATGCTCTTTTAAAGATGGGCTTGTATACATCGGTTTCATGTTATATAATGGCATGTCAGACACGCTCTGCCTCAATCCGATGGCTGAGCCCCTTTCACTCAATGCAGCACAGAGTGTATGCAATCCTGAACTGGTAACAACTCCGTGCTTTGCATGGACAAAATATTTTGGAAGACATCGAGAGACTGGAATCAAAACAAATATAGAGAAAATAAGAAAGAGGTAATGTGTAAAAGAGTTTTTCACGCACGTCCAAATTATGCCTGGACAAAATGCCCTGTGAGAAAAATAGCACAAAGCAAGGGGAAAAGAAAATGCAGTATAGTGGGGTGGACAAAGAGCTAGCTCAGATGAGCCTGGCTGAACAGCAGTTACTAGGCTGTAAAAAACGAACATGGCAAATGTGCTGCATTTGCTAAAGACCCCATGAAACTCCAGGGAAAAGCAGAGCGTTCACAGAGTGGCTGCTCCACCAGCGAAAAAGTTTCATTATTATTAGTCATATGCTGAGGATGTCAAGGAATTTGGAGGCCGCACTCTTGGCATTTTTAGAGGTTATTAATGAAATAGCGTAGCAAGGTGAATTACATTAAAATATTTTTCTAACCATTCCAGAAATCGTGGTCCAAGTTGGCATCAGGCTGGCAAGCGGTGAACTTTTGACCGCAGCTCGGATTGCCGGGAGACACATCCTCCTCGTTAGTTTCGGGTGACAGTTCACTGTACGGCAGCGGCGCGCTTGGGTGCACCGCGCCGGCTGGGGGAGGACGAGTTAGCGCCGCATTTTCGCAGGGGCAAGAAATTCCACCCAGCTCCAATGTGTTTTGGCCCGCTGCCCGGCTCCTTGTCAAGCACATGACCAGTGCTCGCCTCCCTATTTCTGGCCTGAATCTGGATCCTGAGCATAAGTAAGCCCCGTTAGTGGGGTTAAAATTAGGCAGCCGAGCTGTGACAGCACACATGGACTCTCCGACAGAGGGTAAACATGTTTAAAACCCCAAAAAGAGCAAGACGCATGGTGATTTAATGTCAGCGCCATGTGTAATTCTTCAGTCTGGGCTCCCATAATCCAGAGGGCAGCCGATCTACTTCATGGAGAGGACACAGCAGGCTTCTCTAGCTCCCTTCTGACCACAGGTTTCCTACAGCAGTGTCTGCTAAAGACAAGATTATGCCATTCATTTCTTCATGGTAGACATCCATAGACCTGGCTTCATACCAGGACATGATCTAGTCATCTGATGGCAGGGCTGTCCTTACCTGAGAAGAAGGAACCATGGCATCTGGCTTCTACAAGGCCATACTTTGACTGGGAAAGCTAAATTAAAATTGAAAGAGCAGCAGATTAGCTGGTTAGAAAACAAGCATTTTGGCTTGTTTAGTAATCAAGCACTTCCATTTGCAAAAATGAGTCAGTCCAAACATTTGTGCAAGGACTACGTTCTCAGATGCAGCACTCCGATAGCAGTGACACTTCTTTCCTCTCACATCACACCCACCTTTCTCTGCTTGGTCTTCAGCACTAGCGACGGCAGCCTGTTTGGCAATGTCCCACACAATGTCTCTGGGTTTTTCCCACTTCTCCTTGGTCTAAAATGGTCTTCTTGAACGCATATTGAGTAACACAGTAATTGTAGAAAACTCTGCTGGGGAGACTGCCTGAGATATGTTGCTCTAACAGAAATTTCCGAGACATCTTCAGTTATAGCGCAAAGCAGCCTACTTGAAGTTAATAAGAAATAAACTTACTAAACAACAGAGCAGTAAGAAATGTGCCCGCTATTCTTTGGCAAATATCTGCCACTATTAACAGTCTGGTATTTTAAACACTTCCAGTCTAATGAAAGCTTTGGAGCCAGAGGAAATACATCTGCGGAGCCATGTGCACACAGGCACAGACAGAGCTGATTTCATTCCTCATGGACAGATCGTTCTCTGTGGGTATAAGCGATGCTGCAGAGGCAGCGAAATATGCAGTGGGCACTCCAGGTGTGCCAAGGAATGCTACTTTCTGGGTTGGAGGAGGCCCAGACTTGCAGAGCCATGTTAGACCTCACTGCCACAATAGATGTCTCTGCATAGCACTCCCCGTCCTGCCGCTAGACTCAAGAGGGCCAAGAGGTGCAGCTGTGCTTATGCTGGCCCTCAACTCACCTCAGTGCCAGGTTAAGTAAAGCCCATGCAGAGCCAGAAGCGCAGAGGACTGAAGCACTAGCCTGAGCCCAAAGACGGTAATTTGGGCTTTTTGATTATCTGGGCTATTCCAGCCTACTGTTATCTGGAGCCATGGAGAGCTGGTTGTGACTGTCAGCATCTGAATTCAGCAGTAGTGGTGCATGTATGCATGTGTGTGCAATTTAATACATTGCCATTGCCGGGTTTAATTAATACAGTGCAGGCAAGCTGTTGATTACTATTTGGACAGAAGCTAATTAGAAAACCTTCAGTGTTTCAGGTCTGATCCAATAACCACCTCCCTTTTTTTTCTTTTTTCCAGCGCTCTTCAGTGCCTTTAGTTAGCAGGGTCTCAGCTGGCTTTTCTGCTGTGCTCGGGTGTCTGCTGTGCCTGAGCCACAATATGCCAGCAAATTCCCTGCACTTGCTGGGTGTCAGGAGCTGCCACTCAAGAGAGACTATCACGAAAATTCCATGCAAGGCAGACTCGACTTGTCCAATTGGCAAGGGGCTAGTCACCAAGGGTAATGGAGTTAGAGGAGCTGCCCATTTTAGACGTGATTAGTGATTATATGTATATCCTCAGCAGTGAGATGCTAACTCTTAAGATTTAAATCTTTTTCTTGATATCTTTCAGCCAAATTGTACCAAGTGTTTTGATAGCAGAATCTAAAGTTTTAAAAAGTGTGCAAGAATCCATCTTTAATAGTAATAACTTTATCAAAACCATGCAAGGTCTAAACTGTTGTTTGGCGGCATTAAAACACAAGTTATTACTTTCATTCTCGTATCATTTGATCTCCTGTGCAACAAAAGCGATATGTTTTCTTTTTCGCATAAATTTAAATGTTGAGCATTGCTCAATGGCTTCTGATTGGTCGGAATGATAAGCTATTACAAGAGGTACTACAGGTTCCTCTCTCCTGACAAAGTAGCTAAGGATCTTGATCTTAAGTAGCTTAGGTTTGTTAAATCACCCACAGTTTTTTCAGAACAGAATTTCCTAGTTCTGTTTTTAATATAAAAGCAAACTCTCTATTTAATTTCATCACGCTTGTCATCTTGTTCAATCAAAAATAAAAACAATACTCAAGATCTGTTTTGAATGTCCTGTTCTATGAACATGACGGAGGAGGAGATAAAGCATTTATTTGACCTGGGACAACGGTATAGCAAGGACACAGAGAGGTCATGAATTTCTGGGAAAGGCCAGAAGATTATTAATTCCTCCCTCAAATATTCAAGCATTTACATTACTTATTTGAGCTGAGCTGCTTAATCAATTTCAAATGCATAGGGCTTAGTTGAATGGGAGAGCTTTCTGCTCATTTTTTTTTGAGTCTGCTTTTCCTGCTCTTAGTCCCTCCTTCCCCATTCCCTATTGCCAGTTGACCTGAACATTACTGACCCAACTGCTATTATTCTTTCCACCACTGAGTTGCCATTGCTTCCTTTTTACTGCAAACTTTCTTCAATAAAAGTTTAATGGGGACTGGCTTTGCTGTCAATTAATTAATCAGCAAGTGAATTGTGGCTTTTTGAAAAAGTTTAAATATATGCTTTGGTGTAGATGGCTGAATTGTCATGAAGGAGATCTTGCAGACATGAAGAGCCTGTGGTCTATGTCTGGTCACACAGAACTATTCATCTCTGTCTCCACAGTAGTGACAAATGTCATCTATATACAGAAACTACTCACATATCTCTTTTGGCTGACATTATTGATGCTTGTTTTTCTGAATACGTATATTGACTAATTGCCACTGCCAAAATTTAAAGAGTCAGATCAAATAATAAAAGCTGGTGGTGTCTAAGGAACAATCTGAACCAGCCACAGCCCCTGGAAATATGAAAGAATTATTTCCATTGGTTTGATATGGCTTTCACAATATATTAGAGAGAATGTTCTAAAAATGTGCTTGCTCTGTACTTTTCTTCCAATGAACTTGCAATTAACAGCACCCTTCCCTGAAACACAGCCCTTCCTAACATCATTCCTAGCAAAAGGAGCTGGTGGATGGGAAGGAAGAAAAGCAAGAGGTTTTATTTGACAACTTGCTGAATGCTCTGAATTATTATCACAGAATCAGTAAGGTTGGAAGGGACCTCTGGAGATCATCTAGTCCAACCTCCCTGCTCAGCAGGGTAACCTAGAGCATGGTAGACAGGGTTGCATCCAGGTGGGCCTTGAAGGTCTCCAGAGAAGGAGACTCCACAACCTCTGGGCAACCTGTGCAAATGCTCTGTCACTCGCACAGTGAAGAAATTCCCCCTCACAATTATCACAGTTCATTTCCTACGTAAGTCTTGCACAAGCTGAAGCTCCATAGTCCATCCTTGATCTTGGCCACTCATTGAGGAACTGTTTCTAAGATGTGGCTGACAGAGGTTGACCAGAACTTTCTCTCTACGATCAGAACTGTTGGTTAGTCTTTCTCTGCATCTTTTTTTCCATCCTTTCCCCCCTCCCAAACATTAATGCCACTTTTTTGATTCTTGAGGTTCTCTTCCAAAACAATCAAAAAACAAACTTCAGACACAGGTAGGCAAGAGGTACTTCCAGATTGATGAATAAAATGGACTCAGCAACCCTTCCCTTCCAAGCATTTCCTCTGGATATTGAGAATCAATCTGTAGGTAAGAAATGGGATATCTGCAATCTCACCAGAGTAGTGTGGATTTCTTGAGGGAATATTAGAGCAGTGCACCTTTGATACTAGTAGCAGACAGGGCTGAATGAAGAACTAATGACTTCCAAATTCTAGTGGGTAGGTAGCTTAGTCTGGGCATCATCAGGTGATGATGGCTGTGCTTTCTCATGCGGGCCACTTTGTTTCTCCACCTCCTTTATGTTCCTTTATGTTGCACATGTGTGCCCATTCATCTGCATGCACTTCCTTTCATAAAAGCTTTGCTTGTGATTCATTTTCCTCTATTACAGAAGCTATCCGAATCATTTTATCAGTTTGGGCATTAATTTCCTATCCTATGACTTATTCTAGGTTTCAAATATATTTTCGTAATTTCAGTGATATTCTCCAGGTTTTTCCTTGTTTGCCACTCAAAAGTACTAAATTCACCTCACAAAAGCATTGTAACCATCATATGCTGTAAGCCATGTTTCTCGCTATGAATGTCCAAGTGATACAGACATCTTGTTCAACTTCATGCAACTGCCTTTCTAGAGCAACTGTAAGCATTTATCCATTTTGCTGACACAGATATAATTCATTAGTGCTCACCTGACCCAGTTTAGAACACATTTTAGTTCACTTGACATTTAATAACTTGTTATCCAACACCTTGTTTATGCCCTCCTAGGCATCCTATGTATTCTAAGCATCCTGTATAACTAAGACCACGTGCAGGTCATGTTCATATAGTCCTGACTTCTAGTATTTTCACTTGTAGCCCCATGTAGCATCCCCATTCTCCCCCTCCCCTCTCTACTACTTACTGAACATGACCTCTGAGTCACTGAACATGACCTTCTTATTTCCAGCCCTTTGCTGCAACACAGCTGATGAGATGTTTGGGAGTTAGTATTTTGAGTAGCTCTTGTCTCTCTGTGTTCTCCAGAGTTCAGCAAGTATGAGGTAATTGTGTGTCAGGTAGACACAGAATGGTTCCATTGTCACTGTGATGTGACTGGCCTGGCCACCACGTCACTTCTAATCCATGGGATTTCTGCATTCAGCCATCCCCAGCAAGAGGCGAAGGGTCAGTCTCTGATTATCAACAGACTCTTTGTCCGAGAAAGAGCAGGAGGAAGGCTTCTCTCTCTCCTAAGAAGCTGTAGCAGTAGCTCACCAGTATTGCTTGTAAATTTAAGAGTGGTGAAGATGGGAAGACTTTATTCACTTGCTAAACTCCTTCTCCTTTTCCCTTGCAACAGCACTTGGAGTGCTGCTGCAGGAATCTGAGTGGGACCAGCACTGCAGTGGAAAATAGGAGACATGGGTGACAGGGAGAGGCAATGAGCCTTCCCATAGCTGTTTCTGGAGCTCTTCTTGGTCCACCAGTGAGCAGTTTGTTGACTCTGTGACTATGCTTCTGGGTGGCGCTCTCTGACTGGGAGTCCAGAGAGCACACTCTGCCTTCCTATCCGAACCTATGGAGTAGGGGAGCTCCATCTCCCCATTCACGATGGGTTTGTCCCTAAAACAGTGTTTGACTCCACTGCTCATCCTCCAAATACTGCCACTGAGCAGTTATCGCTATCAGCCAATTTGGGATTATAGCCTTATCTTCAAATTCTAGGCTTTTCTGGAAAATGGTCTTTCCCCTTATCTGTCTGGAAAAGGAAATAACTAAATACTCAGGTGTTGTAAATTTACCATTTACCTTGTTTTTTCATTAAGGATCATCTAGGCTTTTCATAGCACCAATGCTTATTGCCAAAGAGAGGAACTGCAGTCCAATTTTGTGCACATAACTCCAGGCTTACTCTAAAAACACCTTTGTTTTTCAAACATATGCTCTAAGCTGGCAGATATTATTTAGTTATCCTCCATTAAGCACCTGACATGGGCTTGCAGCCTGGAAAAAGTAACCTCATGTTAGGCTTTGTGGATTGCCTAAGAACCTGATATTCCTAAACTCCCTCTGCCACTTTCCTAATGAAATCTCATGGCAGTGACATATACTTATTGCCATCTAAAGAGGGAGCGTGGAACAAGAACTGCAGGTGGCCAAGTTGTGGATCTTGGTCTGACACAAAGCTCTGTAATGGGAAGGTGAAGCTATTGATTGGCCCTGTTTCTGTCCTCAAAGGGGGATGACAGTGGACTCTTCCTTCCTATTCATCATGACATAACTTTAATGTGGGGATTATGGCCTTGTTGACAAGGAAATGTAATAGTAGGAAATTATCTGATGCATTTTGGTATGTCTAAGTGATACCTAGCAGGTAGGAACATGAAGAAAAGCCTCCATCTGCAAAAACCGAAGTCCTGTGATTATTTACTCTGCTGTAGACTGAAACCCTCTGATCCTAAGCACACATGATCATAAGCACCACACTCATACAGTCCTTACTTTCATTTGCAGTTCCTTCTAGCCATGGAAGACATATTATATCCCACTTGACATCCACAGCAAGAGCTAGTGGCCAGTTTTTCTCAGCAGCCCTAACTCTTGTATTTATAGTTTCAACTGAAAGGTTTATTTCCTCAAAGAAATGTCCTTTACTATTCTTGTTTTCTATTAGAATCATAGAATCATAGAATCAGTAAGTTGGAAGGGACCTCTGGAGATCATCTAGTCCAACCTCTCTGCTCAGCAGGGTCACCTAGAGCATGTTGGACAGGGTTGCATCCAGGTGGGCCTTGAAGATCTCCAGAGAAGGAGACTCCACAACCTCTCTGGGCAACCTGTGCCAGGGCTCCGTCACTCTCACAGTGAAGAAATTCCCCCTCACGGTCAGGCGGAACTTCCTGTGCTTCAATTTCTGCCCATTCCTCTTGTCCTGTCACACGGGACAACTGAAAAGAGTTTGGCCCCGTCCCCTTGACACCCTCCCTTTAGGTACTTGTACACATTGATAAGATCCCCCCTCAGTCTTCTCTTCCCCAGGCTGAAGAGGCCCAGCTCTCACAGCCGTTCCTCATAGGGCAGATGCTCCAGTCCTCTGATCATCTTCATAGTCCTACGCTGGACTCTCTCCAGGAGCTCCATGTCTCTCTTGTCCTGGGGAGCCCAGACCTGGACACAGGACTCCAGATGAGGCCTCCCCAGGGCTGAGTAGAGGGGCAGCATCATCCCCCCCCACCTGCTGGCAGCAGTCTTCCCAATGCACCCAAGGAGACCATTGGCCTTGGCCACAAGGGCACATTGCTGGTTCATGGTCAACTTGTCATCCACCAGCACTCCCAGGTCCTTCTCTGCAGAGCTGCTCTCCAGCAGGTCAGCCCCCAGCTTATACTGGTGCCTACGGTTATTTTTCCCTAGGTGCAGGACCCTGCACTTGCCCTTGTTGAACCTCATGAGGTTCCTCCCCAGCCAACTCTTCAGCCTGTCCAGGTCTCTCTGAATGGCAGCACAGCCCTCAGGTGTATCAGCCACTCCTCCCAGCTTAGTATCATCAGCAAACATGCTGAGGAGGCACTCTGTCCCCTCACCCAGGTCATTGATGAAAAAGTTGAACAGGATGGAACAACACTTAGAAACACTTTATTCTTTATATTCCACATAGATAATAAGTAGAACTGGCACACCTAGGCCAAGGCTGAGAAAACACAGTTATCTAGTTGAGCAAAGGACAGAATACTTGACAAGTTAAAGAGAGGGAACAGAGCGAAAGTGCTAGGGGAATTTTCAAGACAAATAAGAGAGAAGAACAGAGATCATGAGGCAAAAGCATCAGGAAAGGAAGGAGGATACTTCTGGTTACCCCTGGAAAAGGTAAAGATGATGACTGCAGTACCCTCAGTAAATTTAAGGAGTGTGGAAGCTGTCTTTGGAATGAATGAGACATGAAATTGCATGTATGAGTTAGTTAATTCAAAGTTACTACACTAGGGACTGCAGCACAGTACCTCACACGTACAGCACATCCAGTGTCAGGAGTGAATACTGGACTGCAGTTATGTTTCTATATCCTTCCCAGCCCTCCTTTTCTTTTCAGCTTCTGATTAATGTTAGCACAAGGAGAGGAATACACAAATGGACGTTTCCAGGCCTCAAAGTGAATAGCTCTATGAGCTAGTTTTGGTTGCAACATATTCAGTAGTATCATCTACAGTAGACTTTTCAATTGAGCAGTGTGCTTACTGTTCTAGGTATTAAGTACCGATATATCAGGGGAGACTTCACAAGGTAAGGACACCAACTCATTAAACAGATATATTGGCATACAAGCACTTGCAGCTTTCCTTGTTTAATCTACTAAGTGACATTGTCATGTCATTGAATTTCACTGTGTGCATCATCTTGCTTTATAGATCTCAAAGATAAAATTCTCCCATTCTGATCTGGCTGAATACAAAGCAGAAGTGAGGGCTGCTGGGAATGGTGTAACCAAGCTACAGCTTCTGGCTCAGAGGAGCAGGAGGAATACAGACTATTTCAGTTAAATCTAGAAAACTTGTCAATGACTGCTTTATGATAGGAAGAGTGCTTCATCCTACATATTCATTAAATTCTGCTGTTAAATACTTGGCCATGCTGTGTGTTACCACGAAGTAGTTTTTTGTGACTTGTGGACTAATGGCACAAAGTTGGATGCTGGTAATCTCAACAGTACAATGTAGCAAGCTTAGTTGTTTCAGATCCACTGAGATCGTGTAAATTCTTTTAATATTTTTCACTTAGGCATAGTTGGAACCCTCTATTATGGAATGAACATTTTTTGCCCAAACTGGAGCTTCATTCTACCTTAAAATGTTAACACCTTAACCTTTAATTGAATGAGGCTTGAAGATCAATTTGATGAGGAAAAGAAAATCAACCTGTTTGAGCAACTGGATAGCAGGCTTCCACATAAGAAGTGTTGTCATAAACCTGGTGATACAGTGCTGTGATGGTGAAACAAACTCTTCACAGAAATAGAAGAAGCTGGGGTTTCAGCTTCCTGCAGTTCTGTAGCTATGTTTTCATGAGAGTACTTTTCTCTACACAGTAGTGTTGGTGTCTGATGCAAATATGTCATGTGAAAAGGCCACAGTATGCAGGGTCTAGACCTAGCTGCAGGGAAACAGCCTGCACCTCTTTTCAGGAGTGAGATATAGGAATGACAAGAATTTCCAGTGATTGATTGATGGTCTGTCGATTTCTGTCTCAGAATTCCCAATTAAATGCCAGATCTCTGAAATTTCTTCACATCAAGTAGCTGCAGTCAAATATTGTGTGTTGATTTGGGACAGTGACACATGTTCATGTGTAGAGAAGCAGTTCCATTCCAGTTTGCACTGCAATTTGCACTAGCTCTTCCAGTTGCCAGTCTAATTCTCTTATTCTTATAATTTTGTGCAAGCTTGAAAAATGTTTTCCTTTAATATCAAAAGTGGTAGAAATGAAAAACTCTTCATCCTGCATTTAATTAACAAAATAGTACAAATATATGACTTTGCAAGCAAATACACCTGGCATGAACAGTCCCTTCCTAACAGTAAATTTTCCTGTATGCAACGCAGAACTTTTCTTACAATGATGATTGTATAGGCTGAAATTACCTTACAAGAGATTACAGCCCTGCTTCTCCAGAGCAGGAGGTGATCACTTTCTCCCTGCATGATCCGATCGTCATGGCAGAACTTGCTAACTCTACTGAAGGTTCATCATGTTTCAAACACATAAAATCCTAAACGCATCTTTACCTGATTAGGGGCATGAAATGGACCACACTGTGGTATTGCTCATAGTAAGACAACTCTTCATGCTTCCAATGTGCACCCAATATAATCTGGGTGTGTGTTTCACTGTGAAAGTGAAACTAGACAAAACGCTGCTTAAAGAGGTGAGGTGACATCACCCTGCTCGCCTACCGAGTTAGAAGTTTACTCATTGCCCCTTTAGGTCTCAGCTGATCTTGATTTGGATTTTAACCAGCACGTAAACAAGCCCTATTAACAATACTATTCAACACTGGCTACTTCTAGCAGGATTCCCATGTGCTTATAGTTAAGCAGTATTTCAGATCATCAGCACCCAGACATGAATTTAAAAAACAACCTTTCGCATTTGCCACGTGTACGAGTCTGGTAACAGAGCAAGGAAAAATCTTACAAAAAAGGAAAAAGACAGCTGCCAAGGGCGCGATCGGATCAACTTCAGAGTAAGCCTGCGGAATGGAGTGGCATTGCAAAGGCACTGGACGTCTTTCGTGGCATCAGGCTGCTGGTGGTGACAGAGCCATCTGTCCTGTCTTTTTTGCCCTTTCCTGTCTGCCATTAATTTTCCACAAAGGCTGCAAGCGACAGTTCCCTCATAGTGACTATACTTGGAAACAAGGTGTATGACAGGCAGGGGGAGAATGGCAGTAATCTCTATGAACCCCCGTGCTACAACTTGAGAAAAAATAGCCGAGAGTTTGTAAAGCAGCGAAGAAGAAGTGAAAACTGAGAGCATCTGCTGACGGGAGGATTCGGCAGGCACGCACCCCCGCGTTACGTGCGCCTTTGAATTGCGGCGCAGCAGCAAAGGCGTGCTCTCCTTGCGCGCCCGCTGCAGACAGTAAACAAGTGAGTATTTCTAGAGCAGCTGCGCGGGTAAGAGGAGAGGTGCCTGTCGCTGTCCTGCAGTTACAGTTCTTTATAGGAGTGCATATCCTGAGCTCCTGAACCTCTCTCATCTGATCACGTCAGGCCTTCGTTTGGCAGGCAGGTCCTCTCGGGCAAAGCATGTGTCTAAAGTTAAGATATTTTACTGAGCTTGAGCTTAACCTTGCTTTGCTTTTAAAATGAACAGCCATCAACATGATCTCAATACAATGTACACAGAAATTAGTATAGTTTGCTTTATGTTCACATTGGTGCTATTCTTAGAAGCAAGCAAGCCTACACTTGTTTTACAGAGTTTGATTACAGAAATTCCAGTTCAGAAATACTATGCTAAAATTCTGTACTGCTCTCCATATATTTAGTTCCCATGTTCATCATTAGATTGTCCAAGTTTCTTATGGTGTTGCTTCAGGCAATGCAATTAACACTTCCCACAGGCTTATTTTCTTATCTTTTAGGCCAGAAGGATCATGTGCTCAGTAGAGGGATTTTGTTTGGGTATCTCAAAAGTAATATGCATGCACACACATAAAAATGCTGCTGCATGGCCAAGTGTGTATGAAATGAGCTGTGCTCTTGCAGCAGAGACTTTTCGGTTCAGTGATGTTTTTCGGTTATTGAGGAAGGTTGCTCCATAGTAGCATAGACTGGCTCCTATGAAAGATCTAGCTCCTGCTATTGCTGAAACTCTGATTATAACAAAAGACTGAGTATCAGAGTCTCTACTGATATACTTCCCCCAAACTTACCCACTACTTCATTTTTAAAGTAATAAATTGAATTTAAGAAAGAAATGTCTTACTGACTCCTGAGAAGTTTAACTGCATGCTTCATTGCAAGTGACTTATCCATAGAGAGAGGAAGAACTGGCCATTTGATTAGACTCAGTGAGTGGTTTAGTTCAAAAGGTATGAGTTCAGTAATCTGAATTTTTGACATACTTGAGTATCTAATATGGACATTAAAATCAATGAGTCCTCTGGGGTTGGAGTCTATGGCTACAAGTTTGACTGCTCCTGTTGATCAGCAGTCAGGATATTTGATGTCTTTGCTGATCGTACAGAAATTAGGCTGAGGCTTGAGCAGCTGACACAAAATATAACAAGCCATCTTTGGCATGTTGGCAAAGGTGGCAGTGTACTCCCCAAGGCTGGATAATAAGAAAATTAGCTTCTTTCTCTCTGACAGGAACAACATAACCCTTCACTGTGATCTTAGCACACAGCCCTGAGGTGTGCATACGTCTAGTGCAAGCTCATTTTATTGGGCAAGTAAATAACTCAAGCAATAAAGCAAGCAAGCAAGTAAATAACATGCAATAAAGAGTGAGATAGAAACATTAAATGAACCATCTACACATATGTAACTTATGACGTCGGATGAGTTTACACATGCAAGTTTTGTTACACTATCTGTCAAATTACAGAATGACATTGGCAGGTAGCTTAAACAGAGGTCATTTCCTACATATTTTGATAGCTTCACAAAATATTGCTTTCCTGATAACTGTGTTCACTCTTTGCATAGTATCACCATCTATACGTTAAAAGAAAAATGAAGTCAGTCATCTAACTATTTATTTTTAAACAATAATCAGTGATGGATACTGTCCTGGCCTTTACTCCTGTTCCTCACTCCTTCTGTTCTCTGGGCCCTGTAGGATTAAAGCACTCACCTTTAAACTTCATATGATTTTAGTTACCCCAGAGATGTGCTAGAGGTCTGGTAGGAGCATAAGACCTGCAGACAGAGAGGTGCCCTCTCCCACTGATGTGAGTACATATTCTTGGCAACAACTAAGCCCTCGTATTTCTCAGAATCAGTGATGTTACTCCAGTTTTCTTCTTTTCCATTAATAAAAGGAGGGACATAAGTAAATTGTGGTGTCCTGACAATGTCTATGCTGCTTCCAGAGTAAGATCAGTACTTGGTTCCATTTTCATTTCTACTTTTAAATTAGGCTTTGCTTATTAAAGCTAGGCATATAGCTTTGCTGTGTGTAGCAAGTATGTTCTAACGTTATGTGATGGACTGAACCTGGACATGGTACAACTGAGTGCTCAGAAGAGTTTATTTGTGCAGCAGTTTATTTCAGGTCTTTTAAATGCTCCAGGTGAGTTCAACTGGCTTCTAAATAGAGCTAAAGATGCAAAGTTTCTGGAAGTTTTGAAACCCTTGGAAACAACAGTCCTCCCCAAGCTTTATCAGGTTTTCCTGCAGGTGTTTATTTTCTAGTAACTGAAGTCTGAAGCTTCAATGTGGGGTTGTTACTTGTTTATCAAAACTACATTTTGTTTACTTTTAGAATGTGAAGTATACTTCTGGTGTTTTCTAGTGGAAATCGTGTGAATACTGGTGTTCTAACCTTGGTGGTTTAAGGATACTGGAGAGAGAAACTTTACAGGGTAATGACTTTTATCTGACTATTTATATGACTTTATGACTGCTGGTCTAGTAAAATATATTACCTCTTCCTAGAAGCTTTATATTTCTAAAGTAATTAATACATAGAAAATATCAGGTTTATTTCTGAGTTAAGTATATATGTGTTCTTGGGGTTTGAATAATGAAAATAGAGCTCAGAGAAGATACATAGCTTGACTCCATGAAAATGTATATGGATATATTTTTGTATTGCCAGCACAGACAATATTAAGTCATCTGACCAAAGGAATGAAGGAATTTTAATAACATAATTTTTTGGTGAAGTAACATCATGCGAAAGGCTTGATGTTTATAAAGGGAAAACTGACTGTCTGAGGTTCAACAGCTATGTCCTTTAAAAGATTACACCAATTCTCTCACTGTTAATTCTGAGAGAGAATATTCCCCCTCTGTGAAGAATGCTTCTTTTTTTTAATGTTTCCCAAACGTCTCAATTTTTCCACAGCTATCTGAAAGAAAAAAAAAAGTGAATAAAACAGCTTCCTATTCTAAAGTTTCTAGGTCTTCTCCCAGACTCTCACACCTGTAAGTGGCCTGTAGAAATGCAGCAGAAGTGCTGTAGCTCCCGAGTGGCAACTGGCTCAGAGGATGTCACTTATTGGTATATGTGGCAGCTGTACAAGAAGGCAAAGATGATGGCGTTACCTTGCCTCTTCCTCTTCACTCTTCTGGAAGCTGCTGTGGAAATATTGGCATCCCCTGAAGAAATTGTGACTGTACTTGGCTAATGCTCAGAATCCACTCAGATGAGAGAGTTTTTGCATCACTCTCACTCTTGCAGACCTGCTCAATTTTTAGATCTGAATCCAAGGCTTGTGAGTGTTGAGACATGTGTTTTTGTTCACAGACTTTATAGATGTGAGAGAAGTTCAAGCTGGAATCAGATCTAAATAATCTAGATTGCTTTGGCATTCTAGCCTGGAGTAGTCCAATATGACATTGTAATCATTGCTTGGCTACAGAAGTGTGATGTGTTTTTATTTTCCTCCATATAATTCTTCTTCATCATTATATTATTATTATTATCTTATATATGATTATTATCTTTCCCTTAAAAGGGAAGAAACTATGGCCAGGTAGAACATCGGCAAACACCTTACCCTTGAATGAATGACTGAGATGAAGAGTCTGGAGCCACCAGGGAGGGTTTGTGGTGATATAGGACCACTGATTGCATTGGCCACTAATTGTATTGTAGCTGGCAATATTGAAAGCTTTGGAATAGATAGCACAGTGCATTGGAGACAAATGTCAGAAAAAAAGAGAAAATTGAATATTCATAGTTACATGAAACATTCAGTTAAGTAAAATATAAAAAGATCTAAAAATGGGTCAGATATATACCATCACTTACTTCATTGTGATAGGACCATTTTGGTCTACCACTTGAGCTTGAATTGGAGGACATGATGAATTTGAAATATGAGCCACTGCAACTGAGGCTAAGGGGCTACTGGGCCCACACTGAACAATTGATTATGTAGATACTAAATCTCCTTTTGGTTTTGGCCTTTCTTTAGTATTATGTATTTTTTTCATAGCCTGGATTTTGCCTCAGACTGTCCTGACACACGCCTGATGGAAGGTCCTCACAGCTGAATATACCTATATCAGGACTACCTGGACGAGATGTCCAGATGCACAGAAACTGCAGTGGTGCCTGCTCCAGCCCTGCATCCTGGGTGGACCTGACTCTGTGATGTAGATAGCTGCTCTGCTGGATGAACAGCTATAAAGTCAAAATGAAGGTCAGACGTTTCAGCTTGTCCGCAGCCCTGTCCCTGTCCCCAGCTCCTTTTGCTCCTGTCAGGAGCCCCTGGACAGCCCCTGGCTTTGGGTCATCACTTGCCATGTGTGGGGCTGCCAGTGGCTCCCATTGCCAGCTCCCAGCTATGCCTGCTGTGATCAGACCTTGTGGGGTGGGACCTGTTGGTGAGGACATGGCTGACTTTGATACCATGTCACAGCAGGCCAGGAAGTATAACATTTTCCTTACTAGCAAAGGGAATTTTAACCCTGGGGCATCACACAGGAAATTAAAACCAACCTGCTTTGAACAAAGCTGCCTTGGACCTTGTTTAAATAGGACAAGGTAACAGAGGGTGTCCGAAAGGCATATGGGCAAGTGTAGGTGTAGTCATATTGCTCCTTATATTCTGAACAGTGTTGGCCTTCACTTGGAGTGAACTATTTTGTACATGTAAAACAACCATCAGTATCCCAAACCAACCAAAATATTTTGAATGACTCTTGTCAAAGATAGATAGAAAATGAATATTCACAGGAAATCTCTAAAGTATGCTCTCTGTAGAGCATAACCCTTGGATTTACTTTTGACCAACACTGCCCACTGAAACCAAAGACATGGAGAGTTCAATCCAATGGGGACAGTGCTCCTCATTCAGGAAATTGTAAAAGATTTTGTAGGCTGTTTTACAAAGACCTGAAGGTTCTTTGAATTCATAAAGCCACACAGGAGGAAAGAGCTTTCACTGTAGTTCATGATGGGGCAAAAGAAGCCTCCTATCTCATAAAATTCCTTACATAGCAGTTCCTACTCTGTCCAAGTTTACACAGAAGTGTCTGGAGATATGAGGTCTGCAAGAGGACAGGGCTAGTCCATAACCAGATAAAGCTGAAGAGATATTCATTATCCTCTCACTGGTGCTCTGAAGATTTACAGGGACAAGTAGCATCTCAGATGTAATACCCTGTAGCATGGCTTCCAAAAATGACATTATTAGATCTGAGTCACTAAGTGAGCCATTGAAATCCAAGAGCGATTTTACAGCTGTGAAAGCCTTTTACAAATATCCTGGCTCTTTGCATGACCATTGCTCCTTTCTCTCGGAACAACTGTAGCAGGACTTCTCATGGGACATTTTTCAAACTGAGAATTTGGGGCAGTGCGGTAAAATTTGTTCCTTGATTGGTTTCACTTAAGATCTCTGTCCCAAAGCTGGATGCACATGAGGGGAGCCTGTTGCTTGGCTGTATATTATAGGGTTCCCCTTCCTTCTGCTGAATGGGAGCAGCAGGTTAGCACAGGGGAAGTGAAAACACCCATACGCATAGGAGTGCAGGGTCCTAAGGTTATCTTTGCATAGAATGAATGGCAGCATCTGGTCCAGGTCAAACAACCTATGATCATATCACATTTGGTACCTGAGCTGGCTATTCAGTTGAAGATGGTTTAAGGTGTCTCTCTGACTTGAAGCACCTACAGATTATAATTTGAAGCACAGGTAACACGTGCCAGTTAACAGCCTAGGAGTGAGAAAATCCTGTGTAAGGAGAAGGATTTGACAAGTGAACTGGAAAGAAATGTAGAAATCCTGGACAGATACAGTGATGCACAAATAGAAGTTCATGAGGACATTGCTTTATGGTTATGTAATGGAATCGGTAGCTGTCTATAATTGTCCAGCTGAACTACTTAAATGAACTGAGTAACTAACTGAACCTGTCTCATGTTATAAACTTTTTTCATCTAGGCTTTTTTTGTGTGATCACTGTAATGTCGTCATGGCTAATTTTAGCTGCCATTTTCCCCTTGAAAATATTTACCAACACTGTGCATTCAGTCTGTTGTTGGAGAGGAAGTTGGAGCTGGGATGGGAGAATATCTTTCCAAGCTGAATGCACTTCTGTCAATGAGATCAAATTATAAGTAGCTGCACTAATCTGCCTATCATCAGAAATAGCCAAAGAAAAATGCACAAATGTAAACATAAAAGGGGACTCTCATAATTTGCATACTTGTCATAGTTCACCATAAATCAGCCTAAATGCCAGGGAGCTTGTTCATTTTGACACAATTTGGAAGCTTGTGTTGCTTGTTGACACCTTATCTTCTCACAAGATACTGTATATTAGTAAAGTTAATTGACTAATCATTTTCATCACTGCAAGTGTAAGTAAATAATTCCATCTATTTCTACCTAGGCTTCTGTTTACGGTCAGAGTGTGCCAAGCATTCAGACTAAATGAAAATATACCCTCTAGTAACCATGCATGGCATCCCCCATAACAAGCTGCAGAAACTCTCCAAAGCATCGCTGTTATGTTGTGGGGAATCCCGAGAATCTTAGGCTTAATTTGCCGTGCCTGCAAGGCTCTTGCAGGGCTGGCGGTCCGCGGCAGGGGCGATGGGGGGACTCGTCCATGAGATCCGCCTTGTAGCACCAGCATCTGTCATTTTTAGGGATGAGGGGCAGGTCTACAAGTAATGACTTAGCGGTGGCTGGGAATGCACATGAGACAATGAGGTGACCTGTGTTTCAGCTAGATCAAAGGCGCTGGAGCATTGCCTGATAGCCGATGTTTTCCATCTTTTGACTGCCTCTATATAATCAACCATAAACATTTTGTGCCTGTGACTAGTTTTTCCGTAATGATGGGGAAGATGGATCATAAACAGAGATTTGTTGCTTCTTCCTCCTTCCTTGTCTTTGCCATCTGGTGAAGTAAAAAGTAGTTGACTATGGCTATGCTTGTGGTTTCAGTGACAAGATTTTAGGGAGGTGGGAGGGGAGTTAATATTCCTGGATTTTTGCTTTAATTTGTGATGAACACTTTTTAGGTGATTTAGGGGCAAGTTATCAAGTTTCTAGCTCTCCATTTGTCCCACAGAAACACAGGACCAGGTTTTTTGCAGCTGGTATCTCAGAATTAGTTAGGGATCATTTACTATCTCCAGATTGCCTGCATGGTATGCCACATTCTGCCTCTTTCTTTGTGCAAAATCTTACTTTGTCTACAAAAATGTCTCAGGATTTCTTTGGGAATCTAAGTCCTCTGTGTCAAAAAAGTAGAGCCTGGCACCAGCACTGATTCCTGCCATACTGACCCAGAAATCTTTCCCTTCATACCTCTCCTACCTACTTCAAGGAGAGCAGAGTCTTGTGCGTGCTAATGTATTTCTGTGTTCATTTTGGTCCTGGGCCTTTCTGCCATGACTTCTGTCATCAAGGGTATCGATCAGTGCAGGGGACTTTTGCCATGCACAAGCACCCGGTCTGAGACCACCGACTCACTTTCCTTGCCGTGAGAGGCAACAACTGACTGTGGCTGAGGGAGGCCTCGCTCAGACCAAGGATTTACGAGCGAAAGGCCTGCAGTGAGCTGCTGAGACCAGAACAGTTCATTCCCTGCCAGACCATTCCAACCTGGCTGTCACCCACAACTTTGGCCTTTAGATTTAAAATGTTAAATCGCAATTGAGAAAAGAACCCAACCATACGCTAAAGTGTCCTTGGATTCATCCATCCTTGGATTCATCCATCATCTTGAATAGGAAGGGACCCAAAGACTTAATTAAATGCTTCTAGGAATGGAGATGTGAAAAAAATAGAGCCAGGGACAGTAACTTACCATGCTACCATAAATGTTTAAAATTCATGATGCCAGAGAAAAAGGCCAATAACACTTTCATTTAAAGAAATAACAGCTATTTCCAATAAAGATTATCTTATGTCCAAGGCATGTTCCTTTTTCCAAAAATCTTTCATACTAATTTCCTCAGTGAAGTTCTGTTGGTATATTTGTTTATTTTACATTTGGATGGTCTTACTTTATGGACTCTTTAGTACTTTCCATTTTAGTATACTAAAAATCTTTTATCTGGCTAAATCAAAATATAATTTTCTATGCAATTCATATTTGCTTCAGGTCAAGTTTTTTCTCTGAGGAACAGGGCTGCATAAAGGATGTGGGGGAGGGAGATAAGTGTAACATTTAATGGGAAGTCCATTCAAACCCTCTAGCAACTGGAACTAATGGGGACAGACAGGGTTGTGAAATATGAGCCTACAAGGTCTCCGCTGAGAGATATCCATTCCACTTTGTCCTCCCAAGCCTTTCTTTCCAGAGATGTTTGGTACTTTTCTTTAAATCAATTTAAATATTTACAAATATGAGCAGTACCACAGTGATTTCTTTCTAAAGATATTTTCTTGAAAGCCAAGAAATCTTCCTTCTAGATATATGGAGTGTTTCAAGCTGTACTTTAGGCCTTCTGAGATAGCATTTTGCTTCCTGTTTCTTCTACCAAATGCAATCAATGGGTCCCTGAATTTGATCTGATTCCCATGGAAATCAAAGCGATATTTTTTATGGTTCCTTAATGAAATGAGCTTTAAAAATAGAAGTTCATTGCATTAGACTTCCTAACAGTTTACCCTTATACAGTCCATAGGGATAAAGCAGGTATTAAGAAGCTAATGGCATCTCATATAGAGCTCTCTATGGAAGGACAAAGCAGCTTATTCTATCTGATAAAAGAAAAAATATCTTAAGTAAGGAATGAATCTACTGATGAACTCATACTGCAGGTTTCCGAGTTTAATTCTGACCTGTTAATGATTCATCAAGTAGAGACACTTCTGTATGTTCTTCCATGTCAGATTCAAAATTTGAGTCTAGTATAATCAACTGTCTTTAATAATTTGAAGTATACTTTATTACTTTGGGAGAACCAGAGTAACTTTGTTTCAAGCCCAGTATGAACATCCATTGCAACAGTGCCAGTCGTATTCAGGTTGCTAATCGCCATGCAACTCTAGAAAAAAAAAAGGACAAAATGTATGGTAAAAGGGAAAGATTCTACAGAGTAACCTCAGGAGGTAGACCAGAAAAAGGAATTTCCCTGACTGACACAGAGAAAATCTTTTGACTTCAGAAGGGAAAGGATCAGGGGAAACAGACTGGTCCGTTGGTGTAGCTGTAAAGAACTGCAAATGTCACTGAGTGGAGAGTAAGGAAAGCTGTAGTCTTTTGGCATGCCAGAATGATCAATATCAAATGATCAAATCAATAATGAGACATTACAAAGCAATTGCTGTGTATGGGTCAAATTTATTACTTCCTCTGCGACCCAACTGGGTGGAAGATGGCTGATGTGGTAGTGAGAAGGTCTCCTAGATCTAGTTTGGTTTAGAGCACCTTTGATATTTCCTTGTGCATGTGTTCTTCTCTTAATAATATCTGAGCTGAAAACACGCTTGATTGCAAGGGGTAGGGGAAAAGAGTAGGTAGAAAATACTGTAGCCCAGCAAAGGAATTTTAGTGATTAAAATCACTTCCGTAAGATTATTGCCTAGTGGTTGAGCTGCTTCAGTGCTTACAAGAACAAGCAGGAAACTGGGTGCAGTGGGAATTCTTAAGTGCAAACTAAAGGCACTGCAGGCTGTGCTGGGGGAGCTGAGCATTTATAGCTGGAGTGCCACCGAGAACACTTGCAACCTACATTTAGGTGAAAACCAGCATTAATGTTTCATTCACTGCATTAATAACAAGGAAAGGGATTTAAGAAGGGGATTTTCTTGAAATCAGAAACCGTACTGCTTTAATATCTCCACTAATGTGCTCAGCTAATTAGGAAAGGAGCAGAAGGATGAGTATCAAATATTTTACTTTGTACAATAACCTTTAATTAGCAAGTCCATAGTATATAAATATTACACCCCTATATACTTAGAAAATAGCATATATCATATAGCTGTAGAATAATTCAGACCTTCCTTTGCTTGATAAAGCCTTTAATCTATACTAGTGTTTCCATTAAGCAAGATTTTTACTTCTGTGAGCACCTTCACTTGAGAATACAGTGCCCTTCCAAAATTAGAGCTCTTGCTCTTTGAGTAGAGAATGTATGTTATTTGTACAGATACAGTGAGCTGGAATCCCTACTTTCATGTAAAATTTGGTGTAATCTTAATGATGCTATCAGGACCATAATGAAAGCTTTTATGTGACCGGAACAATAGACATGCTACATGGAATTAATTATTGAAAAGTGAAACACGGGGGTGATGTTAGCCTGGAAATATTTAATCAAGATATCTGCTGGTAGTTTACCTTCAAACATGTAACCTACTTAACCTGTAATATAATGAGAATATCTGTAAAGCTGCAAGTAGCCTCCCAGCAACTCTAGCTATTGTTTAGGGATTTTTTTTCTGTTTAGCTAGTCTGGTACAAAACTCCAAAATACAAAGCTCTCACCAGCCTAGATGTATTACAGTTGACTTGTAACTATCATCAGGTTTAGCAGAAATGAGTTGCTATTTGTATACTTTTTTTCAGTGAGTTTGTTCAAAACTTACTCTTGGCAGTCTCAACCAAATTTCACACTGCAATTTAACATTTTCCTGCCATCTCTCTCTCTGGGCATGAGATAAAGAAAGGGTTGCCGTACAGTAGCAAATGCCAGTGGTGCTAAGTTCAGCCCTACTCTGTTTAATGGCTCTAAAGGAACACTACAGAATTGCGCCTAGCGGCACTGGCATGCGGTACCCTCTGTCCCACGTTAAATCTGTGGATGTTTTTTATTGTCTGTCAATCCATGCTGTGAGAACTAACTGATTTGTCTCTTGATATTTCTTTTCACCAAAGTGATCTTAGCATTTTTCCCTATTTTTTGACACTGACACTTCATTTCCTCTAATCTAAAATTTCTAACTAGTTAAGTTTGGCTTTTGCTAAGTAACTTAGCAGCACAAATCAGAGAAAGCCGAAGAGATTGCAATTCTGCCTTAGTAAAGGACACACTCTATTAGATGCACACACAGGGAAAAGCTGCACATCTAGTTGTAAATTCAGCATAACATTTCAATAACCATCCATATTGCTTTTGCCTGAGGTTTGGCTGGATAGTACCAAGCCAGGTGGATGTAGTTAATAAGTGGTTGGAGATTATCTGTGGAAATCACTTACCAGACCATTGACACTGAATGTGTCAATAACTTGGAGCGAGAGCTGAGACCTCGTTTGTAATCTTCTCTGTAGGTCATGCTTAACTCTATTTTTTGCTGCAAGGTCAAAAACACTTGCCAGGACTTATCTTTGTTATGCAATCAAAACCCAACTTAGTTTCCCTTTTCTGGGCAGACCAGGGAACTAAAGCAATGGGCAAAGATATAGAAAGAAAGAAAGAGAAAAAGAAAGGAAACTGGGACAGAAACTATGCAAAGTACCTACCAACTAGCCCAAACTAGCAGCTTACAGATATTTCAGAGTTTCCATGGCCATCACTTTGTAGACACTAATGTTGTTCTGTGGCAGCCTGCAGTACATCTTGGATACTTGGGGAGAATATTCTTACGGGGTAGTTTTTTCCCAGTTACCTATCTAGAAATCAGTCATTAGGCTGGTCACTGTAATTCTGAGTTACGATCTAACAGAGAAATCACCAAAGAGGGTTGACCAGCTTGGAACAATTGCACAGACATTGTGGCTTTCTCAAATCTAATCTGTAATACACTGACAGAGAAGGGATCTATTCTATTGGAAAGGTGTTTGCCATCAAACTGAATGTAATAGGATATAGATAATTAGGATGGCCCTATTACTGGAGAAGAAACAGGGAGCGAGCTCCTAATTCTGTTTGAGGCTAATTAGGTAGCCTGTCACTTTAATAAGATGTTTGGACTCACAGAATCTGCTTTGCTGAGGCTTTTTTCTTCTTTAATTGGCCTGTCAATTACAATTTGCCATGAAATGCTGCAAACTGCTTACAGCCTGCTTTCAGCCTGCCTTACAAAACGGCTCCCAGAAACAGGAAAGTTCTCTTTCTCTCCTCCCCCCTTTTTTTTGACCAAAAGAACATTAAAGTACATATGACTTATTATATTCCTGGCTTGTTTTAACTGTTCACTTTAATGCCTTAGAGACCAAACTATTGAAGTCCTCCAGAACTGCAAAGGTGGGACTTACAGTTACAAAGTGAGTTGCAATGGAAAAACTAAACGTAAATTGAACATGACGCACTAGATGTGGTGCTGCTTTCCCCTAGGATGATGGACTGAGAATGCTAGAAAGCTAAAACTGAATGACTGAAGCAGCAGAATCGGGGCTGTACTGGAACATGAAATTTTTGGCATCATTAAAGCTTAGCCAAGGAATTGAAAATTAGAAAGTATTTTTTTAGAGGGAGCATGGAAATAAACAAGCATGAAATAGCAATGTATTGATCTCTGGTAACTTGGTGTCTTGATTTAGGCAATTGCTTTACAGGCTTGACAAACGACTTAATGCCAGTGATACTGGACTTTTAGTGGTAGTTCACTAGTTATGTACATGAGGGACAGTCACCATGTGACAAAGCATTAACAGCTGACTCAAAGGGACTCTTGATTTAAGTGAAATCAAGTGTTTTCTATGCTGGTATCATGTTTCTCTATTTTCCTGGCTAAGCAAAAGCAGTTCTACTAATTCAAGAATGTGGTATTCCTTTGCTGAGGGATGAGTTTCCCGTAGGAAGCAAGAACTGAGAAAAATTTGCTGTGAACTTACACTGTTGACAAAACCAGTAAGGTTAACCAGTACACGAATTTACTTTTCATGTTCCTGGGCACTCACTGTCTGTATTCTCACAGAGCTATAGTAGATAGTACCTTGTCCCTATTCTTGTCCTTTCCCTTTGAACCATGCAGGTGGTGTGAAAGAGGGAAAGTCTCCTGTAAGGAAGTTACCTTTGCTCCCTCTTTAATGAATGAAAGAGCTGGAGAGGGTAGGAGCAGCCATGGGTGCTCTTGAACTGTGTCTTGAATTAACTGGGTGCAGCATTTTCAGGAGCGGGTGCGTGATGGGTGTGGATGTCAAAACTTAGGTTGTTATTGGCATCTCGTAACTATTTGAAACTATTTGGATTTTTTGGCTAAACAAAATCCTGCTTCTCTCCTATGAATTGCTCCAAAATGTCCTGATTTAAGGAGGTATGAAACAACATCTTCTGCAAAATGACATTTGTGTGAAGGTACCCAGCCCTGTCACGGATTTGAATGAAGTAGAAAACAATCTGCCTTAAGGTTTTTTGGTTTCCAAAGTTTGGATCAGTTATGGAAATAGTCATTTCTTCTCTGGAGTTCCTCTCCTTTTTTCTCCTAAAACCAGATTGTATTGATATTCAACACCTTTTCCTCTGCATCAAAATGTCTGTATATTTATGGTCTTTTGCTTTGTTTTAGCACGGACATTGAAAGATTGGCTGTTATTCTGATGATACGCCTCATGATATGACTTAAAATTTGATTTGGGTAAGAGAATTAGAAAAGCTAAGTAAAATCATGACTCAAAACGCTACGCGTTCGTCAATGCCTTGAATAGCTATTTACACTCTTGCTTTTACTATAAATTGGTACCTCACAGCTTCTTTGTATAAGAGAGTGAGCTAGTCTAGCAGGATGACCTATTTATTTTTAAAGCCCCCTTATGTCAATGCTCTCTGTCCTGTGACCATGTTGGCCACCATTATTTCAGGGTGAGGTCAGTCTTTTTCTTTGCTCGGGCTGCTGGCCAGTTTCTCAGCACCTGCCTTGAAAGTGACAGCTCTATGGGTGTCCTCATAAATTACAAATCATGTGCCTCCATCCTGATGCCTTGGGACAGGCACAAAGTTAGAAACTGTCCTGTAACCCTAGCCCTGGGGCTGCTGCATGGGACAGCTGAGCAGAAGGCAGCGAGACACAGCAGCGGGGGGCCGGCTACGCCGCAGCGCAGGCTGGCGCAGTGGAAACTCTGCGTGTGCCAGCGTGCATGCACGGATGCCCAGGCTTTCTCTCAGGTGGAGAAAACAGTGTGATCTGGAAAAAAGTGGAGAAACCAAGCAGCCAGCAAGGGCTATTGCTTTTCTTTAGCATTTCTTGTTGGGTGCCTGGCCCTTGCGTTCCCAAGAAGAACTGAACTGGCACGTAGGGGAAGTGGTATGGGGAGCCAGGTGCTCAGACCTGAATGAACAATTTTTGTGTACACAGTTCTTACTGTCCTTCACCGCCTTTCAGCTCTTTAGGTACACCTCTGGCATTTAATTGCCTGCAGCACTAAATCAGTGATGTTCTTGCTTTCTCTCAGTGTGCACCACAGATGCTTAGCAAGCATTCCCTTGCTCTGTAGCCTGCAACCATCTGAACGCTTGAATTCAACAAAACATTTAGGTACTTCCCTTTTCCCCAAACCACACTGGGCAATCTGCCCTGCTCTCCCATCCCCAGCATGCAGGTTACATCCTGGGTAACTGTTAAGCCTGACAAGCTGCAGTACAAGCTGCAATACCCTGCTGCCCTCATACCATACATCCAGTAGCTGTATTAACAGCACCGAGCTGGGGGAGCAGCACCTGCCAGCCCAGCTTGGGCCACCTCTTAAATATTTCAGTGCCACAGTCCTCTTTCAGTGCTGTAAGTGCAGGTGCCAGACACAACTGTTAATGTGATCTGTGAGCGACTGGTGAGCTGTGCCTGGCATGTGAGCTCTTGGCAGGGAAAAACAACATAAGCAGTGAACGGAGCAGAGGCTGGTCGGGCATCCTTTTCAGCCCACCTGTATGCTACCTCCAGAGGCACAAGCACAATCACTTATCCAGCTGCTGTGGGAACCTTAACTGAATGACTGGGCTACAGCAAAGCAAAATCTTGTTTTTTTTTTTTTTTTAATGGCATATGAAGTGCCAGAGGCTGGTAGCTTGCTTTCTTCTAGCTAGTGGGCATTTCCTATGTCCCTTTGATGGCTGGGTAGGGTGTATTTTTCCCATCAAGGCTGATGCTCTTACCTGTTCATCAGTAAGAGAAAACTGCAGTGGAGGTGCTGAACAGAATTGCCTTTAAGCATAGGATATTTGTCTTTCTGCTTTTGATTTTAGATTCACTTGAAAACGAATTGTGCTTCCTTACAGCTGTGCTTCTGAATATTCTGAATATTGACTGCTAAGGGAAATACTGAGCTTGAAATGATTAGTAGATTGTGAAACAAGTTTCTTTGCGCTATGAAACAATGAGTTTACATTCCTTTTAGTCTAGGCCACAAATTAGGTCTCAAATTGGCAGATTGGAAGCAAATCATCATTTGAGGCTCCAAAGATGATTTACCCTCAGTTTTGTAACTTCTACTGTTCCAGTTCCTGCATGAGACTTACCGTTCTATGGTACGGTTTTCACCCAGGATCTGAGATTTCCTAAAGCTAGCCTTGGTGTAGATTATATCTTTCCTTCTAGAGGGTGGCATCTTCTCAGAACAAAATGTCTGTGACCTCTGGACAACTTGGGATGAATCTTGTAGGGATTTCCTGACCCAGTTTTTTTTCCCTGCAGTTCCTGAATGTACTGCAGCCCAGAGTGATGAAGTGCCTCAGCAAAAGAACACATCATAGCAAAGAGGCTGTTAATCAGAATGACATGAGTCGTGCCTTGGAGCAGTTATCAGCCAGTGCCCCTGCAGTCCAGACCAAGCACTTTAGCGATAACATCCCAGTCCCATTCAGAATTCCCAAACTGTATTTAAAAATAAATGCATAAGCATGTACTGCAGTTAGAGTGCTACTGGTAGTGCTGGAGTGTGTGTTTTGGCATCTGGGAGCAAGTCTCTTGGCGTGCCTGTTCCTTGGGCTCCTCTCAGCTATTCTTCAAGCACTCTGCCCACTTCTTCTCTCTACCATCTTAGCCATCGCCAGTTCTGTGGACTCAAAGCCCCTCTTTCCAGCTGGCAGCAGCAGCAACAGTAAGAATATGGGCATATTTGGTTGCACCCTAAAAGTGGCTTCTGCCTTAGAAACATCTGTCCCCCCATCCCTTCATCTGGTGTCATTATAGGCAGGTGGAATGATCTAGTCAAAACTGTAGTTTCAAAATGCTTAGTCGCTGTGATATAGAAGATAGGCACATACACGCATGCAAAAACAACCTTAAAAGGCTTTAGGTGGTGTCATCAACAGGAATGGGAAAAGAAATCTAAATCTAGAAAAATACATCCAAGTGATTTCCTGCTGAAAACAAATTTGTCTGTGCAAGGAGGCTTTGAAATTTGAACCTGATCATAATAAATGGTGCCTGTCTTGTTTGGAAAAAAAAGAGTATAAGAAGTTGAAGCTCATCCTAAAGGGTGAAGAGCCAATCAATTCCTTCTCTGACCAATTCTAGCTCTCTTCTCCTAATATCTTTTTCTTACTGTTTCAGGGAAAGGCTAGACAGGAATTGTCACCCTGGACATTTTTCTCTGGCTTGGAGGGAATTCCATTAACTAAACCTAGAAATGGCAACGGAGAAGATCCGAAGTAGGGTATGACATATATATATATATGCACAGAAGTTGAGTGAACGTAGATTTGAAAATCCAAGTTCTGAAATTTTATAGGTAAAGTTTAACTTTAGGCGTTTTATCTTCTTTAGCCTTCAGTGATGCAAGAGCACCTGTACAGCTATTTCTTTCAAGCAAAGAACAGTTTGCAGCTGCTTTTATTTGCAATAAAAGAAATAAAAAGGAAGCAGTAGTTCAGGGTTTGTGAAATGACTCATGTTAGCAAAGGAGTCAGGAGTATGAATGAAGCATCAGAAGTGGTTCTGGGGAAGGCTGCTCCACTGCTGGCTGAGTTCAGGGTGGGCTGCTGCTCTGGCAGCATCTGCCCACCTCCTTTCCTCCCTCCTTGCTTACCATGGCACCTGCCTTGGCACCCAGCGGCATGCTGACCGGGGCACATGCCTCAGGTCCGGAGCCTCTTCTCGTGTCGGGCTGGTGGTGACAGCAGCTCCTGGCCCTCTGCCAGGGTATTTGTGGGCAAGGGAGGAGGCATCTGGAGGTTGGAAAGGCATCTGCTGGCTGAACAGCTGCTGCCGGGCAGGAGCAGGCCACCAGGCTGCTCGAGGGACCACGCGCACTGGAGCACGGCCCCACGTTACGGATCAGCGGGGAGGCGAAACGGTGGCGCTGTGGGAGAGCTCGGCCAGGGCTACGGCACTTTGAGAGCGGGAAAAGAAAAACAGAGAAGTGCTCCGTGACCATTAGTAACAAAAATTAATAACCACTCCTCAGTGAAGAAAATAAATGCTTCGTATTTGTTCTTTGTCACAGCTTTGCTTTCTTCCTTTCTTCCATTGTAATGGAAAGGATTTACTACATAAATAGCAACATGTGAAGGAAAAACACCTCATGGTTTCCCAGACCTTGAGGTAATGATGCTACTGCTGCAGTGGCTGTCTATTTGGCATCCCCGAGGGACACTAGCACAGACTTTAAGTCAAAGCAAAGGGTTACCCCAGCTCAGCAAGAGTTTCCCTCAGCTTCAGTGGACTAATGTGTTTGGTGTTTCTGCTAAAGGTCAGGCTAAGACTGTCCTGGGGAAAACAAGGTGGTCCTCTTCACACTGGTATCATGGCATCTACAGTAGCATTGGTCAGATCAGTAGTAGTATGGAAATTAAGAACAACTAAACTAAAACAATTGGCAGTCAAAAGTTTATGTTAGTTCCTGAGGAAAGCAGAGTTATGATATTTTTACAGGTGAGATCAAACAATTCAGGTAAAACAGGGCTCAAAGAGCTAATAAATGTGCTTTTTTTGTTTTAAACAGACCTTTTGGGCTGATTCAGCATGTTATGAAATCTGTGGAAAATAAAACCTTCAATTTATTCAAAACTATCAAAATAGTGATATTCTGGGATTACACTTCTCTGAAAGTGGATTTAAAATGTGACACGGCATCAGGTAACCACCAGTTTTATTCTTCTTCTGTGACATACTTGTGCCTATGAAGACCTGCTTGTCCTTGAAGAAATCAGGTAATCTTCCAGAGCCTCTGCTTCCTTTCCCTACACTTTTTCTGTCTCATCTGCTTCGACTACTAGTGACTGGACTTGAGATTATGTCAGTTTTGACTTCTAAAACCTACAATATTATTGAAAAATAAATAAAAAGAATTGCAAGTGAAAATACAAACAATTCAGTACCGTGTCACTTCTGGTGCTGAATTAACCAAATATGAAAGTGGCAGCTGCATGAATTGTAGTGTGATTACTGTAGCATGTTTAATTTCATACAGACAAGCAGAAGATTTGTCCATAAAATTATATACTAGAATGTGTGTGTGTGTGTGTATGTTTGTATGTATGTATATGTATGTAGTTCAACTACAACAACTGCGTCAAGAAAGGTCTTGACAAAACTTTCTCCGATTCACGATCATTTTTACTTTTTTCCCATTCCTTTCCGTGTTGGTTTTAGGATTACTTGGCTTGATTTCTCTGGGGGAAGTTGTGTGCCAAAAGTAGTTTGAGAACAAAAAAATCTTTGTAAGATTTGGGTTGTGGAACAGGAGCATTATGGCTCCACTTCGGCATGTGAACAATTTTAAGCATTTTCATTTTTAGTCAACAAGCATTCAAGAATTCAAGACAGAAAGCAGAATTATGAGGGTCTTCCATCATGGGAAGACTTCTGAAGCAAAATTTGCAAATGAAAATTAGAGAGTCACCCTCCAATTCTGCTAAGACAGTCAGGTCTTTTTGAGGAAAAACCGTGTTGAAAGCACACAAAGAAACCAGATTGATTTTTTTACCTTAAATGCCAACATCTTAAAAGGCCACAGTTACTAATTTGTTTTACACTTTTCCAAAGGAGCAAAACAGTTAATATTTTGTAAGAGTCCATGTTCAGGAGAGAGAAATACGTAAGAGCTGGATTCTGTGACTGTTATGTATCGAAAGGAATTTATAAGAAAAGGGGAGGGTGTTTGTAATCGTGCCCGTGATGTGCTGATGGGTGTCAGTTAGTCCTGACTGCTAGTGGTTGTTGGCGAATGAAAATATCCTGTGAGGACAAGCTCAAGTTCTGCAACTAACATGAGGCAGAATAAGAATCCTGTAATTTGAGCTTCTTAATTTTATTTGTGGGGGCTATATAGCTATTACAAAACACACTGCTTCATCATTGCTTCATCTGTGATCCTGCACATACGCCTTGTTCCATGGGAAAAGTCAGTGTATTTCCATAGATGAAAAATTCACACAAAATATCTGTAAATATAGTCTAGCAATTAATATATATGCACCGGGGAAGAGCTAAGTATTTCCACTGCACGTGAAAGGTCAATTTGTGTTTGCATACAGGTGAATGTCACTGACTTTGTTCTGCATCCTGGGGTTACGTCACCTCTCAAGATGTCTTTCAGCACTATTCTGACTCAGAGTAAACCTTATCACTCTGGTCCACCAGTATGCATAAATGTAAACTTTATATTGTAAAAGTGTTTGCACTCAAATATTTTAAAGTAAAGTGTTATTTTCAGTAATTTCCTTTATAATTTACCCCTTTGGTAGTCCTCCTCCTCTGTTCCCTCATTTGAATCAGTGTTTTCAGATACCACACTTATTTTTCTCATGAGAAGAGCTAGATTCGTGGCTTCTCCTGGCGGCTGTCAACAGTCCTCCTGCTGCTGGCAACAAAAAAGCAGTGTAATGTTCTTGAGCAAGCAAGCAAGAAAGTCTGATAGTAATATGGGGCCCATTCATGGAAATAATACAAGATCACAAATCTTCCAAAAGAGATGTGTCGTAGCATTGTGTTCCTGATGTTTTAATATATTTGAAGAGATGCACAACTGCTGCCAGCAGCAGGGCATCTTCCAATTGCTGACCTCCCATGAAAACTCTAGGCATTTTCTATTGCAATTCAACAAACAGAACTGAATAATAAAAGAATTCCAGAATGTGTTTTAAAATATTTTTGCCTGTTGAATCACTGCACAGGCTTTGTTATGAGCTTTGAAATGACATTAAGCCACCATGTTCAAAGAGTTTAGTATTCAGATCTTGCCTGGGGCTAGTGATAAAAACACGTTTTATCCCCATAAAGGCTAAAGGGCTGCTTTAAACACCCTGGAAGCAAGTTCAGCTCCTCCTGATGTCAATTTGGTTATATGTAGGTGGATCTGCGCACACCTACTACATACAATACCTTAATAAATTCCAAGGCCAAGAGAATTCAAAAGCAGCACTTTCAGAAAGCTTACCTTCTTTTAGCTTGTTCCTCTGACCTATCACCCTATTGGAGAGCATGAAAGCAAGTTTTTGCCTCTAAGATTTTTTTAATAATGGCCATTCGCTTATATTGAGATGTCCTCATTGATATTTAGCACTCCCTGTTCTTGATGGCTTCATTACAGGAAAAATTAAATATCTGTGTAATTTTACATGATGGTTTTTTTTCAGGTTTGTGCACTGGAGCGTATTAATTCACAGCTTCCACATACATGTCTCACTATGCTGAGGATAGCAAAACATCTCCTGCTGTCATTTTACCCCAGAGTGCTGTTGAACTGCATATCATCTTAGCGAAAATAACGAATAAAGGAAGCGCATCTTGCTGATTGGCAGATCTCTGCGTTTAAATAACACTAAAGTCACCTTGTAGACTTCAGTGGAGCTGACCTAGTCATCTCCAAAGGTGAACATTTCCCCATTTAGCTGAATAGAGACAAGAATCTATTGTCCATTTCCCTGTTATAACAACTTAATCACTGAGATCTGGGTGCAGCAGTGAGCTGAAGTATCCACTGCAAAGAAGGGCTGTACACTGTGCTTGCAAGGCTGCAGCTGCACACAAAATGTTGGGGCTCTGTGGAACAGGACACACTGATGCAGCTTCTCTCTCCCCTTTTGGGGATCAAATTTGCCAAGTGTTTAATGTCAGTGACGTTCTCTTGGTGACCAGGCTGGTATTGCCCTTCCTACACAGCCTGTTAGTGTGAGCACGCTATTATTTGTGTACTCAATTAACTGCTAAGGAGACAAGGGAAATATGTGCCCAGAGGAGAAAATTAAGCCATCTTTATTTGTTGGCTAATCAAAATCCAATGGCTTTTGAAAACAGTATGAAATGATCGTTAATTAGGAGGGATACCTAAATTTGGAGTTCAAAGAACCTTGTATGAGCCAAGAAAAAAAATAGGCCTGGAGAACACAACAAGTTGCTCCCCAGGGTTGGTAAGGCCTTTGTTGACTTAGTGAGCATGAATTGATCAGTATCTGAATCAAACCTGACCTGAAATATGTCTCCAGTTCACACAGGTGCACCCATCTCTATGGTATTGCCTCCTAAGCAAATGGATTAGTTTCTGAATACTGTCCTCTTCCTGCTTTATTGCCACATGGGGTTGTGTGGAGAGAAGATACTCTTTTTACTAAAAAGCCATAGTCACCTGTGCCTCCCAGGAGTCCGAGAGGCTGAAGGGCTGAAGCAGAAGCTGGTATCTGCTGGATCTTAATGGGACATGGCCTGTGTGAGGCCCACAACCCAGAGAATCAGTTTATTATAGAATATGGATTCCCAAAAGAAATGAAGTTCATTTGGTAGCAGCTTCAATATATGGAAAATAGAGGGTGATGGTGGATTGAGATCACTTCTCACAACTCCTTACTTTCTCATGATCTAACAGCAAAGAAGCCACCAAAATGCTAGGTGACAACCCAAGCCAAATACTCTCCCAGCTCTGCTCCAGGCATGCACGCTAGTATATGAGCAAGTCCACTTAAAGGATGGTTAGGCTTAGCTGTGGCCACCAATGCACACACATCCAGGGCATTTCTTTGGAAAGACTCAGAAACTGTGCTTAAGATAAGGACTTTGGGACAAGTGGTAAAATCTAAAGGGAAGTGGAAAGGGCAGGGGTAACACTGTGGGGGGTTGATACCCATGGCTTTGCTCTTTTGTTGACATGGGCAGGTGCCTGGAGCCCTGCAGAGCAAGAACTGATCAGCTGCTGACAGCACTCCTGCCTGCCCTCACCATCATCCTCGCTGCTGTTGCCCCTGGGGAAGGAGCAGCTGAACAAGAGACTGTGCTTTTAAGGAGGGTGGCAATGCTCTTTTGTGGACATCAAGATTTCAGTTTTAAAGGTTCGGTTTTGATATGGAGTGGCTTTGAAACCTGTTGCTAGGTTTCAACCTAGCTGCTGAAATAGACTTGTAAAGCTGTAGAAAGCCTGCCACTTTCCTGAAAGAGGATTTCAGTTTGGCTATTTTCTTGTTCCTCTGTTCTCTTCCACAAGGTTTAACTTGTGGTTTCCCCCCTCTGACGTCCACACTTTCCTCTGCCGTTTTCTCTGAGCTTTTCAGGCATTTTTTTTCCAGTGTTTCCTTGTTAGTCTCTTCCTCTGGAAGGGAGATGGTCAGTGGTTTCTACTGACGTAGTTCTTTTTTCTCCATGTCATTTTTCTGTTCTGCAGGATCTCTGACAAGGCATCCCTTTGTCTCTGTGTCAATCTGAATTTAGCCATTGTGGTGAACCAGCTGGGATATGCTTAGGAACTACTTAAAATGAATACATAGGGAAGTAAAAATCAGACAGTATGCATTTCCTAGCTAAGAAAAGTTAGGAAAGCTTTTCTTTCCTAAGTTAAATCTGCAGACCTATAGGGTCTCAAAAAGATCAGCAAATTTAACTTGCAATAGACCTCTGTTTTATTTTCACTAAAATAATGAACTGCTGATTACAAAACATACTGACAATTGTGTACAGAGGAGTAGATTCAGGATGCATACATTCCTCCATCAGAGGACTTGCATATAAAATGTAATACCTGAAGCTATTATAACAGCGAAAGGGTATTTTGAAAAAATAATAATAAAAAATCCCACACTACAGCGTTTGTTTTCAGAACAATTCCACTGAAATTGTTTGTGATCTGTCTTCAGGCTCAAGCCAGAGTCCATCTTCTGGGGAGATGAAATTTTGCCAGAGATGTGCCCGTTTATTGAAACAGTAGACAGTTTGCATTGTGAAGTAACCCAGCTTGCTACAAGGAAACATGGAACGCTGAGGAAAAGAGAACAGAGCAAAACCAGAGCTATCCAAAAATGTAATACAATTTTCTTAGGGTTAAGGAGCCAGGGTATTTCTCTCCTGGGAAATCGAGACTTTAATATGTGTGGATCTGACCTCAACCATTACATAAAGTTTAGCCTGAAAGATAGTGTTCTGGAAGGGCATGCAGAGAACTCCATGTGATAATTTCCTGGAATTTCTGGATTGAAACAGATAAGAGCTGCATGATGACATCTGTGAATTGATGTGACCTTTTGCTTGCAAGCTGATCAGACTGCGATAAGCAAAGACCCATGCTCAGGAGCACTTAGTAAAGGACTCAAAAGTAGGACAATGAGTTAAATTTGGGAAGAAGAAGCAAAAAAACTATTCTGTGGACTTCAGTTCTATGTAGATCAAAGATTCCCATACTGTAATATTTAAGTCATAGCAGGTCTGTGATATTTGCTGAGCCCCTCACAAAAGTACTCGTTCCTGGTGAGATTCATTGTCTTATTTCCACATGTTAAATCATGTTAAAAAGCGTATACTTGTCATGAACCTTCATGAAAACAACATCTGTTTTTCCAAGATGTGTAAGTATATGAAAAAGTTACTCTTACCTACTAATACTCTTGTCTACTAATATTAATATGCCATACTTTGCACTTTCTCCTTGCAAACAACTTGATTCGTTCATTAAAACCAGAAATGAGGTAATACTGATAGGACTAATAACATTTTAAGGCACAGTCATTTTGAAGAATGCGCCTTGAAATTATTTTCACTGTAGCTATATTACCATTATTCTTACAGAGAAAACAATAACAGACTTTCAGTAATCTATGCTTCCTTTTATTTATAATGCTTAAATATTTCCATAGGACTTCTTCTATCCTACTCAACTTACATTGTTCATACAGGGAAGTTTAGGAACTGGGGAGGAATTCTTGGTATTCTGTTAAGCCAAGCAATGAAGTTTTGCCACAGACATCAATAAAGCCAGATAGATACAGGCTTCATGAAGTTTCCTTTCCAGTACAGTGCTACTGCTCATGACAGTCCTAGGTCCTACAACAACTTGCACTGGAGCAGTAATGTTGTTCAGTGTGAACCAAGACAAAATGTTTGTGGGACATAGGTTATTTGGACCTTCATATCTGTATGGAGACCCAATAAATAAGTGTTGAACAAGCATATGGCCTAAAGATGAAGGCTGAAAGTTCATACAATGCACAATGAGATCCACTGGTGTTAAATCAAATCTCTTCAGATCAAATAACTCTCCAGAGCCGTCATTCAGACATGTGTCTGTGTGTGCACAGCCTTCCCACCAGGAACCGTCCATTCACAAGTGTGGCTGAACTGAATTGATCAGATTATAGAATCACAGCTCCATAGAATAATCTAGGTTGAAGGGGACCTCTGGAGGTCATTCAGTCCAAACCCACGCTCACAGCATGACTAAATTCAACTTTCAGGTCAAGTTGGAAATTTTCAAGGATGGAGATTCTCCAGCTTCTCTGGGCTTCTGTTTCTGTGTTTAACTATGCTTGTTATAAAAAAGACTTTCCTCATGTCCAGTCAGCATTTCTTTTGCTGCAGTTTGGGACTATTGCATCTTGTCCTTTTATTCCTATCTCTTCCTCCTTTTAGACATCTGAAGACTGTTTTAGATTTAGATCCATGGGCTCTGATGGGCGCACCCACATGTGCAGAGGTAGCTGGCAGATGTTATAGCTAGGCCACTCTCCAACATCTTTGAAAGGTCCTGGAGAACAGAAGAGGTGCCTGAGGACTGGAAGAAAACCAATGTCACCTCAGTCTTCAAAAAGGGTAAAAAGGACCCAGGAAACTACAGGCCAGTCAGTCTCACCTCCATCCCTGGAAAGGTGATCATCCTGAATGTCGTCTCCAAGTATATGGATGAAAAAAGGCGATTAGGAGTAGCCAGCATGGATTCACCAAGGGGAAATCCTGCTTAACCAATCTGATAGCCTTCTATGATGGAATGACTGGCTGGGTAGATGAGGGGAGAGCAGTGGACATTGTGTACCTTGACTTCAGCAAGGCTTTTGACACTGTCTCCCATAACATCCTCCTAGAGAAGCTCAGAAGTGTGGGTTAGATGAGTGGACAGTGAGGTAGATTGAGAACTGGCTGAAAGGCAGAGCTCAGAGGGTCGTCATCAGTGGCACAGAGTCTATTTGGAGGCCTGTGGCTAGTGGTGTCCCCCAGGGCTCGGTATTGGGGCCAGTCTTGTTCAACTTTTTCATCAGTGACCTGGGCGAGGGTACAGAGTGCCTCCTCAGCAAGTTTGCTGATGATACCAAAGTGGGAGGAGTGGCTGATGAACCTGAGGGCCATGCTACCATTCAGAGAGACCTGGAGAGGCTGGAGAGCTAGGTGGAGAGGAACCTCGTGAGGTTCAATAAAGGCAAAGGTAGTGTTCTGCACCTAGGGAGGAATAACCCCCCACATCAGTACAAGCTGTGGGCTGACCTGCTGGAGAGCAGCTCTGCAGAGAAGGACCTGGGAATCCTGGTGGACAATGTTAACCACGAGCCAGCAATGTGCCCTTGTAGCCAGGAAGGCCAATGGTATCCTGGAGCTCTTTGCTGGACTTGCTTCAGACTGACAACATCTCTTTCATACTGGAGTGCAGCTGCAAAACTGGACACAGGTTCCATGGCCCTGAGAGCATCCCCCTCCAAAAGGTTTCGCTACCAGCGCTTGGGCCAGCTTTAAGACTGTGCTCTTTGGGCTGCCCTGTCCCACTAGGACTTTGGATAGAGGCTACTGGCCTATCCTCAACCCCACTGCCCTGCCTAGCCACCCCAGGGCTACATCAGACCCCTGTGACTCTCAACTGGCCTGATCCAGACCCCGACTTGCGGGCAACTGTCCAGCCCGGCAGGTCCCTGTGACAGTGCCCAACACCTGGGGCTGAGGCTGCACCCTAAGGAGGCTGCCCATGGCCCAGGTGGCATCCTCACAAAAGTACTCCAGATGTGGTCTTACAAAAGCTGAGTAGAGGAGAATAATCAGTTCTCTCAACCTACTCATTAAACTCATGCTAATGTGGTCTACTGCTCAATTAGCCCTCATCAGTAGAATGATTATTATTGTCCTATAACTAATTCTTTGAGCCACTTCTTCTCCAGTCTTTCAACAAGTAGTGCAAATGGCCCTTGCAAAGCTTGCCTGGTAAAATGGGTGTCTTATCTGTGCCCATTTTCCATCATTTTAATAAAATGGCAATAATGAGGTATATTTAGCAATGCAACTCACTTTGTGTTTCCTGTTTTTAATTACCAAGGTGCTAAATAGAATGTGTAAATCACTTGATAATAACACACACGTTAAAGACCCGCTAGAGCATTTATTAGAAGAGTACTTCTTTCTTCCTTTAACATGAGAGTGTATATAGGGAGGCTGGTCTTCTCATTCCTTTTAAACAGAAAAATATTAGGCTTCAATTCTCTGGTTTCTTTTCATCTTCTTCTATCTTAAAAGCTTCTGGAAAGGAATTAAAAAAAAGACAGAATAGCAAAGAAAACACAAAAGGAAGATATCAATAAGAAGCACCACTGACTATTCTCTAAGCAGTTTCCAAGCAACTTTTAATGGAAGGTCAGACACAAGCAAGATAAAGGGAGGAAAAACAAGACATTATTTCATACAATAAAGTGACTGTGAATGCTCCCAGTTACAGAGGAAATAGATTGGCCAGCCTGAGCACTTATTTAAGTTTTTCCGTGAATACAAATGAAAATCCTGTATAAAGAGCACTATCAAATTTGAGCGGGAGTGTTAATTCCAGCAATAGGTTTGCATTAGTCTTCCAAGAGGCTTTCATCACTAAATATGAAATACTGACTCTGGAAATAATAAGTCTGGTTAGACTTCTTCAGCTCCCTCTGTTTGAAGATCCAATGCACTTTTTGGCTTTAATTAAGCAAGCTTCACAATTGCAGTTGCATGTAGATTGGCTGTGAGTTGTGCAGATGGGTAACTGAGGCATAAAGTGGTAGCATGACTGTACCTAAATTGCTGGAGCCGTCCTCAGACATCCTAATGTGGAGACTACAATGATCCTAGATGTGTCTACAGTCAAGAACAGGCAATGATATATGCAGACAACCCTTGCTACCCAGGTCTGCCGACTCCCCAGGCCAACTCCCAATGGAAAGAGGCAGAGGCTTTATATGGGGAGCATGTTTCTTATTGATACGTGCAAGCTATGTATCATGTCTACTTCTTTCTTCATCCCCTAGTATAGGAAGCCAACATCTGGCAGTTTTGGATAGTTGGCAGTCTGAAATTTCATGTGAACCTGAATGCTATGGCAGGCAGTCTGGATGCATCCCTTTGGTGCCAAAGTCATATAGCATGAAGCCTTCCTCTGCACTCTGTGGTCTGTGTTGTGTCAAGGAAGAAAAGCTTATGTGTCCATGAAATAAAAAACTCTAAGGGAATTCAAGCATTGAGTTGGGGACTGAAGCCTGAAGAAGCCTGAAGAAGAAGTGATGAACTGAAGAACTGAAGAAGTGATTAGCCACCTTGAGAGTGCTAGCCTATTGACAGCAAGTGCAAAACAAAAGCTTTTTCTTTTAGTTTCAATCCTGGAGTGAAAAATTAAGCTGACAGGCAGTGGAGCTACTGAAGTTTGGATTGGTAAAGCCCAAACAAAGCTTCCTGTGGCTGGATTTTCTGATGTCTGCAGCAGGCTCATGCTCAAGCTAGTTTCTCCACAAGGCACCGACTGTTCTTCCTACTTTAACCAGCTGTCTTCAGGTAAAAAATATATATATATATATATATAAAAGTAAAAAAAAAAAAAAAAAAAAAAAAAAAACTAGAATTTTTAGGTACCTAAAAAAAGGCATCACAAATCATTTTGGCGGTGGGGGAGCCTGAGTCTTGGCCCTGTGTTCAATCTGCTAGCCCCAAGTAGAAGTTTTGGATACCACTAGGATATACCAGATTCTCTTATCATCTATATATAGGCAATTGAAACTTGCCTTTTCCATCCTAGCACTGTTAGCTAAGAGCGTTAATATCATCAGGCTGTGAAAGCTTTTTGTTATCCTGGGATGAGGTACACATGCACATGCAAGAGAGGGGCTGTGATGAATTGCTGCAGCTGAGATGTGAGTCTTTCAGAAGCACCTCCTTGCTCACGCTGTTATGTAGCTGCTGGGAAATGCTGAGGCTGCTCTTCTCGCCCTGGCTCACTGCTTGCCAGACGCAGCTGTCAGTAATCCTGTTTGCTGTGACTAGCACATGAGATCCTGAAGTAGAGAGAAGCCACAGTACTGTCCTGGGAATACATGAAAGCTAGTGGCTAGATAGTCCTGTGCTTAAAGTGTGAGATTTGAGCAGCCTACCTCTTAGATGTCCTGAGTATAATTGGTCCAGAAAAATTGTTTACAAATATTAAAGTGACATGTCCAAACTCTAAAAGTGATTTCATCTGCTAAAGATGCACACAGGTTTTACTTTTGATTTCCAGTCATGTAGATTAGAAGAGTTTCTGGAGGGCACAAAAAGTAATCTCAGAATTCATCTCTTAGAAAATACTGTTTATAGTATGCCTCACCTGTTTTGAATGTCAGATTCAGACAGAGTTTGGAGGAGGGTTTTTGCTATATGAATCTATTCCTTTGTTCTGAAAATGTGTTGTGAATGAGGTTGCATTTTGGGATGAGGGTAGCTGGTGAACCAGAATACTGATTTCTGATGACATACACTTGAAGAAGAGTTGTTATAGCAAATCATCTTTTGTAAAATTTGCTTAAGTACGTATGCAAAAAATGATTTAAAAACCTCCGCAGTCTTTCAACACTCCTCCTACTAGATATGATACTATGAAAAAAATCACACTCATCTCCAGACTGAGTTCTGTGAGAACTGCATGCATCTCAAGCCTCTGCCTGCAAAGACGCCAGTGAGACCTAACTGCATACCAGTTTAACATGCTGATTTCAGCCTGATGCAGAAGAGAGATTTTCATAGGACCTGTTTAGCTGCGGATGTAGCAATAAATTACCATAGGTGCAACAGTATCTTCAGCTGGTGCAGCTGTATCTGTAGTAAGCTTTCAGGTAAGACCTTAGCCAGAATTACTTGCTATATCCACGGACTGATATGGGTGGTAGTGGTACTTGAGTTGCCTTCTGCTGATGCCCTAGACCAGCTTTGTGACCCAGACCTGTCTGGCCATACGTAGGTTCTGGGCTGAGGTGAGTGATACAGCTGCCAGCTTCTGGGTAGAAGATGAATGTGAGAGGAGATTTCTGCCCTAGTGTTGGCTGGCATTGGTTTTAGCTGAGCTGCTCTGTTGTCCCCAGGCAGAAGGCTGATGCCCATCTCTAAACACATGCAGTATGCCGCAACTAATCTGCTGAGATGGTTGGATTGGCACATGCCTCTGTTAATGGCTTACAGTGGGTGTCTTTTCTAAGACAAAAGTTAAAAGAATTCAGAGGTATATTACCTGCAAAGATCTTGTTTTCTTTACTTGCTTTTAATTTAGAAGGATTGTGAAAACTTCTTCACTTACGATGAGGAAAAAATATCTTGTGACAATTACATTTATCTTAAACAAAATAGTTTGTGGAAGGTATTTATCAACATTTAATCATGCATTATATGAGAAAATACTCGTCATGTTTGCTTACTACACTTACGTGCCTGTGTCTTTTAATTTCTTTTTTACTTGCTTTTAGTTTTGAGGGAATTACTTCAAAAATTTTTTTCAAAGCAGTGATCTGCCCAGCGATCAGCAGGTAGGCCTCTTAGTGGGACCATTGTGCTTGTTTTGTTGAACTCCTTGCTCCCTTGTTTTTGAGGCCAATTTAAAGCTCTCATCCCAGTTTCCATGAAAAATCTTTTGAGTATTTTAGAAATTGTCTCAGCTGGAGCAGAACTTGTTTTGAGCCAACAAAGCTAATGGTGCCTAATAAAACTTCTTGTAGCTAAGGGAAAAACATGACTGGATAAAATCTCTGAGTGGAATTAACTACCAGAAGGAATGAGTTTAAGCCCAATCGAAGTTATTTTTGGAGCAGCTCAAAACATTTTAAAAACAATCTTCTTGCAGTAACCAAAGGCAAGAAATTACAGCAATAATAGCAGGAAATTTGGGGCTTTCAGCTGGTGCTATACAACAGGCTTTTAAGGAAACTTTGGTAATGGGACAAGAGGCAATGCAATGTTGTGGCTATAAAGACAAAGGACTACAGGTAGGAGCAAAGAGATCTACAGTTGCTTTCTTACTGTCGTTTTCAGAGAATTGACCTCTGAGATAGCAACAGTTGAAGATGAATTATTTAAAATAGGACTGGAAACATCAGTAACCTACAGATCTACCTACTTATTCCTACCTACCTATTTTCTGCCCAAGCCCCAAACTTGTTCTCCTCTATCTATCTTATAGCTCTTAATGGAAGTTTAATCACTTCAGGATTTACCTAGCTAAACACTGACTTTTAATTTTTAACCTTCTACAGCTTCTTTTCCCCTCACTGTGATCATCTCAGCATACCATTCTTTGGTCAGGAGCTTTCCTTATTCGCATTTCTCTCAGTTTTTTGGCAGAAGTGTGAATGTGAGTCTTCTTACACCAAGCAACCTCTGGCCTGTCATGCCTATCCTGACACCAGTCCCATGTTCTTCCTCCCTCTCTTATGCTGTTTGTGCTTTTTTGTCAATGCAGTGAGGCAGTACAGGGAGCTGAGCTGCGTGAGGAAGCACTTTGGGAAAGTTTAGTTTTCAGGTGGAGCAGTTCCCTGAAGGACTTTACTGTGAGGTCGCATGATCCTGCTGCCTGGGAAGGGAACAGTTTGCACATGAGCTGAGTTAAGCTGCTACAGAACAAGACCATCGCTGATTTTTGTTTTTCTCCTCCTACATAACTTCTTCAAAATGTCTTCTTTCCTGTTCACCATACAGCTCTCCTTGCAGTGTGTTTATTTCTCCTGGTCTGGATACAATAGCACCCTGCCGTAGCAGAGTGCTACTCCGAAGACCATTTTCTCATCCTGTCACATTCCCCAAATAAACCTTTTCTATGCAACCTCCACCAATTTTCCCCTTTTCTGTTGCATTAAGCACTTAGTATTCAGTCACTCAAAATGTCAAATCTTATCTCCAGTTGTACCCTGTCAGCTCCCATGATATACTCAGCTCCCAGATGCTCTCACTCATATAGTTACTTACATTTGGGCTTCCGCAAGTCTATGCTGTTATCTAGCTTGAGACCCCTTCTAAAAATTCCTTCAGGTTATGAAAAAAATAATAACAGACAGCTGGTGTGCTCAGTCTGTAGACTGCTGTGTTAACCAACATAGCCTTACTGTATTCCCTCATCTGCATCTCATACATTTTTCCATAGTTTTTTATGGTGATGCAACGTCTAACAGAGCAGCATCCTAGTCCAACTCTCTGCTTTGGGAGGAGGAGGAAAAGGTAGGCATCACTGCTCCATCTTTATGTCATCAACTATTAGGTGTGTGAATTGACAATATGCTGATTCATATTGTCCTAAGTTGAAAATAGGAGGTAATATGTTGGTAATAATTATCATCTGAATTGTTCATGCATGTTGCTAGACTCAAATGTAGAAGAAATATCATCAGTTTCTTTTTTCTTTTTACAAAATAAATTGTACTATTTAGTTTGCGATAAACTATGATCAAAAGAGTGGAAATAAATGGAAAGCAAAAATTTTTAAAAATGTTTCCATGGATTTTCTTGTGATTTAAGACCTGATTTTTCAAATGATTTTGAATTTTTACATTTCTGTATTTGTTCCTAAAGAATTCTGGACTGTTTTGAAAATTTGGGTGCAAATAAGTAAGCTAAATGCCTGAAAATATCTAGTAGGGTGTATCTGCTAAGGTAAACAAGTGTTGGGGTTTGAATTTGCTTGGGAGTTTTGCAGATTAGGACTTTCAAAATGAATCTAAACAAAACAAAACTAAATAATATAAGGCTGCCAGGCCAAGAGGACTTTTTGTCTTGACATGCTTCATTGTGGGCTGAAGAAACCCATTTTTCTGCTCTGATGTTTATATTTTTATGAAGCCATTTTGTATATAATGGTGCGATGACATGTTACTGTGGATGTAGCACTAAATATAGCATGAGAAAATGTGTGCTATTTAAAGTGATCATACAAGGGTGTGTGGTGGGGGCTGTATTTGCTGTATGTGCAGTGCTCTATTTAGAAACAGACATATAGGATGGATTTAGTGTACTAGAAATAAGCATTCAAACTGAAGACTTGTAAGGACATGATGATAGTTTTAAACAAAGAATCTGGCATATCAGCAGGGTATCTAACAGAGTATGTAGCATACCAAACATAATGCTGAATTTGTGAAATGTACACAGTGTTAGCAGCATTTTCTTGGGTAACAGAAAGGACATCCTTGGGCTGACTGTATTTTACATCCAATCCTAGTAATAAATATTAAATGTGGCCAAGGTCTTGCAGCTTATGGCAAGTTGGTAGCTTCCTGCACCCCCACACAAGTGAAGTGAAGTGAAGTGGCTCCTCAGAGCACAGGCTGTGTTCATGCTGCAGATTACAGGATCGAGGCTAGTGCTGCTAGGTCCCACTAGAAGCTGTGATTTAACGAAGCAAAGCCTGGGCTCTGTTTTCTGTGAGGAAAAAGTAGTGATTGCCTTCTCCCTCATTTGAACACTTTGTTATAGCTTTGCTTTTTTTTTTTTTTTTTTTTTTTTTTTTTTTTTTGATCCTGCAACTTCCATGTAACCAGATATAGAAGCTGAGTATTTTTTTTCTCACTTATGACTTAAAGAAATTGGTTTTTTGGCTTTTGCACAGACTTTTTCCATACTGTTCTTCTTCAGCTTTTCTTTGACATTCTCTCCAGTGCTAACATCTCTGACATATAAACTTCCTTCTTTAACAATTTAAATTTGTCCATAGGCTATTGGTTTTGAACACTGAACCTGTTTGTGCTGGGCACATGACTTGTAGATACATCTTGGAGCAACAAAGGATGTGTTGAGGAGTTTCATTTCCCTGTAGCAGTGCAAGTAAATGACTTGGTTGATTTCTCCCAAGTTAAATATTTTTTACTTCCTTAGGAAGCTGAAACATAACAAAATTAGAATATGAAAGCTATTCACAACTCTGACTTCATATGTATATATTTCTGAAACAAATATTACAAGGTAATTGTGCACATGGCTTGAGAAACTTTTAAAACACTATTTGGCAAATATATACCCAGTAAGACATTTATAATGTTTTGAGAGCTGAGATGTGTATGCAATAATATAGAATTTTGCTCTTAAATTCACCTTACTTTCAAAGATCATAAGAATTTTCTTGCCTTCCAGTAACAGCAAAGATAATACAGGGATACACTGTCTGTCTTGTGCAAAGAAATCTTTCCAGCATCTTTTCTGAAGTCATAAGCTTCCACTCCAACATCCTTTGATTTCTGAAGGAAGGCGTACAAGAGTTTGGCAGATGTCTACATGTCTTACTGTTTCCGCTGATGGTCTGGACAGTGGCACAGATGTAGCAATCTTGCCCTGTGGGACTCAACCCAAATTCCCGTAGCAACAGAAGGCTGGGTCACGGTCCAGTTTGCCCACTGCAGTGAGAGGAGGAGTAGCTGGTGGTCCACTGGCTGTGCAGGAGTGCAGGGCTCCACAGCAAAACGCTGCCCTTCAAAGTACCTGGAGCCTCCCTGAGGTGCACGATCCCTCTTTCCCCAGCAAACCGCGTCGTCTGGCCTGAGCTCAATCATGCAAGGGTAACTTGACATTTAAGAGCTACGATCTGAGCTGAAGCCCCCTGCTACGCTGTTCTCTCACCAGTTCACATCATGCAAATACCATTAATGTACACGAATGATATAGGGATCCCTGCTGGTATTGTTATGTGCCCCTGAGGAGACAGAAAACTATAGAAAGAAATATTTCTGTAAAAATTCTGAAAAACTATGGAGGTTCCCTGAATCCATCCTTATTAAGCTTGTAAATCCCTCGTGTCAACTCCAACATGAGAACCTAGATCTGCTACAGCTTCAGGCAACATTTTGTTTTTTTGAAGACTCATGGCCTTTCAGTTAAAGTGAAGCTATGGGGTAAAATGCAGACTGTGGCCTGGACCTGTGTGACACATTCAGACTCCAGCCCAAAGGCTGTACTTCCAAATCCAGCAGGTGTGGGAGCACCACAGTGTGTGTCCCTGTAGAAGTGAGGAGGAATACTTTTTCCTTTTCCTGATACTGGTGGTTTATTTATGAACGATACCAGTGCTGTAGATGATCTCAAGTGTATAAATTGTGTTAAAGTTACAATACCTACTTTTCTGAAGGCTGAAGTTATGACAGCTTGAAGACAGGACTTTCAAAAGAAGCCTAGTCAGAGCGGAAATCAGGCTGTCAAAAGAGCTTTTTAGGGCTGGATTTTCAGTATTAGCTTCACAAAGGCACTGAACATATTTTTGAAAGCCTAGTCCCAGATGTGCTAAGCAAAGTGTAACCAGGCTTATAGTGTCTTTGAAAGTCCAGCATTCAGACCTCACAGGAAACTTGAAGCAAAGGTTGGAGTGGGACCCAGGCCTCGTTTCCAGGTTTCTCTGGCCCAGTATGAGCATTCCTGTTTGCTCAGAGGAAACATGTCATGTTCAGCTGAAAGTGCAAGGGAAAAAATGGTCAATGCAAAGTTACCAAGACTGTAATTTGGCAAAGATGCTGAATAAAAATACCAGCCCTTCTCATGAGATTTAATGACTGCTAGCAGTCAAGGTAAAGCTTGTTTGAAACATTTTTTGAATTGAATATTTAGTCAAAGCAAAACTATTTTTATCAAGAAGATGGAGTTTTTTGTAGAAGAGATGGAATCTTCCTTCTTCCTTTCTAATATAGATGTAGAAACAGACTTGTCCCAGCTACTATACCACATAATATGGATTGCTGGGAGAGTTCCCAATTAGCATAGGTAGAAAAACTTCTGACACTGCTTTTTTTTTTTTTTTCTTTTTCTTTTTTTTTTTTCAGAGGATCTTGATTTGGCTCTAGGACATTGGGACGGTCACATACAGGTCAAGAAGAGGCAGTTCCTGGAGGGGGGCATATGAGGAGCCTCCCAGCCCTGGGTTCAACCTGACCAAACCCAGGCACAAGCGCAGTGATGGTCCAAACCTGGATGACCTCTACTGGACATACTTCTGAAAGGACAGTGAGTTTGAAATGTTTCGTCTGGCTCTGACAGCAGTCTCTGCACTGGAGGAACTGCAAGGACTAGTCTCCTTGTGTCATCCAGATAATGCAGTGACAGTCTACAACTAGCTCTGTCTGCTGTAGAGACCCTCACATAGTGGCTGAATTAACTGTGGGGAAATGGCCCAGGTCCTCACCACTGAGCTTGTGCAGTGAATTCCCAGTCTTTGGGCAAAGTCTCTCCCAAAACTTTCTCTAGAATTAGTTTTTCAGCTTAATGCAAGGCTGGGCCTCATGACATGACTGAGATCTACTATTGTGAAAACAGGGGACATTTTTGCAGTAAATGATGATTTAGCATTTTTATTCTGTTGGCCTCTCACCTCCTGCACCACAGAGCAGAAATTTCATGGGGGACCCAGTGAATGAAGCTCTGGATAGAAAACACTATTGTTCCATAAAAAAAAAAAAAAAAAAAGAATATTACAGGGGCTAATTGCATGATTTAACATTTGAAAACTTTGCGTTCCTCCTCTGATTTGGAGACTAAAAGGGCCTATTATCATTTCCAGGCCAGATGTTTTAGTTTATTGAGCCTGTTTGATCCCTGCACCTGTCTAAGACCAGCAGTTGCTGGATTAGTGTGAGGAGCTGAATTAAAAAATCTGGACAACTGTTACTGAACAAGCGAATGGTGTGAAAATGAGCAGGCTTTTGGTATAAAGGATTTACTGTTTGTGACACAAGGCCGTACACATCATTTATAGTGCAAAAGGAGCATGCAGCATTCACTCTGCATGTCCATGTGCTGGAATATACATTATAAAATGACAATTACAGGAACTTCCAGTGAGGGAAAGAAAGGAAGGGGAGGAGTGAGGGAAGCAGGGGACACATTACACCATCCATCTGTGGGACAGCCGTTCAGTACAAGGAATTATGTATTATTTCTGGTGGATTATGCCGATTATAAAACGAAGAATTTGGTTCCTGCCCCCATAGAGAACACTGCTGTGCATCCTGTAGGAAGCAACGGCTTTTCACTTGCCCGTTCCTGGGTTGTGGTTCTTCCTTGTGCTCTCTGCTCCCTCATACCTAACCATCAGACACCTTTTTCTCCCTTTCCCTCTGTTTTATTCCTTCCCTCTGACTACAATGTAATATGCCATGTGACTTCCAGAAAAGTTGTTTCACATCTCAGTTCTTATAAATATGGCTGCACGTATGGTTAAGTGTACTGGCTCAGAGACCCAGATCTATCTCATTTGGTAGCTTTTCTCTAACAGCTAAGATTAACTAACTACGAGAGGTAGTTAGTTAGATGGAAAACTGTTTCACAAACTATCCTTGTAAAATTTGCTTTTGTAAAAAAAAAAAAAAAAAAAAAAAAAAAAGAGAGAGTATGCAACGGTACAGGAGGGAGCCTCCAACCTCCTGAATCGTGTCTGCAATCAAATGTAATACTGAGGATCAGGATTTGTATTTGCAATTCGTTGATACCTGCCGATGAGGATATAAATCTTGCTGCTTTGTACTATCCCCAATTTACTGCTTATATAGCCGAACGTAAAGATTAGGGGTAGAAATAGGTGTGAAGGTAACATTTAAGTGAAGATAAATAGTTCCCCTGCTATGTGAGAGGGGTCTTGAGTCATACATTGTACTCCACACAGAGTTGACTACAGCCCCCTACAGCCTTGCCTCTAGTATATCTGCCCTTGTACACCATTTGGAGGAAAAAAAAAAAAAAAAAAAAAAAAAAAGTGTATTCAAGCACACAGCACAAGTTTGTTCCTATCTATCTCTGGAAAGAACATGCTTAAGGTAAGTGAGAATAACTATGGATGTTACTGCTGTATCACTTGTCCAGCATTTCACAGGTTGATTCATGGGAAAGGTAAAAAACCAGGTGTTGTATGTGCCAGCTCAGAGATTTAACTACAAGTTCGTGTGCTCTTCTGGATTTGGCACTAATATTTTGAATGGCTTCTCATCCATGTGCACAGACTCTGTATTTGTGCCAATAAACTGACCTGAACAACTGTGACTTGAACAAGAAAGTTCTTATGTGTGTAAATGCAAAGGTGGGCTTGGCCCACATTCACTAGAAATCCCGTTCGTTGGAATTTAGTGACTGGTGCGACAGAGGCAAGACTTGCACCTTCCCGGCACCTTCCTGGGTATTACTGCAAAGGGACTGACCCGTTTCCCAGGCAGGTTGCTGAGCATAGACTCGCTGATGGTATATTCTCTACATTTGGAAGGTACTGCATGTGGAAAAATGTTAGAAGTCAGTCAGTTTCAGATATCAAAAGGTATGACTGTTCCTTCTGTTTTGTTGCCATATTTTACTGATGTATGCTTCTAAACCCCATGACTTGCAGTGGACTAGTGCCTAAAAACCTGTAAAGCTCTGGCCTGTGGTCAGTTGTGACAACTAGAAAGCAAGAATAGCACATCCCAAAATGTCCTCTGGTGATTCAGTTGGACAACTGCAGTATAGTTCTGCTGCCTGTCTTAATACTTAGCACACATACACCTTATAAAGTGGCAAAAACTTAACAATGTCAGAGACCATTTTGGCATCTTTCTATAAAATTTTTGAGGAATAAGAAAAAACATTTAATTTTTCAGTGAAGTTTTACAGGGTGGAACTTAGCAAAATATTATTTATGTTTTATAGAGGTATAGTTATGAATTATAGTTAGAAAATGCAGAAATTATGATTTTCTGTGTGAAGCTTTTTATTTTGTTTTTGAAGTAATTACTATTTTCAAAACTGTTCTGTGTTGGCACATGCTTGTGTATTTGTACAAGTTAAATATTTGTGTATAAGGTATGTGTCTGTGTATTCAACCCTGCACGTGAAGGATTGTTTTTTTTTTCTTTTCCTGCCTCCATACAGTGATGAGAAAGTATCTTACTGGGTAAATGATTTTATATATATATTTTTTTCTCCTGGAAAAATGATATTCTCCTTTGAGCTCTTTTAAAGGGTTATATTTTTGTCATGATAGCCATGGTAAATGAACCACATATCTGAATGAAATGTGGCTTACTAAGTTTAACTTTGCAACTGTCCTAAAACTAGTTATTGGATATTCAAGGAAGGGAGGGATTGCTGAAACTGTTTATTGATCTATTCAAAAACCTGATTCAACGGCTGTGTTAAGTAAAATTTGTTTCTTATTGTCTTCCTAAGTTCAATTCTATGATGTCTCTATCTCTTCATGTAACAGCTCTTTGAAGATTTTGATTTATAGTAGCCCAACTGGAGGTTTTCCTGTTTGATGTTGCCAGGAGACTGTGCATACAGATGTCACACTGTAAGGTATAAAGCAAGGACTCAGTCTGGTGTTTCCAAAATCACTTTTGATTTCCTCAGGGTAACTTATCGGCAATGCTATCTGCTTCTGAACTCATCCAGGGCATATTACTCGTATGAAAAATGCTTCTGTGTTTTGACACCAACTTGTAAACATGCCAATGAGTAATTTCTCAACTGTGACAGTTGATAAGTTGATTTAACTTCACTGACTCCAAAATAGCTTTAATGGATAACACTCTTGCACAGTTCAGTTACCCTCAGCCCCTGGAAATAACCAGCACATCCATTCTCCTTTTTGGATTCTCCTCTTGTGCCCTACCCCATCTAAGAAGCAGCTGCTGAATATACACAATACAAGGGCTATTCGCACTAGGGGGCCTCCTAATAAAAATGATGGTTCCAAAAGGTCTCTTGCTGTTTGTATTGGAGCAAGAATGGGTTGGCTGCTCATTGATCGGGAGCTGGTGCATGTACATGAGATAATTAATGACCGGTCCTGACGGCTGCCTTGGCCTTAAGTCACGTTTGCTGCTCTGTCAGCAGCTGGTGTTGCTCACGTCCCTGTTTCCAGCTAAACAACAAAAAAATGCAGAAGGAAATAATTATTGCTAACTGTGATTGCCCACTTCTGCAGTGAAAGGTGGAGAATGCCCAGACAGAGTGAAGTTCCCAGGCTATAAGTTAGGCTGCTTAAGTTAGATGCTTCCTCGGGAAGGGTTGTGTGAGTGTGATATTTTTGAATATCCTTCCATAGGAGGAGAGGGGTCTGTGAAGCTCTTGTGCAACATGTAGTGTCTTTGTCAATATGAAGTGATCTTAACTTGAAACCACTTACGCAGCTTTCCTCAGAGCACTGAGCCCTTGGACGGACAGCTCAGTGACTTGGTACATTTGAAGCTAGCAAGGTGCCACTGGGAAGATATCAATTAAAAAAAAACAATTCATCTGGCCTGTCTTGGTTTCACCCAGCCCTGTTTTAGGCACGGAACCTCAGTGAAAATACATTGCTTTTGTTGGTCTGCAAATAATCCAAGCAAAGAAGAAGGAATAGGAGCTGCAGGCACTCCTTTTCCTTTGTAGAGGAAGGATTAAAAGGTGCCAATTTTGACATTTGACATTTTTAACATTCTTGTACTCTCTGTTTTGGGGGAAGGGAACTACACTATCTAGGCTACATAGTGTTGAGTAAGAAAGAGGTAAATAGGCTAATTCCCAAATCCCTCTCTTTATAGGATCATTCTGTGAAGAAAATTACCAGGATCCTCGTGGTGGCGGGGAGTAGGTGAGAAGAGGGAGATGTCTTCCCAGGGTGAGAAGGCAGAGTTGAGGATTGCAAGAGTGTCTCGGACTGTACCTTGGTGTAAGATCTTAGTCTAAGACTAAGATGAGACTAAGGCCATCCTTGCCAGATACGAGCTGGTGGTATGGAAAGGAGAAAATTCACAACTCCACTTACCTCAAGTCTATTTAGGTGATATATGCTGGGGGTGAAGGTGTATATTCTTTCTGAAGGGCAGAATGCTTGTGTTTAATGTTTCTGTGAATTGACTGTATAGCCAAATGCAGAAATAATCAAAATGAGGTTAATGTCATCCTTCCGTCATTACATGACAGAGTGCTGAAACACCTCAAGTAAAACGAGTATGAATCAGAGCTGAATTCAACACACATTCAGGAGCATCTGTCTCTTGCAAGTCCTTCTGTTTTCCTTTGAAGTTACATTAGTAAGGAGAGCAGATCCATGACACTAGAATGTCTCTGCTAGTTTATCTTTATGGATTGTTTGAACAGAAATGTTCTCAATTCACTCATAAGCAGTCTGCTAATGAATTTCAATGAACTGGACTAAACAGCATCTTGGATCTGATGGAAGATAGCAGACTGAAACATTTTAGTACCACAACAGACAAAATTTTGTATAAAACATTTGGATCCTGCTGCTTCTGGTCTGTAGATTTTTGTGATCTCATGAAATGGATGGTTTAAAAAATTTACAGTGGGTGCACGGGATAGCTAATGATAGGATATTGTCTTTGAAACAGTTACAAATAGCAATGTGGGGCAAATACTGTACATGACCTAGGATGGTTTGTGTGAAATTGGAATCAGTTGAAGAACAGGTGGGTAAGAAGGCAACTGGAAGGGTTCTCACTTTAGTTGCAGAAGTACTGAAAAATGGAGGGGAAGCAGTGTGTAGGGGGGGCTGTTCTTTTTTTAATCTAACCTATGTTATATTGCCTGTCGTGGGAGTTCTACTGGCGAGTAATTTCTTTATGATCTATTAAATAATTTGTGGTTTTAGTAAGATGAAACTGAAATACTGACAAGTGCTACTACTTTGTACACTTTCATTTTTAGATGGCTGAATTACAGAATTGCTAGGTTTTCCTCTGAAGCAAACTCTATCTTGTTCTATCTAATTATGAGTGAAACCACCTTTGGGATATTTTGTTGATGTTGATATAGGAAGTGCTGAGAAGAACTTGAATTTGCCAGTTGTGATGGCTGCACATGGGGCTATGAAATCCATGCATGAAGATACTACTTCACTGTAATAAGCAGTGTTTGCTTCATGAAAAGTGAATTTTAAGCCCATAATTATCTGGCTTTTTCAGCATAGTGTAACATCAAGACCACCCATTAAGGCTAGATAGAATCGTCTACCTTGCTTAAAGGACAACCAACCCTAAGCCGAGGATTTAAAATTTTCATTTCAGTTCAGACAACTAAAAGCCATTTTTACAATCATCTTGGGATAGTCTGAAATGAGAATATTGGAGCACAGAAATTAAATTGTTTTTATTCAAAATACTTTTATTTTGGGTCAAACATTCTTCAAATGAGAAAAGAATGAGCATTGACATCATTATGTATTGAGAAAAATTAGAAACAGAAGGTGTTAAAACAAACCATGCATTTTTGTTTGTATTTGGTGAATCTGGAATTTGCTAAAGATTTAGATGTTGCAAATCTGCCTTTTTATGAAAAGTTTTATCTGAGTGTTGCAATCTTTTTACAAGATTCTTCCTGGACCCACCTATTTTCCTTTTTAAATTCCTAAACTGATGCTTACATACCCAACAGAAATGCACTGACAGCTGTTTGCTGTGCTGAGTGAATATGTCGAAATTCTCCTGGTACTTTTGTGAATCCCATGGAGCAGCTTATAATTTTAATATCCTTATTTTCACAGCACCAGTTGGAGAACTGAAGCACAAGACTGTTCTAGCCCAGGTCCACAAAAGCACCTAGAAAGAAGTAAGAGTAAGCCATTAAAGCTCACTTCAGAGAAACCAAGGTCAGGAATACTCCATATTTGCGGCTGAGGCTCTGCTGTTGTTTGACAGAGGCTAGAAGGTTAATGGGGTTGGAGAGAGAATAAGCTCTTGCTCTGCTGCCTGGTGAAGGAGTCCTTCAATAGGGAAAGGGTCCTGTGCTCTGGCCTCTGGCCTTCAAGTGCAGATCCATTTTTCTTTAACAGTGTTGCTGGTAGGAGTCAAAGCTTGTAGTGGATTTTCTTCTCTCCTACTTTGATCTCTAGCGAATACACTTATCTGGTTACGGAGTCACGCTCCTTCTTGTGTGATCTTGGTTTTTCTGACCCTTTGCCCGCCTGACTGAACAGTGGCATAGCCTTCCAATGATGCTGGAGGCCAGACTCACTCTTGCAGAGCCTGCAGCCTGCACACTGCGGGATTGAACCTTCCCAGGCCAAGACTCAGGTCTCTCACTTCGTGGTATAATGCCCCAGAGTGTTATTCAGAAAAGTTGTCAGCTCACATCCACAAAGATGCTCCTACCAGGTGAAGATGTGGAACTATCAAACTCTGGGCTGCAGAAAAACACTTAAGCCTGGGAAGGCAACAGAAATTCAGAGACAAAGGTTTCTCATGAGTGTAGCCTGCTGTCTCAATCCTGTACTTAGGCATTAGACTGCCTGGGTCTCATGGAGCACCAAGGGAAATTGAACTCCAGGACCAGACCCCAAAGGCTGAGGGTCTTTTATAAAGCTGATTTTAAGTGACTTCTTTGAGAATGCACAGGAAACCTTAAACATAAGATTTGCCACGTTAAGAAACTAGTTCTCCAGTCCTGCTCTGGCCTTCTCTCCAAGGAGTGGAGGCACGGGAAAAAAATCTTGCAGCAAAGTAATTCAGTCCACAGGGATGTTGAGCAAAATCTCTGTGGGGTGTAGTGAGGGCTTACTGGTCACCAGCAATTTCTCATAACTTGTCAACAGAAGGTAATAACCCTCCTACTATATACTGTAACAATAGCCATCAACTTTCACTACAGATTATTTATTCAATGTAATTTTCGTAAATCAAGGTAACTTTTATCAATGTCCAGAAGTGAAGTGAAACAGGTGGACACACATGTTCGTTGTGGGTTGCTCCCACAGTGAGTAACAATCAATGTTGTGACCAAAAGATATATTTTAAAGTAGAAAGGACAACAAACAGCCTCTGTCATGACAGAGCAGGTGCCATTAACTAAAAAGCAACATAGAAAGCACTTTTGAGGTTGGCTTGCTAATGTAATGTAACATTTACCCACGACAAGCCAGAGGTCAATGTCTCTTCCCTTCCAGCAAATGCCTGGCTCTGGAGGAAAACTAAGAGCCAGTGTTCTTCCTTTGAACAGTGCTTCCATTAGCAGAAATGCCACTGGTTAAGTGGCTTTCACGTTGAAGCACTATGGCCACTGTGCTTAAGAGTTTCAGATCTTTTAAAACAAAAACAAACCCCTTTAAGCCAAAAATCTCCTGAACTTAAACATTTTAAGCAGACAGAAACTTTCAAAAAAGTTTGTGGCCTCATCAGATGATGGAACTTTTCTTTTTAAACTTTAGTCTGGGGATGAAAAACACTCATGTGTCTCTCTCTCTAGGCTTGCATTCACTTCATGATGAACTATCCGTTACTCATTTACACTTAAAACTGAAGTAGGGAGCCTGTTCTCTGATATGTGCTCTGCTGGATGTTAGTAAGTGGTTTGGTTATTGCAGTCTCATTTTGGAAAAAACAACAGAAGAGTTGTCATCCATATTTCTGCCAGGTCTGGATATATCAGGCCAGATGTTGGTTTCTCTCTTGTGGCATAGGGAGAGTCGCAGGTCTGAATTAGTGATGACTCTGCCTGACCTTCCTGAACCTCAGCAAAGGTCTGCTACAGCTGCTGAGCCAGATTTTTCCATTACTCTGCACACTCCAGACTAAAACAAAAAGGATATTAAGCACTATGTAATCAAATGGTAGTGTTTTACATATCCTTTGTAAATGATAAAATTCCCTTCAGGAAAATAGAAAATTGTATATACTGTCTGGAATATCTGCAGAGATAGTGCTATCTCTGAAAATTTCTATTAAGACTTTATTTTGTAACCTGATGCAGAATTTGATAAGGTTTCACATAGCTTACATGCAATCAAAGTGATTTTTTTCCCTTTTATTTTCTATTGTTTTGGCTGATACTTGCCACTCAGGAGACTCTTTTTGTCACCAAACCATAGAATTAAAGGCCCCCTGAATAGCTCTTGAAAATGATTCTCAAAGATGATTGCAGTCATTTTTGTTCGTACGTGTTTTTAAAGAAGTAGCTGTCAATTAAAAATATGGACACAAATTTAAGATGTTCTGAAGCTGAAAATGGCAAGTATTTTATTTCGTAGCAAACATCATAGGCTGCTTAGAAGAATTAGTGTGTAAATGTCTTTTACGCTGTTCATGGAAGCCCTTCCTCTGCATAATAAGGTGCATATTTATGACAAAAACATATGAGAAATCAGAGTGATTCTAAGCCAAGGTAAAAGTACTTCTTAAATTGTAAATAGCTGTATTAGAAGATACACCAGTGTAGTTGTACTTTGATTCAGTCTTTCCTTTGAGAAGAAATTCTATTCATGTTTTAATGTTTTGATAGTCAGCCTCATTTGGAGGTATTCAGTGTTTTTTGTATTGAAAACCATCCAACAGGAGCTACTCAGCTCTTTATGAATAGAAACTCAATTTCTTAAGTATAATAGAGCTGTTCATTGGGTCTGTCCTTGTGTCCTACTGTTGAAATTCAAAATATATGTTCAAAAACAAAATGTAGCATTATTCAGTCCACATCCAAAAGGATACAAACCTAAACATTTCTTTGTGAAGATAAAATGAGATGGCAAATACATGTAACAAAGAGGAGAGAGGGTTTTGTAACGTAGTATAACTAGGTACAACAAACAATATGCAGAGGCTATAATATAACAGCTCTAAGAAATACATTATATTCTTAAACCGTAATTTTCTCTGCAATATTTCTCATATGGTGCTGAATATTTGAACAAGGCTGCCCGTCAAAATGGCTCAACAATTTTTTCTCTGAAAAGACTAAATTAAGCTAAAAATGGTTTTTAAATTTCTTCAGTACTTTTTCATAATTTTATACCAAGTAATTATGAGCTGACTGCTTGTAAAGATTCTGGTCTTGCTCAGTAGATGCCTGGGGAGCTTTTCACAGGCCTCAGGGAAAAATTACTTGATCAGACAGAAGTTTAGCTGTATGCAGTGAAAAAAACCTTTTTCAGTAACTTCTTTGGTTCTTATGAGGTTGAGCCTGGCTGTTAAAATAGAGTTAATTATAAAAATCCTATGGACAATAAGATTCTAAACCTTTTTTTTTTTTTTTTTTTTTTTTTTTTTGAGAAGAAGGCTCATTGTTTTGGGTTTAGGGATAGAAGTACAATCAAAGGAAGCTGGGTGAAATCCAGGCTAAGCTGCTTCTTGTCCCACTGAATGCACAGGTATCTCTATCTGCTCTTCCAGTGGACACTTTACACCAGGATTTTCCTGAGCTCCATGGAAATCTTGCGGTGTGCTGAACTCCTGGGCTTACCGCACTAATCATCTGCATCCATGGGACTGCCTTCCCTTGCACAACTCCTGTGTATCACCAGGCCTTTCAAAGCAAGGTGGTTGTCTTGGTGCAGGTTGTCCTCTCACTGTCGGTGAGGGGCACTGGGTGCCCCCACCTCAGGGCTGCCAGCACAGCTCTGCAGTGATCTGTTTTCAACACGAGGGAGTCAACAAATTGGATGTGTCTGATCTTTAAAGGGCAGGGTTATCCTCACTTCGTGGGGTGCCATGCCTGCTGGTCTAACCAAAAAGCAAGCAAGGAGGTTGTTCCTGCCAACCTCCTGCCACCCCTCTGTGCCACCTGTGGCAGGCGGTGCTCCTAGCAGTGCTGGGTCACTGACATAGTTGCCCAGCTGAGGTGCCTTTCAGGAACGGAGACAGCAAGTTGATGCTCATGGTGCTCAGCTCCCCTCACAGCAGGGAAATGCTAGCATACAGCACTATCTTGCAGCAGAAGCTCTTGTCTGCTGGTGTACATCGGGGCTTCTGCATTGCTTGACTGACTTGTAGTTTATCTTTTGCCTATAGGCACCAACATTTGCTGCCTACAGCTGGAAGAAACAATGATTAGCAGGAGCTGCTAGCTCTGGACAAGTCCAGTGCCTGTAGCCTCCCATGAGGCTCCCAATAGGCTTGTCAAACCCTGCTGGGCTACCAAGAGCACTTGAACAGAGGACAATATCTGAGGGGCAATAAAGATGGGGAAAAAAAAGACTTCGTTCCTAAGGCAAGCTGGGCTGGTGTGCTGGAACATAGAGGAACAGAAGCTGTTCATTACGAGGGCCCGTATCAGATCACCTCTTCAGGGAGGATGTGAGAAGACACAAGGTGCATGGCACCTCTTCATCCACCCTTTTTTTCAGAAAAGTGTGCTGCTAAGAATTTTGGTCAAGCCTGTACAAGCAATAACATCTTAGACTGAGGAGAGAGCTTCAAAAAGCTTTTTCCATATTCAGATATGCTGCAAGTGCTTTAAGCCAGATGGGTTCAGGCACCTGGCTTTTCAGAAGCCCAAACTCTTCAGAAACTCTCATTCACACAGATGTGTCAGGATCTTAACAGACATGTGGGCCTGTTGAAAAATTCCTGTCTGAAATTCTGGGTCTGAATGTCACTGAGAGCTGATATGAACTGGGTTCCTGAAACTTTTGGAAATAAGACCTCAGCTTTTAAACATAAGATTTTTTTGTGACTAAAATGAACAGGAGTATTTAAAATATTCTTAACCAAGGTATAATATGTTTTTAAATCTATACCTGTTCTCCCTGTATTTAGAAAGATCAGCTTAGAAATGTTAGGTAAAGTGGGAGCACTTTGTTAAGCTTTGCCTTCTAAATTTCTCCTTTTTATTATTATTATTATTCTTACTCTCTGCTCTCTTGTGATATAGACCTGGTTTGTTCGTTCATTCCTTTCTCACAGTGCAATCTGAGCTGCCTTCAGTGTTATGTTACTTCCTTCCTGCATCAAGAAACCTCTATCATGCCCAATTTACACTCTTTGCTTTCACTACACATTGTGTCAGCATTCCAGGCTGCAGTTAACGGTGATTAAATGGACAGAAATGCCTGAAATCTGCCAACGGTAATGTCTGAAACATGGGTGCTGAAAATTTGTCTGTGGCTCGTTCCGTTTAACTTGTCTGCTACAGGTTCTGATTGGAAAACTGAATGAGTTCCTCTTGCTTGAAATCTTTGCTCAAAGGCAAAATTTGTCTTTTCTGAATAAAAATAACTTAACAGTTCTTAAGCTGCAATATAACTCTTCAGTTTTGTTAAACAATTTTTAAAATTCTGCTGAGATATGACTACATTTTTTCCCTTCCATTTGGATGATACTATTGAGATGTACACCTCAACACATGCTTTGGCTGAGTTTGGTTACTTGGAGTTAGAAACTTGACTTTAGCTCTTCTTGGTGTTGATACTCTTGTCTATCTGTGCAGAGCCATGCCATGACAAAACTGCTAAGTTCTAACTGAGAGAGGAGAAAAAAAAAAGGAAAAGGAAAGAGATGGCTAAACCCATATGAAGACAAGTACTTGGAGGCAAGGACTGACTTAAGCCCTTCCTCAAAACTATATTCTAGCCTTCCATGAAAATTGATAATTTAGTGTGCATCCTGTCAAACCATTGTAGCCTGTTTTGCTAAGAACATAGGATTTTTGTAATTGAACTCTGCCCAGAGTGCGTATGTGTGACCGTTCACATACTACTGTCCATTTCAAAACATTTGAAGGAGGAATAGAGACCTCTGTGATACCAAAACCCTAAGTCTTATGAAAACAGATAAGTTTAGGAGACACACCAATATTCATACTTTCCCCACAGGGAAATGCTGTAATTTGAGCTCAACCAGATTACTAGGCAGTAGAAAATTCATGCGAGTGAGCCATAGAAAACTTCTGCTGATCATGGGATTACCCACTTAAAATTCCAGTTCCTCATTTGCTCCCGCTTGTACAGTTGCATTGGCTAGCTCTGACCCCTCTATTCTCACTTCAGGTTTTGCTTTCTGACAAGATCTTTTTCCTTTCCCTCTCCTGACCTCAGAAAAATGCATGGAAGAGCTGCTCTGACTGTATTACTTATGAACGTAGCAGCTTATCTGAGAGTGAGTGAGGGCTTGAAAACCTACAGCATCATGATTACGAACACATCCGTTCTGCTTAAGCTGCTTTTCAACTTGTGTGGCTCTGACCTCACCAGGCACCTCAGTGCATAAATGTTAGTTCTCTGCTCATTTGCAACCGGTTGAGTAGTTCCCTTCATGTGGGGACGGTTTGCTGCAGGGTTGCCCTTTAACAGAGCCCATGGTTATGAGGAAATCTGTGCCACTGGGCCTTGGGACCAGGAGTGCCTCCTGGGCATGCCTGACAAAGATAATCTGTACGTTCATGGAGCAACAGTCAGACACAGGGTCTGAGCCCTGAAGGATCAGTTAATTACATCTGAAACTGAGTAGGGAATAAATGGATAAATAAAAGTAATGGGAGAATATGAAGTCTTAAAAGAGGAGGAGAATGTGGCATTAAGCCTAACCAAGGGGATAACAGGAGAGGTGGTGACAATCAAAAGATTACCTAGTCAATGGGATCATTGAGTAATTTAGGTTTTATCAGAATGAAAGCCCTCCTTCTACTTCTCCTGTCGCTTCCCTCTCCCACCCCCAATCCACCAAAGTGCATCTCCTGGTAGTGGGTGCACGTGTAGGGTTCTCTCCCAGAGAGCATGACTTCAAACCCAGAAATCAACCTGTGTTGTCTGGGCTGTTGTCTGAAATCAGGCTCCTACCCCAGCAGATCTGTGCTTTTAGCTTGCTTACTGCAGGGTTACCACTCCCAAGAGAGCAAACACACAGATGAGGCAGATAACCAGTGCTTGCTTTGGCTGGGTCTTTGGATGCCACACGGGTGTGGAGGGGAGGATGTAGAATGTGATACTGGTGGAAGGCTTTAAGCCAGAATCACTGTAGCAGGACTTCCTACTCCGATCAGAAAGGCAGATAAGAGTGAAACTCTAGCTAGAGAGTCTCATCTCAAAAGGATGATTTAATGGATTCCAATGATCATGTATCTGTCTAATGCATTTAGCCTTTGGCAGGGAAAAAAAAAAGAAAAAAGGAAATACAAGACTGCTCCTAAAACTACTATGAAGCAAATTTCAGCATGTAAATTAACTGAGTAGAAAGCTCATTCTCTTCAAAACCAAAGAAATTAATAGGGTCAGAAAGTAATTTATGTGTGTGTTTAGCAAATACACATAATAACTGGAAAGAGTGTCACTTGTTTTAGGAAGAGCTGAATGTAGGTTCCCCACAACCACCTTTTTTTTTTTTTTTTTTTTTTTTTTTTTTTTTTTTTTTGTGTGTGTGTGTGTGTGTGTGTGTGTGTGTGTGTCTCCCCTTCAGATCTTTTCTTAAGAAGGTACTAAATTGCCATTAAGTATGTAATGCCTAAACATTGCATAGCTTAGGCAACTAAAATTATGCTTTGTCACAATATTGATGCCACTGTGCTCAGGCACTGTGGTTTGGAACACAATAAATGTTTCCATCTACCATGGAGTGAAGAGGACAGAAGTATGCCATGAAGACACAGTCCTGATACAGATATACATTCACAGTATATGAAAACATTAGTATGTAAATGGAGAAAGAAGTAAAGACAAGTGGACAGAAGATAAAGCAAATATGAGAATCTTCCTGACTTTTGAGAACTATTTCCTGAGCACTTTTTATGTGCTTTAAGTCTAATGTCTCTTGTTAGCAGTAGGTATAGCTCTCAGCACTTTGGAGTAGTTGGTAGTGTTGGCACATTTCCTGTGAGACACCTTGTTACCATCTGTCTGTGGTCTTCATGAACTTCATTTATTTTCATTTCTTCTTAAATATATGTAGTATTAGGTACCCAAGCCCTAACAAAGAAAGAGGTGAGGTGTATGCTAAAGTTTGCTCAAATGGTTTTGTACTAACTTCAATGCAACTTCATCAGTACAGGTTTTTTTCCCACTTGGATTACAACCAGCTACAATTGAGAAATCTGTCCCAGGATAGGATAGATCCCACTAGGAACTTTGCTCCTAAGGTGAAGCTTTCCACTGGCCCCACTGAAGAGAACGGAAATAATGTGCTCCTGTGCTCTCCTGTGTGGGGTTGGAGTGACGCATTCATTTACTTCTTCCTGAAACCAGAACCAGGGAAGAGGGAAATGTGAATAGATATGCACATGCCTTAATGATCTGTGAGCCCTTCTCTCCTCCCTCCTGTTGGAGACCTGTTCAGCCAGCAGCACACGGCTGTTTCACATAAGTGTAACTGAGGGGACTGGTATTCCAGATCATTTTGAGTAAACGCAGTAAACAGGTGCAATTTAAAGCAATATTATCACCTAGGGGCTTGTACCACAAATTGTAGCTCACATTCTGTAGAGGATCAAAGGCTAAACCTTCCAGGAGGTGCTGAATACATACCATCCCCCTGTTTTTTCCCTCCACCTTCTCTTTTCAGGCATTTCCAAGACTCTTCAAATAATGATTTTGTCTTTGCTGTGGGTTAGTGTTCTCCTCTTGCTATTAGAGTTTTTCGTGTCTTATTAACATGGCCTCTAATCTTTCTGCCCTTTGTTGAGCATTGCAAGCCCTGCTGCAGCTGTTCTGCATGAGTTTAATCTATCTCACTAAATATACATGTGGATGAGACTCTCCAAATGCTCGTGTTCTGCTTAGATGTTATCAGGAAGACATAGCAGGCTCGACCTTTCACATAACTTAGCTAGCCATGAATGGTGGCAAGCCCTGTCCCCTAGCCACATAAATTTCATGCCTGTTACATCAGCTGCTGTGGTGCAGAAGAACATTTTATCTCTCTTTCTTTTGACATCTTAATTTGGTTACAGGGCTTTCCTAGAAGGTGTTCCTTGTATATTTTCATCCCCAGCTTTTGACTGCTGGCAAGTATTAGATAGCAGAGAGCAGCTCAGACAATTTCATTTGTAGAACATGAGCTAATTAGCACTTATAATGGGTTTAATGGCTTGTGCCAGAGTCTTATAGAAACAAGGCTTCTTATCTAGCCAGCAATAATTGACAACACAAATTAGTAGTTTCCACGCTCACTTGTAATTGCATTAGATTAGCCGATGTCTAAGCTTGAGCAGTACCTATGTGATCCACTTAGGAAAGCTATTACACTTTCCATTTTATTCTGTCTCTGTATTCATATATATTTATGTATGTCACTCTGAGGGTACCTATGTGTTGCTGCTGCTATGTGTGCATAGTTCCTATTTCACTTTAGTACTGTTGAGTGTTCACAGTGAGATCCTAAGAGATGACACAGCGATATGATGAAGGGTTACCTTCTATTTCTTAATCCCATGTTATGCAGTGTTACATATATTAGATGGTTTACATGTTAGATGTTAATTAAAGGAGAGCAGATGGAATCTGTCAGCATCAGAAAGGCTGTGTGTTAGGGTTTCTGAGCCAGCAAAAGCAACCCATTAAGTTTCATGGGAAGCACCATACTGAATAAAACTGGTCTGTGTCAATGGACAATCAAAACTGCAATTTCCTTCTCATTTAACATGCAATGCAATTGATTAATATTACAGCAATTATAATGTAGTTAAGAGTAACAGACTTACTGAGCAGCAGCTGCTGCTTGTATCAGTACATCCTTGATGAAATAGCTGTGATACTGAATATGAAAAGTGCTGTGCAAACACCTAACACTTTTCATTTTATTTACTATTATTCTAGATCTTGAGCAGAAGTTCTCTTCCCTGCAAACAGATTTATTTCTGCATAGCAAAAAGAACATGAGTCTATTTTTTCTACTGCTACAGTAGTATTTGCCTGCTGATGCTTCAGAATGTATGTTTTGCACAAGTAAATAAACTCCTCATTTTCCCAGTGTGTAAGGTAAATTGAGGGGTGGGCTCTGAAGCTGCTAGTGTACATACAACCCCGGTGGGAAGGAGCTGTGGTTCCAGACTCAGCCTTTTGCTCATGAAGTCCCATTTCTATTCAAAAACATGGGATGTATGGGAAGTAAACCAACAGAGAGTGTGGCCCCCAGTGCCGTGTGGGTGTCAGTGGTTACTAAAATGGAATTATTTCTTTCCTCTCTCTGGCTCTGTTCTCCATGGTGTGTGTTCTGGTGTGGCTTCAAAGGAGATGCATCCTGAGAGCTGTGCTGCTGCATGCAGAAACACAAATGTTTGGCCCCTTGAAGACTAGATCATGAATAAAAAAAAATTTTTTTAGAGAGCCCTAATTCAGAGAATTTGATGTAAAGAAGAGCAGAGGTGAGATCAGACCCAATTGGAAATAACGATTGGAGAGGGTATGGGAGAGAAGAAAATGTAGAGGCAATTTAATAGATTTTTTACCAATTTTATGGTTTTGTCTTTAAAAACTTCCTAGCTCTGCACTTGCCCTTAAGTGTAGAGGGTGAGTTCACCCCAAAACAGGTTTTTATAACGCATCTTCCTGCCCAGTAGCTTAGGGTCTTACGGAGAGATGAAGTGAATCCGCTGTGTTAGAGAAGGGAAGGAAAGACCGGAGAAGGAGGCTGTTGACTGGGGGATGTGGTGTGCTTGTGTCCTGGGCGTTTTGGTGTTTTCCAGCTTTCCACACCCTTATGCAAAGCAGCCACCATCTCACCCAGGGCCACAGCCGTGCTGTGTGGGGCTGTGCGTGATCGCGTGTTTGGGAAACGCGTGGGAAGAACGGGGTGAGCTCTCAGCTTGCCCAGTGCTCTGGTGCTGGGCTGGGCATCACCCATTCCAAAATAAAAATAGGTGCAGGAACAGCACAGAGCAGCTTAGGGACTGACAGACATGTCCTGGCAAAAATGTTTATGCTGGAGGTGGCGGAGCTAATATCTGGAAGGCAATTGCCTCAGCCCAAGTGAAGATAATTAACTATGAAATACACAGAAATGCTTTATGTGATCGTATTACATTACAGAATTGCACTCTTCTCTCATCCCTTCTGAACTGTTTGATATGGGTTTTTATGCTAAAAGGGCCAAATCCTGATTCTTCCAGAAAACCCATTAAAAACAGATCGTTACCCTGGGGTAACAGGGTGAGGTTGTTTTTAAGTAAGTGGCTTTCGAGGCCACATGCTGTTATACTCTGTTTTGTGTTGCATTAGTGTCCTGGTGCCCCATCCCTTGTACTGGGCACTTAACAGAAGTGTTTCAGACTGAATTGACATTTTAAAATCAATGTGTTATTTGGTACTATATCAGATATATGGGAGAAATCCAAGTTACGCTGTCCTAAAACCATTATTTAAGATGAACCATGAACCCTTTCCATGAACCATTTTGACTACCTTTAATCATATTTTTTGTAGCTTCTAGTTTCTTATTGATAGTGTTGAAGAGTCTTTCATTACATCTCTCAGAATTGACACCAGGTAACTGGTAAAATTTCTCTAGGTCTGTCTCTTCAGTCCTCTCTCCTTTCTTTTAATACAAAAAAGTCAGTTCTCTACCCTTTTTTTATCTTCCTGGCTTTCTACAGATTTCTTAAGATAAATAATGACTTGAAGAGCTCCTTAGCATATTCCTCTGGCTTTTAGATGAAAGTTCTAACCTGTTGGTTTTGAAAATAAGTAATTTTAATAAATGTTTCCTCACATCTTCCTTTTTTCAGATCAGCTTCCTCTTCCATTCATAGAACCATATTATTTGTTCTAAATGTTTCACAGATTAATCTTTTAAATTTCTTTATTTTTTCTGCATCCCATTTTTTAATTTTACCATCTCCATATTCTAGTCCAGTGCCTGGCATTTATGCCTTAATTTTTGTTTTAATGGAATGGCCACTGATATAGAAGATATTTCTTTAGTCTTCCTGAATGAAAATTGTGCATTACATTCACATCCAAGCACTTTCCTTTTCTTTCTTTCTTCTAACTGTTCTCTTTTAGAGATTTTATATCAAGTTTTCATATTTATTTTTATCCAGGATGGATGTTTCTAAGTGAATATTTTTTTCCACGTCTGTGGAATTGTATTGTTTGGTCATCTGTTCTTCAAATATTTCCTAGTTAAAAGTGGTTTCCACTCGTGCTAGCAACTGTTGTAAGGTTTTGGCACAACTGAGTTTCAGGTATGCTAATCTGTGCCCTATTCCACTCCCACTAGATAGAAGAATATTAGATCACAGTATTCTCACCTTGGCAACTTTTTTTTTTTTTTTTTTTTTTTTTTTTTTTTTTTTTTAAGTTAGTGATTAATTCTTCCTTGTCTGTCAGAGAGAGACCTAGTATTGAATTAACCTGTGATGGAAAGTTTGGTAAAAAGCTCTTTTCCTTATTCCTTTTCACTGAAGCTATAGGAGCTTTGTTATGATAGTTGTAAAATATCCCAAAGAAGCTGGAAGATTATGGACAGATGTACTAGGATTTGTTTGTTCCCTTAGCAGTAGATCTGTCTTTAATATAATTAGTTAGAACTTTAAATCATAAAGTTTGCTGCAATCTCTTTGGAGAAGACAGAAATATACTCTTTTAAGTACCCTGTACCTTCTCCAGGTCTTATGGACAAACTAATTTAACTCTTCATTTCAGCATTCTAGGTGTGTGGTCTCTGCTACCAGTATTTAGCTGTAGTCATCACTTATCCTCTACAAGCTTATGCAATTCACAGAGGGAACTTATAACAAATACAGTTTTGAGCTTGATTTGGTTTCATTAGTGAGACACAGTAAGGCTGGATCAAACATTAGGCTGGTGAGAAACAGAGAAGCTCACTGGGAAGTGGTGGGCTGACCAAGGAGGGTCTGTTTGTCTGCTGACTGCATGACCAAGTCCTGAACCAGATAGGCTGGACTCAGAGGCAATATTTCCATTGATCTCACCTCAGAGCTGGACCCAGAGTTATTACTGAGAACGTGACACTAGCTAGATGTTTCTTGTTGAAATAGGCTGTCTTCATTTCTTAGCAAGAGTTTCATGCAAATTTTCATTTGATGCATGGATAGATCAGATTTTTTTCCCCCACAAGATTAATATATAATGATATCTGTCCAGAGAATGCTTAAGTATTCACACTTCAGAGAAACTGACCTTTAAGCCGCACTTAGTGAAAGTAAGCTAAAATGCGTATTGCATTCTTGTTACCAAGGACACTTATAATCATCTTCTTAATTGTCCTTGACAATCTTAACATTAAAGATCTTGGCATTAATTAACTATATAATGTCCCTTCCTTGATAAAAACAAGCCTTGCTGGCACAATGGGCGTTGTATTCTCCAGGCATACTTTGCAGGGACTGTATCTATAGCACGGGTTGTTCATGCTACTAATGTTGCCTGGATGACATACAAACATTTGAAGCGCTTAATTGTCTGAGAAGTGAGCTGAATGAAGGCAGTGGTGACGCTGTAAAATATGTTCCAAATCAGTATTTCTTAAGGGAGCTTTTATGCCAAGATTAGTATCAGTGTTTAATTGACAGCCTCTTCACTTAGTTAATTACTTGGGCTATTGTAGCAGAAAGAGAGACATGGACAAAGGCATTTGTGATATGAATCACTACCAATACAGAAACAAATATGTGAGTGCTGTCAGACCGACAGGAAAAATACTGAGCCTTATCTTTCTCTGCTGCAGTATGATTCTCTTTTAGCATTTTCAAAGGAAAACCTGAATCACCATGATAACATTGGTGGTTCAAAGGTGGCCAGGTTCAGTGCTTTTATATTTTTGATGACTGTTAGGAAAAATCAAAAGTTGAAGGCTGAAAGTTCAATCTATGTAACGTGTCAAAACACAGTCAGATAGAAATTGTGTTTTTGCACACACACAAAGTATATGTAATTAACAATACTGGCCCACTCTTATAAATTAGAACCATCTATGCACAATGAAGACTTGAAAGATCTCTCTTAAAGCACAAACATAGCTGAACTGTATATGCTATCTCATATTCAGATTTCAGAAAGGATTTTGAAAAAACGGACAGAGTTGAATTTTGAATGTGGTCTGTAAATCTCTCCCTCTTAATGAACTGACACTGGAGAGGTGATTATGTTCATGAGCGTGCAGAAGATCTTTCAAACTCAAATGTGAAAATATGACAGTTATGTTGAGAATGCTTTTCAGAAGGTACAGTTGCTGCAGTCATCTTGGTGTCCAATCCCCATCCTCATGGATGTTCATGCAATACTCATCTCCAGCTGGGTCACTAGCAGACACTAGCCGAAGGCCACACAGCTGCTGAAGGGAAGCAGTTTCTAGGGGGGTCCCAAAAGGGGTTGAATCCTCTAGTCCTTGGAAGAACAAAATTCTCCTTCTGCCCTTTAGTCCTGCAATAGATGAATTGCCATAAACTGAGGAAGCCAGCAAAGCTACTGGATTTGGCAGCAATGATCTTAGGACACAGTGGTGCCTTTCTACCAATGGCAAAAGCAGAAATTTTCATAGAAGGAAAAGAAAAATCCCCGTCCACCCTTCTAAGCAATCTTGCCTATAGAAGGCAAGACTAGAAGTACTCCCTGCGCAGCAGGGTGCTTATCCCCTTTTTTATTTCTTAGCTCTCTGATGTTCCATAAGCTATCTCCTACCAAGCTGTTGTGTATCAGCACAAATCCCCAAAGGGCTCATTCAGCGAGATGGGAGGTGCCGTGAGACTTCACTCGCAGATGCCATTGTACCTCAGCAGTGTTCAATAACAACAGCACAATGAAACATTTTGAGCACAAACTCTAAAATTGCTCTGGCCCATCCCCAAAAGATTGAGGGTCCAGTGCTGACCTGCCAGAGCACAGAGGCTTTTAACAGAGCTTTTCAGCACTAGTAATACTTTAAATCATACCAAAACAATGATCATGAGCAATTTTAACTGGACACTCTTGCATGCTGGCCAGTACTATGATCAGCAACAGCTCAGTCCTGCTAGACTCTTCTGTTTCCAAGGACCAGTATCATGTTATAACATTTTCAATTCCTGGTGCCACGTCAAACCAGCTAGTTTTGGGGTGCAGTTTCAATACTAGCTTATGACATGAGCCACCAGTAGAGGAAGGGGCCAGATTTCCTCCTCTCTGGTCCAGATTGTGTGTGGTTTCACCAGGCCTCACACCCAGCTGGTGCACATCTGGGCTGTGAGTCCTATCTGCTTACTGCTCCGACTGGAGGTGGACAATGAAGAGGAGCAAAGCAGTCAATGAAAAATGGATGTGGCTTGCTGAATGGCTGCATGGTCGCTTGAGCTGATGTTAGGGTGGTATAGACGGGGGATCAGAGACAGTAAAACTGAGCTTTCTGGGGACAGCCAACATCTACCTTGGCCTAAGCCCATTGTGAATCCAGGCATTTATGGTGTGTGTGGAACATCTGAGTGCAGAGAGCACCAGCCAGAAGAATATATAGGTGGTAAATTAAAAGAATTTTGGTTAACTTTGGGCAGAAAACAAGACAAGACCTTGTGACTCAACATGCCTGTCAGACTCTATCTATTGGCATTTCAAGCCAATGTCAAGCTTTGTTACACACAGCTTTTAATATGGAAGCTACATTGCTCATAAAAATGAACAGACCTTTATTCTACACTGTGTCCCATGATGATCCTCCCTGAAAGTCCTTATCTCCCCCCAAAGGAGCATTCCTAAAGGGAGCTGGAAACAGGTGCTGGACAGAGGGATACTCCATTTATGGCTGCCAGTGGGTCTGAAGTGGATGGAGAAATTTGCAGGAATACCTTGTGAATCTCTGAAGTGTGCATGGTCAATAAAGCATCATGCCATACATTTTTTCCTTACAGAGGATTAGTTTCCTGTCTTCCTCCCTGAAGGAAGAATTCAGATTTCTAGGTTGGAGGGAAATCTTTTCTTTCTGGATGTGCTCTGACTTTGCCACTTCCTTTTTCTCTAGAAAATCCCATTCATTTTTTGCTAACCATTCTGCAGAACTGATTTCACAAAATATTGCATATTCCAAAGCAAACAAGAAAGGATTATAAAAATTTGGATTCTCCAGTGTTCCCCTCCAGTCTGTCAGGAGAGATCTTGTGTTAATGCAAGGGTTTACTTTTCTCTTGCATTTCCACTTTTCACAGGGGAGCTGGACTGCTCCATTTGGAAGGTATCACATGTGTCCTGAAAGTATATCAAGCAGATAAGGTTTGGCTGATAGATTAAAATGAAAAAGATAAGATTATATGAACATACTTTTAAATGATTGTACATGAGCTGTAGGAGTAAGTACAGCCAGCCTTATATACTACTGGACAGGAAGTTTGTGATATTGCAGTGTATGAAAGATTCACTTTCCCCATGTTACTTTATGAGCCTTCTAAAGGTTGAAATGTCCAAAAATCTACAAAATATTTTAGAATTACAAGCACTCAGGAAGCAAATGATCTTTGAAATGATCTTTGAGTCCGGAATAAGAATAAGCTAGTCTCAGGGACTGGTGTTCAAGCTAACAAGTCATGATTAGGAATCCAAATCCTGCCTACTTGTTGCCCCTGTAGAAACAACCACAGATAGACACAAGCAGTCATTTCTGTCCAAAAGAAACTTGGTAGGTAACTGCTCCTGAGTGTGGATTGCCTCAGTGCCTACAGACACAGTTGAATGCTGTATGAAAATATTTTATTTCTGAGACTCAAATTAACCAAAACCTACTGCTAGTTCTAACTGTTGACTTAAATGGAATAAAGTTCTAGAAAGAAAACTTAATAACTTACGACTCTTGAGGGAAGGTAAGAAAGATAAGTATGACACAATCAGCCAGTGTCTTCACAAACAATCTTTTCCCCTGCTTAATCCTTCTACAAGCAATGGTTGTCCATTTGACCTTATTTTTAAGTCCTCTTTTCTCCATTTTGCTAAAGCTTCTGCTTTCATTTTCTCTGGCAGCTTACTAGAGCCTTAGAGTAACTTAAAAAAAAATAATTTGAAGAAAAGGCTAGACAGGAACAAAAAACAACTTTATGGAAAAGTGCATCTGTTAGTCTCTGGAATAGTTTTCACAGACAGATTCATCAAATAGGATATTTCAAGCAGGACCAGTCATTGGTGAAGAATAATCCAGAAATGATTGGAAGAAGACAGATAATCTTAGGAGCTTTTTTCATCTTGTCTAGCCCTGTTAACAAGCCTGTGTCATCTGAAGTAGTTGGTCATGGCACAGTCAATCTTGCATTGTTAGCACTGGATGCTAGAGTTAGTTTCCTGTGGATGAGAATTGAGCAGTTTTGGGACTCCACTGAGATGGACTTGTCAGTTGGAACATGTGATTTTTGTCTTGCTATCTGCAAGAGCAACATAGGTATGTATTTAGCAGGCTTGTTTTGAACCTGTGAAACCTAGATCTTTTTTAAACGAAATCTGAAAAATTGCTGAATATGATCAAGTCTGTAAAAGAGTACTAGAATTACCTTTTTTGTATTCTGAGTTATTTAATTGTTCTACTATACAATGCTGAGGACGTTAATAAAAATCATCTATCATCATCAAGTAAAATATACACAATGTCCTTATTTTAGTTTCAGATTACACATATTATAATATCACTAAACAGTTTGATGCAGGCCAACTCTTTGGCAGTCTTTGCTGCAAGATGAGACTTGACCAAAACAGAAGTTTCAAAATTTATTTTGAATTAAAAATTGAAATGATGAAAAATCATTGGTGCGTTGAGAGCCACAGAAGGGACCGAAAAGACACTATGCGCTGCCCACATATGAAAGGCACTGTTAGTGTGAATGGTAATATAAAGCAGTGTGCAACAAGCTTGGGACACTGAAGAGAAGGGAGCAGGAGGAGAAAAGGAGGCTAAGAGTGCAACATTCATTGAATATACTTCTGATAGCTGTTCCTTGCTCAGTTAATAATATCACTACCTCTCTACCTAAGAGATCTCCTGATGTCCGCTGCATACACACATGCTCAGCAACAGTCTCTCCAGCACAAATAAATGGTGTGTTATGTCCGTGACTTGACAGCTATAAAGTATAGGGATCAATACGTTAATCAAGCAGGAGATTTTTCAAAAGTGCAAAGGACAACAGAGTTTTCAGCTCCGCTTGATACTTTTAAAAGTCCACAAACTTTTAGTATCTTATAGTACTTAGAGTAAAGGCATGTCTAGCTGGTTACAGGCAGTCGCTTGCTCCTCTGCCTTTGTGATGAGGTAAGCAGTGGCAGGCCAGAAGAAGTTGGGATAGCACGTATGTCAGCATACTGTTCAGCATGGTCTAGTGAGCCCTGCTGAGAGGTACCATTTGCTGCCTCTGTCTCAGTTTAGTGCTAACAGGGATACATCTGCTGGCTTATATCTGGCTGGCATGGCACCTGAGAGGAATGCCTATTGGCATCTGATCATTTACATCTTGGAGGAAGATTTTTTCTACCACAAATCAACATTAGTAATTCTTTTCTAAAACATCAGGCTCTCTCTCGTATTCTTAAAAGGAGAGAAGAAAAAGAAAATTTGAAAAAGTCTCAGTGCAAGACAAATGTTTTCATTTGATTTGATGCACTGCAGAAACCTGAGATCTCCCCATTTACCACGTAATACTTTCTATAAGGATGGAAGGCTATAGGCATCAAACCCAGCAGCTTAGAACAGGTCAGTGTGAACTAGCAGAGGCCACTAACTACCTTTTCAAGGCCAAAAGTGTATGAAAGATAGCTGTAAGTGGATGTCATCTACTCCAAGGCAAGCTGAAGGTTTGAACACCTGCCAAAGATGAGCCAAGCCAAAGGACATGACTTGGCTCTCCCTTCCGGAGTCCTGACCGGGGTCAATAGAACTTGTTGTACACGTATGGCAAAGGTTATAAATTAAATGATTTTTGACGGTGGCCATCAGAAAGCAGTATCAGCATCCTGTCACTTGGCTCTGCTCTAGGCCTTCCCCCTTTGCAGACTACAGCAAACGGCTCTCTGTGAAGGGCACAGCTAGCTGTCTCACATCTGAACCCATCTGTGCATACTACAAGTCATGATTCCCCTTCTGTATGGAGATGGCTAAGAGCAGAAAAAGCCTTCATTTCTCAGTTCAGGCTTTTATTTTGCTAACTGATTAACCACTGCTGGCAGCTAACCATGGAAGAAAACACTCTGTGTTTTCTTACTTGCTGCTTTGTTTTTAAAGGAGCAGTTTTGAGTGCAATCAAGGATGTGTGAAGACAAGAAAGACGAGGTATCAGTGTTTGTCTTTTGTGAATAACTAGTCATCAGCAGCACCGTTTAACATTTCACACCACAAATCTGTTTGAATCAGAGACAAGCCTAAATCCCATGGAACAGGAGGCATGATCTTCCTGGGATTAGTGAGCACACACTGTTAATATACGTCCTGACTTTTGGAATCTACAGCTTTAATAATATTTACACACCAAATAATCTAAGTGACACCGCTAATTTGAAACTAATGGGAACTGAACGCACTGCAATTTATCTGTAAGTTATAGCTGAGCTTAAGATTTACAGTGCCAAAAATGCAGTGAGATTTCCCAGATATTTACCACCAATGAGAGAAATGCCTGTAATGTCAGGGAGAGGAGTCCGCGCGCACCACTCCAGTGACCTGCAGCTCGGCTCAGGTTAGGAGGCATGAACTTGTGGAATTCCCTTCCTTGGCGATAGGCAGCCGCCGGGCCCAGAGGGACCTGCTCCGCTTTTGCTCCATGAAGTTTTCTCGTAGGGTAGTTCACAAGTGTTTCCTGGCGTGTGCTGTTTAGAAAAGGAGAGACAAGAGAAAATGAGCCTAAGGCCAAAAGGCAAAACTAGAAAAAGCTCTGGTGACTGTCCTAAGCATATCTGAGGAGAACTTGTATTTTTTTAATAGCATGTGAAGTATCAGCTTATGATCCATCAGGCACTGTAGAGATCAGAATATACTTTCACTTCTGAATCATACATTTCTCCAAATTTTCTAGTTCCTGTTGCTCAGTAAATAGAGTAAGTGAGAGGTGAATATGTGAAATAAAGAAGCGTCATGTCCCTCATGGTGTGAAAGATAAGTAAGTGGAAATAGGAAACATTGTACAAACACGTTAGTGCAAGCAGTTATAGACAATGTTGATAACTATGTATAATACAAAAGCAACTGGAGGTGATCACAGGTTCCAAGTGTGGAGTCCTGTTGCACATGGCAAGAGAAGAAATGGCAGTAAAAGTTAGTCTTTGCAACTTTGAGCTTGTAGGCTAACCGGGAAGGGAGGATTCACATGCACACACAGAAAGCTGAGCCATGTAGCAATAGAGAGGGGCATCGTCAAGGCGAGGGTCTGTCTGCCTCAGATTTCTGCTGCCCTTGCAGATGTGCCCATCTCTGTCCTGAGACCTCTGAGGAAGCGTGGAGGGGACGGGGTCCCCCAAGCTGGGCCCCACGCGGTACCGGTGGCACTAAGTGACTCAGGCTTTGCAGGAAGCCTCTGGCAGAATGACAGATCTGGTAGATGCTGGACACCCAAAATGTGTGTGCCACAGCAAAAGTCATTCTTCCTCTTTCTCTGAATGGTGCCTGATGAATATGTGGGATTAAAAAAGCCTTGTCGTACAGTTACTGTATTGCCACAGTTAAATAGTTAGACCATTAAGGAGAAGGAAATTGGAATGTCATTAATCAAACTAAAAAGTTTGTTTTAACTCAGTTAATGACATGAACAAGCTCTGGACTGAGTTCAGTTGAAGGAACTTGGAAATTTGCAAGCTTTTTGGAGCAGGGTGGGGGTGGGAGTGTTGATTCAGTTCATTTTTAATGTGTAAGGGCATAGACAGTGCCCTTATACCAGATCAGAGGATGAGTGCTCAGTCCATCTTGCAACTGAAGATGTTTTAATTGGAAATTCTAAGGTGGGATCAAAGAATTGAGCACCACTTTCACAACAGAAGTAAACTATGGAAAGTGAGTCAGATTTGAAAACAAATCACTGCAAGTTTTAGTGTTCAGAACATACTGTTAGATCATTTCACAAGCTCTCTTGTTATAGTCTGGTATTTTCACTCATTTACCTCCCTCACTAAACCTTCTAAGATTATAGATGACCCCAGATTCTCACAAATAATGTCCAAGATGTTTTGATCTCCTAGACAAGAAGCTTGGGAGATCTTGCAAGAAAAATTTCTTTGGTTTGATCATCCTAGCCCACATTAGTATTTGATCTAGAAACTGAATGTCCTAACTCAATCGTTTCATGTGAAATGCAATTCTCTAAATTAGGGTGATTCATCTCAGCCTGTGTGGTTGTCTAAAATAGGTCAGATAAATTATCCTCTGAAAAGAGTGCAAGGTGACTACAGAGACTAAGTAATTAGGGTGTGGGGCATCTAAAGTAAATGTGATGAGTCCTGTGCTCGCGAACTGTCATTTGCAGTGTACTGTGCAAGGGGCTACAAAGTGAAAGATATGTGCAAAACTGAATATTTTAAATGTCCCTTCATCATCTGATCAGAATCAGCTGAAACACTTGCTCTGTGGAGGAAAAGCGGCATGCAGTGATGTAATTCCAGGCTGTGTCATAATGTGTGTGTACAATGAAGCAGAGGCTAAGTCGTTCAGGGAACTTGAAATTTTTAGTTGTAACATGAAGTCATTGGCTTATGTTGGATTTTCCCCAGTATAACTCAGACTGTGTGAGAACTTTAAATTATTTTTTAATGAACTCCATCTACTTTGGTGACCCTTGAAATAGTTCGAAATGTACAAACCAGAGTTATTAGTACCCTTACCACAGTTGCTATTTTCACAGAATGTGCGTGAAAGAATTTTCTTAGAAAAAATTGCTTTAAAGGCACGTTTGCTCAAACAATCAGGTTACAAAATATTTTCTCATCTAAGTTTTGTGCATTGGATGATGTAGCTCAAATCTCTCTCTCTCTCTCTCTACATATATATACATATATGTTTTTCCTTTCAGTTCTGGGAAGAGAGTTCTCCCTAAATTGCTATTGGGAGCACGTCCCCAAATGTCCTATTTCTTTAACAGGTGATAATATCCTTCTGTAAGTGACAACTAGGCCCAGCTGTTGAAACATTTTGAAGACTGATTGTAGTGATGAAGGGTTGCTTCATGCGATGAAACTCTGATCGGTAGTCCAAATATAGGATTACTTTTATCCCCTTTGTTTTGAGAACTGCTTCAGTTACTAGCACACGGGCTTAATCGTGCTGATTTTTTTTTTTTTTTCTTTTTCCCTTATAGGCATCACTTTGGTAGAGCATGTGCTGGGCTAACAGTTTTGCAAGTTCAAACTAGTGATGGACCTAGCAGTGGTGGTGTAGCTGAATGCTAAAGGTATGGAAAATAATGATATCATGTAGAAAATCTGGCCCCAATTAAGTTCGTTATTATTGCCAGAGAGAAAAAAAAGGAGAAACAGAAATTCACTGATAACCTGATGTTTTGCCCTCACAAATTTCACGTGTGAGCCTGTGGCTTCTCTGACTCTCATGTTGACTTACTATGTGGAGAGGAAGTTATCTGGGAGGGAAACAGAAAACCATTCATATAAACAGAATTTCATGAATATTTACAAAAATTATACATGTTTATATGCTTTGGCCATATATGTATTAGAAGAAATTATGTTTACTGCTTTTGCAATAAAATAGTATGAGAAGATAGTGTGTCTGCAAAATTGGTGTGAAGATAAATTGAAAGCCACATAAAGAAGAGACCCTTTGTTTCACATACAACCCCAGTTCTTAATGGGACATTAAGGCACTATGCTTAAATAAAATTGTGTTATAAGGACAAATTAAGTTCTCTTCAGTCTCTTTGTAGATCTTGTTAACAGAAAAAGTCAGAAATGCGTCCGCTGAGGTTTCGCCTCTGGAAGGTGTTTTTTGTTGCTACGCAGACATGAGCCTTTTGCAACGGGCAAAATATGTGGCACACAAGTTTTGGAACATAGAAACATTTGTTTAGGTACAATGGCACTTTGCTAACATTTTCTATGTGAAAGAAGAAAACACAAACACTGCATGTGTGTGCGGTGAAAATAAGCACACACACACACACACACACACACATATATAAACATAAAGTAGTAACTGTTCATTCACAAATTAATAGGAGACTAATTGTAAATACTCAGATAGGAGAATGTTCCGGATTAAGTCTTATTAACTCTACAAGTTACACCATGAGAACTTTTACCTAAGGTTATTTAGCTGCTGTATGATGGTTGCACATCTAATTCTTAATCTAAGTTCATGCAGGAATGCAGAATGCACTTACCTGTGTCTCATTTCAGAGAATCTGTTAAGGAAGTGATAACATTATGGATATTTTTTAAAGAGAGATTAAGGGTGATATGTTTATTTCCTGTTATCATTCCTTTTTTGATAATAAGTCTCTTTGGTGCAGAAGGAGGAGTGATATGAAGAACTAGGAAAGGAACATATTTTACTGTGGATCTTGTTAAGATAAAATTAGGTGTGTTGTCAATTAGAAGTACACTCTGTGAAAGCATATGTTGGATTTATCTATCTCAAAAGGCAGTGAAAATAACTTGTGTCTCATGAGACCTATGACTGTAATCAGGATAACTGAAAGTGCAGGTATTTGAATGCAGAAATACAAATTTCTTAGTTCTGTTCTCTCCAACGGTATTTTTTTCTCCCTATTTCCTACAAGAAAAATGTGATTTACATCATTGGTCTTTCATTCTTCTGTTAACACATCTTCTAGGCAAAATCAAGAACTAGAACTAATAAGGTTTATGTGCACACATTTTTTCTTTCCTCTTCCATACATTTCAGACATGTAAAAAAAAGGAGTAAAATATTTTTGAAAATTCATGAGAATATGCCACAGTTCTCTTCTGCTATTTACCTGCTACCTATTACTACACAATTTGAGGATTTCAACAAGCAAAAAGAGGAGAAAATGTCTTAATAGAAAGTACTTTAATAGAAGATGCCATTCAGTAATAAGGTGAAAGGAGTGGGGAATATTTTGGAGACTGTTTCAGGAGATTGAAACTTCTTGAAATGAAATTTGAATGATGAAAAATAATTCATGATGATTTTTCAGGTGTTCAGGGACTAAGAGTAGAACTTGTTTTGTTGCTCATTTCTAGTTTAACAAAGAAAAATACTATATGATATCAGAAGAAATGAGCATAAGCATAAAGTTCTACCATAAATAGGAGGGATATCAAGATACCTTTTAGAAACATACTCCTCTTAAATTTGGCCTTGATTCTGTGCAGGCACAAGGATCACAAGCAAAGAGACCACAAAGCTCGGTCTAGGCTTAGTGAAATACTTTGAGCTTTATAGTATTTCCCACACCAATAATAAACTTATTCCTGAAAATATCTTTTTGCTCTCATACAATCCCTTAGAGAGAAAGATGGGTTCGCTGTTACCTCTATGGTTATTTTAACCAAAAAAAAAAATCATAAAAAAAATTCAAGACTGAACCTTGTTGTAAAAAAAATCTAATTATCAGGCATAAGCCTGCACTCCCAGAAAGCAGCTGGCAGTCCCACATCTCACTAGGTTCCCCCACGTGGGTGTTTGGTAGGTAGTGGTTAATCTTCTGATGGCTGGTGAGCCCTGAGGGCAAAATGGGAATTGTGGGGAGGAGAAGGCTGCACGGGGATGCCAGGAAGCTGGAGGGTGAGCAGAGCGTCCTTCTGCAGAGAGGCACGGAGACAGCAGGGCAGCTGGGAGGGTGGAAGGGCTCTGAGTAGGGGGAGATGAAAGGAGGAGAAACTGAAAACAAGTATGCACGCCTCCGGGTCTCCAAAGGCTAAAGCTGTTAAACTTTGGAACCACACGAGGGCCAGGAAATAGCTGAAGTTCACATCCTATCCTTGTGGTCTGCATTTAGCCGCACGTTTGCTCTTAAGTTTATTTTTAATTTTATGGCCAGTCCACATGCCATCAGTTGGCCTATGCTCCTGGCCCTGTTATATTTACTTGGTAGATTCAAATAATTCTCTTTGTGCGTGTGTGTGTGTGGTACAATGCAAAAACAAAAGGAAACTATCATTCACAGTCCTAGACTTTCTTTAACTGTTAATGATAATTTTTTTTCCAGGTTTCCACTGCAACCTTTGTTTTAGGAATGTATAAGAAGGAACTGTAAACAATTGGTTAAGAATTAATTAAGATTGTTAAATGATAACATCGCTGTCACATCGTTAGGAAAATGAAGTGCTTTAAAACATTCTGCATTCAAGAATCAGGTCAGGAATTGAACTCTTGATTGAATAAGGCAGTTTCCCAAACCCAGAACGCTTAATGCCAAAACTAGAACTTACCCTGTCCCACAGCTTTGCTTTTGGTTTACCCTCACACCAACATTTCACCAGCCTTTGTGTCCCAGGTTTGTGCCCACTGTGCGCTACTTCATGCACTGCCATCTCGCGTACCCCAAGCTTCCTTCAGCTCTGAGGTGGCATCTCCAGCCAGGTCCTCACCTTTTTGGGTTACGCTATCTCCTCACCTGGGAGGCAGAGGGAGAAGAAGGAGGCAGGAGATGTTGAGGGGGTAGGTACCTCTTGGCGTTACAGAGCAGACGAAGGAATAGCAGCAAAGGGAAGCCAACCATGGGATTTCCCTTTGGGCTTTCCAGATCTGCTGTACGGCTGCAGGAGAAAATCCATCAGCTCAGGGGACATCTGTAGCAGCTGGATTTTCCCCACAAACACTATAGGAATCCAAAAGCCCACAGTAGCTGTAATGATGGCAATTTTGACAATAATATTCATCTTGGCTGAGGACAGGAACAAACTTCTCTGAATGTGGAACATTCACGGGGAGTTAGTCATATAAACCCAGACGGCAAACCAGCCACAACATGGAAGAGTTTACTATAGATCAGAGCTGGAGCTATGGTGAACTCAGGTAGTTGGAAATAAAATGACTTTATAGCCTCTCAGATTAGTTTTCACATAATGCTTAAGCCTTTGCACATTTAATAGAAGCATTTTTCTTAACTGTGCTTCATTTGCCGTAATATTTTCAAACTGATAAGTCACATTTGTATCTAGTACAAAAATTTATGATGGCTGGATGTGGTTTCAGGAACAATTTTTAAAGAAATGTCCTAATCCAGCTCCTTCAAAGATCTTGTGTTATGTGTGTAGGAAACTCTCACGCATTCACCTCTGTCATTAGTGCTAACACGTCTCACCAAAACCCTCCAAACAGTGCCGTGTTTGTGTGAAATTAACAGCGCTGATTGCTGTTGGATTTCATTAAGTGCCTAAATACGTGGTAGAAATCTGGCAGATAGTGGGAAAAAATGAAGGTTTAACTGGCACCACAACAGTGTTAAAATGGGGATTAGTTTTAGCATGTGCTTTGAATTCAGAGTAATAGAAGTAAAACCAGACGCGTTTTGTTTGGCATCTATTTTATGTCCCAGTGAAACTGGCATCCCACCACTCGATCAGGCACGAAGCCATCCCAACAGATGGTCCTGAGCAGCAGCAGCCAAGAGACCATGTATGAACATCAAATGTGTTTGCGAAGGGCAGGACTCCAGGCTGTGAATGTCGAAATTGTTTTCCATTCCGAGCTCCCGTGCCGATGGCTCGCGAGGTGACGCGGTCGCTCCACCGGTGTGGGGACTTGCCAGCCACAGAAATGACAAATTCTCTCACCCGGCCATGGAAAGGGTCTGCTTTGCAGGTAGCACTGCAAGGAAGGTCACGAGTGTTATTAGGCCTTCTGTGGCCACCTCCCTGCTGGTCTTTTGGAGGAGGTCTCCATCACATTGGAGTGCTGCAGGATGCACAGATCAGTTTTAAATAAAAAAGCAAAAAGAGCACGGACTCCTGCTCCATGATTTTCTTAGGAGCTGTGTAGGCGTGAGGGTATCAAATGTGCTTGCAGAACGAATGCATCTGTGAGGCAATGAGGCATTTCTTTAAGGAGGAGAAATCTTTTAAACTCTGTAGTGGGATTCACTAGGTTGCATATCTCATTTAAGAAAATAAAAAAGGCAGATCTATACATGCTATTGCACTAGCCACTAAGTATTTTAAGGAGACACCTTCTCAGTTCCCAATTAGTGTGTGAGCAGCCTGCTGTTGAGCCTAATTGTTCATACCCCTGTGTTGTAGCTATGGGGTTTGTGAGTGTGGTTTGCAGATATTTAGTTAACCCAATGTGAATTTGAATGCACGTCAGCTCCTCTCTCTCTCTCCAAACATCACAACTTACACATGTGAGTAAAAGTCATTCAGACTTCCTTGAGCCCTTTGCTATCCCTGCAGATCATCCCTCCATCACACCGCGGGACTCCCATCCTCATTTGCCTGTATTTATGGTCTCTTCTGGGGGAGATTCAGGGTTTTTCTTCTTTGTGTTCACTTCATGGTGCAAGTCTGCAGCTGAGTTCATGGGAAAGACCGGAGTACTGAAATTGAAGTCACCATGTCCATGTGTCCTTCCCTTTTCTCATCCTGCTCCAAAACAGAAGGTCCTGATATCACACTCCTCTTTACGTTGCTGGGCCAAACGTTTCCTCTCTGTAACACAGCAGAAGACAGACACAGGAAAGTGAGCCTAACCCTTAACAGAGAGGATTTTAACACCAGTTCAGCGTGCTCCTCCTGTGCAGCCGTTCCCTGTGGCCACAACACGGTTTGGATTTTGCTGACTACGAAGCGCAGTGCAGGAGGCGGCAAAGTCCCAGGCCCGTCTCTCTGCAGAGGGAAGCAACTGCCTCGGCCCAGAAGGTCTCGGGAGGCTCATTGCAGCAGTAATTCTGTTCCCAGTGCATGGCAGCGTGTGTGAAGAGTGGAAAAGTCCCTGAGGTTGCCTAGCTCTGCTCATAGTGGGAACAGTGGAGTGTTCAAATAGGTAAGGAAATTTGTACCAGTATGGGAGACCCCTGGACAGCACAGCACACAGGCATCACTGCCTGCTTTCTTTGCTTGGTTACAAACACAGTGGGGAGGATCATCTTATACAGGTTTCTCATCTCTACAGGTGCCGTCACCCTTTTGAATTTCAAAAATTCTTTAAATTTTGTTTGGAGTTCACTCAGCTGAGAACCAGCCTCCCTTTACCCATGTTAATAGCTTAATTGCTATCAGTCATATATAATGATATCATCCAACAAGGAGCTTGCGAGAACTTAATAAACCAGACACGTAAACTTTACAAGCATGTAAATACAGATACACGTATTCTAAATAACCACATTCACTCCTGCAGTGCAGCTGCCTCGCCATGAACTGTGGCACTTTTTCTACAACGTGCAGCTGCATTACAAAATTGTGCAGGATAGGAAGTAGAATACCTCATTTCAAGAAAGCCCAGGAGGAGTCTGAGGTAGGAGAAATAAAATTAATCCCATGCGAATTTTTCTTCTGACCAGGTTAAATAGTTGGCACGTGGAAGGGAAATAGAACATATTTCATTAATTCTGAGACTTTAATTTGCTTACATTTGAACCCTTTTGTGTGCATGAACCTTGAAAATAGCTTGCGATTATACATCAAATACTTTTGTGCAGTCGTCCTGCCAAGTGAACCTTTTTTGAGCTCCAGTGATGTTCCAATACTAACAATGGATACAATTTGGCTAAAGCCTGGATTTCTATTTGTTATGCTCTTCAGATGTTTCTGATAATAAACACAGTGTCAAAAAATGAGATGGATCTACAAATACATTGCAGAGCCAAAAAAGGGCTTACATACACTGATATATGTATTGAATGAGTACCAGAAACACTTGAATCTGTCTAGGGTACCAGAGTTAGTGCCAAACTAACTCCAACTAGCTTTTCCACTAGTATCTCCTCTCATTAAGGTCTCAGGTGGGGCCAGGTCAAAAAAATGTGGACTGAGTCACCACGATGGTGCTTCCAGCAAAGTGTTTCAGCACCACCTACTGAATTGCCGGGCTTTTTCCCGGTGACACCTGCAGGACCATGAATCCCTCAATCACGCGTTGCCAAGCCTAGCATCTGAGGCAAGGCAAAAACACAACACATAGGGTATGGCTTAAAAACAGTACTTCTACCTGCAGCTTAGTATTGAAAATTCATCAAGGAATAAATCAGAAACACACCTGTCTGGAGTAACTTTAAGTTTGGTCAGGTTTATTTGTGGATTTACAATAGACTTGCTATAGGTAGTAATTTTTTCTACAGGTTCAGGGGGTGGAATGAAATAAGCAAAAATTATACCAATACTATGTCAGTTCTGTGCACATCATGCAACAGACTCTGCAAATCTGACCTAAGGCCATGCTTATCTCATTGGTAGGTTTCTAATCTTTTTTTTCTCACCCATTTAAAACAAACTTTGGAAAACATAGAAGGGAAATTCCACATTTTATCTGTCTTCCCTATTACAAAGTTTTATTTTGTTAGTGATGTATGCATGCTTCCATACAAATTGATAGTAACAATTAAATCTCCAAAGGCATCTCTGCCCTTCTCCTTGAGGAAAATTCTTTGAGGAATTTTCTTCTGGCTTCTGTCGCAGGTTGTAACATTTTGGAGAAGGGTGTGCTGCAGACATCCTGCTTTTCGGTTCCCGTGATGCAAAACAGCAATTTCAGTTTTGATCTTCAGCTGGGATCTTTACAATTCATTCCAAGGATTTATTGGACATGTGCATGCATTTTGCCTTTGGAATTCTTCCTCCCCCAAGCACAACGGTACTTCGCTCCCGTGAGCCTGGGATTTTTTTACAAGGCAGCGTGTGCGAGGACTTTTATGAGCTTTCCAGGATAGTGCTGCCACCTCCTGATGAGATCTGATGCTGCTCTTGCTGAATGCTGGCTGGCACTGAGGCTAACGATCGTTTTTCCATTCCTTTGCAGAAAGGACAGTGAACGGCCTTTTACCTCTATCTGTGCAAAAATTACTCTGAGAGTAACCGCTTTCCTTCTTCCCCTCACTTGCTATGAGTAACATGAATATTGTTAACAGGAGGCTCACAATTGTGAGTAGTTCGCACTTAGCCTGGGCTAAAAGCAGCAATGGAGCCCGTTGGGAGGTCTGGCCTCAGGGCTTGCCCGCCTGTTCCAGCAGGCTTGGGAAAGGGCGAGTAGCGGCTTCCAGCCAAGCACGTTTCCTTTGCCACTTCTGGAAAGCTGAGGAACAGTCTCTAAATGTAATTTTTAATTCCAGGAAGATTTTATGAATGCTTTTGGCATGTCCAAACCCACCTTTTTGGATGCACTTACTACTTGTCCATATCTAAGGCACGACTCTGAGGCCCAGTCTTCGCGCAGCCCGGGCGGAGCGAGGGTGCTGCCGCGTCTCCTCCGCTCGTGAGAAGAGCCGCGCTTCCTCGCTTTAGCCCCCCGCAGCAAAAAACAACAGACGGGCGCGTTGGGAAGCGGACGCGAGCCGGCAGCCAGCCCCCGCCGCGCCCCCGCCCGCTCCTCCGCCTGCGCGGGCGGCCGCGCACCGCCCGGCCCGCGCTGCGCCGCGCTGCGCCGCGCCGCGCCCGCCGGGGGGCGCCGCCGCGCCGGGCCGCGCTCGTAGGCGAGCGGCCTGCCCGGGGCCGTCTTCCGTGCTGCTTCAGCCCCATCGGCGGGAGAGGGCAAGGAGCGCCTGCCAGACCTGTATTCGTCATTTAAATAGATTGTCCTTGTATGTACCCGCTGGACTGATTAAAAAGAAAAGCTTTTGTTTTTTTTTTTGTTTTTTTTGTTTTTGGCGCATGTAAGTTTTTTATCCTGCCCTCCCACCCCCTGGTGGGTCTATCAAATGGAAACTGCTGGTGTTACAATGTTTTCCTTGTCCAAAAGAGATAAAACTCACTGCCTGTGTTGCCAGATGGAAAAAAGTTCTTTCGAATTTCATAGCATAGCGTTTTCCCACTAATTTTACCATTTGGTAGATCTAGGAATGCTTTTTACAGTAATACTTTACGGATTCAGAGTGTTTCTGGAATACACTTCCTAACTTGAAAGGAACAAGTAAAATGTTAACTACCTTGGTGTACATTCACAATGGCAAAGTATTTCCAGCACAGTTGATCTCCTGCATCCAAAACCAGAGTGGTATTTGTTAACCTCGCCTCCCTCTCCCCTCGTTTATTTAGTTTTATTTATTTTAGTAAGTGAGCCATTATTGGAAAATCTTTTTAGCAATATGGCATGAATTTACTCTTATGTTCCTTCTAACACAGTAGTAAAGATTTAATGGTAGCATACCACTTCTCTTACAGTATGTTTTGAGTCACTAAAGTAATGGCAAGTGGAATAAGAGACAGGTGGTGGTATCTATAAACTGTGCTAATGGCCCCATCAACATATGTTTAATGTATTCTAAACTATACTTCACATCCTACTGTTGCTAGTACATTTCCTCTGGCACCTCTTCTCAACAAAGAAATTTGGAGAGGAAAGGAAACATTAATAAACCCAAAGTGTTTAATTTAAAAGCAGATACAAAGTTTAACACTGCTCATAAGAAGGCTTATTTGACATGAGATCAGCCTATTATAGACCTCAATAATTTTGTTGCCAGCATTAGTGAAAGGCTTTGACAAAGCAAAGGCTGTTTAGATACTGTTATGGCCTTTCTGCAGCAATTGTTGTTTGATATGTCATGCAATAATATCCCTTTCTAATGGATTATAAAAATGGACAAGTCATGGGACAATCCTGCATAAATGTTGTGGAGGAAAAAGAGGGTCTGGTCTAGAAAAATAGTTTTTCCAATGATTAACTTTTTTAGAAAAAATCTTTAGAAAAAATCATTTTGTGTTCTAGTGCACAGACATACTGCAGGCTGAAGTCAGATCCCACGTTATTCTGTGAGGCCTTGAACAAATCTGCACTGCTGTTCCTCTTCCAGACTTTGAGCTTTGTGTGATGGGAACTAGCTTTTTTCTTTCATGTGCCTGGGCACCCACCAGCAGAACGGCGCCTTACTCCCAGGCAGCGTCACTACGTACTCTGAGAATACAGATAACAGTGATGACGGCATTGATGGTACTTGCATGGGCCATGTGTACCCAAAGCCTTGGCAGTGAAGACAATTGATTTCACTCTGAATTCAGAGTGCAAAGTTCCCATAAAGAATTATTACTGCAGGAATAATCTCATGTGTTAGTATGTGATGTCAACACACCTGTCATTAGGACCAAATTTTGTGTTATCTACTTGTAAAATCCACACTAAAAATCAAAGTATGATGTGACAGGCAAACTCAGGATTTATACTTAACGTACTTAGTGAGTACGTAATTGTGCCATAAGTACTGTCTGGCATCCTGACTTAAAAGCATTACTATATTTGACCTCCCAAAATACTTTCTTCCAAAGAGCGATAGTTTTCTGAATAACATTGTAACTATCTTTTTAGCATGCTTTTTCTGGTGGCATACATATCTAGTAATGAAAATAGCCATAATTCCCAGCTGAACTACAGTATCGATAATATGCTTCCAGTTAGCAACATCTACGCTAAGCTGATATCACTCACCTCATACCTTGCTCAGGATGCAACACCTTTTCCAAACAGTGGTCACTCAAAGTGATATTGAGAGGAGGGAGGAGGAGAAATCAGAGCCAACTATCAAATGTTAGTTCAGGTGAGGGTAGGAGAAATTAGGTACTAAACCCCAGCTGGACTTTAAGTACCTCAGCTCCCTGTGTACAGAATTCACCTAAATCCTGATAGAAATAGCTATCAGAGTCATCTGGGGATCATTAATGGCAATTCGATCACACATGCACTGTGGGAAGAGACTAAGATCTAGTACAAATCTGTGGGATCTGCCCTGGGCCCAGGTACTTTAAACTGGCAAGATCGTGTCTTCTTTCCTTGGATCTATAACCTGGTTACTAAGTATATGCTTAGAGTAAAAAAAGGGAGGCAAGTCTGAGAATAGAATAAATGACCAGAAGTTCAGAAAATCTCTATCTACAGCACATTCTGGAGGACTATTTGTTATATACTGTAACAAAGCCATTTTTTTTTCTCAAGTTCTGGGAAAAAAACTGAGTATCATATTCTATTCATTTACAAAACTAAGAACTCAAACTACTATAGTGCTGTTGGTGCTTGCCAGAGACCAGGTATGATTTCCAATAGAGCATTGGTTTATATTTTTCTGGTATTACAGAGAATCAGTTTCACTCTAATGAAATGAAGTACTTCAGCCTGCATTTAGGCTTAATTGAAAGCCAATTCCGCTCCTCATTGTATACAAAGTTAATAAAAAAAAAAAAAAAAAAAAGAAAGAAAGAAAGAAAGAAAGAAAAAGAAAACAGGACAGGAATATGCAGCAATTTGCAGCATCAGGTTCTGCGAATGCTTCCTCTCTCCACCCCAGGATTAATGGGTATTTCCTTTAGATTCCCAAGGGTGTCCCCTTCCTCCATATTTTAGTTACTGCAGTCCAGGACTTCCCTGTGTCCCTTTTATTAAGAATCTGAGGAAAACACATCAGCTACTTGAAACTTGCATTTGATTTAGCAAATATGATCGCAGACATTCAAAGACTGTCTTCATCTCTCAAGCACCATGAAAAAAAAAATATAGAGAGGTAAAACAGTTGTGACAAGAACTCATCTGTGCTGTAGTGCAATAGTTGAATCCCATTTTCCCCACTTATGTTCTGATTTTTCTTCTCTCTTTGAGAAATCTCATCAGGACCAGTGATGCAAGAAGTGCTGAAGATGATCTCGTATTTATTTGTTTATCCTTTTACCTGCATGAGTCCAAATCTCTTGCAGACAGCTTATTGGACATTACTTCTATCATTCGAGTGTGGTAACAGCGCAGTGCCTTATGGTGCTTTGTACACAGACTGAATGGTGAATACCTTAGGTCGTGTCACGATAGAGGCAGATGGGACAAGATTTTAAGCTTATTGCTAATAAAGCAAAAAAAAAAAAAAAAAAAAAAAAAAAAAAAAAAAAAAGTCCTCTAACTCTTCTGGGCCCATGTTCAAGATGACTTTAAGAAAGGCAAGCCAAGGGAGGCAGAGTCTGTAACTATTAAAAAATACATGCAACATGTCCATACCCGATAAAGACCAAGACCAAGGGTTCTCAGGTGTGTGAGCAGAGCTTAGTGAAACTTCCCTAGAATGTGGTGTGTAGAGTTACTGCTTTCCCTGCATGTAAAAGATCAAATCTGTGCCATTTGAAATCATCCCCAAATTTTCCTTCTGTGCTTTCCCATATCCCATTTTTTCCATCAAATCTCAAGTCTGCCAAAAAAAACTTTCTTATTTCACCTTAAAACACCAAATCATGTTTTCTTTTTATATATAAATAACTTTCTCTACTTGCTCATCTGTTTTACCTCTACATTAATTCCTAGTTAGGCTCTAATATTTGTCTCAACCGTATGCTTGCTATATTGGACTTTACATACAATCTTGCTGAGCGCCAGCTTGCAGTATAGTATTGCAGTTTGTTTCCTTAGGTTTGTTTGTGACTCTTTCACAGCCTCCCATTGATACTAAAGCAGAGATGGTTGACAAATACAAGCTGGGAAAATCAGTTGATCTTCCGTTTGCTGAAGGCCTGATGGAGAGCTGTACTGCAGTAGCTAATGCAAAGTTCTGGTTAAATATTGTCCTACCGTTTGCACTATACCGTCTGTTGTTTTTACACTGACGGCTTAGCAGAGGTTGGAGGCAGTATTGACTTTGTAATTAAACTATTTTAACTTCAGGATTTTGTAATCACCGTACTTAAACCATCTGTTATGGTACCTGGGTGATTTCCCCACCCCCCTCTGCACCCCTCCCCTCAGAGGATAAAACATCATAATGTTTTTAATTGCAAAGCAGTAGACTTCACAGCCTCTCTTATGATACAGGTAGAAAGGGAAAATGAAGATAATTTCCTTTTTCTAAGACAACATGCAGCAGGTCACGGAACTTTCACTCATTTGATTTCAGAGCAAAGGTACATATGCAGGACCTTCCTCTCCCAGCTCCTGCTGTCCCCAGGTCCCAGGAGCAAAGTGGATGATTTCTTAATGGGACACTTCCCTTTTGCGATTGACTCTCCTGCGTTATTTGGGGAACTTGACTAGGATAAGTAAGGAAAAGGGATGGAGGCTTAGCTCCACTGCTCCTTCCTCAGGGCAGCAGCTGGTGAGCAGGCCCACTCCTGTGGGGAGCCACCAAGCTCTTCATGTGTAGGGAAAGAAAATGGAAGATACAGGTAAGGAGGAAGACACAGGGCAAGAGCAGATTTTGTGAAGCTGTTTGCATTTATTGACCTACCTGTATGCAACATCTTGTTTCTGAGGTTCTCAGTACTGTTTAGAAAGCAGCACCACTGCCTATATAAAGTCAGGCAAATCATTTAAGATTTGTCTACACCCGCAAATTGCACCACGTCAGTATGGACAAAGGCACAGGAAAACTTTTGGGGGTACAACTAACTGACATTCCTAAAGAAACAAGCTGGACTCTTGGAAATAGTAAAATTATGGACTTACCTCAATAAAATTAAGCCAATGCAAAAATGATAGTCTTAGCTGAAATAGTTATGATGGACTACTTTTAGATATTAAAGCCTGAGATATCTTTTTCTGCGTCTGTTACACAAACTAACAATATCCCTTCCTTTCTTCTACCCACATGGAATTCTTTTGTTTTATTTTGTTCTGTCTTGTTTGTTTTTTGTTTTATTTTGTCTGCAGTATCAGCAGAACTAAATGCATGCTTAATGCGTAGTGAGATAAAGAAGGGTTTTTCCTGTTTTACACATGCAAAGTTAACCAGAACTCTGGATTCTTCATTCCTGATTTGCTGCTCTGAATGTAAATCACAAATCAGAGATCTTTTTGTACCTCGTAATTAAAAATGTTTTTGTCTCTTCATTTTGCTGTGCTTCATCTCACATCAGTTTTATGGGTTGCCACCATTTTTCTAGTGTCAATCGATTAGATGCAGCTGTTTTGACCAGTAAACCACAGAAATACTCTCTCATTTTATCACAGAACCCAAATATATATACATATAACAATATGGCTGCTGCTTCATTAAAATGGCAGGGAATCTTCTCAGTAGTATTTGAATAGAATTCACATTTTTGCTGTCATTGTACTTTCCCAAGCCAAGAAGAATTTTCTGTCAGAACAAACAAAACTGCTAAAAGCAGATAGCAAATGCTTTACGTACCTGAATATCAGATCCAATTGTTCTCCTGCATATTGTGCTGGTCGCACATGTTGTGTAGACCTATGCTTTGATCTCAGCCCAGGTTTGTTTGGCATTTTAGCTTCTGAAGCTCTTTTTGAGGACAGCAGATAAAGGAGTGCTTAAGAGAGACTGATTTTTACTGTTAAGCAATGCAAGCAGAGTAGGAATTCTAAAGCTGTGTTTGTGCCTGCTCTTGGTGTATCCTACATGGGCTGGCCCACAACCTCACTCCCCAAAAGTCTTCTTATGAAAGCAAAGATTTCTTCAAGATTCCTGGAGGCCAAAAGAAAATTAATCCACACAGCTTGATTGTAGATACGTGAGAAATTCTAGAGCTGATTTGATCCCCTGTGAAAACAATAACCACTGTTAACTCTCCATTGGCTGCTTTTCTGCACAAGCCAATTTAACATCCTTCAGGTGTGCCCTAAAGATGTTGGCATCAGTGATACTGGGTTTGACTAATTTTCACTCCCCTTCTAAACAAATGGCATGCTTCTATTAGCTGCTTTTCGAAACAAGGATCCTTGTGCCATGCTATAGTAGTTGTGAACAAGTGCAGCATTTTGATCAATAGTACTGTAGGCCATTGCAAGTAACTTAAAGCAAAACCCCTCCCCCTCCAGATTTTGTGAGTTTTGTTTCTGATCTCTCGGCTCTACAACATGTACTTGCCTGGAAAAGCCATTTTATGAATGCCAGTCAGCAGGAAGTGCTGAGTGTGCTTTTAGAAAAACTGTTTGCGTATTTAAGAAACAAAATGTAGATGTAGAAGCCTTGAGTTACCTTTTCAGTTGCCAATAAGCTGAAAGAAACAAGGCTTGCATTTTCAGGCTTTATACCCACATTCATATATTTTTTAAGGTGTTTTAAAGTGTTACTTTACTCTGCATTGCAAGGGTGAAAGTCTGTTTCTTTAAAAACTGATAGGTAAGTACTAAGTCTTATATAGATTAGACATCTAGATTTTCTTAGAAGGTATCTCCTGTGATTTACATGATTAAGCATTAGATCCTAATTTATCTCAAAAGTTCTCAACACCCATCAATGTTGATAAAATTAGACTCTGAAGTCCATTTTCATATGTGACTTGGGCACCTGTGAGCTTATCTCTGGCCATCTTTCAGCTTGACCTCCTGAGACCTGTAACCTATAGTCAAATGTAGACAAAATGTACCTTCTCCACTGCAAGCTATCTGGATATGAACTAGTTTCAGCTCAGCTGCTGTGTAATGTCCAGTTCAATGTGCTCTGATGAGTGACTGTGTTTCTTTGAGGCTGGTCTTACACTCCTTGCCTGTGTTGTTACAGGGCTGTAGTGGGGCTGAGGCTGGGGTTCGCAGCATGGTGCAAGCAAATGCTTGTCTGGCCTGACCTGCCAGACTGCCCTGAGAACTTCCAGGGCCTACAGCCACAAGGAGCCTTAAAGCTTGTTTTGTGTGCATAACTCCTATGTATCCTGTTGCCAACCAGGCTTCTCAGCCTCAGCTGAGGTGTCTTGGATCCCCACACACTGCTAGTTGCCAAACTCCATTGCCTGGCAGGTAGGATAGAGAGGGCCACATCACAGTTCTTGGCCTAAGCAGTTCAGTTTTGCTCATGTCCATGTTGTCCTGGACTCATAAGCATTTCACTTATCAGTGATAAGTCATGTCTCGACTGCTGGCAGTAGTGTGCATCTCATTCTCAGCTCCTCAAAGACAGCAGAAGACCTGTGAGGATTCCCTTATAAGATTGTAAAGGGTTGGGGAGTAAAGTCTCATGAAGCTCATATCCGGGATGTAGAACAGATGTAGACCCTGGAGTGGACAAACTTTTGATTCATACTGTTTTCCTGGTTAGGGAACTGCCTGGCTCCAAAGTGAAGCTAGGCTGTACTCCAGTGGTTATGCAGGGTGGATAATCAGGAAATTAGGACCACAGTGCAAAGTGGGGGTGGAGGGTGGGGGCAAACCAATCTTACAATACACACACATCTTTAGTTTCTTCTGCCGGCATTGTTCTGCTTCATGTAAATAAGTATATGTCACCTGGAGCAAGCCCAGAGATCTGCTATACTTCCAAATGAGCAAAGACTATGATCAGCTGCAGTAGCTCAGTATCTAACTTAACCTTTGAGTCAGTTCATATTTAGTTACTCAAGCAAAGTGTAATGTCTCCAGTACAGTGGACAGAAAGCATTTCATCTCATCTTCAATATTTTACATATTTTAGTGTTTTTATTATTGTTTCCCTACGATTTTCTAGGTATCCTTCATTTAAAATGAAATTAACCTTTCAAATTTATACAGAAATTAATAATATGTGTAAGTTCTTAGATTATCTTCTAAAACTCTCTAAAAATTACTCACACTATCAACTATTCAATGGAAGATGTTTTGGTAGTTTCAGAAATAAAATTGAAAGAGACCTATTTCAGCTTGGGCACTGAAAATAGTCCATGAACACTTTTTCAAGAGCATGAAGCCTATTGCTGGATACCTACTATCTTGAGCAGGTCTAGGGATTGCCCATTTGATCCCTAAAATTAAAGTACTTACCAAGAATAAAGACTACAGGCTGTCAGAAGCTCATATTCTCTGCAGATCGGATGCAGAAGATGACAGATACAGTCTACTAGTTAACTGGCAGATGGTATACCTGCCTCTAAAACAAATGTGGAGTCAAAGTAAAGATGTTGTTAGAGGATGCTGCATGTCTAGGCTAGTTTTTGATGGCTGATCATACTTTGATGAGGCTTGGTAAAGACTGTGTTAGAAAGAAAGGAGGGATTGTTTACTGTACTCACCTGTATTATATATAGTCAGTAGCTTTACTGTAATGTAGATTTTCTAAAAGATGTAATTTTAATTAATTAAATTTTAATTTGTGATTCCTGTGTTTCTTGGTGAGAAACAGTTAATAAGGTCAGCTTCTGAACAAAACTGAATGATACAAGAAAAGTAAGCTATGCAAAAATAAAAAAAGACATACAGTATCAAACTCTTTCTAAATGTAGAATTTCACTGTCTTTTTTTTTACTGTAGCAACCAGGGCACAGGGCAGTATGAACATGTGGCCCTTTATTTGATCAAGGATAATAATCAACTAAGCTGAAAGAAAGGGAAGTAGATTTTCCTAGTTCAACCACTTAATATAATCTTTTACATTTTTCTAATTGTGTAAGTATTGTTACATACAGAATTGTAATATGCAGCCATTGTTAAATGGGGAAAAATACAAATAACAAAGAATTAAAAATGTAGGAAAATGGAATCTTTTATACGTATGAAATGTATTGAGCTTGTGGAATGTTGTTACTTATTCAATGGTGTTGTTAATTATATATTGAACAAGATATTCTACTTCCCTCCATTTTAGAGCTCAACTCTACTTTTCTCTTTGCCTGCTTGTCTCCTGGCAAGCTCAGGTCCTGGTGAAAAGTGATTTTGCTCAGCCTCATAACTGGTGCAAATTTCTGGAGACCATGGAAGCAGCACAGATAATTCCTAGTAGGATTTCCTACTTTCCTGATCTTTTACCATCTCAGTGACATTCATTATTTGGAGTCTAATCATTAGCAATGGCACAAGGATTTCTCTAGAGGCTGTAAATTCCTATAGTCCTCCCATCAGAAACATCATTCTTATTTTAAGCTGTGAAAAATGCATGTTTCCAACAGCATGGTTTCAGTTAATGATCACTTAGACATGTCAAGGTATCCCATGACAGGTTGCCCTCTTCCCTGGACTCTATATAAAGAACGAATACAAGGATTACTTTACAAACCCTTATTTTTTTTCATTCTCCTAGTCAAGTGCCAAGACACATTGTGCTCCTTTAGAAATGTGCGGAGCAACCCTGAAAACACTCAAAGACAAAACCCTTCAAATTTACTGTACTTCACAATAAGAAAAAAACAGAACCCCCAGTCAATATTCTCTCTCCAAAATCCAGACTTTAGCATGCTTAGATTGTAAAACTAAGCATAACTGTATAGCCTGTTGTAAGGTTATATACCCTGTTATATGTAAAATTATACACCCTGCATGCTATATGCTATATGTGAGGTTATATACCCTGCATGCAGCTATACGACTGTGTTGGAAACAGCCCTTATCCTAGTTCTATGGCCTCTTTTAGACTTGCAAGTAATTTAGGCTCACCAGATTAAGCTAATTTAAAACTTAACCCTAAATTTAAGCCTATCTAAATGTGAAGCCACTGGCAATCCCAAATGTAACATTACTATGAGATTCAAATTTCAGAAGCTGCTCTCTTCTCCACACTGTCTCCTAGGATTAGCATTCTTTGATCCTGCCTCACGCCGTTACTGACCCAGCCCCAGCCTTTCATTCTTACTCTTCGCTGAGGCTGATGGCTACACTGATGACTATCATAAATTTCAAGGATTAGTGTAGATCCTTGCAAGCCTTAAATTCAACTTTAGCCTAACTGGCCCATTTTCTTCCATTTCTTACTAAATTTAAAAACAAGTTTAAGTTCACCCTTAAGATTAGACCCTGAAAGAATCATAACTAGATGATCTGTTCTGGCAGCTGTCTGGTGGATAGCTTTTATATTAGCTCAATAACTTCCGCTAAATGCAGAAACATCCCACTTTCAGCAATCCATGCCAAAGAAAAATCTAGTTTTAATTATGACCATAAAATTAACCTGCACTCGTCTCTCTGTATTATCTAAAACTAAGCATAATTTGGGGATCCCTGTAAACAGCAGTGTTAAGCAGAGCTTGATAGGCCCTTCTAAATCCAGCGTTGACTCATGGTCTCAACTTCATGTTGACCTGACCTCTAAAGTTAATTGTAATACTATAAGTAACTCAGATTTAAGCTCAGATTTAACCCTGATCACATCTTTAAGAATAGCCAACAATCTTTCCCAAATTAAATTAAGCATATATAAGTATTAATTAAGCATCCATGAGCCAGCAATGTGCCCTTGTAGCCAAGAAGGGCAATGGTATCCTGGGGTGCATTAGGAAGAGTGTTGCCAGCAGGTCGAAAGAGGTGATCCTGCCCCTCTGCTCAGCCCTGGGGAGGCCTCATCTTGAGTCCTGTGTCCAGTTCTGGGCTCCCCAGGACAAGAGAGACATGGAGCTGCTGGAGAGAGTCCAGCGTAGGGCTACAAATATGATCAGAGGGCTGGATTATCTCCCCTATGAGGAACGGCTGTGAGAGCTGGGCCTCTTCAGCCTGGGGAAGAGAAGACTGAGGGGGGGATCTTATCAATGTATGCAAATATCTTAAGGAAGAGGATGTCAAGCGGATGGGGCTGAACTCTTTTCAGTGCTGCTAAGTAATAGGACAAGACGCAACAGGCACAAACTGAGACACAGGAAGTTCTACCTGAATATAAGGAAAAACTTCTTTATTGTGAGAGTGGCAGGGCACTGGAACAGGTTGCCCAGAGAGGCTGTGGAGTCTCCTTCTCTGGGGATATTCAAAATCTGCCTGGATGCGATCCTATGCAATATGTTCTAGGTGACCGTGCCTGAGCAGGGGGGTTGGACTAGATAATCTGCAGAGGTCTCTTCCAACCTCAACCATTCTGTGTGATTCTGTGTGACACCACATGGTTCCTACAAGCAAGAACATCAAACCAAGTTGAGACTTTATGCAGGCTCATCCATCACAGCAACCTGAATACTAGCCCTTAAGTGCAACTATAACTATTCCCAAATCCAGTAGACATAAGCTTGTCATTATAACTAGGCCTGTGACCTATTTCAGGCTGACAGTTAAGGACAGCTCTACAGCCACTTATTTACAACTGTCATAGGGCCCATACTAACCAGCCCATTCATGCCCAGATTCTAGCCCTAAACCTATAGGAAAATCTAATCCTATCCCTAAAGCTGAATTAGTGATTCCAGTTAAAGGCCTCCTGCCTTACCCAGATCTAATCACTAGCAGGCAGACTTGATAATTTTAAATCTGGCTTTATGGCCTCCCTTTAGACTTATCATTACCCTAGGCTAAGTGCTATATTCTGGGCCATACACTAACTGTAATGGCAAATTGAACTCTGATCTGTGCCTGAGGCCAATCTTTTTACAATTACTGCTAGACTCCAAACTGAACAAAGCTGCTGAAGTCCCTTTGAGATCTAGCAGTAGGATATGACTAATTTGTATAGGTGCAGTGTTTTTGCTAGGTGCTGTGATACTGTCTCTTCTAATGACAAAGATGAGAAATCAGTAGAATCTGATTTCTGTGTTATGGTTGTCATCTGTTAGTGGCCTCCATATCATATCTGTTGCCACACTAGACTCTGTTGTCTGTATGCAATGTGGAGATTGGCTTGCTTTCTTCAATTTCCCCTCTTCCCCTCATTACGTAGGTCCCTCGTTGACACTTTGTTGCGTGAGTGGAGTATTTTATTGGGTGTTCAGTTGAAAGTAGTACTTGTTACTGCGGGACTCCCCATCCTATGGCTGTATATACTTTGTCCCACAAATATGAACCTGTAGTGTTACTTTCTCTTGCTTCTGCAGATTCTTGCATTTCTCTGCCTGATCTTTGATTCTATTCCTAACAGACTTAGCTTCTTTAGTGCCATCTGCTCTTTCAACAGTGACAGCATCTCTGCAGTTTTTCCTGAAATGGTCTAAGAGTGTTTTTTGCAGCTATTTCTTCTCTGGACAAATATTTTTGTAAGCCTGAAGTTTACTCAGATCTGATCCCACACTGAATGAAATAGCACTGCATTGTACCATATGAAGTCTCCGTTCTCATTCTGCCATATCTGCAATCAGGCAAAGCCCTTATAATAGTCTGCCTTGAATACAAGGTTCTGCTGAATGGCTTATGCCTACCTGCACAGCATACCCCCCTCCTCCTTGTGGTATTCCACATGCTAGACAGAGATAGTTAGCAGAAAGCTGAGCAGATCAGTAAAATGCATTTAGCCTGTGCAATCATACTATAGCACACAGGTTTATCGTGGAGCGCAAAATAGAAACTGATTGTGCTAAACCAGTGTTCAGTGCATGGATTTCAGACTCACATGCAGTTCTACCTTTTTCAAAAGGTAATTTTGCTTTGCATTCACTATATATTTGACAGACAAAGGCAAACTTTATTTTGCTGATTCTGAGTCTGGAACAAAATCCCCTGATCTAAATTGTTTTTTAGAAGAACAACACTTCTCTTCTAGCTCTGATTGGGTAGGTTTCTGGTTGCACTGCTAAGCGCAGAATCTCACCTCACAAGATAATCGATCCTTCTCCAATACTGCTTCTTCTTGCTTGGTCCACTTTCTATTAGAATCTATTCAATTTTAGAACTGACAACAGAACTGATCTGTTCATCCATCCATTTTGCCTTTTCTAGCCCCAAATTCATTGATATTGGCAAATAAATCAAAAGAATTTTATTTTTCATCTTTCTTTCTTGGATTTTTTTCCACTGGCAGCATTAATTTGGTGCTGATTGCACTCAAATTTTTGTCTCTTATTTTCTGACATATATGTATTAGAAACAATATATGACTACATACACAAAAACTGAACTAATACATGACCACCAAGTGGTGACTCGATTAATTCTCAAATTTGTTTACTGTAATGCTGCTGTACTACCAAATGTATGGATCTTCCATGGGATAGGGAAGATTCATTTAGACTAAAAGCTATGAGTGATTTGGTTTCCCAAAGATAAAACTTAGTTTGAAATTTTCAGAAACCATAATAAATAATGTAGCACTGGATTCATCAAACCACATAGTTGACTGAACTATGGTCATAAAGATGGACATTTCTCAGCTGTTTTGCTGAGATACAATTACTATGTTTTGCCTTGTTACGCAATACCATGAGAGATTTGGCTTAACTAGCTATTTGAATATCAGAATGTTTTTACTGCCCTTTGCTTTTGGTAATGAAATGTAATTTATAATTTATAGCAGCTTGATAACTTTACGCTACTCTGCATTTTGCAGCCATCATTATAATCTGCACTTCCGATGAAGGAATAATGGTTCTTACCTCTGACGAACAGCAGACAAAGTAGTTTAGGCCAAAAAAGACCCAGTATGAAACTGTTCACGTGAAAAAAAAGGAAATAAAAAGAGAGAGAGAGAGACTGTGAATGATATGCATAAATCACACAAAACATATGTGAGCCACTGAGTACCACCAGCTGTGGTAGGACCTGATGACCAAGACCAAATTTAAAGTAATTAGATAGGCCATTTTATTTGTTAGTGGAGGGGGCCAAACATTTCAGGAAGGTGATTTATCCCTCTTCTACCTCCTTCTCTTCTTAGTCAGGTCATTTGGAATGGGAAAGACACTTTGTACACTGACTATAGAGGAAATCTGTGTGATGACCTTAGATGAGAAAAATGAATTTTCAGTGACTAATTTTAAAGGAATATATATGCTAACCTGAATAATTAAGAATAACTCTTCTGCTGCATTTTTTTCACTTGCCCAATGGATACTTGTCTGAACAGTCTATATTACCTCTACATGTCATTGAGAATTTTTGTGGAAACCAAAACTTTCCTGTATCGTTATGGCATTTGTGATCACAGTGTAAGACTCCACTCTGACTTAGGAAGCAACTGACCTAGAGTTTCCTACATTTCACCTACTTGAACTGTAGTGTCTTTCTCATTTCTGCATAAAATATTTCACATCAATAATGATTCATGAGTTAGTCCAGTCAACGCTACTTATCCTACTTCTGCTGCAATTTTCGTAATAGAAAATACTATAAGGAAGGATAAAACAAAGTTATACAAGATTAGAAACAATCCTCTTACTATCATCTATTTTCTTCCACCAAAAATGGCCTACAATCTAATTCCATAGATCCAGCACATATTCAATGGCCTAAATGAGAAAATGGGTATCAAATAGCTTCAAATAGTTCACGAAACTTGATATAAAGTCAATCTGAATCTGCTATTGGGACCATCTGATTATCTAATAACATCTGTTACTTCATGAATATGTAAAGAGAAGCTAGTTCTGCAAGTCTGTTCTTTTTTCTGTCCACTTTAACATCACTAAGTAAATATTGTTTTGCCTGGCTTCTTTAGATATACATATATATATATATATATGAATGTTTATACACAGAGTATCATGGCATTTGTAAATTTTTTTTATTAAAACAGCTGATCTAAAGTTTGCAAATTTTTTTGATCAACTTTACTGCTTTTAGTCTGAATATACACAGTTGCCCTAAATCCATGAAAGTTAATGCAAATCTTTTTATGGATTTTCACCAGCAATTGGTTTGGGATCATATTAATTTTGAAATTCCATGACATTTTGTGTCATAGTTTCATTTGTTTCAGCTACCAGCTACAATAGCAGGCAACTGAAATTAGTGCGCTTACGATATTTGCTTGTTTTTATTGGTTTTATTTTCAAAGAAAATATTCCCCACAATAGGTTTTATTTGTTTCCTGAGAACTTTCACTTACACAAGCAGGCACTAAACATTTGAAATTGACTTTCAAAGCACAACAGTAAAAAACTTAAGAATTTGGCTTAGTTTCATTTAAAACAGTAAAAATTGACCTTGTAAACATTTCCATAGGAGGTAGGATACATACATTTGACAATCTGTCAAATAAGAGAAAGTAAACAGTGACTCTGCAATCCTAATAAATAATGAGCAACACAGGCATTAAATAAACATTTTTTATACAAAAAGATATATGTGAAAGACTAAAATAGCATTTTTAATAAATTAGGAATAGATGTAATAATTTCTTTACAACTTAGTCATGTTTGCAAGAATCACTGATTCTTTCTGCTCACCCTGAATTTCTGACTGGAAAGCCATATAGTGGTGACAATTCTGAGTGATTCGCAAGTAGTACACAATCTAAATATAGCTTCTTGTGTGTGTATGTGTGGAGAAGTTCTAATAGCTCTAAAACAGCTCCTTTAAAACCTATATGCAATACTCTTCTATCCCACCCACTTAAGTCATCATAACCGTAGTTATCAGGTCCTTAATGTCTGGAATTGAAAAGTAAAAGTTTAAAGCATTGCCATTTTGCTCCCAGTTCAGGTTCCTCCAGCAGCTGCTCCCATGAAGACAGTGTTGATTGGTGGTAAAGACGATACCATATCTCTGCTTGGTGGCGCGTGGGACTCCAGACTTTCTTGGGAAGGGAACTGACCAGATGTTCCATACATACACTGTGAGGAAGCTGTAGTTTGCATGTTTGAAGCTATGAAAACAAAAGGTAATCATCACTGAAAGTTTTCTGTTTAGTACTATGTTAAAATACAATCCACTTTCATATGCTGGAAACCCTTATCTACCAGGTACACCATGTGAAAGACTGAAATTTTAACTTTCCCATACTTTACTCAAATTACCTATACTTTTATAACTTTTCTTCAGTGGCTCCTTACACTATTATGGGATAGCTCAAAACCCATACACCAGTGAACTCTGCTAAAATACAGCTATGGGACTGAAGTTTACAGCCTGCATATGAACCATCTTCAAAAAAATTATCTGAAACTACTGTTTGTTTTCCTCCTCTTTCCATATCTTGCACCATTCTGTTCCATATTCACTGATGGTACCACTACCGCATACAGTCAAGCCTACCACCAGGCACATATCAATATGGAAAATGTAAGTTACCTGACAGGTGCAATTCCTGAGTAGTGTTACTGGCTTGTCTTCCCCCTTTAGCTTCATTTAAAGAACTAAACATTGAGCTCTTGCAAAGCCTTAAGAAGACAAGCAATAACTAATCTTCTGCACAAGTAATAGGAAGAGGTAACCTTATGGAGAAACACCCAAACTATGCCTATTTTACATCTTCCATCCAATACTTAAGACTTTTTTTTTTAGAGTATGAAACCAAACTTGGCTGCCATTTGATTAATACATATACTAAAGTAAACACTTTCAGGTTAGGTCTTTCCCCTAAAATCACTAGGAGCTTTGCCTAATTCACACAGTTGTTGAAGCACAGGACAGGAAGGAACTAGTGCAGTCCACAGGATGAGGTATATCTAATCTATGCCTGACAAAAGGTTCATTTGATTTATTTAAAAGTGAGGATACTTAAGGGATGACAGAGAAACCTAGCCCTCTAGCTCACTTAACAGTTAGAAAGTGCCTCCTAATACTGATTTTCCTGTATTTCAGGCAATTCATAGAAAAAAGATTAGTTCTCTTTATGTGAACAAAGAGTCATTAAACCCATTGTCCTGAAATATTAAAGAAACCACATCATATGATATATCCTAAGAATTTATCTATTTTATCTCTATATTATACCAGGATACTTATCTCTTGCATCTTACGTACTGTATGTGTGAGCTACAATGTAATTCTAAGCACCTGTTAGGATGTTAAAAAGTTCATAGCTCTTTTTCAGTCATTGGCTACACTTACGCATAGGAGTCCGACAGACAATTGAAGAGGAGGACTCTGTATAGTACGAGCCTGTTTGTTTTCTTCCACTCTCATCCAAGATATTAAGTGGATCATGAATATCATTATATGATGGCAGTGATCGAATGCTGCTTACGCTGCTGATCACAGAAACATGTTGATCCACCATTGATCCAAGTCTGTGAGATTCTGGGTAATTTACATTATTTCCATAATAGCCTGTTAACAGGAGAATTGGAAAAAAGAAAGCAGAGTTAAGCTGCTGTTGAAGAGAAGGGGTAAGGTAGGAGTGTGAGGAAGGGCTTTGAATTAGAAAAAACGGTTTACTGATCTGAGTGCTGGTGAACAGCTATATGACTCAGCCCATATTTAACTCCTCTTTTTCAATTCCTCTTTATGCCATGAGGATATTTATTTCCTACTATGCTGCATGACTTAAATTGCTTTAAAGCTAGCAAAGCAATTTGACTTTAAGAGCTCATGAGAGGGAAATGCAAAACAGTGAAGTCAAAACTTCTTGAAATGTACATCCCCTCTGCACACCAGAGGATATAGAATTAAAATTTTCTGTTCCAAATTTGGACAAATAAAAAATCCAAAGTGGCAAACGTTCTTGGTGCAGTCAAGTTCTGGGAATAAAAGCCAGTAAGAATACTAATGCACTGAGAGTACAGATACTATATTTCATACAGCCTCAATTTTAGACTTAAAAACTTAGTTATAGTTCCAGATGCCACCTCTTTTGTCTAAATATGATCAGTTCTCTTGACTGTATACAAATATTTTTAAAAAGAAATTTTAAAAGGCTGGTAGAAAGATGAGTGATTGGATAATGCCATCAAATGCATACATGTATATTCCATTTCAATAGAGCTTGTCATAACCTATGACAACAGGTAATTATTACTGGGTGAGTTCCTTGATAATAAGGCTATTTATGTACACATATAGCATAGCAACATTAAAGTTATGAAGTCATATGCATTGACTGAATCAAAAGAGAGGTAGTAACAAGAGAAAGAAAAGATTCTAAGAGTTCAGTCAAGCCTTCAGAACAGAATTAAATTTCCACTCTAATTTCAGAATCAAATGGTAATGTTGTATTTGGTGGCCAGAGGAGACACCAAGTGGACTCATATCTGCAGTTCAATGCACCCTCCTGAAATGGACAATCAAGGAAAATAAAAATGGAAATAAAATCTATATAGTAGTATATATGTGTGGCATATATACATGAATATGCAGGCAGTACTCCTGCATGTCTTTCCTGAAGAAGAGGAAGGTGCTTTACAAATGTTTCTACAAACTATAGGATACATAGCAATAATTTTACCCATTATATATCTAAAGTAAAACAGCAGCATTTTTATAATTGAAATATGAGAATATATTAGGGCCAAACTTTTAAAATAATGCTAATCCACATTTTTACATGCTTTTTTTTCACCATCCTGACACTATGATTAGAATGGCCAGCTCTCTCCCAGCTTACTCTTCGCAAAAGTAAGCTATTTTATATCAGCTATATTTTACAGTAGATGGTTTGCCGGCTTTTTGAGGGATCACTAAATCATAGCCATTCTCCTTTTGCTTCTATTGCGCAGGACAGGGTGATGATGCCAGAGGAAGGTTAGTGCAGGTACAACAGTAGAATCTGAGGTCAGCTGAAGATTCCTCAGAGGAAAATCAATCCTGAAGTAGCTTGTTAAGCTGTTTTATAATCTATGTGTGTCATCCAAGAAGCAGAAAACACAAAGTTATAAACATGTTTTCCATTGGAAAAAGCAGAGAAAGAATGGTTTACTCTGTCAAGGAAAGAGAAACAGTAAAGAAAAATAAAAAAATATATTAATATATATTAATACCATTGGAAGTGTTAGGGGGATATGATGCTCCTGGACAAGAAGACATTGAGTTGCTCAAGAAATTGAAGCTTCCAGTATTCAGAAACTGCATATTGTGTGTGTCCTGAGTCATGGATGAAGGACCATAGCTGGAAGGGGACCTGGCATTGTACGGAGACACAGCACAACTGTTACTGAAGTAGTCTCTGGAGAACTGCTGTTCATTCAAGGTATTGAATCGACTGTGCTCTGCTCTATGGTGATAAACTCCTGAAGTAGAATGGGCCTGAGTTCTGAACATGGCTTGGTAATTGGAATTGGTTCCATAGTAATTCTGATTAGTTTGTGACAAAGTCTGATAAAGGGGTTCTGAGTAGGAAGAGCATTGTGAATGCGTGGATAACACTGGGCCTACACTTGGAGGTCTCCCAGCCATTGGCCCCTGGTTGATAACACTTCCTCGGCTGACCATAGCTGGTGAAATGGGTGGAGTCATCAAGTGGCCAGTGCTTTGAGAGAGCTCCATCTGACCTGGAATAAATAAACATTAGTTGTGGTCAGCATTCACACTGTAGTACTGCTGAATAGAGTGGATTCTGTTAAGATACTAACCCTCTATATGAATTCTGCGTTATCATTTTAAAGCTTTACAAAGGATATGCATTGCCCCCCCCCCATTTATACAACACAAGTTCTGTAAGCAATGGCTTCTGGCTAAAAAGGTTACCAGTTTTGTTCTCCAGCTTGCAGATTGTCATATTCAGTGGGAAATTCCAGCAGTTACAAGTCTTATGTACTCAAGCTCTTACAGTTCATTCTTTACAGTGGAAGATTATTCCAAGCCAAGAGGTACAAGGATAGTTTTCTCATTGTTAGAGAACGAGAAAGCAGAACAGATACATACCTGTCAACTGCATATTCTCACTGTCTCCCGTGGAGAAGGGGTTCAGACCAGAAGGTACACTGCTAGGTTGGCTAGCTGACAAGGACATGTAGGTTTGCTCTGCTAGACACTCATTTTTGACTGAAGTGTCGCTGGGCAGTGGAGCAGCTTTGTTACGATTTGCTAGGAAGCAAGAGCTTGGTGATGCAGTAAAGGTGGCTTTGCTTGCATCTGGAATAGTAAGTGAAAACTCTTGGTGGCTGTTTTGTGTGTTCATTGCACATAAATTCATCATTAGCGTACAGGCACTACATGAGCTGTCAGTTTTGCTCATATCTTTGATTATTTATTTTAAAAATCCAGTAAAGCCTCCAATTTTTTATGTAGCCAATGAATACAAATATTGTTCTAGTCTTAATCTTTCCAGAGAAGCTGTATGTAACATATTCTCTGACCACAGATCTGTATCACAGAGAATCAGCTCCTTACTGGTCCATCACAGTCGACCAGACCTCTTTCGTTGAAGCGAATGTCAACAGTGAAGTCCATTAAATTGCACTAAGAATGAATCAGGCTTACAACATTTCATCCTAAAGAACTGACAGTGGGAGTTTTAAAATGCTTAAGCTCTATCTATTTATTTTTTTTATTGATATCTAGAAAAAAGTTTTTGTTTTACCCCATACTTCTTCAGTTTTCTGCAGACAATTGATAAAGTCAGTGAAGATTTGCTATTCTTCAGCAGAACCATGACTGCATCTTATGGTTTCAGGTACTTCACTGAAGTGTCTAAGGAGAAGGCAACTGCTACATAGGACAAAGCTTTTCCTGAACACTCAGTTAAAAAAGCACAGCATCTACTTGCAGACAAATTCAGTGCAGGTTTCTTGGTGCAAAAGGCAGGTTTGGAGTAGCAACAACCAAAAAATAAGGCTGATGACAGATATTAATGTTAATCAAAAATAACTCTGAAGAACTCAGAGGAGTTTTACTGGATTTTTAGGAATTAACTTAAACCAAAATTTGATCCAAATCCCAGTTCTTAATCTTCATTCATTTTAAAGCAAAGGACCTGTAATGTATTACTTCAAACTGCCCACCCTGAAGAAGCCTGGTAGCTAGAAAATTTTAAGGAGACTATTTAAAATTCTTTTTGTCTCCCTTCCACATGGTAGTACTTTGCCCAGAGGCTGAATAGGGCTCCAACCCTTCATGGACCTTTGCATGTTGCTAATCTTTAACACATCCTAGTTCAAGGCATAATTGTATATTTCAGCGTTTGTGGAAATAGTGGATTGCCAATTCCTGCTCTCTCTGCTATTTGCACCTCTTTTCACATTGCAGTTTGTGGCCCTTCAGTTGCATCAACACAAGTGTTTGTTGCATCCCAGATCCTTTCCCAGTTCCTAAGGTCATTAGGTGAACTATGTTAGGGAAGTGCAGATGAATGGCTGACTCATAAGCTTTTCTGATGGATTTGACAATATTGTATGTGACTATACCTTCAACAAAAGATAGTTAAGTCTGCTTCTGATTGACAGAAAGTCTGCTTCTGATGCATGTAAATTTCTAAAAATCAAGGAATACATTCAAAAGAACCAAGCTCCAGTTACCTGAATTCTTCATATATTTTTCTAGTAGATTCTGGAGTTCTTGTTCTTTGTCATTGTTGAACTGTGTCTCCATGGCAAGCAGGATGTACTCATCTAGTAGCATGCGGATCAAATGAAAAGAGCCTTTTGGAGGAGAAAGAGAGAGAGTAGCTGAGTTATCTTTGTGACCATCTCTCACCACTCTACAAGAAGCGAGTGAAACAAACAAATAATTGTGGACTTTAAATGACCTGGCAAGACCAACATGGAATAGTGCCTAACTTCTAGCTCTAATCTCTCTTTGCACTGGCCCACCTAGCTCAATTGTTTACTGTCCTGTAGGCTATTTGACCACTAATTACATCAAAGAAAAATACTGATGAAAGTGAGACATGCTTTATACTTGAAGAGGGCACACAGTGCAGCTAGATAAGGCCAAAGTCTGCAAGAATGCCTCTGCTCTATTTCTGTTTGTCTTGTGGTGAATAACCAGACAATAACTAGTGAAGTCTTTGACCTTATTTCAAGGATATATCACATTAAAAATATATCTCTCCTTACAGCCATTTCAAATAGCCTCTGAATTTGTGATAACAGTGTCCCTACAACTACTGTGGTAACTTGAGAAATAATACTGGATTTAAAGTGAACTTCACTTGTTCTAACATTTTATAATTTACAGAATATTCTTTCTGAGATTCCCCCAAATGCAAACATTTCTAAAGATAGCTGTGTGAACCTTAATATTTAAATGTCACAAACAAATGCCCCAGAATTAAGTAACGGTGGTGATCTATCATACTCCTTTTGCTATTATGAAAACATGCAACACAAAAACTTCTCTACAGCAGTAATTTTTTATCAATCTGATTCACACATAGAATAATTTAGATTTTCTGTCTCATACACTGAGATACGTAATTATGGTTTCATTGCTATATCAAAATAAGCATAGCTTCTAGCTCTTAAATGGCAAAGCACTAGAGAAACAGCAAATCAGAAGGAAAAACACCTTTGGAAAATTAACATGTAACACAGACCGCCAACAAACTACTGATAGCATCTTCTTTGAAGCATTGGTTTGAAAAGCACATTACACAATATTTGTGGCTTTGATCAAAGAATCTTTAGAATCAGACAGATTCCTCTACTGAGGAAATGGTGGAAAAGTGGGATTAGTGCCAGCACATGTGCACAAAGTAGGAAGGTTTTTATGAAGCCCAGAGTACCAAAACTTGATGCGTTGTTTAGGGTGAGGTTATGCATCACTCGAGCACCAAAAAAACTCCATTTGAGAAGGAAGTCTTGAGCTCTCTTCTTTAATGACCTCCCATTTTGCTTGCTTGCCTAAAAGGGAGAAGTAGTAAAATTCTGTAAGCATAATAACTTGTTTTCAGTACACAGAACAGATGTCCTTCAAGTGATAAAGAGGAGAAGCGTTCACTTCTTCCAGTGCAACCAAGGTAGAGCTCTGAACACATATCTGATGAAGCAAACTGCTTACCACTTGAGCTCTGCAGTGCCCTGATGATGTTTAAATTAGTTCATGTTCTAGTCTTAAAGATGTCAGATTTTCTGAAAATATACATCTGTACAGTGAGAAACAAAAAAAACCCTTGACACTGTGTTATTCCACATAAATAAGGAGCAGGGATTAGTTTCCATACCTCAATGTAATCTGCATAATACTTGCCAGACTCTTTCTCTTAAAAAATGGTATGTTTGCTATTGTAACACTGAGGCTTTTAATACTGCTCACTTCATACCGTAACTTTACTCTGGCAGTTGGTTGTTTTCTCAAATAGCAAGCAGAAACAAGCTGTTGTGCAAGTTTGACAGTAACCGCATTTTAGCATGAACAGAAGGTAGAGAGCAATGGAGGGATTACATGTTCTGTAAATGATTAGCTCCTACTTAGCTGATCTGGACTGATATCAGGACTTCTTGGCATTTTGTACCCCTAACCATGGGAAAAACAGTGTTCAAAGCCATAGCTGTTAGCTTTAATGCAGTATTACACCGTAGATGCTGAATGTGAGAGTGATTTACCTTTTCTGAGGGGCTTGTTTATCAGGAATTGCCTTTTAAAATCGTAGAATCAGTTTTAGACCATAACCATTCAGTTCTACCATGAGCTGGGATTGCTCAGCTTCTGTTAAATCAGTAGGAGTTTTGTGTCTGAGCAAGTGCGACTCACTTTGGCTCTACTGCCCTGATTCAGCAAAGCACCTCATTGTGTTACTCACACGTGACAGTAAACGTTAGTAAGCCCAGAGGGCTTTAGAAACAAAGGAATTATCACCGTCTCCATTTAAAGTTGGGAAAATAGAGGTGAATACAGGGAAAATGACATGCCTATGGTTATTTTGTAACTGGCAGAGCCACTTTTCCATGAGTAGATCAAAGCTAACAGCACTGCCTCTCTTACACTGGTTTATATCAAGGTGTTCCTTAAAATGATGGGAGACATCCCATAATTACATCAATGGTACATCAGTGCATTTCCAAACAAGACAAAACCTTGATGAGAAGACCTGTGTTCAAAGCTTCTGGAAAACAACACCACACAAAACATTTCTTTCTGCTAGTTTTCATTCATCAGAATCATAAACCAGGTTAACGTATCTTTCTCAGAAATCTGAGCACAGATGTGAAGGGAAATGGGAGGTCTACATCTATCTTATTTTGTTCTGAACTATAGTGTAATAACTCTAGCATAACTACATGCATACAAAATACTTGTGATTATAAAACATCTTATAAATCAGGAAATACAAAGTTCCCCCCCCACCACCAAACACTTTATAAAAATAAAAGACGATATCTTCCATGCTAGCCTGTAGAAATCCTTCTGCAGGTTAGCTACTTCTGAAGCATTCTGCTACATTAATCTACACCACATGCATCACCATCAAAATAATACATAACAAATTACATATTCTTCTCTAAGGAACAACTCTTGCTCACCTTACTCACCGGGCAATCACTCTATAATTCTGCATGCACAGATAGTGATGGATGGGTGGATTTCTCTTTCATGTACAGTTTCACAGCAGAGTTAATTTTAATGTCTTAGTTAAGATACTGCTTAGTTTTTCACACACATAAGACTGTTCAACAGCACTTGACATGGGATTAATTAGAACTAATCTAGTTGGAACCTTTCACACTAAATGAAGAACTCCCCGTTTACAACAGGGAGATGGGAGCAGAGATGAGAATCCCATGTGGAAAGTCAATGGGACTGCATCCATGAGTAAGGGGAGTAGGATTTGGTCCTGAATCAGGCAGAACATTTGAAAGGTACCTTAATAACTCTTTGCTCAACCACAGTATCCAACCATTCAATAAATGATTCCACAGTGGCATTCTTCTTTAGAAGATCCTTCAGTTCTTGAAACACTGTAATAGAGTCATCTACCATGTAAAAAGGAAAACATATCATTGCACACTATTCTGAATGTGAGAAAAAGCCACTCACCAGCCATATGATAATATTGTAGCATGGAAAGGAAAGGCAAAGGATTAGAGCAGTGAAGAAACTCAGCAAAGTAAGCAGACAAATTCATCACACACAAATTTTAATTACTTTAATATTACAATTCTGCAGGCTGTAAGACAATGAAATTTTATAAGAAAATAAAAGCAGAAAGAAAATCTGATGTTCTCCCTCTTGAGATTCAACTTTGGAATCCTGTCTATTACCAAGGTTAGTAGAACAGTTTTATCTGTTATATGGCAGAAATAGGTGACCTGTATACTGCCTTAGGTTTTCCTTATGCGTTCCCGGGTTCTCAAAATATAATGTAAAACTAAACTACTAATATTTCCTATCTTCTAGAAAATGCCAGGTTAATGGCACTTTTTTCTCTTGCCTTTTTTCTTTTTAACCAGTATGAAAGACAAGAAAGAACAAAATAGAAAACAATTACAAGGAATAAAAGAAAAGCACAACTCAAGTGAAAATGTGAACAGAATTGCAGCCATTGTTTAAAAGAACAAATTTTCATGATCAAAGTAACAACATTTAACAGAGAACAAGTTGCTGTTGCTCTCCTTTCAGCTCTCCAAACTGTGCTCAACATGCTTCCTATGACAAAAGTTACCTTTTTAACAAAAATGGCTAAACCTTACTTTTCAACAACAGGTATGTATAGGGACATATAAAAAAAATAAAACCTCCAGAATCTGTAGTTTGCTCCATTCTCTCTTCTGTTTATGAAAAGAGCTATTACATCACATTGAAAATTACTTATTTTTTAAAGATCAACTTTCAGTCAACAAATCTTTATATACAAAAAAACTATCTCAAATATCCATTAAACTAAGCCATAATTACATATGCTTTTTGAGATTTTTTTCAAGAGTTGATCAGTGCTAATATCTCCATATCTAAGGAAAAATTTTAAAAAGGATTTTATTAAAATCAGTAGCTGAAATGCAGATAATTTTTTTCAACAATCATCCAAAAGTCATCCAGCTGGGATGATCAGTACAAGTTTCTATTCTTGTAGGATGTGCTGGGGCCAGGAGTTGGTTTTCTTAAACTACTGAAGGTAACAGTGCGCTAGATTAGAGAATGTAGTGCCTGTGTCTGTCTTTCCTCAGTCCATCTCCAAGCAGACTAGTGAGGAATGGGATGAAAGACTGAATTTCTTTTAATATAACAAATATATCATCAGGGACTTACATTCAGTGTAGACTTCCCCATCAGAGTCTGTGCTGCCCGAGACTGCAAGGAGTGCCTGAGAGCCAATACTATTCAAATCTACCTTCTCAATATCAGACACCATGGAATTCACCACATGCTGATCAAAAAGGGCTGGCCTGGCAATCTGTAAGAGAAGGTAAGATAAAATGCTAAGACTCACATCGTGGGACCAAATGAATAACTCGTAGGAGAAGAACTGTATGGTACTTAATTTTCTTCTCGCAACATGTTGTCTCACAGATCAGATGAGGCAATGTTTCCCTTCCATTATATTTCTAATAAATTTCTAATGATCATTTCACAATGTCATCCATATGCTACTGCTGTCTTAATTTTTATGAAAGGGAAAACTAAATCAAGATGAATTATACAATACACCTACAGTTTTTCATGAGTGCTATCCCTGAGCGCAAGATGTTAGCATATAAGCTCCCAGAAAGGCAATGTATCCTTTTGTATAATCTACCAAAAACAATAATATGGAAGTATCTCCTAATTGCAGGCACCTGTTTCCTGTCAACACAGCATTGGAGTCCTCAGTTGCCTATCACTCTCATGTACTCACTTCAGTTAAACTCAGGAAGAAATAAACTCACTGAATGTGACATAAAGGATACCACGGACAAGATAGCGAACCTTTGTCAGCCAAGGAGGTTCATTTGATATTTTCCTCCTTGGGACTAAACAAATACCCACATATCATTTCTCTTCATCATCTGATTGCCAGAAGTTCTTGCAGAGAGAAGTTCTAAAGAATATCAGAGTGTTTTTAATTTTAAAGGTGTCATATTTATAATCCCTATGACAGTAGTTCATTATAAGTATGGTCTTCTTTTCTACTACAAAATTTTGAAATTCAAAATGTTTTGATCAGATTCATTTATGATCTCTTCCTTCTTGCACGGTGAAAACTGCAAGATCTAAGTCTTCCATAGCTGAAACTGAGCCTTTAAAAAAATAATGCATTATATCTTATGACCAGAGATGTACCAAGTTTAGTTTACAACTTTTTTTGATGTATAGGCCAATTCTGCTCACCTGGGCTAGGTGTAAGAATGATGTCTGTCTTTTCAAGGAAGAAACAAATCTTCGTGCAATAGGCAGCTTCTTATCTGTCAGGATTTCTGGTAGATTTTCCAGAGAGGAAACAACCCATTGTTCCCAATTTTTTGCAAAATTTCTTATATCTGCCAATAAACTGCAGTAAAAAATGTGTTTTAAGAAACATAAATGAATATTGTATTGCATTAGTTTACATAATTGAGTTTCAGTCTATGATCCAGGGACTCCTGGGCAGATCTGTGGTTTATTCCTCAGGTGTCCCCCAAAGGAAACAGGAAATATTGACCTATCATCAGAAGGCTAAAATTGACTATATGTTGATCTGTACTTCCTCTGGAAAAAGGGAGCAATCTGCCAATTGAAATAGGTTGAAATCCACCAGCTTTAAGAATAAACTGTAATAAATCCAAGAACCGTTAGAGATACCTAAAGCACAAGGCCTTAGACACAAAAATCCAAACAATATGCCCTCCGAGGGAAAGGAAGAGTGAGAAGATTCAGAGATTAAAAAAAAATCCTGTTCATAACATTTTGTTGGAAAAAATGCTTATATATTTTGGTGATGCATAAGATACAAATCTCAACAGTATTCTGAAAAAAACAGATAAAAATTATTTTTTCCTTGAACAACAGGAGTATATTTGTTTCTTTTTCGATTACCTAGGGTTTTAGTGTGAAAAAAACCCTAATTCAAGATAACCAATAAGCCAGTCAAATCAGATACTGGAATACTGTGGAATATTTTAAGGCCATTCTACTTCTATAGCTGTCTTCAGAACTAATGGTATTTTGCCATGCTTACTCTAGTGTTCTAAAAATTAAGATAAATACTGCGAGAAAAATTCTCTAGGATTTATATTATCTGAAGCAATACCTGTTGTTTGCTCTGTATTTTCCTGGAACATGCCTAACATTCAGAATGTAGCATTATTATTAAGTGTCAAATACCTACCTTTCTGGCATTTCTTGCATAGTTGCAGGGATAAGTACATCTGTAAGAACCTTCAAAAATGAAACAGAAAATGTTATCAGGCTTCCATTGTCCATTTACTCATTCATGCCTGCCTTGTCTACTTAGACAGAAAAGTGATGAGGACAGGGAATTTATATAGAATAAAGCCATTCAGCCTATTGTCTAGATATTTATGTACCTAGATATCTCACTTCCCTGTAAGACATGAACACATTTCCTATACATAATATATTCTTCCTTGCAGCATGCCTCTAAAACAAGAAAGTGTCTTGTAATAGATAAATCATTAGAAGCGAGGTGCTTAAACACTTTGACTTCCCTAGCACCACACAGAATTTCAGTGAAGCAGAAACTCAAGCATCTCCCAGGTCCTTGGAGTGCTACCTGACTCTTCTTTCTGCCATGTTGTGCACGTGGCACTGATGTGCTCAGGGTTTAGAAAAAATCCTCTGTAGTTATATACTGTGTGAGATTGCTTTGACAAAACTCTGCTAACTTTCATGCCTTCTGGGGGATTCTACCACAGACAGGAAAGTTAGGTAAATTTTGACTTTGTTAGATACCATATATCCAAAAATTCTGTTTGTTTCCACTCATAATGTGAATGATTTGACAACACGGTATTTCTCTGGCATCTGTGCAGCCAAGAACGTGTAATACAATTAGAAGTGAGAAATGATGAAAAAGCCAGAGAAAAGACACAATAGTATATTTACGAACTTTTAAGAAATTCTGCCTTATCAAATTTCTTATTAAGCGCTCCTGTAGTATTTCTTCTTCTTTTGTCATATTAAATATTTATTACAAATAAAGTTAATATTGGATCTATTGTGAAAGCAAGTTTAGTGCAGAAAAGCCTCATAAACTCAAGGTACAGTACAACCTATAAAAGTAAATGAGGCTTAATGTCTCAACTAGGCTAAACACCTTTACCTCACACTGCTAACTAAAATATCTCTTCTTACTTTACAGCTTGATATGCTTCTGAGAAATACTTATTTTCTTCCTCTGTGGACTTTTGCTCTGCTTTTGTAAAGCGCTGCAAATTCATGACAATAAGACACTCAGTGCCAAACTGCCCCAAGTCTCCACCTTTAACTGATTTATGTTTGCTACTATGCCTAGTTATTTCCTCTCATCAATATGTAGTTGTGAAACATATCAGAGAGGGGATGACAGTCCTTTCTATTTATATGGCATATCTTATCAGAGGAGCTCAAACTACTTTGCAACTATAATTATTATTAATTATGTTTATTATATATTATATAATATATATAATACTCTACATTACTATTTAATTATATTTTGTTATTAATAATAATTAATTATTTACTCAGATTTTCCAAATAAAAAACTCAGGAAATGTTGATGGCATTTATTTCCTAAATTTATTTATTCTCCAATTCTCTATTCCTGAATTCTGACCTTGCAGTCTCCTCAGCTTTACTGATATGACTATTTGTGTGATCATACCGTGAACTGGTTCAAAGAGCTGACAAGGCATAAAAAGCCTGCAAAACAACTGTTTCTCAGATTTTTTTCTTTAACTATACTAGTTCAGAGTATAGCCCAATAAACAGTTTTGCTGGTACATCTCAGGCTATAGGAACAGAAGTGAAGGGTAGAATGCAGGACAGGCAGGAATGTCTTAAGTCAGTACTGTTCCAGCTCTCTGTAACAAGAAACCACGGGCTGACATAACCTGTGAGTAGCAGACTCACATGTGGAGGAGTGAGACTAGATGCCTAATTCTGAACAGATAGCTCTTCTACAGATTTAGCAATTTCAATTAAAGAGACTTTCAAAAAAATCCTAAAATACTTGTCATACATACCTTGTTAGAACATAGAATTTGATAAAAATACAGTAAGTTGTACTAGTCAGTGTTTTTATCCCGGCAGATCTTTATCCATACCTAAATACATATACATACTGCAATGTTTGCTGACATAACCATGTTATTTAGCCTTTCAAGAGGAGTTGTGTAAGTAAAAAGTCCTGACCAGTTTTAAGAAAAGGCTTGATTAGTTTATGAAAGATGTTTTATGACAAGGTTGACGGCAACACCAGGGACATTATTGCATGACTGATGTGGTCCTTTCAAAATCTTCTTTCCTCTACTTTACATATGACATTGCAATAACTTGGCCTTATTCTAACAAAATGGGTTCTTTAGCAGATGTAGATGAAATACCTTGCTGAACTGCCGAAAGGACTCTTTTTGCTGGTTGAAATTGCAATGCATCTTTCAATTAATAAAAGAAAAAAAAGGCTTCAGTTTTCATTTTGGCTTAACTCAGCCAGCCTTGCCAGTGAAGCTCATGAGTGTTTCCATTAGTAGAATCCAACCGGGACAGGATTTCCCCATTAGTGAGCTACCTGTAGTCACAGATCAACTATGCAGCAGCGCTGGGACTAAAGTTCTTTGACATATGCCATTTTTAGGCTCTTGATTTCAACAGAATTCTTGCTGATTTACACAATGAGAGGCAGAAAACAGTCATGAGGTCCTGCTATTCTAATCTCAACACTGTTTTTACATAAACAAAATCTATAATGTGTGTAAGATTATTCATTTAACAAAATACTTAACTCACCTTATACAGTATTGAATCACAAACACAGAAGATGTCAATGATGATGGGATTTTCAAGCAGAGGAAGAAGATGGTCAGGCATTCCTTGCCAGAAATGTAATAAAAAATGCTGAATCTAAAGGGGTAAGAACCAAAACCATGGACATAAATGATGCTTTCTTGGCTTCCTGTGCATATATACCAAGAATGCGTATTCAAAAAACCTTACCTCTTCAAAGTTCCCATTAATTGCATTGTCAAGGACACACTGACAGTGTGTTTTGTACATCATGATAAGAGTATCTACCTATTTTGGAAGAAAGAAAGATTAAACAGTTTCTTAGTTCTCTCCTTTACTGCTATAGTGATCTAAGTTTCTGCTTTCTGTAGTTACTATTTAAATAAAAACTGTATTGCAATGCATATTTAAGTGTGTTTCTATATCCAGAGGTAATAGGTGACTCATCTCTGGTTTTTATCACCATCTTTAAGTCTCAGTGCTTTATTAGATGCTGTATATATTGCGAAAATGTGAATATCAAAGCAAGGCAGAAGCTAGATTAGCCAGCCAGATTCATATTTCCGAAGCTAGAATTAATCCCAAAGAGTAGTGCAAGTTAATGATTAGGTTACCACAGGCGTCTATGAGTGTTCTGAAACATCATCTAGTTGGACAAATGAGAAAATAGCTGCCAGTCATTTGGTCAAAGTTTAATCACTGCCTTACAAGAACTGAGCTTTACAAAGCAGAACTCCCTTTCATCTCATCAAGCTAATTTGTCTCAGTAGAGTGTTCCTTTACTTTAATAACTATACAGAGGTATTACAAGAGTTTGTAAAAAAATGGTTGTAAATTGTAACAAGATTTTTTTAAAAAATATTCCAGAGGAAGAAAGCTGTACACTAGGAAAACCTGTCTCATGATCCAGAAGCACAGAAAGTTTGTTATGGCTTGTGAACTTTTCAGTAAACCAACACAAGATTTTTATGAACCTAGTGCAACCTTATTTCAATAGAATTCTTACTAGATTTAGTCTATAGACTTCTTTGGAAATGGTCCTTGCTGATTGTCACAGAGCTGCTTCTGTAACTATATATTTTTGAAAAACAGTATGTGGAAGGGTAAAATTCAAAAATATTTTAAAAGTTTCTTTTTTGGAAAGGGTTGATTGAAAATTAAAGTTTGGGTAAATATTCCTCAGAAACTGAACATGTAACAATTATCAATCTATTTTAGTGCAGACTGATATATACATGCAATCTCCAGCTTCCTTTACTTTAAAGACCAGGAAAGGTAATTTCAGCTTTGTTCTCTATTAGAGCTGTAAAAATTTTCATAATCATCATATTGTTTTGAATGCATCTTAGTTTCCAAGAGTGAAACTGTGATACATCTGCTTATAAAACTCTGACAAAACATCCAAATCCGAACATGAAGCTGCTGAATAGATCTGAATAAGTTATGAGGCAACATAGACAGGTGCTTAGAGAGGAAGACTGACAAATACTGCAAATAGCTGTTACACTGTTTAGGTTGTCCCATGGCTCTAGAGAGCCTGCCTGGCCGCCACTGAGAGAAGGTTTGATGTGTGGACAGCTCTTATGGGGCTTACAGAGGAGGTTGATGGGACTGTTGCACAGATGATGAAATAACTAAATAAAGACATGAGTGTGGACTACAGGAAAGAGTTCTAATTCTGTTGGCTAGATAAGCTGCGGGGAAAGACAAAAGGAAAGAAAACATGGAATAAGAAAAAAGAATAAGAAAAAAAAAAGTAGCAAGAAAAGAAAGAGAGGAAGACACACACAGAGAAACTCCAATCTCTTCCCAGTCTCCTCATAACTCCAGGAGTCTGTCCCTAGACAGAGGCACTCCCAAAGTCCTGGTGGGCCCTCCCATCTCTTTCCCCAGCATCAGAAAAAATTATATGTTGCTGACTCAAGAATGAAGAGAAAATGAGTTGCCTCTTTCTTCATTGCTGAAGTGGTAAAATTCAGTTTTGGTTACACTGCTCTTTTGAGTCTACATGGAACCCGTAATGTTCTTCAGACTTAAATGTTAACAGAATGTTGAATATATGAGAGAGATCTATTCATGCCCAGCAATTTACTAAGGGGCACTATAACAGCAGGTGATGCACATCGCTGAGTACACCTGTTCTTTGGCTTTCTTTAGGACCTGTAAGATTTGCTGTTAAGATTTGTGCACTACAGTTGGCTTCTTTTTGTTTAGCTTTTCACAATAGGAATCCTAGTCTTCACTACTTTTGCAGAGCAAACCTAAGACGAAGGGCTCATAAAAAAAATAATAAAAAAAAACATTTTAGCATTAGAGCAACAGATCTAAGCAGAGCCAATACCATAACCCATATTGGAGACTAAACTGGAGAGTTCACAATTTGCACCAAAAAGATATCTAGCACAGCTCAAGGATGTAGCAGCCTGAAGACCTGTAAAGGGATCAGAAACATAACACAGACATAACACACAGGCAAGTAGTCAAAGACACAACACATACACCAGCAGTACTTTTAGCTGAACAGCTAAACTTGGGATGAGCAATATTGTGTATTGTGAAATACAATCTAACAGGATACATCATGTGTCAATATATGTCTTATGGTACTGTTCTGTTTTTTGATGACTGATACACAAAATTGAACATGTGCTGTCAATATTATTCTTGAATATATACTCCACAATACCCCTCTTAAATAATATCCAAGCTAAATGATATTTGTTGAAGAAACTGATAACTAATTTTAAAGAAACCATATATTCAGATTTTCCCTCTCTTTTTAGACAACTAATGAATGAGAGTCAAATTCATCTGATCATGTGTTGTGAATTATATGCTCCAATCTAATCAGAACAAAATTTACCTTAAATCCAAAGGCATTCGGAATGAATACAGCTCTCAGCTATTTGTTTGTTTTGCTCTCCCCGTCTTACATACCATCAGTTTGTAAAATGCTAGGTCAGTTAATAGGTAAATAATTCAATCACCTTTCCAGTGGAGAGCCAGTTAATCGGTGTTAGTAAAGGTTTGCCCCCCTCTATAAATCAGTCACCTCTGTTTGATTGTGGACATTTCTGGCTCTTTCATGTCAATACCTCAAAGGCTAAGATATGAAGAAACATTCTGTAGCAATTTTTGATCTGAAAGTCAGAACAGAAATAGCTCACATTTTACCTTGTCTTTAGAAATGCACCCCTGAAGCAAAAGGTGTTGAGCACTTGGAAACTCTGGAAGGAGAGTTCCAGTTTTGGAACTCAGAGAATATTTCCGAGTGAAACCACCCTGAAATGTGAGGGGAAAAACAGTAACATTGAAATGACTAATATAGATTTAACTGAAAACAACAATGATCCACACTAAAGTGGTATTTTATCTCATGAGACTTTCAAAGCTCCAAAATACTTACATTCAGATAATCCTTCCAAAATATTGATACTTATATCCAGATCTGGATTCCAGCTCCAAAAGGTAGTTAGATATGTGCCTAGATCTAAACTCCATCAAATACTGTTTTCAGAATGATGCAACCCTTAAGCCAAATGACTTCATGGAATTCTTCTAGCTTCAAATTTAGTTTGTGTTAAAAAATAAAGCAGAATATAATCAGTTGCCCTCCTCTACAGTATGGATTGTGATATCATTCTTACGACAACCTTAAGTTTTAGTTAATCTGTATCTTTCTAGTGCAAGGATTTAGAACACTGGTGATACCATTACTCTCTCCTGCTCTCTTCTTGCTCTAATAGCACTACAGTAGAAAATTCTGCTGCTTTACTACAGCAACCACTATTCTAATTTACCATAAGATTAGGTAATATTTTATGTCATTAGGGGTGTGATGGTATGTAGGGTCTGTGGACACTTCTGGACTATGTATTTATTATGTAGTTGTCTGTGATTGTGGAAGACTTGACATGAAGCCCCAGAAAATCTTGAGTCCTCTGTTCCTATGATCTACTGTATTGAAATGGAGGTACATATAAACAAATGTTCCAAGAGCTTTGTAGAAAAAAGAAAGGATATTGAGTTGCATGCCTACCTGGGGCACGCCACTGATTCTAGCTGTCTCCCTCCTACTCTCCTGAAATGACTGGGAGTTTGGTCATTCACCTCAGAGAGACTAGGCTTGTTTCTGTGAACGTTTTTAGAGCATTTTGCTTTTGTTCATAAGTGCAGGATAAAACTATGAGTTTCTAGCAGCTCATTTCAATGTTAGGAACCTATCTGTCTGCAGAGGATGCAAGTCTAATACACTTGATTCCACAGATGTGAATTAAACTCTGTTCCATGCTTGGTTGGATCTACACAATACAGTCCTGTACAGCAATTTAGTCCTGGAAGGAGGAAATGCAGTTCCAGGGGAAGTTACAGGAAGGGAATGCATAATTTTGCCAAGATGCTAGAGCTAACTCTTTAACAACAAAAGAGGGAAGTAAAACAGAAACAGTGTTTACTAACAATATGGTTTCAATATTGCATTTCAGTAAAGGATGGTATTCCCAGAGGTTGTGTGTTCTCTAGCTACTTTGTTGATGCACTGTCAACACTGACTCCAAGCTAATACAAATTCCTCCTGAATTATACTAAATCCCGCTGATCTGAGTATTCCTGCAGTTCTTAAGAGTTTGTCTCTTAAACCTCTTTGGCTTGTGACATCTGAAATACCAAAGACAAATCTCATACTAGTTACAGACTGAAAAAAGGTCTTGAAGAAGGATTAAGATGCTAGCCTTTGGAGAAATGAGACTTGCAAAGTATGAAATAACAGTGATCTTGTAGGTATGGATGCATACCATGCAGCAAAATATGGTAAATCCACTATAGATATAGACTCCTAATTTATTATTTTTGCAAAGACTTGGCTTAGCCTACTTTTCTGCAAAGCTGAACAGTAACATTCTGTAATGATATAATATTACTATGCTTATATTTATAGTGCACATCACATTACACTTAGTACATTCTAAAATGATATAATTACGATGAAACTTTCTATCCTCCAGGGAAACAGTAAAATCTGTATTATGCTGCTGTTCTTACTGACTGAATTATGCATATTCCCATAGCTTTGCATTCAAACCTAGAGAAGACTATTTGACTAAAACCCTTTGTTCCATTTTAGCCCACACAGTCCTCATTTGAATGCAGTGCAGACAGCTTTGAGCAGGTCTTCTGTATATTCCTGCAGCAAATCCACTACCACTGCATAGATTTTCCTTTCACTAGTGGATGGAATTCATGACTATGCACTAGAAATTTAAACAGTACTTGAAGTTGCTTTTTTATATCCCTTTGCATACAGTCAGATTTCACTGAGGTCAGAATAAAAGTATAGATAAATATAGTGCAAAAGGGAGTATTTTCTTATAAAAGTTGATTCACCAAGTGGAGGTGAGTTTCTCAGACTTTGAATTCAGAAAATAACAGCTGTAGCTGGCTTGTTCATCATATATATCCTTGATTTTTAAAGGGTGATGTGTCTGCCAAAACACACAGCAAAGAATGAAAACATATATTATGCAAACAACACTTTGCCTACACTATTTACTATTCAAATACATAAAAAGCCCTAAGTCAAAGAAATGATAGAAATTTAGAGACATTAATACATCTTTGCGACAATATTTCTGCAATTTTACATTTGTCTATTCGTATCAGGAGTTTCTTTTTTTTTTTTTTTTTTTTCTTAACAACAGGAGTAATCTGGATGGCTTCATTATGCAATTACCCATGAAATATATTAAAAGCTCTGATTAAAAGGAATTAGTTCATTTAAAAGAAGGCAGTGTTGGTGGTGGGAGGTTTAAGAAAAGATCATTTGCAGTGTTTTTCAGCTTGCTAATGGACTTATATGACTGTCCCTCAGTTCTAGGTTTAATATTTTAACCCACTACCTCTTGCCCTTTCAATTTAATGCCATCTGTTTCTAATGGCCATTTAACATTAAGATAATGACACTAATATTATCTGCCTAATTAACCATGCAGACTCTAATGGTGCACTAACTGGTTTAGATAAAAGAATTTGCTGCTATCTCCCCCTACAGAGAGAATACTAAAAAACGTGATAAAACATACCAGAAGTAAACAGTGTCCCTGGCACTCAATAAGTGTTCATTCAAATGCCATTTACTCAGTATATTTAGACAATCACTGCTTTAACATCTTTTCAATGTCTTTACGTTTCTACTGAGAATTACACCTTATGCAATCATTGTAAATCTTTGTGGAATAACTAATTATATATACGTTCAAGCAAGTGAATAATGATATATCATCTCTTCACTTTAGTAGAAACTTTGAATAAACCAAAATTGTTAAAATTCAATTTTGATCATTAAAGCCAGTTTTTATTTTAAGACCTGCCTGAATAATTTCAGACAAGACAGAGCTAGGCAATACAAACCTCACATTGCTGTATCCTTTCCCACTTATTTCCACTGACATCTCTGGGATTCTCTTTTTTAGGAGGGCCCAGATATTGAATTCTGGGGCAGAAACAAGACAGATAAAAGGGAATACCACATTTGAGATGGAAGTAAAGTGTACATTCACTTAAGTCAAGGGAACTAGAAATTTCCCATCCCCAAACGCTTAAAGAACGAATGCTATAATATTGCTCATGAATCTTTGAATATATTGGGGATATCCCAAAGCACAGCACTATCTTTTTATGATAAGACAACTGATTATCTGGACAGGGCAATTGCAGTGGATTTAATCTATCTGAACCTCAGTAAAACACCTGATGTGGTGTCACCACGGGAAATGATTAGTTATGCTGGTGAGAATGGGGATTAGTACAAGAATGTAAAATGTTTAAGGAACTGGCTCCAGCTGAAATGATAACAAGTTGTGTTGACAAGGAAACTACTGTGTTGAAAAGGGATTGGACTGAAGATTCTCAAAGATCAAACCTGAGTCTGTCTTACTGAGAATTTCATAGATGACATTGGCTGACCTGTGTTAATGAAATCATCAGTAAAGAGGAAGACCAAGAGGTCATGCAGAAATATCTGGATAGTTCTGAGACAGTGGTAATAAAGGGGATGAAAATCAATAGCACAAAGCTGCACTCCCAAGGAGCAATAAGAATTTCTGCTATCAGCTAGGAATTGCTTATCTGGAACTGAAAAGGAAGGAGAAAGACCTGCTGTGTATCAGCTGATCACAAAAGCTATATTTAGTCGGGTAAATTAAATGGCATCAGGAAACATTCCCAGGAAATGAAATGCTATTATTTAGAATGGGTCTTGACAAGCTTTTGGCTGATGCCAGTTAGAAGTCAACCAAACAACTACTGGTCACACTTCAACAGTTACTGCGTGCCAGGGACTTTCCTCCCTGGCAACGTAGTTTAGACGTGCCTATCTTGTTATATAAGATTAGAGTGTTTAATACAATGGCTTCAGGCTACTCCATGATGGTTGAACTCTAATGTCAAAAAACAATCCCAGCAGCAATCTTTAACCCTCCATCTAGTAGTACAAAAATTCATAATTTTCTAGTGTAAAGGTGACCAGACCAACATGAGCAAGAGTACAGATGTGAATATATAAAAAAAGGCATAGTCCTAGAGAAGGGACCATCAGATAGGATATTCCGAATAGGAATTGAGACATGCCATTTACAAAACTTTTGTTAGATCTTTGTTCTAGAAAGATATTCAATTTGGAGCAAACACAGTGAAAAGTTGTAAAGTGCTCAGAAGTGACTGAAAGCTGTTGTTTGTTCCATCTAGCAAGGCAAAGAAAAGACATGTAGGAAAATGCCATGAAAAGAGCAAAAAATATAGAAAGACAATGCTAGACAAGAGAAAACAGGTATAAAATTAAGTTTATTAAAAATCATCTTCCAGCTTCCAAAGAAAGAAATGAGATTCTTTAAAAGGCCTCTTCTATAGAAGTAATGGATGCCCCCCAAAAAAAAAAAAAAAAAAAAAAACAAGCTAGAACTTGCTCTTTTTATTTAGAGGTGTTTATAAACCTCTGTAGGTATGGGGAACTGGACTGGAAAATGGACCGCAGAAATTGCCTTCTAACCTTACGCTCTTTTGACTATTTAGAGGAGCAAATACTACTCTTCCTCATCATGAAGAATTCAGTCTAGTTTTTAATGCAAATTACTATTGAAATTTTCAAAGAAATGAATATGAAGAAAACTGCAGATCACAAATACTATTTTGATTATGACAGAAAGGAAAGGAAACACACTACAGCACTTACCTCATTCTTCAACTTGCTTCCAGAGAATCTTTAAAAATAAATACATTTGTTTATTTTTTCATGAGCAGAGCATTTTTAATTTTTATATATAAAGTGTATAAAGTAAAATATGCAAATAATATAATCTAATATTATTATACTACAATAATATAGCAGTAAAATATACATTTAGACAATGCATCATTATACTTATTATAATTTATATACACATATATACACACATACATATATATTTATAAAATAGATCAGAAAAATAACCATGTGCTCCTCCAAATGTAACTATAATAAAAATCTTTTTTTTCTTAACTTTTTCAATTAGCTTGCAAGTGCCTGAGGATATCAGGGAACCTACTGAAGATGACTTCTAAAAAATGAGAATTTAGATCATTGACCAAGTAGCAAAGTACAAAATTCAGTTTCAATTTTTTCCTTGGATCTTTTTTAATTTCATAAATGTCAAAAGGGTAGCATAGGTGCAAGTCCATGAGGTCTTTACCAGGAAATCCATAATATTTTAGATATGGCTGAGTAAATTCATAATAGAAAAAAATACATCCAGAATTTCCACTTTTGAGGAGAATGAAGAAAGTATAATGATTTTCCACTCTCTTTAACCATAACATTATTTTGATGCAGGTGAAATGCACCTCTGAGATGAAAGTTTCCTTAACCATCAGAAATGTTTTGCAAGTGTGCTGATTGTGATATTAATAATCCACATAAAAGATCCTCAATGAAGTCATTGGATTATAAGGCAACTCTACAGTGTAGAAACTAGAAAACACTTATTTTAAATTATAAACCAGAGAATCTCTACGGATATTGTTTTATATGGATCAGTAAAATGATAACAGTGTAAGTTAATTACAGCTTGTTTGATTATTGATATTTCCCATTCTGCTGGCTGCCAAGTGATAAGATTCTGTGGGCAATAGGAAATGTTTTAATTATTAGCAGTAATATTGTGATTTCATGCTGTTGAGATTCTTTGCTGGTGAGGAAGAAACCCAGTGGCTGAGCAGTTGCCTGCCTGAGCCCCCCACACAGGCAAGTGACAGTTCTTGTTACGTTATGATCTAGCGTATAGACTTCCCTTGTTTGCTGATAGATGAGCAAGAGAAACGGCACAAATCAGTTGACTACAATGTGGAGCTAATTGGCTTCACAGCTAGGTGTGTTTTTTGTGGATCATGGATTGAGTGGCAAGAGGACATTAATTTACAGGAAAAACAGCAAGCAGTCTGTGCTAGCATTGGTCCTCCAGAGCCTTAATCATTAGCTAAAGTTATACTTCTCATAATACTGCGTATATTAATGATTTTTGGTGTTAGCGTATGCTCCCTCTACAGCACAAGGCCAGGTATTTAGAAAGAATTGTAAGGTCAAATTTTCAGTGGAATTTAGGGATTCAAGCATCTACATCCAATATTTTGAGACTATTGTATTCAGCTCAATTTCCTAAATATTAATATATTAATGACAGCTAAGTGCTGCAGCCCTCCAGCTGACATTCCATAAAGTCACAATATCATATCTGCCAGTCACATTCAGGTGTATTCGATATCTTAGGGCAACTGAAAGAGCAATATACTTAGGCAACTTGGCTGAGACCATTGACTCTTCCATTTTTTGACAAGTTGTCTCTAATTTGCAAGCCATAGGGTAAAGACCTCTCTATGAGGATATTATTTGTGCCGGTGAGCATGATGTGATCTGAAACCATTATCAAACCATTCATTTTTCCTGCCTATTTCTGCCCCAGGCTTGGTCCAGAAACCATTTTTACAGCCCGCTTACTAGATCATATATCAGACAAAGGGGAGATTTTCAGATATTTCATTATATTCTGTAGCCAACAACTGTGACACTCACATAGAAGTCTCAAGCTTGAATTTCTACACTGCTAAACACTTTTCTTCCCCAGGAGCTGGATCTTAACCCCATGCTACTAAGTCATTCTCTTTGCATAGCTATATACAAGCATGGTGAGGGATAAGACTATGTGAAGTCAGCAATTGAGCTTCTGCTCTAAAGCAATTACCAAGGAGGTAATTTGAACACTGGAACGTGAAAATTCAGCACCTCCTAAATGAGAGCATGAGAGCATGAAGCTTAATACCAAAATAAGGTTCATAATTGGCAAAACCAAACAATTCATAAGCTGACCATTTAGTCCCTCTTCTCATATCTCTTTTTAGGTTTAGTTAAGGTCACAGAAATAATAGCAGCGCATTTATAAAAGCTACATCAGAAACCAACAGTAGAAACTATGGCAGCCCAGAACTCACACCATGTTTCCCATATGGGCTCTGTAACTCATACTAAGCTGTGCTGTCATGTCTGGCGTGGACTAAACTGGCTTAGGTGCCTCAGCATCAGATTGCCATTGTAGATTGTCAGACTGCTACTGATGCACCTGAGATGGTCCTTCACCTGCTCGATATTCTGATCTGTCTGGATCTCATTTTAAAGCACTTACTTCTCATTCATTGTAATGATGCCTAATATCGAGCTACAAATTTCTCTCATAAACAAACCACCTAAAAGTTAGGTACTGCCAGATAGGAGTCCCCTGGTGGATTTGTCAGCAGTTGCCTAAGGATATTTAAATACATCACGTGGGATTTTCAAAAGTGCCCAAATATCTCATTGCTATGACTTAATGATTGTCAGCAATATGACTATGCCTGAAAATCTCAGAGGGTATCTTTGTACATCTTCATGTGACCATATATCCTTGGAAATCCAGCCCTGGGGAATTTTGCAGACCTTCTAGTATATCTGCACTTATCATTGCTAGAGTGTACAAGGATAGAGTTCTGAATAAAATGGTACTGGCTGAGATAAAGCTGAAGACTAAGAATTATTGTATCCCCTTTTGTGAAGCTAATTGTCTTTTAGTCAATTAAATGAGCAATTTGTTTAAGATAATTCTGTACTATGAAATAATCTCATATAGCTGTGTACCACCAACACCTCCACAGCTCTGGATAAATATTGGATAAGGAAATGGCATATTCAGCTCTATTAAACCTGAAGTCTTGCAGTGGAAAGATCCCTCTTTTTCAGCATCACTGCCAACATTATGCTCAGTTTTTACACTTGCCCTATTGTATGGACATAACCTGAACCTGCCAGTGGTTGAATTTTCTGTGTGTGATCATAAACTCATTTATTCCTTTCCTTTCTCAGAGTTCCCACTTATATAAGTATACTGCCATAGACAATAAAAGCCGTCATTCAAGCCATATGTGAACAGAGACATTTGTTCTACGAACTATTAATCTTTGGTAAACCAACAGGCAGCTATCGTAACGTATTGATCCTGCTAGCTGTCCCTTAAATAAATATAATTAGAGCTTCCTGGGTTAGGTTTAAACAGATATTAGCCAGTCAAAGGACCAGTAAATATTAATCTACATTGACCCCTCCCTCTTGCCCACAGGTGCCAGCTTCACACCATTCTCCAGATGTTTCATAATGGGAAGCTGTCCTAGGGAAAGCACTCAGAGGGTGACGCACATGCAATCAAAATGAGACAAGTGTTCTGAAAATTGAGCTTTTTGCCATACACTTGAACAAATCCTCAGCTAGTGTAAATTGATGCAGCTCTACGCTGATTGCAGTGAAGCCATACTGGAAGATATTAGCCAAACATCTAGATCATGCGTTAAAACAAAACACGGGTCCTTAGGGAAAAAAACTGCTGCCTGATCTGGGAATAACATATGTTGAGATCTGCAGCAATACTAGTTCTGGTATCAAAAACAATTAGCATCCTACAAATACCTTTCTCAGGGAAGGTTAAGATTAGATAATCACAGATCATCTTTCTGAAGTATTAGCAGAGGTTAAGTCTCAGAAGTTATGTTACTGTACCTTGTTAAGCCTTTTCCAGAATACACGGAGTGGTAGTATGCACTACTTTCTTTAATCCCAATTCCATAATAGTGATATCTGTGAAAAAGAAGAGGATTATTTATATTTTTGGATGAAATATCAAGTAAATAAAACAATTTGCCAAGTTGATTTTCAATGCCTTATGAAAATTTTTCTTAACAGTATCTACTAATTCCTTTCATCGAGCTGGAATAAATTCTGGTCTCATAGAAAACAATATTGTCACTGATTTGATCCAAAATTCATGGCTAGCATCTTCCTTAAATTTAAAACAATTTCTCTCTTACAAGAATATAGCTGGAATATCAGATCTTCCAGACTCATATTGAAACTTTTCTCTAAGGTGCATTCTCTTTCATTTTCCTTTCAGCTTGTAGAAAAGGTGCTGGATTCATCCATCTATGTTTATTTTTTCAGGCTTACCACTGTTGTATCTAGATAGTCCCATAAAGGACCATTTAGTTGAAAAATAACTCCACAGCACTTATCTTCAGCCTCCTATGACTAGCAGTGCTAACATGTCATTCATTCATTCTTCTCTTAGGTTGTAGGCTGACTGGCTCTGCTGCATTATTTAGCTGCTTAAGCCTCAGTTGTCTCCCTTGCTGCTCTCCTGCAGTTTATTCCCTCAAAACAGAACTGGAAGAAGGAAACATGTGCCAGTGGCTCAGCCTCTGCAATGCTAAGCACAGCATCTTAACCTAAGACACTAATAAATACAGGCAGTGCTAAGGAACCTGGCTGTGTAACCACTGCTTTCCACTGACTTTGCTACAAAAGCAGTGACCTTCTGAAGTAGCCCAGGGCAGTAAGCTGGCGGCAGCTATTTCTTGACTGGTCAGAGCAAAGTTTATTTGAGTTCATCTGTCAAAGGTGATAGGCCTTGTCTTAAAAATTCAAGTAAATAGATTAAAAAACTGAGTTAAATCAAATTGAATTATTAATACTATGGACAATGCATTAAGGATGATTTTGTCTAGACTGAAGTCAGCTCGAAAATACCATGGTAATTGATTTAACTGAACTGCTTTAAAGTAAGACTTCTAGTTCAAGCATATGACATGTAAATCAGGTCTAACATACTGATAACAGTTTGAATGCAGTGGAGTCATTCAGTTTGCCAGAAAGATCAGTTATGCTGAGATCCCTGGCTGTATAATTTAGATAAAAACAATAAATGTAGTAACAGATTTTAAAAGCAACCCATCAATAAAAGCCACTTATATCTATATCATCTTCTTGATTATAAAATATAGAGTTATATGGTGCCTTTTGGTGACAAAAATCACAGAGTTATAACCTACTTTACTAACTTTCCATATTAATCTCTTCAGCACCAAACTTTTAATGTATTAAAGGAAAATACAGCTAGAGGGAGAGGCATCTTGATGAAGAAATTCCTTTAGGTCCAAACTAGTTGTTTAATTACAAAATCACGTCCCAGGAAAGGTTTACACCACATACCCCTGGACATTTTCCTTTCTTTTCTGTGGTGTCTCATTGAGGCTTAACCCAGTTTGAGACCACACTGACTCTTGTAGGCACTGATTTCACACGGGTCAGGTACCTAAAAACAATTAAGTGATCCAACTTCCTCATACTGGTTAAGAGGATATTATGTTTTTTATTATGTAAAATCATTTTTAAGGAAAGCTTAAAAATCAGCCTAAGAAGAAAAGGAAGAAAACCACGTGCTCTGAAACTAATCAAAATTATAGCCAGCATAACAGATTCTTATTTTATTGGCTCATAGAAATGTCACAAAGAACTACTTTGAAAAATAAATTAACTCTTTTCCTCAGCACAACAGACCTAAGTAATGACAGTGCATTAAAAGCCATAGACATTGACAATGTAATGAAGTTCAATGTTGAATCAGTTACCACCAAGAGAATCATCAATGAAGTAAAATAGACAAGGGTAAAAACGAAACACTTGTGCCTTCAGATGTGCTTAACATACAGTGGACTGACACACAATATGAACCTTAATCTAGCATCACAAGTACATACTTAAAGCTGAGTCACTGCACTGACTTCATTGAAACTACTCAAAAGCTTAAAGAAATGTGCATGCTTAAGATACAAAGCCTCCAGCAACAGTTCACAGAACACAGGATGCAATAATCTCAGCTCACCTCTATTGTTTCCAGTGATGTCCATTTTAACAAAAAAATAACAAGTTTACTGTTTGTTCTTGTATAGGATTAACATAAATAAGAACAAAAAGCTCAAATGCTTTATATTTCAAAAACTGACTAAAGGCATTAGATACTAATGATATCCAAGAAAATTTTTGTTAGGGTGATAATGTTTACTTTGCCCTGATAGCTTTGAAAATTTCAGTCGATGTAGTTCTTCTACTTCTGGGTAATCTGTTGTGTGCATTCAGGATTTTACAGCTAAGAATATGTGATAGAAAGTGGCTGCTGTTAAATGTATCACTGCTATTATAGCTTGCCTGAAACTTGCCAGTCTAGAGTGGTACCTGGTGACCCTTAGAAGGGCCAAAAGTTTCTCACCTATTTCTTTAATATCAGTTATTTGTCAAAAGTACATTTTTCTGAGGGATTCTGATGTGGTGAGGTATACCTGAGTAGGCCAGTTTTAAACATATGTTAACACTCAGAAGTAGGGCCATCTGCTCATGACAGCTCCCCTTTTATCCAAAAAAGTCAAAGCTGATTGATCAAATCAAAGTGACACTTCAAGGTGGCTTAGGATGCAAATGTGACCTTTCATTAAATGTCACAATGCTAAGCAGTTGTTCTCCATTTCATATACAGCAGTGTGTCACCTGTGTTATGAATTAAAGTCATGAAGGTTTTCACTCATTACTTTTGGTTTAGCAAGCATTAAGCAGATGGACTTGGACCAAACACCCGGATCTGAAATTTCCTAATATTAGACAGACTTCAGACATAAATGCTAAAGGCATGAACTTTTTTTTTTTTTTTTTATCACAATTAAGTTATTTTAGATGTGACATAAGAAGTATTGGAAATATACATGCATCAATTCTCTGAAAAAGCAACATTTACTGTGCATTGAACTGGATAAAACACAAGGCAGAGCTATGATTCCTTCTTTAAAAATGTTATATGCACAGTGCTATATTTCTCATTGCCCATGCAAGCAAGTAGTTGCCTATGTCTCATTCCAATCTCCCACATCTGTTTCAATCACATGCCATTTTTTAAATTTCAAAAGTAAAACTTCCCACTTTGACCACAAATTTGAAATTCTCTACTGATAAAGTTGGAGTATGCTAGAGGCCAAGGAAAAGCAACACCTCTCCACAAGGTTACAATTCAATATCTGGGCTTTTCAGTATCTGAGGTGATACTCAATATCACCGTATTTGGGCTAGAAATAGAACTGTTGTATGACTTGGATTCTCAGTCTTCCAGTGGCAGGCAAAATATTTGTTCCTGCTCTGAAATGTCCCAAGATATCAGATTTTAACATCGTTACACTTTGTTATGTAAGGAAGAGATATTTTCAGTACCTTTTCAGTTTGTCATAAAGGTGTGGTAACTATCTTTCTAATTTCATTTAGTGATTTGTGCAGTTGAACTTATAGTACCAAAAAAATCAGCTTTCCAGTCACGACACAGAACCAATAAAAAAAAATCATAATCTGTACTTTTCAAGTTCTATCTGGAATACTTTTATAGAATAATAACACATAAAGATTTTTATTCTATTATAACCTGAATTATCTGAACAGCTTGCTTTGGATTCCCTACTGTAAGTAATATACCCATCCCAGACACACTGATAACATCTTTAATCCACAATTTCAAGTATCCTCTTTCTGTCTCTTTGTATGCATATATGTACATACATGTACAGAATATATGTATTTTTCAAGTTGTATTTCTATCACAATTTATAAAATGAAATCAGTCATGAAAAGGAACTTATTCTCAATTTTCCTAACAAACCTTCAAAAGAAACAAATTGAACTGCTTTCCTCTTTAAATTTCAGCAGTTTGTTGTAACATATGTTCCTATGCAAGTAGTAGTCCTGATTTTAGCATACACTGACACAAATGATAGCTGATAAGGAAATGATAGGCTTAAGCTGTTCAGGGACTTGCAATAACTTGTTATCACAGGGCCAGCTGCCATATCAGTTTTATTAACCCACTAAATCACTCCTAATAAATAAGATAATAGTTTTCAGACATGATGGATAAAAGCTAAGATTTAGCATTGATCAAAGTCTACAAAGAAATTAAATTGTAACTTGAGCTCAAACAGCCTTCTTTGTGTATGGTCTGAGTAGTAAGCACACTTTCCCAAATTATTGTTTCAGGTAATTCATGGACCATGAAGACTGTAACCAAATTCTAGTTGTTGCTGCAGTATGTACAACATTACCTATGCAAAAAGGTAAATCCAAAACATGTTCCAAAGACAGCTGGTGCTTATGAAATACTAATTTAATAGAGGAGTTTGCAGTATTTATGGTGCTGGGCCTTCTCCCACGAACACGGATAAGGAAAACCTCTTCTACCTTTCAGCAATCTGGAGTGATTAGCACGGGCATCAGACATGAGTGAATATTGTTTATTTAACAAAATTCTGTGTTGTACCTTCTCCTCCAAGGGGAAGGATAGTTTTAAAGAAATGTTTTAGCATTGACAACAACTTTAGTACAAATGATTTATTGGATACAAGCATACAGAGACTCTGACTCTGAGGATCAAAGTTCTAGGATTTACAAGACACATTTTTAAGTCCCTCCTTTGCCCAGAACCTGAGATGAGAAACACTGCTCAGAAGAGGAATTAAAATTTACATATCTCACAGCTTAGACCTACACCCTAATTATTCTCTTTCAAACCAATCCATGCCCATGAGAATGCTGGAAAGGGCCTGGTTCAGTGTTTCACGGTTTCAGCTTGTTCTAGTTGAAACTTTCTAGTTTCAGGGTTGAAGAATAACTTCAGGGAACTGACGTCCTTTCCCTTCTGATCATGCCCATGCTCTGTCAATGCGTTGTTATGTATAACAAATGTAGTAGGCAACGAAGTACTTTATTCTTGGGAAATTAGCCTTTTTTCTTTTTCAGTGTAATAACGATGATTCCTTTGGAGAAGAATTCTCTTTTTGTTTCATGCTTTTGCAGTATCTAACTTAGTAAAGCCCTGGACAATGATTAGAGCTCCCAGGTAACACCATAATACAAAGCATCACTGTCAGGAATAGTTGTTAGGACAATTACTGCTCCCACTATTATTATCCAAATAATGACAGCAATAACAGAAATAAGACAATGTCAGTGCACTACCATGCTTTAAATAAAGAACTTAAATGCTAGCGTCTTTTAACAATCACAGTAACACAGCTTCATTCAAGACAGAATCATTTTACATTCAGAGTCCATACTGACTCAAGGGCAGAGTATAACCAGTCATTTATTGAAACTGGTGAACAGTTCATTAATTTGCTCATTCATTTAATGGAAATACTTCTGTAAACGATGCTTGTGTGATTAACTGCTATGTGATGAAGACAGAAGTGAGTGTAGTCCTAAGTGAGTATACGGTTCTGAGGAGAATATGATCCACAGAACATTGGAGATCCTAATTACTATTTATATTGCCACTTCTCTATGTCTATCTGCTGCTGCATAGAATCTCTAAACTGAAGTTATTGTCACTCATGCCTCTTGTGAGGTCCTCTTTTGCACAGCCAGAACAATGTAAATGTACCTTAGTGGAAATGTGTGTCAGAGAGGAAAAATCTCTGTGGATAAGTCTGGTGAAAAAAAGAGAAACAAATGCCAAATGTTCAAACAGAACCTGCGGATGCCTCATCTCTTTGAAGAAATTCTTCAGAAATTGTCATATGAAAACATGAGACATTAATACTATCAAGATCAGTAGAGCTGTAGGATCTGCTGAGGAAATGATGGACACGAAGTATTTCTGTGCTAATACTGTTAAATGTCTTAGGGAAAAGGGGCATATAGTGACACAGGTCTTGATCTGATTAATTTTGTGGCTACATTCCCATGTTTATTAGATTTGAAACATACTCCTTTAATTATATGGCCTAATGTAATTCATGAATAAATTTACTGTGCTTTAAATTATTCACATACATGATACATCTTGGAAGTTTGGATCCTGTTTGGGTCTTGCTTATCAATTTATTAGACAAATCAGATCAAATGTATAAGGAGCATTCAGGGGAATTTTCTTCTTGTATTCTCTCATTCATTATAACCTGAAAGTGGTTCTCCAAATACATTCAGTTATGAAACTGAATAAGACTTAACTGAGACACTAGTGAATTAGTGAGTTATCATTTATTCCTGTACATACTGTGAATGCCAGATCTCCTTAAAACCTAAACACAACACCAGCAGAAAATGTCCAGCTATAAAGCTGGTTAAGACTACATAAGCTTGTACCTATAACCACAGCTGAACTTCACCACAGCAGTAATGCATGAAATCCCTCTTTACCCCCGAAAAGATGTTTAATTACTCAAAGCTCCTTTCTAATAGTAACTCTGCTCCAAAGCCTTATTTTCAATATCTGTAGGTCATCTTCAGAAGGAAAAATTAATTTCAGTTCCAGTTTTCTTCTATATAATATAGGTTATGTCTATTTGTTTCTCCTGAAAAACTGTAAGTTATGAATTTGTAAGATTGTTTCAGAAACTATGAAAAAAATGACATTTGATTAAAAAAAGAAAGTTGTTGTATGTAGACTTTATGTCCCTTGGATTTTTATCAATTATTATTAAAAAATGTACTTGAATTGCAGTCAAGAAACAGAATATCTTTGTAAAAATTGAATTTAAATTTTTTCCCAGCTTCATTTAAACCCTAACAAAAGCTAATCTAAAATCTCCAATATATTCTTCAGTAAAACTAGGATGGCCTAAAAAAAGTAAGCCAAAAGAAATCCATATTGTTACGGGGAGAACAAAAGGAAAGTTGACAGATTTGCAAAAAGGCAACTAAAACCATAGCTAAATTGTACATTATGTATAGAAAGACTAACAGTTGCAACAAATAAATGACTAAATGTTATATGTGTGTATAAATGTATTCCAACAAGTTCATGACTCTATAATGACAAATTTAATCAGTTTAATTTTAGAAAATATACCTGTAGTAATGTTTTCAAATTCAAATTCTGTATCAGTTTCATCATGTATATAAAAGATACCACAAATATCTTGCTACCTGAATAAATCCTCCTGTCAATTCATGTATTTTATCACAGACATTGAAACACATGCAACTTCTAGAACATTTTTGGTAAAAGGATGTATAGATAATTGTGCCTTACTTTGAATGACCTCTTGTTCCAAGCCGCCTTGTGGTAAGGAGAGGGAATTTCTGACGAATGGTCTGAAGAGAAAATAACTGTATTAATTTCTAAGAACGATTATATTTCCTTAGGCATCTTTTCATGGAAAAAATGTAAATATATAAATAAATATGTAAATATATGGCCTAATGTAATTCATGAATAAATATTTTTGATATATAGGTGACAACATAAACAATTGGGTACTTCTATCCCTGTTGATTTTGTACCTCCGGTCTTCCCACTTTTAAAATAAAGCTTATGCTCCCTTTTCATTTTCTCTTCTAACACAAATTCTACTTGTCTTCAGCAGGATGCTGCCAAATATAAGCCCCCAAAGCACAACTGTATCTGTTGCTCAGTTATAAAGAAAATCAGGAAAAGATATTGCCTCTAGCTATTTCATTTTCAACGTCAATCAACTAAAAATGAATTGATTTTTTATTTGAAAATGTGATCTGAAGGTTAAGACAAGCAGATATGCACCTCAGGGGTATTTCTGTGTCCTCTGCTATCAAAGTGTTGCACAGTCTTTAATGTATTTATGCAAGTGCAAACCCTACAAAAGTTTCTGTTAATCTTATTTTACATATTCAGAATTAAGGTTATGAGATTTAATCCAAGTCAAGCAAAATAGTTTGTTAATGAGGTAGAGGCTAGTGCCCTAAAATCATCCTAGCCTTCCTGTAAAAATGCTGCTTAATGCAAAAAGTTTATGAAATAAAAAACTGATTCAGTAACAGAGGCAGATCTAACAGACACATCTAACAGATAAACCACAATCAATGCATTGTTTAAATTGAAAAGTGTTGTGTTCTTTATACTTTCTTAAACTGTTTGTCAAAATTAGACACACACTCTTCCAGTATATCCAGTTCATGAGGAAAAAATTAGTAAGTGAACGTTTTCTGAACTGGATTTTAATTCCATTATTATTATTTAATTAAATTAATGCATTTTGCTATCTATGAACATTGAAGAGATCAGCAGTGTTTAAGAAAAGATGATCCTCAAAGCATTTTTGGTTTCCTGTTTCACTAACTACTCAGGATTTAATTTGGAGAGTTCACATCTCACTTTTATTAAATGATTTCAGGATTAATCGTCGAGGAGGACAGAAAAGAGGATGAATCAACATTTTTTCATTCAAGAGCTCTTTGTGTTATTTTTATTCCCCTTCTTGTATTGCTCATTGTGTCACTTCTCACTTTACACACAGCCTTTAGCTTAATTAAAAGTGCCTCTATGTCAGATCTGGTTTGGGGGAAAGAACCCTACGAATGTCACTGTAAAATAAAAGCTCTGGCAGATAATGCCTTTTTGTTATATCACACTGAAAATCAAAGGAAATTTCAGTTTCATTCTCCTAAGGTTGTCATCACGAAATCCCTTGATATGTAAAAGTGTATAGTTTGCTTTGATTCCATGCAGATTAGCAACAGAAAAATGTGATTTTCAGAGGCATTATGACACAGGAGAATTAGAATGTGATATTATCTAAGAATTAGTCTAACAAATGATACAGACATTTACTCTTTACCTTCCCAAAAGTTGCAGCACAGGCAGGTTCTAGCTTCTCTTTTCTGCAGAAGTCTAAATAATGTGCATAAAGGATGCATCTTGGTAAACAAACTCCTTCACAAACAATGTAGTTTTCTTCCAGCCTGCATAGAAAAAGAGTCTGCCAGAGTAAGAAGCAACATAGTATGTCTCCCCAATTTAGTTTCCTTCTGCTGTTTTGAACTGCCCCCGTCTTCGTTTTACTAAGATCTCCACGACAGCACACAGATGAGTTCCTACTAAACAAGACAGTCACTAGAGAGATACTGACTCCACACTTGGTGGTTAGGATAGTTGCAAAATATGGAAAAAATTGAGCCGGGTACCTCTTCTTAATCTGTCTTTTAAAATTTGTGGATGTTTTTGCTTTTTACAATTAACTAAACAATCGCTGTCTAAGAGTTAGCCTGGCACTGAAAAGACCATTAACTAGACTATGAACGACTTGAATTCAAGTCTGTTGGTTGAATAGAGCTGAGGACTTACATCTTCTGTTCCACTGTATCTTTAACACCTGTGCTAATCTCTCTTTTCTTCTTACTTTTGCTTTTTAATTTTCAAACTGGACCTGAAGCTGTTTCTTGACCAAATAATTTTGGGGATCAAAGAACTGGCATCTTTTGAAGGGGATGCATTTTGTATACAGCTTCCTAAACATTTTACAAGTGCCTACTGATGGTCATTAAAATGATATTTCTAAAGTTGAAGTAAAATCTAGTTACCCTCACTTGAACGAATTCCTGGTAACAGCTGGGTATTTCATTCTTGCCCTGTTTCTTTTCTTTATCAGTTTCCATTATTTGATACTGCTGTAATGATGTGTAACAAATTTATTTCTCAAAATACATTAACATTTAAGGGAATACAATAGTATTTGGAATAATTTTGCACTGACTACTTAGATTCAACTTCTTAGAATTTACTCTCTGCTCTAAGAAATCAGGTGTAAACTGGACTGGGAAAAATGGGAAATTTGGAGTACTCTTGATTTTCAGTTAGAAGTAAAAATATATATTTACAGTCTACATTTTCTAACGAAGTTCCCATTCGGTTCAATAGTACTGGTACCTAATTTCAAGAATGCTTTAATAGGGATCTTTACCAACTAATGTCTGCAAAATTTGATCTCATACGTGGTTTAATTTTTGCCTAGATAAAATGAAGTTTGGGAGTTCTACCGATGGCAGAATGTAATGTAAAAATACATTTATAAGACCATGAAATATGAGGAGTTACAGCCTTAAAGGAGAATTAAAAACATTAATTTATAAATTTAATTCTTAAGCAATGCTTCACTTCAACATTTTGCAAGATTTTCAGTTAACTGCTAATATACATCAATTACCATTGTATTCCTGTGCAATCAGGAAGACCTATTAAGTTCATTTTCATTCTATATTAGGTACATGCACTATATGTTCAGGAACTGATACTTAGTGACTTTATGCTGGAATAAGTTTGAGCTCTTACAGATGGCCACGTATTTTGAGGACCGTCACTTCCTAACATCTGCGTTAACTGATAAACCTCTGTTAATAAAGCTCAAAAAAAAAAAAAACATTGAAATTTGAGGGACCCTATTTTTAGTTGAGACTTACTAACTTATTACAAAAAAGCGACAAATATTTCTAAAGGAACTAGCGGAGAGGTGTTTTTTCTCGGCCTCTCAGCTGTTAGGCAGCCGTCCCTCTCGGCGCGAGCGGCGCCTCGGGAGGCGCACCGCTGGCGCGGCGGGCAGGGTCCCCGCTGCGCCGGGGCCGCGGCGGCGGCGGCAGCAGCCCTACCATTGCAGGGTGAGCTGCGTCTGCTTCTTCTTGTCCTTCATGATCTGCGTGATGCTCTTCTTCGGAGACAGGCTCTTGGCGGCGGCTTTCAGTTGGCCGTCGGCAGTGTCTGCATCCTCCTCCTCCGCCTCCTCCGACGAGAGGACTTCGCTGTTAAAACGTATTTCTGGGCGTGAGGGAGGGAAAAGAAGAGAAACCCAGGCGCGTCAGCACGGCACGGCGGCTCGTCCCGGCGCCCTCGCGGCGCCGCCGCGCCCGTTGAACCGGCGCCTTGTCCGCCGCTGCCTCCGGGCGCGGCCTCCCCGCGACAGCAGCGGCCGCCGGAGCTCCCGGCGCCGCCGCCCCGCCAGCCGCGTCCTGGCTGGAGGGGGCACGAGCGGCCGCCGCCGGGACCCCTTACCTGACTTGATGCCGGCGGGCAGCGCCGGCTCCTGGAGACCCCTCTGGGCGCCGGCCGCGGCGCACAGCCCCTGCTCGGCGCAGGGCAGCAAGCCGCTGCCCAGCAGGTCGGCGTAGCAGTCCTCCTGCGCGGCGGGGGAGACGCCCTGCGCGGCCGGCAGCTGCAGGAAGGCGTCCTCTCTCTCGGCTCCCTCGGCCATGCTCCTCACCGGCTCCTGTCCTGCGCCGCCGCGGCGCAGGCGGCGCCCATGGGCGGTGGCAGGCGACGCGGCGCGACGGGACGGGACGGGACAGGACAGGACGGCTTCAGGGCACGGGGGGCGCCGGTGCGGGCATGGGCAGTGCGACCCGCTCGTGCAGAGCCGCGGTCCTCGGCGGGAGACGGTGCCGCCCGGGCGGCAGCGGAGTGAGGGGAGGAGAGGCGAGGCGAGGCGGCGGCGAGGGACGGGTGTGCCCTACGGCGCCCTCCAGGCAGGCGGCATGGCTCCCGTGTGGGGAGAGGCGGCCGCCCGGCGCCACTCCCTCCTCGCCGCCGCTGCCCCCGCGCCCGCGGAGGGGCTGCGCCGGGGGTGCGGGCCTGGAGGGCGCTGTCAGGCGGCAGCGGGGAGGTCTCCCGCCCCCTGCCTGCCTCGTCGCGCCTCGGGGAGCCGGTCCCGCCTGGCCGGGAGGGGACGGGGCATAGTCAAGAGTCCCGGCAGGTTCAGGGGAGCCGGCTCGCAGCGGATCTGCGGGGGACTTAATCATTAACTCCCGCCGGCCGCGACTCCCGCTCGCGCGAGGGAGCAGCTCTTCCCCCCCCCCTTCCCGCCGCGGGGCCAGGGCACGGGCGGCCATGGGGCTTCTCAGCCCGCGGCGGGGCCAGGGCAGGGCGACCGTTGGGGCACCTCAGCCCGCGAAGCGGCCAGGGCGCGGACGGCCGTTGGGGCGCCTCGGCCCGCGGCGGGGCCAGGGCACGCGCGGCCGTTGGGCACCTCAGCCCGCGAAGCGGCCAGGGCGCGGACGGCCGTTGGGGCGCCTCGGCCCGCGGCGGGGCCAGGGCACGCGCGGCCGTTGGGGCGTCTCGGCCCGCGGCGGGGCCAGGGCACGCGCGGCCGTTGGGCACCTCAGCCCGCGAAGCGGCCAGGGCGCGGACGGCCGTTGGGCGCCTCGGCCCGCGGCGGGAGGGCGCGCGCGGCCGTTGGGGAGCCTCGGCCCGCGGCGGGGCCAGGGCAGGGCACGCGTGGCCTTTGGGGCTCTCCTCATGGCAGCAGCCTCTCATAGCCCCGCGAAGGAGCGGGCCATGCTGGGTAGTGCAAGGCTTCCTCCGTCCGGGGCTGTTGGGGACTCTCCTGGAGGTTTGTGCACCCTTTCGGGGCTAGGGCTGAGCACCTTTGAGGAACAGCAGGTGCTCAGGGAAGAGACTGGCCTGCAGGATTGCTCTGGAATTGAAGTTTTCTATGACATTTAAAATGGATTTTTTTTATCTCCCCCTCTTCCCCCCCCCCCCCCCAAGAATTATATTTTCCGAGTTCTTTTCAGAACTCTGGACAGGTTCAGTCATGTATTACAATGCACAATTTGCTGGTTGCTCTGTTCAAATATTTCTTTATTTTTCTCATGTCCCCTTCCTATTCTTACTACATATATGACACTAAATTCTTTGTGAGGGCATCAATTCTCAGCATAACTCACTGGGCCAGTTCAGCTCCTGCTTTCAACATCATTGTGCTGAAGTTACTGCAAAAATTGCATTTAACTCTGACTTCTCTGTGACTTTAGACTGAGCAGAATACTTCAGGATCTGGCCAACAGGGATCAATATTTCCTCTGTATAGTAAGTCTTCCCAATTACTAATTGCTGTGTTTAATCTTTTGTGAGAAGCATCTGCTGTATCGTTGTCTTTTCTGGTAATATGAAGTTAAATGTAATATTTCTTGTGAAGGGATAGGATTCTCCCTTGCTATTATTTCAGAATATCTGCACTGAAAGTAACAGAATTACAGCCACGATCAACACAGATTAACTCAGTGAGAGGTCTGGGACCAGCTGGTTTCTGTTTGGGGAACCTTGTAGTCCCTTCCTGTCCTTTCTGAGAGCCAGGCACTGCTCTAAAGAAACTAGAGTGTGTCTAAAATTAATGATGATTTTAAGAGCTTTTGGTACATAGTTCTCTCTGGATTTAGTAATCCTTTCTGGCTCATACAGGTTTAGCTCAGTTGGTTAGAGCGTGGTGCTAATATTGCCAAGCTCACGGGTTCGATCCCCGTATGGGCCACTTGCTTGAGGGTTGGACTAGATGATCTCCAGAGGTCCCTTCCAACCTTACCAATTCTATAATGATATACTTGTTCTTTCAAAGAACAATGAAAGATTGCTGTGTGCTGGGACCAGCTTCATATAAAACTAAGCATATGTTTGTGGTAGTAAAGAAAGAAAAGCAGATAGGCCAGTGCTCCTAAGTAAACATACAATGTTCAAAGCAGGCATGAGAACAGGTACCAGTGCCACAGTAAGGGAACAAACATATCTGTTCTATAACTAGTAGATATAAGTGAGGATTTTTATAAGTAACATACAACAAATCAAATGTAAATTATTCTCTTCTGATGATAGTGCTCTTTAATAAACTCAAAATGTTTCAACAACGTTCTGTATGAAATCATTGACAATGAAAGTAATAAAAGGAAAAGATAATCCTGGCAAGTGAAGGGAAATTCTGGTAGTTTGACCTGTTTACTTACAGCAATAAAACAAATCCTTTTGCTATATAGTCTGCTTTATGTGAAGTTTGAGATTGGTACTGGATCTCTTTGCAAACTCACAGGGATTGCTGCTCAGCTGAGCCTATAGCTCTCGTCATTATGGCCCTGTCCCTCCTACTGATAGATAAGGAGGGTTAAGTGTCCCTCCCTACTCATAGTTTTACAGTATGCAAAGTGTTCTGGCAGTATGCACATATTTTCTTCCAGTTCAACCTGCACTTTATTTTATCCTCTGCTACTTCATTTCTGCTGGCATTCCTGATTGTTTTTTCTTGTCCTTATTCTCCCGTTCTCTCATTCAGTCTCATTTTCAGAGTCATGGAATATAGTGTTGAAAGACTTAAAACTCTGGAAGAGATCATCTTGCCCATGCACTCCATTCCCACAGAATGAAGACAGGGTTATGTATAGGTATAGTTACAGCCATATTATTTCCAAAGCTATGAATCTCACCTGTCTAAAGATTTCCAGTGATGGAGAGTGCATCAGACTCAGGTCATTTGTTAGTCTATCTATAAAATACGTTTGCTAGTGTCTAACAATCTCCCTTCAGTCTATTGCCTTCACTTACCTGCAGCAAGCTTCATTCTGAAGCACTTATTCCAACATGAGCAAAACATCACAGCTCCACTTTCCCTTTACTAGACCTTACACGTGAGAAATGGTCGCATCTGCCTGTTGAGAAGTGTTGATTTGAGACAACTGAAGAGGTCTCTTACAAAATGACTAGCACACTATGTGCTATTCTTTTCACTTCCAGGAGTTAACTACTAGTTCTCTTTTGTTTGATGTAATCTCAGAAGCATTCATCCTGAGGGAAAGATCATATTTCACATAAACAAAACTTTCGTTGTCACTTACCATCATTACCCTAGTACTCTCTTCCAAGGCTCATACTGTGTCTAGAAAAGTGCTCTGAGTCCTTTATAGCAAACACATCTCTGAACTGAAAAAATTTCCGAAATGAATTTCATGCTAGAAACAAATCTTCAGAATCTAACTCAAGTTTTAAGCTATTGTCTAGCTATAGCTTCAATGTGGTTAAAAGAACAGACTCCTGGACTTCAACAGGTATTGCATCTCCCCCTGCACTGTGGAAAAATATGAGCACAGTAATATTCAACAAATAATGCAGCAGGCAGAAAGGGAATATCCTATTCTATTTAGATGACTACAGGTAGATGTTCTATACGGGACTTAGAAGCCAAAGAAGCAGCAATTTTAGAGCATGTTAGTTCACATTTTACATGTTTACACAATGTAATAAGAAAGAAAATCCTTTCCCAAAGGCTAAACCAGATTATTTCATCTCTATTTCAAATATTTACTGACATAGCTGAGAAGAGCTAGGTTTTCCAGGTAGCTGGGAACACAAAGATCTCACACCCTATGTTATTCAAGAAGTTTCTGCTGAACAATGCCTGAGACATAGGGATGGGAAACACTGTTTGAACATTTCCTGACACTATTACCAAAAAGTACTGTATGCTACTAAGCTGTTAGGAGATGAGGACAGGGAGGCTCAGGATGCTTTGTGTTGGACTAGGGTACTATTTTTATCTTTCTCATACACTAACTCTACATTGGAGGTTTTGGTGACTTTGCACACTGCAGAAAAAAGTGAACCAGAGGGCACTGGGACCTCTTCCTCTTCTTCTTCCATCCTCTGGATTAACAGACCGGCTAGCCCAATGCAAAACCACTCCCTTACCCATTATGTCTATGAAATATCTCTATTGCCTCTGAGTGGCAGCCCTGTATGTTCCTGCTTTTGCTGAAGCAAGGGAGAGGCACTAAAACCTGAGATGAGTAGGCAGCCCTACTGCCTGAGACGAGCAGGACCCCTTTGGACCCTCAGTTGCTGGAGTGGACAGTCTGCCCAAGAGGCATGACTTTTGCCTTCTCCTTTTAGAGAGGGCAATGAGTGGGGCAGATGCAGATTATGGCTAGGTGGAGCTATACAAGATAAGGCATCCAGTATTGCAGGTACCTGGGAAATTTAGTATCATTTGACAATGTGTGCATTGAGAACTCTGATCCTACCATGATAATAGTATATTGCTCATTATTGAGTGAAATCTAGATGCCATATGAAATAGAACTGTTCTACCAGATCCATCCACAGAATATATTTCTTTATTCTCCTATCCAAAAATTGTGTTTGTGTTTTTTTTATAGCAGTCATGATATTTACTTTGTCCCTGGGCATGAAGCATGGGATATATCTTGTATAACTTTGTCTCAGAATTAGATTTCTGAGTCTAATTTTGTCAACTCAATCTCCCTTTATAATCAGAGGAGATTAAAAAAGTGTCTCACAGGGATAAATCATACCGGCTACATTAGCCAGCTGGAACAAACCCTCTTTTTGAGAATCTATTTCTCTTCTTTGTCTGTAGTGGATGTCTAAGAAGTCTTGTTTAGTTTAAGAGGAGATTTATAATGGTGTAATTACGTTAACATTCACTACATTCTTTTATACAAGCTGGATAAAACACTCAGATTCATGTGCTCTGCTGCACAGTAGAATAATTGTCCATAATTTAGATGTGAAGTATCTTTTATATCTGCAGTCAGATATTGCACCATTTCATCTTGCTGCAATGTTCTTTTTTATTGTTTGACAAAACAGCACATAGAAACCAAATGTTTTCAGTTTTATTTATACCAGTGTGACTTGCCAATTACATGAGGGATTCTGTGTGTTGAACTGAAAAATATTTTGAAGATAAATGAAGCAATAGAAATACAATTTACTATTGATCGGTTCCTGTATAACTTCATAATGTTGACGTAAGTGTTGGAAACCGTATTGCCTCATATCCTCCCCAAACAGATAGACTACACAGAGGCTGTGATATGGTGTTGATGTCTGTATTATTTGGTATACTCTAACACCTATTTCTCTCCAAATGCACTTACAGATCTTTTGATATACATACCAGTGAGTGTTATGTTAATTACATGTTTAAAGGTAAAAGCCAGATTCTCAGTGACATAAATTGATGCCAACTCATTGCTTTCAATGGATGTTTTGTATTTTACACTACTAGGAGTTCTAGCCAGTTATTTAGGTGCAGTTGATCAAAGAGAGTGAGTGCTTAAGGAAGAATTGGTCTTTCTACAGGGCTATGCTTATTTTTTGTTTAGCTCATAAATCACAAAGTGAAGACAACTTCAGCGAGACAAGGAGTCATTAATGTGCTTTGAATCCTATTTTGTCAATGTTCTATCAATTAAAGTTGAAAGCAGGTTAGACTCAGGACACCTAAAACTGGCCGCATGGCATTCAGGGTATTAGAAAAACAAATTATGAATAGCTGTCTTCATACTCAGAACTTTTCTTCGTGCTACCATATCATCTTGCTCAAAAAAAGAAAAAGAAAAAGGAGGAAGCTAGCATGGGAGAGAGGAAGGAAGAAATGAGGGACTTCAGATGTGGTGCTGCATATCGGGAATGAAAACAAGCCACAGAAAGCAAAGCCAGCAATATATAGTAAAGCATTTTGTAGAAAGCTATATTGATTGAGTGGTTGAACTTTGCCAGCAGTCACTGCTACCAGTTCTTCAGTAGCCATGCCTAGTCATTTTTCAGCTTTCATGTAGAAATGTGGCTGGGGAAAAGCCACCAGCATGGCATATTCTGACTGGAAGATGATATATTATGGAACTAAAAAAAAAAAAGGCTCAGATTCCTGGTGCTCAGAGCAAATTAAGTGTCTCTTCAACTCACTCTCCACTGCTTGAAGGCATTCCAGGAAGAAAGCAGCACTTGATTGATAAAAGCGCAATAACTAATATTTGGTGGAGTTGCAATATTATGAAGATCATAAGGAAATAAAGTAGTTTCTCATTAAAAATATTAGTCTTTATTATTCTCTCTGCCTCAATATAGCATGAATCTAGCTTTTTTCCCAAGCTCCATTCCTTTCTGGTTTCCTAGGACACATTACAAGGGACAGTTTTAACTACCCATACTTCAACCAGGACAGCTTTCCCATTTGTTCTGTTACCACAGCTCAGTATTTACATTGTGAGAGTATTTTCCTCACATAAGCTAGAGTGCTAACCAAAAACCCGTACACATTTAGCATTGTCACTGTAAATGCCTTTTGAAGAGCTATAGCCTGAAATTACATTTTTAATCACACTATTTTCTTTGGAGAAATATCTGTCTATGAATTAAAGAGTCAAAGCATTAAAGTATCCTCCATAAACTTAGATATATTGTTTCCAATTGTTATTTAGTCATCCCCTTTGATAAAGTAATTGTAGTGATGGTTTTAGATTATCACTTACTATAACAACATTTTCTTTGCCTTTGCACAGTTATTACAGCTTTTTCTTGAATCTTTCCCAAGATGTTTATACCTCAACATTTTTTTCTAAATAATTTCTCTAAAGAACTTACCTGTTTCTGGTGGCTTGAGTCACTGGTTGTGCAAATACAGGCAAATGAAACCTTACAGAAAGCGAAAGAAAGGGAAGAGGAAGACCATCACCATTTTAGCACATCTGTAACTACTGCGGAACTGGAATTCATGTCATCCCTTGACACCACACAAAGTTTGTCTACGCTTTGGCTTCTCTCAAGCTTGATGGAAAAAGAAGGTGAGAAGAGATACAAAGTGTGGGCATCTGCAAGGATGGGGCCATCCTTCACGGGACGGGGGCAGGGACTTCTGCTTTTCATAGGGAGGGGAAGGTGCATCCTTCGTTGCCCAGCAAGGCCATCCCGGCAGCTGTAAGAGGGGAGTGGAACCTGTCTGTGCCCTGTGCCATCAGCAAGCTCTGCAAGCCCTGCTGCTAACAGAGTTGCTGTAATGTCACACAAACATGCAAATATGTAGCCAAAAGAGGGAGTAGATAACATTCACAACCATGGAATAGCAGTTAGCATGTGCCACCCAAGTGGCTGCTGGGGGAAGTCCATGTTATGTGTGTGTGTCTACAGGCACATACCACAAGCAAGCTGATTAACAAAAAATGCCACTGTTTCTACATGCCTGACTACTCTCACTTTTTTTTCTTTTAGAGTTGTCACTGTGGCTTACCAACATTATCACGGTCTGTATTATACCACTCAGAACTTTTTGTGTTTGTTTTAATAATGTTGACAATTTTTTTTTCAACCTGGTACTGAAAAGGTCCGTAAACCTTAGCCTGCTAACAGTTATATGAGCAGTGTCAAATCTGCAGAAGTACGGGCTTGTCTGACTAGCTAGTTCACGTCAGAAGCTTAAGAATCCCTTTGTGGAGAATAAAGGCTGACATCCAGTAGATGGTGATATTTAATAATGTATTTCCTGCTCTGTCTCTGGCTGATAAAGCCAGATATGTCTATCTGCCTCTTTTTATGTTTGGGTAGTTTACTTATCTCCTGTTCTTACGATCTTTAAATGAAAAATCATTCTGTTTAACATAGAAACGGGAACTTCTGTTTTTCTCCCTGTTCAAAGAGCAAACTGCAAAATAAATAAACTATTATTATTTGTTTTGCAGTTACCCCTTCACAATTCGGATTTCTCCATCCTCTACAAGCGTTGGGAGGTTCTACAGTCTGTAAGTAGTTGAGGTAAACTGCAGGTGGGGAGCTTATAGTGTAATCTTACTTATCTGCATGGAAGTAAAAACTGCTTCTGATTACCTCTCCAAAAATTTCCTGTTAAGATAGTTATTTCCATTTCCCTTCCTCTTCCCCTTCCCCTTTCCTTTTGTCTATTCCTCTTCCTCTTTTCCTTCCCCTCTTCCTCTTCCTTTCCCTTTCTCAGGGAGAATGTATTCTTTTTCCTTTGCCAAATAATGAGAAAATATTTACATTAATGGCGTAAGTACATGCTCCTACAAGCTTGAAAATTGAACAGCCACTTCACTATTCATGTATTTGCAGTGTGCTTTGGTGGAGGTGGGCAGCATTTGTGGAAAAGAAAAATAAGGAGGGTAGCTGAGTTTTTCACGAGGCAGCTATACAAACAGCTTCAGTTTCCCTGTGAATGGTCCAAGAATAGAGCTGAGGTGGAGGATATGTTCACCCTTGAAAAAAGTGGTTTGAGAGTTTTTGCAGATATTCTGAACAGCTCTGAACAGTTCTATTATCAACACTTGTTCTTGTATATTTAACCTATCTCAAATAACTGCTAAATAGGTGTTTACAGAAGCAAACTACTGAAGTAAGGGGACTATTATTCTCTTTATGTAAAGCCAGGTCCTAAGGGTTTAACCACCAGTTGAGTACAGTTCCCTAAAAGCACTGTGTTTGACAGACAACTAACCATTGCTGAAAACAGAGGTGGTGTTTCTTTCTATGTCTCTCTGTTCCCTCTGCTTCTAGCTACTTGTTCCTGAGGCTAACCTTATGCCAGCTTCAGCACTTGTAAAACACCTCTAGGAGCTGGTTTATCACACTAAAATTACAGAAAACAAACCCAGGAAAACCACTGAATAGTTTTCTGACATTTAAATTAGTTAAATCAGCCAGGGAGTGTGATGAGTGTCAGAGAAAGGGAAGGATGATGTAGCTGGAACTGAAAGAAAGGAAAGGAGGACTGGATAGGATAGAGAAGGGAGTGTGTGTTCAAGAATGGAGGGAAGTGAGACCTCCTCCTTTTTACAGCAATAAACTGTCAGATCTGCTTACCTACCTGCCTGTGCAGCTGCAGATCTGTTCATACTTGTAATTGGTAATGTGCATCTGGCAAAAGATGCTTATAAGACTTATGCAGCCTGCTTTACAAGTGACTTCACATATATACTGTGCAACATGTTACAATTCTGTAGTACATAACTAACCTCTTTTTAACCCAGAGCTTGACTTTCTCTCTTTTACAGAATATTATCAATGTTCTTGCTGCTAGGCATGAACAGAAGCATTCTGGATCAGAAACCTGCTGAGTGCTATGACTGGCTATATTTAAGTTTACTGTCTTGTTGCTTTGGATAATTCTGTTAAATAACACATTTGTTATTCAAAAAAAATTTTCCCTTAAATTGTTTATCTAAAGTCTACCCAAAGCCTGTTGACCCCAGGGACAGACAGTGCCTTCTATTTGAAGTTGGCCAGGCCCTATATTAATCTGAAAACAAGCACTGTCATGCTTTACTTCCCTTTGGTAGTATATTCTCAGTATTGTGGTGCAGGACTTGGGCTTTGAATCTCAGGTTCCTGGACGGAAGGAGATTCATGCAATAGCTAGTTCCTGAGTTGTAATAATTCCATCAAAACTTTTCTCAGGTTATGGAGCAACTGTTTGCTATCATCTGTCACTGATTGTCACTAACACAATGGCGCTTGCCAGAAGTGCATATATAATAGCGAGTCATTGCTAAATTCTGAGACAGAAGAGAGAAAATTATGATGTCTTTCTGTATGGTAGCTTTGGACAATATTTTAAGAAATATGTTATCTTTGATGACTGATAGATAATGTCAGAGCAGTCCAATGTCGGATCCAAAGGCAATATTATTTTTCACACCAATCTCAATGGGCCCTTGTTTAGGCCCTTTTTGCTAAGTAAATAATGGTTAAAAGTTCAGTTTATGTGCACAGTCACAGAAGTATTGAGCTCTAAATGAAATCACAGGTTCTTGCTAGTAGCAGATTTTGGAATCTCTTCAGGAAGAAAATGGAATCTGATATCCATGTCAAAAAAGAGACTTTGCTTATTTTCAGAGATCTCTTATCTTCAAACACAAATAAGTCACACTGCTTTCAGAGCTTCTGAGCGTGAATAGAGGACAAATGTAAGATCCTTAGGGTATGGGGGGGGGGGGGCAGGGAGGGACTGACTGGAGGCTGGTTATACCCAGAGAGAGCACAGCTCGTAGTTGTTTCTGAAGTCTCACCTGCCGTAGAGGACTGAATGGTCTGTGTTGGTATTGGTGGCTTGGTAGAGGGAAACAGTGTCTGTTCAGTAATGCTCAGACTCCCAGTAGGCAGGCCACTAGCCACCTCATTGGTGACAAGTAGGCATCTTGCTTACTTCCTACTCTTTTCAACACACCAGACCAGGAGGTTTGATACCTCCGCAGCCACAGCCAGCCTCAGCTAGTTCTTTCCTTTACCTAGAACACCTTCAATGCCACCTGTTCAACCTGGGAAATGTTTTGAAAACATCAGAGAAGTCTTTGCTGTGTCTCTTATCAACAAAACAAGTGAGCAGAATATTTGTGCAGGATTTAGCAGAGCATCCTATTTCAATTTGAACTTAGGTACTCTCCAGCTAATGGCATCTGAAGTGATACTGTAATTTAAAGTATTTTTCTGTTTCCATTTCAACATCTATTTTGTAACAAAACAAGGCACTTGCAGGGGTTTGATTGTACCTCAGCTCTTGAATTATTGCAGTGATTTCTAAACTGTTTTGACTCAAGTCTTGAAAGTGCACAAAATTGCAATGGGTTTGCAGATGAGCAGTGATTCACCCAAACTTCTCTGTCCATACACTTTCTGACAGTGCTTTGATAGAGACAGTGCTTGCCAAAGAAAGGATGGGTTGTGATGATGGTACTCAGCAAAGGGTACTACAACATACAGGTTTTATTGCTTACTTTCAGTTTGTCTGATTTGCCCTTGGAAAAGTCACTTGCTCTATCTGTAAAACAAAGTTAAATAGTTCCTTGAGTTCAGTTAGCTTGTAAATCTTTTGGGGCAAGAACTCTTTCTTATTATGTACAGTGCCTAGTATGCTATAGCCTTATCCTCAAAATCTCAAATTATTAAAGTGTTATCAATAATAATACATGGTGATATCTATGAAAATTATAACTACAGTTCTTTTGTCCAGGACAAATAAAAGTCCTTACTTTCTTTTTTATAAGCACAATTTTCGTGACTTTTCCATACAACCCTCATATTATTCTCCACAATACTCCACAGCAGACTATAGATAACACTTTTATTTCAACAGTAAGTGGAATCCCATAATTAACTTTGCTGACCACAAAATATTTTTTGATTTGGGGAGGCAAAGTCATAATACATGGTAATAAAGATACTTTGGTATCTTTGTCTAGCTACATTTTTAATATTTTCATATATATGCGTATAAGCTTGAAGAAAACAAACATGGATTTATCTGCTCATTTATCTAAATTCCAATCAAGTACTACTGCCACACTTCATTAAAAACAAGGCACTTGGACATGCACTGTTTACAAACTTGAAAGAACATAAATAAAACAGAATGAATAAAGGCTAGGGCCTGGTGAGAACAGGAAAATTCTCATGAGAGTGAAATTCATGATGGGAAACTCTGGATAAAATGTTTATTTTTCAAAACATTTTCTGTTGGACTGATGGGATGAAAAAACTGTGACTCTAAAATTCACGTGTGTGTGCATTTAAGAAAGATCTTTTCTCTGGCATGTTGAATTCCTCACAACAGGCTCATTAAGAGCTAATGAAATAGCAGTAACTTTCTCAAATCCTCTATCAATGTAATTCTAGAAAGGTAACTTAAAGATTTAGTTATAAAATTTCTATGGCATGAGTTAGTTTTCGAAAAAGAGTATTATTGTAAAGTGGGCGTAGAGGAAGCTGTGTATTCATGCATAAAAGTGGTTATCAGAAAGAGATAGCCAGAAACAATGCCTCCGCATTGAATTCTCTGAAACATAATTTTACAATTAGTGAATGTGAGACTTTTTACTTGTCTCACAGAATAAAATTAATTTTGTTAAAAGTGAGTACTTTAATGAGTATTTTGCTTTAATTTTGAACTTCTCTTCAATTTGTGTTTTCTTCCTAGTCTGAGTTTACTATAAGAGAAAATGTAGCAGGATGACTCTTTGCCTAGAGAAGCACCCTAAAGGCAACCTCGTGGGACCAGAGTTTGGGATATCCTATGCAAAAGTGCTATAGAAAAGTTCACTGGTTCCCAGTACAGGTCGTTGTCCAGAGGTGAGCAAGCCCAGGATGAACATTCTAGCGGTGCTATTTTTGTTGCCCTATTACAGTCTAGTTTTTCCGGGTTTTGAAAAGAGGAAAGATAGGTGACATAACAACCAATGTCTGCCTCAAAGATATCAAGTGTCTTGTTGGCAACTAGGAAAAAACGATTAGACTGAACTCACATAATCATCCACCCATCCTGGAAAGTGTCACAAAGAAAAAGAAATCATTCTGCCTCCCTTCAGAGTTTGTTCTGTTTAAAAGGGTTCTGTCAAGGCCAGAATTGTATGTTATTAATAAGTCCATTTCATCTTAGTACTTCAAGCACTTTTTGTCAGTATTGGTAGGGAAGGGATTTGTTTTGACTCTAGCGTTAACAGTAGATGAGTCATTTAGGAATTAAAATACAGGCTATATAATAATTTGTACTAACAAGTATTACTTTTGATCATAAGTGAAGTTTTTTGTTTTGCATTTGGGGGTTTCTTTTGTGCAAAAGAAATCGTAATGGTACCAATGTAGTCTAGGAACATTTAAATACAAATAACGTAGTCTGAAACTGGCATTTGAACATGACGTGTCACTGACTACTGCTCTTAAATACAGTAAAATCTTGCTTTCTATTAAAAAAAATCCTTATATTTTAGATCATCTAAATTAGTCCATCAGCAAATGTTGAACATTGTGATCAAAATGCATGATCTGTGGAATGACAGACGATGGAAGGGACAGGGAACTGCTTTGTGTACATATATTGATGGTGTATCAGAAGTGCTAGAATACAATAGAAAGTTGTACTCATGATAAAATAATTCTGTAATTTTTTTTTCTTGTTCTGGCTGCTGTTGTACTTGCTATTCAGAAAAATATAGAAAGTTGGTATTTCTTGCAGGCAAGCTATTTACTTTTACATTTTTCTTCCATTCTTCTATTAATATTTATATCATGATAACATAATGCCTGTTACATTTGATATATATTAAAAATGCTCTTTTCAAAGACCTTGATAGTTAAGCAGACTGCATTGCATTTTGAAATTGAAGGTATGTTGGTACATTCCTAAATGTGATAGATTCTGTTAATCTAAAGAAGATCTCTCGTGGTTCAGTCTTGAAAAGTACTGAGCTGTCTGGTGAAGCCAACATACCCCTGCAGAATCAAGCCCCAAATCACTTTGGTGTAACTTGGAATGGAAATTCAGTTTTCTGTTTCCTAATTTCTCACTAATGAAATAGCACTGTGTAGAGACTTTTCTTAAAGCCTCAGTTCTCGGAATCGTGTAAGTAGGAATGACCTTCCATTAAACAAAGATATGTTCACAAATCCTAATGACTTAAATGCCAAAGAACCAATGGAAATACTACTCACCATCTTCATCCTCATCATGTTTTTTGTTATGTGTGGCTCATGATTTTTGAATACTTGTGTTTGGAAATAATTAAATTACCTTTTAAAACAAAATGTTATCTCAAGAACCTGGTGCACACATACAGATAATTCAGTATAGCCAACTTCTTAGACAAATATAGGTTAAAGAATTTTGCATCCATATAAACAAGAACAGTTTTATCAAAGTCCTTAGAGAAGGTAATATCATCTTTTCTATGTGCTTGGAGTAGATGAAGGATTTTAAAGATTTTGGACATTAGAGTTGTTTTTAGACCATAGTACAGTTTTTCCATTGGTTATGAAATCATAGCTGTAGTTTCCTTTAAATCAAGAAATATTTTAAGTTTCAGTTTCCTAGGCTACCTCACAAGTATGATTTTTCTTATCACTCGCAACAAAGTGAAATCAGGACTTTCCCAGTGAGTGATGGAAATCTATGTAAACAAACTGGAGTGTGAAAAGAAGGAAACCATACTGAGTTAAAAGAACAAAACAGATGATGGAAAAAACATTATGTGCAGCAGTCTCAATCTCATGGATTTCTTTTTTTTCCCCTCTATCTCTCTGGGTTATAAAGCTGATATAAAAGCCTTTACTGTAGAAGCATGGGAAGTATATAAAGTAACTTGTAATACAAAAACTTTTGCTTAGCTTTTCAGACTTTAAAGTGGTCCACCTAACAGAAAACACTGCTAAAGGAAGAACTCTTTTAAAATACATACATTTGAATATATCTCTAGGAAAATGCTAACTTCAAATAAAAATATATTGACTTTCTATAAATTCATGAAACTTATGGCTTGCAGTGTGAAAATATTCATCATAAGCAAAACAAGTTACAATGGGAATACAGGAAAATTATAGGAAATTGGATGGCAGAAAATCTGCTCTGGAGAGCTGTAAAATAAAAAACTGTGAAATTCATATAACTCAAATGCTTTTTTAAATTTTTGTCCTTGGTTGATACTAGTCAATTCTTGCTACCTTTTGGTTAGCTGCTGAGGTAAGTTATTTCATCTTCTAATTAATGAAGATAATGATAGTTGTTCTACCACCCCTAGCTTGAAGGTCAAGATGATTGCAAACAGATTTAATATGAAATTAAAGATCAATTAGGTCTTATGTACCTTCAGCTACTTTGCATTATATTTCTAAAGGATTTGTATATCCAGAATGCTAAGGGATGTTCTTGTAATTAGTGAATTTATTCTTGTGGTATGTCTTCAAAGAGAATTTCTTGTCAGTGAGCAGAAATGACCTAAAGCAAAGTCTTGTTTCCTATGTTCTGGTTAGCCAAAATCAGTAATGCAGTATTGTTATGTGTGTGATCTCTCCTTAACTAATAGTGCAAAATCTGCTATAGGATATGTATAGAGTGATATGTTATTCTATGCAGATTTAAGAATGATGATTTTAGCATGGAATGTTCAAAATGTTTTTAGTCTAACAGGTTTTTTTTTCAGTCTTTAACTGTAAAGACTGAAGTCAGTCTCCAGAGTGACTCCTACAGATTTGCTGTTCGGGGTTCTTTGCCTTATCTGAAAGGAATTTTTATGACTGTCACCTGTTCTGGCTGTACTCGCTTTGCAAATGTATGTTTACTTTTATAACACAAGCCGTTAAACCTTGTAAGGTGAGCTCAGATCTTTTAAGATTTGAAAAGAAAACCCATTTTTTTAAAAAAAAAGTCCTAGAATAAGGGTAACAACAACCATCTTGGTTCATCTCTCAAAAATCACAAAATAATTTGAGAATTAAAGTTTTAGTATCAAAAAGTTTGAGACAGCTTTTAAAGATATTTAAATAACTTGAACTGAATTAACTAGGACAAGAAAACCAATTTACCTTTAAGAATCTTGGCCTTTGATACAACAGATGAAATTCAGCAAAGTCAGGTTTTCCAAAACTGAATGCTGAGGACCTCATTCCTAACCTGCCTATGGAGCTCCCTACAGCTATGTTTGAGACCTCAGCCTCTTGAAGTACCATTTCACTTCAGCCACAAACTGAAGGCCATTTAGACTCCCAAGAATGGGGTTCCCCAAGACCAGCTGGCTCAGCTGAGAACTGCCTACAGTAGCCAAAAGGAATTACTGAGAAGAGTCTCAAATTCCACTTAGCTCTTCTACACTTTGGCACCTCTGGTTACCACTTGTGGTCCAAAACATTGCTGGAAGTAGTAGTATTTTTCTCTGTGTCTAATAAGTCAGTGTTCAGGGAGAAGATAAACACTTTGGTGCTTGCTCAGACCTGTGATTTCAAGACAGTGATTAGAAGAGGATTGCTATGAAATCAGGGCAAAGAAGAAATAAGCCTTTCCTTGGTGTGCTATTCTAGATCTAGTCAGTCAGCACATGCGGGAGACTTGGACTCTTCTTTTCTCTTCTATCCAAAGAGACTTAAACACACGTTTTCTGAAAGTGTTCTCACTGCTGTATGCTGAGGCAGCAAGTAAGTTCTAATTCTTTTCCAAGCTGATGTTTGCACAGAATAATTAAAGGCTTGTCAGGTCAGAGAGAATGTAAGTATTTCCATGATATCTTCTAGTGATGATGACATTCCCTTAAAATTGGGAACCATCTGGCTTTTAATCCCTGCTCCCAAAACTGTATCTTTTTTCTTGTCTCTTAATCTAATTACTGCTTAATATTATCAATTCTGTTCCAATTCCAAAGAGAGTAAAGGAAGATGCTCATAATTTAAAGGAAATTATATGTTGTGACAAGTACTGTAAGAGCTAAGAAATCACTTAGTACTGTTTGCAAAAGTGATTTAGTGAGACTAAGCACAAGGTCACCAAGAGAACTATTTGGATTTAGATAGCTGGCTGTCACTTTAACAGCTTATTTTCAAAACTAAGACCCTCAAATTCCCCACAGTCAATTCCTTTGGAGATATCTAAAATTTTAACCATTTTTATTTTTAAAGTCAAAACTTCTTTGAGCCTAATATTCTGTTTTAAGGCATGGTTCAGTATTAATAATGCTGAGAGGTTTAACATCCATTTCATACCTGCTTGCCAATAATATTTTCTTATGAAATGATCCCTAGCCAGATTTTCTTGCAGGTAGGGGTTTCCAGAACTTGATTAGTATAGTAGGCACCACAGGCAATCCCTCTTGGGAATTTCTGAGTATATTGCCTCTCTGAGGGAGGTACCTAACCATCAGGCTAGAAGGGCTCCCTCAAACAGTTGGTGACATCCCGATGAGTAAGGGGCACTGGGTTGGAAAGACTTGAGTTCTCATTCTTTATCTAGCAAAGGTTTCACTATATGACAGCAAAAAGTCATTGGAAGAAGGGCTGGATCTCAGACCTTCAGCCTCTCAGGAGAATGCTGAGCCTTCTAAACTAGAAGTTTTATTTCCCTCTGCATGGTCATTTAACTGCAAGCTGGGCCAAAATCTTTGGATTATCAATAGATGAGTGACAACTTAGCTCACTTTTTTTTTGACTAAAAAGGAGAGGAAATTGAACAAAGAAGAGAAATAAAACAGTCAGAAGAGAAATATGTCTTGAAAGAGAAAACATTTTATTCAAGAGAGAAATAAAGCACCTTAGTCAATTGTGCCATGCCTGCCACTTTGTCTTTTAGGAAAAATTGTCTTGCATCCTACTCAGCTGACTATCATCTTGGCTGGATGAGATAGGAGCAGCCTTGATAGAATATTTGGAAAGAATAGTTCATTTACAGAGAAATTCAATTTTGGAATAACCAAAACTACTTGTCCTCTGTTTTAAAAAAATTCAAATCTATTTGATTTTTCATTTTAAAATGATTTTTGACTTAACTTTACATACATTAAAGAGAGAAGATAAAAGAAAATAGCACCTCTGCTCTGAACTCAAAAAGCTGTAGAAATGAAACGTATTCCCCCTCCATGACACTGGTGAACCGAAGCTGCTTTAATGTCTTATAGCTCTGTGGTAACATAAACAGTAGAAGTGCATGAATATCCTTGATTGTATTGACTACAACTCTTTCTGAAAGGAAAGTTGCTCTGGGGCCTCCTAGGACAGTCCTGTCTGTCAGGATAGGAGGCTAAAGGCACTATCGAAGCACTTCTCTATGGAGATTTCCAGCATCTCAGTCTTCTACGAAGGTGCTCCAACAGACCATCTGCATTGAGTGGAATTCAGCTTTCAGAGAACATCAGGCAACACATTACAATGTTGTGACCTTGCAGGGAAATAAAAGGACTCATTCTCCCCATCATGTGGCTCAGCTGACAGATTCTAGAGGACAAACCATATGACCTTGAAAACTGAGTTAGTTTGTTTCTCAGGAGTTAATGTGACTGCTTGGTATCTGTCCAAACTCCATTTCATTGTTGATAGTTCTTAAAAAAAAAAAAAATTTTTTTTTTTGCTACAGGCCATGAATCAAAATAATGGGGCATTCTCCTTTCCATTTTTTAATTTTAATATTTAATATTAAGATAGAGTGCCAGAAGAATTGTTGCCAGACTCATTCTCTGGTAGAAGAATGCTTTTTAATATAACTAAAATATAACTAAAGTAATGCATGACTTGCTTCCTTTTTTTGCCTCACTGTTTAAATTTCCCTAACAGAGACTGGATAATCTAAAATCACTGGGTTAATTTTAACAGTGATATTAGTCTAATGAATTGCTAATTCTAATCAATATTTCCTCCTCTGGTTTAATTTTTTTGGCCTCAGATTCAGCTCTATTCATCATCCTTATTAGTATAGATGTAGTATATGATATCAAAAAGAAATGGCTCCATAAACTAATTGCATCTTAATCATAAGAGATAATTAAAAATATTGTTTCAAATTTGCTTTTTGTTTAAATCACTGTAGAAAAGCCACACATTGACCCGTGCCCAATACCAGGTGTTCTCACTTTTTGGGTAGCTGCATTTGCTTGGCTGCCAAAGGTCTTCTAGCCTTCTGACTCATGCTGCTTGTTATGTATATATAACATATGCATATATGCATGTACATATGCGTGTACATATGTTATATATATTGTACAATATACGCTGCTGTTTTAGAATACCAACACTGAATCCCTCCATTTGTGTAGTATGTTTAAAGAAGCTGTCTAAATGGAAAAGAAAATTATTTCACAGTGGGCAATTCTTTCCTGCTGGCCTGGAAAGTGTTGATATATCCACTTTTGATGGCTTCACCACTGCAAACAAATGATACCTCCAATTGCACAGAAATTTGATGATGATTTTGGAGAACAGTTTTAACTTTCAAGTGCATATTGCTTGGTATTTCTGGGTTTTGGAATGTTCTCAGATTTGCTCATATTGAGCTTCAAATTTGACTCTCTGCCTTTCTTTTTTTCAGATCTTCAACTAGCCTTTCAGCCTTGATTGTGAGGAACATCAGTTTCCATGCACATGAGGAACATACTTTCCATGCAGTAAGACCTGAGGGAACAACCAACCCACCTGGGAGCCTTTCAGGCATGCTGTTTACTGTCCCAGAAGAAAGACAAACTAAGAGGTGGCTTGCTGGCCAAAGCAATGGCATATCATCTTTTCAGAAGAGAGATGGCAGTAGTCACAGGCATTTGTACTGTAAAACATAGTTGGTTAAGGTTCATGAAGGCTGATGGGAACACACTCTGTTTCTTTAGCTCTAATAGCGCACTAAAACAGGAGTAAGATACGTTTCTCCTTTGCAGCACTAATTTACACTGGGACCTGGATTAGTTTAGCTGTTTTTCTCTTCCCTTGTTTTTGTGTTATTTATTACCTGAATCGAAATACCGTATTTAATCTGGGTGTTCGTCATAAGTAAAAGACAGTAGCTGTTCTAAAGAGTTTACAATGTAAATAGGAAGAATTGTCCTCTCTGTTTTGCAGATATGATATGAATCAAAGGAAGATTAAATCTAGAGTCTCAAGGCATTTTGGCTCTAATCGTTTTCAGAGAATATTGGAATCTTTCAGAAATTTGGCTATAAATGATTAAGTAGGTCCGGGAGGTCATGATAGAAGTCTGTGCAGAAGAGATGCAAAAAGTCAATGGTAGAGTGGGAGAAAAAGACACACAGCCCAGAGATTTAAAACCATGACTTCTTCCTTTCTCTTACAGCTTAGTTTTTCCACAAGAACAATCTGGAGACACATTGTCACTCTTAATTTACACAAGCATGACTTTACTTATGTATGGCAGAATTTTATTCAAATATTGCTGGGTTCTCCAAGTCTTTGCACACCTTCAAGGCTTGGCAAGTATGGTTATCCAGCTCTTCTAAAAAACAGCCAGAATAGCCAGATTTCTTCCTTCTTGCCTTCCCTTTTACATATGCATAAAAGAGGATCTACCTCTGTGCTGTATGTTGTTTTGTAAACAGTACAATTAAAAGTGGCATAAAGCAGGACATGAGGAAAAACATCTTCCTCCTGCAACAGTATCTGATTGGACAGGCTTCACAGAAGACATATTCCTGGTAGAATCTAACTCATTAACTTCTCCATAAAAGACCAAAGCTAGAACAAAAAACTCAGCCAAAATCTTGATGCTTGTTTCCTGCACAATGTAGTCCCTCTTTGACTGAGCTCCTGCCAGCTGCAAAACTTTATTCTGCACAAAGGCCAGAAGCTATTCGCTTTTAGATGCTGCAAACACTGGAGATGCATATAGTCCATTTACTTGTATCCACTATTCTGACAGTGCACTCAGTTAGTTTCATGCTCAGGTCCCTCTCACTTCTCTTAAATGTTTTACACTGTGGAGCCTTAGAGTAGGTATGGCACTGCTGCCAAAAGCTTATGAACTGAATTTACAAGAAGGAATCCGCAGGATTAGTGCTGATTTTGGCAGGGCCATCTTCCAAAGCCCACCCATTCTAGTCCTTCTCAAAGGGGAGGTGAACACAGGTGGAAGAAGTAATTAGCCATTTTAGTATGGTGGCAGGTAGCTTTGGGGCATACAGATAAAGTAACAGAGAATCTTTGTCTCCCTACAGATCATCCTCCAAAGCTTCTCAGAATTCATCTGTGCCTCTCAGAATATCTTCTTTTTGGTAGGGTTTTGTAAAATTGTTTTCAGCCTTTGCACAGTCCCTTAAACTCTGCTTTCTAGAGACAATGATACTTCGAGAGTTCCCCTGAGTCTTATGCTTGATTCAACCTCACCTGTGGTTTTGAAAGTTTGAAAGTTTCATCTACTCTTGTGTTTTTCACAGGAAATAACTCCTATACAGGTGACTGTGAAAGTGTACTGATGTAACAATAATCACTAAATTTTAAGAAAAGGACGTTTTGTACTGTATTCTTACTTTTATTGGTACTTAAGTATCAATGAAAAAGAGTATTTGCAAATACTTCTAGTTCTATTACTGCAATTCTGCAGTACTAGACTATGCTGATGTCAGTAATGTTTCTAAGTACTTACCACCCGCAGCAATAATTACTGGTCTTGACAGTAAACAATAACAACAACAAAAAATTCTTCTTGTGAATATATTTTATGCAATGAAATAAACCCAATTCAGCTGAATTTAAAGGACACCTCATTTCATAGTGTTTTTATAAATAACACGAAATTATGCACCAGTTATATGTGATGTTTATTTTGTCAACTTCCCCTTTCCAAAGTGACTAAATTAGGATTTTGTTTTCTAGATAAAACTCTTTTCTGTAGATATTAATGGCCTTTTTAGGTACTGGCCAGAATAGCTTTCCTTACCTGCTTCTAATCATAAATTATAATAAACTTCAAGCCTGGAATTATCAGTACTGTATTTCAATTGATTCCTGAACATGATTAATATCTGCTTAATGTTACATGCTTAAAAATTCTCTTAAAAGTTACATAGACAAAGAGGCATAATACTAACTATTTCTTGTGGCACGCTTAAGGAAATAACCAGCTTTTGCTTTAATCCTATAAAGCATCATTTTGGCAGAAGGTTTAGAAGAAGTTACATACAAAAGTCAGGGAAAAGGAAACTCCAGAGTGGGTGGAAGTAGGCTTTAGGGTGTACTTGTAAAGGATGGGAGGGAATGGGAACCTACCTGAGTTCCTGAGACTGGCTAAGTCTCGGGAAATATGTGTAAAATGTGATCTGGTTGGGATTTCCCAACACAAATTCAGGCTTGATTGTCCCCACTTTCTGCAGCCTCCTTCAAGAGTTGGTGACTGCACTGTAAGCCAGGAAACACCAGACATGATATATTGCAGGCTGTATAAACAAAGAATAGTTCTACTTTGCACCAGGCAAATGAAGGTGAAACATAACATCACCATATCAAATATTTATGATTAAACAGGATTAAAGGTTGAAATTGCCATGTAAACATACCTATGCAAAATATTTTGCTAGTACAGCTCATAGTTCGGGGTCAGAGTCTGATTACACTTATACTGGTATAAATCAAGAGGAATATCTGAAGAAAGTGGAATTTTTACAAATTAGTGTAAAAGCAGTATAAATTGGTTCATAATCTGTCAATAAATGCATGTCCTTATATACATTACAGAAAATGTAGGCAGCTATTTGCTATCTGCCCTGAACTGTCAGCAAGGGTATCACATGGAAAGAAATATGGCAGATGAAAGACAGGCAAGCTGCTGTATTATAACAAAGAGGCTGAATGGTAACTTTATTGGGGACTAGCATGCATATTTGCAATATCTCTGTTGCAAAATAATACTCTTAAGTGTGAAGGGCCTAGTCAGAAAAAAGGAAAATATATTAATTCAGATCAGTTATATAGTATGCATCATGTTTATCAGAAAGAATATGCAACACACATACCATTTCTCTTTTATTGCTGCAAGACAATGATGCTTGAGTCAAAACTTCTGCATGGTAAATCCCAGCTTTCTTTTAATACAATCAAGCCTATTTTTTTCAGAGTAGTTTGGCACTCCAGAAGAAGTAAAATATGAAGAATCTATTATATGAAAATAGAGAAATAAGTTTCCCAATGTCAGGAAAAAAGCAGGGATTTTTTTTTTCAAATCTTTGTTTATGTCAGCTGCTAGAGTTTAGTAGCATCAATTACTTTTGTGTCCTAAAGAGATGTACTCATTTTGGTGTATATGACTGGACTTCATGAAAGCTGATAATCCAGCCTCTGCTTCTTTATTTTCCTCAGTTCCTTACTGCCACAGCACCAGATTTTACAAATGAGATTCCTGGGAATCTGAGGCAAATGATGGTACTGAGAATAGCTGCCTCATGATTCTTCCAAAGCATAGAATCCACCACATGTAGTGGTGTCCTTGGTCAAAGGGGGAAGAGTGTGTACTCTATCCTTTCAAAAAATTAGGATCTATATTATATTTTTCATACTGTTTTTCATCTTTTGGATTGGCAAGCAACAAACAAAGCCTGGCTTGTAGTACAGAACCAGATCTTAAACCCACTGAAGTTAGTAAGAGTTGTGGATGCACCAAAACCATTAAGATCAGCTTATCCAAACCGTTTTTTAAATCTTTGTGTAAAAAAATGATAAGAAAAGGATTGAGACAAATGCAAACTTTTGATAGCTTTTTTTTTTTCTTTTTTTAAGATCAGAGTCTGATCAAAAGCCCACTGTAGTGAAAGGGTGTCTTTTTTATATTTTTTTGGACCATACCTTTAAAATATGGTTGCTAGTAAAGTATTACTAGCATGTTACATGATCAGTTCTTCTCACACTGCACTCATTTGGAAGGTATTCAAAACAAGCCAAGATTTATACCAAAATATTTGCCACGTGTTTCATATAAAGTAGAATAATCTTTGAACACAGCAGAACCAATTTTATGTCCAACATTTCCTTTTAAACTCATCTCTCTCTTTCCCGCCCTCTTCTCTCTCACACACCTCTACCCACACATTTTAGGTGACAGCGTTGCTTTAGTAGCATCAATGAAGTAGCCTCAGCCAGTTGAGCAAATATGAATACCTTGTGAAGTGTGACTAACTTTGAGCACAGCCTTTTTCCTTTGCTGCTGTTTATAGGTGAAATAGGAACAGTGTTGTTGGCACTGCAGCGAGCTTAATTGACTTAAAGCTGGTAGCAAGCAAGAGAAATAGAAACATGGCATTAGTTAGCTTTTTGATTCCCTGCCTTGTGATCACGGATATTGCCTACTCTTGCCAGAATACTGATGACTTTGTGGGCGCCAGCTCTCCAGGAGACATCGTTATTGGGGGCTTGTTTGCAGTTCATAATGAAATGATGCATCCAGAAGAACATCCCATCAAGCCAGTAATTCAGAATTGTGCTAGGTGAGTAATACTGTAAACTACATATATACCGAAGAAGGGAACACTGACATTGGCATATACATTTCATATTAATAGCAACAAAAATCTGTTTCAGTTATGATCTTAAAAAGATCTTGGATATCAAATAAATTGTGCATAGCAGAGAATTCATGCAGTAGAAAATGCTGTGGCTGCCTACGGAAGGAAATGAGTTTTTGATCTCTATCTCATTCTTCATAAGTAATCATATAACCTTGGATATTTGGGCTGAACAACCTTTTTCATTTAATTTTCATGTAAATGCTGATTTGTTGCTATTTGTCTGAAGTACTCTGCTGTGCAGTTGTTCAATATTTGTGATGATCTGGACAGAGACAGAGCTCTACTGCTCTGTTTTATCTAAGCACTTATGACTCTCACCTCACAGGACAAACCAGTTGAAATCTATGATAGTACCTTGCTGACTAGGTTGTAGTCAAATAATAATAGTGGCATTATATTATAGGATAGATTGTACAAACACCATATCATGTAAACATTCAGGTTTAGACTATGCATCAGAATACTTATTTTGTTTACTTCAAATAACTACTGTACTTTAAATATTTTTGGGGAAATAATGCAAAGGAAATGAATTTTATTTTAAATATTTCTAAAAATAATTAATATTTCTAAACCAGAAGTTCCAAATATATATCATCTTTAGTTTTAATGTAAGTACGAATCATAAAGTTTCATTTGAATTTTAGATCCAACTTAATCCTACCTGTGAATTTAATGATCAGTTGGACATGCAGATATCCATCTGAATTTATTTCAAAATGATGACCAAACTGGTCATTTTGTAAGCCTTCTATCATTTTTATATAAAGTCATATATTGTCTCAGATCCATATGAAATTTAATTTGGTTTGCAAGCTTTGAAAGCTTTAGAGAACCTTGCCTGAGAGGACTGGTGGTGGTATTGCACATACTTTGTACTACTGTAGTTCTGATAAGGAACATATTATAACATCCACTGGAGATAAGGGGAATAGCTCTATTAACTTAATTAGATTTAGAGAGGATTTTAGGAATCTCCATGGAACCTCTAGAAAGCCTCAACCTCTGAAATATTTACTTCTATTCAGAAATGCTTAGTTCTTTCTTTTCTTTGCTTCAGATCTTTGGTGAAGGCAAATATATCTAATAAAAAATGATTACTGGACCAAGTAGAGTAAATTGGAGTAGCCCTACTGATTCTAACAGATACTTCCTGAAGATACAACTTGCAAATTTTCATCTACCATGTAAATTTGGATTTTAGTGCCTGTTTTTATTTTTCAAAACAGCAATTTTTATTTATGTACATTTAATTTTTTGTGTTGATTTGCTTAATTCAGATGAGAGCAAAATACATGATTTCTAATTTTTAGTACACAAAAACCCAAGCAAATCACAAAAAATATATTGCTTGTCATTTCTTTTCAGTAGCTGACAAATTCTAAATGATATACTCAAAACAGATTTTGCTTCATCCTTGTTCCCAAATATGTTTATCTAAAATAAAACTTCTGTGTTTCCTGACAGCTTTGAAATTCAAGTTTTTCTTCAGACACTTGCAATGATACATGCTATTGAAATGATCAACAATTCAACATTGTTATCTGGCGTTACTCTGGGCTATGAAATCTATGATACCTGTGCAGAAGTTACAAAAGCCATGGCATCTGCTCTGAGGTTCCTGTCTAAATTCAATTCTTCTAAGGATATTGTAGAATTCAAATGTAACTATTCAGACTACATACCAAGAATTAAGGCAGTCATTGGAGCCAGCTACTCTGAGGTGTCAATGGCAGTTTCAAGGTTATTGGCTTTGCAACTAATCCCACAGGTAGGTTCGAGGGAATGATTTCGTTTTGAACAGAGGGACAAATTTACCGGAGTTAGAAGAAGATGTGGCTCTGATTACAGGGATTGCCAGTCACATGTCTATTACGGGGCAGGATCTGACTCAGCCTAAGGTCGTCAGGAGGGGTGAGATTCCACTCCAAAGGGAGCGCTTGATTCACTTGCCTAAACAAAGGCATTTAGTGCTCTTTAGAGGTACATGCCTCTATGAGCACATCCTCTTCCAGGATGATGCTGGTCTCTTGTAGGTCCTGTAGCACATCTGCTAATCCCACATGGATGTGTCAGTTACTTTAAAGTACCTCCAGTGCTGTGGCCTGTGTTGATAATGAGTATATTATATGATAATAGTCTATATCAAGCTGAAAGAAACTCAAAATCTAATTTGACCAGAAATTTGGAAATTCTATCTTGCCTGAGAGAAGTTGGATTTGGGAGTCCTGGTCTGTTCTAACTATGCACAGGAAGTGAGGAATATTGTTCTAAAAGACAATTTTACTCCCCTTATTCTTCATGCAGCTGTAAAAGAGAAGGAATATAGATCTGGATCCACACCATCACAAAATATTCTTCCCTATTTCTGATCTGTCTCTTAACAGGAAATAATACAGTGAGCACAGTCCCACGCTTGCACTTAGGCTGGGGCTTACATTGCTGTTGTGGATTGCACAACTCTTGTGGAAGAGCTGGGTTTATAATTGGCCAGAATGTGATACCGAGAAGTAAAACCACGTCCACACTATTGCACATCCCAGTGGCAATTCGGTGTAAATTACCTTTACTGTGAAGTAGCAGCATACTAACCAAATATGTGCAAAAGACCTAAGATAACAGAATCTACTCCTCTGTAGTGGTAGGAAGTAATTACGACCTCTGGCTCCACCATAGGAGATATAGTAGGTTTTAAATTAAAATGCCACACTTGAACTCAGTTGAAAGGCAAGTGCATTGTGACATGGGGATGGAAAAGGTGACCTAGTAGATTTTTCTCTTCAATAGCATCTATAATCTTCTGACAATATTAAGACTTGGTATCCCCTTATGACAGATGTCTCTCATTTTGGAAAGCTTAGAAAAGAGCATAGACAAGGATTAAAAGCTAAATAGATTTAAATAACACTTTTCCACTTATGTTTCCCTAGCTACATTCACAAGAAAAAGTTAGCAAATGTTTTATATAAAAGAATTATTATGATATACTGTAGTTTTGGTTATTATTTCTTCTGGAAGATTCTTTCAACAGACTATGATACTTTTATAATATAGCAATTAAAGTTTAGAGAGAAAATGGATGAACCATACTATCGTACTCAGTGATAGAAAAATACTGCAAAATATAAGGTTACCAGTCATTTGAATAATAACTCGAACAATATTTGAATGTTTCTAATGATTTGAATATGATTTTGAATAGAAGGTTGATGGTATCTAAACACCTTGAAATAAAATTCTTATACCAGCATCATTGTCATACCCCTTTTGAAAGACTGTATACTCAGCCTTCACTAAAGTAACTAGGTGCAAGAGGACAAAAATGATGGCTACCAGCAAAAAGTGTTGGGAATTTATCTTCATCCTAATAGCTGGGGTGAGGAAACCCATCCATTTGTCTGCACCTGCTTTATGCCCAGTCATGGGAGAAGGTGCCCTGGGTCATGCTGAGTGACAGAGCAAAAGTGACTAGTGCTCTTGGTCTCCTTCGGAGCAAACAGCTTCCATAACTGAATTGTTGTCTCATCCTAGGTCAGTCCTGCATCATCTGCTGAAATCCTCAGTGACAAAATCCGGTTTCCTTCCTTCTTAAGAACTATCCCCAGTGATTTCTATCAGACAAGAGCAATGGCCCACTTAATCTGTGAGTCTGGGTGGAACTGGATTGGAGTGATAGCCACTGATGATGACAACGGGCGTTTTGCTCTGGAGAGCTTTGGGGTCCAGGCCATGGCAAACAACGTTTGTATAGCTTTTAAAGAAATGCTGCCTGCCTATCTCTCTGACAACACTTTTAACGCCAAAGTTGATCAAGCAATTGAGAAGATTGTCAAGGAAACCAGAGTAAATGTTATTGTTGTCTTTATGAGACAATTCCATGTACTCAAACTATTTAACAAGGCAGTTGAGAAGAATGTAAATAAAATTTGGATTGCAAGTGATAACTGGTCAGCTGCAGTCAAAATCAGTACAATTCCCAATATCAAACAGCTGGGAACTGTCGTGGGATTTGGATTTAAAAGTGGAAACATATCCACATTTCATGACTTTCTGAGAACTGTTCATGAGAAGCCCATTGAAAACAACAAGTTTTTACATGAATATATTATGCTTTTGTCAGTTTGTGCACACCTGGAGTACTATGATTTTCAAGTGTGCATTTCAAACCAATTCCAAGAGAATCTGACGCAAAATGTTGAGAATAAACATCAGGTCTGGAGAGACAATTTTTTGATTGCCAATATTGAACCAGGATTTATCCACAGTACAATACTTGCAGTCCATGCCATTGCTCATGCCATTAAGGGGCAATGCAAAGACAGAAACTGCAAGGATCCTTTGGCTTTCACTCCGTGGGAGGTATGAAGTCAGTTCTTTCAGGTCTCATTCTCTCTGTATATGACTTTCATTTCCTTTTCCCTCCCACATTCCTGGATTTACTACCTTAGTCCTGTCACTGAATGATGTTTTTTAAATTCTTGTTCCTGCCTTTCTTCACTACTACATAAGCCAATTGAAACACCACAGACTACGTGCCAGAGCAGAAGCACCTCACTGCTGCAGTATGGGGAACTAGGCTCAAATTTTGTCTCCTATTTTTTTGGACCCACGTAGACACAGAAGGTTCTAGTGCTATGCCCCAGCTGTGTCCAGGGGCACCGACAACTATCTAATAATGAGTAACTTCACACTCATCATCTCCTCCTGTATGGATACAACAGCAATGGCTGTAAACACATGACTCCAGGATGCAGAAGAGATATTTAGCTGCTGGGCTTCATTAGCTGTGCTAACATCTGCTCCTACCACCTTCACAGAGCACAGCAGAGTAGGCATCAGCTTGGATGAAGTCAGTCTACAGGATGCTTGCTGGAACATCTTACTAGCTAGTCATGTGTGAGAGAACAAAACTGTATGGTCAATCTGTCTTAAGATACTAATCAACCTCTAATGGTTGGTACTGTTGCTGTAACCTGAGTAATAGTCAGCAAGGAGTGCTATTGGTACCTGGGAATGTTACAGAAGTACTAAAGTCACCAAAGTGTTTCAATTTGCCACTCCCTCTCCAGTGATTGTGCCCATTTTGTCTGAATTCAGGTACCTTCCTCTATGAAGAATCTTCACTTGAAAGTGAAATGCAACAGACCACTCTTCTGTAGTGTGTTTGTCTTGATTTAAACTGAAACTAGTAGGAAAATTAGACATACATCTTTAAAATGGGTGAAGTATTTGCCTAAAACACACCTGTAATAAAATGGTACCGGGTGGGAAAAGAACAGGAAAAATCAGACATGTAAACCTGACCTGACCTTTTACCCAAGAACCTGCTCAGGAGTATTCACTTTTACACACTTTTACTCAGAGGATTAAACAAAAGTTCATTTAAAAGTCAAACAAACACTGAAGAACTCTGACCTACTCTGACCTCTTATCCTCGGTCAGAGTAGGTCAAACCAAGATAGGGGATTTTGAGAAAAACAGTAACAATCAACTTTTTGCATAAATTTGTAAAGGGAGATAGGACAAATTCAGGACTGCTCTACAGGGGATGCAACTTTATGGAGCTGCATTTACATCACAGCTGAATTTAACCCCAAACCATCAAAATTAAGAGGCCTGTTAAGAATCTAAGAACTCACAAAGAGAATCAAAAGAGAGAATTAACCCCCATGGTTCAGTTTTCATTATACATTTCCTATACACTGAACCTAAGCCCTCTAGAAGAGGGTATATGTAAAGTTTAGTTTGAAAATAATCCATACTACAGATCTCTATATCCTAAGAATCAGTCATTGGTGTTACAGCCTTTACAAAAATACTCACTGATTAAACCATAATGTTGCTAATTGTTAGCGCTTTCTCTCTGAAGCTCAAGATGTATACAAAAAACTCTGTTGTTCCCATATTTTTAGATAAACTGGAGAAGTGAGGTAGAGAAAGATTAAATGTCTTGACTGGAGATACGGAATAAAAAGTTTCCAGTTCAGTCCCACAAGACTACAGCATATTCATCTTAGATGAGATACCAAGTAGAAGCACACTTTGGGTCTTCATAAATTAATAGAGATGCACCAAGAGTATATTAATTCTCAAAATAATGACACCTCCTCTCAGTTGTATATGCCAGACCCATTTAAGGTGATATTCTTAGCAACATCTTTAAATGCTACAACTATCAAACTAGGGTCTATGTGAGAGTCAGCTTTTCAAATGGAGCAGTTAATTTTTGCCATTCATCACACTTGCTTAGTTTCATGTTAATTAACCCCTACTGCCTAAAATTGTTATGCCTGTGAAGGGATAAAGCTGCTGTTCCAGTTAAGCTCCAGTGTGGCTAATGGTCCCCTTATGGTCTCCCCATGAGCTGGGAGTGAGTTATATGTGCCTTAGCCTGTCCTTTTCTAGATTTACATGGAACTTCTTGATCTGGCTGTTTGCAATGAGGGAGAGAGAAATTTCACCCTATTAAGAAGAACAGAATGGGTTGCAATACTAAGCTAGACAGTTGTGTGATTAAAACACCTTTATTTTTGATATTTCATATGATTTATCAAATACAGCTATGCTATCTATTGCCATTGTGATGTATATTGTTTCATCTGAGTAAATTGGCATTTATTTTTTATCTAACAGTTCTGAGTCTCTCTTTGCAATCCACAGTATCAGTTACAGTACAGTCACAGCTGAAAATAATGTTAAAGCAGATATTTCCAGATGCCCTAAAGAAGCTTGCTCTGGAAGCAAACATTGCTCAGATCTACTCTAGGCATAATAAAATAACTGCAGTAACATTGTTCATGGTAATTCTTTACAACAAGGGGACTTCTGAAAGGCCTCCTTTGTTTCTGATAAACAAAACTTTTTCTTTCCCATCATTGTAACAAAATTTCCCAGGCTGGAGAAAAATATTAATGTAAGTGTTTGTATACATTACATAGAGTTAAGAAATGATCATTTTTGAGTAATAGATTTTTAAGACCAATAGGTTTACCTGAATAATGTAATTCTGTGTAGGAAACCAGATTAAACAATTACAAAGATCTCTTTTAATTTTAAGATTTTTGTTCTCCTAAAAAGCAACATTTTTCTCTTTCTTTTTTAACTTCATATCATTGTACAGACACTAGACTATTGATTTTACCACACTGAAATGATACTGATGAATACTATTGTTTCTTGTATCTATGTTCAGCTCCTTGAAGAACTTAAAAAAGTTACAGTCCTTGATGATGACAAAGAAATGAAGTTTGACTCCAAAGGAGATTTGAACACTAATTATGATGTATATATTTGGAAAGAAATTGATGGCCACATGGAAATCACCACTATGGCAGAATATAGCACAGAGAAAGGTTATTTTATCTTTGAGGATGAGGAAAAAGAAAAGGAATTTCTGGACTTAAAGGTAACCTTTAATTTTTTGGCATAACATGTGAAATTTGCTTCATATATTTCCTTCTCCATCTGGGCTTTGCAACTGAAGTATGTGTCAGCTAGAGATCTCTTATGTACTTTCATGTTCTTTAAGTGACAAATCCTCTCTGGGTATATTCTACCACCTTGCTCATTCAGCAAGTACTTTAACCTGTAAGCAGCCTCTATGCTTTCAAATTCAGTTATAGGTTCAGAATGCTCTAAGAGGTTTCCTAAGATGAACAAATCAGAAACTACGTCTGTCCTAAGGACACTATTCCAGGATCTTGAAGTGTTTTAAAACAGAAAATGTCTATGTCTAAGTGTCCTCTTTTGTACACAACACCACCAATTTATGCACATGAAAACTCATATATAGTCACTTTACCGCAAAAAAGAAAAAAAAATAGGAAGGGAGGTGCTTTTTGCTTATTTACTTCTATTAGCCCTGGAGTCAGCACAACTACAAGCGATGAGGCATGTGGTTTCACCTGGAGCCCTAGCACTGGGGTAAACAGGACTCATGGGTAGTCCAATCAGTTCCAGACAGATAATCCATCATCTGTGCACCAGTGATGTGCTGGTTCACCTGCAGCTGTGACTGACTGTGGCTCTGTGCTGCCAAGTATTCATCACTAATGGGAAAGGGAAGGCTAACCGAGTGCTTGGCTGAACGCTAGTCTCAGGGTGTGGACTCAGCCAGTAGAAAGGCTGAGGACAGGAGCAGACTTGGAATCTTTTCCCTCTTTGTGGCACTGCCCAGGATGGTGAGGAAGTATCTCCATCTGCTTGTGGGCTACATCCTGGGGAGAGCAGAACTAGCAGTGTCACTCAGAACTGTTTTTCTATGTTACAAAAGCTGTCTTTGGAACAAGAGCCTGAACTCAGATCTTGAGAAAGGGCTCTAATCACCAAGCTCATCATGGTGCTTCGTTTTGGACAATGACTCCTGAAATCATATTGGTACAAATATGGCCACAAGAAAGATGGAAAGTCCCTCATTTACAGAGGCTGATAGCCTGGCATTCGAGACAATCCTCCAGGAAACACAACTCAGATTTCCTCCGAGACCCCTCACACCTTTCTCGCTAACAAATGCTTTTACTACTGGCTTTAAACTAGTGGGGAGCTCAGCCTTGCTAGCATGGCAGTTGTTTTGTGACATTGCTAGGCAGAGAAAAACCTCTCAGGAGACCTGGACATACCAATTGGTTTCCAGATCCTGACAGGACTCAGACGTATGCTGCTGAATGTGAGCATTTTCAGAGCTGCAATATGAAGCACCTGCAGAACTAAAGTATCTCCCCTGTGGTTAAGAGCAACTGAGCCGGGTTTTAAGAACTCAGCTGTGAAATCAGTCACTTAAATTCCACTTAAGTCCCGTATCAGACGCTTCTGTGCTTTCTTTGGATCTGATCCTCAGCAGTCTAAAGTCCAGTTTCAAAGCTAAATCAGATACTTAAATTAGGATTTTAAAAGTATAGACAATTCCACTGATTGCCATTTTGGGCCAAAAATAAAACTAATAGCTGTAAAATTATCAGGTAGATAATTCCTCTTCCTTTTGTTTGCTGACTGTGTGGAAAAACATATGAGAAATGCAGAGTCTACAATGCCTTTTTTTGGCATCATTTGCAGATTCCCTTAAAAGACCTCTAAGTTGCAAAAAGAGAGTGCAGGTCATAGAATTTATGAACTTATTTTAAAATAAATCTGTTCTTTTAAAATTTTTAAAATAAATTTGTTCTTAGTGATTAGTTGTGCTTTAGTTGATTTTTTTCTGTTGTTCTCTGCATGCTGCAGAAGATTCAGTCAACATGTTCCCAGCATTGCAGACCAGGACAGATGAAAAAGGTTACAGAAAGTCCACACACATGCTGCTATGAGTGTGTTTACTGCCCAGAAAACCATTACAGCAATCAAACAGGTAAAGAAATATGATCCAAATAAAGGTTTATTTAGAGATCAATAGAATTGTTTTGTTTGTGTATAATGTAACTTGGCAAACTTGGGTATCACTTCAGAATGAGTTTAAAATATTTGTTTATGTCAAGTTTTCCAAATATGATGGGGAAGAAAGCATTCAGCATATAAAATCTGGTTTAAATGCTTTTTAGAAGACCAAACTTAAAGCAATTAGATTTTCCAGTTGACTAGTGTTGTCCTCTCTCCAGATGTTGAGGCTGTCCCATGTTTTGTGTCTTGTTGCAGTACACCCAGTTCAGTGGAAGTACAAGGGTTATTTATTCTTCCTATCATTGTATTTTTGGTCTTTTTGCTGGGAGTACTAAGACATTTGATGTGACTGTACAATGATGCTTTCTAGAACCAAACCTGATGTGCACATTACCACTGGTTCACTTATAGTTTGAATAATGTTTTTAAAAGGAGAAGGTTAACTGTGGAAGAGAGAGATATAATTAAGAACTCTTCAGTGGAATGTTCTTTGAATATCCTGCTAGTGAGCAGAAAGAAATTAAATTGTATCTTTTTTATGCAAATACTTGCAAAATTTATCCATATCGGTGAATAGGAATTTTACAGCAAAATTAGCCTTTTAAAGCATAAACTAGGGCAATGATTACCCTTACTATTATATTCCAAAAGCTGTCTGCAAGGAGAAAGATATTGTTTCCTATAGCAATAGGTGAGCAAAAGAAACCAAATGAAACCATGACATCCAATGATTTCATTTCCAGTCATTATTCAAGTTTCAGTTAAAGTTCACCAGAGCTCTGACCAGGTTATGGTCACCTATCAGAAGTGATCAAGACAGTTTTGGGACTCTGGCCATTCTCCCAGTCTCCCTCCTGTCCCTGGAGGTGCCCAGAGCCTTCTTGCAGATGGGCATCCTGGCCACCATCCTCTGCCTCCTGCCACTGCCACCACAGACCTGCAGCTCCTCCATCTGGACAGCAACTGCAATTGTCAGGAGTGATCAGACATATATATTCTTTTAGTATCCTGCATTCCTACTGTATCTCAAGCCATGATAATCTGCTTTGTAGTTTATTTACTTCGGTTTTCTAAGTTACCTCTACTTTTCCATTTTCAGATATGGATTACTGCTACCAATGTAAAAACAAAACTTACTGGGCTCCTGTGAACAGTACTATGTGCTACAGAAAGACAATCCACTTCCTCAGCTGGACTGACTGGTTTGCTATTTTTCTCCTCCTCCTCTCTGCTTTGGGGATTGTGTTGATTTTGGCAGTTAGTGCAATATTTACTAAAAACTTGAATACACCAGTTGTAAAGGCATCTGGGGGTTTAACTGTCTGCTATATTATTCTCTTCAGCCACTTCTTAATTTTTTTAAGCACTACCTTTTTCATAGGTGAACCCACAGAATTCAAATGTAAAACAAGGCAAGCTCTCTTTGGCATAAGTTTTGCACTCTGCATTTCATGTATTTTAATAAAGTCACTAAAAATTTTACTAGCCTTCAGCTTTGATCCCAAGCTACAGAACTTCCTGAAATGTGTATATAAACCTCTTCCCATTGTTATCACCTGCACTGGAATTCAAGTTATCATATGCACTTGCTGGCTAATATTTAGGACCCCTTTTGTGAAACAAAATTTCTCAATTCCAAGAGCAATAATTCTGGAATGTAATGAGGGTTCTATTGTGGCTTTTGGGATTATGTTAGGCTACATAGCTGCTCTCGCTTTCATTTGCTTTATATTTGCCTTTAAAGGTCGGAAGTTACCAGAGAACTACAATGAAGCTAAATTCATAACCTTCGGCATGCTAATTTACTTTATAGCCTGGATTGTATTTATCCCTGTCTATGCGACCACGTTTGGCAAATACCTTCCAGCAGTTGAAATCATTGTTGTTTTAATATCCAATTATGGAATCCTCTGCTGTACTTTTCTCCCTAAGTGCTATATCATAATTTATAAGCAAGAAACAAATACAAAATCTGCCTTTCTCAAAATGATTTACACTTACTCGTCCAAGAGTGCAGGCAGTGTTGCTGTTAGTCAGATTTCTTTGGATTCAAAGTCTTCCAGCTCCCGAGCTACCATTGCAGGCTCATGTAAATCTGCGAAAACCACTGCAAATGGAAACTGCCATTTTCAGGTCCCTGGGCAGAGACTAATAAAAGGGGAAGTTCTTCCTAAAAGTACAACAAGGACACTGTCCAGGAAAAGACTGTCCAGCATATGACCAGGTAGCACTAAAAAGCCCAAAGATAAACGAGGCACTTCAGTGAGCCACTTCTCTTGTAGATCTCTTTCCTTTTGATTTCCCCAAAGAGAGCAGGCCGCATGAAATGCCATCTCCTGTGATACTTAAAAAGTTATTCATTACTAGATTTGAAAGGATTTCCTCGGTCACAGAGTCCAGCCCCCGCTCTTACAGACGTGCTTGGTAGTCCCCTTCATTCTCCATCCCGACACAGGCTGTCTGCTCATGTAAACCTACTGGAAAAGGGAGTCGGGGAGTGTGGTAGAAGTATTAGAAGAGCTAGCAGCTTTCTTCTTATTCCTCACGTATATGAAGGCATGAACTGTTTATACCCTCGTGCTCTTGTGTCTTTGGTGCCTGATTGTTTAAGGAGTTCATCTTCTTACCTGTATATATTTTATCAAGGAAACAGAACCCTTTCTTAGCTTCTGTTTGCTAAGCTAAACAAGCCCAGTCTTTTAGTCTCCACTTTTAAGATAGGCTTTCCACTCTCCCCATCATCCAAAAGTAAACCTTTTGTGCACCTGGTGCAGGAGAATCCTCTTTCTTTTTCTTTTTTTTTTTTTATTTTCAATACATGTGCCTAAAATTGTATACCCTGTTCCAGCCAAGTGCCACAGCAATACTTAAAGTTCCCTCTATGCACCAGGGTGATAATGAATGAAAGATTCAGGTCTATATAAAAATTGAAGGGTTTTTCTGGAGTGTGGTGATTACAGGTACTTTCATTTCCTTTTTTTTCCCCCCCATATTTGAGGGAAATTGCACCTCATAAGGTATAATTATTCTCTTCAGCCTTTGGCAAAGGCTTTCTTCTCCTGGAAAAGCCACAGCTGCCCTGAGGGCTCTGCCCCTCTAGTTGGGCTAGATGGAAATAGTTTTTTCAAAACCTAAGGAGCAGTGCTGCGCTGCCAGAGCTCTGATATGTAGACCCAGTCCAGCACTGTGAAGAATACCTTTCTGCCTTCATAAAGCCAATAGTCGGGAACACAGAAACTATGCTTTGCTATTTTAACTTCTGTGCCATGATAATGTGAAAAAAAATACTAATTCCTTAAATTTGGCCTCTGCTTCTGTTTGAATTGGGAATAATTTGATGTTGTGGCAGGTAAAAATCAAGTTCAGCAATTGTAACATCACACAGACACATTGTATTATTGTTACATACAATATATCTATTTTTCTATCATTTCTATTTATATTTTTTGACCCATATCTACGTGCCTTTTCTACTTAAATTTTGGTTAAAACAGCTATAGATTGCATTTCAATGATAGACACAAGCAATGAAATTACTTTGACATGTAGACATGTGTATATAAAAACATGTATCTGTGAAGGCACGTTTTTAAAGTAATTTGAATGGCAAGGATATGATTTACATACAGATTTGTGTACTTATTTATTTTCTATAGCTGATTAAAGGAGTGAAGGTTTATGCACCAAATGCTTTCATGTATCAGTTGTTAACAAGTACTGTTCTGAATATGAACTAGTAGGTATTGTAAGGTTAAAATTCCTGAAATTTGTCTGCCAGTGCAGCAAAATAAAAGTCTCCAAAAGGAGAAAAAAATCCACTTACAATGTACAATGATTTTCAGCACTAAGCTGGTTAGCAAAATTAATTTGGCTGGAATATTGTATCTGTATTTGGTGTTTTCAAAATTGTTAAGTATACCATGCCTTGAACATGAAAGGGGATGATTAAAGTAATGTTGCTATTTAAAATTGAGTTTGCTTACTTAATTTCCTTATCTCTCCCTTTGAAATTCGATTTGGCCTTGAATAGCAGCAGTACCTGTACCTGTGCAGTGTTTCTACCCAGTACATGTCTGTGCTTCTTACAAGCAAATGTCCTTTAGGCTGAAAGCCAAGTATGATAGGCAATCACTGACCTATAGGTCAGTGAGGAAAGTATCTTGAAGAACAGGAGTGATAACAACAATATGAAAGTATACAGATAAAGGTGGTCTTTGGGGAAAGACATAACATATGGCTGAATTTCAAGGGGAGAGCATGAATTAGCAGGCACAAAAGAAAGAAAAAAACAAGAAGAGAAGTTTTGTTCTCATTGATCTAGTTTTAAATACATCCCATGTCTCATTCCTGTCTCTCCACTACATGTAAACAACTGTCTACTTTGGCAGTGCCACTGAGTCCCTTCTGTCAATGACTCCTATATGCTACGTCTGCTTCTCTAGATACACAGGTCTTCTATGTAAAGCAAAGTCAGTGGAGTAGCTGAGAGGACATAACACTTCTGGAGAAAGAGGACACTGTACCAAGCTGTGTTAAATATGCCTTTAAATGCCCTGCCTGCAAGAAGCCAGTGATCTGCTTTCTTACTGAGAAGATAGCGCTCACAGATATATGTGCCTATCTTGATATTTTATATCTCTGTCCCCAAATATGATACTGTTCACAGAGAAGTCAAGCATGAAAATTCCATTTTGGAGGTTAATGGGAAGCTGTTCCAGATGTAAGGCTATTTAATCCTTTGGGATTTTGTTTCATTCATTGTAGTAATAACAAACAACTGCAGTTGAAGGTGATACTGAACACTATACAGTATCTCTAGAAAGAGTGAAGTTTGTGAAGGCCACCAGGTTTTTCAAGTCTTCTCCTCCAAGGTATAATGATGGTTCCTCAAGATTCAGGGGCTCTAACTGCTCACACATCTCATCTGCCCGTAAGCTTCAGAGAAGTTCTATGCTCTGCAGTTCTTGCAGTGCTGGGGACTATTTATCTGAGCTCTAGGCTTCTTCCCCACAGTTCTGATTGCAGCTGCAACCTATTGCACTAGTGAGAAGTAATATAGCTCACAAGCTGCCAGAGCTATCCCATCACTCTGCATCTATGGGTTATCAAAATTACTAGCAAATAGCAGTATTATTTGGGATGCAGTACTTTCAGGAATGCAGCCCAAGCCACGTTATCGCTACCTACCCCTTGCAGGTGTATCTCCAGAGACAGAGAGACTTGCACAGTCTCTCTGTTCAAGCAGGAAGAAAGCAAAGGCAGAAGGGCTACAATTAGACCATAAATCCTATTTTATCCTCTATGTTACTTCTTCTGGTGCTTCTGCTCTTCCCCCAAACCACTCTGAAACAGGGCAGAACAGCTGTGTGTGTGCAAATAGGAGCATGTTCTCTCTTCTGATTAAACAGTCATCAGAAAGGCAGTGTGTAGCTTTTATACAGATCCCAGCGAGAACTAGATTTTTCTATTTAGAAAAATTTTCAATTGCAAAAAGATTTTTTTTTCTAAAAGAGAATTTTTTTTTTTTTTTTTTTTTTTTTTTTTTTAGTTGGCATGAGTTAAATTGATTGGAATGGCTTTGATGTCCACTAATAAGGACATTTTGTTATTTTGATGATTTCAGAATGGAAAAGTGTGCATGTTCAATTATGAAAACATCAACACGAGGCTTTTTTATTTCATAGAAAATGCTTTATTGAAAGTCTTTCCAGAATGAAATGTTGTCCAAACAACATTTTAAAAAGTTCATAGTGCCAAGGAAGCTAAAAAAAACTTTGGTGGAAAATTTATGATTATATCTGCTCAAGAATCTGCCATCAGAAAAAGTCGCCTACCTCAGGCTCTGCTGCTGAAAATAATTAACTGAGTGGTTTGGCTACAAACACTCAAGCTTTCTCATTTGCAATGGACTTTTTAAAAGCTGCCACCTAGTGACCCGTTCGTATGAAACAGGGTTTTCCATATGCCGCACAACGTTCTCAAGCTGGTTAACAGACGTAAAATCATCTGCTGTTTGGTACCTCAAAAATACTTCCGTTGAAACATTATGTTACGTTGTCATTGGTATCATGCTGGCATAGGCTGTCATGTATTAAATATATGCTCTGTGCAGAGTTTTCTATCTTTTCGTTAATGTAGCTTTTCTCTTCTTTTTGTATTCAAAAGTTGTCTTTTTTTTTCTTAATAAAGCTGTACTCTATCCAGCACATGAAAGGGAGGGGGGGAAAAAAAGCAAAAAATATTTTTAACTTGAAACAAGCAGAAAAGTGTATCAGGAGAATTCGTCAGTACCTTCTAGCAGGGGGAGAAATGGACATGCTCCGGGTGGCGTTGCAAGGCCTAAGTCCCCCCTGCGCTGAAAAATGAAGCCGAACCAGGCCACGTGTTTCTTTGGCAAGTTTTGACGTTTCAGTGTTGTGCTTCGACGTTCACGCGTTACGGCTAGCGATAGGAAGCCTCAACTGCCAGGCAGGTGAAGCGAGAAGCCTGGAGGTTGGCTTCGCTGGTCAAGCTATTTGCGAATAGCAGAAACGGCCTCCAGAAAAAAAAAAAAAAAAAAAAAAAAAACACCTGGAGACTTATCTCCTGAAGCCCTGAGACCTCGTAGGGGAGTTCCTTCGGGAGGAGACGGCCGAGGCGCCCAGAGGCCTCGCGGGACTGCCGCAGCCCTAACTTATACAAACCGCTCCGCCCTCGGTGCGCCCCGCTTTCCCAGAAACGCCGTTTTCCTGCTTTGCGCTGCGGCTTTCGGTGAGCTCGGACAGGAGCCACGTGCGGCGCCGAGCGCCGAGCACCGGCGGCGCCGGGCAGGGCAGCGCCTTCCCGCGCGGATTTGCTGCTGGCCCGGGGGGGGCGGCTGCTCCGCCTCGCTGCGCGGACCCTGCGCGCCGCCGCTGCTGCCCCGGCCATGCTGCGCGCCCGCCTCCGCCTCGCCGCCGCGCTGCCACCGCGGGGAGCCGCCGCCGCCAGCCGCGGTAAGGGCGCCGGAGCCCCCCCGGGGCCGGGGGCCGCCCGCCGCGGGGCTGCTGCCGCCGCCGCCGCCGGGCTCCCAGCGGGGCGCGGCGGGTCTCGGGGCCGCTGCTTGGCGCCGCGGAGGGTCAACTCTGCCTAGCAGAGAGAGGAGACCTGGACGTCGAGCCCCTCCGAGTTAGTTATTCTTCCAGCAGCTGGGATGGGCAATAAGAAGGGATATATATATATATATATATATATATATATATATATGTATATATTTTTTTCCCCCTTTCCACAGTTATTCCCATCCTGGTTATTGTTCGCTCCTAGTGCATGGTGTGATGCGGTGGTATTTTTTTGTTTGTTTTGTTTTGTTTTGGTTTGGTTTTTTTTTGGTTTTTTGCCCCCTCTGGTCTTTAGCAGAGCAGGCTCACAAGGTGGCTGCAAGTTACAAGCCCTCGAAGTTTGACAGAAAAATCCTCCTCTGGACCGGCCGTTTCAAGACGGAAGATGAGATTCCGCCGAGGATCCCGTGAGTGTGCTGTCATTGCCTAAGAGTAACAGAGCTGAAACGAAAGAGGTGGAGTGTTCCCAATCTGAAACTTTTCTGTAGGATTTGACCCAGTGAGTAGTTACAACACTGGAAACTTTGAGGGGAAAATAAAAGGGGGGGGGCAGAAGGTTTTTCTGTAAAAGGCAGTGAGATGCAGTGACCTTCTTTCTCTGCACAGAGTGAGTGCTCAGGGCTTCTTGGTGACTCTTACTGCCTTTTTGGATAGGGATTCCCTACTCCCTTCCTGTTGCCTTCAGACCTCACTTACGAAGCAAAGTGTAGCTTTGTGGAAAGATATCTAGGAGCAGAAAGGAGCACTGCTGAATCCTGAAACCTTGATGCAGCTGCGGACACCATATGTACTCTCTACTATGCCTTACTGATTTTACTCTGAAATTTTTCATTGGCCTGTAATGTCATTGTTGTTTGCACCTGCAACTGTTGGTGTCCTGATGAGGCTGAACAGCTCCTTTTCAAGCTCCTGCCAAAGCTGGTGGGAATTCAACACCTCTGTACACAGCCCTAGAAGGGATTATGCCTGTAGGTGTATTCAGATCACAGCTAGCCTGTTCTAATAGGGTTGGAGTCTCATGGCATGTAGATGTGTGTTGTTTTATTTTAAAAGATTGTATGTTGTAATTCTTATAACTGTACTTAGTACTCATCTAGCTAGGACTTTCTCTGCTTTTCTGAATGAGATAGTCAATGGAAAAAAAGACAGAAGCAGTCCTAGAAGTTGTCTCCAGAACCTAGGACTTAACTGAGTTTACCATTAGGCTAGAATACCAAGCTTACTTTTTGCACGGTCTGTTTTCATCCCTATGAATCTGTACGTAGTTCTTTGCTGTAAATGATGAGCATGGAGTTTTGAAGATACCCATCCTAGACTTACCTTTGGCTTGATTGGGGCATCTTCCCGAGAAGTGAAAGCTGAGCTCAAGGGAAGGAAATGAACTGTTAAAGTGTGATTCCTGGACATGCTAGGTGCTTCGATTCTTGACAGTTGCAGGTTGCGTGAATAGCTGTCTGGGATTTCCTGGTGTGGTTTCTTAGGATAGAGAGCCAACAGTATTTCAAAAGTGTCTTACTTCGCTAGATTAGCGTTTAAATGTATCAGTGGAAATGCTGGTGGGAAATGCTTACAGAAGAGGTGTTGCTAATCAGCACTGCAGTAGAGCCTGGTCTCTGTGAGAAGCATCAGCCCCAGCTTTTGGTTTTGAAGGTTCCTGCCTGGCCCTGCTGCCTTGCCAAAAACACCAGTGCTCCTAGCAATGATACTCACTCATCCTGTTATTTAACATTCAAAGTCTTCCTGTATCGTGGTTGTGACACCTGATTTAGGAAGCACAAGTACCCTCTGTGCCTCACCTGTCGTACCGCTTACTCTAGCGGCTTGTTGGCTGAAGCTGTGTTGGCTTCTCCACTGCTTATTTATCATCAGGTTACACTTTTAAAGATGTTTAAGGAGAAGATAATGCTACTGTAAGGAACTTGAGTTGAGACAGTATTGGTTGCCACTGACTTACACACAGTGGTTGCCACTGTGAACCCACAAAGGAAGATAATTTCTAAAAATCTATGTTAATATGGAAATTTAAATATATCAGCCTTGAACATTTTTCTGGGCTGTGTTTTTTCCTATCTCTATTTGTGACTTGAAGAATCTTTTGCTGGCTATAGATTAAGAAGAAAAAAAAGTATTCCTTACAGAAGTCTCCAGGAGTAAGAATTATCCAATTCTAAGTAGTTATCCTGATTTACATTTATATACTAATTTATTTATTTCACTTGTTACTAATACATAAGCAGAAAAGGATGTTATCCGTAAACAATATTTTCTGTTTATAGCGCACACAAACAGTTCTAAAGGAACTGACACTCACTGAATGGTTATAATATACAAATTACAGCTTACTATAGATTGAAAAAAAGTTTGAGGAAAAATAGATAAGGAGGTGGTGAGAAAAACATCACCCTCCAAAGGCAGATCCAAGGTAAACTGAATACTTGGCATGGTCTTCGCCTCCCCATCTGGTTGATCCATTAATTCCACTGCTCCCCTCAACTTGCTGTTCTTTCCCAAGGGAGTTGCTGAGCACCTGAAGTGCGTGTATTGCTGCTTGCTGCCTTTTGCTTTGGATGGCAGATACAGTGTTGTCTCTCCCTAGGACGCTGTGCTTTCTGTCATTAGAACATGTCCCTGTCTTGAGTGATAAGTCCAGTGCAAGTAGCATACTGAGCTTTATCAAGCAGTAATATACCCTGTATCATCTCTGTTATTTTTTTGTTCCTATCACAGCAGCTTTCTGAATGCTCCCTTCTCTTTTACCGTATGATAATCTCACTCTCTTCCCTTAGAAAAAGGTTTAGACAGGGTCAGGAGGCCAGAGGGATCTGACTGAGAAAAAAAGTGGACTATTGAAATGAATGAGAGGTGTTCATAAAAACGCAGACCCTTTGCCAGTGCATACATACGTGCATGCAAATCACCTGTTTGACTGTGTGGTAGCGGGCCTGACAAGAGACCTGCACCCCTTTTTGCTTTTTGTGTGAGCAAAAAAACCCCTGAAGTTCATAAATCACCATATACTAAAAGAAGCCAATTTTGAAACACTAGCTGAATTGTGTCATTACTTTAGCTATTACAATAAAATGCTTTAAGATTGCAAGATCTTGTTATCTGTGAACAAAATCTAGCTGTGGAAGATATTTTGTACCAAGAGCCAAATCTGCAGTCCTTATTCTCCATCTTCTTAAGAGGGAAGGCGCTGGGGGGGGGAGGAGGGAAGCAGCTGTTACTGACTTCAGCAGAGGTTTAGCCAGACCGAGTCTTAATTAGGGCTTAAGTAATACAGGCCCTAATGTGTGCTTAAAGAAAAACATAATAAGGTCTGCTTTACTTAAAGCATAGGTAGAAAGCAGGGAGAAAGTGAAAATCTGTTTCAGAAGAGTTTCAATTAGTGCATTGTGAGATGTAATTACAGGACTAAGCCAGCCTAATAAGATCTGTATTTTCTCTTTTGTGGCTGCAAATGGATTCTAAATTAATGGTGTCACGTGCCAGCCTGTTGCGTGGCTTTTGTAACAGATAATGCACTTACCCTTGTACAATACAGAAACGGTTACTTAAGCGGTAAGCGCTGTCAGTCACCTGCAGCACACTCGGTACTCCCGCCGTTCAGTAGCGTGTGCGCTGGGGTGAGGAGGAGGCAGCACGTCAGGCTTGCCCTTGGGAGAGAAGCACTGCAGTCCTCAGATTCTGATTACAGACTTCCTCTGTCAGGGCTTTGACTATAAAAATTAAAGCATGCTTTGTGTCTCCTACTGCAATCGTGCCCTTCAAAGGTAAAGTTACTTTGGGGGGGAGTGGAGGGGAAGGTATCAGATTACAAGTTCTTTGTTCAGAAAATAAAGTTCTTTATGTGGAAGTTTTAAATCTAAATAAACAAGGCATCCCAACATGCTTTATGTTAAAAAAAAAAAATTGGAAAATAGCACACAGCCAACATTGTAGTTAATGCCAGAAATGCAATGAACATTAAAAACCAGCATTGCCAGAAAATAACTGAGCTCAGAGCTTGGTGAAAATTTTAATGAGATGGAGATTTTCTGTCCTGCTTCTCAGAAGTATCCAGCCTACTGCTACTTCCTAAAACTTAAAATTGTTTAAGTGAGAGTTGTACAAATTAAGATTGCGGAATGAAAACACATTTCTTACGGAAACTATAGCCCAGTGCATGGCAGTATTCATTACTTTTGCATTTGATGAATAAGAAAAATGATCACATGAATTGCTCTTATTTACATATATATTCCTCTAATAGTGAGAAGTCTTCTTTAAATGATAGAGTTGCTGCTTTTCCAAAGGAGAACTGACTAAAAATCAAAACAAAAACACTAGCTTGTAGCAGTACAAACTCTTTTATTGACATATTTATACATGTAAAATCCCTAATCTACTTTACACAGGATATCATCCAAACAGGTTAGATGAATCATCGTTCTATTTCAGAAGTTAATTTTGAATTATCAAAGGAACTTCTATCACTTTTGGTTAACACCACATATAACCCTCCATCTGTTAAAAAGTACAAAAATATTTAAATTTCACTACACAAGTAGAGTTTAAGGTATGATTTCTAGTATACTTGCCCCCAGAATATTTAAGTGCAAATATTTATTGCATGAGCAAAAAAGAAAAAGAATCAGCTCAAACCCATTAAGTGGTGTTTTACCACTGCAAATAGATTAAGGTCAGAAAATGCCAAGTTCTTGATAGTACAAAAGGAATCATTCTGGCAATCCAAAGATGCTTGTTTTAGGAGCTAATTTTACATCTGTTCTTCAGTTGTGATGTTACGTCTGTGAATCGTTACAAAACTGAAGTGTTTTTTCAATAACTTTAATTGCAGGCCAGAGATGCTGGACAGGGCAAGAAACAAGGCTCGAGTTAAAGCTTGTTACATAATGATTGGGCTTTCGATTGTTGCCTGTTTTGCTGTGATTGCTTCGGCCAAAAAGGTGAGTCTGTCGCTAGCTGGTTAACCTGCAGCGTACTCTGCAATTAGACGCGATGGAATTCTATGAGAATATAGACAAATCCAAACAGCAGCAATTTACTGTTAACCATAGCTTAGGTAACACGTACTAGTACCACCCCCGACGTCTGAAGCAGCTGTTGGCTGCTCTCACGTTTTGGTAGCTTTCCCCAACGTGTATAGTTCCTCGCATTACTTCGCTCTGACGTAGATGTTTTTATTTTTGCAGGCTGCTGCACGTCATGAGTCCTTAACAAGCTGGAACTTGGCAAAGAAGGCCAAGTGGCGGAAAGAGGCTGCACTGGCAGCGGAGTCAAAATCAAAATAACTTAATAAGAAATTCTGGATCTCTTGGTAGGAGCAAAATTAAACTGTTACTGTGAATAAGTGAATTTTACCGCTAAACAGGTAACTGCAATATTGCAGTCATACTGGAGTCAAACAACAGCAGTAGCTACAGGATTATGAAAAGACATGTAGGATCTCTGTTGCACATGATTAAAACTAGTAATTTGAAAAGAAACAATTTCCTGAGAATGTATGGCATCGGAAACCACATTTCTGCTATCTGCCCTAAGTCCCTTCCTTCATGTTTGATTTTGAGCTTTGTTATGCAGACAGAAGTTCCTTATATAAAAACTAGTCAAATTTTGCAATGAATGGTTAAATTCTGCAAAGGCCAAGGAGTACTGAAGTGAGATTAGTAAAACTGCCAAGATAAGACTTATGCCATTCACTGTTGCAGTTCTAAATAAAGAAGAAACAGTAAAAAGCCAGAGATGTGCCAAATCTTACCATGAGAACGTTCCGGGAAACAAGGGCAGGGGAAATGTACTGGTAATCTTACAAATTCGCAAGTCCTTACAAACTTCAGGAGAATTCTCAAAAAAGTTGTCAGTCACAGATGTGGAGATGGGCCTGTGATTATCAATAAAAGTAAAACCAATTCAAGATGTTTTCTGCCTGGTGACAGTGCAAAGTCTTAAAGTGCACAAGTCAACCAGTTTGAATTTGCTTGTCTCAATGCAGCATTGAAAATGGCATTTTTGTTTTCTAGTTTAACAAGCCACACTTATCAGAAAGTTAAATAAATACAATAAACATCTGTAAAATAGGTTTTATTGGTTTCTGTATGGTATCTGGAGTTGTAACATTCCATAATATTGCATACTAATGTGTTTTGTTACAGTAATGGGCCTTTGGCCTGGATTTAAAGATGCACTATTATTATCTGAAGTTAATATAAATATTTTAATTTCACAATATTACATGAAGATGTCGTGCTATAAATAACTGAAATTTCTCATTCCAGATTTCTGAGAACTCTTGAGAGCAGAGTTAAAACTTCACATAACAATTCACAGACCTATTACAAAAACCATCAGTCTTGCAATTTAAGAAATTTAAATTTTTAATTGAGAACAAATCATAAAGCAAAGACAATAGTGCATCTTTTCAGATGAACAGACAGACCCAATAATAAATATTTTCCAGTTGCAAACATTTTCTATAGCTAACTATTTCTGTGCCAACATTATTACTATTTTCTGATTGCTGCTAGCAACAATGTTTAAAGCAAATACTAGAAAAAATAAAAAGCTGTATGAATCAGTCCTCAGACAAAAGTGCAACGATGAAAAAAATTAGATATGATTCAGTGTATCAGAGTAGGGAACTTAAAAAAAAAAAAGGTAAGCTTTGCATAGTTGCATAGATTAGCTAGTTATTATTCACATTTTAGCAAAACTAAATGGTACCCTCTTAATTAAAGAAAGCCCCCCAAACTGTATTCTTAAAAACAGACTTTGCAGCTGATGGGGCACTTCAGTATTCTGTGTTTAAATTAAATGCCAAACTTGAGATCTTTTCTCACATGCCACCAGCTGCTGGTTTCATCCGTTTAAGAAACACGTTCACTCCCCTATCTGACTAGGTCAGAGCTGATTACAAGTCATCATCTCTGGTTTTACACTCATTTATGTACTTTTCACAAAGCCTGTTGTAAACCCAGTGCTAAAATAGGAAAGGCCATCTTGTACATTTATCCTTTACAGAATAGCTAATGAAGTATTTTCATTATTATTTTCAAAGAAATTTTAGGGCAAACCAAGTGCTGAGACTAAACAATGCATTTAATTACTAAAGTCAGTCAACTTCAGTTCCCTTTAAACTATTACTTTAAAATACAGAGGCATGAAATAGTTTATCTAAATGCATAAAGTGCAGTCAGTAACTGCTCAGACATACAGAATAATACATCCACAAAACTGAAGACATTCTTTCAAAACAAATATAATACTTTAAATGTCCTCTCTTCTCTCCATTTTCAAGTCTTTCAAGATTTTTATAGTATTTTTATAGTTTATAAAAGACTATAGTCTGTAGTCTTTTAATCAAGATTTGGCTTAGAGAGGCTTATAAATGCAGTGTTTACAGGGTCCTCCAAATAAAAAGCAGGCACCAATGGTTATGTAATATTATCAAAACAAGTTTGTTAGAAGCAATGGAATACCCTGTTACCTGAACAATTTTCTTACACTAGAAGAACATTGAAGTTCAGTATTTACTAGCAATCTTGGTAGATTTCCATGATCATTACCCTGTACATTGAACAGATGGGGCAGAGGGGAGGAAGTCAGAATACAAAAACTAAAATTATAAGAGTAAAAAGGGCACAAATACAATCATCTAACATTATAAAATTTGGCAGCTATACTCAGTATTATCACACTATTCAAAACTGCTGTATGCTGTACAAATCTAGGCTTAAAGTGTCATTTGCTAAAATATCTCATTATTCAGAGTTCATAAAGTAACAGCACACCTATATACACTTCTTGTAACATACCTCTAACTTCCAGTAAAAAGTTCAAGAGATTTCTTCCCTCTCAGTTACATCTTAGTCAAAACTGACCATTAGTCTTAAAAAAAAAAAAAAAAAAGAGAGAAAAAAAAAGAAAAGAAATCCACTTCAAGTCCCACATTCAATTACAATATAGTGTATATTGCTGCAACACAGCAAAACATCTTATGAATCTTAACCTGACATAAAAAAAAATCTAAATATAAAATGGTACTATAAATGATATCACCTTTAACCTGTATTTCTCAGTGCATTAAAATATTATTTAATAACAAGCACAGTGCCATGGGAAAAGTAACTTTAAGTTTAAATTGCAGGTTTTATAAAGCATGAAGTCCTGTCATGTCAACGATTTTACTTAACCCAGAAGTTTGGTGCTAATCCAGTAAATACAGACAATATTGATTTTAATTAACCCAAAGTGTTAATTTATCCAAATGAGACATACTACTAATATACCAAAAACACTACTAATATGCAAGTCCAAGCAGAACATCATTTTTCTGTATTTAAAATGGTTTATGTAAATATTAGAATCTTGCTTGTCCTAGTGTTTAACAGCAAACACCGCATTGTAGAACATAATTGCTTAGAAGACAACTTCTAGTTAGTTTGGTGTCCAACTACCTAATGCTATTTACAGTACAACAAACATTTCATTTAACTCAAAAGGAGCGATTCTCTATCCATTTCTCATTGAGGCATTTCTACTGTTTTACCAAAAGAAAAACAAGATAGCTAATGTGAATATTCAAGTGATGGTATGTATTTGGTCAAAAACATAACACCCACTGTCTAAACAAAGCTACTGTTACTAGAAAGGCAAACACTGCAATGTTTCTCAAAATAAAATAATGTTACCACATTTTGACAGGAGACAGCTGTAAACCATCTGCCTTGTATTTGCAACTGTGCAAATTGTCATCTCTCTCATTCATAATCACAGCATTCTTATGGTAACTACAGCAACTGCTTCTGCAGCAAAGTATTATATTTGTAGCTGACTTTTAATGCCATTTAGCAGTTTTAATTACAAAGCTAGCATCAAATGACCAGCAAGTTCTCTGCTGATTCCAACTTGAAAGCCTCCAAAATAGTCCCCTTCCTGTGTACATCAGAAAAAGCCTTTTCATATATTTATTACTATATTAGGTAATTAGCATTATATATGCATATCTATTATGCCTTTAAATATATTTTATAAATAAATTCCAACAATGTGTTAAGTAATGCATAAGAGTTCCACAATTTAAATAAATATTTTTCACATTCCAATTCAGCTTCTTAAAAGCTCATCTTTATTTCATGCCTTAGTTCTGAAGCAATGTTTTTGCTTCAATTCAAGAGGTAGATTTGATAGAGACTGGGCAAGTCAAGCCTACTGCCAAAAATGCAACTGTCAGTAGCGGTATTGCTGATACGCAGTTTGAAACTGCATCAGAAATTCAGACCCTCTACCTAAAGTCCTACCGATTCTTAGCTTAACAAGTTCTTGTTAAATCACATTTAACAATTTTCTGCAGACATGATTACTCACAGTTGTTTTCTGTACATGATATAATGAAAAATGCAATTACAAAACAAAAATGAAGTTTTATCTAACACAATGTATAAAAGTGCATGAGCTGCTGCTTCATCTCTCTGAAACATGTTCAACTTTTCCTCTAGCTTTGGCCATAAAGAATAGATCTCAAAAAAAAAAAAAAAAAAAAAACAAACAAAAAAAAAAAAAACAAAACAAACAAACAAAAAAAAAACCAGGTGTTTACATTTTATGCTTGTCTTCACTTAATTTTTTACAGCTGAAACCCTTCCATTGGAGCCTCCTGCTGTTGAAAAACAAACTGCTGCTGACTTTCATCCACCTGAGGTGCAATACTGGAATCCTCCTCTTCGACACCAAAGTAATGTTCTATGAGTTCGAAAGCCTTTTGGTAGATCTCTTGGTTTTCATGTCTCTGAAGAAATTCAATTTTATCAAGTCCTAAATTGAAAACAAAAGTTTTTCAAAATCTAGTTACTTCTGAAGACTAATTGAGTAAGTTCAAAGAGAAACAGGTTGTAATATGAAAACACAGTGGTACTTCTTAAAAACAAACCCATAAACCATTTTAGTTCATTCACTATTACTGACCCTTACAAGAAATGGATTTTTTTCTTCTTCCTCATTCTTTCCAGAAATTAATATGTATTTTCTTCTGCACCAAATGTTCCTAATTAAGACAGATTGCTGAATTTTGTAACCTAGACTAAATTTCCTGGAGCTTTACAGTTGCAACTGTAATTCTAAGCACTTATCTTAATTGACAGCCTTTTAATTCAGTTAACAGCTGTGATAATGTACAAAGAAACACACCATGTATACAGAGAAAGCAAATTTGTTTTGAATCAGGACAGTATAAAACTGTTTGCTAGAGCAACTTCTAGTATTCTCATTTCTTTTGATACAAAGAGTTTAGTTTCACTCTTTCAAGTAACTCTATCCCCTGTTCTTAGGTCATCACTGGCTGCAGCCTGTTATCTTCTTTTTTCAACTTTAGTTCTGTTTTCAAATTTAAATTCAAAGTTTTCAAATTCAGAAGGCATCACCCATATCTATACAATTCTGCCAGCACAGCACCATGTAAGTGCTTCCTCTTTTCTCGTCTCCAATCCTAATTTTAATAACGTCAGGTTAACTCAGAACTCTTGTTTAGGTATTCAAGATAAACCAGATTAGGAAGAGCTCTTATGAAGCATTCTGGTAACTACAGAATCCATATGCAGGTGACTGACATCAGCTAGCATAGATGTTTCCCCAATTAACCTCTATCCAGTTTCAGCAGCCTGTTGCCAAAAATCAATCACAATATCAAATGAAACTTTTGCCGTTTTGTGACAATCTTAATATTTCTGTAGTAGTATTAGCATCTGTTGGAAGATGTACTTAACCTTCTAAAAAGGACTCTAGACATTCAATAGTTGAAATTCTGTCCTAGATCTCGAGTCTGTTCATAGTAAGTTAAATTAAACTCGTAAGTTCTTATTCATCTTCCATATTAGATTGCAAAGTAGGTTTGCTAATGCACAGGATCATACTTCTTAACAGAGATTCAGATTTAATGACTGTCTTACAGAAAAGCCAGTAGCATTTGATGTAATACAGCCAGCCAGAACTATTTGCAGTTTCTGAAACAGAAAGGCCTGCCAATTCAGAAACTATGAAAAGATGAGCTTCCGTAAATAGTGACAGATTCACTTTTAACTTCGATTTGTCAAATCAAAAGATCTAGTTGTACAGTTTCACAAATATGATTTTAATCTTGATATTCTGCCTTTTAAAAGTGGTTAAATTCAGAATGTCTTAAAAGGCAACAAAATATTTTCAAAAGTAACTACAATTTACATAATTTCATGATCTGAAGTAGATTCTTGCTATTATTGATATTTACTACGCTAAGAAACGATTAACTCTGGGAATAAAAAAATCCTTGACAGCTAGTATTTAAAATGAAGTTATAAATTAGAAGAACTAAGAGTAAGACAAACTCTGATTTTGCATTCCTGTTAATAATGAAACTATATCTGATAGGAGTATATCTATTAAAGTAATAAACATATATTTACAATTAAATGATAAAATTATACAAATCATAGGTATCACAGTCTATGGGAGCTGTGCATTAAATGCTTCTGAAAGTCTTTAGATTAGTGTTTCATAAACTGATCCCAGGCCAAAAAAAAGAAAGTTTCTGCATTTAACTACCTTTCTCACCATGTTACATTGATCAGTGCAAATTGAGTAATGTCCAGTTATGTCTGAAGAAAAAAAAATCTATTAAGTTTACCTAAAAATCTCATACAAATGGTTGACAGCAGTCTTGATTTTACAGCCTGAAATAAGAAAGTTTAGGTATGCAGTTTTACAATAAGTAATTTCTTACCATATGCTTCCTCTATAAGAGCGCAGTAAGGATTGATGCCCATTCCATTTTGCTTAGACTCTTGTTCTCCAAGACGCAGAATATTTTCAAGTCCATTTAAAGCCACTTGTACTATTTTTGAATCCATCACAGTCAGGAGGTCACAAAGAGGCTTGGTACAACCTAACGCTACCAAATACCTTTATAAAAGAAGAAAAGCAGAGGGAAGGGGGAAGGAAAGGGTGATAATTCAGCACATTTATTCTGACATGTCATTCTATCACAGCTGGTCCTTAATTTTGGTCTTAAATTAAGTGGCTGAAACAGTATTTGTAAAATGTGCAACAACATGAAATAAATTCAGTCTCAAATAGAATGCACACATTAAATTTTCTCATTAGGATAAATTAGCATATTTATTCTACAAATGCCAAACTTCAGTTAAGAATCCTTTCAACTCCTTTTTATGTAGAATTTTCAGATAGGTTTGACTGAGTACAGGAGGAAAAGTTAGTAAGTTTTTTCAAGCACTAAGAATTTTTATAGTGGCAAAAATGTCAAGTAGCATGTTACAGAGAGATAAGAACAGTTGTGAGAAAGATGCATTTTGGGACAACACAGTGGTCCATACTAACACAGTCCAGGGTAATAACCTATTAATATATTAGTTTTATCTGCTATAAAGGGAAGGATGTAATTGCAAATACAACAAGATACGAGGATTCTGAGTATCTTGTTCCTCTTCTCAATTGTGCACAAAATTCTGTGTGGTCTTTGGGAACCTCCATCATTGTTCCTACCGTGCAAACAAGATATAGGCAATAATGTCTGCCTGCATCAAAAGGTTGTCTGAATATAGTTAATTAGAGGATGTAAAGCATCTGACAGTTTGAGAATAGTATCTAGAAGATATTAAAAGGGCTAAAACTTCATGAAAGAGATAAGATACTATTTTGTGATGGAAAACAATGTTTATGCTATTATATGAGTGTTTACTATTCCAAGATTCTGCATTAAAATTTCTATTAAATATGCTAAAATTTAAGATGTTAAGTTATGCAAGCAATTAAAATAACAAACTTTCCTTGTGTCTGATAACATTTAAATTATCCTGTTTTTCTTATAACCATTAAATTTTCAATAAACATGCACTTGTGAAAGATCTCACAAATATGCTGGAGGAGTTGTTATATCACTTTCAGTTCTGGCTTCTAAATATATATGGATTTTAAAATGATAGTATAGTGAACTAGTGATACAAACAACTACATTAATAGCATTCCAGAGAAACTGCAGAGTATTTGATGCTAGTCATTTAAGATGTCCAGTCTTTGCAGTACATGAATAGCTGCTGATGTAATGTTTTACTAAACTACATTTTGAAGAAAAAGCCTGATATCTGTTTTAAAATAATACAGACAATAAATCTAGAATACATGAAGAAATAATTTTTTTGAAGTTTCCCTATAAAGAAATACAGTCCTATTGCACAATTTGTCAATTTTCAAATACTGAAACTATTCATTAACTATAATAAATTAAACTGTGTTTGACAATGTAACATCAATTCTGGAAGTTAACACTAAAGTTTTCACAGAATTAATACCACTGAAACAAAGTAATTTTTTGTCAATTTGCTGTTAATCCTACTGTTTATCTTCTACCAATTTTTCTGAACTTCTACATGTTCATCCACTGTATAGACAAAGTTTCAAGAAATTAAAGTTGTGCTTAGGGTTTCGTTGCTAGGTTTGTTAGGATGCAATTGCAGAAATAAGAGCTCCTTAGGAAAAAAGATATTTAGGCAAAGAAAACAACAACATTCACAAACTAAGTACCTAATCTGTTCAGGGGTTCCTCCCGATGTTGCATTAGTTATGGCCCATGCTGCTTCTTTTCGGGTGCGAAATTCAGCTTTCTGAAGAATTTCAATCAATATTGGAAAAATATTTGCATCTATAACAGCCTAGAAGAAGAAATTAGGAAGTTTTGTGATAATTAAGAAAGTTAATATACATAGGAAAAGAGCATTGAAACCCTTCACCATTAATTTCAGCCATACCTGTTCATATCAAAGAATATAATGTTTTGTTTCTTAACTAGAAGGCACAACATTAACTAGGATTGCTAAACTGATACTCAGAACTATTCCAGCATTGTACCACACTAGCCTTCAGAATATTTTCTTTGTTGATTTCTTCTTTTGTGGTGGACAGAATAATGCTTACTGGATAGCCCTGTTTAAAATTTGTATTAATAGGTACAGTAGCATCACCTTAACATAAAAGAAGCAGAGATTTCAAACTGGAGGTCAAGTCTCAAATAAGCTTCACTCTGGCCTTTTTATTCAGGTCTGCAGTTTTTATAGAAAGAATACGTCTGTAATTGGAGACTATATAGCAATATCTGAAAAGACTTCAAGCAAATGACATTTTCATCCATGATTCAAGAAGAAAAAAAAAATCATACTGATTCAGAATTCTCATTTTTGTGAAAGTCTTGTCTTCTAACATAACCTTTTTTCAGGTAATATTAGGTTAATCACTGGGGAAATAGTTAGGATCTAATAATTTCTCAAGACAATTCAGTATTAATGACATCATCCAATTTTCTGAAACAAGCAAAATAGTCAACATTCCCCAATAGGTGGAATTAGTAAAATGGTCCTCATAGTTTGTACAAGATGTTTCTTTTCAACTTAAGACAGAAAAATTGCTTATTACATTAACATCACATATACTAAAAAGCATAACAAAATTAAAGAGAATACATTATTAGATGATGCATCACAGGAAAAGATAGCAGATGTTAATATTAAGTCTACGAGAATATTTTAGGTATCCTTCATTCCTTCTATAAGAATTAACTGAATCCTTTTGAAAGAAGCAAGTCATCTTCTTTAGTACAAATGATAACTATTTTTTTAGAAAGAGTATTTTATGAAGTTATTTATAATCTTTGTTCAAAATTAACACATTGAAAGTTAAACAGCATTATTTTAGTCCTGTTTATAATTTTGAGTTCACATAGCATCTACTTATTTCTCCTTGTGATGGAAAAATCATGTGAGCTCATAAAAGGAAAACAAAAAGCAAAATCAAACCCAGATTACTAAAATAAAGGCTGTTACCTGAATCTGAGCTCTGTTTCCTGCAGTAATATTAGAAACAGTCCAGCATGCTTCTTTTCGAATAGATTCCTTGGGACTACTCAGCAAGTGCAAGAGACAGGGCAATGCAGAACAGTTTAGAATCACCTAAAATAATTTGAGAATTGCAAATTTGCTTGTGCAATTAAAAAAACACTTCACAGATAACCTCAAAAGAAACAGATTTTGCAGCAGCTTTAGACTTTACAAAATGTCATAGATAAAAGTCTTACAAAATGAAGGTTCTCAATGCTCCAGTGTTTGAATAGAAAATGCAACGATTTGAAAGGATCTGCCCTCAAATAACTTCAGACATGGAGACTAAAGACAGCAAGACTTAATAAGGCTGGTTAACAGCAGAATATGACATCTTAAGTAGCTGAGTTTAAACCTAATTTGTTCACACTTTTATAAAGGCACAAATGTTTTCTATTTAATTCCTTAGTGAAAACATCTTCTATGGAGCCTACAACAAAGTAAGTAATTAGTGGAATTCTTTATTTTCCATATACATTAGTTCTGTAAGCCTTTTATATAACAATTTTCTTCAAAACAGGACCTGTCTTGGCAGTATTTCCTGTATTACTTTCACTGCCTAAAAAAAAAAAAAATCTTTAGGACAAATTGCATTAGCAAGACTATCACATAGAAATTCATGTGCAAACCTAGTATGGGCGTTCCTTACAAAAAGTGAAAACTTGACTGCATTTCAAGATTTAAAAATAAAAAAGTAGCAATAATAGATAATAGAATCTCCACTAAGAAATTAATTATTTTCATAATTCATGGGAAGCAGCATTCAAAATACCATACAGGAATGAAACAATCCTCTATCTTCTTATGTTGCTGTAAGAAGTTAATTCTTGCAGTAATTTAGTGTTTAAAATAGCAGCCTCAACTGACTGTCAGATTGACAGTATACAAAACAGAGTAGATTTATAAAGAGCCTCTTTCAGTGAGTTGAATGGACTCCTATACCAGATATACAGTTTCTTGCAATTAAGTTTTACAAAATTCTCTCTTTTTTTTCTGCCAATTAATTTTTCTTAAATCAACTAGTCTTACCTGTGTTTGAATATCGTCGCCAGTAACAATATTTCCAACTGCTCTTAATGCAGGGGATACCACCTTGTAATCATTATGCCTGGAAACATTACAAATGTTAAATCATTTGATGTTACCAAATGTTACAGTATAATTTTGCATGTTTATTTCAGGTGCAAAATTTTTATTTACAGAAACACTGTATTTCTTCTTATAAATTCCCCCTATTTAGCCAAATTTGACAACTGTAAAACCATAACTGAATCGTTTATTCAAGGAAATGGCATCTTTATGGAACAAGAAAACTTGCATCTGTAGAGCAGAACAGCAGTCAGTACAGCAGATGCTGTCTACAAGCTGAGGACATGTACTGCACCATCCAGTTGCCACACAGACAAAAGGTGTGTCATTAGCTGTATACTAAAACTTAGAAGCTCCCTTCTACAACAGAATTTCCCGTCTCTTGTAAGTGAATAACCATAATAACCAACATATGAAGTCCATATTCAACTACTGAATGGGGGGATGGTGCAGTAGAAAATCTACATAGTTTTCATAAAGCATCTATGGAAGAAAAAGGAATTTTACCCTCTCTTGACAGTCACACAAATGTGCTTTTCATAGAGAGTTATGCTCAGCTGTCAGCACGGGGAACTATCACTGAACTATCACTATCACTGAACTACTCAGCAGTCCCCAAATGAACATAAGGATTTAGTCTCCCTTTCTAGGGAAATAATCATAAAACAAGTGTTCTTGAATGGTTCACAAGTGGCAGAAGCTCATCTCTGGACTCTGGTTGTCCAAGACCTCCCTGCATTTCAACTTCATCTTCTACAAAAGAGCATTACTGGTAAAGAAACAAAATACAACATTGATACTAAAAAAGTTAATTGAAAATTTACAATTCAAGCTTGATCTTCAACCTTCACTTTCAGACTTCTACATGTAGATGATAACCTATGTTAAATTTTAGAGAATAAAAAGGAGTACTTTACAGAAAATTCTTTTCACTATTACTCTTAGGAAAGATCCCAAGAGCAAAGCAACCTAGCAAGTAACTGACAAGGTTTCAGACTGAGTTCATGTTCATTACTTCTCACCAAAGAAAGTTCAGACTTGAGGTGAAAAAAATCCAAAAATATGAGATCTCCTCCTTATGGAGAGCTCAACTCTGTTTGAATTTATTAGTATTAACAATACTATAAGACATGTATTTGATGAAGAGAGTACTTACATAAGCAACTCTACCAGTCTTCGACATACTCCAGAATCAATAACAGCTTGAATTTTATCATTGGGTCCATCTGAAAGGTAAGAGAGGGCCCAGCAAGCATCTGCTAATACATCTGGATCACTGCTAAACAACAGTCTTGATAGAACATTTAAGCAAGGCGCAACCTAGGTGAAAAAAATATATATATTGCATAAATATTTCCTTGCTATAGATATTTCCTATTTGTCATATTTCAGAGAACAGTTTTCAAAGGTATAGAGGTGTGAAACTATTTATTGCCAATGCACATGTGCTCAGTAATGAGACAGGAGCTGGGTGGAATCCTTCTCGATTAAACTATATATCCAATTCAAACTTGTTAATTGGATAAATTTTGATTTACAGCCTATTTACATGGAAATATTCTATTAGGTATATATAACTGCTCAACTTAAACAAAAAACATCTGCTTTTACAGATAACCAGATGATCAGGAATTCCTGATGCTTTTTTGAAGTGCCCAGGTAGAAGAGAAATTTACAGTAACTACGCTTTTTGACACTACTGCTATTGCAAAAGTATTGGAAGTTATTTGCAATAACCAATTTATAAATTATACAAATTTAGTACAAAGACTCTCAGAATAATTCACAAAAAGGAAGCAGCTTTTTATTGAACCAAATCAAACGAAGTACATGTGATCTCATTTCTTCTTTCAATTGTGGTCTCTAGCCCTCTCCTTCTTCAAGCTCCACACAAACAGATGGATGAAGCCCCCCCAAAAATGGGCCATTTTAACACTTGAAAACTGTCAGGTTTCACTTGTGCAGACTAAAAACGTCACATTCTTCCAAGAATCTGAAACTCTATCCTGCATTTGTTATGCAATTCAGCTTCCTTTACACATCTGATCAGTGCTATTGAAAAGGGCTAAAGCAAAGGAGCTATTCTTATTATCAACTGACTACACAGCGTCCTTTCCAGTGGTGGGAAAATGGTTTAAGCAGCAGAGACCCTTGTTGTTTTTTTACTGACAAAAATCAAACGCTACTGAATGGTGTAACTTAGGAAGAGAAATTGCAAAACAATTAATTGATGTCAAGAAATTCTCCCTTTTGTTCACTTCTCCCCCAAGAATTATAAAGCGGCAATGACAATAATCACTACTCTGTGAATTAGTTTCAAGATAATTGTCCATTCTCCCCAAATCATCTTTATTGCCTTTTTAATCCCGATCTCTTCTATCAGAACACCTAATATTTAATTCCATCTTTTACTACCATAAAAATTACCATAAATTAATTTAATACAGAAAACAAGATGCTACCATTTATATCAGTCTCTCCAAGTCTTGCTGTCTTTATAACCATATACTGGGGAGAGAAAAAAGTGAGAGGGACAGCATAAAGGCAAACCATCTTAGAAATCATAGGCTAGTTTAATTCTATTTGACAGAGGGGAAAATAGAAAATTTTTTTCCTGCAGTGTGAGCCTGCATGTTATTCAACAATCACAAATTGACAGAAGAAAAGCTTCGGTCATAACTCGTATCTAAAACAAATCAGAAAAAGAATACAGCCCCATTGGGTTTGGTGCTCAAAATATTACTTGTCCGCTATTTCACACCAATAAAGAAATATTTATCGGCAGCTAACTAATTTAAACCTAAAGTGTGTAACAGTCATTTGATTTTATTGGTGACAAGTATCAAAATAGATGATCCGATGTAGAACGAACACATGGAGAAAACGATCAAATTGAGTCGTTCTCCAGAAACAATGATTGTGTGTTATTGTGTGTGTTAGTTCCTTCCAATTTTTTGATTTCTCAAGATGAGTATTTCTTTTACTATACCTTACTGAAGTCTGGAGGTGGATTCTTTCCTCTACAGAGATTTGAGAGAGCCCAGACTGCATTTCTAGTTGTTGTAAGACGATTTGAATTTGTTAACAGTCTGTCAAAGAGGAAAAAAGAAATATCAAAAAGATAAACAGCTTTTTTCTTGTCTATTGTTACTAATACTACCTTATATGGGGGGGGGGAATCTATTATTGGGTACCAGTTTCAGTTTATTTCTCTTAATAGCTCACATGCTGCAAATGTCTTCTTAGAAAGAACTGAATCCAAATAGGTTATTTTGCATGGACAACTCATTCGCAAATGAGTATAAAGTACACCATTGCTAATATGAAAAAAATTCAATTAATCTCTTCTGAGGTTCTTCAGAAGCAGCTAGGAGATAAAAACCCTGCTTTGAGCTCACTTTCATGTTTTCATTCAGAGGATGCAATTAATCAAAAAAAATTATAAAAACAAAAATAGGATTCCATAGAATATTAGAACTTAAAAGCACTTTTAAAAAGTTACTTTTTTTGCCTAATGAATACAAAAGATTCAAAACTTGAAAAAAAAAATGCTGATTTCACTTTCAGATACATACCAAAATGACCAAAATCATTACCTCCTAATCTTTGGGAAGATAACAACATTGCTCTATATTATTTTAAGCTATTTTACAAATCTTTTAAAGTAATTTATTATTTTAAGCAATAATACATTTCAGAAAATTTTTGTTGGATACATTTTTGCTTGTGATGAAGCTACATTACATCCTACTGTAAACATAAAGTTAGCACAGTAAGTGTTACACGTAGTTATGAACGATGCTCTTAGTGAGGAGAAACCTTCTGATGGAAGACACCTAATGCAATAACTGTTCTGCCAGCTCATCTCACAGCCAAATGGATAGCAAGACTCAAGCTTGGGGCTACTGCACAAAAGTTGGCTAAGTCAGGAATGACAACCTGTTGCACAGCCAGCAGGAATCAGACAAATGCAAGTATGACTTAAATCAATTCTCCAGCCTTATATATCCAGAACTCTGACAATGCCTAACACTAAAATAATCTTTCGAAAACATGTGAAATCTTCTAGTGATGGATTATTATTTAAAAATATATATCTAAAGCTCAGAACCTGAAATGTTAGATTCACAGCAGTATAATATTTAAAACACACTCTAGGTACATTTGTTTTAAGAACTGATCAAGAAAAATAAGTAATCTCAACTTAAAAATAAATACAAGTTTTTTGCTAAGTGACTTATAAGTTGAAGCTTACAGTTATCTATAGTTCTACACTACAATTACAGTATTAACTTACAATACTTACTCCAAAAGGGGTGGTAATATTCCACAGTTTAAAACAAAATCTCTGCATTCTGCATTATCACCAGCAATGTTACCAAGAGCCCACACTGCCTAAAAAGTAAAGCATCTAAGTGAAATTGTATATGCTTACATATCAACTTACACAGATAATCTATATATATTTACAGCAGATATTATGAAAGAGTCAAAAAAGTTAGCAGAATCATTCCGAGTATAAAATTACAAGAAGATTGTACTGATTTCTATATTGCATTTGTTGTGTACTTATAGAAAATCAGCTGCATACATGAGGTCATACTTTTAACTAAAGAAAGTCTTCTGTTATGAAAATGTATTGATTCATATGCTTTTCAGTGAAAGGTATACATATTATTTTCAATAGGCACATTTGCTCAACAAATGCTGCAATAAAATTGGCTCAAAAATGCAAACCATGTAAGAGGAATCAAAGGAGTTAAATTAGAAATCTTCACTACTGAAATTCTTAAGCATTCCAAAACCATGTTAAGTGGTTTTGGAATGCCAGTGCAAGTCAGTATGTTACAGCACCTCCCCAAAATATTTAAAAAATTCAGGAAACCATTAATGAAGACTGTAAAATAATACAAGATAAGAGCAAAAAGATAAAAGAAACAGAACTACCTGGTAACTTTGGGAAAGAAAAACAAACAAACAAACAAATACCACAGTCATCATTTTCTGTCTATTATGGTATCTTAAACACTGTTGACTTGTAAATACCACAACAGAAACAAGGTACTTTCCTCAAATGTTAATGAAATGAAATAGAAAATAGTTTCAAAGAAAGGAACCTGAAAGAAACAGCCAAAAAAAAAAAAAAAAGTAAAGCTTTAACTTCCTGGAGCCTGAATAACAGGCTAGTAAGCAAATGAGGCTCAGAACTTCTTTATTCATGAATGTCTTTTTTTCTTTGTCTGGTTAAATTTTAAGTAGTTATAAAACGCCCCCAAAAAACAGTTACCTGCTCCTGTACATCTTCATGTTCTGAGCTAAGCAACTTAATAAAAATCGGAACAGCTCCAGTTTCAATTACTACTTTGGTGTGCAGAAAAGTTCCAGATGCTATATTTGTCAAGGCCCAAGCTGCTTCAAACTGTTAAGGAGCAGAAAGCATAAGCATTAAAACTTCTGCAATTTTCATGTCATAGATTATTTTCCAATTTTTTCCCTTTCCACTAAAATGTGGTTATCATTATTACTGTACTTTCTGAACAAAAATTGTCATTGATAGAATACATTTTAATTTATTAAGCACTGTTAGTATCTATGTTGTTTTCAGGCTTTGGTTTGCACCACTTTAATCATAAGCCAGATCAGAGATCTCTAATAACCAGTACAAACCCTTTCTGGTTATTCTATATTAAGTTTAAATTAATTTTTCTAATACAAATATAAACAAGGTCCACGTGCTATTCCATGGGCTACCAGAGGCAGTCAGAACTAATTATTCCCTTGTTACTAACTTTTCAAAGATTTTCCAGAAGCATTTCATACAAGCCTTTCAGTTTTCTGCATCTTCTCCTTCTTTTGTAAGATTACAACTGAAAAGTAGAGTACAGCACAATACCCAAACTCAAACAGAACAGATGCTGCTAACACATCAGTGTTGATGCTCTTAATTTACCACTTTGGAAACGCTCTTGAATAAAGACTGCCACTTAGTCCCACAGACTACTATGAAATTCAGAAGAATCATGACAATTTCTGTGACAATAACTGACATTTTAGACTGTTAAAATTTACAGCTTTGATGGCTAAAAATAATTAAATTTAATTATAAAAAACATAATTTCCAATGATGTTCTGGAGGTTCCTAATTCTACTCCAAATCCTAAACCAGTACCAGTCAGACTCACTTGCAGAGTGTAATTTTCATTCCTTTCTAGAAATTTCACAAATCTCTGCACTACTCCTGGTTTTTGGATGACTTCATCTATAGGTGGATTAGGTTCTAAGGGATAAAGAGAGAGAGATTTGCATAAGTCTAACAAAAAAATCCAAATAAATTACTTTTTCAGTATAACACAACATCAACATGGTTCTCAAAGTTCTTACCCTAACTTTTAGCCTTTAGTCATTCTCAATCTCAAATAAAGGCGCTAAACTTTGACTTTAGAATAGTTTGTCAGATCATCTCCATAAACTGCTATGAATTACTAAACACTGTTGTGTATATTAATAGTCCTACACACTATTATCCATTGGTATGTTAGTAACTCACTATAAACCACTGTTCCCTGAAGTAGTAATTCAGGTCAATGGAAGAAGAACAATCATGGGATACTATGTTAAATAAACAAGCATATCTTTGTCTAATATAATGCTTGATTAATTTTGGTTCTCTGATACACAATGTTTGCATATCACAGTTTATAAACTCTGACGTGGTGTTGTTAAAACTACATTGCATTGTATGAATACTGGCATTAACACAAGACTAAGACAGGCAGTCTCAACAAAAACAAGTTACAAGTGTTCTTTGGCAGCTGTACCATTTTTATCTCCTCAAATACAGAACTGCATTAGGATCAGAAATTCAAACAGCGCAACAAGTAACGTAAGTAATGCTAATGTGCAGTTAGACACTGCTCTGGACACTTTAATCAAAATGTCCTTGCTTTTGTTACTTTGTCTGAAAGACTTAACAGTAGAATAATGAAGCTTTTTGTATTTCGCCATTGCGTCAGAATGAATTTGGCACTGTTTATATAGAAACAAAACTAGAAGCTTCAGCAAGCTCTGTTTTAAGCTTTAAAGCAGAACAAAGTTAGAAGATAACTGATTCTATATGATTCAGATTTGTAAAATTTGTAAACACAGAAGGAATAAGTAAATTAAAAAAAGAACAGAAAATGTATGTGTACCTTTAGAGAGCAATTTCCTGAATTTCTGGGTTGCTGTGAGTTGCTGATCAGGATCATCTGAGAAAATCATCTGTACCATGTCTACTGTAATAACTTCTTCCTAAAAATGAAAGAATGATTTCTTATGTCTAATACTAAGCATATGAATAGATAATATTTAAAAAAACCTCTTAAAGTATTTACCTCTGGAATAGGTACAGTGGAGCTGACATCAGGATCCTGAATTGGACTTTCTATCATAGATTCTTCATTTCCCGGAAGAGAAACGTTTCGGCGTTTAAATAGCTAAACAAAGAAGAAATTCACAGGAGTGTCAAAGCTTATCTAGAGCAGGTAGTAAAGGCATGTATTTGAAAAAAATGCTTCCATCAATGCCAGTTAAACTGTTTCAGCTACTCAGCTTCCTATTCATCCATGCAAATAGAATTCTACATTAAAATTGAAAGAACATAAAAGAGAAACACTACATCTGTACCTTGATGAACTGTACTGCACCACACCAGAGAAACACTTAAATACTTGAGCTCTTTTTAATTAGAAGAGATCTACGCATTTTTCACATCTAAGAAAAACAAAATATGGATCTTTTCACTTTTAGTGTTTAATCCCTCATAATTCAGCATTATTTTAAATAAGTAGTATTATTTTTAATAATACTTATTTTACTTCTAATTTCTTTTAACTTTAACCTTTAATTATTTTCAATAATACTTATTTTAAGTAGAAAGTAGCTGGTGGAATACTGTTTCTTCTTTACATTGTTCCTAAGCTAAAATTATCAACATAGAGGCAGCATTTGTGCATCTGCACACTGCATTCCTCCCTTTAACATTCAGCACAGAAAGTCTAAGATCTATGTACTTTCTTTATAAGATAATTACCTGGTAAACTTATTTACAGTTGCAGAAAAATTAAAACAGAAACATTAATATAGATGGAGAAAAAAAAAACAGTGTAGCTTCAAAGGTGAACTTTCTAAAGATATGACTTTAAAGTGATTTTGGATATCATGAATGTTTAACATTTGCTTTATGTATTACCAATACTCTAAATACATACCTGACCTGTAGTATTTAATGGGAATGTATAATGAGTACCTCTGCATTTTCTGGTATGCAAACAGAACATTCATGTTAGCCTGTTTTGCTTCTAGAAACCAAACCTACGTCTTTATCTTCAATTACAACTATTATATTTACACAGAATCATAGAATGGTTGAGGTTGGAAAAGACCTCTGGAGATCATCTAGTCCAAGCCCCCTTCTTCAGCAATTATTGACAAGTTTAAGAATATTCATGGCAATATCTTTAAAAATAAATGTTAAAATTTCAATCCATTCACTTTCTATGATCTCACCTCTTAAAAATTCTAATACCAACATGTCTATTGAATCCCGAAGACTTTGTCTTCAAAGTTGTCTAGACACCTAGATTTCTGCTATTGCACCTGGCCAAAACTGCTTAAGCAACTCCATGCTAACTTCTCCCCACACGTCAAACAGCATTCTAAAACAAGGCATTCTGTCTTTTGTTCAGCACACAACTTCCGGATTCAGCACAATCCTGGACACAGAACAACTGTGGTCAATTCCACTGAAATCTAAAAATGGAAGAAGAGATAAAGTTCCTCTTTTGTAAGATCAGCCATTCTTTTCAGCACTCAGCAAGAGTGTGGAAGCTTTTGGCTGAAACCTGTTAAGTGCCTTTTTTTTCCCTTCTTTCTTTCTTTATGAACATGGTCTACCTACCAGTTCTGACCTTTCCTGGCACAAAAGCAGTCTCATTTTCCTGCATAATTTGCTCCCTCAATGTGAGGGGAGCTGAAAATATTAGTCCAACAAATTAAGAAGTAAGAGAACACAACAGTATTCTCAGTCTGACAACATAAAACATGGGACAAGGAACACTCATCATTTTTATAATTTATCTGGGGAGAGTTCATTATAAAAATACACAAACAAACCTTTCAATAGATACTGAAATTCAGATGAATCCATTCAAAGGTGCTTAAGTATCATACTACTTCTTACTCTTACCTCTCTGGCCCAACTAATTTAAATTACTTCTCCATGTAGTGGCAACACCTTCCCAGGAGTAAGCATTCTCATCTCAGAGGGGACTGTAGATCAGTGCCTAGGACACTCTAGGTGGTGGGAGACAAGAGTCAGCCACTTGAGACAGAGGATAATAATAAACTACCTTCCTTACTTTCCTGGAAATGGATTCTGAAACATTTTGGGAACACAGACTACCACCAGCCATAAAATTACACAATACTCTATGTATTCTCATCACTAAAAATTCAATGACAACAACTGAAAATACTATTTGTAATAGTTCAGGATTGTCGTTTGATAGCCACAGTAGCAACACAGTTTATGAAAAGCTCTTGAGCAGCTTAAGGCATGGGTTCAATGACAAAAATAATCCTCTCACTTAACAGCGCAACTTTGGCCCAAACTCCGTAAGAGTTTTTGGAACCTTACCTGAATTAAGATACTCCTTTCATTCCAGTCTTGCATGCTTAAATAGAGACTAGGGATTAAACTTAAAACATGGATCTCTCTTCGGTGTTTCCCACTGACTTAAAAGGGCCTCTGTTCACTTTTTTTGTTTTAGAATCCTACAGAAAGGTGCTAGGCACTCACCAAGATTGCACAGAAAGCATGTGTTTAACCTGGTTCTCTGGACTCTAATCCAGAAGAATCTGCTTTCACAGATCTGAATAAAACTTCACTAATCTTTATCAGTTAATATTTCATCAAGAGGCTTACCTGTTCTTCCCTTTTTTGTTTCCGAAGCTGGATTCCTTCCTCCTCTCTTCGTCTGCGCATTTCTTGGGGATTAAGTGCATTGTTCTTGTAGCTTTTCATTCTGAAATTATCTTTCCCTGGACTTGCCATGTTGTCTATTAAAAAAAGAAAAATTACCCCAAAAGGCCAAGCCTTGAAAGACAAATCTGCCATCTCTTTTACTACAAAAGTATCTAGAGCAGCAGAATGTACTCGTAGCTTATGGCAATGCCTAGTTCATTCAAAACATCTCCAAAATAGAAATTAAAATCATTGCCTAGATTAAACTGCAGTTCATTTCAGGGATCAGACACTTTAATTAAATAGCTTAAGCTGCTACAAAATTAAGTTACTAGTCTTGTGAGACTAGTAAAACACAAGAACACTACATTGCTAAATTTGAACTAAGATTTAAGGGAATAATTGTCTGCCATTCCATCAGTAATATAGCAATTTATTTCCTCCTTTTCAAAAAGGATATACTAAACGTATAAAAAATAAATAAAAGGAAAACCTGGAGTAATTACTGCTTCATTTAACATTTTATTGTATCTTCAGTTTTTAAGATGCCTGCTAAAGCACAACACAAGATCTAAAAGTTATCTTGTATTTTCCTTCTCATAGAATCAGTAAGGTTGGAAGGGACCTCTGGAGATCGTCTAGTCCAACCTCCCTGCTCAGCAGGGTCACCCACAGCATGTTAGACAGGGTTGCATCCAGGCGGGCCTTGAAGATCTCCAGAGAAGGAGACTCCACAACCTCTCTAGGCAACCTGGTCCAGTGCTCCGTTACTCTCACAGGGAAGAAATTCCCCCTCACATTCAGGCGGAACTTCCTGTGGTTTAATTTCTGCCCATTGCCTCATCTATATACAGAAAGAAAAATTCTGCAGAGAAAGGGTCAGTAGCACTCAGATAGGTCTATTCTTTTTCACCTTACATTAACTGATTGACTCATTTTAATTAACAGTTCACTAACATATAATATTAGTATCTGCCTGTCACCTTTGGCATATTAGTTCTGGAAAGATAAAAGTGATGCAGCATGATTCTGTCACTGAAATGATCAAATGCAACTGACTGACAAAGTTTGCTTAATAGTATGGTGTGCTTGTTTTTAAAGCTGAAACTGAAGCTTTCATCTGAGAAATAATTAATTGCCAAAAATATGAATCAGGACTGTAAGCAAACTCATTTGTCTGGAATTCTTTCACAGCAAAAGAACAAGGCATTAGAATATTCGAACTACAGTTCTTGAGCTGCATGCCATTCTCTATCAACTTCTGTGGTGAGGCTTTGTTATATCAGTATCAAGGGCTGCTGAATAGTAAACACTAGCTATGAAAGCAAACCAGTTTTCAGACTTAGGTGGGCATCAAGACACCCTGAGGACTGAGTAGCCTGTTCCACATCAACACATTAGGCTGGTAAGAATCCTGGTAAACTACTGCCATCTCTGGACCATAGCTAACTGAGCTACTTTGTAAAGAAATTTTCCTGTTATTGTGACTTTTGAAGGACAATTTTACAAGAACATTTTTTTGGACAAGACTGGCTTAACTAGTTCCAGAACACCCCACCTCTCTAATCTTTCAGGCCCTGCCAATTCAGTTGTGCCAATAAAACTGTCAGGCCAAGCAATGAACAAACAGAAGTGCTAGGTTAAAGGCAAACCCATCGAGTTCACCAGCTTCTTAACCAGTTACAGATGCATCAGCTGGGAAACAGCTCTCATCAAAATTGTTTTCAAAAAGGAAAGCTCATCAAATTACACCCCTGTGCCTACAAAGATCTTACATGCATATTGTAAGGTCAAAAAGACTGTTATTCCCTATCTATTCAAGCTTCACAACTTTTGCATCTAGATCCATGAAATTTTGAACGTCTCGGCCCAACGCTACTTGTTTTAACACTAAATCCCTCCACCAGCCGCATGCTGTACCGCGCCCACCTGTTGTGCCCAGACTAAAACTTGCCTGAGGGATAGCTGTTCCCTGCCCGCATCAGGCTCCCCAGGCGCCGCGCCGTGCAGGCTCGCCTCCGCCCCGTCCCGTCGGAGGCTGTGGGGGCTGCCCAGCGGCAGGAGCACAGCCGTGTCACGGCGCCAGCCCCTCGCTGGCCCGGGGGACGCCCTCAGCCCCGGCCAGGGAGAGAGAGATCAACGAAGCATTTCACCCACGTCCCCTAAAAACGGGGTCGAGAAGTCCCAGGCAACGAGGCGAGGAGGCCGAAGGAAGGCAGCCCCACCGGCCGCGGAGGCGGCGCGCAGCAGCGCGGGAGGACTTCGGCCCGGCTCTGCCCTGCCCTGCCCTGCCTGCGGCGCCCCGCAGGGACCGAGCCTCCCGCCCCGCTACCGCCGGCCGGGCAGGCAGAGGAGAGCGGCCTGCACCGGCGCTCCCCTCGACGAGGAGCACGGCACCCGTCCCCGCCGCGGCGAACAGCTCCTCCTTCCGCCCACCGGCTTTCAGCGCCCTGTCCCTCTTACCCATTGAAGCGGAGTCGGGAAGCGCCCGCCTCAACCGCCGCCCCCGGCGAGATAACCGCTCCGCTTCGCCCCGAATCGCAGCTCAAGATGGCGGCCGCCGCCCCGCCGCGCGCCGCACCGGCTGGTGGGCTGCCCCCCGCTCCCAGCAGGCTCTGCGCGCCCGCGCCGGGCGCGGGTGGGAGTGGAGGGGAATCGGAGGAACCGCGCCGGAGCGACGTCCGCAGACGGAAAACTACAGTTCCCGGAGTGCACCGGGGGCGGCGGCGCGCTGGCGCGTGACGTACTTCCGCCGCCGGCGGCTCCAGGTCGCCGTGGGGCGGAAGCTGTGAGTGTTTCAGTTTCCGCGTTGGGGTGGGGCTGGCCGTTGGCGGCGGTTGTGGCCGTTGGCGGCGGCGGCCTGATGTTGGTGTGCGATATCTGCGGGCAGGTGCTGCCTTCAGAGGCGGCGGTGCGGCGGCATCTGCAGCGCACGCACCTAGAGCGCCTGCCCCGCTGCCCGCTTTGCGGCGCCGCCGCGCCGGGCTACGACGAGCTCCACCGGCACATCGAGGCGGTGCACCCGGAGCCGGAGCAGCTGAGCGCCCGCTGCGCCGAGCCCGCGCCGGGGCCGCCCGAATGCCCCTTCTGCGGGGAGGCGGCGGCGGGCTGGGAGCTGGAGGCGCACGTGAGGGCGCGGCATGGGCACCTGCTGGCCCCCCCGGGCACAGGTGAGCGGCGGCAGGGCCCGGGCGGGCCCGAGCAGGGTGCTTCGGCGTCCCGCTTGGCTCTGCGCTGATGCTAGCGCTCGTCGCGGCCGCCCAGGCGGAGTGTGAAGTGCAGGTACCGTGGTGCTGCCGGGATTCTACTCCACGTCCAAGGGACTGAGTGTCTTGGGGGCGCTCCCGGAGGACTCTTATAAAGGAACGTGCTCGAGTACTCCGGGATCGCTCGTGCGTGCAAAGGAGAGGCAGTGAGTGAAAGGAGAGTCTCTTGAAAAGTCTGCTCCTGAGCAGAACTAAAAACACAGATGTAGCTGGACCTATAAAGTGTTGCATTCACAAAACACACTACAGCTATTAATGAAACCAAGATGATGAAAATTGCAGTGGTGAAAATTGTGCTTCTAATTACGTGTCTGCTATAGAAACTCATAGAAAGACATGGAAAATGCTGCTGCTACTGCGGTACCCTCAGTGAGTATCCTTAAAAAAAGGACAGTCCACCACTCAGTCTTTCAGTCTCTCAGAGGCATCTTTAGTGCAAAATGAGCTATGTGAGCCAGTGATGCTTGCTAGCAGCAAAGAAGGCTGACAGCCTTCTGGGCTGCTGCAGGAAGAGTGCTGCCAACAGGCTGAGGGAGTCCTTCCCTCAGTTCAGCACTGTTGAGGCTACACCTGCAGTGCTGTGTCTAGCACTAGACAGTACAAGAAATAACTGGATCTACTGGAGCAAGTCCAATGAAGGACCACAAAGGAGATTAAGACATTTCTTATAAGGAGGGAGGCTGAGAGAGCTGGAGCTGTGCAGCCTGGAGAAGAGAAGGCTCCAGTGGGGGTTGATCTGATCAATGTGTATAAATATTTCATGAGAGAAGTAAAGGTGGAGCCACACTCTTCTCAGTGGTGCCAAGTGGTAGGCCAACAGAATATGGAGACAAACTGAAACGCGCAAAGTTCCACTTAAACGTAAGATTTATACATGCACACACACACACTTTGAGAGTAGTTGAACACTGGTCTACATCCTTTGAGACAGATATTCAAAACCTGTCTGGACATGGTCCTAGGAAACCTAACCTGTTCTGTTTGACCCTGCTTTGAGCAAGGGGGTTATCTAGATAATCTCCAGAGGTTCTGTCCAACCGCAGCTATTCTAAGATTCTGTGATACTCTTTAGTAATACTAAAACTCCAGGCAGAATATTTTTTTTTGAGGCGATAAAGACCAACAAAATAAGAATGTGATGTTTTTACCTTATTTTTGCTGTGCACTAGCTGCTGTCTTATCATACAAATGTTAAAGGATTATAAGCAAGCATTCTTCCATTAATAGGATAGGATAATATCTGTTATTAAAGATCTGATATTTCAGAGTAAGCACTTCTTAATACAAGTATTACCAGAAATAATCATCTGCAAGTTAAATCGGTCAAAGCTTGATTAGTAGAAAGAAGGAAAATCTCTGATGAACTTGTCAGGCATTTAAATATGAATTCTTAAATATGAATAATCAATTACATATTTCTCTAGCTTAAGAGAGTAATAACTGTTTTGGGGTTTGCTGTCTTTCCTTGAGAAATTTGAGAGTACAAAATTTATCGTTTATTTTAGACTATGTACATCATTGAGGAGGATGATTCTTGAAAAAAAGATATTATAATGAAAACTAATTAAGCCTGAAACCACAATTCTTTTTCGAACGTAGGAAATGGTGAACAGCTGTATGAATGTCCAATATGCAGTCTTACCTGTACAAGTGTTCAGATTCTTCAAGAACATGTGGATTTACACCTAGAGGAACATAGCTTTTCAGAAGGTATGTGAAAGGATGTAAGCTTGATAGTATTTGAAAGTATTTTAAACCATTTGTTTTAGTATAGAATCTGAGGCAAAATTTCAAATAAATCTTTCCTTATTAAAAAAACAAAACAAAACAAAACAAAAAAGCATGCCTCCCTAATAAAGTTGACATAGTCAATAGCAAGTCCTGTCACATGGCTGAGTGCTCTGTTTAATTACACATGCTAAAAGAAGTATCTGTCTGTGCATGCTTATTAAATGCACTATATCTTGGGCAAAATAAAGCTGGGGGGGGGGGAATGTTTACAAGATTGCCATTTTTCCAGCTCTCTAGAAGGTTCACATGCATGGAACTTGGACTGGCACATTCAAGTGTGACATGAGTTTAAAACTCAACTTATTAAAATTTCTAATTTATTCTCAATTATTTTCTCTAAATGCTTGTGCTGATTAGCTAGCTATAGTCATAAGAGAAAAGAATCAAAATAAACTTGGTTTTGTTAGCACAGTTTCCTTCCTGTGGGTTTCTTGTCCAGTTCTCCATCCCTAAGTTTGTTTGTGTCACTTCATCATTATGAGATTACTAGTAATGATCCTAGAAGCTGTCTGCGACACTCAGCAAATTGGGACTTCTTGCTAACAAATCAGGTGAAAAGTAGTTAAAAAAAAAAAAAAAAAAGCTATTTTTTTAGTAGTAGAGGTACATGCATTATTTACTAAGTAACTCTCCTTTAAACCTGCATAATCTTTGTCTAAATCAGGAAGCTGAGTCTTGATAGACTGAATGTCATTGGTATTACCTAGTATTCTTTGCCAATACCTCAATATGGTAAGGGATGCATCTCCTAAAATTAATGTATAGATGTTTTTATGCATGTCTACTTATTAAAGGACTTTTAAAGATCAAACAAGTGATTATTCAAAGTATTGTTAACCTCCTGATCAAGTCATCTTTTTGTAAAATGTAATTCCTGAGTAGGTGGAAACTTAAGAGATCTAGAACTGGCTCAGCGGCTCCAGACTGAAGAAGATAAACAGCAAAGGTCAGAAGAAAAGAGGCAAGAGAGGGAAGAATTTAAAAAGCTACAGGTACAGTAATACTAAACAATAAAATTTGAAAGAGTAAGAATAGCCATGCCAGGTCTGACCTGCACAGTCAGCCAGGCTGTGCTGAGACAGTGATGCAGGATTGGACTGTAAACAGATGCAAGCCCTCAGCAACCCCAAACCTGACACTGGTGCTGAGCATGCGTGCCTTGAGCTGCTTGGCTCTACTGCTGTGAGCAGTGCTGGCCCAGGATGGGGCCTATGTACTGCAGGACTCCATATGTGTGCTACTCTGCCCTGGCATGTCTCCTGCTCTAGTGTTCTGCCTCACAGAGTGTATTGCCTGAGTCCTTGAGCATCCTACCTGTCCTCTTCTTGGACACCACTGCCTACTTTGTTACATACTTGTTCCCAGATTCTCCCTCCTAGCTCCTGATGTCCCTCTCCCTCCCATCTCACAGCCCTGATAGCTTTACCACCCTCTCTTGCTACCTCCTGGCCATTGAATATCTCTCTGCCAATGGGTCTGTGGCCATAAGAGGCAGAGGGAGATGTTTATACTTCCAGGGATAGCTCTCCCAGACTTGCATTTGTGGTCTAGAATGGAATTTGTCCTTCAGCTCTAAAATTTCATGAACTGAGAGATTTTTGTTTCACTGTTTAGTATTTTTCCACATTACTGATTGTGTATGTAGCTTCTGTAAATCCTTAATGGATGCAAATTTAAAAAATGTAATCCAAATAATGCATGTTTTGTCCCTAACAGAGACAATATGGCTTGGATAATTCTGGAGGCTACAAGCAACAGTTGTTAAAGAATATGGAAAGGGAAGTTGACAGAGGAAGAATGCAGCCTTTTGAATATCACAAGAGAAAAGCGGACATGATGGAATCTTTGGCTTTTGGTATAGATGATGGGAAAACAAAGACTTCAGGTAAATTGCCAAAGTTATACAACTAAGAGTGTACTTTTTAGACCTAGACTGTAGTGACCAAATCTGTTTTTAATAAAGCATTTCAGTACTTAGATAACTAAACGTTTGATATTAGTTGCTTCTTAATTCAACACATTAGCTTCTCGATTAATGAATGACTTGTCACATCATAGTCATAAACTAACAGCTAAATATGATCTTGGTGTGTTTCTAGTCTTTATTCTAAGCTGAAGACTTTTTTTTCTTTCTCTCTTGGAATCAAGTTATTTGTTTTAAGGGATGAGATGCAAACCATATTGAGATCATATTGTATCTGATATTACACATTTGTTTTACTCGAGGGTATGTTTGTTTACTACTTAGTACTTTCTGTTGCCTAACCTAGTTAGCTGTTACAATTTATGGTAGCTTTTTGTGTTCCATTTCAGTTGATACTGAAACGTATGCGTACATTTTTGGTCTTTTTTAGGAGTCATAGAAGCGTTGTGCAAGTACTACCAGAATGAAAACAAAGATGTGAAATGTGTATGGCTTTCTACACCAGTAGATCATTTCCACTCATCTTTGGGTGACAAAGGCTGGGGTTGCGGTTACAGGAATTTCCAAATGCTCCTTTCCTCATTGTTGCAAAACAGCTCGTATGATGACTGCTTGAGAGGTATTAATCAGAACAGCCTATTTGTTATATGTACCTCAAATGACCTTTTGATTGTTGTGTAAGTGAAAAAGTGAAGCATCAAAGCTTATTAGGCTGAAGATGGCTATTAAATGCTTGCTGTACCTTTAGACCATGTTGTGGAAAGAATCAGAGGATTGAATACTGGCAAGGAATGATGTAGCTGAGGTTTTAGCTTAGTTTTTGGGGTGTATCTTTGTGATGTCATTTGCCTCTTGTAAAAGAGACTGGATATTCGTAATTAATAGACTATTTCAGTAACTGCAATCTCAATCCAAAGTTTTTCTGTTGCAGGTATTATGCTAACGCCTAGTATACCAAAGATTCAGTCCATGATTGAAGATGCGTGGAAAGAAGGTTTTGATCCTCATGGGGCATCTCAATTCAACAACAGTTTACATGGTACCAAGGCATGGATAGGAGCATGTGAAATTTATTCACTCTTAACTAGTCTCAGGATAAAGTAAGCATCTTTTTTCTTTTTGTTTGTTTTGCATTGATTGTGCATATACCTTTATAGTGTCAAGAACCAAGTGATGAAAAGCCAACTTGGCCACCTAGTGGCTTTAAATTTAACCAGCTTGTAAATGGATATCAGATCTAGTCAATGCAATACTTATGCAGGTAATAAATTGAATACTTACTTACAGCATTGAAACCTGGTGAAAAATTGTCCACATATGCATAAAGCTAAACAATGATTAAAAGTTTTTTTTTTCTTAGAGTTTTGCCTTAAGAACAATCTGAATTTGAGCTATTTACTTGCATATCCTGAAAGTTGTTAATTGGACTCTCTGATGTATGTATATTGCTTGTGCAAAGATCTAAATTGCTTTCATTCTCATGAATTGTGAGCCATTGTTACAATGAACAGAGTACTACTTTTGTTACAGAATAAATCTTCCAGTTTTGAAAGATATGTATCAGATTGGTTCATTATGTTTGTCCTCTACTCCTAAATTTAAAAAAAAGTGACAGCTATCACTTGATTAAAAAGACTGCTGTGTTTATACAATATTTTTGGTACAGAAGTGTGGAGATGGAGAAGAAGGGTTTCTTTTTTCTTTTTTTTTCTTGGTTTATTTTTTAATAACCTGGCCTGGCTGAAGTTTTACTGTTAAAATTTCCTTTTAAATGTTCTTTAGGTGTCAAATCATTGACTTTCACAAACCAACTGGCCCCATGGGTACACACCCTCGTTTATTTGAGTGGATTTTGCGCTACTATTCTACAGATAATGAAGGCAGTGCAAAGATAGTCTGTACTTCCAGACCACCTATCTACCTGCAACACCAAGGTCAGCATCATGTACGCTAGGTTCTTACTGGTTGCTATCTTTCTTTATATGTGTTGCAATCCTGAGTATGTATAGTTTTTGTTAAATTTTTATTTAGTAAGTAAAGAGTAACAAAACCAATTATTTTTATTGGATGGAAAACCTGGGTGTGATGGGAATCTGAACTATTTGACATCTACTCTTTTTAATAATTACTTGGTTAATTTTCAACTAATATTTTACTTGATCTGAAAGTAAGTAGCTCATTAAAAGCAAGTGAATTTGATTTATGGATTTTAAAACACTGAAAATCTTGTTTTGAAATTAGGTCATAGTCGTACTGTTGTTGGAATAGAAGAGAGGAAGAACAGAACATTATGTTTACTACTATTTGATCCAGGATGTCCTTCTCAAGAAATGCAAAAACTGTTAAAACAAAGCATTGATGGTACTAGTCTCAAACTACTACGGAAATTTGTGGGTAACTTAAAAGAAAAGCAATACCAGATAGTTGCTGTAGATGGTGTACTCACATTGGAAGAGAAAGCTGTAAGTATTTCAAAAAAACTTGTGTCTGTGTAACAGAATTTAAGAGAATCTTCTTTTCTGTTTTCATACTCAGATGTGTGTATGTGGTTGCCCAGTTAATTGTTTGTTCGTTCTTTCTGCTCACTCTGCTACCTTCTGTTTATTCTCTGTTAATTGAATGATGCAGAATATCCTTAAAATCAAAAAGCTTTACATCTAAATACCTATCACCTTAATGTATTTGACAACTCCTAAATGTCTTAAAAAGCTTGCAGCAGTCTGCATGTATATATTAGTCATTTTTTTCATTTTCTTACAGTATCTTCTCCAAAATAATTTCTTGTGAGCTTGTAAGATTCATACCATAGGAGAAGAGGATTCATACCATACTATAAAATTTCAGGTTTTTTTAGTGCAACTTTGTGAAGCTATGTGGTGCTTATCAGCATTTGATAGCTGAAGAACAAAACACAGATACTGAAGCCAAACCATCCAGTTCCCCTCAGCTTGGGCACCAGAACTAGTACATTCTGATTTCTAAGAGTACTTGAAACTTCATATAATTCAAAGCTTCTGTCATCTTAATCTATATGTTTGAGCAGCTGGTGTTTTTTTTAAATCCTATCCAGATGAGTCACATAGGCCATCATATCCTTAAAGCCTTCAAAGTTCTTTCATCTGAGTGAGATATAACTCTTTCTCAAGCTTCCTCTTTCCTACACAAACAAATTCTGAGGAATCATATTCTGATTCTGAGGTGTCTCATCAACAATTTTCAATGTGTTTGAGCTTCCAGATAGCTTGCTTTAAGTTGCGAAGTAATAGGTGACAGATTGATCTACTCAAGTATATTTTACATCTGTATATTGCAAGGAAACATTGTCTAAGTGCTTCTTGGCCTCTGAACATGTCAGAAATAGCAGAAAGACATTTTGACACTGTTTCTTCCCTTTACTGGCAAAAGGATTGAAATTCAGAGCACAGTGAATGGAATAGTGGTGGGTTTTTTCAGATTTAATTGATACTTAAATATAATTTGTTTATTTAAAATTTTACTTTGAAAGCTATGAGTTAATTGAGATGAAATAAAACCGCTCATACAGGCTAAGCTTATTGAAATGTTTTCCAAATTGATGGTTTAAAATGATACTTTCTTTCCACTAAAACAGTTTTTTTATTTTAGGCTCGCTGCCGCGCTTCTTGGGTCTTCACATCAGAAAAGATTCCTTAAAGGATGCCTTTACTACCTCTGTCTAGAATTTGCCAGATGCAAAACATTAAACTTCTGGACCATAATTGTAACATAACCGTTTTTATAATTAAACTATGGGAGTTTTAATAATAAGCATTTGGGATTCTGGAAAATTATAAGACTGGAGTAAACCTGTAGTTTTGATATTCAATAAGAAGATAAAACACTTCCCTCCTGCTGAATCTGTAACTCTTCAGTATTACGGTCCTTAAACTTATTTATTATCTTACTAGTATATATGATAGTGTTTTCTTAGTTGTTTAATTGAAAAAGTAACATCCACTTTCCTGTAGCAAACTATGCACCATAGGTAACTTTCAAGAGCGGTGGATAAAGATACTGTGAAACTACTTTATTGTTGCGTTTTCTCAAGTTTACCTCTGTAAATACATTTATACAACCTCTGTGGCTAATGCTGTATTTCATATAAAGTTTGATCTGAAAATATCTGCTATGCCTCAGTATCCTACTAATATTTTCAAAGTACAGAGACAAGTCAGCGACTTCATATGATATATGGAAGGACTATTAAATTCCAGTTTATTATTGAACTTCTTTTCGATTAGCTGGCTTCTCTAGATACACTGCTTGTGAATACGCATGTGTGTATGCTTTTGAGGTAGTTCAGTATTAGCATTGTGTGTGAGGTATCATCACTAGGTAGTGATTGTTCTAATATTATTTAGTTGTTTCAGTTGACCTTATACTAAAATACCTGTATTCACTAGCCTGTCCTATTATGAGAAATTTTTTGCTGGACTACACTTATTTTCTCTCCTGTCTGCAAACACACAATTGCCTATTTTACTGAATGGTAATCAATTAAACTTTTGCCTTCCTGTTTCTGAGATGGCAAGAACTGGATCTGTTGCAGCTTAGCTGCTATAATACCATGCTATTGTTATGTCCTTTGCCAACATCAATATAAGGACTGGATGGTAGGGACAGAGAGAAAGAGTAGAAAACTACTAACAGTAGGAATCTGTAGCAAATGACTTAAGTTATAGCCTCCTTCCCCCCCACTATGATTTTTTTCCCCAAACAAGAGTAAGATCGGCTTGAAATTGCACCAAGCAGATATTTTGAACTAATCTGATTTCTGTTCCCAAATCTTGAATGTGTCAGCTCTGTATGCTGACAAGGTGGCTGCACTGCTTATTTGGTCTCTAAATAAGACCCATAAAGCCTCATTCGCTTTTGGGGAAGCTGCTCTGTGCTATGCTCTCAAGTGCTAATTCCATGCTAGCTGAGCTAAGTGGGAGGCAAGTACATAGTAACCTTTTGCCCCACTTCACTAGAGTTCCTCATCCAGGCAGGAGAGCAAAGTTTTAAATATTCTTACTAGCTGATGTGCCTTGTCAGTTATAGGTCATGGGGAAGTAAGAAGGAAAGAGGTATAAAGGAGACTTAAAACCATGTTGATGCAAGTCATTTTCTGAGATGAAGTCGGTAGCCCTACTGCACAGAGCCACTGCCTGCTCATAACCTCATTATCTCTATAGCATAATGGTGCATGTGGCCACCTGTCGAAGGGTTTGGGACATTTAATCAAGAACCTGGAATGAATTTCAGGAATTGCAGGTAACACTTGAGTGTCACAAGTGTATTTTGGGCCTAGCATTAACTTCCGAGTTCATGACCTCCATTGGGAAAGTGGAACTTCCTCCTGATGTTATTCGCTGTTACCACTTTTAGGAGGCCTATCTTTATCTTGATGTGCAAAAAACTTGCCAAAGATGGCTAGGGTGTTCAGCAGTATACCAGTATGTTAGCATTTTGAACTTCCTGCCTACATGGTGTTTTTTTAAGCCATTTTCCCAGTATTTCTGTACCTAGATAGGCTGCTTGCAGAACCTGCTGCTAGTCTGTCCCCGAGCTTGCCCTCTGTTCTAACATTCCTATTAAAACATTTGAGGAAATTTTTGAATTCTTGTATTTGTTGAGATAAAGAGGGAAAAAGTGTCTAAATTATTTTATTCAAACACAGATAATAATATGAATTTTATTATAGGCACTTCTCCATCAAAAAAACATTGTTCTTGAGGACACTTATTAATTGCTATATTCCTCAAGCATACAGCACTGCTAGGGTTGAATTTGGCTTGAGATAGGCGGCTGAAGTGTAGGTGTGTGCATGCGAGTTAGATATGTAAACTACCATTCTAGCGACTTCAGATACAGTAACGAGGCCTAGAAAACAATTTGGCTCAGCATAAAGCAGGTGCCAAGACTTATGTCAGTCACCCATTTACAGATGTCTAGTGGCATTTGAAAATACCTTGGAGCATCAAAAGCATCTGCAAGGAGCTGGCAAGCTCAGGGCCTTTTGTAGCACAGTTGAAGGCTAGGTAGATCCCAAGAGACGGTAGAGCTCTGTGTGGATAACTGAATCAGATTAGAGTGATTGAGCTTAGCCTGTTAAACTCTATTTGGTTGGCTGCACATAGTCAGCTACTGACAGTGGAAATGTCCTAATGTATCCCTGCTGGCTTCTAGCTGCTATTCCAGTAGAGCTCAGGTATTTTACGGGTCCTGTGTTGTATTTGCCAGGCTCATGGGATGCCTCGAATACGGCATAGTGTCTCGAATGGCTCTAGGCATGTAGGTTTAGATAACTGAACAGGGCCAGAGGGTTCTAAGGCATCTCAAAAGGCCATTTGAACTGACTGTTGACCAGGGACTCTATTGTAGATATTTAATGCTATTTAAGAAACACGTATGTTGTGTGTTTGAGGCAGCTTGTGACATCCAAGACATGCTGCTCTCACACAGTGTTTGTGACAGTCGTGCCTCCGTGGCCTGGCAGCAGAGGGCCAGGAGGGATGCTGCAGTGTGTTGCAGATGGCACCCCGTTAAATCATGCTGTAACATCTGCATATTTTACTGGGAGCTTAGGTACCAATCTCCCCTTTAAGCTCCTACATGTTGACACGTAGATGTAGGTGCCTTAATTCCAGAGTCCTTGTTGTTATTCTGTGTCTCATGTTTTTTATTCCCTGGCAATAATGGAGCAAGTAATCTTTATGACCCATATGAATGCGTAAAAATTTTACAAACCATACATTAATACATTCACTCAAACATGCATGAAACAGTAAAAGTTGTAATTACAAAAAAAAAAAAAAAATTATTTTGTAGGTGTGTAGTGAACTGTAAGTGGCCCCTGAACTGTAAAAGGGTTAAATATTTAGGACATTGTCTGAAGTGGTTGAGATTACATACAGATTTACTGGGAATTAAAGGACCATTAACCCCCATGTTAGCACCTGTCTCTATGGCACGTGCTCTTAAACCATGAGAAGCTTCAGCCTCTCACAGATATACTTCAGTCTTTTCTGCACTGTTCCTCCACCTGCCCTTTGACTGGAGCTGAATCCACTCTGACTTAAGACTGTACTAATTCCAGACCAGATAGCAAGTATTTGTATCAATATGACACTGCCTGGACTAGTAAGACTTCTAAGAAGCTGGAATTATAGTTCAGCCTCATTTTTTAACTAATGTAGCAATCGGCCTTTGAGACTAAGCTGGTGTTTCAGCAAAATATTGTAATGTGCCAAATTTGAAATAACAATTTCTGTTCGTACTGGCTTGTCTCAGCACTACATTGCACTACAAGATAGACATGCTGTTAGATTTCTCACATGTTTACATGTATTGAATACCCAATATCCAGCAAATTCAATTGCGACTTTAAGCACTGAGCCTTTTTGCCTGTCTTGCACCTTGGCTCAAACAGAGCACACAGAAAAAGAAAACTGTAATTAATAATTAATAGGATTCACTGTTTAGCGCTTCTCTGGCAGTTAAATGTAGACTCCTGTCTCCATTGGAAGAGGGCATCTTCTTCCGTCCTGTCATGCCCTGCTTCACTCACTACCTTCTTTCAACTTTTGCAGCATACGAACCAAAGATGTTAGAAGCGCAGTCTGTTTCCCCACAAAACCTTCCAGAAAATCCTTTAGACTCTCCTACTTTGGGCACTGAATAAGATGCTCATTGGGGAGTAAAAGACCTGAAAGGCTATTCTTTCTTAATAAGTTTTCTAAAAATTTTTGTCCACCTTTAAGTAAAATGAGTGATTCAATAAAATATGAGGATTAACCCAGTGTATCTGATTGCTGTCAACAGGATGAGGAAATATAAATGTTTCAGTTTCTGATAGCCATCCACTCTGTAAAGATCTCCTTGTAGTTGCTATCACCCTTCAGAAGTGTCTGTGCTTTCTCCAGAGGAGGAAGATGGTGGGCAGTGCTGGTCTGTGTTGTGCCTGCTGGTTCCTGGCTCCGTGGGGTGCTCACCTTGCAACTTTCGGGATGGAGCTGGGAGGCCTGTCCCCAGATGTCTGTCAGTTGCCTCCTGGCGCTAACGCTGAGATTGGCTGGGCTCTCCAGCCTCACCTCTGTGTGTATCAGCTCTCCTAAGTGGGTCCTCACTCTTTATACCAGCAAGCTTCATGCCTTCTCACCCTTGAGCTCTCAGCCCTCACTTGGGGAAAAGAAGGATGAGAGTAACTTGTAAAAAGACATGCCATCATGTTTTTTGTCACTTTTTTTTCCACCTCCTTTTGGCTTTCTTGGGGAAAGGCTGTATTTTTTTCCCCTTTCTGCAACATTTTTGGTAATTACAGCGGTGCTCTTCCTTTGTGCTCTTTGGGTGAGGGAGACTCTCTGTCCTGAAGATGCTTCAGTGGCTGGTGGTTTGTCTCTTCTTCATGTAAGTAGGATTACTGTGAGCTGTTTGAAATTGTTTTCAAAGTTGTTCAATGACTTCCACCTTTATTTGGTTCTCAGAGCCAGTCAGCAGCATTTAAGAGGAGGATTTCTACATCTCAAACTTTGTAACAAAAGTGATGGTATGTAATACACAGGGAGATACTGCTACATATTTCAGAGCTATGATTATACCTTTATTTTAATATTCTAGAATGGCCATCTCCCTACTGTTTTTGGTGCAATTTTACAATTTTACAAACTTTCTTTCAATTTTTTGGCATTAATACTCTAGCATGAACAGCTGATTTTTTTCCTTGTCTTGCAGTCTCACTCAAAAATATTTTGGCCTCTGTAATGGGAATTGCTGCTGTGATCTTTGATGCAATAAAATATTTTTATAGTGTTTCATAAGTTCAAAATGTAGTTCTAGTCAATTCTAACTACCATTGTGATACTCAGCATTTCTGAGGGGTTTATTAGATATCTCATGATGGGCACTCAGAAAATAAAGAACATCTAGTTAATGAATGGCTGTGGCAATGCTGGTTTAAGAGACTGATCCAGCATTAGTAAGGAACATTGTGCTCAAGACAGAAATTCATTTTTCTTTAGTACAGAAGGTATTTCAGCTTTCTGACTACAGATTCATACTTAGAATCATAGAATCACAGAATCAGTAAGGTTGGAAGGGACCTCTGGAGATCATCTAGTCCAACCTCCCCGCTCAGCAGGGTCACCTACAACATGTTCGACAGGGTTGCATCCAGGCGGGCCTGGAAGATCTCCAGAGAAGGAGACTCCACAGCCTCTCTGGGCAACCTGTGCCAGGGCTCTGTCACCCTCACAGGGAAGAAATTCCCCCTCACGATCAGGCGGAACTTCCTGTGCTTCAATTTCTGCCCATTGCCTCTTGTCCTGTCACACGGGACAACTGAAAAGAGTTTGTCCCCATCTCCTTGACACCCTCCCTTCAGGTACTTGTACACACTGATAAGATCCCACCTCAGTCTTCTCTTCCCCAGGCTAAACAGGCCCAGCTCTCGCAGCCGTTCCTCACAGGGCAGATGCTCCAGCCCTCTGATCATCTTTGTAGCCCTACGCTGGACTCTCTCCAGGAGCTCCATGTCTCTCTTGTCCTGGGGAGCCCAGACCTGGACACAGGACTTGAGATGAGGCCTCAAGCAGGGCTGAGTAGAGGAGCAGCATCACCTCCCTCGACCTGCTGGCAACACTCTTCCCAATGCACCCCAGGATACCGTTGGCCTTCTTGGCCACAAGGGCACATTGCTGGCTCATGGTCAACTTATCATCCACCAGCACTCCCAGGTCCTTCTCTGCAGAGCTGCTCTCCAGCAGGTCAGCCCCCAGCTTGTGCTGGTGCCTAGGGTTATTCCTCCCTAGATGCAGGACTCTGCACTTGCCCTTGCTGAACCTCAGGAGGTTCCTCTCTGCCCAGCTCTCCAGCCTGTCCAGGTCTCTCTGAATGGCACCACAGCCCTCAGGTGTGTCAGCCACTCCTCCCAGCTTGGTAGCATCAGCAAACTTGCTGAGGAGGCACTCTGTCCCCTCGTCCAGGTCACTGATGAAGAAGTTGAACAGGATGGGACCCAGTCCTGAGCCCTGGGGAACTCCACTAGCCACAGGCCTCCAGCTGGACTCCACACCACTGATGACGACCGTCTGAGCTCTGCCTTTCAGCCAGCTCTCAATCCACCTCACTGTCCACTCGTCTAACCCACACTTCCTGAGCTTACCTAGGAGGATGTCATAGGAGACAGTGTCAGAAGCCTTGCTGAAGTCAAGGTACACAACGTCCACTGCTTTCCCCTCATCTACCCACCCAGTCACTCCATCATAGAAGGCTCTCAGATTGGTTAAGCAGGATTTCCCCTTGGTGAATCCATGCTGGCTATTCCTGATCACCTTCTTTTCCTCCATATGTCTGGAGATGACATCCAGAATGAGCTGTTCCATCAGCTTTCCAGGGATGGAGGTGAGGGTGACCGGCCTATAGCTGCCTGGGTCCTCCTTCTTGCCCTTCTTGAAGACTGGAGGGACATTGGCTTTCTTCCAGACCTCAGGCACCTCTCCAGTTCTCCAGTATCAGTACTTCCTGTACTTACGCTCAACTACTTCGCCTTATTTACTGCACGCCCCTCATTTATTTAGCCAATGAGCTGGTAGGCACAGCTCCATTCTTTACACAACCCTGATTATTTCCTTATCATATACTGTGTATTCTGCAGGAGACAGGTGCTGAATGGGGAAAATGTCAGGCAGTTATGTACTCAGGCTATATGTTTGAAAGGGAGAAGAATTAAAGCTGAGTAACTTTAAAACCAATGTTTCCTAGTTTACAAAGGCTTAACACTTGTCTTTTACTTTGTTTTTTAATAAAAGTTTTGGGTAACCCCTCTGCACTGAGAAAAAATACTGATCTGGTCTATACTGTGGATCATTAATAGGTTTTATTTTCTAAAGCTAAATGACACATCTGTCACATGAGTGAATGGTATGACTGAGAAAAATTATCTCGTCAGCTAAAAAAGAGATAGACAAAACACTTAAGTATGTTTCACATTGTTTACTGACAGAGTAATGTGGCTGTCTGCCTCATGGGCTCTATGTGATGTCTTATATGCAGAAAATAGCAGAATAATGGTGCCGCCATACCCCCTACCCAACCTTTCTATAGTGCGTAATGGAAGTGCTGTGGGATTCTGTGCTGAGATTGCTTCTGTTCAACATAATGAAGAAATGACCTGAAAAGTGAGCACGCAAGACTACATAAAAGTTATTTCATTTTGTAAGGATGAGAGCAGACTATGAAGGCTTTGGGGAGGGGGACTAATGGGAGCGAAAAACTGGTTAATAAAATGGGAGAAAAAAAACCCCAGGTAGATAAATGTAAAGTGATGCAGGCAATTGACAACCTAGCCCAAACTATTGGATGAGAAGACAATATGCCCTATGTTGTGGGCAAGGTGGCCCACAATGACCTGGATGCTGGCTTGCCTTGAAGCTGCACTGTTATGGTTAGTTTGTGTGGCCTGCGCTTTCACGTAATGTAAAGGTGGCAGCTGGGGACTCAGGGTACTTTGCTAGGTTCCTGTAAAGATAGCTAATCTTTGGGAGAACTGTGACGTGAGAGCCGAATGTATGGTGGGCCTGGAATGGGGTCCCAAGATCATGTGCCACAGCAGCAAAGTGTTGCTGATCACAGGTCTCACCCACTTTCGGGATGTGGAAAGGAAGCCTGTCCTCAACCACACAACAGGGTTCAGAGTGCTTAAAACTCTCGTGCTAAACCTGGCTGGCTTCTGATGCCTCATCTCAAAATTCATTGGTGTTCCAAACAGATTTTCACCCTCTGTTCCAAAAGGTTTTGTGTCTTCAGATCCTAATGAGAGCTCTTCGAGGGTTTTAAGAGCTACAGGACTCAGTGAGCGATTAAGGCTGCAACTGAAAGTCAGGACTGTGACTTTGTGTGCTCTCCCAGGGCACATAAGCCATTAATTTCCCTGAGTGGTCCAGGAACAGGAGTTCCCCGGCTCAAGTCTGCATGGATGAGACAACAGACAGATGCACTGAATTGAAGGAGCGGGTCAGCATGGGATGGGGTGTGGGGCCTGGCAGGAGGTGCTGGCTGAGCCCCTAGGTACCTGCAAGGCAAAGCCGTTGACTAACCGTGCAGGAGCTTTCTAGCTGGGAGTCTTGGTACGCCCTGATGTTTCCCGCAGGCAGCTCCTGCTGTGCCTAGACCAGGGTGTATGTTTCAGCATGTTATTTAATGTCCTGGGTGTAGAATTAGGCTTTTTTAGAGAAACTCCCTCAGGCAGTCCCTGCTGCAGAATTGGCCAGCTGTGTCTGAATAAGATATTTTAAATAGCAGATACTGTTCTTGCAGGTACAGAAATGGTCACTTAAGACAATTCTTTTGTACATAGTTAGGAGGTGTTTGTATATTGTTTAAGATAATTGATAGCGGTGGATCGTGCATATGTGGGAGTGATTGTGTAGGACCATGGGGCAGCTGGATTATAAGTGAGCAGAACAGTAGTTTGGGTAGTCTTACCTGATCCAGGTGAAGATGCCTTTGCAAGGCTCTTGCAATGACAGTTCCTGTGGCCACCAGTCATTAGCCCTGATTCAGCTCTAGCGCTAGTATACTTTCAAATGGAAACAGAGCACATCTTCAAAGCTATTTTGGCACCAGATTTTTTTTACTGTATCTTTTAAACCTTTTGAACCTCTTTTCCATTTGTTCATCTACACACTCTTAAACCTACCTTTGTATCTTTGGTAGTTGTATATACAAGCCCCAAATGTGATTCAGCAGCAGCTAAACAAGTAAGTGAAAAAATACTGCAGAAAATCAAGCAAAAATTATGATAGCCTCATTGCTGCTGAAAGTTTGTCCTGAGAGAGGGAATGAATGCATTTGGGCTCAAAACTGACTGAAATAACCATATAAGGGACATTGCCTCTTACTGGCAGATTCCACTGGCGTCACAGAAACTGGACTTTGTATCTTCTTTGCAAATAATTGCTTTAGAGAAACAACTGGATCCTATCTGCATCAACTCACAAGCCCCCGAGTATTTGGATGGCACGGGGTCACAAGACCCTGAGCACTTGGATGGAAATATTAACAGCATATTAATCACATTCCAAAAATGATTTTGATTCATTTTTCTCTTAACAGATAGCAGGTCAATAGAAGGAGATTTTTAATCAGAAGCAAATCACAGAAACTTGCCATTTCTGGGGTCCTAACCACTCTTCTTCAAACTGCATTTTCGGAAGAAAGCAGTGAAGATGTGTCTGGGAACCTACCGTGTGCATGGCACAGCCAGTGATTATTGAAAGGCTTGATAAATCTTCTCTGCTTCAAGTGCTGAAGCTGATAATTCTTTATATGCAGTTACCTAACTGTCAAAAAAGCTTTAGGTGATAATCATGAAAATTAGTCTTGCCAGGATTTCAAAAATATGTTCTTTTCTTCTTGGAAACACTGTCAACATTCTCTGTGTACCAAAACACTGAGATTTTTAGCCAAAATGCCCATTTATCTTTAGTTTATCTTACATACGATTTTATAAATACTTTAAAAACATACTAGAATATTAAAAAAATAAAGAGACTTTAATGTGAACATTATTTCTTTGCTCCAGATCTGTAGCAGGTTAATTACCTTTAATATCAAAGTCTTGAAAATATTAGCACAACCTGTTTTCTTTGGCAAAGAACGGTTTGGCAACAAAATATTTTGGCCTTGATTTATAGTGGGGGACATCATAATAAAACTGATACTGTTGCAACACACCGTGTTTTCTGGTTACATGTACAATACTGATATATTTAGTTTACTTATTTCACCTACTTTGTGCCAGTCTACCTTATTTTTTGTTCCAGAGTTTGAAAAACACAATTTGAGAACTAGGAAATTGTTTTTATTTGAAGGATTAATAATCAGGCATAATAGACTACTCTGCAGTTGGATCAGAAACAGTATTTATTACATACCTAAAAGAAATTAATAATCATGAAAAGTAGATCTGAGAAACAAAGAGTTATAGATCGAGGAGCCAAGTATTCCTGGGTTTTAATCCCTTCTCTGACTCAGAGAACTCATTTGAAGATAACCTGTGAAATTGAGACATCAAAGCTGTATCTTTCAGTGTTGCTTCCTCACATATACAGCCAGCCTAAAATACCTTTTTTAATGTACAGTGCTAAATCCAAAGTGAATATGTGGTCCTCACTTATTTCTCTTTATTGAAAAGTGTCTAAATGGTCAATCTTGTCTTCCCTAATAGGGCTATCTTGTGTTACTCAAAGTGTGTGAGCAAATCCATGTCAGCAAATCTATGTGGCCAAGAGTCGGAGCTTGCTGATACACAATTGCATATCCATTTCTGCCATGTTTCTATTTATAAGCTGGTCTGAAAGTGTTTAAATGTTAACAGAAACTACTCGGAAACCTGAACGGACGTACCATGAATAGAACCAAGCAGACTGCAATGCAGTTCTGCTGTCCCTGGAGGGTTTGCTTATACATGGAATATAACTAGTAAAAGGTGAACATAAGGCAGAACGGTGTCAATTCCACATACACATAGCTATTCAGCAATGCCCAACACCAATGTTCACTGCCAGTGTAATCCATTTGCAAACTGGGATAAATCAACATGGGAGCAGTCATTCTTACCAGAAAGAGAGCCTGAAAACATGAAACGCGTTATGAGTAGTAAATTCAGAGTAGTTATTTGGGAATAGCTGTTTCAGGATAGTTTTCATATGCAGACAACTTTCAGATAACGCTGTATAGATTATACTGAATTTTCTATTCAACCACAGCAATTAATAATATTTTTTTTTAATGGTAGTCAGATTCTGGAGAGTGAAGAATTTTTGCAAAAGCTGTTAGTATGAGGAACCACTGCCATTTGAGCCCTAAACCAGTATTTTTCATACCATGTGTATTCTTAAGTAGCAGCAAATCCTGAAATACCTTATGTTCCAGTTGGGAAGTATTTAAAAGCTGTCAAGGTTCATACATCAGCTTTCATTATGCTGCAATGTCATCATAGAATCAGCCTTAGTCTCTGCCTTTTCTAGCATCTGAAGTGATAAATTCATCCTTATAAGGAATTTTTGTCTGGTTTTAATTATATTCAAATAATGTCTTGGGGTAATATATTTTCCATGAGTGAAAAAAAAGAATTGCACATTAGTTGTGTCTACAGAAAATTTAAGGATGGTTTAGTCTCCTCTATTTATTTTTCAAAAATTATAATTAACTTAGAGAAGTTATCACATCTGGAGAATTTCCTGAACAGAATTCAGTTAGCAAAGATAAGGTTTTATAGCAAAGATAAGGTTTTATCCACTGTCAATTAAGCAAAGCAGTTATTACTGTGGAAAATTATTGTGCTAAATATTATAATTGTGCTAAATAAATAGGAGAGGAAATATACTAAAGTTCGTGCTTGAAGAAGCGACAGAGTATCAGTATGCAAATACTCCCTCATCCCATTTCCTTCTTTTCATTCAGCACATCTATTACTGTCGATAAATGCCTGAAATGTGACACTCTGCATATCAACTTATTAAAATAGTTTAAAACTGAATAAATAACCCCTGTATATACCAGAATAAAAAATCCAAATTAAAAAAAATAAAAAATTTAAAAACCTTTTAACCATTTTTTAGTTCCTTCTCCCTTATTTTTATCTGCAGAACACTCTTTGACTTTCCCACTTCCTTTCCTTCTCCTCATCTTCTTCAAAAAAACACTATATTGCAAAACATAAAGCAGAGAGATGTCTAGAAAAGTTTGCAATAAGCTGGAAATCTCTTGCCACTATCTCTACTTTCTTCAGCAGGCGGAAACTGGGATTTCTCAAAGAGCAAATGGATATGAGAATGGATCATTTATGCTCTGCAGCTCCTGGAGAGTAGAGGCTAACAATTTACATTAGCTCTTCTCTTACAGCCCCTGTTAATTTTCCTCAAGTGCCTCCTTTCAGGAGGAAGAGAAGGGAAAAAGGCTATAAAAGAGAAAGGAAATTGTGGAAATGAGAAAGGGAAAGGATGTAAAAGATAGAAGAGGTGAAAAGTAAATGGAAGTGTATGTATAAATATGTGTAATATATTTTATAATTTTCATATTTTATATGTCTTATGATGAATTCTACTTTGTGATCTTGTATGGGTGATCTTGTATGGGTGAGTAAAAGCTCAAAGTCCTTTCAGGCAGTAATTCACTGCTGCTGTCTTATTTGATTTATGAAACTTGCATCCCACTAAAAATGCACTTGTTTGTACATTAATATATTATTTCTATTTCTTTTTTCCCTTCTATTTGTTATGGGAAACTCATAGTTCAGTCAAGGTAAAGATTACTCTATACACAGATTCTGACTGGAAGGACTATTTTTCTTCCTTACGGAAAAATTGTTGAGTTTACTGATACTTTTGTAATCAGATGTGCCAAAACTATAGCAGCAACTGAGACGCACCTAACTATGTGTTGATAGTGGTGCAATGCTGTCTGTTATCTCAGATCGAAAGAGACTTACAAAAATGATGTAGGGAAATTAGTCAAACCTGCACAAAGCCTCATAGGAAAAGCTGTAATCTACACATAGGTTTAATCATGAAACCTATGTAAGGCTGCTCCTGTTTGTCCTTTTTTTTCCTTTATGTAGCTTTCAGATATTGCCTGGGAACTTCAAGCACAACCCTAAATGAAGGTGAGTCAGTCTGAGAACCAGCTATTGATTTTATTGAAAAACTTTCTTGATATGCCTATATATCAACATTTATTTGATTTCTTTCTTAACCTGTTTTTATTCTAATCATATGAATAGAATGACTGACACCGCATCATTTTCTATATTTTACATCTCCATATGAGTCCTGCCTCTTGGAATCACAACAGTATCTTATGTGCTGTTGCTTTTACCTTTGGTCAGTAGAGCCGCGTGTATGTATTTGTTTTACCTATAGGATTACGGAAGAATGAATGTCTTAAAGTTCACATTGTTCTATTAACATTTGCTACTGATGTTTCTAGATTTCTATGAATGAATGACAAAAAAAGAAAAAAAAAAGAGAGAGAGAGAGAGAGAGAATTTGTATTGAAGTAAAGCCTAAAAGCCCAAACTGGCCAGCAGGGACAGTGTAATTAAAACTGCACACACAGAGGATTAAAGGCATTTACAATAAAACAAAGGACAATAGATGGATGTAGCCATATCACAGAGAAAATGGAAATAAGGAAACAGTAGTAGTCAGCAGGATAGACAATGATCACAGCAATGGCTGCACATCTGTCGGCAAGGGGGTTGTGGGTATCATGGCATAGGATTGTCTGAAGAAAGGATTTAAACAAGACAAATGATTTTTTTCTGTAGATATTTCAAAGGAATTTCTCCTAGGCATGATGAGGAATATCACAAAATGGTGATATAAGATGACATGAAGGTCAGTTAGAAATCCTTAGTGCTGAATGAGATAAAAGAGGTGGGAAGAAACAAATGGTTTGAGTCTTGAAAGCACAGGCAAGCTTCTCTCTTTCTTCTGCTGAAAAAGTGCAACTTGGAAAGGCAAAGCATATTTACTTTGCAAGGTTAAGGGAGAAGCAGCCTTATCTCTTAATCGTGATTTATTGCAGACTCACAGAGGGGCAGAATCACCTCCCTCGACCTGCTGGCAACACTCTTCCCAATGTACCCCACGAGACCACTGGCCTTCTTAGCCACAAGGGCACATTGCTGGCTCATGGTCAACTTGTCATCCACCAGCACTCCCAGGTCCTTCTCTGCAGAGCTGCTCTCCAGCAGGTCAGCCCCCAGCTTGTACTGGTGCCAAGGGTTATTCCTCCCTAGGTGCAGGACTCTGCACTTGCCCTTGCTGAACCTCAGGAGGTTCCTCTCTGCCCAGCTCTCCAGCCTGTCCAGGTCTCTCTGAATGGCACCACAGCCCTCAGGTGTGTCAGCCACTCCTCCCAGCTTGGTAGCATCAGCAAACTTGCTGAGGAGGCACTCTGTCCCCTCATCCAGGTCACTGATGAAGAAGTTGAACAGGATGGGACCCAGTCCTGAGCCCTGGGGGACTCCACTAGCCACAGGCCTCCAGCTGGACTCCACGCCACTGATGACGACCGTCTGAGCTCTGCCTTTCAGCCAGCTCTCAATCCACCTCACTGTCCACTCGTCTAACCCACACTTCCTGAGCTTTCCTAGGAGGATGTCATAGGAGACAGTGTCAGAAGCCTTGTTGAAGTCAAGGTACACAACATCCACTGCTCTCCCCTCATCTACCCACCCAGTCACTCCATCATAGAAGGCTCTCAGATTGGTCAAGCAGGATTTCCCCTTGGTGAATCCATGCTGGCTATTCCTGATCCTCCATATGTCTGGAGATGACATCCAGAATGAGCTGTTCCATCAGCTTTCCAGGGATGGAGGTGAGGGTGACCGGCCTATAGCTGCCTGGGTCCTCCTTCTTGCCCTTCTTGAAGACTGGAGGGACATTGGCTTTCTTCCGGTCCTCAGACACCTCTCCAGTTCTCCAGGACCTTTCAAAGATGATGGAGAGCGGCCTGGCAACAACATCCTCCAGCTCCCTCAGTACCTGTGGGTGCATCCCATCCGGGCCCATGGATTTGTGGATGTCTAGCCTGCCCAGAAGGTCTCTAATCCTTTCCTCCTCAACCAAAGGAAAGTCTTCCCTTCTCTGGACTTTCTCCCTCATGTCCAGGCTTTGGGATTCCTGGGGGCTGCCCTCAGCAGTGAAGACTGAAGCGAAGAAGGCATTCAGTAATTCTGCCTTCTCTGTATCCCTTGTCACCAGTGCTCCCGCCCCATTCAGTAGCGGGCCCACATTTTGCCTAGTCCTCCTCTTGCTGCTGATGTATTTGGAGAAGCCCTTCCTGACATTCCTTGCCAGACTCAATTCCAGCTGCGCCTTAGCCTTCCTCACAGCATCTCTGCATACCCTGACCTCATTCCTATAATTCTCCCAAGTAGCCTGTCCCCTCTTCCGCAGTCTGTGTACTTTCTTCTTCTGTCTGAATTTGGCCAAGAGCTCCTTGCTCACCCATGGAGGTCTCCTGCCCCTTTTGCTGCCCTTCTTACTCAGAGGGACGCACTGCTCTTGAGTTTGGAGGAAGTGATGGGCCCTACTCTTCAATACTTTTGCCTGAGGGTTATCATTTGTGTGTCTATATGCTAAAAATCACAACATGTTTGCAACTGCAGCTCAGGTAGCTTCATGTAGTGTGTAGCATGTAGCAAATTAAAATGTACAAGTAATGCATGTAATAGTGGAGAATTTATAATTTGATTCACCATTCTGTATCTTTCGCTGAGGAAAATTAGCCCCGTCCTCCCATACACTTTGCCTTGGCAACATTTCCCTTTCCCATACCACCCTACTGCCAGCATGGTATTTCCACTGTACAGCACATACATTTTGATTTGTTTGGCTTTGACAGTGTCCCCGTATTCTTTTCCAAAACTTCTCAGGCTTCAGTTTCATGCTGTATGTTTTTCTGCAGCATAAAATATGACAATCAAAAGGAAATAAATGTTAAATTTCAATATTCATACATTTGGGAGTGAACTATATAACAAGGCCATCAAGGACTAAAGCCCACATGTAGCTTTTTCCTCAGAGAGTAATAGAGTTATTCTAGCTACTGTTTCTGCTTACTCTAACCAGATTTTATAGGAAGGCAGAATAAAAGTAAAATCTCCTGTTTTAAACTGTTCATTGATATGAATCAGGGATAAGCAAAGAATAAATCTTCATTCTTTTCATTCAGTCTCTACTTCTCTCACATATTTTTCAGAACTTATACAAACTTCTAATCAGTAATTGATATTTAACCTTCAGAACAATGGTAGGCAAAGTTAAAAGGTTTTTGACACGATCAGAAAGTACTGTGAGTAGTTACTTAGAGTGTTACTCTGAGAACTGGCTACAAGGACCTGGTTATTCAGGGGAATATGTAGTATGCCCTACATGTAGCGTGTAGTGTATGGCTTGTGAAAAGCAAAAATAGCGCAAAATATATAATATTGGCAATAATTTTGGCAATGCTTTTAAAATTTAATACATTTCGATAATGAACTATAACTCCTCAAAGAACTGTGAGGTCGGTTATGGTGCATGTTTTTATAATATTGCTAAATTACTCTGAATAGTAAATGAGATAAAATACTTTGTTTTAGTTTTGCCCTTAATTCTCTGTAGTAGAATTACCATTTATATGTTGAATAGTTCATACTGTTCAACATGGAAACCACACTTCTACGTCCATTTACTTGCAATAAAACTTGCATGTTCTCCAATAGTGCTAACAATGACGGTATTTCAAATACTTCCTCTATAAAAGAGAAACCTGGCTGTAGAGTTCTTTCAATTTGGTAAGCTAAGGGTAAAGATACAGATGGATTATTAAAACTTGTTTTATTTCTAGCACAAGGTAAGACACATGAAGAGTAATCTTCCTAAGTCTCCAAAGTATTCCTGCTCATTTCCAATAGGCAAACTCCCTTTCTCACTTATTTTCTCTCAAAAATGGAGAAGAAGCTGCCAGAGTGGTTTATCCTGTGGCAATGACATGAGTGTAATGCAAGATAAAGACCTTGTAAAACAGATTTGGATAAAAAATGTACATATGTATGACATGTAATCTAGATGCAGCCTAAAATCACCCTACCACTTTGCTAAATTTGGGATACAAGACACACATATAAAACACATTAAACTGTGAATTACAGGAGTGAAAGAAAGAGGGGAGAGACAATGCAGAACACACAGAAACAAAGTTAGAATGAGCAGACACAGGATTCATGAGAACATAGATGGATTACAGGGAGCCTTTTGCACTGCCTATGGCCCTTGGAAAGCACTAACTTCTGAGAAGCTTCTCTAGTAAACTCAGACATTATGTATCTTTGGCATGGATTCATGCAGTTAGAGTAAATACTAGATGTTACTGGTGCAGAATAGTACCTGAAACATATAGAAAATAAAGGAACTTGTTACAAACATTTTTCTTTTTTTCTCAATAGTGGAGGAACAATCTGTTATTGCGTAGATACCTAAACTGACTGTTGAAGTGGTCTAGCTTCAAGTGGTCTAGCTTTTTGCTATGCCTTGTTGAATGTATTTTGCAGTAATACATGAAACCTAGTTTGGGATTCCATGTGCTTAATTTAGGCATTTACTTTACACATTAATGTTACAGTACAGGTAGGCAGGAGACCTGCCTTTGGCTAATGTCTGTGTAAGGAACTCTATGACTTATTTTTAGGAACACCAAATCCCTAGCACTGTAGAGGTTTGTAAAAGAAAAATTAAGATTAGTATGAACAGAAATGTCTGGGTTTGAAAGTTCTAGAGTAGACAATCAGAAGTGGTTAAGAACAGCAAAGGTTAATGGCACATCATCGTATGGTAGCACATCATCAAAATCACAGTACATCTACTAGACACTTGTAAAGACACTGAGGTTGGGGAAAAAAAAGGGAGAAGCTAAAACAAAAGACAGTCTATCCTCATAAAAACAGACAAATGGATAGTGCAAAAATCTGGATATTTGGATCCCAACATTAATTATTAATGTTGTAATGGGCTATTGTCCTGAAAAGATAACACAAATGGAAAATATGCTCAATTAACTGCAGATAGACTTTGATTGAGATTCATACTGACAAGCAGGGGCAAATCCTGACTTTAGGATGTTGCCATTTTAGAAGATCCTGGAGATTTAGATGTTTTCCCAACTGTGTGTCCAAAGGTCATATAGTTTACAGGCTATTTCTTTCCACTGGAAAATATTGCTTCCTGCCATAACTAACTCTGTATTGGCTCTCCAGCTATTTGACGAAGCTAATGTGAGACCATACTTGTTACACTTTGGATTCCCCAGAACAATGCAGTTGAGACTTGAAAATCAACTTTCAGGATCAACATATGTTGCCTTTCATTATCATATAACATTTAAAATAGGTATTAAATTACAAAATACAAAAGAGATGGGTGACAGGAGCAAAGACAGAACATACTTATTTTTAGCCCTAAGGCTTTCATCTGTGCTGGAACCCCCCAAAACAACAACAACAAAAACCCAGCTCTACTCCTTTTACTCCTTTTCTACTCTGGCTCATTCATACTCTGTCCCATCTAACTGATCTGTTGTGCAAGTTTGGGGTCTTCCTGGGGTATTGATCCAAGTTAAAAAGTAATCCTTCTCAAAACACAACTCAGAACTGGGGAACAAAATGTTCTGCTCTGTGATGTGATCAGCATGCAGGTATCAGGGAGAAGTATCTCAGGTATGATTTTAATTCAGTTAGAGAAACACTTGACACCTAGAAAACACAGAAAAACACTTGACGTGAACACATGCATGTGGTTAATTGAAGTAGCTCATTCTATGCTCCTGGACGAGACCAGATCCGAGCAGTCGGATCTGCCACTTTGTAATGTGTTCAGGCTATTCCTTGGGACTGCTGTAAAACACAGCCTGGAGGTCAGATCTATTTGGGCACCTGTTCCACAAAGGTTCATCAACACAATATTGGACTCTTTCATTTTTTTCAAGAATTTTATTAGTTCTCTAACCTTTGTCTGAGCTGAAGATAAGCAAGTGTTGAAAGACAGCCAACAGCATGATGTCAGCTGGTACATCCCTTAGTTAAAAGGAAAGGTGACTGCTCAGACGTTCCTGGACTCATTCATAGCTGCTGAACTGGGAAGTGGTAGTACACATCTCTGAGGGCAGCAAGAGCAGTGCGGAGCGGGTAAGTATGTCTGAAATCATTGGAGCTGCAGGCCTGTGAGCTAAGCGATGCTATACTCCCCTTTCAGAAAAATGAGAGTAATTGTGTAGAGATCTCTTATGTGAAGCATTTTGAAGTGTTCTGCCAGAAGGAGTACCAGAGAACAAGGGGCTACAACTGCTCTGGGCTTCCGGGCAGGCTGAACAGGACCGGGCCTCTCATTCTGGGCTGCCCAGTACAAGAGAGACATGGAGCTACTAGAGAGAGTCCAGTGTAGGGCTACGAAGATGATCAGAGGGCTGGAGAACCTGCCCTATGAGGAACGGCTGCAAGAGCTGGGCCTCTTTCCCAGTGAGGGGGATTTTCGTCCCTGTGAGAGTGACGGAGCCCTGGACCAGGTTGCCCAGAGAGGTTGTGGAGTCTCCTTCTCTGGAGATCTTCCAGGCCCGCCTGGATGCAACCCTGTCTAACATGCTCTAGGTGACCCTGCTGAGCAGGGAGGTTGCACTAGATGATCTCCAGAAGTCCCTTCTAACCATACCAATTCTGTGATTCTATGATTGCTGCTATGGAAATCAGAGCATTGATCAGGCTGCTGTTCTATATCACTCAGCAAACAAATCGGAGTCATAGCTGTGAGAGAGTTAACTAAGCAGAGCAAAAGTGTGTGGTCACCGTGGATTGGGGAGGTTACGTGCAGACAGAGGGCTTGAAAGGAAGGGCCTTCTGCGATGCATGGCTGGCAGGTAAGAGCATATGTGAATGTCCCCCTCCAACTTCACATGCGCTCCTCATGAACAGGCTTTCGGGGCAGCGAAGGTAGGCTACTTTTCATGATGTATTTTGGGTATGCTTTTTCATGTTACACTGGTATAGCTGTAAACATCTCACAGTGCAATAACCTTTGTTCCAAAGTGATATAGAAGCTCCTTTTTTTTGGCTGAGCAAGGGCAAAAAGGTTTCTGTGTGAGCTGAATGTGCCTTCTTTTGGCTTCTCACAACTCCTGGCCCTTCCACTCACTGTGAACTTGTCTTCTCTGCTTTTTTGGGGCAAGTGGGGCGGTAAGCAGTGGGGGCTGTGCAGATGTTGCACCAGTCGGGGTAAGTGTGGGGCTGGAGCTGCATGCTTTGGGGGCAACTTCAGTACCACCACGAGCCCCATTAGCAGCTGCTCCTCCTGCCCCGCCAGCCAGAGTGCCGTGCTCCCACTCGTGTCCCACTGTCTCTGTAAACAGCTTCTGCCTGCAGCTATCGAATTGTGCCAATGCCGCTGGCGATCCTCGGCTGCGTCCAAGCTGGAGGTTACGTCCCTCGGGCCCGCCGGTTCAAGGGCAGCGTTGCGTTTTAAACAAGAGCTTTGCTAGCTCAGCGTATTTTGCCTGCACCATGCGCCCAAGGGGGCTCACAGGCTAGGGAGGCAGAGGGGAAGCAGAGCATAATGTGGAGAGAAAGAAATGCTAACAAGGCGATTGAATCAGTGACCTGGTTTCCAGGTACTGCTTGCCTTGGTTGGTTCGGATCACTTGGCTCACAGGTCTTGTGCAAGCAGCTGTTTCAGCAAATCGGAGCCGTGGTGATATCCACACGGTGAAGCACTGACCACGGCTGCAGGCGCGGCGAATGCATGAACCATCATCCCTACCTGGAAAAGGGGGCAGGCAGGGGACAGAAACGTGAATAAAATTCCAGATTAAAAAAATCAGTTTTTAAATGCAGGTAGCCAACACTTGTATATGAGTAAAGGGTCATGCTCTATACCTCTTTTTTTCTCATGAGAAATGTATCCTGGGCGATGTTCTTGTGGTTATCTGAAAGCTAAATTTTGGTGTATAGTTCTCCGAGAATTCTGCTGAATTTTATTTTGCTGAAATCCACTGGCACTGAACTTTTTGCTTGAATTACTCTTTTTGGGGGTGAGGTGACAGCACAAGAAAAAGGCATGGCTTTATGTTTTTGTCTTGCAGGTTATCCCTTTGTAAGAGACAACAAATTAACAATGGAACCCTCAAAAGAATATGTATTCAGCCACAAAGGATTTTATTTTGGAGCAAATATAGCTACCCCTGAGTACATAGATTCCCTGGAGACGTTTGAAATCAGAGACAGCGATATATTTATAGCTACTTATCCAAAATCAGGTAAGAAAGAAAGTGTCTCCAAGGGAAAAAAGCAAAACAAACCAAAAGCAACCAGCCGCAGAACAGGCTGTATGCATGACTATACTGTCTGCAGTATATCTCACGACTGTTTACTATCTTAAGGTAAACAAGTAAATAAATGAAAAACAAGCAAGGTTTAAATAAAAAGGTTTCCTTCTCAGGAACTGTGTGGACTCAGAATATTTTGAGCCTTATATTTCACGAAGGCCACCGTAATGGAACAGAAAATATAGATATCATGGAGAGAATCCCCTGGCTGGAATACAATATACAAAAGAAGGATTACTCAGCTTTTCCTTCGCCTCGTCTTTTTGCCACCCACCTGCCTTACTACTTAACTCCAAGAGACCTGAGAAACAAAAGAGCACGGGTAAGTGATGTGATTTTTACAATTTACATGAGAGCAATCAATCACAACCATTTGTCCCAGCAAAAGGGTCCAAACCCAGCCTCTCCCCGCTGTATGTTTCCCTTGTCTTTGTACAAGTATCATCTGCTTTGAATCTTTTGGGAGATCAGGGACCTTCACGACCCCGCTTCTTGTCTTGCCTCGTGTCTTACCTCCTAGCCCTAACACTGTTGGGAGACGACGTGGTGCAGCAATGCATCTCCAAAGGCTCTTCCACAGCCAAAGGCTTGTACTAGTTTCATCCTTGTGAAAATGTCTGATGCGGGTGCACTTACCAGTCTGAAAATAAAAAGTCTCCCGCACTGACAACACGGCTAGCCCAGGACTACAGCAGGCAGAGAAGGAATGTGAGAACTGCCCTTGCTTGTTCCTCAGTGCAGGGGACTTTCTGAATGGGCCTCTCCCTTGAGAACCACACCAGAACTGCCACGGGAGGAAACAAAATCAAAAAACAAGGAAGCCCCCCTCCGTAGAGCCTGATGTGACCAGGCTCTTACACCAAGGCGCACTCACAAATCAAAGGGCATAGGGGACAGTCCAAAGAGGTATGGTATGCATGTTTAGCTCTAATAACACATGGAGAACTGCTTCACAGCCTCATAGCAAACTCTTACTTTGCTCCCTGGCAAAGTAGGCCATGCCAAGAAACTTCTGTTACTTTTCTTAAGGCACTCCCAGTGACTTTTCGCCCTTCGGTTGTTATTTCTCCTGCAGAGCTTCCTGGGGCGTTAGGAGTTTCCAGAGCTCCCTTATAATACCTTTAGAAGTCCCTGTCGATGTACGTGGAAATAATACCATGGAAATAATGGTTCTGGTTTTGCTGAAGATAATTAGATTGCTTTCAGCTAATGAGGACTCTAAAGTGGTAATTTTACTCACCTGGAAGCCCAACCCGAGAGCACAGTTCTTCAGTCTCTCCTTGCAAGCATCCCTAACTTCATAAGGGTGGTGTGTCCGGCTTTATTTTCTCTTCCTAAATAGACAGCGTTAAGAAGCAGAAACTTATCAGGATCAGGGAGGTGCTGCCGGTCAGGAGGCAGGAGGCTACCCGTCCAACTGGTGGTACCTTGACTCTGCCTGAGGCAGCAGCTCTCCTGTGGTCAGAAGTCAGCGGGAGCCAGAAGAAGCTCTGTCCATAATAGGTCCTCGTTTTCTGGTGCTGGGGCTTCCCCTTACCTGTTGTTCAAAATCTGCCTGCATGTTGCCTCTGGCACCTGCTTCACAGCCTCCCTGAGGAGGCCAGCACTACACAAAAGCTGTAATTTTCAACAAGTCCGTGTTCATTTTGTAGTGACTTTACGAACAAATTTGAGGCTGAATCAACTCAATCAAATTACAAGAAAGTTAAAACAGTTTCCTAGCGTTGTTTTTCCACGAGTGTCTGCCTTGCCCAGATGAACGACAGCACTGACACCTGTAACCCTCATCCCATGAAGACAGCTAGCCTTGGGCACTAAAGCACTTCAAAAGGAAACACCAATAACTGCAAACAAAATGACGGTGTCACATTATCTGGAGTTTACTTAACATGTTTCTCATCTTCAAATTGTTTTCACACATTTTATAGTGAGAAATGTGAGGACAGTCACAGAAAACCACACTGACGGTCAGGGTAACGGAGCCCTCTAATACACTTGGGACTAGTGTTCCTTTTCTTCTTGCAGGTTATTTATGTTACCAGGAACCCTAAGGATGTTTTGGTTTCTTACTTCCACTTTTCCAAAATCGTAGCCACACTAGAGGAGGTATCAGATTTCAACCTTTTTGTGGAGAGATTTTTAGCTGGCAAAGGTAAGATATCTTTTCTGCTAAGAACCCCAAGTCTCGTTGCCTGACCTCAGTCTGAATGGAGATTAGTTAGATCAGCTAACATCAACTACCCACACTCCTCTGCCGTGCTTAAACCTGAACCCCAAGCTGCAGGGGCGGTTTGAGCTTGACGCAGTTTGCTGCTTGTAAGCAGGGTCTGAAGGGGGTAGGCGGCATAGTCAGGGCTTTGCTGCTCCCCAGCAAGGTGCAAGGTGCAAGGTGCTCATTTTATCTGAATTAGATACGGACTCAGAATATAACCATTACGATTGAATAGCTTTAACACTTTCCACGTTTGGTTAGCTGGAGCGAACGGTGAGGAGGGTCATCATACAGCGAGGACAGAGGAGTAGTCTTCTGCTGGAGCTAGTCCAGATTACCAGAGACTAGAGTGGTTTTGCCTCATCAGCACGGAGGATTGTCACCCAAAGACTGAGAGCACGTATCAGAATATCAGAAAAATTCCTCAGAATATCTGAAAGTATCATCTAAAACCAACCTTTCCCAAGACCTAAAAGTATATAGTGGGTAATAAATAAGCACCAAGATTTACATTCTACTGTGTTGCCATCTTACAGTTCTGTCCTCAAAAGTACTGGAGGGGCCAAGACAACATTGAAAATTTTACTCTTTCTCTGTCTTTTATTTATTTATTTTTTTATTCTTCTCTCCCTTGGTAAGTTCTTGCCAGTTCATGGCTGGATCACGTTATAGGCTGGCACAGCCATGCAGAGGATTTCAATATACTCTTCCTTTCCTACGAAGAAATGAAAAAGGTGAGGTCAGTTGATATCTCTGTATTCAAAATATTCTCTTCCTATGCCGAGTGCCTTTTCAGACCGGCCTCTGTGACAACGGTTCATATTGAAAAATGCTTAATCCCGGTTGCGGAGTAGATGCAAATTGATGAGATTACTGAGGAGATAAAGTCCTTTGTCTCACCGGTGCGAGGTCTTGGCGAGACTATGAAAGTGTTAGCTAAAGCACTTGGCAGTATGACAGAAGTCTGCTTGACTAGCATGCCAAAACCCTTTCTGAAACAACACGGGACGAGGTTTGTACAAGAACCTTCAATGGGAATTTTAAGCTCCTGAGGACAGTCCCACTGAAGGAGAGAAGTGCTTAAGAGGCAGCTCTGAGCTTACCTGAGGAGCTCTCAAACTGCTGACCACAAGTTTCCGGCCAGTGGCGGACGGAGCCTTTGTGTGACTCCCCATTTCTCCAAAGTGTCTCCCCTTCTCCCCCCCAGGAAAGGCCTGGGCACAGCAGCACAGCCCAGATAATGTGCACTAGTTGCTCAGACTGCAGCCTGGGCTTGCTCACAGGAGAGTCGAGCCCTTAGCTGGGCGGCAGGTCGGACAAAAGCTCTGCAGGTTAAGTCCCTTCTTTCCAGTCACAGACTCTGCTCCAGGAATGACTTCGCCAGGCGACCTAATGTCAGATGCACACGGAGTTTGCGGTGCGGGGAGCAGAATGCAAAATTCCCGTCTCAGGCAGCACTGCTCTTGATCGCTCAAATGAGGCAAGACTGCTCTCTCACAAAACTGATTTGCACTCACATTTGTGTCTTTTGTTCTCCTATTTGCTTCTTGGTATCATCAAGACAATTTCAAAGTAACCTTAATTGCAGGATCTCAGAGGTGCCGTGCTGAAGATCTGCAACTTCGTAGGCAAGACCCTGAGTGAAAACGAAGTGGAAAGCGTTGTGAGACAGGCTACGTTTGAGAACATGAGGAAAGATCCCAGGGCAAACTATGAGAACCTACCAGAATACCTCAGAGGGCAAAAGAAAGGTCACTTTCTACGCAAAGGTAAAGTGGAAGTATTTCATCTCCTGTCTCTTGGCTTGAGATGAACCTAGGGTTTCCGGTCTCAGCTGGAAAGTCCTCTTTCCAGGGGAAGAGTTCAGGTTAGTGGCAATTAAACTTATCAGAGCAGTTCTCTTGCCAGGGCATCAGCAATGTTAAGATATTTTTCCTAGGGAAATTAAAAAAGCACCATTTTGCTGATTGCAACACAAATCATCCCAGTCCTGTGATGACCTGAGGGTTGTACTGTGTCAGGAGTAATATGATCCCTACCTACTGGAGGACTGACATGGTTATGAGCAATTAGCTAAATGGTAGACAGCTTACGCTGGAGAGGAGAGCCTCTCCCAAACAGAAGAAGATGCCGGTTTCAGGACCTCCTAGGGAGTTTCTGTCTGGGCAGGACAGTGAATTTGATTTCTGCACTGTGAGTATACCAGGAGAGGCTGTTTAAGGTGGCAAACAGTGCTAGCTCATAAATCTTCTTCACAGACATACTGGTTCCTACTTTTCAAGGCAGAAGTTGCCTTAACAGTGTGAACGCAGACCTTCTCGACCAACCATTGACAGAGTCCGTAAACTTCATCCCTGGACATTGCCAAGACTTTCTCCTGCTCAGTGTAGGATAACACCTTTTAGGATTTAAAGCGAGTGCTGTACACGCAGCAAAACAAAAGGTGTTACTTTAAATACACCCCTGGCTATTATTTGATTACCAAGAAATCATTAAAATTCAGAACCAATGAGTTGAATAAGTTTGTGAGGAGGCAGAGGTATAGGTCTATGGTGCATTTTATTTACAGCACCTAGATTTGGAAGCGTGCTGTCAGAAAAACAGAGCCTCATTCAGCAGACCAGCAATAAGGGAGACACTGAGAAAGCCAGGAACTGCTTCCCCTAAAGAGCACTCACTGCTTGCAGGCAGCCTTTCTCGACAGGTATGCATCCTACATCTCACCTCCCTTTACTGCCCCTTTCCTCAGGCACTGTTGGAGACTGGAAAAACATGATGACAGTAGCACAGAGCGAAAGGGTTGACGAAGTTCTGAAAGAGAGAATGAAGACTCTGCCCATCAAGTTCATCTGGGATATTAATGATGAAATGTAGGCTGGTTTCATCATCCTTTGGTGCTTACAGCAGATGGACATATCCAAATTTCTGGAAAAGCAAAACACATTGATTTCCAGCTATGTTACAGAGATAGAAATTATGTCAGCTCATTCACAAAACACAACATGCCCAAGGAAACAACTCAGGTACACTAGTTTCCTGCTTGTAGTTTTACAGGCTACTTTAGTTAATCTTCATACCATAAAGGCAAGGCAAGACCACCGTCTGGAGCCCTGGCAAGGACAGGTATACAAACACAAGGCACGCTACGGTCGATGCTGAGCGTTTATTGCCTCTGCCTCTGAGTCTGGAGGGCACAGGGAAAGGTGATTGTTTGGAACAAAACGTTTCTTCCTCAGCTTTTTTCCCAGATACCAACTGCAGCCGCTGGGAAGAAAGGCAAGAGTTGAACACTCATCCTTGCCTCCAGCGGTGAGGTCCACACCCTCACACTAGAGTGGAATGCTGTCATCTGCTGCTGAATCAGTGTCCTAACAAGTGAGCCAGCGGAGGACGTAATTTCTAACTTTAATAACATCCCAAACCATCGTTTCCACTTGACACAAGCATCTACCTTGCTTTTCCCATAAACTGTCTGAAAAACAGCAAATTTCCCGAGCGTTCACATCCTGGCTCGGCATCAGCCATCATGTCCTCTCCTTTGCAGTCCAGCTGTTTCAGCCTTCTGATACATTGTAGCTCTTTTCTTTCTGGACAGAAATATTCACGCATAGCAGTGTCATAACGATAGCTGCTTCTGTTAGACGAAGGAGACCTTGTATAATCAACCTGTAAGAAGAATTCTTTTATGTCGCTCAACGGTACAACCAGATCATCTTTCCTTCTGGGAACTTGATAGCCCTCATATAAAGAAAATAAATAAATTACAATACAAACTTGCATGACCTGTGTAATCACTATACCCCTAGACATGCGAGTCTGAACTTCCCAAAGGGCGCCAGTGACCTCTTCCACTTGTACACATTTACATTGGCCACAGAAAAGGTAAAACTAGTTCAAAGTCAGAAGCTTAATATATGCCTTTTGCTGAGTTTGCTTTAAGCACAAATGGCAGAACTAGCGATTACAAGCAGGTCCTTGATCTTTGCTCTTCTTCCAGTGGCAGGCTATATCTATAAGTCCCATTGTAACAATAAAAAGCCCCAGTTAAACCTCAACACAACGGCAGCAATAAAATAATAAAAATCTCATGCTATGTACTGTATGTCACTATATGGCCCTCAGGTAACACTGTGAGTCACAGAAAATTATGCCTGCATTTGGTACAGAAAGTAGCATCGAGCTCAAGGCAGTACGTGCAATTACTTGAAATCACAGAATGGGTAAGGTTGGAAGGGACCTCTCAAAGTCATCTAGTGCAACCTCCCTGCTCAAGCAGGGTCACCTCGAGCATGTTAGACAGGATCACATCCAGGTGAGTTCTGAGGATCTCTAGAGAAGGAGACTCCACAACCTCTCTGGGCAACTCGTGCCAGTGCTCTGCCACTCTCACAGTAAGGAAGTTTTTCCTCATATTCAGGTGGAACTTTGTGTGTCTCGGTTTGTGCCCGCTGCCTGTTGTCCTGTCACTGGGCATTACTCAAGAAATTCTGGCCCCATCCTCTTGACACCCTCCCTTAAGCTATTTGTAGACACTGACAAGATCCCCTCTCGCTCTTCTCTTCTCCAGGCTAAAGAGGCCCAGCTCTCGGCAGCCTTGCTCCAGTCCTCTCATCATCTTCATAGCCCTTAGCTGGACTCTCTCCAGTAGCTCCACGTCTCTCTTGTGCTGGCAAGCCCAGAAGGGGACTCAGTACTCGAGATGAGGCCTCCCCAGGGCTGAGTGGAGGGGCAGGATCACCTCCCTCAACCTGCTGGCAACACTCTTCCTAATGCACCCCAGCAGACCATTGGCCTTCTTGGCCACAAGGGTGCATTTGTGGCTCAGGGTCAACTTGTCGTCTACCAGAATTCCTGGCTCCTTCGAGCAGCGCTGCTTTCCAGTAGGTCAGCCCCCAGCCAATGCTGGTGCATAGGATTATTTGTCCAAAGAGCCCAGCTGCAAAGCACTGAAGGGACAATTTAAAAAAGGTACTTTAGCGCCTCTTGGATTCTGCAGCACAAGGCTCAGAGCAGTCACATGACGCTTCTTTCCCTCAGCATCTAGTATCTGAGGATCTTGGATCCAGGCAGAGTCTCCCGTCTGGTCCAAAATTTGAATTTCAAGTTATTAAAAAACATTATGCACCATATATATGCTATATCGTGTGTATGTGAGTGTGTACATCTTTCTCTCCAGCTTCCTGAAGTGAATAGCTTAATGTTTAGTTATATATTATATATAGGTTAGAGACGGGAGAGGGCTGTGTTTCAGATTATCTTTAGATTAAGGTATAACATCTGATGTGTGATGTAATACATAGAAAAACAGTCTTAACCTTTCCCCTTGATAGTGCAGAATCACCGTGAGATAAGCTGCTTGATGATTTCCATCCAACCATTTACAAGTTCACGTAACCCAATTAAAAAACACGAGAAATAATTGTACAAACTGTTAGATACTTTATTTTGCCATCCTCATTCTGCTAACAGTGGTGGGAAGCTCTTGGTCTGATCATCTGAGAGGCTGGTGCACACACAAGGATGAACGTGGCATTCGCTTTGATTCCCAGGGGGAGAGGATTAAGGTAAGAACAGGCAAAAAGTTCATAGCAAAGGTGACCCTCAACAGAGAGCCAAAACCCAGTAACTTCCATCTTTAAATGTTTCTGAGATGCTTTCTGGTAAATCCCAGCATTAAAAGCAAGGGAACCTGTTTCCTCCAGTTAAAGGATCCTATGACTGGAACACAGAAATTTGTAGTAGAAATGTGAAGATCAGTATGGATGAAGTATGAATGGGAATAAAGTGCATATACCCTAAGAGGGACTTCTCTTCATTTCCTCTGACTCCCCAAATCCTAGGGTCCAGCAATTGGGCACCTAAACATGCCTAGCAGTTGCCTCCAACCCTCAGCCGCCAAAGAAATGACTGCGCTGGGTGTCAGAGAGCAGTTTTATGCCATGTCATTCCTGGAGGAGGGTAGCCCTCTGGGGTATAGTTCCAGCGTTGGGAGACTCTGAACCCTGGAGGGACTGGGAAAATGTTGCTAGTTCCAGTCAAGTTGATATGTGAGTGACAAGCACTGTGGAAACAGCTGCAGCACTGCCAGAACCTTCCTACTGGCTTACTCAGGCTAACACAATGCTATGCCCTTAGCGTAGCCAGGTGCGTAGTCGTGTTCATTGCTTACCTCTGTCCAGCATTAACTTTTTTAAAAACTTTTGTTCTGCTGGTAATTGCAACTGTGGAAAACCTTTAGGTAATGGTTAGGAGCTCTAGGTATATAACTGTCTTGCTGAAGTGAGACTGCAGCTGACAGGAGAACTTTGTTGTGAAACTGGGACAAAAAGTGACCTACAACTAGGATGATTCCATCGTCTTGCCAAATACTGATATTCTGATAAGGCTTAATAAGTGTATACAGAAGCTAAAAGGAGCTGCTGTGTAGGTAGAAGAGCACACAGTAAAAGCCCCCCTCAAGAGCAAAGAGGAAACCATCTACTGTTCATCACCTTTAGCCTTTAAACATGCACTTTGAATTATATAATCTGAAACCAGCAGAACCTGTTAAGGGATGTGTCTGTGACATACTATTACTCATAAACAACAAAAAACCTTCTTACAAGGTTTTCAGGTGCTAGTTTTCAGGTGCTGTTATTTTCTTCTGGAGACTGTGTGAACTCAGCATGTTTTGAGTTTAACATTTTATGAAGAGCAGAAGATAGGGAGAAAGGGGATAGGAACCTGTGGCAGGGCTACAGTTATTTCTGCAACTGGTTTAGATATAACACATTAGTAGCCCTGATCTGGTAGTACGAAAAGTAATTCTTTGCAAACCCAACTCAGAACTGGGGAACAAAATGTTCTGCTCTGTGATGTGATCAGCATGCAGGTATCAGGGAGAAGTATCTCAGGTATGATTTTAATTCAGTTAGAGAAACACTTGACACCTAGAAAACACAGAAAAACACTTGATGTGAACACATGCATGTGATTGATTGAAGTAGCTCATTCTATGCTCCTGGACGAGACCAGATCCGAGCAGTCGGATCTGCCACTTTGTAATGTGTTCAGGCTATTCCTTGGGACTGCTGTAAAACACAGCCTGGAGGCCAGATCTATTTGGGCACCTGTTCCACAAAGGTTCATCAACACAATATTGGACTCTTTCATTTTTTTCAAGAATTTTATTAGTTCTCTAACCTTTGTCTGAGCTGAAGATAAGCAAGTGTTGAAAGACAGCCAACAGCATGATGTCAGCTGGTACATCCCTTAGTTAAAAGGAAAGGTGACTGCTCAGACGTTCCTGGACTCATTCATAGCTGCTGAACTGGGAAGTGGTAGTACACATCTCTGAGGGCAGCAAGAGCAGTGCGGAGCGGGTAAGTATGTCTGAAATCATTGGAGCTGCAGGCCTGTGAGCTAAGCGATGCTATACTCCCCTTTCAGAAAAATGAGAGTAATTGTGTAGAGATCTCTTATGTGAAGCATTTTGAAGTGTTCTGCCAGAAGGAGTACCAGAGAACAAGGGGCTACAACTGCTCTGGGCTTCCGGGCAGGCTGAACGGGACCAGGTCTCTCATTGCTGCTATGGAAATCAGAGCATTGATCGGGCTGCTGTGCTGTATCACTCAGCAAACAAATCGGAGTCATAGCTGCGAGAGAGTTAACTAAGCAGAGCAAAAGTGTGTGGTCACCGTGGATTGGGGAGGTTACGTGCAGATAGAGGGCTTGGAAGGAAGGGCCTTCTGCGATGCATGGCTGGCAGGTAAGAGCATATGTGAATGTCCCCCTCCAACTTCACATGCGCTCCTCATGAACAGGCTTTCGGGGCAGCGAAGGTAGGCTACTTTTCATGATGTATTTTGGGTATGCTTTTTCATGTTACACTGGTATAGCTGTGAACAACTCACAGTGCAATAACCTTTGTTCCAAAGTGATATAGAAGCTCCTTTTTTTTGGCTGAGCAAGGGCAAAAAGGTTTCTGTGTGCGCTGAATGTGCCTTCTTTTGGCTTCTCACAACTCCTGGCCCTTCCACTCACTGTGAACTTGTCTTCTCTGCTTTTTTGGGGCAAGTGGGGCGGTAAGCAGTGGGGGCTGTGCAGATGTTGCACCAATCGGGGTAAGTGTGGGGCTGGAGCTGCATGCTTTGGGGGCAACTTCAGTACCACCGCGAGCCCCATTAGCAGCTGCTCCTCCTGCCCCGCCAGCCAGAGTGCCGTGCTCCCACTCGTGTCCCACTGTCTCTGTAAACAGCTTCTGCCTGCAGCTATCGAATTGTGCCAATGCCGCTGGCGATCCTCGGCTGCGTCCAAGCTGGAGGTTACGTCCCTCGGGCCCGCCGGTTCAAGGGCAGCGTTGCGTTTTAAACAAGAGCTTTGCTAGCTCAGCGTATTTTGCCTGCACCATGCGCCCAAGGGGGCTCACAGGCTAGGGAGGCAGAGGGGAAGCAGAGCATAATGTGGAGAGAAAGAAATGCTAACAAGGCGATTGAATCAGTGACCTGGTTTCCAGGTACTGCTTGCCTTGGTTGGTTCGGATCACTTGGCTCACAGGTCTTGTGCAAGCAGCTGTTTCAGCAAATCGGAGCCGTGGTGATATCCACATGGTGAAGCACTGACCACGGCTGCAGGCGCGGCGAATGCATGAACCATCATCCCTACCTGGAAAAGGGGGCAGGCAGGGGACAGAAACGTGAATAAAATTCCAGATTAAAAAAATCAGTTTTTAAATGCAGGTAGCCAACACTTGTATATGAGTAAAGGGTCATGCTCTATACCTCTTTTTTTCTCATGAGAAATGTATCCTGGGCGATGTTCTTGTGATTATCTGAAAGCTAAATTTTGGTGTATAGTTCTCCGAGAATTCTGCTGAATTTTATTTTGCTGAAATCCACTGGCACTGAACTTTTTGCTTGAATTACTCTTTTTGGGGGTGAGGTGACAGCACAAGAAAAAGGCATGGCTTTATGTTTTTGTCTTGCAGGTTATCCCTTTGTAAGAGACAACAAATTAACAATGGAACCCTCAAAAGAATATGTATTCAGCCACAAAGGATTTTATTTTGGAGCAAATATAGCTACCCCTGAGTACATAGATTCCCTGGAGACGTTTGAAATCAGAGACAGCGATATATTTATAGCTACTTATCCAAAATCAGGTAAGAAAGAAAGTGTCTCCAAAGGAAAAAAGCAAAACAAACCAAAAGCAACCAGCCGCAGAACAGGCTGTATGCATGACTATACTGTCTGCAGTATATCTCACGACTGTTTACTATCTTAAGGTAAACAAGTAAATAAATGAAAAACAAGCAAGGTTTAAATAAAAAGGTTTCCTTCTCAGGAACTGTGTGGACTCAGAATATTTTGAGCCTTATATTTCACGAAGGCCACCGTAATGGAACAGAAAATATAGATATCATGGAGAGAATCCCCTGGCTGGAATACAATGTACAAAAGAAGGATTACTCAGCTTTTCCTTCGCCTCGTCTTTTTGCCACCCACCTGCCTTACTACTTAACTCCAAGAGACCTGAGAAACAAAAGAGCACGGGTAAGTGATGTGATTTTTACAATTTACATGAGAGCAATCAATCACAACCATTTGTCCCAGCAAAAGGGTCCAAACCCAGCCTCTCCCCGCTGTATGTTTCCCTTGTCTTTGTACAAATATCATCTGCTTTGAATCTTTTGGGAGATCAGGGACCTTCACGACCCCGCTTCTTGTCTTGCCTCGTGTCTTACCTCCTAGCCCTAACACTGTTGGGAGACGACGTGGTGCAGCAATGCATCTCCAAAGGCTCTTCCACAGCCAAAGGCTTGTACTAGTTTCATCCTTGTGAAAATGTCTGATGCGGGTGCACTTACCAGTCTGAAAATAAAAAGTCTCCCGCACTGACAACACGGCTAGCCCAGGACTACAGCAGGCAGAGAAGGAATGTGAGAACTGCCCTTGCTTGTTCCTCAGTGCAGGGGACTTTCTGAATGGGCCTCTCCCTTGAGAACCACACCAGAACTGCCACGGGAGGAAACAAAATCAAAAAACAAGGAAGCCCCCCTCCGTAGAGCCTGATGTGACCAGGCTCTTACACCAAGGCGCACTCACAAATCAAAGGGCATAGGGGACAGTCCAAAGAGGTATGGTATGCATGTTTAGCTCTAATAACACATGGAGAACTGCTTCACAGCCTCATAGCAAACTCTTACTTTGCTCCCTGGCAAAGTAGGCCATGCCAAGAAACTTCTGTTACTTTTCTTAAGGCACTCCCAGTGACTTTTCGCCCTTCGGTTGTTATTTCTCCTGCAGAGCTTCCTGGGGCGTTAGGAGTTTCCAGAGCTCCCTTATAATACCTTTAGAAGTCCCTGTCGATGTACGTGGAAATAATACCATGGAAATAATGGTTCTGGTTTTGCTGAAGATAATTAGATTGCTTTCAGCTAATGAGGACTCTAAAGTGGTAATTTTACTCACCTGGAAGCCCAACCCGAGAGCACAGTTCTTCAGTCTCTCCTTGCAAGCATCCCTAACTTCATAAGGGTGGTGTGTCCGGCTTTATTTTCTCTTCCTAAATAGACAGCATTAAGAAGCAGAAACTTATCAGGATCAGGGAGGTGCTGCCGGTCAGGAGGCAGGAGGCTACCCGTCCAACTGGTGGTACCTTGACTCTGCCTGAGGCAGCAGCTCTCCTGTGGTCAGAAGTCAGCGGGAGCCAGAAGAAGCTCTGTCCATAATAGGTCCTCGTTTTCTGGTGCTGGGGCTTCCCCTTACCTGTTGTTCAAAATCTGCCTGCATGTTGCCTCTGGCACCTGCTTCACAGCCTCCCTGAGGAGGCCAGCACTACACAAAAGCTGTAATTTTCAACAAGTCCGTGTTCATTTTGTAGTGACTTTACGAACAAATTTGAGGCTGAATCAACTCAATCAAATTACAAGAAAGTTAAAACAGTTTCCTAGCGTTGTTTTTCCACGAGTGTCTGCCTTGCCCAGATGAACGACAGCACTGACACCTGTAACCCTCATCCCATGAAGACAGCTAGCCTTGGGCACTAAAGCACTTCAAAAGGAAACACCAATAACTGCAAACAAAATGACGGTGTCACATTATCTGGAGTTTACTTAACATGTTTCTCATCTTCAAATTGTTTTCACACATTTTATAGTGAGAAATGTGAGGACAGTCACAGAAAACCACACTGACGGTCAGGGTAACGGAGCCCTCTAATACACTTGGGACTAGTGTTCCTTTTCTTCTTGCAGGTTATTTATGTTACCAGGAACCCTAAGGATGTTTTGGTTTCTTACTTCCACTTTTCCAAAATCGTAGCCACACTGGAGGAGGTATCAGATTTCAACCTTTTTGTGGAGAGATTTTTAGCTGGCAAAGGTAAGATATCTTTTCTGCTAAGAACCCCAAGTCTCGTTGCCTGACCTCAGTCTGAATGGAGATTAGTTAGATCAGCTAACATCAACTACCCACACTCCTCTGCCGTGCTTAAACCTGAACCCCAAGCTGCAGGGGCGGTTTGAGCTTGACACAGTTTGCTGCTTGTAAGCAGGGTCTGAAGGGGGTAGGCGGCATAGTCAGGGCTTTGCTGCTCCCCAGCAAGGTGCAAGGTGCAAGGTGCTCATTTTATCTGAATTAGATACGGACTCAGAATATAACCATTACGATTGAATAGCTTTAACACTTTCCACGTTTGGTTAGCTGGAGCGAACGGTGAGGAGGGTCATCATACAGCGAGGACAGAGGAGTAGTCTTCTGCTGGAGCTAGTCCAGATTACCAGAGACTAGAGTGGTTTTGCCTCATCAGCACGGAGGATTGTCACCCAAAGACTGAGAGCACGTATCAGAATATCAGAAAAATTCCTCAGAATATCTGAAAGTATCATCTAAAACCAACCTTTCCCAAGACCTAAAAGTATATAGTGGGTAATAAATAAGCACCAAGATTTACATTCTACTGTGTTGCCATCTTACAGTTCTGTCCTCAAAAGTACTGGAGGGGCCAAGACAACATTGAAAATTTTACTCTTTCTCTGTCTTTTATTTATTTATTTTTTTATTCTTCTCTCCCTTGGTAAGTTCTTGCCAGTTCATGGCTGGATCACGTTATAGGCTGGCACAGCCATGCAGAGGATTTCAATATACTCTTCCTTTCCTACGAAGAAATGAAAAAGGTGAGGTCAGTTGATATCTCTGTATTCAAAATATTCTCTTCCTATGCCGAGTGCCTTTTCAGACCGGCCTCTGTGACAACGGTTCATATTGAAAAATGCTTAATCCCGGTTGCGGAGTAGATGCAAATTGATGAGATTACTGAGGAGATAAAGTCCTTTGTCTCACTGGTGCGAGGTCTTGGCGAGACTATGAAAGTGTTAGCTAAAGCACTTGGCAGTATGACAGAAGTCTGCTTGACTAGCATGCCAAAACCCTTTCTGAAACAACACGGGACGAGGTTTGTACAAGAACCTTCAATGGGAATTTTAAGCTCCTGAGGACAGTCCCACTGAAGGAGAGAAGTGCTTAAGAGGCAGCTCTGAGCTTACCTGAGGAGCTCTCAAACTGCTGACCACAAGTTTCCGGCCAGTGGCGGACGGAGCCTTTGTGTGACTCCCCATTTCTCCAAAGTGTCTCCCCTTCTCCCCCCCAGGAAAGGCCTGGGCACAGCAGCACAGCCCAGATAATGTGCACTAGTTGCTCAGACTGCAGCCTGGGCTTGCTCACAGGAGAGTCGAGCCCTTAGCTGGGCGGCAGGTCGGACAAAAGCTCTGCAGGTTAAGTCCCTTCTTTCCAGTCACAGACTCTGCTCCAGGAATGACTTCGCCAGGCGACCTAATGTCAGATGCACACGGAGTTTGCGGTGCGGGGAGCAGAATGCAAAATTCCCGTCTCAGGCAGCACTGCTCTTGATCGCTCAAATGAGGCAAGACTGCTCTCTCACAAAACTGATTTGCACTCACATTTGTGTCTTTTGTTCTCCTATTTGCTTCTTGGTATCATCAAGACAATTTCAAAGAAACCTTAATTGCAGGATCTCAGAGGTGCCGTGCTGAAGATTTGCAACTTCGTAGGCAAGACCCTGAGTGAAAACGAAGTGGAAAGCGTTGTGAGACAGGCTACGTTTGAGAACATGAGGAAAGATCCCAGGGCAAACTATGAGAACCTAGCAGAATACCTCAGAGGGCAAAATAAAGGTCACTTTCTACGCAAAGGTAAAGTGGAAGTATTTCATCTCCTGTCTCTTGGCTTGAGATGAACCTAGGGTTTCCGGTCTCAGCTGGAAAGTCCTCTTTCCAGGGGAAGAGTTCAGGTTAGTGGCAATTAAACTTATCAGAGCAGTTCTCTTGCCAGGGCATCAGCAATGTTAAGATATTTTTCCTAGGGAAATTAAAAAAGCACCATTTTGCTGATTGCAACACAAATCATCCCAGTCCTGTGATGACCTGAGGGTTGTACTGTGTCAGGAGTAATATGATCCCTACCTACTGGAGGACTGACATGGTTATGAGCAATTAGCTAAATGGTAGACAGCTTACGCTGGAGAGGAGAGCCTCTCCCAAACAGAAGAAGATGCCGGTTTCAGGACCTCCTAGGGAGTTTCTGTCTGGGCAGGACAGTGAATTTGATTTCTGCACTGTGAGTATACCAGGAGAGGCTGTTTAAGGTGGCAAACAGTGCTAGCTCATAAATCTTCTTCACAGACATACTGGTTCCTACTTTTCAAGGCAGAAGTTGCCTTAACAGTGTGAACGCAGACCTTCTCGACCAACCATTGACAGAGTCCGTAAACTTCATCCCTGGACATTGCCAAGACTTTCTCCTGCTCAGTGTAGGATAACACCTTTTAGGATTTAAAGCGAGTGCTGTACACGCAGCAAAACAAAAGGTGTTACTTTAAATACACCCCTGGCTATTATTTGATTACCAAGAAATCATTAAAATTCAGAACCAATGAGTTGAATAAGTTTGTGAGGAGGCAGAGGTATAGGTCTATGGTGCATTTTATTTACAGCACCTAGATTTGGAAGCGTGCTGTCAGAAAAACAGAGCCTCATTCAGCAGACCAGCAATAAGGGAGACACTGAGGAAGCCAGGAACTGCTTCCCCTGAAGAGCACTCACTGCTTGCAGGCAGCCTTTCTCGACAGGTATGCATCCTACATCTCACCTCCCTTTACTGCCCCTTTCCTCAGGCACTGTTGGAGACTGGAAAAACATGATGACAGTAGCACAGAGCGAAAGGGTTGACGAAGTTCTGAAAGAGAGAATGAAGACTCTGCCCATCAAGTTCATCTGGGATATTAATGATGAAATGTAGGCTGGTTTCATCATCCTTTGGTGCTTACAGCAGATGGACATATCCAAATTTCTGGAAAAGCAAAACACATTGATTTCCAGCTATGTTACAGAGATAGAAATTATGTCAGCTCATTCACAAAACACAACGTGCCCAAGGAAACAACTCAGGTACACTAGTTTCCTGCTTGTAGTTTTACAGGCTACTTTAGTTAATCTTCATACCATAAAGGCAAGGCAAGACCACCGTCTGGAGCCCTGGCAAGGACAGGTATACAAACACAAGGCACGCTACGGTCGATGCTGAGCGTTTATTGCCTCTGCCTCTGAGTCTGGAGGGCACAGGGAAAGGTGATTGTTTGGAACAAAACGTTTCTTCCTCAGCTTTTTTCCCAGATACCAACTGCAGCCGCTGGGAAGAAAGGCAAGAGTTGAACACTCATCCTTGCCTCCAGCGGTGAGGTCCACACCCTCACACTAGAGTGGAATGCTGTCATCTGCTGCTGAATCAGTGTCCTAACAAGTGAGCCAGCGGAGGACGTAATTTCTAACTTTAATAACATCCCAAACCATCGTTTCCACTTGACACAAGCATCTACCTTGCTTTTCCCATAAACTGTCTGAAAAACAGCAAATTTCCCGAGCGTTCACATCCTGGCTCGGCATCAGCCATCATGTCCTCTCCTTTGCAGTCCAGCTGTTTCAGCCTTCTGATACATTGTAGCTCTTTTCTTTCTGGACAGAAATATTCACGCACAGCAGTGTCATAACGATAGCTGCTTCTGTTAGACGAAGGAGACCTTGTATAATCAACCTGTAAGAAGAATTCTTTTATGTCGCTCAGCGGTACAACCAGATCATCTTTCCTTCTGGGAACTTGATAGCCCTCATATAAAGAAAATAAATAAATTACAATACAAACTTGCATGACCTGTGTAATCACTATAACCCTAGACATGCGAGTCTGAACTTCCCAAAGGGCGCCAGTGACCTCTTCCACTTGTACACATTTACATTGGCCACAGAAAAGGTAAAACTAGTTCAAAGTCAGAAGCTTAATATATGCCTTTTGCTGAGTTTGCTTTAAGCACAAATGGCAGAACTAGCGATTACAAGCAGGTCCTTGATCTTTGCTCTTCTTCCAGTGGCAGGCTATATCTATAAGTCCCATTGTAACAATAAAAAGCCCCAGTTAAACCTCAACACAACCGCAGCAATAAAATAATAAAAATCTCATGCTATGTACTGTATGTCACTATATGGCCCTCAGGTAACACTGTGAGTCACAGAAAATTATGCCTGCATTTGGTACAGAAAGTGGCATCGAGCTCAAGGCAGTACGTGCAATTACTTGAAATCACAGAATGGGTAAGGTTGGAAGGGACCTCTCAAAGTCATCTAGTGCAACCTCCCTGCTCAAGCAGGGTCACCTCGAGCATGTTAGACAGGATCACATCCAGGTGAGTTCTGAGGATCTCTAGAGAAGGAGACTCCACAACCTCTCTGGGCAACTCGTGCCAGTGCTCTGCCACTCTCACAGTAAGGAAGTTTTTCCTCATATTCAGGTGGAACTTTGTGTGTCTCGGTTTGTGCCCGCTGCCTGTTGTCCTGTCACTGGGCATTACTCAAGAAATTCTGGCCCCATCCTCTTGACACCCTCCCTTAAGCTATTTGTAGACACTGACAAGATCCCCTCTCGCTCTTCTCTTCTCCAGGCTAAAGAGGCCCAGCTCTCGGCAGCCTTGCTCCAGTCCTCTCATCATCTTCATAGCCCTTAGCTGGACTCTCTCCAGTAGCTCCACGTCTCTCTTGTGCTGGCAAGCCCAGAAGGGGACGCAGTACTCGAGATGAGGCCTCCCCAGGGCTGAGTGGAGGGGCAGGATCACCTCCCTCAACCTGCTGGCAACACTCTTCCTAATGCACCCCAGCAGACCATTGGCCTTCTTGGCCACAAGGGTGCATTTGTGGCTCAGGGTCAACTTGTCGTCTACCAGAATTCCTGGCTCCTTCGAGCAGCGCTGCTTTCCAGTAGGTCAGCCCCCAGCCAATGCTGGTGCATAGGATTATTTGTCCAAAGAGCCCAGCTGCAAAGCACTGAAGGGACAATTTAAAAAAGGTACTTTAGCGCCTCTTGGATTCTGCAGCACAAGGCTCAGAGCAGTCACATGACGCTTCTTTCCCTCAGCATCTAGTATCTGAGGATCTTGGATCCAGGCAGAGTCTCCCGTCTGGTCCAAAATTTGAATTTCAAGTTATTAAAAAACATTATGCACCATATATATGCTATATCGTGTGTATGTGAGTGTGTACATCTTTCTCTCCAGCTTCCTGAAGTGAATAGCTTAATGTTTAGTTATATATTATATATAGGTTAGAGACGGGAGAGGGCTGTGTTTCAGATTATCTTTAGATTAAGGTATAACATCTGATGTGTGATGTAATACATAGAAAAACAGTCTTAACCTTTCCCCTTGATAGTGCAGAATCACCGTGAGATAAGCTGCTTGATGATTTCCATCCAACCATTTACAAGTTCACGTAACCCAATTAAAAAACACGAGAAATAATTGTACAAACTGTTAGATACTTTATTTTGCCATCCTCATTCTGCTAACAGTGGTGGGAAGCTCTTGGTCTGATCATCTGAGAGGCTGGTGCACACACAAGGATGAACGTGGCATTCGCTTTGATTCCCAGGGGGAGAGGATTAAGGTAAGAACAGGCAAAAAGTTCATAGCAAAGGTGACCCTCAACAGAGAGCCAAAACCCAGTAACTTCCATCTTTAAATGTTTCTGAGATGCTTTCTGGTAAATCCCAGCATTAAAAGCAAGGGAACCTGTTTCCTCCAGTTAAAGGATCCTATGACTGGAACACAGAAATTTGTAGTAGAAATGTGAAGATCAGTATGGATGAAGTATGAATGGGAATAAAGTGCATATACCCTAAGAGGGACTTCTCTTCATTTCCTCTGACTCCCCAAATCCTAGGGTCCAGCAATTGGGCACCTAAACATGCCTAGCAGTTGCCTCCAACCCTCAGCCGCCAAAGAAATGACTGCGCTGGGTGTCAGAGAGCAGTTTTATGCCATGTCATTCCTGGAGGAGGGTAGCCCTCTGGGGTATAGTTCCAGCGTTGGGAGACTCTGAACCCTGGAGGGACTGGGAAAATGTTGCTAGTTCCAGTCAAGTTGATATGTGAGTGACAAGCACTGTGGAAACAGCTGCAGCACTGCCAGAACCTTCCTACTGGCTTACTCAGGCTAACACAATGCTATGCCCTTAGCGTAGCCAGGTGCGTAGTCGTGTTCATTGCTTACCTCTGTCCAGCATTAACTTTTTTAAAAACTTTTGTTCTGCTGGTAATTGCAACTGTGGAAAACCTTTAGGTAATGGTTAGGAGCTCTAGGTATATAACTGTCTTGCTGAAGTGAGACTGCAGCTGACAGGAGAACTTTGTTGTGAAACTGGGACAAAAAGTGACCTACAACTAGGATGATTCCATCGTCTTGCCAAATACTGATATTCTGATAAGGCTTAATATGTGTATACAGAAGCTAAAAGGAGCTGCTGTGTAGGTAGAAGAGCACACAGTAAAAGCCCCCCTCAAGAGCAAAGAGGAAACCATCTACTGTTCATCACCTTTAGCCTTTAAACATGCACTTTGAATTATATAATCTGAAACCAGCAGAACCTGTTAAGGGATGTGTCTGTGACATACTATTACTCATAAACAACAAAAAACCTTCTTACAAGGTTTTCAGGTGCTAGTTTTCAGGTGCTGTTATTTTCTTCTGGAGACTGTGTGAACTCAGCATGTTTTGAGTTTAACATTTTATGAAGAGCAGAAGATAGGGAGAAAGGGGATAGGAACCTGTGGCAGGGCTACAGTTATTTCTGCAACTGGTTTAGATATAACACATTAGTAGCCCTGATCTGGTAGTACGAAAAGTAATTCTTTGCAAACCCAACTCAGAACTGGGGAACAAAATGTTCTGCTCTGTGATGTGATCAGCATGCAGGTATCAGGGAGAAGTATCTCAGGTATGATTTTAATTCAGTTAGAGAAACACTTGACACCTAGAAAACACAGAAAAACACTTGATGTGAACACATGCATGTGATTGATTGAAGTAGCTCATTCTATGCTCCTGGACGAGACCAGATCCGAGCAGTCGGATCTGCCACTTTGTAATGTGTTCAGGCTATTCCTTGGGACTGCTGTAAAACACAGCCTGGAGGTCAGATCTATTTGGGCACCTGTTCCACAAAGGTTCATCAACACAATATTGGACTGTTTCATTTTTTTCAAGAATTTTATTAGTTCTCTAACCTTTGTCTGAGCTGAAGATAAGCAAGTGTTGAAAGACAGCCAACAGCATGATGTCAGCTGGTACATCCCTTAGTTAAAAGGAAAGGTGACTGCTCAGACGTTCCTGGACTCATTCATAGCTGCTGAACTGGGAAGTGGTAGTACACATCTCTGAGGGCAGCAAGAGCAGAGCGGAGCGGGTAAGTATGTCTGAAATCATTGGAGCTGCAGGCCTGTGAGCTAAGCGATGCTATACTCCCCTTTCAGAAAAATGAGAGTAATTGTGTAGAGATCTCTTATGTGAAGCATTTTGAAGTGTTCTGCCAGAAGGAGTACCAGAGAACAAGGGGCTACAACTGCTCTGGGCTTCCGGGCAGGCTGAACGGGACCAGGTCTCTCATTGCTGCTATGGAAATCAGAGCATTGATCGGGCTGCTGTGCTGTATCACTCAGCAAACAAATCGGAGTCATAGCTGCGAGAGAGTTAACTAAGCAGAGCAAAAGTGTGTGGTCACCGTGGATTGGGGAGGTTACGTGCAGATAGAGGGCTTGGAAGGAAGGGCCTTCTGCGATGCATGGCTGGCAGGTAAGAGCATATGTGAATGTCCCCCTCCAACTTCACATGCGCTCCTCATGAACAGGCTTTCGGGGCAGCGAAGGTAGGCTACTTTTCATGATGTATTTTGGGTATGCTTTTTCATGTTACACTGGTATAGCTGTGAACAACTCACAGTGCAATAACCTTTGTTCCAAAGTGATATAGAAGCTCCTTTTTTTTGGCTGAGCAAGGGCAAAAAGGTTTCTGTGTGCGCTGAATGTGCCTTCTTTTGGCTTCTCACAACTCCTGGCCCTTCCACTCACTGTGAACTTGTCTTCTCTGCTTTTTTGGGGCAAGTGGGGCGGTAAGCAGTGGGGGCTGTGCAGATGTTGCACCAATCGGGGTAAGTGTGGGGCTGGAGCTGCATGCTTTGGGGGCAACTTCAGTACCACCACGAGCCCCATTAGCAGCTGCTCCTCCTGCCCCGCCAGCCAGAGTGCCGTGCTCCCACTCGTGTCCCACTGTCTCTGTAAACAGCTTCTGCCTGCAGCTATCGAATTGTGCCAATGCCGCTGGCGATCCTCGGCTGCGTCCAAGCTGGAGGTTACGTCCCTCGGGCCCGCCGGTTCAAGGGCAGCGTTGCGTTTTAAACAAGAGCTTTGCTAGCTCAGCGTATTTTGCCTGCACCATGCGCCCAAGGGGGCTCACAGGCTAGGGAGGCAGAGGGGAAGCGGAGCATAATGTGGAGAGAAAGAAATGCTAACAAGGCGATTGAATCAGTGACCTGGTTTCCAGGTACTGCTTGCCTTGGTTGGTTCGGATCACTTGGCTCACAGATCTTGTGCAAGCAGCTGTTTCAGCAAATCGGAGCCGTGGTGATATCCACACGGTGAAGCACTGACCACGGCTGCAGGCGCGGCGAATGCATGAACCATCATCCCTACCTGGAAAAGGGGGCAGGCAGGGGACAGAAACGTGAATAAAATTCCAGATTAAAAAAATCAGTTTTTAAATGCAGGTAGCCAACACTTGTATATGAGTAAAGGGTCATGCTCTATACCTCTTTTTTTCTCATGAGAAATGTATCCTAGGCGATGTTCTTGTGGTTATCTGAAAGCTAAATTTTGGTGTATAGTTCTCCGAGAATTCTGCTGAATTTTATTTTGCTGAAATCCACTGGCACTGAACTTTTTGCTTGAATTACTCTTTTTGGGGGTGAGGTGACAGCACAAGAAAAAGGCATGGCTTTATGTTTTTGTCTTGCAGGTTATCCCTTTGTAAGAGACAACAAATTAACAATGGAACCCTCAAAAGAATATGTATTCAGCCACAAAGGATTTTATTTTGGAGCAAATATAGCTACCCCTGAGTACATAGATTCCCTGGAGACGTTTGAAATCAGAGACAGCGATATATTTATAGCTACTTATCCAAAATCAGGTAAGAAAGAAAGTGTCTCCAAAGGAAAAAAGCAAAACAAACCAAAAGCAACCAGCCGCAGAACAGGCTGTATGCATGACTATACTGTCTGCAGTATATCTCACGACTGTTTACTATCTTAAGGTAAACAAGTAAATAAATGAAAAACAAGCAAGGTTTAAATAAAAAGGTTTCCTTCTCAGGAACTGTGTGGACTCAGAATATTTTGAGCCTTATATTTCACGAAGGCCACCGTAATGGAACAGAAAATATAGATATCATGGAGAGAATCCCCTGGCTGGAATACAATGTACAAAAGAAGGATTACTCAGCTTTTCCTTCGCCTCGTCTTTTTGCCACCCACCTGCCTTACTACTTAACTCCAAGAGACCTGAGAAACAAAAGAGCACGGGTAAGTGATGTGATTTTTACAATTTACATGAGAGCAATCAATCACAACCATTTGTCCCAGCAAAAGGGTCCAAACCCAGCCTCTCCCCGCTGTATGTTTCCCTTGTCTTTGTACAAGTATCATCTGCTTTGAATCTTTTGGGAGATCAGGGACCTTCACGACCCCGCTTCTTGTCTTGCCTCGTGTCTTACCTCCTAGCCCTAACACTGTTGGGAGACGACGTGGTGCAGCAATGCATCTCCAAAGGCTCTTCCACAGCCAAAGGCTTGTACTAGTTTCATCCTTGTGAAAATGTCTGATGCGGGTGCACTTACCAGTCTGAAAATAAAAAGTCTCCCGCACTGACAACACGGCTAGCCCAGGACTACAGCAGGCAGAGAAGGAATGTGAGAACTGCCCTTGCTTGTTCCTCAGTGCAGGGGACTTTCTGAATGGGCCTCTCCCTTGAGAACCACACCAGAACTGCCACGGGAGGAAACAAAATCAAAAAACAAGGAAGCCCCCCTCCGTAGAGCCTGATGTGACCAGGCTCTTACACCAAGGCGCACTCACAAATCAAAGGGCATAGGGGACAGTCCAAAGAGGTATGGTATGCATGTTTAGCTCTAATAACACATGGAGAACTGCTTCACAGCCTCATAGCAAACTCTTACTTTGCTCCCTGGCAAAGTAGGCCATGCCAAGAAACTTCTGTTACTTTTCTTAAGGCACTCCCAGTGACTTTTCGCCCTTCGGTTGTTATTTCTCCTGCAGAGCTTCCTGGGGCGTTAGGAGTTTCCAGAGCTCCCTTATAATACCTTTAGAAGTCCCTGTCGATGTACGTGGAAATAATACCATGGAAATAATGGTTCTGGTTTTGCTGAAGATAATTAGATTGCTTTCAGCTAATGAGGACTCTAAAGTGGTAATTTTACTCACCTGGAAGCCCAACCCGAGAGCACAGTTCTTCAGTCTCTCCTTGCAAGCATCCCTAACTTCATAAGGGTGGTGTGTCCGGCTTTATTTTCTCTTCCTAAATAGACAGCATTAAGAAGCAGAAACTTATCAGGATCAGGGAGGTGCTGCCGGTCAGGAGGCAGGAGGCTACCCGTCCAACTGGTGGTACCTTGACTCTGCCTGAGGCAGCAGCTCTCCTGTGGTCAGAAGTCAGCGGGAGCCAGAAGAAGCTCTGTCCATAATAGGTCCTCGTTTTCTGGTGCTGGGGCTTCCCCTTACCTGTTGTTCAAAATCTGCCTGCATGTTGCCTCTGGCACCTGCTTCACAGCCTCCCTGAGGAGGCCAGCACTACACAAAAGCTGTAATTTTCAACAAGTCCGTGTTCATTTTGTAGTGACTTTACGAACAAATTTGAGGCTGAATCAACTCAATCAAATTACAAGAAAGTTAAAACAGTTTCCTAGCGTTGTTTTTCCACGAGTGTCTGCCTTGCCCAGATGAACGACAGCACTGACACCTGTAACCCTCATCCCATGAAGACAGCTAGCCTTGGGCACTAAAGCACTTCAAAAGGAAACACCAATAACTGCAAACAAAATGACGGTGTCACATTATCTGGAGTTTACTTAACATGTTTCTCATCTTCAAATTGTTTTCACACATTTTATAGTGAGAAATGTGAGGACAGTCACAGAAAACCACACTGACGGTCAGGGTAACGGAGCCCTCTAATACACTTGGGACTAGTGTTCCTTTTCTTCTTGCAGGTTATTTATGTTACCAGGAACCCTAAGGATGTTTTGGTTTCTTACTTCCACTTTTCCAAAATCGTAGCCACACTGGAGGAGGTATCAGATTTCAACCTTTTTGTGGAGAGATTTTTAGCTGGCAAAGGTAAGATATCTTTTCTGCTAAGAACCCCAAGTCTCGTTGCCTGACCTCAGTCTGAATGGAGATTAGTTAGATCAGCTAACATCAACTACCCACACTCCTCTGCCGTGCTTAAACCTGAACCCCAAGCTGCAGGGGCGGTTTGAGCTTGACGCAGTTTGCTGCTTGTAAGCAGGGTCTGAAGGGGGTAGGCGGCATAGTCAGGGCTTTGCTGCTCCCCAGCAAGGTGCAAGGTGCAAGGTGCTCATTTTATCTGAATTAGATACGGACTCAGAATATAACCATTACGATTGAATAGCTTTAACACTTTCCACGTTTGGTTAGCTGGAGCGAACGGTGAGGAGGGTCATCATACAGCGAGGACAGAGGAGTAGTCTTCTGCTGGAGCTAGTCCAGATTACCAGAGACTAGAGTGGTTTTGCCTCATCAGCACGGAGGATTGTCACCCAAAGACTGAGAGCACGTATCAGAATATCAGAAAAATTCCTCAGAATATCTGAAAGTATCATCTAAAACCAACCTTTCCCAAGACCTAAAAGTATATAGTGGGTAATAAATAAGCACCAAGATTTACATTCTACTGTGTTGCCATCTTACAGTTCTGTCCTCAAAAGTACTGGAGGGGCCAAGACAACATTGAAAATTTTACTCTTTCTCTGTCTTTTATTTATTTATTTTTTTATTCTTCTCTCCCTTGGTAAGTTCTTGCCAGTTCATGGCTGGATCACGTTATAGGCTGGCACAGCCATGCAGAGGATTTCAATATACTCTTCCTTTCCTACGAAGAAATGAAAAAGGTGAGGTCAGTTGATATCTCTGTATTCAAAATATTCTCTTCCTATGCCGAGTGCCTTTTCAGACCGGCCTCTGTGACAACGGTTCATATTGAAAAATGCTTAATCCCGGTTGCGGAGTAGATGCAAATTGATGAGATTACTGAGGAGATAAAGTCCTTTGTCTCACTGGTGCGAGGTCTTGGCGAGACTATGAAAGTGTTAGCTAAAGCACTTGGCAGTATGACAGAAGTCTGCTTGACTAGCATGCCAAAACCCTTTCTGAAACAACACGGGACGAGGTTTGTACAAGAACCTTCAATGGGAATTTTAAGCTCCTGAGGACAGTCCCACTGAAGGAGAGAAGTGCTTAAGAGGCAGCTCTGAGCTTACCTGAGGAGCTCTCAAACTGCTGACCACAAGTTTCCGGCCAGTGGCGGACGGAGCCTTTGTGTGACTCCCCATTTCTCCAAAGTGTCTCCCCTTCTCCCCCCCAGGAAAGGCCTGGGCACAGCAGCACAGCCCAGATAATGTGCACTAGTTGCTCAGACTGCAGCCTGGGCTTGCTCACAGGAGAGTCGAGCCCTTAGCTGGGCGGCAGGTCGGACAAAAGCTCTGCAGGTTAAGTCCCTTCTTTCCAGTCACAGACTCTGCTCCAGGAATGACTTCGCCAGGCGACCTAATGTCAGATGCACACGGAGTTTGCGGTGCGGGGAGCAGAATGCAAAATTCCCGTCTCAGGCAGCACTGCTCTTGATCGCTCAAATGAGGCAAGACTGCTCTCTCACAAAACTGATTTGCACTCACATTTGTGTCTTTTGTTCTCCTATTTGCTTCTTGGTATCATCAAGACAATTTCAAAGTAACCTTAATTGCAGGATCTCAGAGGTGCCGTGCTGAAGATTTGCAACTTCGTAGGCAAGACCCTGAGTGAAAACGAAGTGGAAAGCGTTGTGAGACAGGCTACGTTTGAGAACATGAGGAAAGATCCCAGGGCAAACTATGAGAACATAACAGACGAAAATAAAGGGCAAAAGAAAGGTCACTTTCTACGCAAAGGTAAAGTGGAAGTATTTCATCTCCTGTCTCTTGGCTTGAGATGAACCTAGGGTTTCCGGTCTCAGCTGGAAAGTCCTCTTTCCAGGGGAAGAGTTCAGGTTAGTGGCAATTAAACTTATCAGAGCAGTTCTCTTGCCAGGGCATCAGCAATGTTAAGATATTTTTCCTAGGGAAATTAAAAAAGCACCATTTTGCTGATTGCAACACAAATCATCCCAGTCCTGTGATGACCTGAGGGTTGTACTGTGTCAGGAGTAATATGATCCCTACCTACTGGAGGACTGACATGGTTATGAGCAATTAGCTAAATGGTAGACAGCTTACGCTGGAGAGGAGAGCCTCTCCCAAACAGAAGAAGATGCCGGTTTCAGGACCTCCTAGGGAGTTTCTGTCTGGGCAGGACAGTGAATTTGATTTCTGCACTGTGAGTATACCAGGAGAGGCTGTTTAAGGTGGCAAACAGTGCTAGCTCATAAATCTTCTTCACAGACATACTGGTTCCTACTTTTCAAGGCAGAAGTTGCCTTAACAGTGTGAACGCAGACCTTCTCGACCAACCATTGACAGAGTCCGTAAACTTCATCCCTGGACATTGCCAAGACTTTCTCCTGCTCAGTGTAGGATAACACCTTTTAGGATTTAAAGCGAGTGCTGTACACGCAGCAAAACAAAAGGTGTTACTTTAAATACACCCCTGGCTATTATTTGATTACCAAGAAATCATTAAAATTCAGAACCAATGAGTTGAATAAGTTTGTGAGGAGGCAGAGGTATAGGTCTATGGTGCATTTTATTTACAGCACCTAGATTTGGAAGCGTGCTGTCAGAAAAACAGAGCCTCATTCAGCAGACCAGCAATAAGGGAGACACTGAGGAAGCCAGGAACTGCTTCCCCTGAAGAGCACTCACTGCTTGCAGGCAGCCTTTCTCGACAGGTATGCATCCTACATCTCACCTCCCTTTACTGCCCCTTTCCTCAGGCACTGTTGGAGACTGGAAAAACATGATGACAGTAGCACAGAGCGAAAGAGTTGACGAAGTTCTGAAAGAGAGAATGAAGAATCTGCCCATCAAGTTCATCTGGGATATTAATGATGAAATGTAGGCTGGTTTCATCATCCTTTGGTGCTTACAGCAGATGGACATATCCAAATTTCTGGAAAAGCAAAACACATTGATTTCCAGCTATGTTACAGAGATAGAAATTATGTCAGCTCATTCACAAAACACAACGTGCCCAAGGAAACAACTCAGGTACACTAGTTTCCTGCTTGTAGTTTTACAGGCTACTTTAGTTAATCTTCATACCATAAAGGCAAGGCAAGACCACCGTCTGGAGCCCTGGCAAGGACAGGTATACAAACACAAGGCACGCTACGGTCGATGCTGAGCGTTTATTGCCTCTGCCTCTGAGTCTGGAGGGCACAGGGAAAGGTGATTGTTTGGAACAAAACGTTTCTTCCTCAGCTTTTTTCCCAGATACCAACTGCAGCCGCTGGGAAGAAAGGCAAGAGTTGAACACTCATCCTTGCCTCCAGCGGTGAGGTCCACACCCTCACACTAGAGTGGAATGCTGTCATCTGCTGCTGAATCAGTGTCCTAACAAGTGAGCCAGCGGAGGACGTAATTTCTAACTTTAATAACATCCCAAACCATCGTTTCCACTTGACACAAGCATCTACCTTGCTTTTCCCATAAACTGTCTGAAAAACAGCAAATTTCCCGAGCGTTCACATCCTGGCTCGGCATCAGCCATCATGTCCTCTCCTTTGCAGTCCAGCTGTTTCAGCCTTCTGATACATTGTAGCTCTTTTCTTTCTGGACAGAAATATTCACGCACAGCAGTGTCATAACGATAGCTGCTTCTGTTAGACGAAGGAGACCTTGTATAATCAACCTGTAAGAAGAATTCTTTTATGTCGCTCAGCGGTACAACCAGATCATCTTTCCTTCTGGGAACTTGATAGCCCTCATATAAAGAAAATAAATAAATTACAATACAAACTTGCATGACCTGTGTAATCACTATAACCCTAGACATGCGAGTCTGAACTTCCCAAAGGGCGCCAGTGACCTCTTCCACTTGTACACATTTACATTGGCCACAGAAAAGGTAAAACTAGTTCAAAGTCAGAAGCTTAATATATGCCTTTTGCTGAGTTTGCTTTAAGCACAAATGGCAGAACTAGCGATTACAAGCAGGTCCTTGATCTTTGCTCTTCTTCCAGTGGCAGGCTATATCTACAAGTCCCATTGTAACAATAAAAAGCCCCAGTTAAACCTCAACACAACCGCAGCAATAAAATAATAAAAATCTCATGCTATGTACTGTATGTCACTATATGGCCCTCAGGTAACACTGTGAGTCACAGAAAATTATGCCTGCATTTGGTACAGAAAGTAGCATCGAGCTCAAGGCAGTACGTGCAATTACTTGAAATCACAGAATGGGTAAGGTTGGAAGGGACCTCTCAAAGTCATCTAGTGCAACCTCCCTGCTCAAGCAGGGTCACCTCGAGCATGTTAGACAGGATCACATCCAGGTGAGTTCTGAGGATCTCTAGAGAAGGAGACTCCACAACCTCTCTGGGCAACTCGTGCCAGTGCTCTGCCACTCTCACAGTAAGGAAGTTTTTCCTCATATTCAGGTGGAACTTTGTGTGTCTCGGTTTGTGCCCGCTGCCTGTTGTCCTGTCACTGGGCATTACTCAAGAAATTCTGGCCCCATCCTCTTGACACCCTCCCTTAAGCTATTTGTAGACACTGACAAGATCCCCTCTCGCTCTTCTCTTCTCCAGGCTAAAGAGGCCCAGCTCTCGGCAGCCTTGCTCCAGTCCTCTCATCATCTTCATAGCCCTTAGCTGGACTCTCTCCAGTAGCTCCACGTCTCTCTTGTGCTGGCAAGCCCAGAAGGGGACGCAGTACTCGAGATGAGGCCTCCCCAGGGCTGAGTGGAGGGGCAGGATCACCTCCCTCAACCTGCTGGCAACACTCTTCCTAATGCACCCCAGCAGACCATTGGCCTTCTTGGCCACAAGGGTGCATTTGTGGCTCAGGGTCAACTTGTCGTCTACCAGAATTCCTGGCTCCTTCGAGCAGCGCTGCTTTCCAGTAGGTCAGCCCCCAGCCAATGCTGGTGCATAGGATTATTTGTCCAAAGAGCCCAGCTGCAAAGCACTGAAGGGACAATTTAAAAAAGGTACTTTAGCGCCTCTTGGATTCTGCGGCACAAGGCTCAGAGCAGTCACATGACACTTCTTTCCCTCAGCATCTAGTATCTGAGGATCTTGGATCCAGGCAGAGTCTCCCGTCTGGTCCAAAATTCAAATTTCTTTCAACATCCATGCAGTTTAAAGTAGAGATACCTGGGACACATTGTAGCCTGCCGGTTAAGAGTCTCCTGGGAGAAAGCCTGAAGTTGACTATCCCAAAGGAATTGTACTTTAAGTTCCCAATTCTTGGCCAAAGCCCTCTAGGCATTGACCGTTTAAAGGAGAGGGGCATTCTGCCAGCAGGTTTTGTTTGTTTGAAAGCAGGTGGCATTCATAATTGCATTTCTGCACATCTCCTAGTCCTTGCAGTCTGTCAGGTGTGTCCTGAGTTTGCATTCCTGCAGCATCCTGATCTGGTAGGCACCACCCTTTGGAATTTAATAGAACTTAGTCAAAATGCTCATCATGATCAAGATTAAAGTAGTTCTGGTCATAGGGCAGTGAGGCAACTCCTAATAATCTCCCTAAACACACCATATTTTAAGTTTTAGGCTCACAGAGTTAAAAGGAGGGTACAAACAAGTTTGTCAACATCACGATTTTGAACCATAAAAATTCCATCAAAGTTATTTCTTCAGTCTAAGCCAAAGTGACTAAGTAAATTTTAAATATCTCATCTAAACCTCTTCCACCAAATAGAATAAGCTCCTCTCTCCATCCATTTCAGCCAACTAAAACACGTAAATGGAGTCAAGTCCACTTTCAGTCAAGTTCCCCTTTATTTCACAGCTGGTAATCACTAATAAAACCCCAAAAAGTCTAAAACTCATTAAAGTCATTCTTGAAGTCATTCAGAAGTTCATACTGAATCAGAGCCCTGTTTTAAAGGCTTAGAAGAATGGACTTTTTAAGCAATATTTTGTCACTTCAACTCCTATTATTTCCTCCACTTTGAAATACCAGGTGCAAGTTCTTCACAATAATGAAAAGAAACATTTTCATGTTTTCACTCCTTTGACATTGCTTTAGCTTTTTCAAGTTGCACACTCTCTACATGAAAAATCAATAGATATACTAAGCTGACAACAGAAGGGAAAAACCTCACTAATCTAGAAGTACCCACAGTGAGACATAACCATTTTTTCTATTCAGAGGATGCTTAAGAAGTGACACATTTTCAAAATTTTCTCAGATTACCATATCTCTTGCAGACTATACAGTATTCCTAGATTCAATCCATACTCACTGCTTTTATGAAAAAAATGCCACATTTAAAGATGCATGGATGATGATGCTAAGCAACCTTAGAAGTCAAGGGTTTTTTGTGCCACTGAATTAAGACTTGGCAAATGAAAATTACAATTCAGTGCTGAACAGCATTTTAAAGTGGACTAGCAATTAAATAAGAAGCTGCATAGAGGCACCCTAAAACTTGCACTCCAACCATAACTTTGAAAAAGTCATATTTCATCTCACATTAGCTCACAAGTTTTTAAACATATGCATGTTGCTCTGCTGGAGCAGAGATCCTGTTTATTGCTCTGTAAACATACAACAGTACCGTTGAAACCTCAGTTCTTGTCTGAAGTTCTTAGTAGCCAAAATTAAAAAGACTGAATAGAGGAGGATAGAAACAAAGGGACATCTGGCTAATTGATAAAACTATTTACAGGCTACTTCAACACTTACTTCATCTACTTAAAACTCATGTTTATTCCTCTTTAATACAAAGAAAAGGCTACTGAAACATTAAATGTGATAATTCTAAGTGGACGATTTTCAGAGCTATGTGAGAAGAAAAAGAAAAGTTACACATCCTTAAATTATTTCTGGGATGAAAGTTGTCACCTTGAATATGGGAATTCCAAATATTAAAGTTCATAAAGTTGTTTTCCCTGAAGCACTGTGATGCTCTAGTGCAACTCTGTTTTCAAAGGTTCAATGCTAAGCACTTAAGGCAACCTTAGTAATGCATTTTAAACTTCAGCACACAGTTTTTCCCACTGCTGATGTGCCTGCTGGTTCTCTAGTTGGAGAGGGGTTTTTTGAAACCTTCCTCCATATTATCATCCTTCTGGCTGATGTGTCATTGTACTCCCAAACATAGCCTGTGCAGTCACCAATGCAGTTCTTGCAAGGCTTGATTTTTGCAGGTTCCAAGAGTGGGAGGAGTCTAACATCAGCTATTAGCTCCACAAGTAACTCTGTAGAGTGGTTAGCAATCACAAGTTGATTTGCACCTTTACTGTATGTCACACTAAGACGTTCACAGGCTGCCAACAACATGCTTCTAAACAACTTCTAAAACAACATTTAAACTTATAAGCACTCTATAAATCTTGATATTATATTCTGAATTTTCACTTTCACTGGCTAATAATATGAGTCACGCACTCCACTGATAGCGTATTCACACTTCTGTTCTCAGACAAAGTCTTATTAAAGCCAAAAGCAAATTAATTTTTGTATTTTTTTTTGCATCAGAATTAATTGATGCATAAGTTCCAAAAGAGAAAAACAAATAAAAAACTCTTTGTACACACATCAACCAAACTCTTTAAGAAGACTTCAACCAAACTCTTTAAGAAGACTTTGTCTCATTCAGATTTTTTCCCTTACAAAATTGAACTATTGGTTTTGAAACTATTACCCTTACCATGGCAGAGATTTTACTCTAGTAATATGCAAATAGTTTCCATTTAATTTTGGAAGGCTGTGCCTTATTAAAAGGTGACTAGTGCTGCCTACTTACGGCTACTCATGAATCTGACAGATTGAGGCCCTAGAACTGACCATTTCTTGAAGCAGTATAGAATTCCACTGGGAAGAGGGAGTAACTGCATATTTTGTGATCCCTTTTATTCACTGAAACTGCCCATATCCTAGGTGGTATATCCTAAGTGGAAGATAGCAGAATAGCTGCTCAGTCTTCAAGTGCAGGTGTGTTTAGTGCTTGCTCTGATATGTTTCCATCTTGCTTGTTGTCATGTCCCTTCAAGGGACAGTTACTTAAGTGGAAAGGAAAAAATAAAGAACAGGAAATACAAGTATGTATTTTCAGATAGATCAGCGTGCCTCAAAATTTTCATTTGAAATATTAAAGTCAATTTATTTATGATGAAAATCATCAGAAGACCATTCTCCTGGATTTAAAATATTTTGTTTTTTTTTCTCCAAAGAAAAAGAAAGAAAAGCAATGTACTCTAGGTACAACCACAGATGCTGTGGCTTTCCTGCCTGCCTCTCTTCCTTACATGTCCATACTGATGATACATCCAGTTCCAAAAAAAGACTAATCACTATCTAAATTAACAGGGTTGTAGTCAGGGTCATCCTCTTCATCTTCCAACTCTAAATCATCCATTTCTTGGAATAAAGATTCATCAACCTCCACGCTGTTTCCAGCTGCAAGGAAAAGAAAATAACTTGTTTTCCATACAAGCAGGAGAACAAAATACCTGAACAACAAAAAACACAATACTGTTCTATAGTTATTCTTCAATGCAGGAATTGTTAACTTTTGGGCTTTTTATATATTCAGTGAATATGGAAAAAGAACTGTATTTTGTATTTTTACAGCTAATGAAGCTTTTTCCTCACTTTCCAAAAACCCAGTAAGGAGAAGCGTGACATAGGACCTCAGTATCCACTAGAAAAAGACAAGTTAACATTTGTAGTCCCCAGAAACAGAAATCCTTTCTCCTACCCATTTTCAAAGTGAGAGCTCAAGACCTCAAATTTGGAATAGTTGCAACTACCATAATCAAAGAAACACTTTCATGGTTTTTAAAAGCTTTATGTACTATAATATACATATTTTATGTGTCTGTGTGTACACATCTTTCTCTCCAGCTTTCTAAAATTAACACCTTAATGTTTAAATGTCAAATAACATTATATAGTCCAACATTAATAGAAAAATGTATATTGTAACCATTACATAATAATGAAGGCATTCAATACGATTAAATGTTCAAGGCTCTAACTACTGGAGCAACAATACTCAAGAACATCTGGCTAGCTCAGAAGAGAACAACATTAGACATATGCTGTGCTTTTCTTTGTCTTTCAAGACTTCTCTCCTGCTACAGTATTTTAAGTCTCTCCAATCTTGCTTAACCTCTAATTTCATTTTTTCAAACCTCTTGCATACACTGAATTCTGTTTGTATTGTTCAATTCTTAGGAAAGAAAGAGTTTTCCATACACTCATCTACTTACTTACTTAAGTATGCAAACAAATGAATTTTAATGTATTCTTAAAGCAAGTTTCCTGAAAAAGTTCTGAATACAAGAGTCATTTATATAAGTGTATACAAGTGAACACCTAAGAAACACTAGAACAGATAGAATTATTCTTTAAAAAGTATTTTCTTTATAAGCAAATTTGAAGGGCAGAAAGCTATTGAAGACAAGCATTAATATTTCAAAAAAAAAAGAGTTTTCAGGCTTCTATTGAGGCTGAAAGTTTTAGAAGTGAGCTGAAGCTCTGCATGCTTTCACATTTTCTTCAGAAATAGATGAAAATAAAGCAAGAGCAAATTTGAGGGTTATTGTCATTCAATTTGTGCATGAAAACAGCGACATCTTCTGGCCTCTGAAAAAGTGTTTTTGTGCAGTTTTTGAAAGATATGTTAAAACCGTTTCCATCTAAAAGATAATGTCATTATGCCATTTCAGCTGCAAATTACTTATTACACTAAATTGCAATTACTAATCTGTTGCATTTATGCTAGAATGTAAACCAGCAAAAAACCCAGGAGTTTTATTACTGATAGCAACACGATTAGAGTTAACATATTAGTAACAGCATTAAAGTTAACACATTAAATCCAAGTCATTATATGAAAAACACATGCACAAAACCAAAATATAGAGATCTGTTCCTCCCTAGAATAAGCTAAAGATTAAATGAACAGGCCATCTTCATTTTGAATATTTTGGAGAAGAATGAGCTTAATTACATTCTGTAGTCAAAAAACAAACAAATAAAAACCTCAAAACCTCTGCAAACTCCTCTTTCCCACCCCCTGTCCCAAACAAAAAGACACTGTTACTTCTTCTGGTTTATATTCACTAATGTTCATGACAAACTAACTTCACATTATGTTTTAATTGTTACACACAGAATTAATTCTAGGCTCTTTCTGCACGTGTATTTGACAACAGCAGTAGATATATAGAGACATGAAACAATTGGCTTAACACAAAATCATTCTTTTAAACTAGGGTACTAAAGCAGTACAGAAAATGAATTAAGCATGTGATTATGAGTGGATTATTTTGATTCCTCTCCAACAAATTTTCCAAGTTTAACAGTTTTTAGCCCAGGCTTGTAAAGTTTTTAACTGAGACCAGGGCAATTTTCTCAGTAAGATAACAGTCAAATAAAATCACAAAGAAAAGCTGAGTTGCACATATGTAAATAAAATTTAATTAGACCTGTAAGATGTTTATTACTGGTGTTGAGACTCCAAGAAAAAAGTAGAACGTTAAGATCTATGACTGAAATAGGTGACAAGAAGTCTGACTATTACAAAACCACATTTTTATTTTTATTTCCAATCTAAACACCTGAATAGAAGCAAGAGAAATACTATATATAAATATAGATGTCATTTGATATTATTATATTAGTATATAATAATACCGTCAACTTAAAACTGAAAATAAATATGCTTTAGGATCTTGAAAAGAAAATTGGAGTTAATTTTAATCACTTTTGTTCAATCTTCAAAACAGTACTTGAACCAGAATCTTCCAAACTTACTATCGATACTATCAAGGTAAGATTATAAAACAGAACTGTAACACAAATTTTGCTTAGGAATTTTGACCTATTTTAAACCATTGTCTTTCAGTAGTGGAAACAAACACATATTTACCTTCCTCCAAGAACTGGATGTCAGATGTGTCCAGATTGTGATCCATCTCAAATAGCTGTTTTCCTAGAAATTACAAATTGAAAAATAAATTAGCAAGAAGGATTTTGAAATAACTAATATGCCCACCTAAGAAAACAAGAGTTAGTGCATGCATTTTAGTTTTTTCAAATAACCTTTTTTTTTAAAAATAAAAATAAAAAAAGCTGCTCATTTCTCTAAGTTCCCCATTCTCATTTAGGATTGTTCACCCAGCATTCTTCCATATGAATAGGCCCTCCTCAGTGAGATGAATCACTGTTCTTTGTAGCGAGTCACTTTAACGTTATTAAGGTTTTAATAACAGGGTGGGAAAGTTTACACTGTACTACCCCACAGTACTTTTTCAGGCCTAATACTCTGGCCTGCATTCCATAAGAAATGCTTTGTGGGGAATGAAAAGGAAGCTAATTCCCCCCTCTACATTCTCTACATGCTCCTCATCCAAAAACAAGTCAGCCCAAACAGGATCTTACACCTGTGCAAGAAAACATCACAAAAGGTAAAGTGAAGCCTTTCTAATGGGAGGCGGGGGAGGAAATGCTCACAACTTTTTCAAATAAATTATCTATTTTCAAAGTAGTAATAGTATGCATCTGCATCACTTATGCAAGCCCCTGCCAACAAGACTGGCATAGTAAAACTTATGCAACATTTTTTACTTCTACTGGGGTTGCACAGATAACATCTGAGATTAAGTCCATTTCTAATTTTGCAGAATCATTGAATCAGTAAGCTTGGAAGGGACCTCTGGAGATCATCTAGTCCAACCTCCCTGCTCAGCAGGGTCACCTAGAGCATGTTAGACAGGGTTGCATCCAGGTGAAAGAAGGGAGAGATTCTATAAACTAGATTCTTATAAATAGATCTAGCATGCTAACAATAATTTTAAGAGCACAAAAACTAGAGGAAGCCTGATTTCCACCATCTGATCTTTGTAGATGCCTGAATGAATTTCCTTCAGAGCGGTATCAAATGTCTCCTTCAACTTGTACAGCCTTTTATGAAACTAGTGGCAACTTACCATCTATAAGATTTCTCTCTGTCAAATTTGATCAAAACTGGCCACAGGTTTCAAAAACTATTGCGATAAGGGAGGAGATAACAGTGACAATGATCATGTAAGTTCATCTTTCTCAAGTAAAAGTTAGTTTCTCGAGTAGGTTAAAAATGGATCCAAGGTCACAAGAGAGCCATAGCCAAAGCTATGCTGTGGCAAGTCTGGGGAATACTGCCCAGGATTTATTCTTATATGCAGGTTCTCAAAAGAAAAGGCATTAGAATAATTTGCATTCACTGTATGATCCAGTGCCCTGTTGCTAAAGCAATAAAGGCCAAAGTGTGAAGTAGGCTCTGTTGCTTAACGATTCCCAACTATTTCTGCCAGGACAATAGCTGCAGCAGCAAGTCAAAGTGGTACAATGTCTGGCAAAAAATCAGTACAGAAGCTTACTCACAGTTTGGGAATCTTAATGATTTCAGTAGAAATCTTCAATCTGGCTGCTTTATACTTAGCCTAACATCAGCATTCAAGACTTCAGTCTGAGACATAAGGTCAATAATCTAATACTGCATTAAAATGTATTTACTACTATCATATTTCAGTGTGAAAGTAATTTTAGACTTGTCATTATAGTTTGATAGCATTGCAAAAACTTAAGGAAGAATTCTAAGTCTTACCACTTAATTTATTTTTTCCTGCTTGTTCTTCTTCTTTCATTTTTTTTCTTTTTATTTCTAGGAGTTCTGCATCAAACTTTGCTTTCCAATTTAGAAAATTCTCAATTGTAACAGGAGTACCATGAAAACGTTGCTAAAGAAAACAAAAAAAAATATATATATCAAGGCCAGAAATGCAATCAACTGGCAAAGCTACATACAACGATGAGCATTCTCTTCATACTCATACATATCCATATATATATATACATATCCATATATATACATATATATATATATATATGTGTGTAAAATATATACACACACACACACATATTAGTTTTTACTCTTAAAAACTCACTAAAGTACTCTAAAGAATCTTCAAGTTCTCAAGTTCTAATTAGATCAACTTTGGGCTAGTTGTTCCTCTCTCAGTGCAACTGAGAACTGCTCTTGCATCAAACTTGTGCAGTAAAAATGTGGGAAATTTTTAGTTGAAAAGAGTACTTTACATACTTTTTCTTCTTCTTCTACTTCTCGTTCTTTCTGTTTCTTTTCTTCTTCTCTTCGTGTTTTTATTTGATCCACTATTTCATTTAATTTCTCCTGTACAGCTGAGACTAGAGTAAAGATCATTACCATTCCCAAATTTTCTTCTGCCTGAAACATAAAGGGAACCTTAAATAGAAGTAAAACCTCAAGCCTTCAGTAACTGAATACATACATCTGTTCGGAAAGCACGATGCTGTGCCAACGTAAATAACACAACTGAGGCACTCTGCACCAGTTTCAAACACTCACTGTCAAATCTCAATCAAAATGAGCCTGAAATAGGTGGGCAGCAAAGCACTAACAATGATCTCTGTGTTCAGTTTATCAACATCTTCTAGATTTCAGGGAGGCTTTTTCCACAAATAAAACAAAGTCTACAGTAGGATTACAACTGCAAGATCTGAATACCATAGGTCTTAGAGACAGCTGACACTCAGAGTCTCTCTTCTTTTGAATGACTTACTCTTTAATCCCATATACATGTTCTTTTGAAGTGGGACAGTTTCCCATGGAAAGGAAAAAAAATCAGTTGTTGGAAGGAAGATTACAGAGAGCATTATAAATCCAAAAGAAGAAACATATCTGTAGAACAGAACAGAAGTCAGGAATTGTAAATAATTCCTGAAACCAAACAGGTGTTTCCTGCGCATTCCCTCACAAGGCAGTCACCAGTCCCAATAACTGAAAGATCTTTCCAGTAACATAACTCTTTGGTGGGGAGGAAGAAAAAAAAGGTTGAAGTAGTATTTTTAATTCTGTCTGAACAAAATTAAAGTAGCCTATTTCCACAAATACCATAACAGTTGAATGAATTCATGTTAAGCTAGAACTAAAAAAGAAGGGTAGCCTTAGAGCTCTTCCACTTCATCATTGTATCTATGAGCCCTGAATTATCACCATTTTGTTTATCTCATGCTTCCAAAGGAAAACTGGAATAAAGCAAATCTCACTCCTATCTTCAAGAGGACATGGGAAATTACAGGCCAGTTAGCCTTACTTTGATCCCCGGGACGGTGATGGAGCAACTAATTCTGGATACTATTTCTAAACACATGAAGGACAAAAAGGCGATTGGGAGCAGTCATTATAGATTTACAATGAGGAAATCACGCTTAACCAACCTGATAACCTTCTATAATGAGAAGATTGTCTTGGTGGATGAAGGGAAAGAAGTGCATGTTGTTTATCTTGACTTCAGTAAGGCTCTTGACACCGTCTCCCATAACATCCTCAGAGAAGCTGACAAAATATGGCTAGATACGTGGTCAGAAAGGTGGACTGGAAGCTGGCTGAACTGCTGGGTTTCAACTACTGTCACTAGTGGTGTGCCCCACTGGTTGACACTAGTGCCAACACTGTTTAACCTCTTCATTAATGACCTGGATGTTCAGGCTGAATGTACTCTCAGCAAGTCTGTTGATGATACAAAACTGGGAAGAGTGGCTGATACACCAGAACACTGTGCTGCCATTTAGAGAGACCTCAACAGGCTGGAGATATGGGCAGAGAAGAACCTCATGAAGTTCAACAAAGGTAAGTGCATGGTCCTGTACCTAGGGAGGAATAAGCCCAGGCACCACTGCAGGCTGGGGGCTGACCAGCCAGAAAGCAGCTTTGCAGAGAAGTACCTTGAGGTGGACAAGTTTGACCATGGGCCAGCAATATGCTCTTGCAGCAAAAAAGGGTCAACAGTACTGCATTAGGCGGAGTGTTGCTAGTAGGTTGAGGAAGGTGATAATTCCCCTCTGCGGACAGAAGCACTGGTGAGGCCACATCTGGAGTGCTGTCTCTGATGCTGGGCTCACCAATAAAAATAAATAAATAAATAAAAAATCCGAAACCATGGATTTATCGGAGTGAGTCCTGCAAAGATGATTAAAGAGCTGGAGCACCTCTCATATGAAGACAGCTGAGAGAGCTGGGACTGTTCAGCCTGGAGAAGACTTAGAGGGGATCTGATGTGTGTGTAAGTATCTGAAGGGAGGATGTAAAGAGGGTGGTGTCAGACTTCTCAGTGGTGCCCAGTGACAAGATGAGAGGCAATGAAACACAAGAAAACACTTTTTTGTTGGGAGGGTGGTTCAACACTGACACAAGTTGCCAGAGATGTTGTGGATTCTCCATCTTTGGGAATATTCAAAACCCAACTCAACATGGTGCCAGACAATATGCTCCAGCTGATCCTGATTTAGCAGGAGGGTTGGACCAGATGATCTCCAGAGATACCTTCCAACCCAGTCACCATTCTGTAATTCTGTGGAGTCATTTCACATTGAAGTGTTCATATAGGATATTAACAAAAAAAATGCTAAAGATACAATAATGCACTATTTATCATAATTCCAAAAACAGACCTGTAATTTGAATGTTACTTACCAAGCTCAAAAATCAAAGTGACCTCTATAGCAGGGAATATATTTCAAATCAGTAGGACATACTTCAGTAAACAATGGACTAGAAAGATAAACCTTGGACAATGAAATGTGAAGTGATATCAGGAAGAACCAAGATACTCAATTTTCCTTACCTGTTGTTCTAGTAGTTTTATTATATTTGTGACATCATTATCTTCAAGATTCTCCTGGGAGACAATTTCATAAAGTGGCGTTTCATCAGGGTATTTTTCTCTATAGGTAAACTTAAGAGTTGTCTGGACAGCTACAGGACAAAAAAAAACATATTTTTATGATAACTTCATAATTTTAACTATGTTTATTTTTCTATTGCATCAGCAGCCTAATAACAAACAAAAGATTTTAAAATAGAAAAAAAAAGTCTTAAAGGAACAGTCATCTTACACAGAAGTTAAAACTACATGAACTGATTTAAACATGATGCAACAACAGTGAGAAATTGAGATTGTTTATGGAAGGGTGAACTTTACAGTTATCAAGTATTCATGTCTGAAAGGACTTTACAAAATGTGGAAAATTTTATGTGGTGTGATGGGTCCTTGAGCAATAATCTCTTTTCATCCCTCAGCCCACTTAAAACTGGAAAAAAAGAAGCAGAGTCCTAACAGCTGAAATGCCTGTACACCAATGCATGCAGCATGGGGAACAAACAGGAAGAGCTGGAGATCTGTGTGTGATCGCAGGGCCATGATCTCATTGCAGTCACAGAGACATGGTGGGATAGCTCACATGACTGGAATGCTGTCATGGATGTCTACATGCTTTTTAGGAAAGACAGGCCAGGAAGGCGAGGTGGTAGAGTTGCTATTTATGTGAGAAAGCAACTGGAATGCATTGAGCTCTGCCTAGGAGTGGAGGAGGAGGAGGCAGTTGAGAGCTTATGGGTAAAGATCAAAGGGCAGGCTAGCATGGGGGACACTGTTGTGGGTGTCTACTACAGGCCACCCAAACAGGAAGAGAAAGTTGATGAGGCCTTCTGTAGACAGCTGGAAGTAGCCCCATGATCACATGCCCTGTCAGGGTTCAACCACCCTGACATCTGGTGGAGGGACTACACAGCAAGGCACAAGCAGTCCAGGAGACTCCTGCAATGCACTGATGGTAACTTCTTGTCACAAATAGTGGAGGAGCCTATAAGGAAGGGTGTCCAGCAAGGAAGGGTGTCCTGCTGGACCTTGTCCTTACCAACAGAGAGGGACTGGTTAGAGATGTGAAGGTTGGGGGCAGCCTTGGCTGCAGTGACCATGAGATGGTGGGAGTTCAGGATCCTGCAGGAAAGAAGTAAGGCAGCAAGCAGGACTGCAACCCTGGACTTCAGGAGAGCAGAATTTGGGCTCTTCAGAGAGCTGCTTGGAGGAATTTCATGGGTTAAGGCCCTAGAAGGAAGGGGGGTCCAGGAGAGATGGCTAATATTCAAACATCAACTTCCTCCAAACTCAAGAGCAGTGCGTCCCTCTGAGTAAGAAGGGCAGCAAAAGGGGCAGGAGACCTCCATGGGTGAGCAAGGAGCTCTTGGCCAAATTCAGACAGAAGAAGTACACAGACTGCGGAAGAGGGGACAGGCTACTTGGGAGAATTATAGGAATGAGGTCAGGGTATGCAGAGATGCTGTGAGGAAGGCTAAGGCGCAGCTGGAATTGAGTCTGGCAAGGGATGTCAGGGACAACAGGAAGGGCTTCTCCAAATACATCAGCAGCAAGAAGAGGACTAGGCAAAATGTGGGCCCGCTACTGAATGGGGCGGGAGCACTGGTGACAAGGGATACAGAGAAGGCAGAATTACTGAATGCCTTCTTCGCTTCAGTCTTCACTGCTAAGGGCAGCCCCCAGGAATCCCAAAGCCTGGATGTGAGGGAGAAAGTCTGGAGAAGGGAAGACTTTCCTTTGGTTGAGGAGGAAAGGATTAGAGACCTTCTGGGCAGGCTAGACATCCACAAATCCATGGGCCCGGATGGGATGCACCCACAGGTACTGAGGGAGCTGCAGGATGTTGTTGCCAGGCCGCTCTCCATCATCTTTGAAAGGTCCTGGAGAACTGGAGAGATGCCTGAGGACCGGAAGAAAGCCAATGTCCCTCCAGTCTTCAAGAAGGGCAAGAAGGAGGACCCAGGCAGCTATAGGCCGGTCACCCTCATCTCCATCCCTGGAAAGCTGATGGAACAGCTCATTCTGGATGTCATCTCCAGACATATGGAGGAGAAGAAGGCGATCAGGAATAGCCAGCATGGATTCACCAAGGGGAAATCCTGCTTGACCAATCTGAGAGCCTTCTATGATGGCATGACTGGCTGGGTAGGTGAGGGGAGAGCAGTGGATATTGTGTACCTTGACTTCAGCAAGGCTTCTGACACTGTCTCCTATGACATCCTCCTAGGTAAGCTCAGGAAGTGTGGGTTAGACGGGTGGACAGTGAGGTGGATTGAGAACTGGCTGAAAGGCAGAGCTCAGACGGTCGTCATCAGTGGCATGAAGTCTAGTTGGAGGCCTGTGGCTAGTGGAGTTCCCCAGGGCTCAGGACTGGGTCCCATCCTGTTCAACTTCTTCATCAGTGACCTGGACGAGGGGGCAGAGTGCCTCCTCAGCAAGTTTGCTGATGCTACTAAGCTGGGAGGAGTGGCTGACACACCAGGGGGCTGTGGTGCCATTCAGAGAGACCTGACAGGCTGGAGAGCTGGGCAGAGAGGAACCTCCTGAGGTTCAGCAAGGGCAAGTGCAGAGTCCTGCACCTAGGGAGGAATAACCCTAGGCACCAGCACAAGCTGGGGGCTGACCTACTGGAGAGCAGCTCTGCAGAGAAGGACCTGGGAGTGCTGGTGGATGACAAGTTGACCATGAGCCACAAATGCACCCTTGTGGCCAAGAAAGCCAATGGTCTCCTTGGGTGCCTTGGGAAGAGTGTTGCCAGCAGGTCGAGGGAGGTGATCCTGCCCCTCTGCTCAGCCCTGGGGAGGCCTCATCTCAAGTCCTGGGTCCAGTTCTGGGCTCCCCAGGACAAGAGAGACATGGAGCTGCTGGAGAGAGTCCAGTGTAGGGCTATGAAGATGAATCAGAGGGCTGGAGCACCTGCCCTATGAGGAACAGCTGCGAGAGCTGGGCCTCTTCAGCCTGGGGGAGAGAAGGCTGAGGGGGGATCTTATCAATGTGTACAAGTACCTGAAGGGAGGGTGTCAAGGGGACGGGGACAAACTCTCTTCAGCTGTCCCCTGTGACAGGACAAGAGGCAATGGGCAGAAATTGAAGCACAGGAAGTTCCGCCTGAGCGTGAAGGGGAATTTCTTCACTGTGAGAGTGACAGAGCACTCGACCAGGTTGCCCAGAGAGGCTGTGGAGTCTCCTTCTCTGGAGATCTTCAAGGCCCATCTGGATGCAGCCCTGTCTAACATGCTCTAGGTCACCCTGCTGAGCTGGCAGGTTGGACTAGATGATCTCCAGAGGTCCCTTCCAACCTTACTGATTCTGTGATTCTGTGAACAAACAGATCTAGAGAAAACCTCAGCATATTAATACTTTAACTCTGGACACCTGGCTGGAGTAGAAACCACTGTGTCAGGTAGCAAGACTTCACCTACAGCATATGACAAGTACACAACATCTAGTAATTGTTATTAAGTAGGGAAGAGAACTGCCTAAGGAAAACACACTCAACATGAAGCCACCCAATGCTAGGATAAAAAGGAAACAACGTCAGTAAGAATCATATTCCATCCCTTCATGTACCCTGCTCAGAATACCACAGTGAAAACTTCCTTCAGTTCAGGACTCAAACCTCTGGCTGACCAGCAGTCTACTCAAAACAGACACCAGTTCTGAGCAGGGCTTGTTCCTTTAAGACAGACAGTAGCAGTTTCTTCTTTTTAACAGCAACTCAGAACAGTAGCTCTCAAACTCACCTGGAGCAAGGCTTGCTTACAAAAAGACCATACAGTTATTTGAAATAGGTACAAAGATACCGAATACTTACAAGGACTTGGAACCTTCAATCAGAAACTGTCCCTTAGGAGCTAGTATCTGCCCAAGTGTGATATACAGATTCAGTTCCCCTATATGGCTGTTGTACATTAAACTGCCGGATTACTTACTGATATGGCTGTTAGCTACTACAGAGATAGTGACAACTATTCTTTTTGAAGCTGCACTGTAAATAATCTGAGATTCAGCATATCTAAAAACAAATAGCAAGAAAGAGCACAACCCCACAGACCACAGTATTTGTACTAAAGGAGTGATCTGCTTAAATATTTTTTGTAGAACGATCATAGATCATCAGAACCATCTGGGGAATGCCTGCTGGATCACAGGGTCCCTCAAAGGGCTTAAAGTGGAGATATAGCAAATTCTTCATTACAGAACTAGGCTTATGCAGAAACTTGGTACACAGCTATTCAGCTCTATCCCAGCTGAGGCAATTCTAAATACATGCACATACACATCTGAGTGTACAATGAACTACAAAGTTCATATGGAGTTCGGCTACCAGCTGAACTTGCTTGTGTAAAGGATTAAAATTTTGAACATATGTCTTCTGTCCTAAGAGCTAAAGCACATTTGGACAAGCCAGACTGCCAGAAGTATTTCAGGGTACCATATAGCCTTTCTACCATATAGCACTGGGTGCTGATGGCTCCAATCAAGAATGTTATAAGGACACAGTGAATTACAATTAGTCAGTCTGTAAGCAAAAGATATGTTGAGTACATACATCACTTGATGACAAAGAGCTTTCTGTACATGCAGCACCTTATCACAGACTAGTTCAGAATCTTTATCTCTATATATTACATACACTGTCCCCTTTAGCATAAACATAATAAATAAAAGATATTTCAAATGGAGGTATACTTTAGAATATAGTTCACAGGTATACGGAAGTATATTTTGAAACAGTGATTATAATTTTGGAAGTTACAGAACAGTCTTCCCTCCTATATATTTTAAGCCACGATCAACTTACTTTCATCATTTTCTCCTGCTTCAGATGTCACAGTGATTGTGAAAGTCGTTGGCTTTTCTGACAATACTGTTGGGGTGTGAGGGGGAAAAGAGAGAGAGAGAGATTGATTGATAGAGATTCCTGATTGATTGATAGAGATTCCTTAAAATAGAAAACCACTTCACTTCTGATTGAGATTCCTTAAAACAGAAAACCACTTCACTTCATTAAACCTGAATTTCTGTAGGACTAATGAGGCAAGACAGCTTTTTAATACAATCTTAAGGGCCTTTTCCTCTTATTTAATAAATACTTTTCTATTAACAACTATTTTCTGTATGATGTGACACTTAGAGTATTTTGTATAATAGCATAAACAATACACAGGAAGTTTCTCCAAAACATAAATATAGTGCAAATTAACATAAAATTAAAGGTAAGGATATAGAATATGTACAAACCTCCCCTCCCTCCCCCAGGATAACTCACTTGATTGTACTAGATAAGTATGATAAGTATCCAGTGCATTCTATAGTATACTTGCACCTATTTCTATATTTAGGACAGATTAAAGTAACAAGCCCTTCTTAAAGCAAAAAGTGATACATAACACTTTCTAGTGTCTACCATTCAGATCTGGAACCACCTAAAAGAAAGAGGGATTGTAAACAATCAATACAAAAGTTAAATCCATGAGCTACCACATTTCACCAGGGAAAGCAAAATCAGGGCTTTTCTTTTACTATCCAAGTACTACACCAGAACAAAATTCATGAATTAGGCAGCTAGAAGAGAGAGAAGTGGAAAGTAATAATTCTGCAGGGCCACACAAGGAGTGAGCCCTATGATCTACAGTTTCACAGACTAGACGACTGCATCTCACTGCACAACTCTGGGCTGCGGACCACATCCTTGCATAAAGACTGCTTTGTATCACTGTCAAAATCCATGCTGAGAACTGTTTATTTGTAATCTAGTATGTATGACCTAAAAGTATTAATCAAATCATGCCCAATTGCCAATGTATTATAACAATCTTTTTTTTTAATCCCTACCTCTTTGGGCACAAGAGCACTGCACGAATCAACAGTAACTGAGTAAACATTGGAATGGAGGTTGTACAAAAATATATTACAATCAGTGACTCGGCATCCTTAGCCATCAGTGATCAATTCACACGCCTTTAATATAAAACTGAAGAACCCAGGCAGATTTTTAGGTGATAGCAGTGGACAAATTATGTAGTAAAAGTCTTTGCAATTAAGTTACTGCTAAGTAAGAGACGATGGGACTTAGTGCAGACTAGGTACTGTGCAGTAAATGCAAGACAATTTTTTTTCACTGTTAAATTCACTGGATGCTGAGCACCATAAATCACAGTGGATTAGGGAGCATAGCAAATATCCATAATACCTTGACTGTATATGTAGGCAACCCTTGAGAATCTGAAGAGCAAATCCATCCATCACATGCAAGTTTTAGCAATATAATATACTACAAGTGACACTTGCTTTTTCATCATAGGCCTGTTCTGGAATAAGGCAGATACTGACAGTACACTTACAGAGTCAACTGCATCTTTAAGTATCCTGAAATAACCCACACTTTGCAACTGTGAAAAGCAGCCATGAGAAAAGAAAACTGGTCGACACAGAAGCCAGTTCCTGAATCCCTGCTTAAAGACGACTTTTTTCTGAGTTTTCTGAGTTTCTCTAAAGATTATCCTTGCCCCAGCCACAGCTCAAGACACAGGAATCCGAGGCTGCGGCGGGGTGTCGCGGGTGCGCCACAGACTTAAGAGCCATTTAAACGAGCGTCGTAGACACAGCAATGCCAGACCTACAAGAACTTGGTGAAACCGCGGTCAATGACAGCTGGAAAGAAAGCGTAAAGTCTCCTCTGTGGAGAAACCAAAAGAAAAGAGAAAGAAGAGGGAGTTCAGCCTGCGCCGCCAGAAGCGAGGCGATGCCCCAGCCAAACCCCGGCAGACAGAGCGCAGGCGAAGCGGGGCCCTGCCCGCTCCGCCCGGGCACCGGCTCGCCGCGCGGCCCGGGCCGGGTGGCGGAGCGCGGCGGAGCGGAGCCGGCAGCGCCGGGCTAGGGGCGGCGCCCCGCCGCGGCTCACCCGTGAAGGAGTCCGGGTAGATGGACTCCAGGGCCTCCAGCTCGTTGCGCTGCTCCTCGCTGTAGTCAGTCATCGTCGCCCGCCGCCAACGGCCACGGGCCGCGCGCCCCGCGCAGCGCCCGCGCTCCGCCCCGCCCCGCTCACAACCGGCGCGGCGCGGCGCGGCGCGGCCCGGCGCGCGCACGCGCACACGCTCCCCTCCCCGCCAACCCCCGATCCGCTCGCTCGAGCCTCGGCTAGGCAGACCTCGCGCCGTCCCCCGCGCGCCGCCAGTGGATCGCTCTGCGGTAGATGCCTTTGGGCTTGAGAAGGGGGCCGGGAGCGCGGCGATGGGCGGGAGACCTCGCGCGTTCGGGCCCGCCTCGGGGCGGGGAAGGGGGCGGGGCTGAGGCTGACCCCGCCCCCTGACGCACTCCGCCTGCGCGCACGCGCGCTGTCGGGGACGCGGGCTCGCGCCGCGGGGGCCGTTGGGTGCGGCGGCGAGGAGATGTTGGGTGGATGCGGGCGGGAAAAGAAAATGATTTGGTGGTCGAGGCTGGGGTTGAAACGCGGCTGCGGGGTCCGCAGGTCGCGCAGACAGCGTGATCGGGCGAGCAGGGCGGGAGGCGTCAGAGCTCGCGGCCGGGCGCCGCCGTGCTTGTGTGTGCGGGCGCGGGGCGGCTCGGGACGCTCACGGCCTGCAGCCCTCCCCTCCCTCAGGGGCGTTCACAGCCCCGGGGCTCGGGCAGCCGCTTTTTTGCGGAAGCGGAGACAGTCGCTTTCGCTTCCAGCGAGTGAACTTAAATTATAAATTGGTTTCGGGTAAGGTGACTCCGGATTTAAGCAGACACAGACTCTTCAGTACCATCCTCACTGGTTTTCTGTAAACACAAGTTGTTTCGAAAGCTGTGCCTTACTCCGTGACATCGTTTGGGGGAATCGGAGAGGAGTGAAGGGGAAAGGCACCAAATCATGTCTACTACTATACCTGTGTTTCATGGTATAAATAAAAGATACAGATTGAGAAAGTGGTAGTCTGTTTGAATATTGGCAGGCTTACTTCCCAAAGACAGGTAAAGCTAATACTTCTGATCACTTTTATTTAAAATATTATGAATACAAATAACTAAAAGAAAAAAATTACAAGGCAAGTAGTAATTATGGGAAATAATAGGAAAACATGAGGTTGTATTTAAAAGTTACAGGAAATAAAAGGAAGTTAAAGGCTTTTTCTTAACTACAAGTATTACATCATTATAATAGTGGGAGACTGTAAAAAAGGAAGGAAGTGGAAAAAATCCCACAAAAAGTAAAGACAACAGATAACCTTTTATCATCTATATCAAGAAGATAGCATAGCCTTTTTGTTAGAACTCTCAGATAAATCAGCTGCATTTCTTTTCAGATTACACATACTGTTCTGTCTTATTTTTTAAAACGACAAAGATTTGAAAGGAAAATTAGAGATTGTTTTTACTGACACAAATACTTGCTTCCAAAGCAATTCACACAATTCACACGAAAGGTACAGCTCTACTTACTGGAAAGTTTAGGATTCAGATGAAATACATCATAAAACACATACTTACAAATCCCCATGTATCAAGTGTCATTCGAGTTATTCAAAATATGCATATTTTGAGTTTGAAAAGGCTCTTGCTTTTGTTTACAATCTTTTCAAAATAAGATCAAATGTACTCAGCAAGACTTACATTTTAACATGTGCCTTGCTCCTGCATTCTGTAGTAGCATGTGCTAAATATTTTTTTTTCTCCCACCTGAAGACTCCGGTCATTTTTAGCTACAGATAGCATACTATAATCTAGCATATAGGTTTGCAGTGTACACTGTATGTGCAGGAAGGCAATATAGAAAGTATTAGGAAAAACTATATTATGCATTTTTTTCTTCCATTAGAACTAAAAGCATATGCTAGAAAGATAACGTGGAGGGAATATGGTGCCATAAGATCACATTTATAAATATACTGAGTTAACACACACACACACAAAATAAAACCCATCAAAACTTTTCAGTTGCAGTGATGTTTGTGGCACAACAGTTAGGAATAAATTGCACACTTTTCACAGACAAACTTTACTGCACAGTGCAAAATTCTGATTTGCTGTTTGTGGAGTAGGCCAATCCATGGACAAGTGGGAGCTGTCAATTTTTGCAGGAAATATAAAGGAACAGGAGACTGACCTTGTTACAGCTTTCAGCCAGAAAATACTTAGATTCAGGTTTCCACCTGTGAAGTTCATACATGTGTTATATTATGCACCCCTCTGTCCTGTGCATCTCAGTGGGCATTTTATCTCTTTACTGAACTGGGAGTTCTCTCATCACTACATTCAGACTTGGACTTTGTTGCAGAAGCTTCCCTGTATGTTTCCCCTGTACTGTTGTATACAGAGATGCAGCTTGTGGTTAGCTCAGTATATTTTATTTACACAGTACAGTGGAGTTGCAAAAGGGGAAGAAATAAGGCTTTTCCACTAGGGGTCACTAAGAAAGTTCTGTATCTGTTCTTTGTACGGAATGGATCAGACTCCTAGCGTCTAATCATTCACCACATTTAGAGGATGGGTCAATGTTTTCCTATTATTTTTAAAATATTTTTAATGAGAGGAAGGAGAAAAAGCTTTTAGGGAATAACCTTCTCTCCCAGGGATTGGGCACATACTCATCTGTTCTGCAGACATACTAGGCTGCAATGCTCTGCTTTCTGACACAGCCCAACCTAGCTTAGACATAAGACCATCACATCCTACAGGAGTCAGACAATCAGGAAAGAGAGCTATAAACATGCTAAAGCACTACACTGTCAGGATGTAATTGTTCATGAACTTTAGGTATCAGTGTAATAATGCATCAGAAGTTCCAGAGCCAGTATGGAGGTACACACATTCCTGCTTTCTGCAAGGTGTTGGTGCTCTCAGAGATCTCAGAATCAAGTTCTCATCACATCAATCTTCAGGTATTTTCCATTTACAGAATCTTTGAGTGCCCAGTCATGGAGGAGGCTGTAGTCATAATGCTCCTCATCCACTAGTTTTAAAAAGGCCAGTCCAGAAATGGCTTGCCACTCTCTAAGGGATGGAATACGGATTTCCTTCACATTTTCGCCCCCTGGGGCAAAGCCAAAGAACTTCCTCACGTGCTGCATGGCATAGAGCCTGGAGTGCTGGTCCATTGCTTCGTCAAAGAGCTCCTGCTCATTGTGGACATACTTGGTCCAGTATCTGAAATGAAGGAAGCTGAGTGGGGAGAAACAGCTTGCCAGGCAGTAAGACAGGAAAACAGTGATGACTACTACAGCAATCAGAAGCCAGCCAGCCACCTTCAAAAAGAAAAGCAACAAATTAAAGACTTTACTATTAATGCTTCTTGATGTAGTCCCTTGTACCACAGTACATTTATTACAGCTGAAAATACCTGCTGTGACAAATTTTGAGTATAAAAATCTTTACTTTTTTCCTGAGTAAGAAGGTTAACAAGATGCAAGTCTGGTAAGGATCTGTTGTCATCAAAACCAGTCCTTGCCTACTGCTGGTAGCTGCATTAAAAAAAAAGTGTGTTTCTTTGAAGTTTAAGGAGGTTCTGTTGTATAATTTGTTCAGGATTTGGCTTCCAAAACTATTATTGGAAGTCTGTTAACAGAGAGGCCATCTAATTTCTAGCCCAAATTAACCTGTAGCCTGTTTATACCCATTTCTCTTTAAAGTGAATGCTTAATAGTCCCCCTAATATTTACCTACTAGATAAGCTTTTAAAAACAAGTGTCAACGTAAAGAGCAAAATTTTGGTTTGGCTAATGTGGAACCCTCAAAATCTGGGACCCTTAGTCACTTTTCTTATTCTTGAATCAAGAAACCTAATTCCCCTCCCCAGTTCTTGAACATCCTTTTGGCTTACTTGCTGGTACTTCAAGATACTGTGCAAAGAAAAACATTTCCTCCACTAGTAGGTAACAAATGGGACAACTGCATGTAATAATTTACTATATCTAAAGCTCAGTTCCACTTGCAGGAGCAAGCCAGTCTTCAAAACACACAAAGATTTGGCACCCCAAACAGAAGATGCAGATCCCATTTTTTTTCCTAATGCTTTGTCCACTAATTCTCATTAGATCCTCAGGCAACATCTTCACAACAGAAGTAACATAAGCTACTCACTTGTGACTGGTATCGGAGGAGGAGAATCACTTCATCTCTTGCCCTACTCAGCTCTGGAGGAACTAACTGACTGCAAGGAAATGCAGCCAATATTTTTCTGCGCTCACTAGCAGTAATATTAGGATTACTTCCAAAATAATACATGGAGACATACTCACTCACAGCACACACATAAAATGAGCCATTTATCAGGGTGACTGCTAGCCATGTTACTGGAGCAACAAGTGCTCTCCCAGTGATGCTACACAAGACGAAGCAGGTCAGTTTGCACTGCAGTAAGTGATTACGTGTACCCTCTTGCTGAAGAGGAGATCTTTTGCCTGTAACTAGCCTCCAAGTCTGGTTATTAAGAGCATAACCAACAATCAGAAGGATCAGTGCAGGAACTCCTAGGAAAGCCAGCCCATAGATAAGGTTCTGCCCAACATGGCAGGGACAGCTGAATGTAAAAAAAGAGAAAAGTTGCTGCCCACCAATTGTCAGTATTGCAATTATAGCATTAGCGACAATGACCTCTCTGCCTTTTAGAAAAGTTAGCCACTTTGGAAGATAAGCCATTTTAGACCTTACACTTTACTGAATGTTTTTGCTTCAAGTCAATGCTAGCTTTTAGTTATGTTTAACTACTATCAATTAATAATAGATCAGATTTCAAATAAACAGACACCAGTAGAATAAAAAGAAAAACAAAACCGAACAAACAACAAAACAATAACAGCCCTACTAGCCTTTCTCCTTCAACTAATTCCTGACTCTACTCCATAATAGCTAGAACCTTGTTTACTAGCTTTAAATCTACTTGCCAATATCCAATCATCACTTTTAATTGATTCAATAAATTATCCCAGTGGTTCTGGAACATTTAGCTTTTTGGCAATTATGAGCTTTGCCAACCCCTTGCTAATTGCCTGAAACTAACGATGAATTCTCTCTACCTTTTGGAGGACATGCAGTGCTGTCAAACTGTTGGCTCCCTATTAGGGTTAATTGGCCAGCTGTTTTCTAATCAATGGTAATTAGCAGAATCATGCTGTGGGACTAGAAGAAAGATTGCAGAAGAAAGTAAATGCTAAAAAAAATCTTTTGGTTGTGCTTTATAAAAAATAACAAAACAAAGCTTTGGCAGGGGGACTGATTATAAAAAACAAAAAAGCAAACAAAAAACCCAATCAGTAGGCTTATTTTAAAGTATCTCAACATAAAAATGGAATAAACTCCATAAACTGCACAGGGTTTGGAATCCTAATTCTATTTGCCTTTAATGTCAGTTTTCCTTTTGAGGCAGTTTGAGCACCGAATGCTGGAATCTGAGATGTAGTTAGCTGATGGCAACAAAGAAAGGTGACTAAGACCTCAGTGATTTACAGGTAACAAGAAGCTAATGTTTTTGATTTCCTGACAGTGTAAAATGTTGCTGTATGCTGTTTCTTTAGGAAAGATTATTTGGATAACTTATAACCTGCTGTTCACTTTTTATAGTGTGAAGCCAACTTTAAACATACTCATGATAATAACTGGCATTTATATAGCTTGTAACCCAAATGTTTAAGATTTTTGTTTATCATCAATCCCATTCTGTGGACAGAGCGGTAGATGGAAATGTTTAAGTTAAACATTTTCAGAACTGTTTTCTGTTGATTGAGATGTATGATCTGGGCTCTCAGCATCTCTGACAAATCAATCCATTATTAAAGGTTAATTTAAACCATTTCACTCCAAATGGTTTTCTCCAGGCATGCTGTATAAGGTCATGCTATCCAGTACTTCCGTACATCATGCAGCCCAGTTAGATATGTTGCTGAATATGCAAATACTGTAAATGTTTAAGTTATGAGAAATCTCACTGTAATATAAACATTTTTACTCATAACATAACAGAAATCCAGAAAGGCTGTGAGGAAAATTGTATTCCCAGCCATCTGTTCAGCATGTGCATACTTGGTTATATGACATAATAGCGTCTGATTGTACAGCCTCTTCTCTTCCTTTGCAAAAAGAGTTGCTTATAATAACTTAGGATGGGAACAAAAGGTAATTTTAGCATCCACGTTATCCACTTGGGAAGCAGTGACACTATCATAGCTGTTATATACATACTTGCCTTGTCCATTACTAGGCAAGACCCTATTCCTCCAGTGCGTTGTTTAGGGAGCACGCCTACTTGTCTTGTCCTCAGACACAATCTATGAGTGAGGCCCCCAAAACTAAGCGACAACATTATGCAAAACTAGAAATGATGTCAAAATGTGCTGAAACATGCAGCATCCCTTTGCCACTGTTCCTCTGGCATCTGTTATAACTTCTCATTTGTTTGAGCAGAGTAGGACCACACAACAAAATCATAGCGCTCTCTATGTGCTGCCATTTTGAAGCTTCATTTTCTTTCAGTAAAACCAGATCATCCATAACTTTTTAAATGTATTAGTGGCATTACATTTTGAAAAAATTTACCTCCTTCTAATTAAGTGGATCCAATGCATCTGGGTATTACAGAATTATCTTCAGAATGTGTTTTATAAGAGTTTTCTGTTGTACCTCAGTTCACTTTAAAATCCCCAGTTGATTGCTGCTGAGCTCTCTTTGGGCACTCACATCTTATTTTGTTTATAGGGGAGGTAGGCTTTCCCAAACATCATTTGCTTACTCAAGAAACACATTAGATATGAAACTGAAGAGAAGTACAACACTGAAATATTGATAGTTGGTCTAAGGCTGTTGAGTGAAGCAGTTTATGCAATCAATAGAACAACTTTGCACTGCTGCATTGTCACTTTTTGGCATTGCTTTCATGCTGTTCTGTGTTCTGTAAATAATCCTGCTGGGTCATGCCATTACAGAATGAATTACAGGGTTGGATCCGGTAAAGAACTTGGGGGGTACATCAAACTTTTAAATACTTTCAGATACTTGCCTTTGCTGAGGAACCCAGAGTCTTGAGTAAATATCTAGTCTCCTTATAAAATGCCTCGGAAGAATTAGGATTAAATGCAATCCAAATACCATAATCTAAGAAGTCAGCCACTTCACCAAGGAGAAGTTTATAGCTGCCCTCCAGCATAAATAGTGACACATGGGCAAACCTTAGCCATGTTTTTTCTAGCCATTTTACTCTGAGGTGCAGGGCTCCCTCAGCTTGGATTCACTGCTGGCAAGTCTTTCTGAGAATAAATGTCTTTTCTGAATAACTGATACAGGTTTGTCATTTTCTTTCAAAATATGGAAGACTTATTACTCCTTCCTGTCCTCCCATACACAAGTATGCGGTTTTTGTTGTTTTCTTTTTAAGCAGCTGTGGCAGAAGGGAGAAATTGATTTCAATTCCCTTCTCCATCAGATCCAGTGAAAATTCTCTCATCTCTTTCCTCACTTTTTTGCTAGAGATGTGGTGTGACTGATGGGAAGAAGCTGTGTTCTGCAGCTCTCCTGCAGAACTAGCTCCTGGCTAGTGGAACTAATCCACTAGCTGTACTTAGTTCTCTGCATAGAGAGAAATCTGATGTTTATTGGATCAGAAAATGGTTAGGATTTTGACATGTACTGGGCAGGAAAAGGAAGAGGGGAAGAGAGGAGTATTCCTCTACTTTTCATCTGAAGATTACTCTGGGTAAAATTTGGAGGAGGTTGAACCTAGGTCTGTCATGTCCTGCTCGAGTGCTTTCATCACTAAACTGGCGTTCAAAAGGCAGATGTGCTGTGCCTCTTCTAGGTGCATTTTCAGTTATATTTTGGAGGATGCCAAGTCTGCCTGTGCACGTTGGGTGTGCTGTGAATTTACCTGCGCAATAGAGTTCCTGTGGGAGCTCAGAGAAGCAGCGTCCACATCCTGCCTTCTACTTAATCACAGGTCGACTTCAGGCTGTCAAGTCATTCTGTTGGTCTCTTTGGCCTGGAGCAATTCCTACCGCCTAAATCAGGACAAACACTGATGAGAATGTCATCAATAAGCTTCATTTTAAGGGAAAAATAAGAAACCATTAATGATTTTTTTTAACTTCCACTTTTAATTCAGAATTCAGCTGTGATTTGTAAGGATTTATACAAGATTTTAGATGCTTTCAGTGAATTACAGCAGAAAGTAGGCACCTAATCCAAAAATACTCTCTTGAATGCGATAGCACAGCTTTATTTTGAAACATAACCAAAAAGGCAGCCACGCTGAGCTCTAAAGACTAAGAGCAGTCATTTGGGATGTGAGAGACCTGTGTTAAAGTAGCTTTTCATCATGAGTAGCTTCAAACCCCTATCACGTTCTTACAGTTCAAAAGAATTTCATTTTCTAACATAAAATATTTGAATCAAGATCTATCAGGTTAGAGAGAGAGAGAGAGAGAGAGAAGAAACATAAGCCCAGTCCTGTGTTTTACTGATTTGGACACTCACCTTTTCAGTGGCAAATGCTGTGTTCTTATTTTAGCTCAAATAGCTGTTAATGTATTTGGCACTAAATGTACTAGCAGCCTTTATATTGCACTGTGCTCTGGAATATTCATATTTGTGCGAATCCTTAGAAAGTGGGATACTGAAATGATCATATCCTTAGCTCTACAGGTTTCAGCATTCCCATAATAATCAATCTCCTATAAGAGACAGAGTGCTGGTGCACATCATTTTGCATGCTTTTTAACTAGAGAGATGTTTTGCTTGTATTTATTTTCAGTTCTGTGGGAAGGGAGAGAACTGCTCTAGGCTGATGCTCAAGCAGTGTGCCAGACCAACAGTTCTTGAGGCTGAAGACTAAAATCCTGACAAGCATGACAGGAAGGAAGGAGCAGGGCAGTGAGAGTTTCCTCACAGTGCCCTATTCAAATTACCTTAGATTTACTCTGAGAAATCCACATTAAAGTTCAGAATGGCTACAAAGTCTGTACTCGCCTCTGCCCTTTTTCTGAGGCTGCAAGTCAGGCAACAGTTAAAATTATGAAGGTGATTTCCTTTTGTTCCTTAAGAAATGGATTCAATCCACTGTCATCTTGTATCCCTCACTGGAAACGTTTAATTTCCAGTTTATTCAGACATACCATTGCTGTTTTATTTTCTCTAGCATGTGCAAACCTTGCAAAGACATAGTACGTAATATCAAATGTAGCACATTATATTTGTGAATTTACGTACATATACATATATAGATATATACATATGCACATATGTATTTTCCAAACCAAATGGGTGTGTTCTTACTACATATTTTGCCTTCTGGTCCACAATGTTCCTTCATGATTGTAATATTAATAATGCAGATTGAAGTCATTAATCCCTATATTCAGAACTGAATAAATAAAACTGTACTCATTTATGGATAGCCTTAAGTGTTTTGTGATAGTTTCACTGCAGATAAATTATGCTACTGATAATCTTTTAGAGCTGTTTTTTTTAAAACATAATGCAGTACCTTTTTTTTTTTTCTAGAGTATAGAATGTCTCCTGCGATAAGAGATGTGTTTGGTGCTTGTGGCTAGCTTTAGACAATCTGAGAAACAAATCCCTCTCAGACTTGATTTACAAATGTGAGTAATTATCTGGAGAATTTTAATGACTGAATTTGTAATTTATTTAAATTTAGATATGGTGTGTGTCTACAATAGCTTCACTTATAGAAGGCAGTCAGATTTTACAGGGCCAGAAAAGTGCCTAGAAAAAGATGGCAGAGCTTATTATGTATAGTTGTCAATACCAGGTCATTTTAAGTAAAATAAAACCTGTTAGGATGCCTCTTTTGCACAGCGGAAGGCCCAAATCCTTTTATTTCTCTTTTTTTTGTTGTTGTCTTGTGTCATAACTTTAAACTACTGTATTTTGTAAGTAAATTAATGCCCCTTATTCCAGATGAAGGGCATCTACTCTTTTCTGTTTGTGTGGAGTATGATTTAGCTACAATTTTACCTTAACACTAACTCTAATAATGAATTTAAATCTAGTAACAGTGTGGCATTCGGATGAGGCCACATTCTTCTTCCTCTCTTCAGAGGATGAAATAGGAATGTATGTGGAGATGGTCCTATAGGGAATGAGAGCTACCTGATTCATTTCTAAATTTACTAGTAACCACGATCTAAATTTGTGCCAAATCTAAGCTAAGAGAATAGGCCAAATTTATGTAAAATGAAGTTGGAAAAAGTAATCTGAACTTTCCTGGATGCTTGTAGCAGCAATGTTTACAAGCAGTGGTTATATCGTTTTAACAATGATGTAAGATCTATTAGAGACATCAGTAATGGAAGTGCCATTTGCAAAAGCTGGCAGTGGTAGCAGGAACACAGTTTATTCCTTTGGGAATTTGAACAGTCTAGATCTTCCTGCCAGCTTTGCACTCCCAGAAACATGGTGATAGCAGTGCCTTGTGACCTGTACACCTAGGTAGCTTCCACTCACCAACCTAAATCTATCACAGCTGGCAGCTCCTTAAAATTGAAGTTGATATATTTTTTTTGATTACCTGCTGCATCAATATCTTGTAATTGTGTTTTTATTCTTCAGTGAAGGAGCTTTTGTTAACTCTCCAAATGCCGAAGCCTGACACAACCGATCAAGTGTATTTGTTGTCCCTTAAAGTATAAGGCTTGCAGATCTCTTGGGGCTGCATAATTTGACTTCCTGTGTCTGTTTGCTGTATATTTGATTAAAATCCATTCTTATGGATGGAGCAGTTATTTCTGTTATGTTCGGTGGCAAATCTGCTGCCAGTCAAATTCCTTCCAAAGGGCTTAGTGCACGTAGAGAGTAGGAGGAGCATCAGCAGCATTACAGAATGCAGCAAATACATCTCCTGCAAAGGCAGAGGAGAAGAAAGGAGAAAACTTTGGAGAAGGGAAGGAGGAAATAAAGTAACTGAGAGAAGAACATACTGTTGGAGAAAGAAAAGATATAAACGGCCAATCAAGTGCTTCAAGCATTACAAAAGCAAGATGTCACGACCACCAGGAAGAAAGCAAGACAATCACAAAATAGTAAGACCTTTTAATAACTTGCAATTAAAATTATGCATGGAATTAGAATCAGCTGTTACTGAATTAATGTGTTTTATACAGTCATGATTTCAAAATAGCTTGAGAGTATAGAAAGCAACCAGAGTTCACTAAGAAATTCTGGGGATGACTCTCTCAGTATGAGAGGGAGGGCAACCTTTATAGGTACAGTGAGCTGCCAACAAGCTGCCAGTTTTAAAACTGTGCATAAAAGAAGACTATCCATAGGAGCTGGAGTCTGTCAGATTCTGAGCAGTAATACTAAGATATGCTCTAGGAACCTTGATATCTCTCTAGCTACCTTGATGATGATATGAAATGATATTCAGGTAGTCCTGCTCTCAGCGTGAATCGTGAGGCCAGAACTGTGCTCCTGGTTTGGGGAAATGAAGCTGTGCCAACCACATTGCTAGAACATGAGCAATTACAGGATTAGATGGTTCAGCTGCAGCATACCGGGTACTCACTGTGTGCCTCAAAGATAGCACACCATATCTTGTCTGGGGGTTTGTGTTGCATGAGCAGAGGTGCTTCTTCATTCTTCTAATGTTACACAGTGCACTTTCACAGGATCATAAATCTGGCTTTTAAGGGCAAAATCTGATTCTTGGAGAAACAGTGGTAAACTTTAACTGTCATTTGTGGAGGTTGGCTTTGACCATTGATCTCATAGCAGAGAATTATATCAAGTAGAAGTTATGTGGACCGAAACTTTCTTCTTTTTCTTCATGTTAATATTCTCCTAAAATTTTAGTAGTTGTTCTAGATACACTGTATACAAGAATTTCCCAAGAGGACTTCTTAAACTGCATGATCATAAAAAAGTTTATTTTGTACCGTTAAAGTTATCATTTATTCTCCTTCTTGTTCTCTAGCTGTGGTATCTGAAATATGACAAATTCAGATAGTAAAATCCTATTCAAAGAACATTTGACCTTTTACCTTTTCTCATGGAACCTGTGACATTTTAATCTTACAAGTGAACGTCTTTTTCCAGAAAGGTGGATGATTTATTCTGGTTTGAAACATGAAGTGAGTCACCTCATTTGGATGTGATGCCATTCCTTTGCACTTCAGAGTTTCTTTCAGTGAGCACTATGTGTCACAATAGCTTAGGACATTCGCTGTTTATTTCTAAAACTAAGAGTTTTCTCATCAACAAACACAGTTTGTCTAGCCTGCTCTGTTATGCAGAGGTCTGGATAACAAGTCAGTTTGGTATAAATCTGTCCACTGGTATAGTTAGTTCAACAAACAGCAGGATTCATGAAACTCTTTTACAAGTAACTATGGCCTCAGACTGTATACACTCTCTTAACCAAGATCACAGCATCCCACAGTCTTACGCCTCCACCGCAATGTGGGCAGTCTCACCCTTCCTGCCTATCCTATTCTGCAGTTGCACAGAGGACTCTGTATCACTTGCCAACATGACATCCTGTTTATCCATTTGTTTTCCCCATTATATCTTCAATTCTCTTCTGCATCTCCTACATCACCTTCTTAGTGGGTCAGCTATAACATCTGTCCTCTCATCTATGCAGCCACTGACTTCATTAGTACATATGACTGTTGATATATGTATGCTCCCATGAAGTATGGCTGAAACTGTCTGGTGAAGTCAGTAGCTGTGAGAAAAGGCCTTACAGAAGGTTAAAGTGATCAGCTAAGCTTCAGTTCTATGGAAACTCAACTTTAAGCTTACGTTCATGATGATCCAGGTCAGAAGGCAGCATGAGGGTGAATGATGAGTGATACGGGCTGCTGGAGGAGAGGGCAGTGGGAAGCTCAAGTGACAAAGTGACAGAGGCAGAGATAGTAAGCACAGCTTGCTGAATGTGATGGATAGGACATGCTGTGCTCATCATTGGGAACAGGAGAGGGTGGGTGCACTTTGTACCTCACCAGGAGCAGTCTGTCCCAGGATGCCCTGCCTGTTCAGTCCTTTTTCTACTCATGCTCCCACCTAGCCACAGTGTTTGCCAAGGGTCAGCCAGGACTGTGAGTTCTCCAGACCAGGATTCCTACACCTGTCAGATGTAAGAATTTTGGTAGCAGCTTTTTGGTAGCAGCTTGAGCAGTGGAGATTTCCCAGGAGGCTTTAAGTCAATTAATATTATGCCAATACCTGAAAAGGGGAAAGTGGACAAAGGTGTCCACATTAAAAAAAAAAAAAAGTATTATAATTTATGTCAATCCACATGAGTTTATGGGGATAACATTTTGTCAAATAAATTAATTTTTTATTGGATTGCAAGAGTGACTGATAAATATAATTATGTTGATATAGTATGCTTAGGTTTCTCTAAGGCATTTGCCTTATTACGCCATTGTATTTTTTGTTGCGACTGAAACAAAATAGAACCTGTGTGAAATCAATTTACTGCATCAAAATCTTGTTAACTAAAATTTGGCAAGTGTGCAATATTATTGTAAATAGGAATTATCACCAAGGAGAGTTTAGGAAATGGTCTTAAATTAGTTAACATATTTAATAGTGTCCTGTTGAAAGGGGAGCATTTCTTAAATTCCAAACCTTTGATGCAATGAGCAGGAGGAGGTCTTTCTACCAAGTCCTTCTTTCCTTTCCTGTGTGATTTGTTCTATTGCTATCATTGGTGTTTACCATTATTGTTTTCCACAGATTCTAAACTGAAAAAAGACCTCTGATTTACCCACCTGCCACAAGCAAGTTTCATTTTCTTGAATTTGTGTCCAAGAAGTTTAATGAGAGCCAAAATACTCCATCCCTTTAGGGCTAACTGCTACTCCTACTAAAGACAGGCAATTCTGCAGTGCTATGGAGGTGATAAAGCAGGATCCTGTCCCAGGGGGAGAAAAGAAGACTTTCCTCCATCTTGGTGAACAGCTAAGGATCCCAGACTGGTACTTGTGAAGAGATCTGTAAAGAGACTTTGACTTCTTCCATTGCTGTCAGTGCTACAGAGCACCATGCGACCCTGCTCTCAGGGCAGGCAGCTGTGATCTTTACCATCCCTTCAGTCTCACTCATGTAGTGCAGCTGTACCAGCCACAACTTCTGCATTAACCAACTCAAGCAATATCTTTTAAGAATGGTTTAAAAAGCACCTAAATGAGGTTTAGCCGGTCTTGTTTAGTTATTCAGACCAAGTGTGGGATTCATTCCATTTAATATTAGCTACTTTAATTTTTGGAGTCTGCTTTTTGTTGCTTATTCTCTCACTACGAGTAAAGGAGAAGGACATTGCAAGGAGGCACATAAACCAGATGCTGGTCTGATAGGCTTGATTACCCTCTGCAGCCACTTCCTTTCTTCTTTGTTGATAGACGTTGTCTTAGATGACCATGTTGGACCTAGATGTCTAGGTTTCAGGGGGCAAGTGTTGCATTGGACTGGACTGTGAAAATCATTCCTGCCAACGTGGTTTACATTTCTTTTTAAATTGCATTTACATTTCATAGCATCACATTGTGTTTCTTTTGACTGTTTATTAAAAGACATAGAAGGAATTGCATGTACCCATGTCATTTTCCCCCTATACTTCTTTTTATATTGTAGGACTGGCATTTACCTACAATTTCATCCTCTGTCTCTGCACATCACATGGTATACAGCAAATATCTGTGTTACAGTTTTGTAGCTAAGAGTTTCAGAAGTAAATATTTTCCTTAAATATAAACATATATACAATATATATTGTACGCACACACACACACAAACATCTATCTATCTATCTATCTATATGTATACACACACACACTAGAATCATTCCCTTAGGGAAAAATCATCTCGTTCTTCTAATAGACTCTGAAGCATTGTATTTGTTATATTGCACAAGATCCTAAACATTCAGATAGGCCTGGGCAGTTCTTTGCATTCCTCAGATCTTCTCAGTCACATCAGTCAAGATTACTGCTTGACCATTGGCAGTAGGGGAACAGCTCTCCTCTAGCTGTTCGTCACAGTTTCCTGGCAGTCCCACGTTCAGCAATCCAGTGATGCAGCAGTTGATATAAATGCTCTAGTTAACTTTGGCTGTTAGCGAGGTCCAGCAGCATGTTGGAAACAAACTACAGTTTTGATGACACTGTTTAATCACTTAGGCTAACTTACCAGTCAGCATCTCCCTGCTAGCTGTACCTGCCTGCAGAGATACTCCGTGAGCAAGTGATGGCCATAAATCTCAGTCAGCAAAGAATACCTGAGCCTACACTGGGAAGATGGACTTGTTTACTAAATGAAAGGAGGAAAAATGAATCTACACTAAGGATGAGTTGAGGTTATGTTAATTATGATGTTAGCTAATTGTGACCACATTTCCCAGTGTAGATAAATCCTCTGAAAAAAACTAGTATTTCCAAATCTAAGTAATCAACTCATGTCAGGATGAATAAACATTTACCTTCTGTTGGTTGACAGGAAATGACATTTTAAAAGCAGGCTACACTAGCAATAGGTGTACTTTTGCTTACTTAGATGTAGTGGAAATAATGTCACAATGAGACTGTCTAGGCATTTGGAGAGTTTGTATAGATAGTGACATGTTATTTGTAAAGATTTGTAAAGAAACAGAAATGTTAATGGGATTGATTCTTTTCTGCTTTCCTTGCTGTGTTATTCTTCACACTTACACTGAATGATAGTAAATTTTTTTTACTGTTCTGAACTAATTTTTTTATGTCTACTTTGTATTTTGGGGGGAAACAGCTAATGATTTGAATCAAATCACATATATCTTTTTGAAGCAACTGGAATTTATCCGTGTACATTTTTCAACTTATAAAAGGACTGATAGCTCATTACCTCAGTTACTCTTCCCATAGCTAAATGCTTGCCATTGGTCTAGAAAGTCATTTGATGGCATTTTTCAATCCAGCATTCATACGCATTGTTATAGGACTGCAAAATTTGTCTGATTGAAGTAGCTGTATGATGGCAAATTGTATTTCATACAAGCAAAATCTCTGCACAGAGACTCAAGTGATGATGAAATTAGGTTCTGTCAGACTTGAACTAAAGATTTCAGTGGTTACAAGTCCATGGACAAAAATCTCTTATTAATGTAAAAGGTATTTTTATTTGTTTTTAATACAGTAGCAGCTTAGAAGTGTGGTAAGAGTTTGATCCTAGTTTGTTTCATTCTCAATTTCCACCTTTATCTGGCAGAGCAGAGAACTTTTTGTGCTCACTTATGGTGCTTTGGTAGCACAGCTGTGTAAGGACTATGAAAAAGATGAAGATGTCAACACCTGTTTAGACAGAATGTAAGTATTATATTTACTCAGCATTACAACATTCAATTTCACCCATAATGCTGTTTATCCAACTGCATATTCTCTTTCAGCTTTATGTCTGTTATTTTTTGAGTTCCAGAACTTTATTTAGGACTGCACAAAATATGAGAATAATATTCAATATTCTGTCAACGGGAGTAACATTTATTTATGAATAAAGGAAATCAGCAATTAACTTTTCAATTCTCCTAAGAAGAGTGTGGGGACTGTTCTGATAGCTGACAGTTGTTCCTTGTTGATCCTTTGTTAAGCTAATTAATAATATAAAATTTTAAATTCTATCTCCTATGTCCATGCATCTTTTTTCAGTTTCCATATCAACTTTCCTTTTCTATTTCTTCATCTCTATAGTATTTAAAACTGTTCAAACTTTTTATTTCTCATGGGTGTTTTCTAGCTAATACACACTTGGGTGTCCACTTTCCTTGTGGCCTTCCTTCCCGGTGCTTCCCCTCATAGTGTTTTTGCGACTTGGACAGCTAGCTGGTGGTCACAATATCAGATGTTAGGGGTTTGGTTTAGGTGGCCAAGTCAAAGGGAGCCCCACTGTAGTCAATAGCCTTCCCTGAGGGCGTAATTCAGGAGTCTGACTTGGGTACTCTGAATTGTCCTATGGCAGTGGCTCACTTTTCCCCTGGATTAGGAGCCCCCTGGCCTCTCAGCTTTAAAAATAGCATACAGCAGAGAGTGAAACAGCAGGGATGATCAGTTAAGAACTGATTTTTATACAGACAAACTCTTTGGAAAGGGAAGATCCTGTGTGTATAGGATCACGTGATTCTGACTGAGATTCCTAGGTATTATCAATATAAAAATAGTATCATACAAAATCAGACAGAAGCTAATTTCAAACTGCTTAGTGAGAGAGTTCATACTTTCAGGAAAGTCAGACATACCAAGTGATGTACAATAATCACACTGAACAGAGTAGACACTCTGCTATTAGACTGAAAGCTAAGCTAGAATAACAAATGGCAAATAAGCTACAATTCAGAACCTATTGGTGGAAGTTAGAAAAAAAAATCATTGATTTTGGAAAAAGAAAAGTGATTTATTCACAAATTGAAAATTGGCAACATCCCTCAAGTAGTTACTTGATATTAATCCCTCATTCAGCTCTGATAAAAATGATACATTTCCAAAAATATGGGTTTATTTCTGGTACTATGGCAGAAATTAGGAAAAAGTAGTTTTGAGAGATGTGGAGACAATTTTTGTGCCTCGTATTATTGTTATAGCTATTTCTATAACACTTTAAGTTATTTCTGCTTGCTTTTCTCTTGATAAAGAAGATGATGTGATGAAATAAGTTTCATTAGAGTACTATGACTTCAACCTTGCTTCTGTGAAGATGAAAACAGCCCGGCTTGGGGAACTGGCTCTGTAGATCAGTCCTGTGACAGATGGGAACAGTATTCTGAGCTGTCTCTATATTTGTACATACATATATAACCTGTAGAGAGAAGATTTTTTTTCCCCACTGTATACTTGCCAGATAGCTGCTTTTCAGTCTATTATTCATTTGGCTTTGCAAATCTGAGGCCTAAAAATTAAAAAGGATCTAAATACTGTGTGGTACATCAATAATACATATGTTGCTAACTGCTTAGAATATATTTACTGACATTATTGATATTGATATTTAGGCAATAAATAAATATTTCATAGTTTTCTGGTGCATTATACACTGTTATTTTGAACCTCACTCTGCCAGAAACACATTTTGTCTTGTCATCACATTAGACATCAATCACTTTTTGTCTTCTTGTCATCAAATATAAAACAAAATCAGTGAGAAACTTTCCATTGACTGCTTTGCAGAGGATGTAAGATATCTGACAATCAGAGATTAAGAGTATCCACTTAGATGGAAATGAAAAATTCCATAAAAACATTTCTGAATTGGTTCAAATTCTTTCATTACATTTGTGTCAATCTCAAACTTTTCCTTTTTCAAAAAATGTTTGCCTTAATATAAGCATTTCTATTGTTTACACTTTTTATTTATTAACCTACGTCAGTGTGTGAGAGTGAGCAATGAATATTAGTTTTATGAAAAATTTCATTAGCTTTCATCTTTTTTATTGTCCATTCATTTCTCAGAAAATGTATTGTTTTAAATGCAAAATACAAACTGTATATTAACTAGCAACCTTTGGATTCTTTCTGAAATTAGTAGGTGAAGGGAGAGAAAAGGTTAGAGAGAAAGAAGACAAAGAGGAAAATGTGGAGGAAGAGTCAAAAAAAAAAAGTAAATCGGTAAGAGGATAAAGTGAAAGGGACCAGGGACCAGCTGTGAGTCCATTTCCTACGGGTTTCCTTTGCACTAGCGCTCTGCAGTGAGGATGCCAAGGATTAGATAAACTTCATGCCAACCCCAGAGGTGAATGCTGTGACTTGAAGGGACAGTTGTTTTCATTCACCTTTTTAGAGGCAGCATGAGATGAACTCTCTAGAGTCACTTAGGATTGGAGAAAATCCTATGCTAAGTCTTTTAGTGATAAAACAGTATGAATTGGCCTTCATTTATATAATATTTATGTATTATATATGTTATATATAAAATATCTAATATTTAGATATCTCTATATAGATATATGTATGTATAGATAAAGTATATATAATCAACATTCACATCATGTTTGCTAAGTAGGAAGAATTTAAAGAAGTACAATTTCTTACATGACTACATGAAGAGCAGGTTACCTGTACTGCAAAATGTGGTAGAAATAAGAATCAAGTCTAGTGAAATCTAACGTCCTTGAAGTTATTTATTCAGGAACATGCAGCTGTTTCGCTGAGAAAGCATAAGAAGCAGATTAGGGAGACAACAGGCAGGAAGAAATACCCCATTCTAAATGTTAACTTTCTTTGGTTTTCCTTTAGGGGGTATGACATTGGCATAAGGCTGATTGAAGATTTTTTAGCTCGTTCAGCTGTGAAAAAATGCCGCAGTTATTCTGAAACTGCAGACATGATTGCACAGGTAAGTGAGATTTATATTCTCTAGAGGTTGCTCACCTTCAGTGGTCTCAGCTTTTCCCCCCTTTATTTTATCAGTTTGCTCCAAAACTCTGTAATCTACATCTCCTGCTATATTGTAATTGCCTTTCAAAAATAACTGTTCTCCACAGTCACACACATACTTCCACTGCATTAAATATGGCCTTTTTTCATATCTATAACTTTACATCAACTAACAGCACACAGATGCATGGCTATAGAGAGGAGACATCACTTTCTGCCTCTGTAGCATAATTGGTAAATACCAGGCTAGAAAGGAAAACATTCAACAGGGCACAAAAAATGTGATGTTTAGTAAGTCAAAAATTTTGCATAAGGTCTATTAAACCTGCAGTGGTAAGTTTGTCACCAGACAAACAGCAGACAAATGGTCACCAGAACAGCAGACTTTGTTTGCATGAGTATTATTTTTACACAAGAGTTGAGGACAAAAACTCAAAGTGAGATACAACCGATGAGAGGCTGCTAAACCCTGACCTAACATAATTTTAATGTCAGTTGCTAACTTGATCTTAAAATTCTTCTGTGAAAGAGAATTCACAGTCTTTCCTAGTAGCCTGTTAGATGTTTTACCGTTAGAAGAGTAAAAAACTTTCTTTTTGTTTGCTTCAGATTAAGTTGTTTTCTTCTACTCCTGCCAGAGGCAAACAACAGAAAATGATCCATGATCAACGGACTTCAAAATCAAACATTCCCTTGATTTTTCTCTCCAAAAAACATAAGCCTTAACTGCCTATTGTAGTCTAAAATTTTGATGTTCTTACTCCTGCCCTCTGAATTCTCACCGACATTTAACCTTAAAAAGGAAAATGTTAGGAAGAAGCTGCAGGATTTTGTGTGGAAGCAAGACTCCATGGAAGAGGAGAGGAATTTTAAGAAAAGAAAGTGAGAGCAAAATTATCCTCACTACCCACAAATCAAAATGATAAAATCAATGTGGATGCTTCTCCACTGCCATTGGTGGAAAATTATCTGTTTCTGAACGGTCTTTTGCACTACAGTCAGACAGTAAAGATCTAGGAGGAAGCTCAGTGGCAATATGGAGGCTTTTAAAGATGTATTTTTGCCCCTGGGGCAAACCAGACCTCCCAGAGAAGTAGTTACAGAAGTCTACAGGGTGTCCAGTCCCTTTAGACTGCTGCTCCACTGTAAAGGAGATGATACTTCAGAGCTATTCAGTTAGCCCAGAATTTCTGATACCCAGACTGCTGTGAATGACCCCTTTTATCCTTAATGATCTTCAGCTGGTAAGCTGGTTGTCAGCTGTGTCTGGCCTTTCCTGATGACAAAAATTAACCATACTTTAGGAGAAAGAACCACTTGCTAAGCGGTCATTTGCTCTAAGTGGAGATCTGGGCATCAGTTCTTCCTTAATTGAATGGAGATTCATTTCCATTTGCTCATTTTGGGAGACAAAAGTATGCCTGGCATGCTTTTTGATTGCTTAGAATTACCAGTAGCAGCAGCTAAAAGCAAACATTATGTTTAACCACTAACTACACAACAGGGAAACACTGGGTTAGTGTATTAACTTAGTGATATGCTAGTAGCACAGATGTATCCTAGTGCAAATTGCACATGAATGTTACCAGGTAATGTGTGACTCTGCTCACGATAACTGTATCAGAAATTCCTAAGTTACATCTGACTGAAATGGAAGAACGGATGCTATCATTCAAAAATTTGTGTCATAGGGAAACTGATAGCTGTCATAGAACTAGAGAAAGGACCTCTTTTCATCAACTATTGCTGATAAGGCTGTAAACTAAATCACTGCACATGCACAAGCACAAAATGTACATATATACCACAATTTGCCAGAGTTTCAAAGCAGAGCAGGTGACATTAACAAATCAGAACCCATTAACTCATGAAAGAGTGAAAACTAAATTATTCCTAAAATAAAGCATGTCAGATCAGTCTCTGAATCTGAGTGACGTATCTCAGGATCAGTGTGATGTGTAGCAAGGCTTCTAAAGAAGCTAAGACAGGGCAGAGGATCCATTTGAGATTCTGAGAACAGCTAAATGGAAAATATAAGACAAACAGTGTTTCAATCACTGTGTTAAAATAGACTGTCTCATTTGAAATGATATCAGGCATGAAAATCACATTTTGGTTCATTTTATATTCATCTTTTCCAGGTAATATATGTTCTTTGTTTTCTCTGGGTTTTTATAAACGTATCTGTTTTGCTGGGTCTAGAGCTGCATCCTCACAGTTTTCTTATTTACCAATCCTGCAGTACAGCTGGACTGCTATTCTCGATAGAGAAGGTTCAACAACAAAATTCAGTGAGAAGTTAACCGTGGAAGCATGGAAGCAAGGAAAAGGGTGCTTCAAAAAGACATTTTTTGAGAGAAGTAATATTATTTGGAAAGATTGGAACACCCTTTAAAGCATGCAGTCCCTTGAGTAGACTATTTTTAGCAAACTAAGAGGAATACTGTAGCAGCAGTATAACCTTTTGGGGGCAAAATGTGATATGCAAAGTATTTATAAACTTCTTTTACAAAACAATTTTGAAGTAGTCTTTAAGCACATTTTTCAGAGCCAGATACCAAAAAACCCATATATAAAATGACCCAGCAAGTAACTGCAAATACACTGTTAAAGTTGTTGGCTCAAAATTACACAACTTTTTAGATGAACTGTTTAACTGCTTGCTAGGAGGGTTATCAGCAAGCAGAAAGTGCTTGAATACTTAACTCTTCTTAGGTACAAATCTGTTAAAGGGTGAATGTAGAGAGTAAAGTCAGTTTAAAGGTTAAAATAATTAAAGCAGTTAAGCAGTTAAAGTAGTTAAAGCCAAACATCCTGTAAATATAACTGGGAACCTGCGTTCCTTTGGAAAGCAAAAGAAAAGGAAAAATCCATGGTAGTATATACAGAACTGAGTAGCTAGTGGCTTCCTAACTTTTTCAATCGTTCTAGACTATATTTAAGCACTATTAAAACGTTAGTGAATTTTAGTCTTGCTACCTAAGAAAGATGGTCTGCAGGGTGAGGCTTGACAAAGCACAAATGGTACATTTTTAATTCCTACCTATGCATGGATTTCTTGGTTGATGTTATGCAAGATGTAATCCCATAGAGTTGCAGTCATAATTTTTGAAAATATAGTAGCGCTTTTTTGCTTCATATAGGTGTCATTTTGAAGGCAGACCTGTAGAAGTGTCTAAATAGGTATTCTTTTCTTTTTTTTTCTTTTTCATTTCATATAGATAGAAATGAGACAGAGAGATTTATGGATGCACTTTCAAAACTTGTTATTCATTTTACTTCTCTCTCTTTGGCAGACAAAAAGAAATAAGAAAAGACCTTTGTTTTACCCTTAGAGAAGTTGTGTGAAGCAGCTTTTAAAAGTTGTTTTAAAAAAATCATTTCTGAACTGTTCGTTAAATTACTTACTTATGTAATCGCTTAAGTTACTTACTCCTCTGAGTCTTTTCTTTCTCAATTTTCACTTAACTGTTTTCCAATTTTGTCTTAATTTGGTCCTTCAAGGCACTACATACAAGCCACTGATTTTGCAGTTTCCATGCAAGTTTGCTTTTACTCCGGAAATTTTAACAATAGAATTTGGAAAGAGTTGTAAGGGAACATACAGCCGAAACTCAATTGAAAACACATGAGGGGCAGTTAGCATGTTTAACTAGTTATTGCTTTTGTAACAAAGACTTGGAGTTTGACGGAGCAGTGGCTGTACAGTAGAAGAAGAGTATTTAAATGAGGAAATTGGATTCTGGTTGGTTTCTGGTTTATTTATGCATTGATATATTTAGTGGATATCAGAGTTAGTGCAAAATCTAAATTTTCCAAGAGGAAATGTTGATTCTGCTGGTCTTTTTTTTCTTCTCACTTTGTTTTGGATAGCGTCAACAATACATTGATATAAACCAGGTTTAGTGATAGCTGCTTGAAGGACAGAATGAAATTTGCCAAAATCTGATTCTAGTTGAAAACGTAGGGTCAAACTGGGGTTTATTTTGTCTGTTTTTGTAAATGTTTTCCTGGAGTGGTGTGCAGTTGTATTAAATCACAAGCATTTTGGCAAAAAAAAAAAAAAATATAGCTAGACTACCAAGGCCCTGGAAAGAAGGGCTGGTGAGGGACTTGGGCTCATGCCAGGCAGATATTACTGCACATAACGTAATGCAGGGCAGCTGCCATTCAAGGTAGGAACCAGACCTGGGGGGAGAAGGGGCACAAAAGGGCCATGCCTTCAGCCTGCCAAGCAGAAACGAGCTCTGCGTTGTGCCATGGGGCCTGTGGGCACAATGCTGGTCTGGGCCGGAGGACCTGTCTATGTGCCCAGCAGCTTCTGCTAGGGTCTAAGAGTGACTTGGGGGTAAGGATGAAGAGAGGAGGTATTGCCCTTCTGCAATGACAGAGAAGGCCAGGTTGCCAAACACTCCATTTCAGATGTTTCTGACTGCTCAAGTGCACAAAACGGAGTTTTCTCCTGGGATAGAAGAGATTGCCAAAAGCCTGTGGTCTGATCCCTCTGCCCTCCTCCCTCATGAAGGCTTTCACCTCTGGGTCCCAGCCTTGCAGCACGGTGAAGACAAGACTCAGATAGGCAGATCTTCCCTGTCCTCATCCCTGCGTCAGCCCACTTACTTCCTGCCTTTCCTGATCAGACCATTAGAATACTGAGTGTCCTTCTTTTTGTGTCTGCTACTATTCCTTTGGTTTTCCATGCTGTCAGTGTGGAAGAAAGGGTGCAGAGAGCTCTAGGAAGTGGAGAGCAGCCCCGGCAGTGGGGAGAGGAAAATCCTGTTAGGTGTTGTGTTTCCTCTTCCCTGCCAGGGAGGTGAGGTGAGTCTGGGCAGTAGGTGTTGGGGCATCTGTCAGGAAGAAAGAGAAGAGCAGACAAATGGGAAGGGATATTTATCCTGGAGCTTAGCTAATTGTAGCAGGAGAGGAGCCTCTGGAGAAAAATGCATACCTGGTTGCTGGGCTGCAGAGCAGTAATGTGCCTTTTCTTTCAGCAGCCCTAAGGTCGAAACGTGTATCTGATTCTTCTTTGGAAGACTTGAACCCAGTTTGTTCTTTCCCTTTAAACTGCGTGTGATAAAGATCCTTATCTTCTATGGCAGTTCTTAAGTGATCTCATCTGAATGGCTGATGCTGCCAGGGTCAGCTTGGAGCCTATTTCTGTATTTTGGCCAACTGTAACAAAAATACAAAATGCAGGTACAGCCTCTGGAGCTTGGCATAACCCAGAGCTGCTTCCGTCACAAGATGGCCATTTTCATTTGCCATTCATAGTACGACATGTGTATCACAAACCACATGAGAGTGCTCCTAATGCCTGCTTGGATCTCAGCGAGCTGCAGAGACACACTAGTAAGCAAGTGAGGAACTATGGCGGTGGCATTACCACCTATCCAGGCCTGCAGACAGCAGATCCATCTGGGAAGCTACTGATAGATACTTTCCCCTGTAACAGGGATAATTCAAGTATTGCAATTTATTCTTTTAATAGACATTCTAGTAGGTGAAAACTGACTATATGAATGTCAGGAGAAAATATATAAACAGAAGAAGTCAAACTGAACAGGAAGTTGCTACACTAATAGATTGGGTTATGAATAGTTTTCTGAATGAGATTGGAAAACCCATTATGTAAAGGGCTTTTCTGCACAGCATCCTTTCAAAAGATTGCATAATCCATTGTGTAAGCAGAGCTTCCCATTTGCTATCATGAGTATTTAGTAAAGTGAAATTGTCTGATTACGTGACCACCTGCAGATCTGACTTAATGGTGTCAAACATGCCTGCTGTTGTGACTTGCATTTTGACGGTGTTGCCTCTGTGCTTTCAGCTGCAGCAGATAAAATTGGACATAAAAAGATAATGTATTTTAAGTGTGCTGCAAAGTGAGGCAGCTGGTATAAAATACATTAATATAACATCTGCTTAAAGACCACGTTTTTCAAAACAGAAAGAAAATTCTAAGCAGATAGTGGAATTAGTTCTTGTATTTTATTAAAAGAAAATGAGTAAATGGACTGCAAATGAAGGCAAATTTTTCCTTCCACTGAGCACAGTGAGTATGAGCCATGAAAACAGAACAGCTGCATAGATTACATTAATTCATTGATAAGGATCTGATTTGAGATGTGCAGAAAAGTGATTCTTTCCAGACTCAGAGAGACAAGAGGTAAAATGCTGCATAAAAGCCTGCCAGTCACCCCTGGGAAAGAAGCTTGGCAGAAACTTCATCTTCCATTTATACAATGTTTCTGGACACACCATGTGAGATCCACATTCCAAGTGCATGAGGTAAAACAAAGCTCAGGGATAAAATATATTTATCAGAAATTCTGATTCTGCAGACCTCTCACATGCCTTGCCTATTAATTCCTCTTGCCACATTCTAACTTTCCAAAGATATTAAGAAAAATAAAATCAGCCTGCTGAAAAAAAATTTTTTTTGTTGTTTTAAAATGTGGAATTTCCTTCCAGCCTCTCTGTCTTATGTTGGCTGCAGGCCCAGTACAAACAGTATTCTGCAGTTCTACAGGCTGCACCCAATGTCCAAAATCCACCAAAAATGAGAGCTTTATACTTTCTCCCACTGAAAAGCTGGGAATAAGCCAGTACTAACTAGTCTGTGGAGGCAAAATATTAGCGATACATTTTCGCTTTTTGCAACAAAGCATTAACAACTACTCTAATTATGTTTTAAAATGACTTTTTTTTTTTTTTTTTTTTTTCAAAATCGTGGAAATGTTAAACCATTTGGGAATCTCAAGTTCTTTATACCCTATAAGACTGTAAGATTTGCCCACTCCAAGAAATTACATGGCACCTGACTGTCAATTGAGGTAACTATTGTGTGTGAACATGTCAGGGACTAGAAAGCCAGGGCTGATTGATGTGACCATCCGTGGCGTTATAGGTGCAACAGGAGACCAAAGGCACACGGTTACCTTGAGTGACTGCAGTACTCAACGCTATGCGATAAGAAATGACTTGAAAGCAAAACTTTTACTTCCTGTGGACTGTCAAAAAGCCACACATCTGTTATTATATACATGCATTTTAAAATGATATTACTTTATGATACTCTCTTGATTTACATGGAACAGGCACGCTATCTGTTTTACATAGGAAGTTGTTAAATCCGTCTCTCAGAAGTCACTGTTCAGCCCTTTTTACTATCATTGCTGTCCTGTTTGGATCAGTTCCTGATACAGAGCCAGTGCTCACAGAACATGAGCTTTTGATGGCATTGAGGACTAGCCTGTTCTCACTGATGCAGAAAAATACCTTCATGACTACTTTTTGGAGCAAATGTGTAATTGCAGTGAACAAGAAAAAAGACTATTGTGAACCAGAGAGACTAAAACATCTAGAAATAAGCTACATTAGCAGGATATTATAAAAAAGCTGAAAATTGATGTGGTTTATGGTGTTTCCTTTCTGTCTACAAAGTCCAGCACTGTCTCTCTTTCCTCACTGATTTCCTTCTGGCCTTGCTCAACTAACCTATGAATTGTGCTATAATGTTGTTCACTGCTATTGAAAGAGTAGAGCTGGGAAGCATCTTCCCACGCCTGAAAAGCTGGCAGGGGAACAGCTTCTGGTTCCGTGTTCTCAAAAAAGCTCTTCAGGTTTCGTTCACTCAGCTTGGTGGCGTACAGCTGGAAAATCTGCTCCATTTGCTCCTTCTCTTTCTCCATGTATGTCCTCCAGAACTTCAGCTGGAGGTGGCTGACTTTTGACTGGCAGCTGGCACAGCATGTAGTTAGCAGGGACAGAATAGCAGTGGTAACTATCACACACCAGCCTAAAATCTGGGAAAACAAAAGAAACAGAGCCAGTGAAAATGCCACTTAAAATCGGACCATCCAACAAAGTGATAGCTCTTTGTTCAGAGGGCCTGCTGCTCTTCTCGGAGTCCTACTACAGGTGAATAATACTTAATGCATAAGTATTAATGGGGCTTCTACATCTGGACCGAAGAGAAAACAGAAAAAGTCAGGATCAAGACTTCTCAATATTGCTCATTTTGATACCTTTTTCCAAGGAGAGGGAAAGCCGGTTGTTTTTTACAGTGGAAAGTAAAACTCTCGGGAAAAGTTGGCTTATATTAAAGGCTGCACAGAAAGACACAGACAGCCTCAATTTTAAATGACCCTATTTTATAACTAAGAGAATTTGGATGACAAAAGCTGGAGAGACTTGATCAGAACAAAGTCAATGGCAGAGGCAGGAACTAAACAGATGATCTCAAATCTACAGACTGTATATAATTTCTCACAAGAAAAAATCTACAAAAAGTCTAAATGATCCATCAAAAAATATAATGACTTAGCAGTGTTATACTAGACCCGAGAACAGGAATAATGCTTCAACACTTTAGAGGGGATAATTGATGAGCATTTATTGCAAAAATATAATGATCTAATATGTAGTGTGTTTGAATTCCTCACTTATTTGTTACAGAAAGGGAAAACTGGGTAGATAGGAGAATAAGCTGTCACAATTACTAGTTTCTTGAAAACATTAAATAATATTAACCATCAAGAATTAGGATTAAAACACAAAATTCAGAATTGTGACAAACCAGAAAACCATAAAAAAAGTAAGTACCTTTTGGCCCAGGTCAATCTATATTTTAATTTTTGAGATGTGTTGCTTTCAGATTTCTTTTTAATTAAAATAAAGAAGCTATTATAGCACTAATTAGCTAACAGAATATAAATGATTGTTTTAAACTAAAAAAAAAGCTTCCTCTCATTTGTTTCCCAGAAAATTCACTGAATTCTAAACTATTCCTGTTAACTTTTTTTTGAAATGATGAATCAGCCTTTTATCGTAGAAAATAAATGTTATGTCAAAACTATATAAAGATCTTCCTCTTGTCCAGGCCTTTAAGCATGCTGGAAGCAGAGGGTAAAAGAAATAAGAAATAATGTGTGCATTGAAAAGTTGGCATTGCAATAGAACCCAATTCATTTAAACACTGATTAAGAACAGTTGCAGTGGTTTCAGAGAGTGGCTTCTTTATCCTGAGATAACACTTTTTCTGCATCTCTCAACTATTTTGTAGCCACTGCAGCATTTGACAAAACTTTTTTAAGGAATATTTTAAAGGAAAAACCTACTTTCAATGTCTCAGGTTGTGGAAAAATGAGATTGGGATTCCTACTGTGGGATGTTCTCCCACAGGAGAGCAGAAATGTGAGCACAACCTGGCCAGGCCAGTGTGGAACAAACTTTCTAGATTTCAGAGCCCTGTATGAAATGGAATAGATGTCCCATGCACTATTTTAATGGTGATAATGTGGAGAGCTAGAACCTGCCTCTCATGAACTTCTCTGATTTACAAAACAAAACAAAACAAAGCGAAACCTTCACAACCACAACAAAAAGCAATAAAAATCCATTTTTAGCTGAGGAAAAGTTTCCTCAGAGAGATCTGTGAAACAGAGAGGCTTCATGAAAAATTAGCCTGTTAAAAAGGACCTGTTAAAAAGGTCCCTTTTAACACCTTTTCACCTTCTTTCAGCTTGGAGAATGGGTCTATCTATTCTCATGCTATCAGCTGAGTCCCTTTTCTTTCATTGTTTCCTATACATACAACTTAAAGTCTTAAGAACTGTCTATTATTTGCTTTTGAAAACATTCCATTAAATTTGTCTGCATTCCAGCCTTTTCAGCATTGTACTATTTGCATGAGAACTTGAAAACAAAACTGAGTTCTGGGCTGGAAACAGTTCCAGATGGATGCAGTTGTCTGACCAAAACTTACTGGCTCCACAGGTTATTTTTTATTTCTGCTGTTACCTGGCAATTATCTTTCCATCATTTCTGTAGATTTTCATTTTTTCCCCTTGTTTTGATGTTTTTGTCTCTAAGTTTTCTTACATTACAAGGCAATGAATAAAACTAACACAGCAATACAGGAAAAGGTAATATGGTCTCAGCTTTGCATACTCTGATTGTTTTAGCTTAGTGGTTCTTCTTTTCTCCAGGCAGAAGGAAAATATTTCATGGAGTAGTGATATCAGCAAGTTCATGATGTGAGATGAGAGGAATGCAAACATAAACAATTTATAGAAGCTGTGTGACACAAATCTGATTTTCTAACATTCTCCCACTGTTAGTGACCTAAGATTTCATTCCTGTCTCCAAGATAATTTAAATCTCGTTGATGTCAACTTTTTAAAAATAGAACAGGCTCCTTTAATGGGGTGTCATTTCTTAATTCAGCTTCCTCAAAGAACACAGTACTTTAAATTTCTTTCCATTCATTATAGAAGAAAGTTTTAGGTTTTGGTCCATACCAAATGGTAAGGTAAGGACTAGGTCTTCGTGGTCGTGACTTCAGTGGGACTTCTCAGGGCTATGTCACAGCTCAAATGGAGCTAAAAGATTTATAGACTTTGTTTTGCAGAGCTGCATCATGCCAAAACTTTAAGTGAAAGCAGTGGTGTTAGTTTAGCATCTGATGTTAGGATCTCTCACAGATTTATCAGAGCAGTAGGTGAAATGATATGATGATCTTAAGTAATTTTTCTTACCTGAGACTGTGCTTGAAGAGTTAGTTTGAGTTCCTCACTCTCTGGAAAGGACAAGGTGCTTTTGCCACAGGCTACCCTGTGTAGCTCTTCAAAGCACTTGACAGATTTGTTGTGACAAACTGCATGTAAGTAGGCAGGATTTTTCAAGCCACTCATGGCACATTCGTAGAAAGTCCCGTTGAGCAAAGCCACAGAGAGCCACATTACCGGGGCTACCAGAGCATTTAAAGTGATATATCCAAAGACATAAAAGAAATGGCAAATATTCCCTTTTGGGAATATTTTTCTGGGATTCACCCAGCAACCCGTAAAGAGTTTCCATGTCTTGCTATTCAAGAAATATCCAATAACTAGCAAAACAAAAGCTGGGGCGAAGAGAAATACCAAACCATACCTGAAGTTTTCATCACTGCAGGGACATCTGAAAGCAACAAGAGAAAATACACGTTCACCTCCCACTGTCAGCAGAGCCATAAAGCTGTAACCAATAGCAGTTTTCTGCTTCACAAAGAATTTCAGGATTGTTTGGAAACCATCCATGTCTGATATTCGTTAAAGAAGTAAAACTCAAGACCCTTTTGTCTGTGTTGTAGCAGTCTGTGGTTGTGGATAAAGGGAGAGCCCTTCAGATGAAAAATGGTCTGCTGCTAGCCTGTCTGCTTTAGCGCCGCGCCGTCTAGATAGAGTGGTGATGTCACTGTCTGCGTGAACAAACCCACATGGGACCCTTTCACTAGCAAAGCGGATGCTACAGAGTCGTGGTAAAATTTGCTACAGATTCGTGGTAAAATTAATCAGTAGGATCAGAAACGCAGATTAGCAAGTAAGTTTGCCAGCTTGACAAACTTTTTTTTTTTTTTTTTTTTTTTTTTTTTTTTTTTTTTTGACTGCAGTTGCAAATAAGAGTAAAAACACACATTCACCCGTTGCAGGAGTTCTTGATCTGTGACCAAAGTCTCCAGCAATATAGTAATGGACCTGATATGAATGCTAGCAGTTGCAGGGATGTGTGACTCTACTTAGAGCACACAATAGATTCAAGTGACGGAGTTTCATCCTTTGGCAGGTTGCTTTCAAGATGTACCTTGGGGTCACCCCCAGGGTGAGCTGCAGCAGTGCCGCGGGAAATGAGTTCTCTTTAATCCTGGATAAGAACCCATTAGTGGACTTTGTGGAGGAGCTCCCTGCAGAGCGAGCATCACTTTGCTACTGTAACCTCCTCTGTGGGGTGATTCGAGGTGCCTTGGAGATGGTAAGAAAATGCACGTCTGTTTTCTCCTCTCTTTGTTAATACACAGAGGCACAGGAACGCAAAACCTCTTGCCTAGATAAAAGTAGGAAACTTAGTAGTATTTAATCTCTCAGATTTAGTGTGTGCTTCTAAACAAGGACTGACTGATCATGGCTCCTAAGGTAAAGAAGCACAAATTGGTTCACATCCACACTGTTTCAACTTGAGTCCTTCAGTAGCTGATTTGTATGCAGGAGCTAGGTGCAATGGGTCAAAACAGGGATGTGGAAAGCCAGGGGTCCCATACTGGACTTTTCTTGCTGCTCCCTGATCCTATTTCATTTAGCAGTGTAGGCATACCAATAATAGCCATCCCTATTCCTTTCCAAATGTATGAAGATAAATAATATTCTTAAGTTACAGCAATATAATTGGAACATCTCATGAAATAAAGTAAAATAAAGTTTGGGTGAGTATAATTTTAAAAAACAAAGCATCAGAAGTGTATCAAAAGGCATTCTATATTTTATTCTTAAACTGAAGGCTCTTACAAAAGAATACATGAAGTTCATCATTTGAAAGTGACTGAGTTGTAGAGCCTCTGTGCCATTTTCTGAAAGACTGTATTTGTTATTTCACTGTGCTTCTGCCGTTGAAAATCTAATTTGTCACATTTTCTATGTTTCAGAAAAATTAAAGCTGTGTGTTATTTATGAAAATCAATTGAAAAATTGTAGTAGCTTATATAAGACTAATTAACAAATATATTAATAAGCATCAGTATATGACCATGTGAAATTTTGTGATCACAGAATCATCAAGTATGTAATTTAAATTCCCAGAGCAAAGCAAAACACAATGGGGAAGATTAACGTATTATGCAATTTCTATTGTGTACGTAAACTTCCTCTTTATTATTTTGGCTTGGAAAGGCATGAAAAAGAATAGAAATCTCTTTCTTATGAAACTTGAGAAAGAGACCCCTCTTGTGGTGAGAGAGAGAGAGAGAGAAAAAAAAAAAACTAGTTATACTAAAGATTGGGAAGAAAACTGAACATTTCTCTGCTTAACTGATCAGTCGTGATTCTTTCTAGGTCCAGTTAGCAGCAGAAGTTACCTTCCTCCAAGACAAGCTGAAGGGTGATGCTGTGACAGAAATTGGAATTACATTTTTAAAGAAGACTGAAGACAAAAAGCACAAAAGAAATAACTGAAAGAAATATCAAGAGGAATTCTTGCCAAGGGATATTTAGCTCTTTTTGTTTCTGAAGAAGTTACACAGGGTAAAAACGAATCAGCTGCAATCATTCATAAATTTGAAAGGGGAAGAGAGTCAGAAAGCAAACACAAAGTAGAGGGGAAAAATCTTCATTATCATGATACAGACATCACTATGAAAGATCAAAATGGCCTCATCCTTTTACTTCCTTCTCACATAACCATGATCTTGATCTCAATAGCAGTTTTACCTCAGTCTTGTGTGCATGCTGGATCCAAAATATCCATTCAGAGGCCCACTTTTTTTTTTTTTTTTTTTTTTTTTTTTTTTTTCCAGCAAAATGTGACTAGTCTTTTCCCACTTTGTTTGTTGTTAATGTTTCAAAGCTTTGTTGCCAAGAGATGCTTTTTTCCCCCTGGCTGTTCGTAGTTAGGAATAGTAAATTCAGACCTAAATGCAGATTCTCACTATGAGGTATCGTTTTTGACAAATTGTGGTTTGTTGTTCATTGTCCTTTACACTGAATAGGCTCTTCCCTTTGATACCAAAAAGAGAGGAAATTTCACTGATGGCAGGAACTGGTTTATTATGGGCCTTTCTGGTCCCAAATGCAGTTTGGCTGGAATGCCTTTCCCAGCACTGTACCTGCGTCAGGCTGCAGCACGCTGATGGCCGTGGTGATATTTGTATTGCTTCAAACTTAAACCTTTTTGCAATTCTCACTTCCATGTTGTCTTCAAGGGCATTGGTCTCATGACCAAACTGACTTGACGCATGGCATAATTAATATGTAGTCACTGCAGATCTGTAATTCACCTAAGCAAACTGAAATAAAAACTCAGAGATTGATGTTCAACCAACTTCTGGGTAATTGTGTGTGTTTCTACCTGACCTTTGCAACCAGCCGTTCAATATCTCCCACTTAATAGTGGATTTTATTCTTCACAACATACCTGAGATGTAGACAAATAGCAGCCTCCTGCAGACCTGAGTTACAGAGTAAGATTTAATGTTTTCCACAGTGTAACATACAAAATCTTGTTAGGGCTGGGATGAAAACCCAGGTCCCAATTCCTAGCACACTACTCTACCACAACACCAGCTGAACTTTTTCGTTCTCTGGGAGCCAAAACCCTCTTTTCAGATTAAAATACAAACTACTGATTTAATTTATTCAAGCCTAGATTTAACTTTGATTTTATTGTTGTGATTTTTTGAGCTCTTCCCCTGTTTTTCCCTCAGTCTGCTTTGTTCTTAGTCCTGCTAAGCCAGGAGCAGCTCTTACCTTGGGGCAGCAAGGTCCATTCCCACTAGAGCTTTATAATCCTAACTATAATCTTTCTTCCTTTCTTTGTCTTAATAGTGAAATACAGTGGTGGCATAGGGCAATAGAAATTTAAGAGGACTTTTTTTTTTACAAAACAGTAACTAAGTTATTCATTACCCAGCCCTTTCTGGGCTCAGCCCAACTTGCTGTTACAAGTTAAAATAACAAGTTACAGCATGTTACACCTTGTTACAAGGAGCATATTACAAGAACCATATTACAATATGTAATAAGTTTCCCTAAACATTTCTTATCATCAAGTTAACTCTTTTGGAAGTAGACCTGCTTTCATACACCCGTATGCCTTCAATGGGATTTTTGGTGATTATGCCTAAGCTCACAGAGATGATAGGCATGTGGCACCTTTGGCTGACCATGAAAAGGTCCTTTACAAGGTAATGAACATTTTTCTTTTTTTTTTCTCTCTCCCCCCTCCCTGAATATAGCAACTGAATCCTCTTATTGCATTGAGAATGAATAATCTATGCTATATTTGTTTTGTATAATATTGTTCTCTTAAACTTCTGTTATGTTAGATATGCTCACACTCTGCAACATTTCCTACAAAGGTCCCTACCAGCCACAAAGCATTAAAGCACCACAGTGCATGTAGGTTGACTCCTGTATATCCAAAGTCTGTTAAACACACTCTGCCTACAAGCCTTACATAGCAAAATCAGAACTGCATACACAATATTTTTAAAGCAAGGACCATTAGTGACATCCTGGAGCCTTTACTGCTGCTGGCTTTGGTGTGAATAAGGCTTCTCCTTTCTAAACTTCAATGCAAAATATTTGCAGTTGCGCTTAGTATAAGACATCAAAAATGTTTCTTTAGGTTCCAGGCTTTTAGATTAAACAGCACAGTAAAATCTTTACTTTTACTTAGATGTGGTAAGTTTTGAATGATATACTTCCTCTATGTAAGTGAACACAAAGCAGAAATGTCTGGGCCAGTCAAGCTAGCATAGATCTGAGATCAGGCCAAGAAGCAACATCAGGCTGCTGGGTGAGACTAGGGGCTGGTTTGTGCTCATTTTGCCTTTGTGCATCTGGTCCTGACAAACTGACACTCCTTGACTCTCTGCCACCCTCCTTTGTGCTGGGCAGATATGCTCAATGCACTGACATTTTCTTCTTCTTCTTCTTCTTCTTCTTCTTCTTCTTCTTCTTCTTCTTCTTCTTCTTTTTATTATTATTTTTTTTTAATTTTCACTTGACACTGGATCAGCTTGTCTGCTGTATTCAAAAGCAGAAATGAATAAATGTTAGGTAACATGTCACCAGAAGGGTATTACCCACCCATTAAAGCCTGCATTTGAGAAAAGGCAGCATTTACCTCTGTATAGAACATCACAGCAAAATCTCTCTGTTTTTTTTTTATTTATGGGGAAACTATAAAAGGCAGAGATTCTCACACACTTGAAAATGTATTTCACAAGTAATATGTATTTACAATACATAATAATTATATGTAGCCCTTATTTTTGTGCACACCTGCTGTAATAATAATTACAGAATTCTATAATATAACGGAGTATGATTTAGGCAAAGCCTAGCAACATTCAGACTACTTGCTCTCTTTAAGTAAATAGTGTAAAAAAGTAAAATTGCAGGAGAGGAGTGTCTTGCAGAAAGCTACTCAGTTTGCTCCTGGGAGACAATGTGTCCTCTGGAACTGCGTCTGGACTCCAGCTCATGCTATAGATGCCTGCCAAAGGACGGGGAAGTTAGAGGAGATGTTCTCAGAAAAATGACAATAAATGTTAGAAAAAATAGTGACACAAGCTACATTACCATTAGTCGATGATATTAGCTAAGCTATACACATACGTTTTTCTGCTTGGTTTATTTAGTAGCATGTTCCTAGAAGTCTATTTCATATTACTTCTTCTCTTCAATGTAAACCTTTCAGACCAGCTTTTGAAGATGGCTAACAGTCAGGTAAGGGACCAAAAGAGGCAACAGAGCACTCTGAAGTGTGCTGAAGTTTCCATTTAAAAATTTCTTTCATTATAAATGTAATTACTTGGAGAAGATATGAGTGTTGGATAATGGTGGGAAAAAAATCAAACATGACTGCATACAAAAGTAATATACATATGTATTCATATCTTCATACATAAATGGGCATGTATCTCTATATAACTTACCCAAAAGTCCTCTTAAGGTAGTAATTTGATCTTCTGAGGAGTCTCCAAAGATGATGTGTTAGTTCCCCCCCGCCTTTTTTTTTAATCAAATCGTAGTACATTCACATAATGTGCCCCTGGGCAGGTTCATGAAAGACCACATCATTAGGAGGGAGAAGTCATCCAATAAGCCAAAGCCATGCAAAACCTGACAGCTTTTCCTTCCGCGAAGACTTACCTGATCCTTGCATTGCAATCTGTAAGGACTTTTTCTACACTTTCATACAGCACACAGCCAGAGCTGTGTAGCACCAGACATGGGACAGGAAGCTGCACTTCCCCACATGAGAAGCAGTTTTAATTTCTACAAGGATATTTCAAAACAGAAAGAGAAAAATCCCCTGCCAGTGTTGTCACGCTCTAACTAATCACAAGCTTTTGGTTGAGCTTGAGCATGGCCTGATGAGCTCCCCAGAACAGACGAAAGCGAGGTGTCCTCGACAAAGCTGCGATCCCCTTCCCCTTCACCTTGTGATCCAGCAGAGAGAGCTTCCTCCATGGAAATTGTTCCTATCACTGGTCAGAGAGAACCAGCTGAAACGAACCGTCGTTCCTGAAACCTTGCTCCCTGAGCGAAGACGTCTGGAGCAGCTGCCTCACTCACCAGCGAACGGAGAGCTCACCAACTTCCTCGGCAGTCCTCTTCGGCAGGTGTTTTCTTGTGCATTTGTAATCACTCGGAAATAAAGAAGAGTGACGAGAAAGCCGGATAGCAAACTCTTTCGTTATTCCCCCAATTAAGTGTTACATAATACATCCCCATGTGTGTTCTTCACAGCAAGGACTAAAACGAAGAGCAAAAGTTGAATAGGGTATAGACAGAAGAGGTTTTCTTTATGTATGTGTTAACATTATTCTTACTGCCTTAGGACATATCAAATCATTTGATAACATTTTTGAATGCCGCACTTTACAGCAAAACCACACCACGCAATTATTTTTCCTGTAGGTCATTTTGTTTAGAATCTGATTTAAAAATCTAATCTGATTTGATTCTTTTATTTATTTTCATATGAACAATGCAAGTCTCTTCCAGTCAAATTACTGATTACTCTGTACGATTTTTCTCCTTCTACTAGAAGTCATTTAAAAGTCATTTTATCTGTGGAAAACAGACTGCTGTCATTGTGGGTAAGTTGAAATATGCACCATAGCACCTTCTGAAGCCTCTGCTCATTTATGTTGATTAGCAGTGTCAGGCCTGTGCCTTTCCTGGAAAGCCAAGGCAGCTTTGGCAATGACATCCTGGTGGCTGCAGCTCCGAGCAGGAGGTGGCCAAACCCCTCCCAGGTAGAGCTGAGTAATGTGAATTCTGACAGTGCTTGAACTGCAGCTTCTCCTCAGGGGGGTGAAGTAAGGCATGGCTTGCTCACTGGTGCTTGCAGTCTCTCCGGAGCGATTTTTATTATATTTCTAAGGTAAAGCCCGCCCACACGGAGTCAAGGAACGTTTTGCTACTGATTCCAGCGGGGCCAGGACATTGTATTCTCCCAATGTGTGACATTCCGGAGCAGATTTATTTTTTTCTTCTGGGGGTCAATGAACAAACGAACTCCTGAGTACGAGAGGCAAAAAGGGCCATTTCTAAGTGAACAGGGCTTCCTGGAGACAGGGAAAACAACCCGGGTGCTTGTTACTCTATTAACCTCTAGCTTCTGGGAAGAAAAGGAAAACTGAGCAAGACAGCAACTCCATGACAAAACAAATGCTTTTTTTTTCATTCTTTTCTACAAATAGTACTAAACTTTTTTTTCTTTATATATGCTATAGTTTCAGTTTATTGTAAGAATGGAGCATCCAAGCTAATTATATCCAGCTAGATAAAATAGGCTCTTCTCTTACATCCTTCTTAGAAAATGACCATAACAAACACCTTCATGGGATTCCCTCTGAATAATTTTCAAGTGAGAGTTTGCTTTTTTGAAGGAAAAGATTTTCTGGAAGAGAAAGACTGGAAGGCGAGCCCTAACACCACAATCTATGACTCATCTCTAAAATGCTCTCTAAAGAAAGCATTTCAAAGAGAAACTGAAATTTACCATTTTTCATTCGAACTAATATGTTCATTTCTTACAATTAGATGTTCTATTGCAGGAAATGTCCACTCCTTCTTAAGTTTCTATTGTTTACTAATATGGATTGCTGATACGTAGTGTCCTTAAATGTGTAGCTGTGCTAGAAATATTTGTTACTATAAACCTCACCTACACTGCCATTTTTTGCATGAGCCTAACTTCTCAAGACACTTTAATCTGGAATTAGGCTCCATTTTGGAGCAAGTTAAATAGTTTATTTAGTAGGGAAATCCAGGGGTAAGTTAAGAATTGTTGCCAGGCCAAAATCCTATGTGTAATATGGTTTATGTATTAAAAAGCTTTTGTCAGGTAAGATGAGAAAACAACATAAATCAGACACACAAATTTTAATATTGGTTTGCTTTTCCTTAAATAAAGCATTCAAATGCCTACTTTTTTTTTTTTTTTTTTTTTTTTTTTTTTTTTTTTTTTTTCCCTTTGAAGAGTTTTGGGGTTACAGGAAATGAGCAGTTGAGCAGTAGAGCTAGTTCAGAAGGCATGTTGCAAAAAGAGAATTTACCACAGAGGAAGTTTTTAGTTTCACTGTTGCAAGCTGCTGAATACATAGAAGCAAAATGTCTGGAATCTTTTTGCTTATCTATTCCAAATGATAAGCAATGATAAGCTAAAATATTTCTTACTATTTCCAAAGAACACCTTATTAAATGTGCAGGTAGTTCTAAAATGCAAATCGTTTCCCAGATTTGAAAAGGCATGGTCCGTTCCTTGAAAAGCTGATTGACAAAAAGTAAATATTTTAGTTTGGAACATTTTCTAAGCTCCACTGAAAAATATGTTTTCAAGTCAAATATATGTTAAGTCATATCTAAAAAACTAAGTTGAACTCTGATCAAAATTTCCTTCCCTTTTTATCTTATAGATATCACCAGGTATGAAGCTATGCATTTATCACCCCAGCTGCCAAATGCTTTTCAGGTATTTGATAATAATTTGAAAAGTCCGTACTGATATCTTTGCTGTGAATGTTTATTATCTTATATACATGTCTCTTTCTTAATGAACAACTTTATATAAAAACTCCCATTATGAATTATATATTTATTTAAATGCACTTAAGTAAAGAAGTAATAAAGTTTATTTAAAAACAAACCCATCCTCGTGAGCTTTATGACTACCAGCTTTTACATATGATTTGCATTAATTTCAATAAGAGCACAGAATGAGACCCTGTGTTTGCATCACTAAGGTTAAGAGATTGCCACCATTACAAGGGATCTGTGTCATTAACACTCTCACTCACTTGCATTTGTTTCATCCACAAACCTTAAAACGGGGCAGTTTTGATCTCCTAGACTGAATCAGGCACTGTCGCCTTTAGCGTTGGCGTACTTGTGTATCATGCTGTAATGCTGCTCTTTGGCACTGAAGGCATACAGCAACAAAATCTTCTGCCAGTCCTCGCTGCTGGGAGTCGGAAATGGTGTTGGCTCCGTGGATTCAAAAAAGCAGTTCACATTTCTTTCTGCCAGCTTGGTTGCATGCTCTTTGGCCTTGGTTTCAAAAACTTCCTGTTCCCTTTTCAAGTAAATTTTCCAGAACTTCAGCTGAAGAAAGCTAACTGGGGAGTAACAGCGGCTGAGACATGCTGAAACCAGTGCCAGAGTCACGATGCTCGTTATCAGAAGCCACCCTATCAGCTTGGAAAACAGATAGATGGGTTATTGGTGATTTTTACATGTAAAAATGTTGAATCAGAGATGAAAACTGCAAGCAAGCACCCCTTGGGAAGAGTATAAGTCTGCTCCCTGTGGAAGGAGGAGATCCCATATAACAATATGAGTCAGTCTTACAGAGCTTCAGCACTCATGAGCTGATATTTTTGGATTGAACCCTGCTAAGTGAAGTAAAGCTTTCTCCTCAGTTATACCCAGGTTCCTCCAGTTTAAAAGCATGGTACTGAACAGCAGGGTCTGCAGTTCTGGTCATATTTACTGCACATACAGTGCAGAACCATTTTGTCCACAAGAGGTGTTCCAAATAAGACTTCCTGCTTATTGTGATTTATCTGCTCCTGCAAACTGCTCCCTCAGATCTCTGAGCCAGGGAAAAATAACCAATTGCCATAACACACAGGAAAAAGTGTGTCCTATGTGTTTTGTAGGAAGGATATGGACCTGATTGTGGAATACAGGAATTCCTGTTTCATATGGGACTTAAGATCCCTAGCATTTGATGATAAGTCTCAGAGGCCCAGTCTAGACTGGATGTCTTAGTGACACTGGTCAGTCCAATATCCACTTGAACTTAGCAGAAAGCTCAGAGGAGAGCTTAGAAGATCTAACAGTGCTGCCACTCACCTCAGACCGATATTTTTTCTAGGTGAAAAACACTGAGTGGTAAAGAAAAATAAGTTTGTGTTCGCCCGGCTCTTAATTGATTCGTTTGTTTCCTTAGAGTTCACTGAAGCATCAAAAACTGTCAGATTTCTTTGCTTTTGCTCCTTCCTTGTACTATCTTAATTCAATGAAATAGAGTTTTCCCCTTTTCAGGCTTTTTCTTGGATGAGCAGCATGATAAATATTTCAAGACAAATACTTCAAAAAATTAAATACTTCTCTCAAAAGCAATTATACTAATTAGGGACTTATGAAAACCCAGGCAACTGCAATATTTTAATCTGCCTGAGAAAAAGAGATGTTTTCCTGCAAAAAAGGGTTGAAAAACTGCATTCTCTACTGGAGCAGAAGAAAACAAGAAAATTATGCAAAATAATGTATTTTTAACTATTCTTTTGGAATATAAGCATGAAATTAATAATAGATTCAAGCTTTGAGATTTGTAGTCAAACAAGCCATCCTTCTTTGTTTCACTTGCCAAGTCTCAGTTACAGAGACTTCTCATTTCCTGACCTCAGTGTCTTCTCAGCTAATGAATACTCACAAGTGCTTTAGATATTTAGAAGAGTCAAAGAATGAAAAAAGAGAAGAACTTGTATCGTGCTGAATTTTACTGAGGAGAAAACTTGCAGTGAAAAGTGCCAGTACCTTGGCAAGTTCCATGCCCAGCTCTGAAACAGATTTTGTAAATGCAAATGTTTGTCAATCAATTGCTATGCAGCCATACAAAAAAAGGAAGGTACCCTGGGATCCATACGGTACCCTGGGCTGCAGGAAACAAGCACGGTGAGAATGCTGCAGCTCAACGACTTGTCTAAATTCTGGTGGGAGCTTAAATTATTTCAAATGAATTTGGAGAGTCATTTAAAGCTTCCAGTGTCTTCTGTTCTTCAGTTTGGGGGATGGTCCTCAGAGGCAAAATGAAGAGGTAGCATAAGGGTTATCTCTCTTCCAGCAACATTTCTGTGGCTCAAAATAGAGAATACTAATTTCCAGATCATGTTTAAAAGGAGGAAAAGTATAATAACAATATACAATAAAGCATATCAAATTATGATGGATTTTAATGAACCCTATGTAGTGTGAATGCCTTCTTTAGCAGTTTCCCTTTCAATCATTGAGTGAAAGGTGTTATTATGACAGACAAAATTCATTTTTCATAGAATAGCATCTATTAGTGACAGGACAAGAGGCAACGGGCAGAAATTGAAGCACAGGAAGTTCTGCCTGAGCATGAGGGAGAATTTCTTCCCTGTGAGAGTGGCAGAGCACTGGAACAGGTTGCCTGGAGAGGTCGTAGAGTCTCCTTCTCTGGAGATCTTCAAGGCCTGCCTGGATGCAACCCTGTCTAACATGCTCTAGGTGACCCTGCTGAGCAGGGAGGTTGGACTAGATGATCTCCAGAGGTCCCTTCCAACCTTACTGATTCTATGATTCTGTGATTCTATGATCCATGTAAGACCTATATTCCTTTGCTTTAACACAGAAGACATATCTGTGCAATTTTCAAGAGGTACCAGAGACTTATTTTCCTGAGAGCAGTATGTTCTTCCTGAGTGTAGTAGGTCAACTTCTCTGTGTGTTGCTGCTCATTTTCATCTGACAACTGAAGCTCCTGCTAGGGACCTTTTCCATAAAAGGTCCGAAAGAGTTCCTAGAAATAATGGATAACTGATTGGCTATGGGATTGGTTTGGAAGAAGTTATTTTGTTTGTCTCCAGTTCTGTATCATTTATTTCCACAACAGCATTTCAGTAACTAAGGTTGCTGTCAACCAGGGCTCTGCAGGTAGCGAGGCAAACAAACTGATATAGCCGTGAGGCAAGATAGTGCAATTTAACACTTGTGCAGAGCGGTCTCTCACTAACATGTTAGCACCCTCAGCATGTATGATAGTTTCCAAAAGTTGGTATGAATGAAATGTGGATGAAGAACTTGACAATCAATCTCTTTCTGCTCCAAATCAAGAGATTTTGCAGGGTAGAGCCCAGATAACCACACAGTGCTAAGGAGTGCGTCTTGATGAACAGATTCTGTGAGACTCTTCCATGTTTAAGATTTCTCTCTCACAACACTAACAAGAATTAAGAATTATACACACACACACACACACACAAATACACTTATATTTATACACAGTGCTGAACTTCCCACATGTATTTCCTGAAGATTCAAAAGACTTCTGTGAGCAAAAAGCCATATAAAACTCTGAGCTGTTTGAATTCCTTTCAGTTTATGGATGCTCACCAATGGTACACCTATGTCTAGACCAACAGTCTCTGCTACAGCTGAAAAAAGCCTACAAAAGAATGCATAATAAATTATCATAACCTCAAACAGAAAGTTTGAGCTGAGAGAGAGTTTTGAAAGCTGGAAGGGAAAAGTCTTGAGGGTGTTTCTACTAGTGTTCAGCCTCTAATAGCATGCAGAGAGACCAGGACAGTGCTGAATGTCAGGCAACCCTCATCCTTTTGTCTTAAGTAGGGTCAAAGACTTAAACAAAACTCTGACTTTATAGAGGAGATATTAAATAAAGGAATGAACAGAAGCCTAGGGATAATGAAGAACTGGCCTGATGTGACCTACGAGTACAACAGAAGTTCAAGAAAGACAATGAAGAAGAGGATGCTCGCTGGACACAGCTGAACTTTGTCCTGTTACTGAGGAAAAGAATCATCCTGTATTTTCACACATATTCAGAAAACATAAAGTAGACAAAATTAAGAAAAAAAAAATCTAAACACCATTAGCTAGAATGTGACTATGATGTGGTTGTGAATATTTGCAGAATATACTTCCCAGACCTTTTATACAGGGAGGGAAAAAAGCTGTAGATGCATAATAGTCTGGAGGAGTAAGTAAGAAGTATCTTTCATCCCTTTGTTTTAGGGGCATTGGTCTGTCCGTCGATGCTTTGCATGCAGCTAGATGAGCAGCTTTTTGGGAAGCTGACTAGATGGCGCCTGTGCATCACGGGATGCAGTCACCGAGTAGGGTTACCCGCAGGGCTTGCAAAAAATGTGCAATGCTCAGCAGCGACTGACTGTTACAAAGGCAAAGTGACTCTTAAATGTACCACTAATTGAAAGACTTACTTCAATCTGGAGGAAAAGTTGCTTTGTTATCGTGCAGCAGTATTATACAAGAACATAAATATTGTTTGAACACTAAAGAGAAGACCAAAAAGGACAGCAAGACTGAATTATTACAAAATTCAGTTCAGTCTGATAACCTCTTGCTGAGAATGGCCAAAGCAGATACCCAGGGAGGAGTATAAGGACAGGCAAAGCGAGCCGTGGTACTTTTCCGTAAGGCACACACACCCCAGTCTGCGGCTCGGGGATTTCTGGGGGCGCGTGTTCTCATCGAACGGCTTTGACACATTTCATCTGTGAATTTGCCCAGTCACATTTTTAACTCGTGCAAACTTTTTAACTTTCAAAACATTGTGCCACAGGTAGGCTTAAGTAGCCAGCGGGATGAATCAGCTTCACTCAAAGCTGCCACCACCCCCAAGGGTGCCACCAGATTCCCCCCAAGTTCTTATAAGGCAAAAAAGAAACCGGCTGATACTACATCTTCTCTTCCTGCCACTCGTTTTTTACACCTTTTTCACTTCCTTCTCTTTTTAAGACTGAGGAGTTCTTCATTGTTTGGTGCTATTTTTTACCATATTTCCCCTCTGAATCATTCCCTAGGACTCCTGTATCCTTTTTGACATGAGGAGAAACAGAGAGTAGAGCAGATACGCAGCCCACTGAAGGCTGAATCAGTTTTCTGCAAGGATATGCTAACATTATCTTGGTTTCTACTTCCTTGTGATAATTTCTTACATTTGACTGGCTTTCTGATGCTCCTTGAAGCACTGAGTTGACATTTCAGAGCTAGGTGTTATAACCAATAAATCTCAGTCCTAAGGGGTAGTAGCCAGCTAAGAGCCCATCATTTTATATGTGAAGATAGGATTGGGTTTCACTGTGAATATCACTTTATCTACACTGAATTTCTCCTGCCATTTAAGGCCCTGTCTATTCAGCCTTGTAAAGTGTATCGGCAGTTCTTCAAAGCAGAAGTAGTAGTAGAAATGTTTAAGCACCCAGAATAACCTCATACTATCAGCAAATATTGTTGCCTTGATTTTTACCTCCTTTTCAGATCAAGATTCAGATTAAGAAACTTTTAAACAGTACTTTTCACAGTGTATGTATATCACATTCCTGCTGCATCCAAGTTTATAACGACATAAGGACCTTTACTCCAACCCCAGAGCTGCCCAGTCTTCTTAATTTTTCTTAACTTCTGTGGGGCATCTTGTCAAATATGTTTTGAAAATTCAATTTAAACGAAGCCAGATCCATCTGCTTTTTGAGCATTTCACATTATGCTTATATACGTATATATTAATTTCATTCTTTACAAAAACATCAGAGGAAGTTACCTGTAACTTTTTCTAGAGCCTTTTAAAAAATGTTGTATCATACGAGTCATTTTTGAGTTCTGTGGTAAAAGGATAGTTTTAAGAAAGAAATTACACCACTGTGTCAGTAATTAAAGTATTTACCATGTATACATATATATACATGTACATATATATATAGATGGTTCAATACTCCTTACTGTTTCTTTTGCTGTTTCAGATAACTGCAATCAATTGGATAGACTTCTTTCCCCCTATACAATGGTTATTTTCATTTCATCTTGAAACTATACACTTTCAGCAATGCTGAACTTTTGCTCTAAAAAATGCCTCTTAGACAATAGTATTTCCTTTTTTTTACATAACAGTATGGTTGCTGTGAGAAATATTCATTTTCTATTGCAAATCCAAACTCTGGAAAAAGTTTTGATTCTTACAAATTTTCTAAATCTCCTGCAAGAGAAGAGGAGGAAGAAAAATAACTTTTAAAGCATCAAGAGGGTGATTGAAGAGCAGTTCTTCTCTCTCTCTTTCTTCAGTTTTAATAGTTTCCAATAGTTTTCAGATTTAACATAAAGTTCCCCCAGATAAATTGTAAAAAATACTGGTTGCCCTTTCACTGAGCTGGATTTATCAGAAGCTGTTTCCGGTCAGAGGTAATGGTTACTACACTTTGAGACCAAAATTCACTATGTCTGAAAAAATGTTTGCAGATGTCAAGAGGACAGGAAAAAATAGAAGCTCTAGTTTGCTTCTGCCAGCATGGAAGTTAGTGCCTATATTGCAGTGCCTGAGTCACAGCTACATTAATTTTAAAACTCTCAGCACCGAGGAATAGAAGTGTAAAGGTATCATATTCAAGGCAGACAGATGGCTAGTTGAATGACACAAATATCAAAAATTCACCTTTTATAACGTCTCACAGGCAGTTCTTTAAAGTAGAAGCGAAGGTGACTCACACGAGAATCTCCTCGCCAGTGGACCCCTGGAGTGACTGTGTAAAGGGGGCAGCAATGAAAATAATTTTCTGGCTTCTGATAAATCAGAGTGCTTGGTTATGCTTTTCCACACTGTGTTTCTGCTTTTCCTGTTGACACTGACATCCGGTGCGGCTGCTCATCCCTTCGCAGTTCGGACAGCCCTGTATCACAGAGCGCTTCTGTCTGGGGCTTCCTATAGCCGTGGCACCATGTCAACGGGCAAATCAGACCGAGGGTGGCTTTACCCCCGCAGCAGGCAGCAAAGAGCTGTGAAGAGGAGCTTCATCGCACCTTGTTCACTGCCGTACCTGCCTGGAAGGGTTTCTGCAGGTGTTGGGAGAGCCAGGCACTGGCTTAGAGCAAGAAAGAGACATCGCTGCAGAGGTACCTCATTGCAGTGACAGGGACCTGGGCTGCCCCTGAGACCCACTGATTTACTGAGGGGCCCAAAGGGGCAGGAGCGGCGCTCTGGAGTAGATGACATCCATGCAAGGGAATGATTACAGCCTAGGAACCCTGCTGCTGCTCTTCCTGGGTTTAACCTTAGCAGTGTTTTATTTATCTATAATATTCACAAATACCAGGATCACGGAAGCAAATTTCAGGAACAAACTTCCTGGGAAAGGAGAAGGGATCTGTGTGTGAAAAAGGATTATCTCTCCCTTCCAAGCAAAACATTTCCAGTAAAGAAGAGGGAGAGGAAAGACCACCCTGGCTGGAAAGAGGGGGAATGACCATGGCAGGAGTCAAGGCGGGGAACCGCACGGGACCTACGAGCCAGATCCAGCACAGGGCTGGATCAGCCCTGACTGAAGGCAGCTCCAGGACACCTGCGGGGCTGGAGAGGGCCCCGCCGCAGAGAGGCAGAGGGAATGCAGAGCTGCTTTAGCAGCATCTACACATCATGTATTGTCCTCCCAAAACAGCTATTTTTGTTGTCTGAATTAACAAGGTTCTCACAATTGCTGTAAAGCATTAACTGGAAAGCTTTCAGAAGAACAGTTTTCTGTTAAAGAGCACAGAATTCTGATTTAATGATTTTTTTTTGCACTGATTTGCATTAAATTTCCTGCCTTCCAAAACAGATAAAAACAATGCCCAAATGAAGAAGATAGAGTTTTTTAGCAAAAAAAAAGATTGATTTTGTTATTTGAAACACCTTCTCATTTTGAAAATGTTTTACTAAAATAAAGGTCAGCCAAAACCAAATTGACTTGTTCAGTATTTTATCAAGTTTCTCTTTAATGCTTTAACTTTTATCCGTTAATTTCCAGCTGAATGAATTTCAAACATTTTATAGGCACAAAAAGTTGCAGTCTAACTAGTTCTGTAGTTACATTAAACGCATAATATTGACCTTGAATGCAGTGTGTGTGTGTGTGTGTGTGTGTGTGTGTGTACTTTGCCAGTAGTATTGAGTAAATTTCTTTTTTGCAGACAAATGTTTGTAATAAGCTCTTTAGCCTTTGCCAGGGCTTTTGCTGTTACTTCCAGTCTCTGTGTTCAGAAAAGTGGAAGACTTTGGTTTGGTTTTTCTGTAAGTAGTTCTCTTTCTTGTTACTCTGACCAAGGCCCATCCTCTACCAAACTCCTGTCATTAGTCCTGTCAGGCTCAGCTTGCTCTCCACACTGTTCATCTAAAATGTTTACAGCCAGAGATACAAGGAAGCTGAGCAACTTTGCACTGCTAATGGATTTTATTCTCATAACTGGACCTGCTTCTTCAACTGAAAGGATTGTATGTTATATTTCTCAGTGCTCAGTTAAGATAGACATATGGAAAAATCTTTTAGTTCTAGGAAAATCCTTGAAATTCTTTTTGTCTCATTCCAGGTGAAATTAAAGCTTGGCTGGTGGAGTCTTGTCCTCAAGCAGATCTGCACCTACCCTCCAGGTGAACTGCTCTCCCCTGGAGGCCCGCCACCTCCACTTGTGAAACCGAGGAAGTTTTTCCGACTTTACGATGGAATCAGTCTTCTGACATGTTTGTGAAGTGTCACACGGCTCAGTGGCACCACATAAATCATTATTAGTGCTAGTACTCAGCAGAGCTGCAGTCTGAGAAGTAGCACTGTGACCCCGTATGGACAGCTTACAAGCATTTGCGTACATTATTTTAGTGTTTTAGAGTATTGCATTTCTTAGCAGTTTTTGGCTGAAAAGGAATTTTAGCAGGTAGGAACTAGGTCCACAAAGCCAAGTGCAGCTCTGAGGGAGGCTCTGAAGGATGAACCCTGCTGAAGAGTTGCACAAGTAATTTCAGTAGTTTTCTTTTTCTATCACTTACTGCTGCTCTTTTAGCACCATAGGTCCACAGATGCTCATTTCAGACAGTGGGGCTCCTATAACTGAATCCTACAGCAACCAGCAGTATGAGTGGTTTACTGTTCAACCCACAGTTAATATGCTATCCATACATGCCATAAGTAAGTCTGTACAATTCTTTAAACATCACCGGCTGTGATCTCTAGACTAAATGAAAAATATTTGCTGTGCTTATGAGAAAATATTTGATATTTTCATATGACTAGAAAGGTAGAAATGATCAGTTTTTATAAAGAAATTAAGCAGCCCTAATGAGGGAGATTATAGAGTTAACTCATTTGTGATCAGATAATCCACCCTGGGTAGTCAGACAGTCAATTTTAAGAAAACGGAGCTCTGCCTTTTTCCTTTACAATAGAAAATAAGATGAATCATAAAATGACTTTTTGCAAATGTAAGCACATTAAATCCCCCAAAATTATAAAGTCTCATTATATACATTTGTATTTCTTGTGGCTTTGCTTTCTTCAAGTTGTGTATCATGTCTTGATATCATGGTATTGCTGAATAGCTGAGGCTTGACTCTGTTCCAGTCCTCTCTGTGTGCATGTGTGTGCACGCATGCGTGTGTATGTGATCCAAAGCTGACTGTCTGATAATATGCTATGACAGTATGCTCAGTACCTTTTCATTCAATTAAAATTATTGCCTCTTTTTAAACTTGATTAGCTAATTCTTCAGTTCATGGAAGTAGGCTGCTTTCCTCCTGTTGCAAGTTTCTCATCCTGGGCTCATTTGCTGCCCAAATATTTATTACTGAAAGAAACTTTCTGTAACAGTAAGGCAGTGCAAGAGCTGCAACTATCTTTTCCCAAAATTCTCAGATGTAGCTATCTTAGTTATGCCCATAACTAGTTATGCCAGACTTCTCTGGGTGAAATCAGGTGAGAAAGGCATGAATGATAAAAGAATCTAATGAATTCCCCCTGGCTTAGAGGACAAATCATGTCTCTCTCTCTCTCTTTCTTTTTTTTTTTTTTTATTTTTAGGGTTGAAACTAAAACTTAAAATTTTCATCACTTCTGTCTCTCTGCACAGGCCTAGCTTCAGGTACAATCAATTTGGGAAAGTCTGTGGATCTCTGTTACCTGTAAGACTTTCTAAAATAATCTGCAGCCGTATGAAGCTGGTACACAGGCTACCAGGTAGCATATGTGGTGTTTGTAAGAATGTATTTGTTTAGGTTTACAGATTGCAGAGATTAGAGACCACTGGAAGAAGAGCTTTGAACATTTTCTTCTGCTTACGGAAAGGAGAAAAATAACTATCCTCTTTGGATTGATTTGGGTATCGACAGATCTTCAACCAAACCTTGACAATGTTTTGGACAGACGACTAGCTTTGCTCTCTGGGCAATAATAGCTCAGTTTTCTCACAAGGCATCCAAAAGGAATCTGAATTAAAACCTTTCAACTTTTTTTGACCTCTGGTAAAAAGTAGCAGTTCTTGAACTCAAGCAACAGCATAGAGCCAAAGGGCGTGGGGTGGGGGGAAGAACGCAATGCAGTGAGTCAGATATTTCTTTCTGTGATTACGCTGCCCAAAGGTATCTGCATTCCAAGCAGACCCCATGGCCCCATGGTGCAGAAGCTGCGTGTGACTTCATAAAGCTACATCCCAGAAATAACGGAGTCCTTGGAAATTTCTAATATCCTCTAGTACGAACACACTGCACAAATCTGAAAAAAATATCAGTTTGGAAAGATATGCAGAATTATGGTGCTTATATGGATTAATTGTGAGAAAAATTTTATTAGCTTAGTGTCCCATAGCTACTTTTTTTGGCTGAAGAGGTAGGTTCCCACTCATCTGAAATACACTATGCATTTTACTGTCCTTTATGGTTAATGACATCATCACATATCTATCATAAAGCAGAAAACAGATGTTTGATAGACTCAGCTGGTCTTTATAATATGGAGAGGAACACCACCACCTCTGAAACTGTTAACAGAGCGTATGATCTGTCTGGTGAGGGATACCAGTCATTTCTGAGTTTAAAAGAATTGTAAACCATTTATCCATATGGGAGAAACTGCTGGAAAATATTACACACACTTTTGCCAGTGAAAGGAAATTGATAGCAACAGCTACTACTTCCAAAGTAAACCCAGGAAGAAGATAACTTCACCAAAAAAAATGATAACTGACTAGACATCACCACATATTTTTTTTTCAACCCCTATCCCATCACCTGGCCTATCTGCAGATATATCTTTTAATTAAACTTTAACATATATTTCTCTGGGCAGAATGTACATTCATCTTGCTCTTCATTCAGCTGTGGTGACCACAAGGGAGGTCTGCGATCTATCCGTAACTGAATTTTGTTCTTACAGAATTTGAAAGTTTCTGGCTTCTGGTTTTTAGCATCACTTGCTCATACAGCTTTTCTAATCAATCTCTTCCCTTACCTGCAAAAAAATCCAAACTACACCAGCTTACCACCGCTGTGTCAAACTCCATGGTGGCGTTGTCTGGCTTATCTTAAAGGCTGAGCTGCAGTGCATTCGACAGGACTCGTGTAGGCACTTGCAGTATTTCCCCGTTATAACTGACTGTTCTGCTTTTAGGCCGTCTTGCCCTTTGCGAGCATCTAAGACATTGTGACTGGCAGAAACTTTTTTTTTTCTTTTAAATAGGGAAATATGATTAGAAAGGAAAGAATGGTAACTGGGACATAAGACGAAGGCATTCCTAGTTGCCTATATTTTGTGTTAGCAGTAAAAGTTTCCAAGGCTTTGAGTCTTTCCTCCTTCATTTCTGCAATGTTTAAATAATGCATCATCATCACTATCATTTATTTTGAACGGCATTTGCAATTTTAAGTATTTTATTGCATTCCTAAACTTCTTCCATACCTTACATAAAGGCACAGTTATTTAAGCGTCCTCCTGAGGACTCAAGTCTTCTCTCCATTTGCTTGTTGCTAGCAGTCTTCAGTTAAATGCACGAGGGGAAGCTTCATGAGGAAAACGAGAACTGTGTTGTTTTACCAGTTTACAATTTACTCATACTGTCAGAGCCAGACCCCCCATGCAGGTAATTGGAAGAGTATCCTACAGAGCCTTGGGCCCTTCGAGGCATATTGAGATATATGACATTTATGTCTAATCTATTGTTTACTGTTAAGTTCACCATTAAATGTGGAAAAGCATTCCCACTGCTGCCAGTGGGTCAGCCATGGTCAACTTTTTTACCTCATTAGCTTTATAAATGAAGAAATACACATACTTTATTCTAAGAAGGAAAGGATTAGACTATGTGGCAAAAGATGAGCACAAGACAAGTGAATGTGGTTCTAGACTATAACCATCCTTTAAGATCTTCTGTAACGACTTTAGTATCTCAGCTATTTTCTGAAACTATTTAGCCTTCCTTAGCATATCCTGCAGAATTCAGCTCCTAATCTTAAAGACAGGCACTGTCCTTGAGGGAAAAAAAGATATGCACATGCTGAGCACCTTCTCTCTCTTGCCATGGACTGAATTCATCCTGTTCTCTAACTTACCCTTACAGTAAATTCAGGAAATTGTCCTCCTCAAACTTTCTTTGGGCAGATCAATTTGCCACACCTTTCCTGATATTTCTAGCTCCCTGTGTTACAACCTTTCTGAAGACAGAGGAGAAACTAATGATTCACAATTTTAGAATTATTTAATCTACTAGTTTTCTATGAAGATTGCCTTCAAATCAGTGATGGGCTTCAGGATGGGACCCTTAAGCTGAGTAACCCACTCCTATCCATATTGCTCATCTTCCCTTTTGGGGACTCCTCACATCAGATCACTCAGTAAGTTAGTGCTGTGGCGAGGAATAAAGCCCAGTCCACATCTCAGACTTCCCCAAAGGAGTTTCCTGGTACTCTAGATCACAATGAATAGGGTGAGCTCAGGCTGGATATAATTAGACTGAGTCTGCAGAGAGAAATTAATTACTGGTGAAAAAATGTATGTCAGTGTTCTGGGAAAAGTCATAAACACACATATCCTTTTGCCACGGATTAAAATTAATAATGAGGATCAACATGCAGGCAAAAGGATAAAAAGATTAAATCCACAACAATTACATTATCCATAGCATACGATTAAATTCATCATCTGTGCTAGTCAAACCATTCAGATCCATTTTCTGGGAGAGGTGGAGAATCACATTAAGATCCATGTCTCATCAATAGCAAGCTGCTATGAATTAGATATGAAAGAACTTAATTCTTCAGACTCAGCTCTTCTTTCACTGAGAGCCTGTGGCCTCATTCCCAGCAACTTCAGAAAGAATAGGCGTAGCCTGCCTTCCTAAAGCCAATGACCTGGAGATTAAAAATTAAAGGGAGAAACTGCTTACTTTCTAATGGTTTTTAAGTCAGAGTGCTGTTGTGAATAAGAAGCAATCCTGAAATGGTTATTCACTCACCTCTTTTTAAACACCAGATGTTCTATATTTAAACCCTTTAAGACGGTAGTATCCTTTTAAAACAGCTGAGATCAACCAGCTTGCTGGCCTGGCGAATGAATTACATACACCACAGGGAGGGCAGAGGGTAAAACTCAGTGCCTTTATTCACTGATCAATGGCTGGGCTCAAGTACTGGGGTGCTTTTCTAGCTCCAGACCTTAGTGATCTCAGATTGAGCTCAGTTGGTTAGAATCTTCATCTAATGGGACTAGCACCTAAATGGCCAACAGATATTGCAGCTCAGCCTATTACTGAGCTAGGAGACTTCCAGGAAGGAGAATACTTTATTTTCCTTTCTTCTTTCTGGCTCACAGAGTTACTTCATATGCTTTTAAGCATCACAGTAATTTATTCAAGACCACAATTTAGGCTTCAAGGAAGAGCCAAAGCTGTCCTTTCTAATTTCACAACTCCTTTTTGTGGTTAGAGGCATCTTGGTTAGAACAGAGGCAACACAAATGCATTTGGCTTGCAGACCAAATGACACAAAAACTTAGGGCAAATAAATAGAATGCATTTGGTCCCAGAAGGCCACTGGCTAAGATAATGGCAAAAGTTTCCTATGAAGCTTGCATTTCTTCTTGTTTGGGATATTCCAGCTGTCACTAACTCATGTACTGAAAACTTGGAGGTTTTATATCTAGCTAGTCCTCTGATAAGGATTGCTTAAATTACCTGGCCCTCACTTGAACAGTATTTTTCAAAGTAAGTAGCAAGAAGGGCTTGGTGAGTATTATGAGTTCAAGCTATGTCTGAAATAATGTCTTGCCAAAGACTATTCCAGCTAAGAGAACCAGATTGCATATTCATAAAACATTATGGTATTCTAAACCTATAGCCTCATTTTAGACCATGTATATGCAAACTATAATATATAGACTTATTTTACATTAATTATTTAAAAAAGAAAAAACTAATCTGAAGAAAAAGGAGAAACATAGGCTCTAAAAGTTATATTTTAGTACCTTTAGAACAAAATCTGATCCAGCTATTGATCCACAGCTTCTTTAACATTTGTTTTAGTACCAGTGGGCCTTATGTAAGAAGGAAATAGGATAAAATCCTGGACTTGTTGACACCAGTAGCAAAGCCTGTCATTGCCTTCATGGGCATCGGGGTTTCATTGACAGTCCCTGCCAAGGAGAGCTTAGCTTTGCTGTGCTGCATGCAACACAGGCCGAAGAAGATGACACTCATGAGGGCATTCACGTTCAAGAAAAGGCAGTGCTGTGAAAGTGTTGCAATTTTCTGTTCTGAGAAGCTGATGGCAAAGAGTATAGCTGTTTAACACTGAAGTATTTTGCCTGTTTAACTTTGAGAGAAGGCTCTGAAACACCTTCAGAATTGAATGGCTTCCATCAGGGGGCAAGAGGAAACATGACAAGATTTCCTTGGTCGACTTGGACAGCTGTTTAAATGAAGGCTACCCGGCCCTTGCCTTGTTCCAGTAAGTGCTTCTCACTTGCTCTTTTTTGCTTCTTCAAGATGAAAAGATCATGAAGTAGCAAGGACATAATTATTTTTTGTAATTCTCCTTTTTTTCTCTTCTAAGTGCAACAAACATGGTTTGCTACCACATAATCCAATTTAACTGCTTTGGATTTGACTCCCTACAGGAACTATGAAACAAAGATATGAGTGCTATGTAGAAGTGATGAATAACAACTCAGCCATCAAAAGCATCCATCCTTTGGTGGGACAGAGAGTGCAGGGAAGGGAGTAAACTGGCAAGAGTTTTAGAAAAATAAAGCAACAATTTGTGTCAGTCCTTTGAGACCTCTTCAGCAACAAAAACTCCAATCTTCCTCTGACTTTTAATATGGTATTTTTCTGAGCACTTGAAACAAAGTGCCACTGCTCATAGTAGCTTTTTCAGCCAGTAAGGTTACCCGGCTGAGAACACTTTTGCATCCGTCAGAGGAACCTGGCCTCTGCTATGTACCTTCGAGTAGGACGGATGGAAGCACTAGCCTTTGGAAGTGTGAAGTGTCCCATGGCATCCTCACAAGGGCACTTCTACATGAAAGGGGAAGAAATTAGTTCTCCACAGCTGACTATCTGGATTTCACAGTATGACTCAGAAGGACTCGGCTTAACAGATGCGTGGAGCGGTAAAGCGCCAGGGCGAGGGTCTGGTTTTCTTCTTTTTGTCCCAGGGTCAGCTAGAAGTAAAACCACAGAAATCATTGATGGTTTGGGGCACAAGTCAAAGGAAAAAGAGGCAGCCATAGCATGCTGGGTATCTAATACTGCAAAGCATTTCAAGTGCCAGGCATTTTGTGCTCTGAGTCCCTAAACTTCTGGGAAGCCATCCTAAGTGCTGTGAGTGCTGTTTTCTTTTATCGGCCTGGGGACTCTGCCAGTATTTGGGGGAAACGCAACAAGTGCATTTAGCTGAAGAAATAGCTGGATACACTCTGATAAAAAGGCAAATGGGATAAAAGGGTTGAGAGCTTCTTTCCTCACAGAAGCACACACGCAGGCCACGGTTCAGTGTCAACAGTAGATACACGTGTGAGGAAAAAGAAAGCTTAAATGACATTTCCAACTTTTCTGTTACAATAAAATACACTGCCTGCCATGAAGGAAATACAGACTGGACTCTGTCCTGTCAAATGCCTGAGTTTGATACATATGTATAGTAAGCTTGACATATGCCATAGGTGTAAACCTTTCTGCATACTCTACACTGACCCATGGACCATCACATAATGATTCATGAAAAATCCTGGCTGTCCTAAAAACTCTCTTAGACACAGACACTGAGGAGGCTACCAACCAGACGGATGGTGGTGACATTCCTCATAGCTATCTTTCCTAGGAACTCACAACACTTTTTCTTTATGTAACTGGTGAATATCTGCACCTGAATGGGCTGGGCCATACGTTAGGCTGCCCTGAATGAGACATTGAACTGAAAAGCTCTGAAATCCTGTCTCACCTTATACCTGCAAGCTGAAACTTACCTCCAAGCAGAAGAGAAAATCACAGCTTTCACAGAACCACCAAGGCCCATGGGGACTGTTATGATCCTGTAATTTGTCTCCTAGTATAAGGAGGATGATAATTTTTCCACATAACTCTGGTAGCATTGCAGGTATTCTTATGGAGAGCATAGATATGCAAAAGCACAGGAACAGTGTCTCCCTCATGACATTTTCTGTCGTTTGGAGGTTTGAGTGAGAACTAATCAGTGGAAATCAACTGCGTGATGGCATTGCCACTGAAATACTACTGTTGCAAAGCGTGGATGATTAATATTGTTTGCTTGCTACTTTTATTAATGTAAATTAAAGCAGAGAGGATATGGCCTTACATATATGGATTCATGTCTTTCATGTATTTCACAGTCAGTGCAATAGTGTTCAGTTTCATTGAAAAATGAAGATGAAATCTGAATTCTTCTCAAATTATTTGCTTTCCTGCTGACTTAAATGGTTGTAGCCACAGAGGCAAGAACAAAGTCAATCTATTCATCTAAATGAATACATGATCACTACTAGGCACCACTAATATGGACATATATTAGTTATTACGAGGACGAAAGTTGACACTGGTTTTGAGGAAGACTGAAAGAGAAAGCCTCAGTTCACTGTTGTGTTTCTGAGTATTTTTTAGGGTATACTTACATATTGTGTGATTTGATACACTTCTCCTGTCTGCCTTTGCAGCAGTGACCACAAGAAGACAATTGAGAGAGACCCTTGAGAGAGGGTCCTGGAGTCTTTCTCTGAAGTATCTTGACATTATTTGTTTCAAAGGTGAACTCATTTGAAAAACAGACTGACAACAGCACAGACGTACTCAGCACGCAATTGCGTAGGCCTCCCAATGCAGAATGCTCCTGGAGCCAACCCTTAAGAAAGGACAGAAAATAAAATCTTGGCTTCATTAGCTGGATCTGACATACCAGCTTAAGGTTACCTTGCTGAATTCTAACAGTGCAGCCAGGGCAGAGGGGCTAAAGCTAGGAAGAGGCATGTTTGGTCCCAACTAAAGCTTTTGCAGACCCAGTAATTGCACTGTGAATGCAATGTCCTGGTGCAGAAATAACATTATTTTCCAAATACTATATACTTTCAAACACAAAGAGAAAACTTTTCATCAGTGGAAAATATGAGGCCGACAGAAGAATTTGATACATTTCAGACGTATAATCCTTCGGAATAAGCTTTGATCTTACAAGTTTTAAGAAATGAGGTAATGTGCTCCATTCCCTTTGCTTCCTTTAGTCGCAGAATGATGTATATAACATAAACGAATCACTCACATACCCATCCAATTTTTTTCCTCAAAAAACACTCAAAAATCTAAGAATCAGATTCTACCCTCAGACATGCATGCAGCTACCAGTGGGCTGAATTCCCATTGACTTTGCTCAGAATCCTTTGAACTAATTTTACACTAAATTAGGCCACAGCCCTGAAACAAAACATGCATGACTGATCATTAAGTACCGAGAAGAAGTTGAATGAAGTCAGCAGTGTCTCTTATGAACACAGGAACCATCCACACACACCAAACACATGCAGAGGGATGTGCCAGCTACATTTTAGTACTGTGATTCCATTTTAACAGGAAGCGAAAGACAACTCTGCTACTTCATACCGATGACTTTCTAAAAGTTGTTCAGTATAACCAGTCTAGGCGAAACTAGTGCTAAGTGCCTCTGCCATGGACTTAGATCTCACTAGGATTACTTTTCTCTTGTATTTCAGCCAAATAGCACAAAGACACCTCTCCATGTCAGCAAGGATGCTAATCTTCAGCACTCACTCATACCAGCCCCTATGGCTATCTGGACTGATCTTCCTTACTGCTTTTCCTAGTAAGGCTCTGGCATCTCCTTTCTTTCAGTGTATGTCGTCATCTGAGGGCTTGAATCATTTCGTCTTGGCTAGTTTGTGACACTTCCACCCAACAGCATTGAGTTGCTGGTTGCTAACAGTATGGAAACATTGGTTATTCCATTTTCTTCAAATTTCAATAAAGAAATGATGATCTTCATTAATGAATAAGAGAAAGAAGAAGGGAGAAGAATGAAAGGAAAGAAGAATGGAAACAAAACTTATAGGACCATTGGAGAGGTATTTTTAAAGGCCTACAGAAGGAAGAAATAAGAAAACGTGTGAGATATTCTTTCATGTCTGAAATATACCCAGGACAACTATGACATAACTATTAGTTTAAGCAAAGCTTACCTGCCATAACTGAATAAAAATTACATCTATGTATGTGGAGTTCAGAGTAGTCAGCAAAGACAGCCATCTGCAGATAATCGATAAATCATTCACAGAAAAGTGCAAACCAAGCACAGGTGGAAAAAATATTGGATTCCCATTTCATGCAGGAATGGATCTGGTCTTCTATTCAGAATGAAGGTCTGGTACATTTAATCTTCTTTTACTCCATCATCGCATCTGCGTTCCTCATTGACATGCTGGTCTGCTTTAACAACTGCTTTACAATCTCACCTTTCTGCCCGATGAAAGGGCTCTGGGCAGCTGTTGCAGCCACCTCTTTCCCTTGCATTACTAGAATGTTGCAGAGAAGGGTAGTGTAAATGAGAGTTAATCTGCATGACTGTATCTTACCTTCTAATCTCCAAAACTCTGCAGTTTCAGCTGACAGATCTATGACATAAACTATCTGGTGGACTGAGACATATAAATGGACACAGCAGCTTTTGCTAAGCCCTTGCTAGAATTTAGATGGCACACTAAATGGCAGGCCAAGAAATGCAGATATTTCTCAAAAGCTTTTCTGGACTACAGGTTGGCTTTCTAGAGCTGACTGTTCAACAAATCAATGGCAAATTGACACAGGGCAAATGTGTGTGGGCATGAAATAAAGCAAAAGATTCGCACCAACCCCTCTGCTGGCATTGACCAAATAAAGACTCAGAACCAACAGAGCTCCTTCTTTTCCTGAAGGTTACATGTCTCCAAATAGGATGTGGAAATGAAAGACAGAAGACAGTTGGTGTACTATTTATAAATGTCTTTCTGTCTGGATTTGATTGACACTTGCACAGCTTATATGCTTCTGAAGTATAATGAGTTCCTGAATTTCCCTGGGAAAATGTAATGGCACTTGCTGCTACTGGAGGGATGTACCAGTCAGCACAGCTAAACTTCACTAACAATACCTAGATCTTGATTTTTCAATTAACAATACCTGTATCTTGATTTTTCAATGTTTCACAGCCATTTATGGTATTGCCTAGTAATAAGAAAAGAAAATAACACTATCTTTAATCCAACAGCTATTTTTGCATACCTTCATGTCATCACTGTGCAGAAACAGACATCACAGGCAGAAAGAAGGAAATCTCCAGTGAAAAGCAGCCTATTACAGTCTAGTCATAATTTCAGCAGGCAACACTATAAATACAGAATTATACTGCGGGGCTTTCTCTTTTGCAACCCATTAAGTCTTCGGCTCATTTCACCTCACCTTATGCAACTAGGTGCTTTGCAGCAGGTGAATAATCATGCTACGTGCCTTTTAAAATTAGCAGGGATGGATTGACCTTATCTTGAAGGTGTCTGGGATGGATTGACTAGCTATAGAGGCTGTTGTCTTACTTTCTCCATTGACTGCACTTGAAGCAGAAATTCAGTAGGCTCACAAATCTGTGCTCAGATTAAATGTATCAAATTTCATTGGATAAATAGAGGCCTTGGAGACTGCAGTAGGGCTTCAATATCTGAACACAGTTCTCAGAACTAGCTTAATACCTGGAACTTGGTGAGGATATTGTCATATATTCACTGAAGATTTTTAGACAATGACAGGTCATCACATTTCACCAACCCAGATTTTGGACAACAGTTATACTCCCAGAAGGCTTAACAATAGCAAAGTAGATAACAACAGATATCTAAATGGCTGTAGCATAGAGGAACCAAAGTTTTATGGTTTGAACAAAGTGCTAATGAATATCATTACTATAATTACTGGGGAAAATATTTTAATCAAAGGAAAACTTCTTTTCAACAGAGACAATATTTATAATGTTTTTATTTAGCAAATGTACTGAAAGAATTATTTTCTTTTTCTGTAAAGATATACAGATATGCACCAATTCAATAGAGCTTCTGTTTTCTCAAACAGCTAAGATTTTTTTAAAAAAGTTTAATGAATCGAGGGGCTATATGTGGAGATGTCAAACTTATTTTTGTCATAAGCCATATGATTCCCAAATAATTGACCCATGGGCCACTAAAAGCTTGTAAAACACGTACTGGTGTGCTTTACAGAGAACAAACTGTTCAAATAGTTTTTACTGTCCTCTGTTGCCAGCCATGCGAACAGAAAAAATATTAAATACTTTCTAAATACTTCTTTTTCCATATTGGCAATTATTGAGGTTACCACAGGATGCCTTTGGTTTTTTTGTTTGTATATTCACAATTGCATGGAAGGACAGTGATCTAGGACATTTCCCTACTAAGATGTGCTCCAAAATATTAGAAAATCTTTGTGAAGGCTTAACCTCTAAAATCAAGAACGGACCTTGCAGCACTCACTCTTCTCCAGTCTGTACTTGGCTGAAAGAGAAAGTTTTTTGGTTTTTGTTTTTTTGCCTGTTTGTTTGTTTTTCCTGAGAATTGTATTCCCTTATACTTCAGGTTAGCCCCATATTTGCCTCCTGCTACTGTCTACTGAGTTGTGCCTTTCACTTTGTAAGTACTGACATAATTGCCATTTCCTACCATGCCAGATTGTAAAGCATGGAAAAGATGACCTGATATAAGGGTCTGAAATAATTGTGCAGGAGTGTCCCATATTGAAGTATTCTTTGGTTTGGCAGAGAGAAATGAAATCTACTGCTAAGGTCTGCCTTGCATACTCGTGTTTGAATGTCCTTGTCTCGACAGAACATGTATAGCAGCCTGAAATGAAAACTCACTGATACAAACCCAATTCTGTATATAAAAACAAAGCCCTTAGAAACAAATCTTTTAAAAGAGGGCTCATCTCACCAAAAAATTAATTACAGTTACATTACCGAACTCTGATGAACAAAGCATAACATTCCCTCAGATGTGAGGCCCAACTCAAAATATACTGGAGGAGTACTTATTAAGCACTTAGTTTTCTGAGAAATTCTTTGCTTGTCTTATTCCTCCATGCCTTCTGATCTGAAATCAAACTTCCCCTAGATGTTTATTGGAATGTTTCAGAAAAAGAACATAAATTTTGGCCCTATTAGGGTTAATGCTTTTGCATAGATATATATGACCATAAACTGGTCGACTAGTAGAGGTCTTCTGCTAACATTGTGACTGGGAACAGGAAGAATACAGCCACAATAATATACAGCTGTCTACTAAAAGTATTGCATACAGACATCTCTGGCCATGCAGTCTCTTGGCCTTCTGAAAATAGGTAAGCTGCATTGCCAACATGACAAAAAAAATAGCAATGTTGAGAATTAGAAAGAGGCGAGTATAAGAAGCTGATATTGATGGGGCACTGCTTCGAGCAGTTGTCACCATCTGTGCTAGCCCCGATCGGCCTTTGATTGACACACCAGTTTTGTGCTTCACATAAGTGATATCTGCAAAATCCAAAAGATCTTTCATTTCCTCATCTTCATCTACAGGCAACTCTTTTTGTGCTTGAGTCTGTGCCTTTTGTCGCACTTTTCTTTCATTTACCTCAATTTGTGCAAAAATGTCAGGAACAGCATCAACAAATTTGTAGCCTTTGGCTACCTTTCTATTTTTCTTTGCTCTGCCATGCTGCTGCTGCTGCCTCTGTGAGATTGCAAATATTCTGTCAATGGCCTCCTCTGTCTGTCTCTTATCTGAAAACCTCAGCAGGCGCTCAGCAGTCTTCCTAAAGCTAGCCGTGTTTCGTACACGAGACAAGATCTGCTTCTCAAGCTGCTGGAAAACAGGCTTAAAATGCTGCAGGTTCCTCTCCACAATCTCTACATAATCTTTCACTTCTGGCACTGCAGAGATCCTAATGGCAGAGGCTCGGTCAAAGACAATTTTCTGGCGGTCTGCAATAACCTGTGCCAAGCCAGAACGAGGGCCATCCTCAACTGTCCACAGGTAAACTGCATAAGCGTGCTCATTGGTGGTAACAAAAACATCCAGTTGTCGAGAACCCCCACGGACCGTGAAGCTCTGCACGTCAATGGAGGGCCCAATGAAAAGGTAAATGGCTCTTGTGACTGGGTGCCGCAAGAGGGTAGTCACATTCACGTAGTTCGTTCCGTTGTAAGGGTAACCCCGGGGATACATCCTTGAGGCAATGATGGCTTTCTCGCTGTGGCCAGTGTCATCCATCCAGTACATCTTATATATCCCATCGCGGTGCCTAATGAAAGCCCCATGGACCTCATCAACAACCGTCTCTTCGAAAGGCACATCCACATTGTGGAAGAAACTGGTCGCTGCCTCCAGAGGGCTGTCATCTTCCAGGTGGATTTGGTCTACCATCAATAAAAGCTGAGGGTGGAGAAGCACAAGGTTTCTTTGCAATTTTCTCAGCTTCAGCTTTGGATTGTAAGCACCTACTCCTTCACCCCTGATAAAAACCACCCCACTTTTCTCCATAGCAGCAACCACCCGTCCCTGGCAGTCACCAGCCAAGTCATGTTTATATTTCAGCCACTTTGAGGAACAGTCCTCTGTAATCTGCCCTTCCCATGGGGAAAAGCAGCTCTTGGACACAGCAGGGGAAAACATCAGTACGTTGTTTAAAAAAGTATATTTTGGGCCATATAGAGCTTCTGTTATGAAAGGTACGCCATTGGGAGCAAACGTAAAGGAGTTTTGGTCTGGATGTTCATGGCCAGCATTAAAGTTCCTCCATCCCTTGATCCACTCTTTGTACTTGTTCTTATGAACAATATCATATATTGCACGTCCTCCCAGCTTTCCTGACTTGAAGGAAAGGAAAGGCCTATTGATTTCAGCTGGCAATGCACTCCCGTAGGTTACCACTCCCCAGTCCTCAAAATAATGCAGCTTTGGAACCCCATAGTCTGGTGGAGGTACAGAGTGCAAACTTGCATCATACCTGCCAAGCAGATAAAAAAAAACAGTTTTAAAATCAATTGATCATTTCCATTATCAGCACCAGTACAAAACTCAAAACCCCCAACCCTCTGGTCTCATTTTTAAGCAGCCAAAATAAACAAAACCATCATTAAACTCTAAATATTTCTGCTATATAGTTTCTCATCAAAATTATTCTCTACAACTAACCAGGAAAAATCTGGAAGCTTGCCCTATAGGTAGTGGTTCTTGATGGAGAACCCCCTAAAAGCAGACTCCAATGCAAGTCCCTGTGGCCCAGGGAAAAGGCATTTTTTTTTGACTCGTGCATTTAAAAATATTCTTCCCCTTTGGCATCAAGAAAAACTTCTAAGCCTGTATTTCCAAGATTTCTGTGGAGACCCTAAGAGAAGAAAATGAGGGAATGGGGTCTATAGAAGAAAGATTCTGTAATTTGTAGATAACAAGCTGAAGGGTGCTTGGAGCCCAGTAAACATACATTTTTAATATACATATCATGAATATAAATGATACATATTTTTCTCATGATAACATTTTTCTCATAAGAGAGAAAAATGGAACCACATTGACCCTTCAGAAATGTATCTGCTCTCTCTACTGACTAAGAAAATGTATATGTTTATTTAAAGTCTCTAAACTTTTCATCTCTTATCTTTCACAGATTGACTAAATTGAGTAATCATATGAGTTAAGAAAGGTGTAAGTGTCATGGGAAAAACGGATCTAGTCACCTGCTGGCAATTTTATTCTAAGCATAATTTCCAAATTAGTGTGTGTACACACAGCTAAAAATAAGCTCACCTTTTACATTTCTTTCATACCATTTAAAAGAAAACTGTAAGTCTTGGCCTAACTAAAGAACATAAAAGATTAAAACAGATTTTTTTTAAGAAGATACATAGGGAAACTTCCCATCCTTTTGAAATCGTTTATATTCTATAAAAGCAACAAACGACAGAAGAAAAGCATAAAATATACTTGCAGGACAAGACTATGGTGTAATCCATAGCAGCACACTAGTGTATTTATGCAAAGTGAACATGTTCTGAGATGACCTGAGCCTCAAGACGCTCTCTCTCAGCTTCCACAGTTCAGAACAAATCTAAAGATAACGGCTTATCCCTAACAGCAAGCAGCTCTCACGTTTCTTTGAAGCTCACTCATTCCTTTCCATACCAGAGAAACTCGGTGTGGAGAGTGCACCACCTCTGCCCTTTGGATGGGGTCCCTGGGCCTTCCACCACGCGGTTCCTTCTGATCTGCTCTGCCAGCCAATTCCCGCTGCCGTTGCGCATGACGAATTTGTCGAGAAACACCAGCTGGCTCTCTGGCCCGTAGAACCAGTTATAGTTGGAATCTGCGATGGCCACAGTTCTCTGAAATCCTTGGGAAAAAGTTAAAAGACATGTAAAGAGGAACAAAATACATGCACAAAGATATATTTGTAGAGTGGTGATGAAGCCAAGCAGTACAAACAGACACAAACATAGTCCTGTAAGATGCTTACAGGCCTGCTCTTGGCTACAGGTAGCTAATATGCTACAAAAACATAAAAAGAAATATCCTATTTACTTCTTTTCCTCACTCAAATCTGTCAAAGATAACTTTCTCTTTACAGGTCTCACTTTTGCCATTCCTTACATGTCTGTACTGGCATGTCAAAGCTGCGCTCATCACCCCTTGGATACACAACTAAATCTTATTTTTTTACAAATCAGCTGCCATAAATGGAATTCCCTGCCTGAAACACTCTGCTTATGCTGAACTGCAGTTATTAATGCCCATTAAAGTTATCCTTCTATCTTTTCAACCAGGAGTTTTAAAAATACAAGTTCCTAATGAATTGACCTTCAAATAATCAATACAAAACCATCAATCAAAACTTGCAAGGTTACCCTGAAACTAAAACTAAAACTTTTCTCCAAAAGCTAGAAGATGTCGGCTATACTTATTAGCTAGTAACTGTTTTCATATTTGTACTTCTCCATCTTTGCATAACAACTAGAACTTCAAATCAGAGATGCTAAAATACACTGAGAGACACTGGAGAGATCTAGCATGAATACAGAAATAGCAAAAAGACTACACAATAAGCCTATTAGCAATCCTGATATTTTTGTTTTGCTCTCATATTAACAGAAGAAAATAATTTATGTATCCTTGGGTGGTACTGAGAAACCTATCGAGTCAATTATATTTTCCATATGAAAAATATTTTAATAAAATAACAATTTTCAATAATAAATTTCAATCTTTTGTGGAAAATCTGTTGCTCATATAAAACTTTCCTGTTCTTTGTGGATACTTTTACATTGGCTTCATCATTTGCTTTTCCTTTCACCAAATATTTTTCCTGTGATGAGGAAGATTATTGTGATTAGTAAGAGCTTCAAAGAATATTAAATATTCTAAATATATAAAGAATATATAAAACCTCAGAAATACATGTATTTCAAACTTTGAAAAATGAAATCAAATTTTGGAGCATTGATTTTTCTCCCAAACAATGTTCCCATCTTTTGACTGGTTCTAAAAGCCAGAACTTAAGTAACAGTCATGTTTACTAAAGAGTGATAAACAAGGCTACCACTGTTTCTATGGATGATGAAGGTACAAGAAAATCCAAATGAAAGATTATTGAAAAATGGCCTACTTCAAGTAGGAAATTTACTGCTGCTTTAGGAATTATAAGATATATCTTCATTGATCCAAATGACCTACCTGGTAGGATAGTCCTATACATGAATGCAAAGTGCTGCTTGAGCCAGGGGTGGCCGAAGTGATTGATATCAAAGTGCCTTTGGACAAGAAATATGTACTGAAACAGAGATCTGGTTGTGTAGCTGCCATAAGCCACCCCTTCATAGAGGGAGCCATCTGTAACCTCTTGGAGCAGGACTACTGACTTCTCCATGATTGCCAGCACTTGCTTGGTCCACAAATATGCTTCCTGAAGATAGCCTGAAAGAAGAAGATAATGACAAATCGTCATCTTATACCACCACAGAGTACTGATTACATTATCTGTGCTCCAACAGTGGGATCCGTCACAGTCATAAATCCACAGGGCGGCTGCTGGGTCTCTAAAATACAACTGTTGCTGCAGCAACTCTGCAGCTGTAGAGTGAAAAATAAAATAGTATATTTAAGCACAGTAGAGCAAGGTTAACTGAGCAAAGACTGGGATTATGTCTTCTGTTTTAAAAGGAAAATTTCTATAATGTATTCAGAACATGCAGAAAGGGAAAAGCCATGCCAGGATTATTTATTGCATTTTAAATTGAAGCAGTATGATTTACTGCAAATTTGTTAAGTTTACAGTTCCCACTAGAGGGCTCCAATAATGCAAATATTCTAATCAGTCATTTTTCAGCATGATACGTCCTGTTCAACGTGTTGTTCAATCAAAAGGGTTATTTACAATAGGAATTATTTTGGAAAAGATTTGCATAGTTAATTTCCTGTCCAGATTCAGGAGTAGGAATGATTAGTTTGAAATTACTCTTCCAACTAGATTAAGTTTAAACCTTTGTGTAAACAAGACTTAAGTATTTACTTTCTCCTACAGAGAGGACTTTCAGAGATCTCATTATTTGGGTCAGTTCTGTACAATTCAAGAACTGGGAAGAGGCTGCCAGAAGTCCTTCTCAGAGCATGTCTGTCCTCACCAAAAAAGCATGCACAAGCAGCGCATTAACGTACTGCAGAAGGACGTGTGTTTTGAAGGAAGCACGTGGATCCACTCCGGCTAATTTAGCAGTCCCACAGCTACATGCCTTTTCTTAATTTCTTTTGGATTCCCTGGCAAGAGAGGGAGGACTAAAACAGAGGACAACTAGCTCACACTTTTCATGGCCACCTAGTGTCTACCCAGCTCGATATGTCTGGGCATAGATGTAACTGGCCTCAACTCCACCATCTATCATAGCTCGGCTTTACAGCAGCTAGCTTACATTACATCCCACTGTCTGGCGAATCAGTGCCCGCTGAATGAAGTTTTAATGTCAGAGGACATTCAAACCTGCTACTATAAACGTTTCATTCCATTGCCACAGTTACTACATTTATGCCCAGTACAGTGATGAGCAATTCAGATTTCCTACTAGTCAAGGCTGCCAAATTGCGCTCAGTTAAAGAAGAGGAAAAAATTGCAATGCCCAAGTTAAACAGACAACCTGATTCTAACGTAGCATTTTTCTCCACTGGCTGAAGAGAGAGTTATTATGAGCAGGAAGGCTTGAGTAACAGCAGCAGGTGACACTACTTCTACCTACAACTAACTTAACACTGCCTCGCTACACTGACAGAGCTGGGCACCGCGGGACTTTTTTGGAATACAAGCCCAAATACTCCACTTTCTCTTTCCCCCGTGACTTAACAATCACAATAGGTACTTTTGACTATTCTCTTCCTTTTCAAATTTATGCATATTCTCATGATTCAGCCTAGTGCACTTATTATTTGGAGATATATAATAAATTCCTTTTACTTAGTTTATGTTGATGCTATAACAACCCTATACTTACAGTACATTAAAAGAACAATAATACATTAGAATAAAAAAGACATAGTACTCTGTCAGCTAACAGGGATGTCACAAGAAAACAAATTAATCCAAGTACACCTATAATTAGCAGTATACACAACAAATTAGGCCTTACTCTAGTTTCTTTTTCAAACATAAGAGTTTTTATTTTAACCGAAAAGATTTTAATATATGTGGGTACTTAGAATTCACTTAAATTAAGTTCATTTCTTAGCACTATGACAAAGTTTATAAGCATCTTTAAACATGCTATTTAATCGCTGCATACTTCAATCGTCCATAAAAAGTTGAACGCAATGCTTAAAATTATTTCCTTAAATGTTAAACTTTAAGAGAAAGGAATTGGCAATTACTGTGCATTTGATACCTGATATTATGTTTATAAATACATATCTCTGTGTATCCCTCCCTCTCCACCCTTGTTTCCTTTCTTCTCTGCAAAACAAAACAAACAAACAAACAAAAAAAAGTCTTTTATATTGAAATGAAAATGTTTAAGAAACCATTTTAAATTATTTGACTTTTATCTTAATATTTTATTTTTAATTATCATCCAAAATACATGAGTTGAACTTCTATTTTTTAAAAATAAAGTAACTCTAAAATGAAAACAACTAGATTTTTGGTTGGTCATGTACAATCTGGAAGTTGGAACCTATTTTCATTTAAAAATCAGCATTAATTAAAAATTGCTCAAATATTGCTGACTTTGCCCTTTTTTTTTGCACACCTTCCCCCCCCCCCAAGTTTGGTGAAAAAAATATTGCTCCACTTTATTTGTGGTGTTACCACTGTTTGGTACAAAACATACTTATCATCTATATGCTAATGAAAAACAGAATCATCTCTAAAACTGCAAACTTTCTGCAACAACCCAAGAAGCAGGAAAGGATGGAATTATGAGGAATTTAGGAAAACCCACTGAAATAAACTTGATCTTACGTCTCCAATTTGTGAAGGGAAAGATAGGAGGAAAGGGGATAATTTCCACATACACTCTCATTGCTATTCAGCATGTGTTCATTAAATGAATAGGTTTGTTACGAAAAATGAGTAACAAAAAGGTGACCCCCCCCAGAACTGTAGGTTCCACAGTTTTCCATACAAAATCCTCAGTTATCCGAGAGCTCCCACTCTGTGCAGATGTGCCTTTGCTTGGCAGAGCTGAACAGCTTGGTAACACCATCCGGCTTAGATTTTCCTTCCCTTGCAGCAAGTAGCTCCATTGGGCACCGTGTTTTCAAAAGGCTTCTACCACATAACAAAAAGGTATAGTCTATATTAAATAATCACTGGATAAAATGTTGATGCATTCTTACAAGTAGGAGCTGGCTCCATGGCTTCCCCCTCTCAGGCAAGTTTAGAGTCAGGATTTCTTATTTGCTCTTTCTCTCTGACTCTTTGAGTCTTGCGTTTTCTTTCACGCAGCATAGCAGCGAAATAGGAGGAGAGGGACAGTCCCTGGGTAGAAGAGCCAAAAGCATTTGGTGAGCGTGCTCTTCTGGGAAATGGGAAAAAAGGGATTAAGTCCTCCATGCAAAGAATAAGGTTGCAGCTGGCTTGGATGAAGGCTCAGGAGAGCAATAGTTCAAAGGGAGAAAGGTAAAGCCCAGCTCATCTCTTTGAAAAATGGGACATCTGAAAGGAAGGGTCCCAAGCCATGGCTCTTGAGCAGATAAAAGTACATCTTTGCAACTGTTTTAGGGGAGATAGGACAGAGGTCTTGGAGCTAACTGAAGGTTATCCGGTCGTGTTGCCCCCATGCGCAGGATGCTTCTGATCACAAGCTTTCTCCATGTGTTGTGTAAGGAGACTATGTGTACCACTCAAAGAGAGCAAAGGTGGTAGAATGAGCTCTTTATTGAGTTTGCTCTGAAAGTGCTGTATGTAAATCTGAACTGGCTACATTATGCACAAGGGAATTTTTAATGATTACAAACAGTGAGTTAAGAATCAATTAGATAACTAACTTTATATACACACATATGTATGCATACATATTACACCTTGCATGACTGTCCACAGACTTTTAGTAGACCATATTTTCCTAAGCAGTGTAGGGGCAAACCAAATACAGCCATGCTTGCAGGAGCACACAAAGCAGCACGCCTTTACAGCTGGCTGTGTCAGATGCTGAGCGCTTACCGTGGAAAGCACAGAAAAAACATTTGTATCAGTTCCCGAACTTAACTGCATAAACTGCATTCAGTCTATACACTTTAGAAGAATGTTCCTATGGTTTAGCACCTACCTTGATTCATCAGAACCAGGCTCCCAGCCAGCAGGGCCACACAATTGGTTGGCTGGTGGTTATGAAGGTACTGGAAACCCCATCCGCGTCTGTACGATGTTTCATACATGTATCCTGAAGCATTGGCAATCACCTCAAGAAATCTCTCCTGTTGAGTCTTGCTGAGATAGCTGTATAAGAAGTCATAAGCAGTGGCAAAACCAACTAAGGAGTGAGCAAGAGGGACCTCATCCCACGGAGCATCCTTCACTAGCCTGTCAATAAAGAAACATGTCAACTAATTGAATAACACTTTTTTTTTCTCTCTCTCTAACCATTCTGGTAAACGTATATGTGTATATGACTTAATGTCTTTGAGGTTAGGCAACTCATTCTGAATTTTAACACAGTAGTGAGCTACTTAAGTCTCTGAGACCATTTTATTCTTTCCCAAGTATGGGGACTTTTAACTTTCAAAGTTTATTAATTTCATTACATTAAGTCATTAAATATTAAAACTGTGTTTGTGATATTATAGGTTTTGCTGGGAGAAACAGATTGGAAAAAATTTGAATCTATTTATCTAAAGCAAGATTCACAACATTTTTCTAAGAAAGCAATATCCCACAATTTATGCACGTCCAAAAATTTATAACTTTTTCTTTCCAAAGGAGCCTAATGTTGATAAAAACATCCTGAACAGTGGCTTTAAGTGAATCTTCTTTAAAAAAAGTTTAATAAAATAATTCAAAATGATGTTTCTTAATTTCACAAATGCATTCAAGGGTAGAAGTAGAAATGAAAAAAAATATTTTCATAACTATGGTTCAGATTAACATACTTAATAGTATTAAAAACAGCATTACCTTAAAAATAGGTAAAAGGCTGCTACTCAAATTATTTCCTAGGAACTACATGCTTGTATCAGATGATTATGATGAGCTTAGCAAAATAGTGAATTTATAACAAGAAAATTCCTACTGGGTGGGAGAGGTAGCACAGAACAAGTATTTATCTTTAAACTAAGAGAATATTGAGTATCAAAGCACTTAGTTTTGCATCACTGAGAATATATTTAGGCCGTAGTTCTACAAAACAGAAAATGTGAAGGAAAACATATTGAAAAAAAATCTCAATTTGATAGAATAAACAACTGTGTTTTCATGGTTGGTCTACTTTGCCACACATTTTTGTTACATAAATGAATTTTAAATTGTTGAGATGAGACAGTGACCTACTGCAATCAGTGAAAATTGTGTTGTGCCCTTAAAGATGTGCACCCTCCAATCTCCACTATTCTATAATTCTACGAATATGACTGCATCTTAGGTTTGTAAAACAGATGAGAAAAAAATACCAGAAAAGAAAGATTTTTAAAAAAATTCCTCATTCTGCTATGGGGGCACTTACTTGCATTCAAAAGATGTCAATAAATCACATTGAAACTACGAATATCAGCTTAGAACACTACAATTGTGGTAAAATATAAGATATAGGAGTGAGAAAAATGACCTTTAATTTTTGTGTCACTATGCCTAACATCATTGCAAAAACTTATAATAAACTTGGCAAAATCACGTCAGTATGTAAGAAAAGCCTCTATAGCCTTTCTTATTAGCTAAATATCCAAAACATGGAAGCATTCACCTTCTCTCAGCTTGAATTTGGTCTTATGCTGAATGAAGTTTTGTGTTCATTTCCAGTTTTTACTTTTTTCTCATCAATTTTAAGCTAAATATGTGAATGAATTCAGCATTTACTTGCACAGCAGGATCTGACCTCTTCTTGAACCTGAGTTTTTACTGGATGAGATTCTCTTCTTTGCATCATTTTGCTTGTTTCTTGGTCATCAGGCAAACATTGATGGGAAGAGGTTATGACTGATATGAAGACAGACAGCTAAAAGTGTGCTAAACAAATAACCATCGAAGCTTTGGGAAAAAACATTCTAGAAATTTATTACTGATCCCCAAACCCACATTATATTCTCTGCAGTTTTGTCATGAACATTTCTCTGTCATTTTGTTCCCATCCAACTTTTAAAATTATCAGTGAAGGCTTCTGGACAAGTGAAGTAAACCTTTTTAATCATATTTTGGGTTAGTTGTTGCTGGAAAAAAATTATTGGCCTGTCAGTCAAACATTGACATGCTTTACTTAGAAGCTCATTATTTCCATTTGACAATGACAAACATTTCCAGATAAATGAGAAGAAAACCTAGCTAAATTAGGCAAGCAATTCTTCCTATTCTCCAGGTATCACCAAGCCACAGAAATTGAAAAACTGTTTTAACTGGTTATTTGTCAATCTCAGTTCTGTGTCTGCAACTCTATTTCTGCTTTTTTGTCTTTGATTATCATTAAAAAAGCTCTTAACATGTTGTTAGTCATACATATTCATAAAAATAAAATTATATTCTACTGTGTTATATGGTATGTTCATCAGTGTCAGCAATCCCTTGAAACATGAGCATACCTTTGAACAACTATATCACAAATCCTAATTTCAAAAGTATATTTTATTTTACTTTTTACTAAACCTTTGCACATTCAAAAATAAAATTCAGCTCAAATGGGTACAGGAAACACCACTTTAAACGCCTTAGTTTGGAACAGTTAAAATGTGCTTGAGGTTTAATTATACATTAGGAAAAAAGAGAACAATGAAAGAATTTGAGTTAAATGAAAACACTTAATTCAAAGAAGTTAAGTATCCTTATAATAACATTACAAATTGTTAACTGGAATGAATTAAAAACTATTTGATGATCTTTGCCTTGCTTTATCTGAAATGGGACATGACAATGGATTGATTTTGCTGTAAATTTTGTTGTTAAGATATACACTAACTTTATTTTTGCATGAAATTCTACATAAAACTCGATAGTAAAAGATATTACATTAATCTCTGTGGCTATCATTTCTAATAGAATGGAAAATATTCCTCTACACAAAAAGTGCTAAACTGATCAATTATGACTTCATTTAAATTCGCTTTTGCAGCAAAAAATACCTTCAGTGTAAAAGAACTTAGATTTCCTAAGCCTGTACGTTGTCATAGTTACGTGCTCCAGGTTGCACAATGTAATTTTTTAATTACTTCCCTCAAATTACAAGCAAGTCTTACATGCAGTTTCACAAAGGAGATGCATACAATTACAAAAAATTAAAGACGAGGATTTAAAGAACCTCAGTCTTATAAGCATACAGAAAACTCAGCCAACATTTGTACTTAAAATGAAGCTCCTTTGTAAATAATATCTCTTTAATGGGTATAAATCACTGTACCTGCATTACTATAATTTCTATGGAACTAAGCAGTGTCCAGAAACCAGTAGGTAAAATGAGCCACAAGAAGAATGGTCAAGTGACAAAAGCACTAAATGCTTTTGGCATCAAAATTCTGCTCTCGTTTTTCAAGTGGATTGCCAGTGTCAACTTTGGTAAACAGCCTGGCTGACAAAGCACGGGAACGAGTGGCACCGTAGGGCTGCACTGAACGTGCTCTGCGGAGAAACAGCTTTCAGGGCTATCTATCAACTGTGTTGTATTGAAGTATTAATGAAAATCTGGGCATATTTATAAAGTTGAGTAAAAATATGCCAATGATTTGCAGGATAACAGGAATTTTCTAATCCTTCCAAGAGTAAAATTGAACATCAGATGCTATGAACCTCAACTTAGTGATTAACTGGGTTTGAAGAATGCAAGTAAGAAGTTTTATCTCAATGCCTGTATTAGCTTCTTTTCTCTTTTAAGGTATCATATGTTAGAGAAAAGAATCCAAGATTTAAAGAAAAGAATCCAAAGTAAATAAGAATATCTGTAACAGGTTTGGTACAGATCAACTACTCAGTCACAAGCATAAACAATTTTAACAAAGGTAGCTATTGCAAAAACACTACAAGATATTTTAAAAACAAGAAAACCACACATACATCCCTACAGATGGTGATAAAAAAAAAAAAAAAAAAAAATCTTACACACCCTATACTGTAGGTATATATATATTTAGAAAAGAAGCTTATCTGGAAACTTGAGAAGGCTTTTAAGAGAGCTAGAGGTAATGAGTGGTTCCTTTGCCTCCTTCTGAACTCCAGAAACATTCAAAACTATGTACAACTTTTCACATTCAAGATCTGCTGTCTGGACAAATGCTGCAAATAGCAGTAGACAAATATGGGCCTGAGAGGTTTTTTATGTTCTCTTCATCTTTGCTACATAAAATATTTTTAGCTACTTGATTTTAGTAAGTGAGGTTTTGATATAAATCTCCATGAAGAAACTGTGAAGAAATCAAACTTTATGAATAACGTAGTTTTCTTACATGTTTTGAGAATTTTAGCACAGTGATAGACAGTGTCTGGTTTAGATTTACAACGTTCTAGTAAATGATGTAAATGATGAATCTGAATGGGGAATATGTTGGGAATCAGTTCTTCAATCATCAATATATGATGTAACAAAGCACCAAAAATGTACTACATTGTCCAAAATTAAGTGTGCACATACTTAATAGGATTGCCTGCTTTCATAAAATATATAAACTATATACAGATTAAGATAGGAAGTAAAGATCAATGTCCTGTCCCCTTGAAAAAACAAAAGGTGTGTATATTACACACACACAGACACAGAGATCAGAGATATATATAAGTGGTAAGATCACCTCAACATTCTTCTTGAGAACATTACTAATGCCACCAATGTCTATTCCTTCAGTAGGAACAATTTTACATATTTTTTCCCTTATTTTTCTCTACTAAGAACTATTTTCTTTCTGAGATCAAAATACAAAAATATTAGCATTTCTTTAATAAATATTAGTGTGTGTCGGAGAGGGGGGATAATTTCTATCTGCCCATTTCAAGGTGGGATTTAAATCAGATTCTCCCACCTCAGTGAATTCATTGCTCATAGTCTATGGGATATTTAGAATTGCCTTTTTTTCACCTCACATTCTTACATACAAATTGAAGCAAACAGGAAACTAACAGTCTAACCTGAGAAACAGAATAACCCCCCTGGGTAGTTTGATACCCGATTTCCAGAGCCTGTGCCAATCAGTCAGGTAAAAAACATACTTGTAGTGCATTGAGATGCTACCCAGCTTCCACATGGTGACTAGCTAACAGCACGGTTGAGCTTAATGCATGTAAAACATCAAATGCGGATGCAAATGTGGCGTGTCACTGGGAAAACTCCTGATTCTGAATTCAACCGTATAATTGTATGGACTTGCTGTTGACCACTGCAGTGCCCCAGCACTGCATAAAAGCTATTGCTGTCACACGCTCCTGGGGCAGCAGGCAGAGCTTTAAAACTCCCTGTCAGGCAAAGAAGAGAAATACTCTTCTGTGTCCGGGAGGAGGATACATACCGAGGCGGGGTGCACACACCAATGGGAGTGAGACCACCAGCATTTATTTTTTAAACTAGAGTTGATTTCTAGTATTTTTCTTACAAAGTCTCCAAAATGAAATATTTTGACATGCTCAAATGAGATATTTTGCTCACTAATGGAACTATATCTTTCAATTTTTGTATTGGAGAGAAAACAGAAAAATCCTTGAAAAATTCTATTTGATCCAAAACAATCTTTTAACTTTCAACTTGTCAGCATTTTTCTGTTTGACTGCCAAAACAAAAGCCCTATTGTCTGCATAACCTAAATGCTTGGTCATTTGCAACAACTGCTGCAAAAATTTTAAAAATTTAAAAAGTCCTTGAAAAAAATGATGATTTATATTTCCGGGTGTCTGGAGTGAAACATAACAAGCTTGCTCCTGTCCCTTTACCGGTTGTGTTTCAGCAACAGTCACCCAGACATGCTCTTGAAGTTCATTTCAGCTCAGTTCACAGGCAGATGGGGAAAGTAGTGTTTAAATGTAAAGGGCTAAATTCATCTTGCAAAAAAAACTGACATATTTTTCAGTAAGTTTAAGAGCCTATTACAAAAGTAGGGCTGTACAGTTTAGGTGGAGGGGGGCAACTAAAACTCTGCTCCTTTTCTGGAAACTTTCAGCTACTTCCTAACCTCTTTTTCTCTCTTTTTCCCCATGGGCTTATATTCTTCATTCTACTGCTTCTAAAACTTCTTTCATATCCTTTTCTCTCCTTGTTCTCTTTGATCACAAGAACAGTCCTTTTCAAACTGGGCTTCTACTTAGTATCATCATGATCCTTATGTGCTGCTACATTAAAAGTAAGGACCAAACTTGTTTTAGTAGTTTGCCATATAAAGCAGATGGTAATTTATTTATATTATTATTTCAGCTGACTACCTAGTTCTTTTTATAGTAAATGTTTATACCAGACACGCCACAAAGTGAGCTCCCTATATTTACCACAGAACTTCAGTTTACCACTTTACCTCCTTGAGAATTAATCTGGAACTATATATTAAAAAAGAAAGTGTAAAACAAACTCTTCAAACTTCAGCTCGCCATTTTAATTTCAAACAGTCATGCACAATTTCTATTTTTAAATGCTACACATGAAAAAGAGAAAAACAACACGAGGGTCTGATATTTCAGTTACTAACATAATATATATTCTAGACATCAAATTCATCTTCCTACTCCTTCTTTTCTTTTTCTCCTTCCCCTTAGGAAGACTATCTCAGCATCCTCCAAGCTTCCTTTATACTAGTTTCTACAGCGTCCTCTTATAAAACCCTACAAAGTACTGTCTGAATATGACTGATGGTTGATTATTGCAAGTCAAACAGATGTTCTAAAGTTGTGGTATCAGCATAGAGACTTGCTCTATTTCAACTTAGAGCATGTGAATTTATTTTATTCATACATTTATCTGAACATTTAATTATTTATACATCATCATTGTATACTGATCAGCACTGAGCACTCTCTGGACACTAACAGCAGCAGGCCTGTAGCATGCTCCAATACTTCTAATAGACAAGAGCTAGCAGAAGGCTATAGGGTTGGTGGTTAATAAGAAATACCAGAAGGGTCACAGATTTGCCATGCCAAAGACTCGGGTTAGTTTCTACTTATTCGCTGCTATTTTCTTGGAATGTTTGCACGTGCTTAACAGCAATTATCTCCCCTACGAAACCCATGAAGTAAGGCTCACTGTCAGATCCTCACCTCACTGTACAGCAGTAAAGTATTTGTGTTCAAAAGTGGTACATGAACTACACGTAACAGCAACAGCAAAAGTGCTGAAATCTGGCAATTCTAAATGGTAAAAAAGGGTGCACAATTTGCGAACAGCTAAGGTACTTGCACAGGCTTAGTAAAGAAAAAAGTGCCTCATTTCTTTGTCCAAAACATAAAATCTAACTAGACTCTTATTTCTACATGATGTGTGACTCTAATTACATCACTTCAGTCAGTTCTGCAACGGGCTTCGACGGCATATGGAAAGAATCGCTAGTACAGATCCCCTCGGCCAAAAACACACTTTTGGCAGGGAGGGTTCCAGAGGCAAGTGACTGATAGACAAAATGCCAGAAAGCTAATCTACATACTCCGTTTTCGCTAAAATAAAATAATGTGGCTTATATTTAAGAACAAACTTTCTCAAATATTTTAGAAACCTTCTAGATATTGAATCCCAGGAAAAACAGGCAAATTATTTAACACTATTTAATTTTTACAGACAGAAATAGCAAATGTCCATCTATTTTTATTGGAATACTACTGCATTACGTTTTCCTGGTCTTGCTAGTCTCCAAAGTATTATCTGTTCCCATATTATTTTTAATATAGTTAGCTATTAGCCATTGACTCTTTGTTTATTTTAAAATATAAACCCATTCCAGGATATAGCAATTACTGATGCTCTGTTATGAGTAACATGTCTCTCAACATTGGTTGTTATGACAAACAGCTCAGCTTCTGCCAACCTACATGAATGGGAACTCAATTAAGGTTTACTTTATCATGACGTAGAAAATTACCATTGCAATAGATGAGAGGAGGCATAAGTGTTTAATTGTATCAACTTTACTATAATTTCACCCTGATCGACTGGACTATTTTGGGGCTATAGGAGATTCTCATCAATATAAGGATGAAATTTAAAAAGCTAGTCTCCTGAAAAGCTGGGACAATACCCAGTGACACTTGAGACTGGATTTATTTTATCTCACTACTGCACACACTACCAAAATATACTTTTGCTTTGTGTTAAGGCTTACATCTTATTTAAGATCGTTAAAAATATTAATGAAAACTTATGCAAATAGATATTTCTGAAGTTCTAGAGTTATCTTAGAATCAATAGCATTTCAGCAGAAGTAAAAAGAAATTCAGATTATATTACTGAAAGAATCAAGCTACCAACAAGGAATCCATACAAGGTGGCCAGATTTAACTTTTCAAGATGTATTGATGGAACCCTCAGAGATAAGAAGGCATTTTTAGGGCAACTTACAGGGCAGAGTAGGTATCTACAGTATGTAAGTCTCAGAAAAGAAAAGTTCCTGCAGACTAGGCATCTTACTGATACCTTTCTTGAACAAGCTCTCTTTACTGATGACTTAGATTAGAGACTAGAGGAGACGAGACAGACTGCTCTCGCAGCATTTGGAGCTTTAAGCTGTGGTAGCACCAATGCCACTCCTTCCTTCTGCCCTCCTGGTCAGATCATATTTATACTCAGTTATTTAATAAGTGTAATGTTATTAATTATCTGCAATATTTTCCTCAAATCCAAGGCAAATTAAATATTATTATATATACTGAGGAGCAATTTTTGCTATAATTCCATTACTGTGATACTGCAAGAATAGTTCGTGTACAGTCTTATACCACAGTTATCTTCATAAGATTTAAATGCCTGTCAGTAGTGATTAGGCAACATCTCGTATTTGCTATATTTTAGATAGTCCTCGTTCCTAGTCTTATTCTAAGTGGAGAAATTAGTGCAGTAACATGTTTGGTGATACTTTTTAGTTGACTTTCTTAAGAAAAATAGATTTACATTATCATGTTTCTGTCTATCCACTCCTTTTACTTCTGAATCTCTTGATCTGTTTTAGCAAAGCTGGACAGAACAGTACATGCCTCAGAGATGTTATGTTGCTACAGCTTTCCAGAAAATTGCTGTTGGACAAGGGAGAGGGACACCTACTGCTGCCATCAGTGATGGAAAAGCTATAGTGTAAACTCCACGTGTACAGTACTTTCAGTCATAAGTTCCCTGGGGAAAAACAACAACAACAAAAACGGAAACCAAGTCCATGTTTTTGTCACGGTGTTTGAAAAACTGGCCACTCTGTGTGCTTGGGGGCTGCACAAAGGGCTCAGCAATATTCCCTATGTTTCTGCTTACCTCCCTCTGAACTTCCCTTCCCAAGCTCACTATACCCTCTTCTTCTGTAAAGCAGAGAACCCCAATTAAAGCTCGATTGTCAGCTGAATGACATGGCTACCTCAAGAGGGACAGATGGAAAAAGGATGGCTTATCTTTGATTGAAGTAACACAAGATACTTGCTTTAAAGGAACAGTATTTTTTAGGGGTAAAGATTATCAAAGCCAAGTGGAAACAGGATATCTGCTCAGTTCTGACCAGCAGCAGGTTTAGCTGGGACAAAGGCGAGCATTATGCTAAGGACCCGAGGAACCAAAATTATTCCAGGGCAGGAATCACAGGAGATAAAGAAATGGAATGAGGTCATTATAACAGTGAGCAAGACAGCTATAAATGAGAGGTCCACTACTCACAAAATTACTTGCTTCATTTTCTTATTCTATTAAAACAGAGACGAAAATTATATAATTCTGTGTTCACACTAAGCAAAGCAAGGTAAAAACAAGTGTGAACAACAAAACTAGGGAGGAAGCTGTCGAGTTTTGGGGAAGTCTGTACGTGCTGTTGCAGATGGTTACACAACCTGGGATCTACCTCTGTAAAGCTCTGTCCCTGTGCCAGAAGAAAGATTGTCATACAGATTGCTTTCCAGGACATGAGGTGAAATGAAGGTAGGACAAGGCTTTGCATCGCTATGCTTCTGTGGCAGATTTTGCTAATAAACACCATCTTGTTATGTTACTATTTTTCTTCCTGATTCCCATGTGTCCACTCTTCTGTGTCATGCAACCAACATAAATCCGGTGTGTCCCTTCTCCCTCCCATCATCTCTTTTGTCCTAGTTCCTATATTTCTTTGACATTTAACTCCTAAATACTTGGTGTTGGGGGACCCCAACACTGCTGATGCCTTTTAAACTATGGATCTCAAGTCACGCCAACATAATCCAGCATATTTCCAATGACTGTCCCTGGTTGGACACCATTTATAGGATACTACTAGCTTGTCCTTTCCCCACAGAAGGTAGGTAAATAGCTGTCTGAGTAATGAATACTGCTTGAACAGCTAAATACTTCCTCTTGTGCTGACTTGCAACCTGATTCGAACTTCTGGTGAGCTGCTAACAACACGGAGCTGTAGGACAGTAGCTGCTGCAGAAGGGAGCAGCGTCCCCATTGCAGCCACTACTCCTATTGCCCCTCACTCTCCTATCCCAGTAAAGTCCATGTTTTCATCTTCCGAACTCCTCACAGTCCCCAGGGCACATTCAGGAACATGGGCTGAATGGCAACTGCTACAGGTGGGTGAGAGAAGTGAAGCTGCCTGAGGAAAGAAAAGGAGATAATTGCCAGTGGGTGTGAAAGGAGAAGGAGAGACCTTCTGCAGGGGCTCCCAGTTGCTAGACCCACTTGTATGGCTTTTCAGGCCATAACATAATTCTAACGCAAGAAAAAGGGAACAAAGAACCGAGGGCAGAGTCTTAGCAAGGTCCTTAGAGGTCATTTACTGAATGACCAAGAATGACCAGGCGTTTTTAGACTTCTAGCTAATCTTCAGGTTCCACATTCACTTAAACTGCAACTTGCCAACCTTGCAACTCTACCAGTGCACAATTTCCTACATATGCACAGAGGAAAGTAGTTTGCTAGAATTAGGAAATAGTTCAATGTGTTTCAGGACAAAGTATGTTAAATTCTGCCCTTATAGAAAGTGGGGGCCACAATGAGGACAGAGTGACTTGTACATGACAACTCATATCCAGGTGAAATAAATCCAAATATATCAAAATGTGAGTCACTCAAACAATTGCAGTATAGCTATGTATTTAGATGGTCAGCTATCTTTATCATGTCTCAGTGATAAAGCGCATAATATGATAGAGAAGATGCCCAAGAACTGCACAGCAAAGGAGTTGCAAGTCTAGGCGACCCTGCTTGAGCAAGCAGTTGGACTAGATAATCCCCAGAGGTCCCTTCCAACCTCAGCCATTCTGTGAAAATGAGCCTTAGACAGATACATGTTAGAGCATTCATGAAATATTTAACTGAGGAAACAATTCTGAAAGCGATTTAAAAGATGATGTTTGGAATATGACAATAAGCAAGAGAAAAAAATTTAGAAAAAAGGAATTTCACTTGAGCTTTTTCTATTAGTTAAACTCTATTACCAAGCTGAGTAGCTGTCACCTTTGGTGTAAATATAAATGAACACTTTTCACCAGACTGGAAAACTGTACTACATCTATCATTTTTAGAAAAGCTAGAGCGTCATTTTTACCTACACAAATTTTTATATTTTTCATATTTTCAATTTATAGGAGTTAGGATGATATACAAAGGGTCCTGGTTCCTTCTTGCAGCATTAATTTACAGTAGAGTAGGTCTAGTGATGGTGAAAAGCTGTGGGGCACAGCTAGTCTAAAAGAGGATAAGCGCATACAGCAAGTCAGTCACTGTTAAAGTGAACGTATGAGCAACTCAGCTAATTATGTAGACTATGACAGCTAATATATTTAAACATTTCACTCATCCACTCACTCTTTCAATTGCAAGCAGAGTTTATACAGCAACTTAAAAAAAAAAAGACAAAAATCTACCAACTAGGCTGAGCTGCCATCCTCTCCATGTAATCCTTGGCCATGTTGATGGCTTCGATATTTTCCGGGTAGAGCAAGCAGAACATTGCCAGGGCCCCGAGATTGTTGCCGTAAATTTCATTCCACCGAGAGCTGAATTCCTTCGGGTCCCAGGGAGGGAGGTACTCCAGGGGGTTCGACAACATGGTCTGCACCGCCTCGGTCAGACGAGCCGCGATGTGCTGGTGGGTGGTGGCTGCCTTGAGACGCAGACCTTCCACATCCCCTTTGGAGAAGTAGAGCATGGGGTAGCTGTCGTAGTTGGCATTGACAAAGGGAATCATAGCAGCTGGGTCCTCACTGGTGCTGTGGGCAAAGGCGATGCAAATCACATGTATGAAAAACACACTCGGGGCTCCCCGGGTGTGAGTCCTCATTGTGGCATTAGATCTCCAAGTCTCAGTGGGAGCCAAACCATCTTTGAAATATCCTAGGGCAAACAGATGTGTGAGAGAGTTAGAAGAAGAATTTATGAGAAAATATTCATTTATAGAGATGCTTTAAAGGAAATATAACTCCGTGTAGACTGAAAGAACCCTGTATATACATACATATATATTATATATATACACACACACATATAAGTGGCTTTCAAATAATTTTTCTGAGTCCTTCAGACAAAAGCCCTGCTGAACACCTGATCCTAAAGAAAAACTCGTATGCTTTGAAAAAAGTCCCTCCTTCCCTTCCCCATCTTTTTCAAGTAGCTGGTATGAGGGGAATGAGACATTCGGGACTCACTGATTAAAAATAATTGCAACTGTGCTTAATATAAAACATTGCTGACTGTACTGGCAAACGGAGAAGGGAGGGAGGGAAAAAGGAAGGAGCGAGAGCCACAGAGATTGTGTTAGCGGCAGCCAAGACTGCGTGCTGCATTGGCTGATGTTAACAGCTGGAGAGTAAAGGATAAGGAATGCTGGAGGTTTGTGCTGGGGTCATTTTGTGCTGTGCTTGTGCTCAAGGCCTCTAGTTCTGACACGTCCTCAGTTAGGCAAAAAAAAAAAAAAAAAAAAGGAAGGAAGAAAGAAAAAGATGACAGAAAGAAAAGAGGAAAAAGAAAGTAGCAGAATTCTAGAAAAATAGTTGAATTACCTGGCCTTTAGGGTGCTTAGGTTTTCTACATTGCTTTTATTTTTCTAAAGGGCCTTCCATTTTGCATGTGGAGATTTACTGCTAGCTACCAAGAAGGCTGAATGTTAAATTAAAGTGCATATTTTCCTTTATGCATGATTTCTCAAAATATGCTCAAATGGCAGATCTATACAGAGGTTAAATGTAAGTATTTAAACATAGAAAGTCACTTTGTAAAAATTGCCAACTATCTAGCCTAAACTCTCAGATAAAACATGGCCAGGATCCCCCCAAGGAAAGCCAGCAAATTCCTAGAATTCTTTGGAGGGGAAAGGTTACAGAAAACAGACCCAAGAGAGACAGTTTTATGTAAATAATGAACAGTAGTTTTCAATTATTAAAAACAGAAATAGACAGAAGGAAAGAAAACCCCCAAAACAAATATGAAATGTTTTTTTTTTTTTTTTTTTTTTTTTTTCCCCAAGGAAAACCTGTTTCATAGGATTCAGAAATAAAACTGGCAAGGAGCTAAAGTACAAAGCAACCTTTTACTTTTCCCCACAGCTCCCCGCATATAGACGCCAAAAGTTTCTGACAGAAACCTAGGCTGCTAAAACTTTAGCGACCCACATCCTGGTTCAGCAGTGTCGTTAATACGCACACGCACAGTGAGACCACCTTGTTGGCCTGGGTCCCTCAGCTACTGCTGGCTGCACAGACCGGTCTCTGGTCATTTGTTCTAAAAATTAATTTAGGAGCAAGTAATTTTGGCCGTGAAGTATGTCTTTTCTTGTGCATTCTTGCTTAGGCTAAAAATAATACTGCACCCTAAAACTGCATACCTAAATACATTACAGTGGACAGCAAAATTGCTTTAACATACTGTAATGCAAGATGACATTTTCATAGCATTCTAATGCATTTTGCAGATAAGTTTTACCCTTTTTTGGATATAAACTAATCATTACAGGACACATTATGCAGATCACCAATTACTTTATCTGGTAATATTTTACTATATCTACATATTCTCTCACCATATACACAGAAACATACACTGCAACTTATCCAAGCATACCCAGGTCTACTCATATTCCCATCAATAAATATTAAAACCATACAACAGCATATCTTGAAAGAAAGGAGGTAAAAACCAGCCAAACCAGTATATCATGTCTGAAAACATGATGTGGATTTTTTTAAGTTAAGAAAAAGGCTTCTAAAAACCGTATTTTTTATTATAAAAAGTTATTCTTAATTCTTTAAAATCAAGGGGAGAGAAAAGAACCACTTTTTTTTAAATGATGAAATACTTTCTGAAAAATAGACAAAAAATCCCAGTAACATTTTTTTCTTTTCTTTTCTTTTCTTTTTTCTTCAATCACAGTCATACATTGTAAGAAGTTTCCTGGACTACAAAAGAAAAAATACCAGATACTGGTAAGTGACTTCACTTTTCTTTGGTTTGATCTCTATGAGGACTTCAGCACATCAATAAGAATTAAGCATATGTCTAAATTTAGGGATAGTTTTAAATGCTCCCTGGCTTAGGGTCTTTCTGACCAGAGGTTATGGAACATGCAAGATAGTTTCCTAGACCTCCCTTTTTGTAAAGCTTGATACATTATCTCAATAGTCGATCATCACCAGGTATCTCTAGTGTTGCCTGAAATTCATAGTTCATATTTTCAAAATTCAACAACCTGCCTAATTTTTTCCTGTCATGCATGCATACATTTAATAGAGAAGGTAAACCCTTCTTTATACATTAGAAGAAACCTCCATACCACATTGTTTAGCATAACTGGAAAACTGATAGTCTTTCAGCATATTCAGAATCAAGGTCTGGAAGAAAGTCAACAGGCAGTGAAAAAAACAGAACTATGTCATTCTTATTTATTCTTGGTCAAATGATATTGCCACCCTTCCTACAATAGGAAGACAGCAGCCCATGGCAGCAAAGTGGCCAGTAAGCCCTCTTGCATGACTATGCAGAGCTTAGGCCAGCCTGACTGATGGATGGGAGGAGGCAGCTACCAAGGGGTCCCTCTTTGTTCCCTTGCCTCCTTTGTGGAGGCACCACCACAACCACGGTGAAAGAAGCACCAGAGGGGAGCGCTAGGGTGGCATGACTATGGCTCAGACCGTGCTACCTTCAGTGAAGAGATGCTCTATGCTGTCTCATCTGTGATATCCTTAAAAGCATGACTAGCAAAAAGTAATAATGAAAATCACAAAGCTCCACATATAATAAAAATGTGGATTTGCAATAATAAAAGTGTGATTAAATTTACAACAGTTAACAAGTAGGATGTTGATGTGATTAAATCACCCAGACGATGAGGAAATACAAACTACATAGCTCTGAATGTAGCCATGACAAATGACCCTCGTAGCGATTTCAAATAGCAGACCTGCCTTGAACCACAAACACAAGTTTTTCACTGACTAGGACCAGATTTGACCACATACTTCACCGACTTACGCTCCAAGTTTACTTGTCCAAGTCTGTCCACAGTCCAATGTATAATCATTCTTTCTCACTTCAGTAGCTGTCTAGAAACTAAACCGATTAATAAGGATATATATAATAATATAAATAAGGATATATATGAAACCACTTCAACATTTTTAAATGGAAGAGGCTGCAGAAGGGCAAAGAACCAAAGCACCATTGACAAGAGAATGTGACCAGAAACAGTAACATTTACTACCAGTGACTATTTAAAACTCATTACAATGGTATAAATGTACCAGCCTCCCCTCCCAAAACAACTTGAAGCAGCTGAAGGTGCTTTATACGTTAAACAGCTCCATACTTGGCTTAGTTAACTTATTTGCATACTGAAAATTAAAGAAATAGATAGCACTATTTTGAAACATGCATATGATACTTGATCATCTGCATAGTTTAGGTGAAGCCAGACATGTATAGGCAACAGGCCACATGAGCCCCAACTCCCCAACAGTTGGGAGTGAATTTGCTACAAGTTTATTTGATGCATAGGACTGGAAATTATAGGAATTTGGGCTTTCTGATCACTTACATTCCATAGTACCATTTTTTAAAGTTAAAAGACTCTCTTATTCTCGTATTACACTACATCATTACCAGCCACATCTTCCAACAAAAGCTTTAATAAGTAACTCAGCCTTTTCTGAAAATAAGGGGTTTTGATTCAGTTTGGAAATCAAAATCTGATACGCTACCAAAAATGAAAAGGAGGCTGAAGGATACTCGTCCATGGAAGAAAATGCTAATATGCCATGTCATTCAAAGGGGCTGTCAGTTCTAGACTGAAAGAGCAGTTGCCACGGTTTACACTCCATTACCAGCAGAAACAAACAGTAAAGAATATAATTTATTCTAGAAAAAGCAACATGTGAACGTTAACTATTTTGATTCTCCCTATCTACATCAGTGAATAGGTGTTCAACTGCAGCCAAAAAGTACGGTAAGACTGATGCCATTAACTGAATTGAACATCGGTACAGATAAAGTAAGCTCACCTAATGAAATTAATTTGATACACTATTCAAAACAAACAGGAACCTGCTTAAATTACCTTAAATTACCTCAACAAGGGTTTCAGTAAGAATTTTGTTCAAATTTTTAGTGAAAAATCTGTTCCACTTTAGGGAAAAGCAGCAAATCATCAGCTTCAGCCTGCAAACTTTGCCTCAGGAAATGATCCCTGAATTTCAACTCAATTTTCATCATCTTTGCATAACTTCTTGATAAATTATTCGTAGCGAAAGCACATTTGAGTCGAACGTAGTACTTAGTCTGTACTTAATTTCATGTTGAATTACACTGTCATTATACTTTTTTTCACAATTTAGACTGCATTGTAAGATCATCTTGTTAAGCCATTCAAAAGCGCTGAAAATATAGCAATCAATTGTAGCACCCACTCCTAATCAGGTAAGAGAATAATACATATTTTAGAAGAAATAGTCAGCAACTATGAACAGCTGTTGCCATACCGATGCCATGAAACTTATAAGTAATGTTACAAAGAAATATGCATGGTATTTTGTTCCATTAAACATTGAAGGGTAAGGATCTATTTGCACTGCTACTGACAGTACCAAAATATAACTGCTTGCCGCAAGGACTGGTAAGCTAGATCAGTGATGGAGCAAAGGAAACTTCAATAAAAACTATTTTTGGTACTTTTCCCAAACACCCCAAAACACTAGCAAATATTTTACACACATTGCAATTTAATTTGCTGCTAATAACAGGGAAAACACCTATAAATCTTGTTAAAATGGTGGTAGTTTTGCTTATACCAGCTGAGAATTATTTGCTGGTCCTCCCTGTTGTCCAGCAACTTCAATTTTACCATTCATTTAAATGTTTCACAAACACAAGCTTAAAAATACAAGAGTAACCAACTCATTTAACTGAATCCAATGACAATTAAGTGCTAAATAATGCAGAGTAAGCCCATGAAAACACACAAAGGCAATGGGGTCAAGAGAGACTAACTTCCAAATATCACCTTTCCCTTCCTATTAATTCACAGGAATATATCTGATAGCAAAATTAGGCAGGAGGCAGAAAGTGACCGAAAAAAGTATAAACTTATATTTATATTATAATAATTACAGCTAATCTACTGACCAAATTCCCAAACTGCATAGTTCACACATCACCAGTTAGTACTATTCAGTCCCTTTCAAAACTGCAGTGGCACCAGTATGGCAAGTTCTTACACCCCAAGACAACAGGAGTCAGAAATCCTCTCTCAATCACGCTTTTAGTTAGTTCAACAAAACTAGTGGCCATCTATCTCTCCAAGATGGGAGATGTAATGCTAGGAAAAGTGCAAAATCACTGCTTACAAATTTCAGAAATATCCTGTGAGAATGAAGGGTTACATTCATTCTGCAATATGCTGCAGATGGGACAGAAATACAGTGTATTTTCAGAAGTTTCCAGTACGCATGCAGAAGGTATCTTATCAGAGTATGAAAGTTTATTCTGGTTATTCCTTTCATCGAAAATGTTACTTGTGTGTTTTTCACCATGTACATAAATTAACATGGAATACACATACACACACACTCACATGCACACACTGAATGCATAACTTTTTTTCTGCCTCAGAAAAAAACAAAATTAAAATAATATGTATGCCCAAATCATATTTAACATGTAATTTTCTTCTATTTTAAATTCATTCTGTGATATAAATGCTTTCTCAATAATTTTTGGTAGCACTAATATTACTATTCCTAGCCCTTGCAAGGATCTTTCATTCTACACACTATTGTGTAGGATGAGTAAGAAAGTCATTTTCATCTACAGAAGGCTAAAGGCACTCATTCCCAACCAGTACAGACATGCCTATTAAAGCATCCAAGTTCAGTAAATTAAAGTTCAGTCCTTTCTACCATCAAAAATGCAAAACTAGAAACCACCATTTAAAGATCTTCTTTCCGGCACTAGCATTTTTTATTTCATTCTGAATGAAAAGAAAATTTCAAAATGCCATTTAGATAACTAGGAATATAATTATTCTTTGCAAAAATGTTTTCATGGAAAGTAATAAAGTTTGAAATATTTCATTTAGGCTAAAAGTACGTATTAACTAAGTTTGTTCACTCCATTAATGCCTCAGAAGTCAATCCTCGCCCGTATTGTAACAGAATGTAGGACACTGCTTGGAGTTGGGACTGTTACTGTGACAGATGCTACAGAAACACAGAACAAAAGTGCCTATAAAAATCTTGGTGATCAAAGAGATGCCAGATTAATCTGGCATCTGCTTAAAAGCATGTCTTTCTCATCCATGCAAGCAGACTCATTCAGGTAAGACATGTACAATTGCATTTGGAGGATCAAAAACCATGCAGAGGGTTTCATGTGCAAACAGCCTACAACCCGAACATGAAATTACCCGAACATTGTCTCACAACAGGAAGTCAGCAAAGGAAGAGATTATTTGAGGTTACCACGAGTGTGATCCATGCACAGATTGAGTAGTAGAACCACAAGTCCACAGGAAGAGCTGCAAAGCATTCAAAGTGTGATTGTAATGCCCAAGAGACTCAAAAAAGGACAAAAACATTAATCAGACATCTAAGTGAGGAAGACAATTTTATTGCTGTCAAAACAAAATTCCTTCTTGGGCTTAATCCAGCCCGCTCAGAAATATTGCATGCAATGGAACTGCTCTCACTTTTTTTCTTTTTTGGGGACTACTTACAGCATCAGAAATGTCTGACATAGAGTCTAGTGTTTCCAATTCTGATTTTAATTTCTGTCCTCTTTTCCAACTAACATTTCTTCATCAGCCTTGATCTTTATTCTTTCCAAATACTTGTAAATGTTTCAAGTTCCCTGGCCTGTTGTTCTCCTCTACTGTGTGTAATTAATAGCTTTAATTTTCCCTGATTATTGTTTTAATTGTCCTTCGTGCAATTACCTCCAAGATGTCAGAAATGAATAAAATGTTCCAGATGGAGTTACACAGAACAGTCCTCTCTCTGCGTATATCTATACCTACCTATAGACTCGAGCAATTCAAGATATCAAATAAATATTTTTATCTTTATTTGCAAAGCATTTCCACAGGAGGTCATATTAATAGAAGAGAACTCTAAAACATGTCACATCCTTCAGTTTGTATGGGATCAAAGCGCATTTTAACTATATTTCCATATCCTGTTAATGACTCAGTCTTGCACACAAAACCACTTTAAAAATATATTCATTGTTTCTCACTGTTAAAGTATCATGACAGCATGTAGGAGCACCAGCAAGGTCAGAGACACCTGTGCCAGTCAGTTTACAAATGTAGTAAGAAGGCTACAATGTAAACTGAAATCAATACTTGCTTTTATATTCTACAGGTATAATCTTAACATATGTGTATGTATATGACCCCAGATGTATTTTACCACAGAGGAACTACTCTTTCACTTGCTTCATGATAAATGCCTCTGTGTTTCCACATTGAAACTGCACTACCCTGCTGGTAGCCTCATCTCACTCTAAATCAATGTGCTGTTCATGTGTATTCATTACTGGTACAACTCTGATGTTACCGCTGCTACATTCATCTGTTATGTCATTATCTTTAGTTTCTATATATAGCTAGATATAGCCTATATCTAGACAGAGCATAGAGTTCATCTATCTATGTACCCAGATGCATCTGATTTTTTTTCCAGGCTTTATACTCAGACAGAATATAAAATATATTGTCATATAATTCCTTTGGGGTTATTACTGTCCTCAAGGCTGCCCAACATAGCTTTGACGAGAGTGCCAATTGCATTTTCATGGAAATAAGCCTGAAATGTAGATAGAGTTAAAAGGTTATATTAGGTCTGTAAAATATTACCACTCACAATTGGCATGACCAATTTGCTTCAGTAGGCTTCAACACATCCATTAAATTATAGCCTAATTTTGAAATTTAGAATTTTATAATCTTATTTCTGATCTTGAGTTGTACAGAGCAAGATTGGAGCCTGACACTTACTTAGCTCCAAAATTATATATCATTTTAGCCAAAATGTGATGTAATGCACCACTAGTAGAAGAATCAGATTCACCAGCTTTAAAAGGACAACACACCCACTCTAATAGTTTCAAACAACTTTTAAAATACTTTGATAACTCTAAGTAGCCATTTTATTAGAAAATATAAGATGGCATAAAAGGAATATATAAGACACTCTGCAGATTTACTATCTCATAAAAAAGAAAAAATAATCCAAAATGAAACAAAACAGCAAAACCAAAGCAAGATATAAAACAGGACAATGGTAGTGAAAGGACTGTAACTTTAGTATTATGTTTATCTGGTACTGAAACGCAATACTTACCTGAGTAAAGTGACAAGAATCTCTACAACTCCTTGTCTGCTCTAAATAATGCTATTGCTGATTCTTACTGTAGCCATTATAAGTCTATGAAGAAGAAAAAAAAAAAAGAAAAAAAAAGACCAAGCAGACAAGCAGATAATTTCAAGTTGTATATGTAATGTCCTCATTATGCCTGGAGATTTAATACCTGACTATGTCCCAGCAGCAGGTGAACATGTGATGTTAGCATCTGACAGGAAAATCTATTTGCAATGCTCTGTATTGCTCTTCCCGTGGTTCCCAGCATCGCCAAACCCCTTAAGCCAGGTCTATATTGCAAACACTTTGCTTCTGCTAAACTTCTACTGACAAAGCACTTATGAGAAAAGACACAGGTTACATCAGCAAAATTTTCTCTTTCCTATTAGGCTTTTATTTCCCTTCCACTATTCTTTGTTCTTTGTTCCCATCCTGAGCAAATAACTAAGTCCGGTAAAAGTGCAGTACACAAGGGTTCAGAGTTTTTGCTAATGCAGCTATGTTACTACTTCACCATATCCCTATTGTGCTTAGCTGTGCAAATAGAAACATATAATGCAAGCCTTGCATGAGAATATTTTGAATCTGTGGAGTAAATGAATTCTAGTAATTACATAAGACGAGAGGAAATTTGAATTCTTGATCTTGATCTTGATCTTGATCCTGCTTAGGAGGAAGAAACATTCTACCTTTTGTACAGCTGAGTATATACATCCCTGAATTTTTTCCATGCATTGGTACAAACAAATCTCAAAAAAAAAAAAAAAAAAAAAAAAAACATTTATAATACATGGTTACTGTCTTGAACACAAACTGGCATCATGTTTTAACAGCGTTAGGAGACTACACTACTACAGCTAAGCTCTTTAGCTAATTCAGATGAATGGAGACAGTAAAAAAACTGTAAAAAGCCAGGATAAACTTGCTGTTGAGATATCATATTTACTAGTTAAATACTATTTGGTAAGCAAAAGTCATACTCTCGTTCAGTCTCTAGACACCTGGATTACCAATTCTAAACCAGGAAACAATGGTAAAGGAAAGTTGTTTCCTTATTTTTTAAAATTTCTTTAAAAAGAAAGAAAGAAAGAAAGAAATATGAAAGAGGGGGGTTATTTCTTGCAAAATGTCCAGGAACAATAGCAGAAGTAACTAAGTTTCTTTCTGCTCATTGCTAGAATAAGTTGTGGCTGCCAGATGTGCAAGTTTCCACACACAGTCCTAGGAATGTGACTCAATTTTGACTAAAAGCAATCATTTCTGTGAGAAGGGACACTTCAGTTTTACAGCCTCTTTCAACCCTATTTCTCACTACTCAAACTGCTGGATACTAATAGATGTGACCAATTCTCCACTAGCAAGTGAGATAATTGTGCTAACCCAAAGGCTGTCTGGTGGCAGGAATAACTTTCTACCAGTGCTGGGCTAGGATGAATTCTCAGGTTTGAAAAAGGAGTATGCACTCCCTCTTCCTGCACCCGAGGAAGAGAAATGGAAAATATAGGCAGCATTTAACAAACCTTTAAAATTACCAAAGATGTCAGTCTAGAATTAGCTTTCAACAACTCCTTCTTATTATAGGTATATGCAACCTATGAAAATCACATCTAGCATTTATCCAGGCAGTAAAACACATTTTACTCTCCATTGTGGTAAGGTAACTAGATTTACTATCTAGTTAGAGCAGATTTACTAATTATATCGCATAAAAACTGACGAAAACTGATCTCCCTTGGGTAAAATAAATCTACCAATATTTACCGTAAGGAATTGATTTGTTCAATTCATGTATTTTTTCATTTGCAATAAGTATTTTCTATGACTGAAGAAGAGATTTTAGAAGAGATTCTCCATGAATATGCAGAGAAAAACCAGCACCAAGTTTATGAAGTCAATACCCACAGCACAGGATACAAAACTGTTCAAAAAATATTCTCACATCTTGTATTAAATAGCAGCACTCAGCTTTTCCTAGCAAAACAAAATTATTCTAAGTATCACAGTACTTCAAACAATGTCATCAATAAAGGCAGAAGAAATTTTTAGTGAAGAAACTCTTATTTTGAATAACAAGGAAAAAAAACATTCTGTTAGAGTACTAGCAGTTCTGTCCACTAAATAGCCTGTGAGAAGTATACTTTATTTTTGCTTACTAGAGGAGTTCACAGACAGCCAAGGAAATCCCAAACCCAAACTGGTACTTTGTTGACTCCCACTATAAACTTTAGCTAATTTAGGTCACACAAGAAACATGTAAGCAATGACACACAGTAAGAGAATTCATAGCTGAAATTATATTTAATGCTTCATGCATCCCAAAATCTCCAAGCAGTTATGAAACAAATTAATTAATTAAACCTCTCAACATCTCTGTAAAGCTAGCAAGTACATTTATTTGTTTCATGAGGAAGGAAACAGAGACATGGAAAGGCGGAGTGACTTGCCCAAGGCTACCAGTAAGAGTCTTTCAGAGTAATAAACAGAATCTGAATTATTGATTTTCAGTGCTGTTCTTCAGCTGCAGTGTTTCTTTTCTGAACTATTACACTGAGTTATAATGATTGTTGGCATGATAAACATAACATGGTAACACTTACCTGAGAATTTCTTTGTCCGTGTTTAGACTATATTAAAACGTTAATATTATTTTAATCACAATCGAATTTCCTAGAGTGACCTAAATCTCAAACTAGATGAGCAATAATTCTTGTATTTCATTCACAATTGTAAGTATTTCTTAATTCTCATTGATCATGTCCAGAAAGAAGCTATTCCAGCTTGAAAATACAGGAAAATATCACTTAGCTCTACATTTTTTCAAGAGGGAACATCTGTGATAGAAAAGCAAAGAGAATGGCTACTTTGCTGTATATCGAGTTGGACTTCAAGCATCTGCATGAGATGCACCAAATGAAGATGCACCAGTTTTGTGCAATACTATCTAAGGGAGTTGCAACTTGCCATCCTGAGGATTACGAGTGTACTTAAGGAGTTAATAACCGCAGTTCCAGGTCATTTAGACTTTTCCAACAAAAAAGAAAAGCTGCAGGAAATTGCAATGGGTAAATTACTCTCTTCCTGTCTCTCAGCTCCTCTAGGTGCAAAGTAAGGATGCTACCGCTTACCTTTCACACAGGCATGTTTGGAGGGCTCAACTCATTAGCGCTTCTACGAGGCTCGGAGGCTCTTGCATTCACGGTGCTCTGGGAGAGCAGAAAGCTGTTATAAGCTTCAAGCAGAAAACGCTACCGACCGGCACGTCGCCCGCATGCCCCTACCCAGGCGCTTCTCCGCCGGGCGCACGCCCGTGCGGTGCTGGACGCCCCCGGAAAGGTGCTAGTTGCCAAACGGCGGCGCCTTGACAGCGGCGAGCACCCGCCACCGCCGCGCTGAGGCGGGCTAGGCGCGCCCGCCCTTCGTTTCCGAGGGAAAAGTCGGGAGAAGTGGGTTTCTAACAGAGCGCTCCCGGCGGGATGCCCTCCCGGCGGCTCCCACCCCCCGGGGCGGCCGCCCCGCCGGCGAGGCACCTCCCGGCCGCGGCGCCGGGCGCTTCCCAGGGGCGCCCGCCCCCGGCGGAGGCCTCCCGCCGGCCCGGCCCGGCCCCGCCGCCGCCCCGGCCCGGCCCGGCCCGGCCCGGCCCTGCCGCCCACCTGCCGGGCACCGGGTGCCCCCGCGAAGCCCGGCCACGCGTCCGCCGCGTAGGGGCCGCGCGGGACTCACCCCCACTCCCACCCCCAAATCTGCCGGTCACCAGCGCCCCGGCCCCGCGCGGGGACCGCCCGCCGCCCCCGGCCCCGGGGCCGCCCGCCCGCCCGGTGCAGCGCGGCGCAGCGCTGCCCGGCGCGGCCCGGCGCGGCCGCCGCGCCCGCACTCACCGCCCGCCGCCCCGTCTGCGATCGGCGCGGCGCGGCGCGGCGCGGCTCGGCGCGGCGCGGCTTGGCGCGGCTTGGCGCGCCTCGGCCCGGCTCCACCGCCAGAAAGTTTCTCCTGCGAAGCCCCGGGGGACAGAGCGCGGTGGGGGGAGCGGTTTTCAACTCAGGAAGAAAGTGGCTCCCCCACCCTCCCCGCTCCACCTCCCGCCTCCCCGCCCTCCTCCCCCCGTCCTTACCTCTCCCGATCCTCCTCCTCCTCCTCCTCTTCCTCCTCCTCCCCAGCCCCGCTCCAGCCGGCCCCGCCGGCCCCTCACGCCATGGCGGCGGCAGCGGGGGCGCTCGGTGGGGACGGGGATCCGGGACGGGGATCCGGGACAGAGGCGGGGATTCAGGACGGGGACCAGGGACGGGAACCCAGGACGGCATCGGGGATGCGGGACGGAGATCTGGGATAGGGACGGGACGGGGACGGGATCCGAGGAGGGGATTCAGGACGCGGCTCCGGGACGGGGACGCGGCCGCGGCTCCGAGCGAGGCACGCAGCCCGCAAGCCGCGGACTTTTTGTTATTTCCTATTTCCATCTGCTCTTTTAAACACGGTGTGGCTGTTTATACAAGATATTCCCTGTGCAAAACACAAAATCGTGAGACACCGTGATCATTCAAGCCGGGACATCCTAATATTTTTTGCAGCCATTCAATTGAAGATATTTAGGTAAGTAGTATAAAAGAAGGGGGAAAAAAAGGCAGTATTTTGGAAAGGTCTGTATTTTCTTAATCAGTGAAACCAAGAAAAAGTCTGAAATCGAGAATTCTCAGTGTTCGTTGGCACTCACATGCTGAACAAGTTTTCAGACTACTCTCCTGGGAACAAACAAACAAAAAAAAGTTTACATGTGACAGGATGCTGCCCAACTATCTGAAGTTTACATTTTCCAAAGATTATTCTTCGTTTTAGTAATCTGTTCAGTGGTGTTACTGAATCTGCTACTGGGCTGTTTAACAGTGCTCATTTCTCCCTAATTAACAGAGACTCTTAAAAAAGCTGCATTTTTTGAGGATGGTTTTAAACAGGCTCTTCATGGCTTGCAGCATGACTTCCTGTTGTTCTATCAAGATTAATAAACTTTTAGAAACTATGCAAATTTATATATTCCCCTTCACTCCTTCTTTTTGCAGCAGTGTCTATCGACAGTCTTAGCGTAATGAATAGGGAGCCACAAGCAGTTGCTGCATACTCAAGGAGTAATGCCAGAGCCTGGAATGAAGCCTTGCTTTTTGCTAGTAATGACATGCCTAAAAGCACCAGGTGCTTCAGCTTCAATCATGCAAACACTTAGTTAATCATTAGAGGAAATGTTTCTAAACACTTATTTGAATATTACGTTACATTACTTTGATATTGCAGTTGCAAAATATTAATGTTGTGACACACAATGTGCCTGAGAAGAGCTACAGGCAGCTGGTGAACCACTATTTGGTCTAGACGTGGCTGAAAGTGCAGCTCTACTGGGATTTCCAGTAGACATCAGGATGCCTAAAGTGATGAGGATGGAAGTGTCTAAGCAAAGCATCATATCTATCTGCATCATTAGGTATTTAAAAGTGTAGTTATCTAAGTCTAAATAAAATGGAATTAGACCTTGCAGTTCTGAGCAGCATAATGCCTGAATGACTTTTAAGTCTGGACCTTAGTCTCTGGCTGTATCTGTGTTTAAGAGAAGCTACACTGTGCTGCACTGTCAAGATGGGCAAAGCATGCTGTGCTCCCTTGAAGACTGCACTCCCATTTCTTTTTCATGGAGGAAAAGCTGAGGTGTCTTGGGTCTTGCTCTAATATGGAATTAGACTGTGGCGGAGATACATAGCCAGACTGGAGAGTCCACTAGCCTCTCAGCCTCAGTCCCTTGTATGCAAAATGAGGTTCACTCTACTTCCCAATAACTCACAGAGCAGTTATCAAGCTAAATGAATGCATTGAAAGTTACAAGAGGATCCAGAGGTGCCTAAGAAAGGTAAGATCTTTCCTTTCTAGAATAATTTCAGAATTATCATTAATAATTTCCATTTTACATCCTGCAAACACTGTTGACTTCAACATTCCCCTTAAAATTAACAATTACTGATTCTGGCATCCCTACAGAATTATTGAGTTTTCCATTCATTTATGCTTATACAGAAGAGGTATAGAAAACTCCTTCCACTCTAAGCAAGTAAGGCCTTAGCTTGACCACTGTATCCATTTTCAGCCACCACATTTAAGATGTGGACCAGCTGGAGAGAGAATAGAAATGAGAATGCTTGCAGGTCTAGCAAGCATCATTTACAGGTAAAGACTGAAAAAATAGCTTAAGGATGAAAAGACTAGAGGAAGATACAATAACAACCCATAAAGGCTGCTGAAAAAAAAGAAAACAATCTCTTCTCCACATCCACTGAGAATAATATATATAAGTTGCAGTAAGGCAAATTTGAGCTAGACAAGAAAAAAAATGTAACTGTAAGGCTAAATAAAGCTTGAACTAGCAGGAGTGAATGTTGTCTGTATCCCTGGAGGCCCTTTAAAAGTAAATTAGACAAATATTTGACAGGAACAGTTCAGGTCTAGAAAGTCTGTCTGACTGATCTTGCCTTACACCATGGGGTGTGGACCACATGACCTGTCAAGGTCCTTTCCAGTCCAGTTGCTATGATTATGTTCAAAATGTTGCTTGCATGGACAATAAACAAGATCGTGGCTTCTTTCTGATCGTTGTGTGCCCTTCTCTTCTTCAGCAATGGGAATAACCTCCCTTGCTAAGGTTGAGCTTATTTCTAGAATATGCTTTTCTTGCTGTGTGTTAGTGAATTTGTTCCTACTTGCAGTTCCTGACATCTGGAGCAGATATTTTGGATGGGATCCATCATAAATTTTTCCTTACACAGAGAATATGTCACACACTTTTGCCCTACATATTGCAGATACCTATATCTGGTCATGTTAGACTCTCCTTATAACCAGCAGAGTAAAATAAGCTCTTTTAGGGCACAATTCATTTGACCTGTTTCAGACATCTCCTTTAGGATGTGACAAATCATGCCCCCAAGCTACTTATTCTTTCCACCCACTATGAAGCTGGTTTAAATGTCTGACTCAGCAACTCGTCATCATGTGCTTTCCACTCCATTTGTGTTTCTCTATCCCTGCAGTCTCTCATTCTCCTTGAGCTCCCGTACATCAGAACCTCCTGCTACCTCATTTTATTTTTTTCCTTTCTTTTGTACTGGACAGGTGCTACTGAGATTAATAAATTTTGTAGCTATGATTTTCGTAAATTATACCATGTAGCACTGAAGTATATAGAAAACTGACCTCTCAGGTGGCGCTACTCCAGAAAGAATTTTGGTAAGGAGCTAAATTTACCTTTTGGAGCTAAAGAACATTCACTTGGCTGGTTGTGCAGAATATGCTTCATGGAAAATGTTTGAAAACTGTTCTGGTCAGAAATTACTCTACTGATATGTCACATGCTCTATAGTTATTTTTCCTTGGCCTTTATGACAAGCAACATGTACAGCAACGTGAAATACCTGATGTCTTTGTGACTTAGCCAAATGTATGAGGGGGATGCCCCTTTCCAGCAATGGCAATTTTTTTTAAGTCACACACATAGAAGTAACCATTTTAGACACAGGAATATATAGAGTACATCTTTAAATTGTCGGCCCATCAAAAACTTTGTAGGTAGCCAATTCTTGGTGACTGGATCTTGACAATATCTATGTGTTTTCCCTCCTCATAGTCAAGTAATGTTTGAGAGGTGAAAACCTCCAGGATGGCCCTGAGGATGGCTTTGAGCTCAAGGAGAGGAGGGGGAAGGTGCTGGATGCAAAAGGGAAATTCTCTTTATTTCACCGCTGCTTTGACTGGCTGACAGGAGGACAAGAAGAGGGAGTGAGCAAGCACTGCTGTGCCTGGGTGGTGAGAAAGACAGACAGTGGGGTGGTGCAATGGCAATGATGGAGGGCTCATCCTTTTCAAAAATGACAAGAAATGTCTGCTGACCCTTGGTAGGCATTTTTAAAGCCTCTGATTCTCAATTAGTTGTGAAAATGTTGGGTTTTTGCCTTTATTTTCTTTATGACTGTGGATATTTGCATAAAGAGGGAAACTTTCAGTCTGTTTTACATACACAGCCTTGTCCATTCCTGCCTTCCTGGCTGCCCAGCCTATGCAACAGCATTTTTTCCCTCCTTTTATTTTTCTCTATATTTTTTCTTGGGTACCTCCCTACCTCTGAGGTCCTATTCTCTGTGCAATCTTCTCAGTATCTAGTTTCTGTGTAAGAGACACTTCTACTTTTATCACAAAGTTGCAACGCTCTTCAAATGAAAAGATAGAAAAGTCTCCAGCTTCTTTCACTAATTCTCCAAACCTGTTGTCTTCCTTAGGACTGTGACCTTTGTATTCCCTTTGTCCATCATGTCCAGCTGTGAGGAGATCTGATTACGTCTTAGTATTGTGGGCTGAAATCTTTAAAACAAGAGCATTAGGTCGATCTCTTCTTATACTACAGTTGCCAATTTGGACATTTGCGTAATACTGACCCTGCCCTGTTTCATCTGGGCTGCTTTCCCCAGCTGTCCCCCCAGGACTGTGCTAGTGCCACATGGAGGCAGCTCCAGTTTTCAAATTTTGTCTTAATTCCAGCCTCATCTGGGGGAATTTTGGCCTTCTGCTCTTCTCCAGGGAGGGTGTGGACCAGACAGTGTCCTAACTTGTTACTACTGTGTCTTCTAAGTTTATGAACATGTTGCATGATTCATACCATTTACTACTCAGGGAGGGATTTTGGGCCCTGGCTCACTCTGCAGGCAATGGGCAGAAATAGTCACAATTCCAAAATTAGGTACCTTTAAGGAGTGGCCTGAAATTAACCCCCAGTATCAGAAAGAGTTGGAAATTGGGGAATCTTTTGTGATGCAAAGCAGTTTCCCCCACAAGGAGAAAAACTATCATGCTGTTTCCTATGGGTCTATCAGGTGCCAGGTACATCCATGGGTCTGGAAGAAGGCTTTATTGCAACAGATGTTCCTTCATTCCTCTGTCTTCTGCTACACATGTGCGCACTGGAAATGCTGCTCTTTCCCGCAGATGTAGTCTTTTACTCCTCTACATTGTGGCAGCCAAAGTAGCAGTAGGGTAGCTGGAAGGGGAAAACACTAGATGTGTTTCCTAAACAGCTCTTCTTTGTATGTAAATGGAACATCTTTCTCTGCTTTACATTTCCTTTCTTTCCCTCTTCCTTGCACTCACCATGTGTTTAGCCTGGTTTAGCCTGAGGCCAGCAGACAGAAAGTCAGATGAGAAAAAATTCCTGCTGATTGCTGAGTGAGTGGGAAACTGCAGCATCAGTAACCTCAGCAAGGGGAAGTAAAACACTGGTGAAAGAGTACAGATTCATGGTCTTGAATATCTCAGGAAGAGAGCAACCTAAAGCAGGTACATGGGTGATCACTGACCCAACAAAAAATTGCATCTATCATCTCTCTATGCCTATTAACAGCAGAATTCACTACGACAGCAGTGAGGACAATGTAATTTTTATTACTTTTTTCATTGCTGTATGTCTGTATTTAGGTTTATCTCTTTCTAGCAGCTGTCACGTCACTTAACTATTGTGCTCCTTCTTTAGTATCTCCCCTTTTCTCTTACAACTGTCTTCTAGTGTATGACAACATGTTGGGGGAAGGGGGTAGGGAAAGGGGGAAAACGTGGCTTTTCATTCAGCTGAATTTGTTGTTACTTTGTTCTCAAATGTGTGAACTTTCTCAATATATCAATACCCCTTCAGTATTTCTGTGATGTTATAAACTGAGCAGGATCCCCTGGGGAATACAAGCCATTAATCCTCACAGAAACCTAAAGACAGACTTAGTAAGTGCTCCTTTAGAACTGCTACATTCTCTCCCTTGAATACCAGATATGTTGCAATGGTGTTTTCCATTTGTAACACACTGTTTTAAGTGAACAGAATTTTTAAGATTAGAATCTACCTATTTTATGGGATATGCACTTGATATGCATAAAGGCAAGCAGATAACTGAACAACTATTGGAATTCCTGAAAATATTTAGAAGATATTTTCTGACCCCCCCCCACTTGCCATATTCTTCTGCTTCATACTTCCATTTATTTCTTTTGATCTTCCTTACATTAGAGATGTGTAAATTAGAAAGGAAAAAAAAAGTATGTCCTAGAGATTGCATTTGAACTTGTTTCTTACTCTCCATCTCTGTCCATAATCATCAAGCTATGATTTGTTGTATCTCAATTACAGCCAAGACTCAAAGGCAGGATATTAAATCAAACACAAATGCAGGCATTAGAGATTTATTTCTCTTTAAAGCTGGTAAGGTGATACTTACATATGCAGCATTACAAGATACCAGAGTGATCAATTCTGCGTACTTGACTGGAGGAATGGTGCCCACCAAATTGGTGCTTTCGTTGTGGTCATATATATACTCCCTAAAGACAGCTCCATCTCTGCCCTGAGTTACAGGGGCATCGTTAGGTTGTTGTCACAATTTTGCATTTGTAATTGGTTATTGTGTGTATTGCTCTGGGGCTTCTGGTACCATCCTGCTCCTGGGCTTTCAAGGCCCCTGCTATCTTGTACTCTCAGGGGCACCTGCAAGCACTCTGTGACTCTTCACTTTTGCACGTTTGTACTCTTGGATTACTGACAGCTCACCCTACACAATAACAGCTTCTACATACATAAATACATACATGCATACATATATATACACATATTTATACATTATAATGCTTTTACATTGACTTTTAATAATATCTATCCAATTATGATATTAATGATTAATATCAATTTAAAAAAATCTTTAAAATCTGTAAAATATCAGAGGAAATATTAGGGAGAGGAGAAAAGACATACACAATAGATATATTTTGTTAATTTTTATTAATTGCAATATATGCTAACCATCCCTTCACTGATTTCCTCTAGCCTGTTGAGCTATTAATGTCAGCTTATGCTGTATGCCTCAGCTGTATCCTCCTCAAGGATCTGCACTCCATTTTTCATCACTTGTCTACCAACAATTTAGAGATTAGAGATTTTCCTGCTTACCACCTAAAAGTAATTAGTTTATTCAATTGACCAAAAAAAAAAAAAAAAAAAAAAAATTCATCATCCTGTGAAATGCAGGTCATTCCCTTAGGCTCTAGGCTCTCAGGTGATAGGGTCCTTGCCATTAATGGCTGTCTGTTTATATGTATATATGTGTGGGAATATATGCTCACATATACAGGCAGCTTTGAGGGACAAAGCAGGGATGAAAGTTCACAGTTGCTATCTGTCTCCAACACTGTGACAGCTGCTTCAGCTGCAGCTTTTGGAGTGTTCTGTCAGCGTAAGATACAGAATTTCCTGACTCTCAATTCATAACATCATATTTCTTTTCACAAAATTCAAAATGACTTCTTCTTCCTCTAGATAACTATAATTTGCAGACTGCTCAGCATCTAGGAACATCCATTTAAATTCCCAGCATAGGCCTGAGGTCCCAGGGAGATGGGGTAGCAAGGAAAAATGCCATTCTCAGGTATCATCTGGGGAGAAGGCAAGAAGGAGTTACTATATTCACAAATAGTTCTGTTCTGCGGAGATGGTGAATGGAGACTTTAAAAGCCAAATTTTTAATGTAAATTTGCTAGGCATGTGGAGTCAGAGTTTTCATAGCTGTGTTAGCGTTGTGACAGAATAAGCCCTACTGAACCTCTAATGGACGTATCTTCCTAAATGTTACCCTCAAAAATATCAGTCATGTACATTCTGGAGAAGAACTTTTTTTTCTTTCTCCTGTATACACAATGTAAGATATTTTACTGCTATTTTCTTTGTTCTTAAACAGAAAGCTAGTTATTCAGCTTTTTAGGAGAAGACCCAACCGAGCAGTCCGTTCAGAACAGCTAATCCTCAACCAAAATCACTTTCTGAGCGACCGAATCTGTTCGGACTAGGCCACCCGACCCGCCGGAGACGGGATGCCGCGCGCTACGCCGCTCGCGCTGCGGCCGCCGCGCTGTGCACGGCCCCCTCCCGCTGGCACCGGGGGCTCTAAGCCGTACGGCGCTTCTGAAGTGGCTGTGGTGGTTTCCCACCCCAGGGCAGATATCTAAAAGTCATTGTAACCGAGAGACAACCACGTCCAAGCTCCGGCAGCGTGAGTGGGAAGCAAGTGGGGAGCGGGAGCTTTAACATAGCTCTGATAAAATTAGTTTAGCTGCGGCGTGGGCAGCAAGTTAGATGTGACGCTTCAGATGTTAGCCCGTTTGTGAACCGTGACAGCTGGTCAGCTTCAAAACCTCTGCGGTCTTGCAGTGCATGTCAGAGAAATGCTGTGGGCACCCACCTCATCCTGAAAAGATTTCCTTCGACCTTTGCTTATATTCAGTCCTGCTGGCCCCAATGCTTTCCCTGCTTCCTTCACCTACACAGAGAAATCCTCGGTTTTCCCTGTGAAGATGTTTGCAAGTTTTTCAAGCTGAAAATCCCCTAGTCTGTCTAACTTCCTGGATTCCATCTTATTTTGGACCTAATCCATGGTCTGTTCTTAAGTAAGTATTTCTATTTGTAATGGTTATGGAAAAGACTTGGTTACAAAAACGGTTAGGAAAAGATTTATTTCTTGCACTAAAAGTATTCAGAAGAAAATCTCCCTTTTTTAATATATATATGTATTTTTCTCTCTTATGACTCACCAGGGAGGTTTGACATTTCACTTTCTCAGAACTACAGAAAACAAAATTGATAATTTATTGATAATGAGACTGAGATTTTTCCCTCAGTTTTCTAGGTCTGTTACATGCTGCTGAAAGGGAGGGCTCTTTGGTAGTTCTTAGCAATAAAAGTCCGTGGTTGCATAGCTCTACAGAGATAAGGTCCTTGTAGCTTGACTGAGTGTTTCCCTTTCTAAATCTGATTTTATGCTTCAGGTAAAACAGTATCTTCCTCCAAGTATGTGTACAGAAAGAGAAATATTTTGTTTTAGAAGACAATCACTTAAATATTCCAAGTAAAATAGCTATTTTAATTTTACCAGAAAGCTTGTCTTGCTCCTTCCATAACGTTGAGAAGCAACAGGCTTTCCCATGCCATACTCCTTTGCCAAGAAAGTTCAAAGATATAGAATCATAGAATCAGTAAGGTTGGAAGGGACCTCTGGAGATCATCTAGTCCAACCCCCCTGCTTAGCAGGGTCACCTAGCATGGTAGACAGGGTTGCATCCAGGCGGGCCTTGATTATCTCCAGAGAAGGAGACTCCACAACCTCTCTGGGCAACCTGGTCCAGTGCTCCATCACTCTCACAGGGAAGAAATTCCCCCTCACGGTCAGACGGAACTTCCTGTGCTTCAATTCCTGCCCATTGCCTCTTGTCCTGTCACACGGGACAGCTGAAAAGAGTTTGTCCCTCTCCCCCTGACACCCTCCCTTCAGGTACTTGTACACATTGATAAGATCCCCCCTCAGTCTTCTCTTCCCCAGGCTGAAGAGGCCCAGCTCTCGCAGCTGTTCCTCATAGGGCAGATGCTCCAGCCCTCTGATCATCTTCGTAGCCCTACACTGGATTCTCTCCAGTAGCTCCATGTGTCTCTTGTCCTGGAGAGCCCAGAACTGGATGCAGGACTCGAGATGAGGCCTCCCCAGGGCTGAGTAGAGGGGCAGCATCACCTCCCTCCACCTGCTGGCAACACTCTTCCCAATGCAGCCCAGGAGACCACTTGCCTTCTTGGCCACAAGGGCACATTGCTGGCTCATGGTCAACTTGTTGTCCACCAGCCCTCCCAGGTCCTGCTCTGCAGAGCTGCTTTCCAGGAGGTCAACCCCTAGCCTGCACTGGTGTATGAGGCCCTCTGGTGTCTCAGCCACTCCTCAGTCTGGTATCATCAGCAAACTTGCTGAGGAGACACTCGTCCTTTTCTCCAGGTCATTGATGATGAAGTTGAACAAGATGGGAGCCAGTACTGAGCCCTGGGGAACTCCACGAGCCACAGGCCTCCAACTAAACTCTGCGCCTCTGATGATGAGCCTCTGAGCTCTGCCTTTCAACCAGTTCTCAATCCAGCTCACCGTCCACTCATCTAACCCACACTTCCTGAGCTTCTCTAGGAAGATGTTATGGGAGACAGTGTCAAAAGCCTTGCTGAAGTCAAGGCACACAATGTCCACTGCTCTCCCCTCACCTACCCAGCCAGTCATTTCATCATAGAAGACTCTCAGATTGGTTAAGCAGGATTTCTCCTTGGTAAATCCATGCTGGCTATTCCTGATCACCTTCTTTTCCTCCATATGTCTAGAGATGACATCCAGAATGAGCTGTTCCATCACCTTTCCAGGGATGGAGGTGAGGCTGACCGGCCTGTAATTTCCTGGATCCTCCTTCTTGCCCTTTTGAAGACTGGAGTGACATTGGCTTTCTTCCAGCCCTCAGGCACCTCTCCAGTTCTCCAGGACCTTTCAAAGATGATGGAGAGCGGACTGGCAACAACATCCTCCAGCTCCCTCAGTACCCATGGGTGCATCTCATCCGGGCCCATGGATTTGTGGATGTCTAGGCTGCCCAGAAGGTCTCTAATCCTATCCTCCTCAACCAAAGGAAAGTCTTTCTGTCTCTGGACTTTCTCCCTCATGTCCAGGCTGCAGGATTCATGAGGGCTGCCCTTAGCAGTGCAGACTGAAGCAAAGAAGGCATTCAGTAATTCTGCCTTCTCTGTATCCCTTCTCAGCAGGGAGATGACAAGGAGATGCTGCATGTTAGAGATGGCAGATCTGCTTCCTCTGCTTCCTATTTCACAAAATAATTAATCTCCAACTTGTGTACTGTATTTCCTTGATTTCTAAAGTAACAGTGAAAAAGATTGTTAAAAATCTAGCAGAAACTCAACATACAAAGGTAGGAAAATCAGAGCTCATATTATTTTCATAAGTCACTTCAGGCAACATGAGCAGTGTTAAAGGCTATTTATTTGATCTCAGATAGATAATGTTCAGAGCATTAAGGGCCATTGCAGGGAAAGGGTTAGATCAGTGGTTATACACATATTCTCTTAAGTCCTAGGGCATTAGATGGCCAGTTCAGTAACCTCACAGTGGGTCCTGGTACCGTTTGGCATCTCAAAAGATACACCCATCACTTGCTCATGTAAGCAACCCTCTTTTTGTGTTATCATGCCACTACTTTATAGATTGTTGGTCCCTAAGTAGATTAGGTTGGTTGGCATCACACTACGCTGGACAACAGCTGGTTGCTACTTATGCTAGTTTAAAACAGTTTGGGATTTCTGGCTGCTGGTGCTTATCTCCATCATGGTTATCTTAGTTTACTAAAGTTAACTATAAAGTTACTGAAGTTCAAATGCTGCCCTTTATGGTAATCTATTATTTTTTTTTTGTTTCATCTGTCACAATATTGTGAAACTCTACAACACCTAGCCCAGTTCCAGGACTGGGCTGCACCTGCAGGGCAGAGCGGCTCCCCAACTCCTGCCTGTACCTGAGCTTTTGACTTTCCTAGAAATTGCCTTAGAAATCCTTCCAGAGCAGCTGCCTTATCACATACGCTGGTCTCCTGACTACTGGGGGGCTCAAATGAGCTAAAGAGCTCCCAGTAGCCTCAGAAGCCCCATGTCTAGCGATGCCCTTTAGCTACCACGGATAACCTATCTGCATTTGTTTATTTAACCATGCTTTTACCCACTGAGGATTAAGAAGCCTTTAATTTCCACAAGTCCTACTCAGGAAGCAGTTATGAGTGAGCTCTGCTTAGCATCAAAACTGTCTTTTCTATAGGTATACAGAGTAGTGTATTTGGTTTGGATGACACATCTGTTCATTTTAAGTGGGTCAAGATTTGCTTTATTTTATGCTGTAGCCTTAACCTCTCATTGCACTGATTTGTGATCATTTAGTCTTCCTTTTTTCTTTTTCTACTATAAAGTAATGGAACTTCTGAGAACATTTTTTTTTCAGAAATAAATTCTCTTTATTTTAAAATTCAGCAGATATGTTTCATACCAAAATAGATGACAAAAGAGACTTGGTATTATTTTCTTCTTTTAAACAAAACTATGATTTTCAGGGCTATATAACCAGACAAAAAATTTTTAATGAATCATTACAACTTGCCACATCATTTATATCTCCCTGCTGATACCCAAGATAAATTTTGCAGGCACGTTAGTGATCTTTCTGTCAATGGTGTCTCACAACATTCCAAGGAATTTGACAGATTCCCAAGGATTCAAAAAAAAAAAAAAAAAAAAAAAAAAAAGAAAAAAAAGAAAGAAAAAAGAAAAAGTGAATCCTTATAGTGTTCATGATCAATATGGCCAGCTCTCTATCAGTTCTCTGTCATGTGCCTTTCTTCTCTCTGGTCTCCATGCCAGCTATGACCTCCATTTCCATTTCCATCATCTCTCCAGTCACCAGAGCACCAGTCATCCTCTGTTGCCAACCTCTGCTTTTGCAGCTACACACAACCTTAAATGGCAGCCAGACATCTCTCCATCACTACTGCTGAGCATATATGAATTTTTCAATCTGGTGGTTGAATCAAAAAATACTTCGACAACATCAGAACTTGGAAGCATCAGAAAAATTTTGTTTGAATTTATGAAACCCTTTCTTTCTACCTGAAATAAACTTTCAATTTCATTTTGGAGATCTTTAGGCCACCTGCATACACATTATTTTTTCCTTTTAATTTATATTTCATTCCTTTAGCTAAAAGAAAAAGTTAAAACTAAAAGACAAGTGCATCATTTTGAAAATGCAAAACTGAAATATTTCAGCTTTTTCTAGCCTTATTCCCTTCTCTGCCCTTCAAACGTAGAGGAGCAGTACTGATCTCATAGGAATCGGTTTTTTGGCAAATGCTTCGAGTAATTTTCCTAACTCTTCCTATAACCACAGACTGTGGCGATATATGAAATCATGATTACTGCAGCTTTTATTTTTACTTCTTTCTCTGGTCTTTGTGATCTGGCAGTAAGTGCAAATGGCTAGTTAATCAAGTCCATGTACATATTTCTTCTGATAATCTTCATGTTCAGAATATCTTTAGAATCTATCACTTTTCTATCAAAAAAATACTAGTTCTCCACAGAGATGTCAAGAACCAAGGACTTTAGTGGATTTTCACTCTAATTTTCATTAACTCTTAGATTGCAATTAATTTTCTTTAAAATCCAGGAGAAAACCCAACATAAAAAAAATCACCTTCAAATTCAGAACAACAAACTTGTGAGGGCACTCATTACTGTTTTGGACCATAACCCACTTAGAAATTTTGCAAAAGATTACTTGATTCAGCTTATAATTTCAAATGATGCTGCAGTCATGGATCTGTGAATTTATTTTGCGTCCATCTCTATTTAATACAAAACATACTTTTATCTTGAGCCAGATTCTCTGGCCAAGACATTGACGGCAATTTAAGCATTCCAAAAGAAATACAAATATTTCACTTACTGCTACTTTCATAAGTCAAATATATTCAACCTATGGGTTATGAGGAGAATGGTACTTTTAATTTTCCTCCCTCCTCCCTTCTGTATCTTGCTTTAGGGAAAATATTTCCTTTTTTCTTTTTTTTCTCTTTCTCATTTGTTTCATTTGTTTTATTTTTTCATTGGGAAAAACAATGCTCAATGTTAATTATACAGTTGACTGAAAAGTTGCATATTATTTGTAAGTGCACCAGACCACTAGAATTTATAACAAACATCCCTATATTTTAGGAACAAGAGTTAGGGGGAAAAGTACAGAAGCAAAGAGACTGATAAATCTCCAACAAGGTGGAGTGATGTTTTCATTCTGCTCTGACACAAAATATTTTAACTAGTGGAGCTGCAAAGATAGAGTAAGCTGGGTGAAGACACAAATTAATTTCATTCAGATCATTGTCTAGGCCTAAGAAAGTAAATTCTTAATACTAATTTTTCTTTAAAGCAAGAACTGAGGAAAGAAAATTTCTGTGTATTGTTCCCTTAAATTTGAAAGAAATTTATTGCAAATTCTGCCATCTTAGTGTGCCTGGACAAAACTGACAACTGAAAGAATGTCTTAGACATTTTTTTGAATCAACCACCTTGAGTTAGTTACTTAACGTTCCTTATGCAAAGCTCTGGAGAATCAGGTCTTTAGACTGAATCCACAGAAAACAGGATGTGGATTTCCTTAACTTATCCTGTAGGAAAAAAATAAAAACAGTTTATATCTTGAATCTTGCTTCTCTTCTGGGCTTAGGCTGTACTTAGCAATGATGGATGTATATAGGTGGTGCTATATCTTTCTGATCCTTAGAAGCATTTGCCATGGAGGTAGAAAACGTGGATCTAAATCCACTCAAGCTGTAGAGGACACCGTACACAGGTTTCCCTTATTCTGCAAAAGAGCTCTGACTCTTGAGGTATTGAAGACCACAGGAGAAAAAGACACGTAGGGAACCTTGTTGTAATAGTGGTTAGGCACACTCAGGAATAGGAAGCATTCAACATAGTTTTGAGGACTCTAATTCTGCATTTAGCTGCCTAAATTCCACTCAAGTCTCTTTTTGGATATGAAGTATCTTTTTGTAACCAAAAGACCAGTCTGTATCACAGTCCTTCTGTATCTCCAAGAACTATACTTCTCTTCTTTGCTTAAATAGGGAGAGAATAAATTCCTCAGAGTCTGCAAAACACACAACTACTAGGATAACTTAATGGGATATGGCTCAGGGTCTAGTTTCATGTCCAGGACTTAAAACAGCAGTGGTATCGCCTTAGATGGGGATACTACTGCCAATGTCCTTGAAAAAGTGTAAATTTAAACATAACTTAGGATGAGGTATTATCAGTACATTTCTCTTACAGCATTTGGGTAGCACATGGAAAAGCCAATAACACTTTGTGACAGGCAGTGGTGGTGAAAAAGATTTACAGAGAAGTACGCATTGCTCACTTCTTCCAGCTGCAGAAGCAAGTGAAGCACAAGACTACATGGGAGGCTGCTTTTAAACCATCATTCTATTTTATGAAGCATCAGACAGCATTTCCATCAATTAACATTTGAGAGCAGTAAAGTAAGGACCACAAGGTTATTCAAGCAAAAGCAGAAAACCTATTTCATAGGCACTGACTCCTCTTTAGGCAGCAGCACTCTTGGGGGACTTGGGTAGTAACCAGCAGTTGCTGAGTTATTTGAGGAAAATCGTGTAAATCTGTAGTCCAGTGGTAAATCTGAAAAAAAGAAACATACCACATCTGATTAGCAACACAGCCCATATCACATAAAAAAGAATAAGCCTGTGATGAATAGCAGTACTTCTTAAGCCCTTGAGCTGGTTGCTCACTAGTATTAGAACTCAACTAGATTGCATGTTTACATATTTATTTAACATCTTCAGCCATCCTAGGGATTAAGCTTAACTACAGTGAAGGATATTCAGCTCCTTGATTGCTGCAATAATGCATAGAAAAATGACTAAACTAATGATTAAAAATTAAATAAAAATCTTCATTAAACCTACATAGCATTTTCCCAGTAGGAACAGTTTCAAGTTCATTCTTTAAATTGTTACTCTTCTCTTTCATCTCAACAATCTACTCATAAAAGGGCTACTTTTAAAACATAGAAGTCTTTCTTTTTTCTTTTTTTTTCTTTCTCTCTCTCTCTCTCTCTCTCCCCCCCCCCCCCCCCCCCCATGGCTATTGTAACAAGATTCCCCAAAGGCACCTGCTTTTAGACTTTCTGGCAGCTCAGTGTTAACAAAAACACCTTGTATCAGGCATTCGTAGGAATCTGCACTTGTACCTTGGCACACTCACCACTTTCAGTCTGTAAGGAACATTGAATACATTGAAATAGTTCTGAATGCTCAAAGCTTTCTTTTATGTAGCCTTTTAAAAAAAGCCAGCAGTGATTCAGTCCCTTTGCAGCCAGAAAATTGATACTTCCCATACTTCCCTGTTATTCAAAGTTCAAGAAACCAAATTAAAAGTAAACAAATAAAAAAATTGTTTGTTCAAGAAACAAATACCCTTCCAATAAATGACAAAACAAACAAAAGGACAGCTCCTTCCTAGTTTGTCTGTTTGAAAAAACAAAAGAAAATGTAAAAAATACTACTCAGCACATCTAAACAGTAAGTTACCAGAATGACAACTTTGTCTTTTTTAATTTGGAGTAAATTTGAGGTGATGATATCCTGTTACTATACACTACAAACTTTTTCACACTCAGCTGCCGCTGTGAAACCCCAGATCATATTTTTAGCAGTTTCGGCACAAGCAACAGGAAGTTCAGCTCTATCTCACAAGCAATTAATATACAGACACTAGGACAACATCCAGACCTGCAGCTTGGAGACTGTATTAAACACAACTAAAGAAAACAAATTAGTAGTATTAGATCCTGCTAAAAAAAAATCAGATACAGGCTGGAATAAAGCAGGAATGGGAGGAGATAGGATTACAAGTGAATTACACATTGATTGCTTTATAAATGGGTTACTTCAAGTTGTGAAAGAAGCACATTTTCTCATTTTGTCTGAGTCAAAAAAACCTCTCCAGTGCCTCTTCAGAGCCCAGTGAAAGAACAGGTAGATGTTTTTCTAGCCTACTGAGGGCCCAATGAAATTACTGCCTGCTGAGTCTATATGTGACAGTGCTGTTTAAAATAAAGGTTTCCAAAATACAAATCAAAACAATTAAGTAGGCATGTCTGGGTATTGTTTTAAGCTATTAAAAAAATGCTATACAGTTACTTTTATATATAAAATTTTACTAGCTTTTAATTCTATCATTCTAGACTCTCCCAAGTGTAGTTTAACGACAGAGCAACATAAATGGGGCAGACTTGCTGAAGAGTTGCTTACTTCAAAGAGAAGAAACAGTTGGATCAAAATGGTAATTTTGTCGATATTTCGTGTTTAAGTAGCTTTAAACAATCCACTGAAATGCCAAACCCATTCTATATACAATGTCCATGATTCCATCAGGGAATTATATATATATATATATTACATATTCAGAAACCAGTTTGTCTATTTAAATATTGCTTTGTTCTGAGCAAGCTGATTTTGGAAGATTACACAGAGTAGAAGGTATCTATTATTTAAAAATGTTGTGTAAGGCACCACTGAAAGTTATTGAGCAGACATTATTCCTCACCCATTAAGCACAGTTTATATATTACAAATGTGGAAAAAAATCTTCCTGCATTTCCAGATTTGTTTTCATCAATTATTTTATTTGCTGCATCTGATTTGTTCAGAGTATGTAATATTTACACTATTGCTTTATTTCACTGCTAGATTTATGAGAAAGCTCTGGACTGATCCAGAAAGACACACTTGGAATATTAGTGGCTATAAATAAGAACATAATGAGGAAGAAGGGTAGGTAAACAAAGAAAGAGAAATGAGGATTTTTATTGAGGGAATGCACAATTTATGGAAATACAGAAATCCAGAGAATGTCATAGATAAACTTCGTCATAAGTTCTTTTAGATTAAGTTCTTTTGATATCTTTGCAACTTCAAAAAATTGCTGTTGCCCTGGATTGCAAAACTATCATGCAAGCTGTACACCAAAACTTGATCCGGCTTCTTTTGATATAAATGGTAATGACATCACTAGTTCCAGCAATACTGGGCAAAGAACAGTGATAAAGGTTTTGAAAGTGCCTCCTGGACAAAGCAGCAATTCATTTCATATCTCTTATTATCTCATATTTTCACTTATGACAGAGAAGAAAAAAGCAGCTCAGTTTTGCTAAATTGAAATGGTTGCACATCTCACAACCTGTTGCAAAAGGATGCAAAAAGAAGATATAGTGTATGATACCAAAGCAAGTCTAAGCTTAAAAAAAAAAAAAAAGAAAAAAGAATTACTTCTTTCCAAATTGATTGTTTTCCTAGTATTTTTGCCAGTAAATTTCTTCAGCTCTGCTACTATTTGTACTCACTCCTGCAGCTGCCTTGCATCCTGGCACCCCTTTTTCATCTAAACCTGATGCAGAGCTGTGAATTAGGTGGGGGTAGATATCCAGTCCTTTCAGAGATATAATCTGATAGGGAGGCTTTAATTAGGCCTAACCTACACTGACAATGAACTCAGTACAAAAGTCATCAGATATCACCACTCTGCTAAAAAGCAAACTAACTAAATAATTTGAAGCTGGAAGAATGAACCAGCTGGCTCTACCCAAAGACCCTGAGGACCAAAATCCTGGAAATTTTCTGTCATACCTAGATAATTCCGCAAAGACCTACTCTGTTCCCAAGACAAATAGGATATTCGCTCTCTGCACAATCTGACATTTCCTCCTATCTCCTTAGATTTATTGGTAGATGTTGTCTAGCTGCAGAAGATAGAGCAGGCTAGAAGGAAAAGGAGAAAAGACATTGACACAGTGAAGGGGACAGATAACGGAGAGGAACCCTCTAGCCTGATGGGCCCCTTGCTATATCTGAGCATGGTTACACTGCCCCACCAGTGGCCAAAACAGAGGTATTTTCACTGCTTCAGACCTATGGAAAATTGACTCAGTTCTAGACTTCAGATACAGCCCTCTCCAATGCATTCCTCTATGGGAATTGCATAGTGCATGTACTATACAGAAATGACCCAAAGGGGAATCTCTTTTGGAGCTAGAAAAGCTCCTAAAAGTTGGAAATGGAAGGCCCAAAGGACTATGCTATTTTTTAGATCTAGCAAAATTTTAGTCATTAGATGTTTCTTCCTGAATTTCTGTTCCACTTCTTTCTTTCTCAGCGCAAGTGACTGATGAAGAAGTGTCCTTTGCAACACACCTTCAGTCTGTTATTAGCATTTCTCCGTGGTTTGGGCAGCATTCAAGGATTACATGCATAGACCGACCACAGGAGCATTCCTGCGCTGCTCTGCATCGCTTGCAGGACGTCAGCAGCCCTAGTGTTAACAAAACAGTAGTGATGACGTTCTAACAGGAACCACTGTGGGGCTAATTCCAATTATTAAGCTACTGTCTTCCAGGAATTAATATGCAGTTATTAAGTGTTGTTAATGTGCTCTGATGCTTATGCACATCTATATCCCTACATGTATTTAGGTGATGCTGATGGATTTCCTACTGGAAATGCCTCCATGTCAGTCTGCTATTCATTTATTGTAAGGCAGCTAAATGAAAGCCACAAGCTTTTTTATTGGAAGAAAAAATAGAGTTCCAGCCACAAATGGAGGAGGAGGAAACGTAATATTCTAGATGAGTGATCAGGAAAATATTTGAGTAACTGAATGGAAGACAATTATAATCTAATCCAGACACAGGCCTGCTTGATAAAGTCAATACTCATGCCTAATCCTTTTTTGAGATTTCCTTGAACAAACCAATGCATTAAGAAAATACAATCCTAGCTAAGCTCTTTAGATGGAAGACACTTTTTAAATTAAAAGCACAGTGCAAGACAAAAATAGATTTTCTCCTTAAACACCCAGAAGAAACGTCATGAATCATTTTGCAATGTTGACTAACAAAAGCAAAGACAACATTTTTTTACTGTGAGTGAGAAGTTCCACAAAAAACAGAACTTCCCTCCCTTTTCTGAGGTCAGCATCATGCCTGTCAGCAGGGCTGGAACCAAAATGCAAAAACCTCATAGTAAAGAGGAGGACTGTATTCTTAGCAGAATTCAGATATACTCTCCTGATTATTACCAATGAAACAACAGAGAGAAAAGCTAGAACCTCTTCAGTGATAGCCAAATTTTAACTTAAAAAATGATTAAATTGCTTAATTGTGTCAAATCTCCCTCCTCTCCCCCCCCCCCCCCCCCGAGCTCTATAATATGGCTCAGCATCCAGGTGGTGTAACTATAGGGGCAGACTGTCAGCCAGCACTAATCCTCTTGCTTCTGGAGGAAATCCAGTGATTTATACTAGCCTAGAAGCTTTGCCATAAAACTTTGCTTATATTTCATAGTTGTTGAAGAATAAGGAAAATATTAATTTCTTAATAACCATTTAAAAAATAATTTCTTAACACTGAAGTAGGCATAACCACCTCAGGAGAGCTCACTAGTTTGGCTCTGCTGCCAAGTGATCAACTCTGAGACTTACTAGTCTATAGGTAAACTGTAACATGTGGGGTTTTTTTATGAAATACTAATTGTTTTTATCCGCTGACCTATTTATATTGAGTAGCAATCAAAACAGTGCTTGTAGTAAGAGCTCTGAATGTGAGGGGACATTCTGCTGGCAAAAAGAAAAGAAAACAAGGTCACAACTAGACTGATCTGACACCGGTTATTTTCAGCGAAATTTCTAAGGCTAGTTTCTCCTAAACAAGAGATCAGATATTGGCTGTATCAAAATAAAGCACCTGAAATGCTGAACTCAGCAAGAGCAAAACATTCCGTGCAACGGTTGCGTGAAAGTCATCGCTGCTGCCCGCCCGCCGTGCCTGGGAAATCACAGAGAGGTGCGGGCGAGAAAGGGAAGAGAGCCACGGAGCAAGCGGGAGAGCCCGCGGCACAGCCAGGCTGCCCTCAACGAAGTCGATCAAACTTCCCTGCTTGGAAGCGGCCGTCGCTTGGGAAGTGCTGTATTCGCCAGCGTGGTTTACTCCTGGGCATCCAGGAAAAGAGAATAAAACCAGTCCCAGTGAAACTGCAGATTTGCTGCTTTAATTGCACCTTTACCCACGTGGATGTCGTGGTCAGAGACCAAGCCCGCTGCTATGCCAGGAGATGTGTAGTATGGGCTTGACCTAAGGAAGAGCTTCACCGATACCGGGGGTTTTATCATATACCGTTCTGTTGTACCTGGTATGGAAAATGGGGAAATTGGAGCGGACCTGAGCAGCAAGCTGCTGGGGGACGTGGAGCAGAGGACTCACTGTCAATGATTTAGAGAAGGATGAGCGCCCAGGGGATGGAAAGATCATCCCACCGTGCCGAGTGAGGCTGCTCATGGCCTGCAGTTTCACCACAGTTATCTTGGGAGAAGCAAGCCACGTGCCTTAGGGTCTGCTCGACAGCTAAGGGACTGGTGGTCCCGGCTTGAACACGACAGCTGTGCACATGGCATGCGCTAAACTATTATCTGGGCATGATAAAGTCTGCAGTGAAGAAAAGCTTAGAAATTCCTTAGAAATCAATTGCTTGAGACTACAGGCATTACTGATGAAGACGACAAAGTAAATTGCCTTTTTAATCTGTGAAGGCATGAGAGTTATACTGCAATAAAAATAGAGTGAAGATTTTACTTAGATTTTATTTTCATTATGGGGTAAATTCACCAAGATCAATCTTTCTCTCCAAACTTGGGTTAACCTCAAGTTCCCCTCTCTCGTAAAAGTAAATATTTTCTTTCTCTTCCTTTTTTTTTTCCCTCTCAAAATGGGTGACATTGCCTACCTTTAGGTAAAAAATCACACACAAACATACACTGAGCTTTTTAAGCAGTGAAGAAAAAGCCTATGTTATTTTCCTGTGTGTTATCATCTTAATCCAGAGGGAATAAATTAAGCACCAATCCAGAGTATATAAATGTTTCCAGCACTGTTTTTGTCTATAAAAAAATGAAGGATACATAAAATTCCAATTTGATCAAAAAATATTTCCAGTATTTGGTGACTTATCTATTTCCACCGTTTTTCACATTCATAAATTATTAACACTTTGTACTGCCACCAGTGTTCTTAAAGGAACAATCTAAAACCACGCCGTAACTCCGGGGCTAGTCAAAACCCAATTATAGCTTTAATTACAGCCTGAAAATGAAATTATGCTGCCTGAGTTAAAGGATAACTTTAAAATAGAAATGACTGAGTGGTTCCCCTTTTCTTAATGAGTTGCTCATGAGTTCTCCCTTTAATCTTTTAGAGATGGCTGTGCTTTGACATCTCATGGAGCAGAATAAAGATTGCAGGAACATTTCTGTCAGTTATTGGCTAGGAAGTAATCTTTTGGGTTATGCATGATTTGACAAGCCCTTTAGGGGCAAAAGTCAATACACCTATGTGGAGGACCAAGGAAAGGCTGAACAAATTGTAATGCATTCAAAAACCGTCCTTTTTATGTTCAAAATTATTACCAAATAATCAAATCCTTTGGGAAAGCTGGGGTCTCACACCCTTTAGGAAATATTGTGTCCTGAAGAATTTTTATAAGCTAGCTCTAATTTACTGAAAAATAATTTGTTATGGCCAAAATGTAGTTTACTGTAAGTTTCAGCCATATTTCACAAGTGAAAAAATGCTGTATGACAGACAGGGTATGTTTTTCTCTCTCTTAAATCAAGAACTGAAACTATTTTCCTGGAATGGAGCAATAAAATTCACATTATCTGATGCTTTTCAATTCACACACAAACTCAGAGCAAGATGCTGTAATGTATTCGAAATACCTGTCTTTTCTGCAGTAAATTATTTGCTATTGGTTTATTTACTTGTGTCAAAACCTCAGGATCAGAAACCCTCAGAAATGATTTTGTCATATATATATATATATGTATATATATATATATATATATATATACATACACACATACACACCATTTTTAAAAAAATGCATTTCTTGCATTAAAAATTATAAAAATGATCTCTTAGGCTTTCTTAGGCTTTTAATAGCAGTTACTTTTTATAACAGCTGGGCACAAAAGGAAGTTTAAATCACAAAGTATTTTTTAAACTTAATGTCAAGCTGATATTGTATAGATACAGTCTTACACTGAAATTGGTGGATAAGAGCACAGTTGAAAGGGAAGGCATTAGATATCAAAGATTACTGCTAACTAACAGTTAATTTATAATATATAAACACCTCGATATGTCTAAGTACATTATATACCCATTATTGTATTTTTGAACAAGTAAGAGCATATAATTACCACTCCAGTTACCTGAAAGACAAATTTAATTTTAACAGGAGCTGAATTTGACATTAGATTATGTAATTTCAATGAAAAACCACAGAACAAATGTATTTTGATACTTTTTTTTTGGTTTCACTTCAGCAATAATTAAGAATGATAACATTCACGATATAGAAATGAGTACATGGCTACATGCGTGGTTAAATTAATGACTTCCATAGCAAATAGATTCTTTAAGGACATTCATCTTTAAAATATTTGTTGAAGAAGCCATGTGGGATTTGCAGTTTTAAAACAATCTGCGATGGGCAGACCTGTATGTCTGTGACATGCTATGCTAGATTTACTGTCCCAGGCAGAGCTGCCTTATGTTTTCTTTTGTGTAGATAATTTGAAACTCTAAGCAGAAACATGAACTTCTTTGCCATGGCTCACTTGAAATTTTATCATTAATTTATACTGCAAGCAGACTGACTCCTCAAACTCCTGCAGAAGGAGCCAGGGTATAGATCTATAGACTGCTTTAAAGAGACAGCTTTGACAAATTATAACTAAGATTTTTCTCTTGTACTAGCTAATTGAAATAAGAATGAGGCATGAGGAAAAACTTATGGACTCATAAGGGTAAAGCTTGATGAGACTTCATATGGCTTGCTAGTTTAAAGAAAATGCTTTATCCTCATATGTGACATACGCTTGATTATCAAATTTCCAAAGTGTGCAACAAAAACTGCATACATAAAACAGATTTGCAGGTAAAGTTCAGATAATGCAGATCAGTAGATAAGATTACCTGGCTCTACGTGGTTCAAATAACACTTTCTTAAGTCAAGTAGGATATATTACATACTGTGGTTTATGTAAAATGTCATTTTTTCAGACAAACTCCCATATCTTTTAATTTCCATGTGGGAGCTAGGATGGAAAGTTCCCACAGTAATGGATCCTGGTCTTGAAAATTTGGCTTACAATATCACTGTGCTTTAAAATGGTCAAAAACTGTGAGGGAGCTGAAAATGAGGAGAGATTCAATAGCGGAAAAGTGAAGGAACAGATGGTCTTGTGAATAAGGCATTAAGAACAGACCTAGGAGCCTTGGCTCCTACTATTTCATTAACCACTTACTGTCACTATAATTATGAGTTCCTCAGCTTTCAAAAAAACCTACAAAAAACTTCCATGCTTACTAAAGTGGTTAATAGCTCATAAAAGATCTATGGAATGTTTAGAAAAGTCAGTTTAGCTCATTTCCTCTTACTATTACAGAGATGCAGCCATAATACTTCTCTTCAGCTAAACTTTCTTAATGTCTTCTTAATGTCAGAGTGACAACATCTTCAGAGAAGAGTTTTGCTTGACCTCTGCCTGATTTACTTTCTAAACGAAAAAAAAGAAAGAAAAAAAAAAAAGAAAAAAGAAACCCTATACAGAACATATGGAAGATCCTTTCTGTCCTTTGGGCAATTTTAGCAATAACCAAAATGTCCTTTGTTTCATGCTCAAGGAAAACGCCTATATCTCTTCAGGGACTGTCAGAAGAGGTTAGATGACAACGAAATAACTACTGAAATTTAGCACAGAATGATAATGAACAGTGAATTGGACCTTTTTTAAAATCAAACTATCATTTTACTCATTGATAAACAATTTATGTGCATGCTCAGTTACTTCATATATTGAATAGCCAAAAACTGTGACAGCAGCATTCCCTGTGAAATCCTTTTCCTAGAACATTTTTTGATAAATATTAGACTGTTCCATTTTCTTACATGTATAAATTCTTTAGGTGAAAATACTAAAAGGCACCAGCACCAAACTCACAATACTTTGGATGAAAAAAAAAAAGAGAACTGTCAAAGTTTTTTTTTTATTCCAACATCTCTAAGCAGAGCTACAACTTTCCTAATATTTTAGATATTTCTTGCATTTTAAAAAATGGAAACAAGACCTGAATGCTTTTATTAACCAAGATAAAATTCTGATAATACCTTCAAAGGAGTTCTCACAAAAATCTAGATGGAAACTCACCAATTTTTGTAAGACACTAATATTTATCTTGTTAAAAAATCTTTTTCAATGAAAAGAACACTTTTAGAAGTAAATCAAGCTGTTCCTAATGCTTAGATATATACTACATCCAAGCACCATGAATCAAGTGTATTTTAAACATAACAGGGACTCTTTGGTTTTCACCAAATAGTTTTGCAGATCATAATCTGTTAGGATATTTATTTCTATGTGGCACTTACTGTAGTTCAAGGAGACATACAAAGGCCAGTTCTGTTATTGCTAATAGTGAAGCAATGCTGAATCCAGAACTCAAATTAAGCTGCAAAACATCTTGAGGGAACATGGTAGATGCTCAGCTGGCCGGGTCACACTGAGCTGTACGCTGCTGTGGCCACACTGCTAGCAAAGCCCAAGCTGGCAGAGGAGCACTTGGCCCACATGATCACCAAACCAGTACTGTGCTTGTGTATTTGGATTCGGACTTTCTTGAGGAAAAGCCCATGTTTTTTGCAAATTGGCAGAGGGAAGTCCTCTGCCATCAATTAAAATATGTGAGTAGAAGGGGAAAAGCCAGAGTGTATCAGACTTACAGACCAGTCTGAATCTCTTGCAGCTAGTCATTCCAAAATAAATGCAGCTGGGCTATGACTTACAACCATAGCCCAAAACTTCAGGGCTGTAACAGGAGTTAGACAAGGCATGCTAGAGGAGCCAGGAATTCCTCAGCATCCATAATAACGAAGATCTGCTCTTCAGCACAAACAAACAAGAAATACCTCTCTCTGTAAGAAACCATAGATGGTCTCACATATTCAGCTTTGAGTTTCTTTCCAGACACACAGCTGCAACATAGAAATGCTAGCTCTGAACTACCCTTTAGCTCGGGAACATAGGTTGTAGAGACACCAGTGCGGCCCAGCACGGGTCAGACGCAGTGCAGGGAAGGTGATTCTCCAGGACAGAGTATTCTTCCTACTGGCGTCGGACGCTGCAGAGGCTCCACAGCTGCTAATCAAACCGGAGGGACCAGAGAGCGGCATTGCTCCCGCACTCCACTGCGTAATTTGCAGACATAGAACTTCCTTGCCATATACCTTCGACTACCACTGGAAACTCTTCTTGAAACCTTCGCGGTTTAAAGCCTTTCCTAGCTGTGCAAACCGAGCTGTGCTTTGGAGGACCAGGTTGGAAGGCAGATTTTCACAGAACAAGGCTGCTCAATATATTTCCTGTAGGCTAATACATTTTTAAAGCAAACCTCAGAATGATTCAGGAAAAAGCATTAGAAGGGAGTTTTACAGAAGTTCTCTCTCTCCTAGCAACTTTCCTTGTTATATTTGAGCTTTGTACCTTTAGGCTGAAATATGCACTGCAACACAGTAAATGTCTGAAGTGTAAATAAACTGTGGTACTGTATGAATTTATCTGTTTTGAGATATTGTTATAATGTACAAAAATGTGTCAAATTTGATTGCACAGATCAGGTCTATTTAATTTTGTCACTCACTGACTCTCAAACATTATCAGCTTTTATAAAAGTGCGTGACAATAAAGCCTGTGTTGTGTCAATGGAATAAAAATAGCTGTTTTGCAAAGCTGAAATGCTTTTTCAGAACAAGTTTTTATTCCTTGGCTTTATGCATGAGGTAGGCTTCATCTGAACAGAGGGCTAGTAAATTAAATATTTGCTGTGTTCTTCATAGTGCTAAGCACATCATTCACGTAATAATTTGTTAACTCCTTTTGGCATGGCTTATCAATAATGTTTGAGTTAGGAAAACGACAAATTGATAACAGAGGACCTTTGCCACCACTTCATATCCAGCTGCTATGTATTGCAGTTATAAAGCTATTGCAGTATCATTTCTACAGTTATTGCTACAAAATAATGCATAGTTCATCCACAGTAATTCAGTTACGGACACCAAAAGATCAGTCATAATTGTATACTCATCACAGTCTTGAAGGAACAGAGTAGAAAGTTTAAAGTAGCTTCTCAAAATAGAGTGATTTTTAGTGATGATTTGGAGAAAAGGACATTGCTTGTGATGGTCTTCTTTTGCAGATAAATAAAAGATTCTAGGCTCCAAGTCTGTCTATAATGACGCCATTTCAAAAGAAATACACATTTTAAAAAACAATCAAAAAAAAAAAAAAAAAAAAAAAAGGAGACCAAACCATAGTCCTAGGCATTTTTGCCTACATTACATTGTGTTCACACATCTCCATTTCCACTATATGGGGTTAAGTAAGTGAACTGATTCAGAAGAGATAACAAATCAGATTAAAGGGAAATATATTTAGAAGCTGAAGAAACACAAGTAATTCTGCATATGTTTGTTTCCTACTGTAACTGAAAGTAGAAATAGCAAACTACTGTAGGGAAGTCCTGATCAAACTCAAGAACTAAGCTGCAGTCTGTGAAATGTTGAGTTCTGTTTCTAACATAGGATAAATTAAGTGTCTTATATTTGCAGATACTAAGAAACAAACAAACAAATAAACACCCCCCACCCCAAACCTGAACTGAGTTGGCAGATAACTATTACAGGCATTAACATCAAAGTAATTACTACTCATATATTGGGGAGTGATATCAAGAGAGTATTTTTGAATGCATATTGGACACACATAATCTCAAAAACAGACCTACAGAGGACACAATTACTATGAACACTACACGTACATTAGGGGTGAAAAAAAAAAATCTTCCTTACCTGCTATTGCTTCAAGACTAGGGATTGCAATTGTGCTGTAAGTGCCAATGCATTTACAGGACCATGTGTTAACTAATGTTTCCTCAGCATTACCCAAGCCTGGTAAGCTGTCCACAAAGAAAGAGCCCCACAGTTTAGATACAGAGTAAGGAGCTTTGGGGAGATGTCCCTGGAAAAAAAAAAGATAAATATGTAAGCTTATAAAAAATATTCTGTTTTTCTTCTCTATCCAACTACAAATATTAGTTTGATAATCAGTATTGACTCTCTGTTTTTCTGCCAAAACTGTATTACGTCTTATGAGCAACGTGACTTAAAAATATTAGAGAAGAAAACAATAAAAATTGTACTCTGATAAGGCCCCAAACTTCTGTTTGTGCAATTCATAAGTTGTCTTTAAATATTTTTCCCTACAAAATCTTTTCTTTTCCATATACATACACACACACACACACACACACACACACATATATATATATATATATATATACGTATTTCAAATAGCTGGAATAGCTTGCTGCCTTTCTCTGCTGGAAAAGCTGGGTTGCCATGATAAAGATGATGGTCCCATCCTTTGCATGAGAAAGGAGTCTACCATATGCTGAATGAAAGAGGGAGTAAATGCAAAGAATTTTACATGTATTATTATATCTGTTTCTGAGCTGTTAAATAACTGAGGATGAAGTCACAGCATCCATGGAGAGTCATTCAGTTGGCTAGCAAACTATGAAAATTTGGTATTTTTCATGTATATTTTTAGACATTAACATGTCTAAAACATGTCCTTTATGTTTTAAAGGAAGTAGTAAAGCAGCATTGAGAAAACTGATTTTTCTTTTTTTTTCAGTTCATCTTGAAACCTGCTATATATTGCCATGTGCAGTCAGAAAAAACTCCAGAAACCTCTACAGAAAGATTAAAAAATGGAAAACAAAACTGCAAACTACACTATAGAAAATCTGTTAAAGTCATTTATGTGCAAAGTATATTTTCAGACCAGGAAAGCACAGAACAACAGATATCCTAGCCTGTGCCTCCAGATTCTTGAACTTTTGTACTTCGTTTTTCATTTATCTCCTTTCTTAATAATTTTGAGAATGTGCTGAAATAATTCTTGTTTATGACAGACATCCTTGGTCTTGATCACAACAAAGCTCCAAAAATCCAACAGAACAAAAACAAATTATGCAGATTTTTTTTTAATGATTCTGTGTAGCAATTCTTATTCTGAGTGTTGTTGCTTTTTGCAGGGGAAAAGTTGATTTGGACAAATGCAGATATTGATTTCTGTCTATTGCTGAAAATAGGTTGGAAAAAACTCCCATATCTTTAATTTCAAAACAGCAGTTACCTTATGAGCTGAGTTCTTCATTTTTTTTCACACACAAGGACAGTATCTTACATTTGTTTTGCCAGATCTTACTTCTCCATGCATATCCTAGGACTTTAGATCAGTTATAATACAGTGTAGATGCTATGCTGAATTAAAATCCATTTGCCAGCTGGATGACACATGCCGAAAGCTCATAAGACACCACCAGCTGTCCAGATGACTAAACAAACAAACAAACAAATACTGGCCCGCACAAGCACTTGCACACACGACGGGCCCTTGTTTATTGACAAGAGCAAACATCAGAGGCTTCTGTCTTTTGAAATAGCTACGGTCGGCTGAACAGGCAATTAAAATTGCAATCCGAGGAAATGAACTGAGTTTTTCATAGGCAGACAATTTCTTCCTTGTCCTCATAAGGAGGACGAAGATAAAATTAGAAATTATAGCCCATGTCCCTAATAAAAACCAAACACTCTTAAATATCAAAATTGTCATCAAGTCACCTGATACAGAGCTTCTATTATTTTGCTACTGGCTTATCTCCCCATGAGGGGGTGATTTAATAGCCAGGCTACATCTAGAGCTCAAATCCCAAAAGAGCTGTCAAAGCTTTGCCCAATAAAATGATCCCTAGAAAGTACCTGATATCATCCCCTCTATCATTTTGCCGCTTCCCAAAGTCTTCCACATCTCACATCTTAAACGGAGATTTGCCATCCGTGCCATCGTCTTTGTGCCAAGCGCAGGGCACAAGGACGGCTTTAGCTCAGCATCACGGATGGTACTGATGGCCACGTGCTTTGTGCCTGGTTACTAAAACCACCACTGACTCTCAATGCCAGAAAAAAACCACAGTCAAAGTGCAGTTTGCCTGTATCACGGCAAACGTTTGAGGCATTTCTGCCAGCACAGCTTTGACTAACTGAGGTACCTGTATAACACAGCTGTGTTGGGCTGTGCAAGCAGGCAGCCCTGCCACAGGACTTGCTCCTCACAGGCTGTGAGCGAACATAAAACATTTCACCCGTAATCATTACAACTAAATTAAAACATGGATCACTATAAGCAGGCTTCCTTAAAAAAAAAATAGAAAAGATAGCCATCGGATCCAATTATAAACTGATAAAATGCATTTCACTTAAAGATGTTGTTTTAAGAACGGTACTTATCTTATCAGGATTTACAACACCTCATCAGGTTGTTCCTGAAAGTACTATTAGATGTGTGCTAAAGATAAACAGGAATAGAGAGATAAACAGAGTCAAAAGACACAGAGTAATTAGCCCTGTCTAAGGTCACCCAGAGGGAGTCCTGGAAATAAGAGGGGCTCAACGGACCTGCCTTCCCCCACCAAGCAGCCACAAGGGAGTGCCGGAAAAAGAATTTTTCCTTCTAACTGAATTCTGTATCTGCCAATAACTGCTTAGCTTTGTGCTCCGCTCATTCCCCGAGCTCAAGGTTTTTTACACACAGACTAGCTCCTCTGTAATCGTTTCCCTTGAAATCCTGGGACAAATTCCAGTTTTTCTTAGAGTTTCCATTGATGACATTGATCACACATTTAAAGAGCAGAGGGGAAAAAATACAGCATCCAGGGAAGCAAACAAACCCCCAGATCTGGGGGAATCTAGTTTCAACACTATACATACATATATATATGTATATTTTGTTGCATGCTGCAATACATTTAAGAGCTGAGTAATTGCATGAATGGTTTTAGTCTATTTTTCTCTTGCTCATTTGCTTATGACTCACATACTTGAAGGAACTGCAGTTGTTACCATAAGTTCACCGTTATGTGTATCTGGTTTGTATCACACCCTCATTTGAGGGGGAAAAGACAAAAAAAAAACCCTACTAATGAAAATGGAAATTACTAGCCTCTTAGTCTGTGAATGTTGTGTGAGGAGGTCGTTTTCTTCTCTCTCTTGTGGTGACGAAATACCATGCATACAGCTGAAAACAGCTTTTTGTAATTTCTTGCTGAAAGGTGCAATTGCAAATTAGAGGTGATATTTTTTTTAATATTATTTTGTGAAGATTGCTAGAAGGAATGGTTGCATCTTGTATTAAATTATCAGCCCCTCTCGCCACATGCTGCATGTCATGCAGACTCTGCAGCTGCAGAGTAATATCTTTTTTTAATACCAACGAACGAGAAGGCTAATTACTGATACTAAATTTAATTTGTTCGTGTCAGCTTTTCACATAAACTGACTTTGTGCGAGCCTTGAGTTGGCTTTTCTCCCCTTTTAACCAAAGGGTTAATGAGAGAAGCTGATTAGGGGAATAAAACTGAAACTTTCATAGGCTTGCAAAGGGAATCTCTTTGAACTAGTCCTGTTAAGTCCGTGCTGCCCAGTCAACTGCGGAGATATGGATGCGACCTGTGGTTCAGACTGCGGCGAGCAGCGGGGTAACGAAATAACCCCCCGACCTGCCGCGGCCCCTCGCTTCGGATGCCTTTAATCAACACAATTCCCTTCTCCCGTGCTTACTTGCTGTCACCGGCAGCGGATGTAAACCGAGCAGAGGTTTTGTGTGGCAGACCTGGTGTCTCACTGAGCTACCGCAACCCGTTAGCAGGAACGCTACAGGTTTAGCGAAATGCCAAACACCTCTGCAAAAGTCCCCGTTTCCCGATAGAGAAGATGGATCCGGCCGGGAGTCCCCCAGAGGCACCGTGGCAAGATAAAAACAAACCACCGAGTGCTCAGAAATACATCTGCTCAGGAACTTTTCCGCTTTACTTCCACAAAAAGAAACACGGGCCGGCTTTTTGTTTAAAAACGTATGCTTCAAAAGCTTATATTTAAAATGCTTAAGAAAACACGCTTGAAAAAAAGAAACCAAACCTTACCGGGATGTAAGTCTTAAGCACTAATACAGCAAAGTTTCCCGTCAGAGAAAGGTTAAATTTATGGAGAGGAATGAGTTATTTTAACAATATTAATTAATTTAATCAAATCATTTCAAACTATGTAACACTTGCTCACATTTTTTCTTTTTCTTTCTTTCTTTCTTTTTTTTTTTTTTTTTTGTGCTGAGGAATATATTCTTTTTGCGAGGGGACTGAGTTTGTTTGTCCTCATTTTTGTTTTTATACAACCCAGGAAAAAGCCTAAATTTTAATTATTATCTTTTCCTTATTTCAGTAGGTGAAATGTCCTTGTTTGACCTTATTTTACAAATCAGGATAGCAGCAGAATATATCATGTGTTTCTTAAAAGAAAAAAGATCACAAAGAAATACATGTATTTTCTGTATTGTTTCAGTCACATTAAAGGTTTCTTTTTCTCCATAAAAGATAGGGGCTTTTAATATGATTCTTAGAGTAATAAAATTGTCATATAAAGCACCTTGTAATAAATCTTTATGAGAGTAAGCTATATCTTTTGTATCTCAAAATATTTATTTAAAAAGAAACAAAATAAGTGCTTTCCAAAGCAAAATGTAAAAAGGTGGCTATATCTATATCTATCTGCAATCAGAAGAATATTACCTATGGGTTTGAGAACAGGAGTAAACACTCCAAAACGACATTTTTTTTCTTTTTTAAACAGAGCATTTTATATTAAAAATAACTCTTCCTCAAAAAAGTAAACCTTTTCCGAAAAAATATATATAATTCTCTGTTCGCTGTACCGTCTGTACTATAAACAGTATTATATTTGAACACATGTTCTATCAAACCATTCTGAACTGTCAGAGAAGGACTTTTAGAGAAAATTTTTTTTATACTTCAGTAAAAGTATATCTATATATATGTATACGTTCTTAAAAATGAATAAGTAAGTGAATAAATACAGTTGTATATTTATATAAAGAAACAGAAATGGGTTCAGTTTCATACTTTATGAGATGGACACACTTTGAAGCCCTATCTTTTCTGTTCAACTGTTTCCCCAACAAGTGCTGGGGACTAACTGTAATTCTAAGTGCCGCCCAGGCCCTTGCGCCTCATTCTCTGCAGATCGTAACAGACTAAATATGCTGCGTGGCTATAAAAGCAGGATACGGAAAGTTATAAGAATAGTAGGATACTAAGAGAACAAGATTTTTCAGTCCTGTTATAGGGGGCAGATAAGCAGAGGCACCTTGCTGAAGCTGTAGGTACAACTCCACCGCAAGTGCAATTCCCTGTCTATTTTGATCTTAAGCAGCAGAGAGAAGAATAAACCGTAATAAAAATTTCACCTTCCGTGGGAGAATTGAAGAGTGGCAGAAGTGCTAAAGCTGATCAAAGGCCCTGCTTCCCAACTGCAATCAACCTAAAAATTAAATTATCTATCTGAGGTAATCCTCAGTAGCCCTCAGCTGACTTGTCTTAGAAACAGTCCCCCTGGTAAACAAAGAACTGTGAGGAGTGCAGGTGATGGATTTGTGACAAGGAGCGATAGGGTTTCATCTCACAGGACGCAAGGCAGGTTCTGGTTACCGCAAAGGAGAAGACTATAGTTTTTGGTTAAGGGAAAACACATCTCCCCCCACATTTTTTGTGGTTGAGCTTGGTTAGGGTAATGAAGACAGACTGTGTAACATTAGTGCCGAAAACTGAACTCTTACGATGTAGGGCTGCAGTGTCATGGCACCACCTTGGTGTGGCTATGAGGACCTGCCTAGGAGAGATCCTGACGGTGCCAACAGCCTTGTTAGGCAAGCAGCCTTCTTCTCAGTGCAGATGGCACTAGGCTTTTCCATACCTTACTTTCTTCTGTGCCAGGAAACAGCTACAAGGAACTCTCCTTACCTCAAATTTTCCTTTCTTCTCCAAGGGCTCAGATTCAGTCTCCACAGGCACCATAACTTTGTCTCCTAGAAGCTCCTCTAAGATGAAGACAGTTTCCCAGTTGCTATAGTGATGAGCTGGGAAAATATCCGAGTGCATGCTGTCACCAAAATAAACAACCTGCGAGGGAAGCAGCAAATTAAAAGTTCTTTGTATATGTGAAACACAAGTAAAACGTATTTCAAAGACAGAGAAAAAAAAGCTTTAGAAGAACCTAATAAAAATTCTTTCATGTTTACAGCTGGCCAGAACACACATATACATCTTACTAATGTCATTGTCTTGGGGGTTTTTCAATCAGCTCACTTCCAGCTTCTCCATAAGTAAAAGGCTAGCCCTGCATACCTTCCCTATTTGACCTTCTAGCGACATCACGAGGGAATGCCAAGGTGGGACTGACACACAGAACAGCACCGAGATTCCTGACAGACTGAAATAGCCTGCCAGGTAGCAGAAGAAAAGCTTAACAAGAAAATGCGCTAAATAAATGGAATGCATTTTGGACAACTTTGGAAATAAAGAAAAACACAGAGAATCTCCCACTGACTCAGAGCTCTTTTGTACCCATGTGTAGTTAGGGAAAACATGTTCCTGCAGCCTTCACTGGTGTTTTCACCCAGCCTGTGCTGTAAATGGGGAAGATAAAAATGATCCTAATTTTCACTTACGATACCTTTTCATCCATCTATTTTCTCAGGGAAATTGTAATAGATAAACACTTGATTAACAGGGAGATGATGAAGATGCAGGCAGCTTTAGCCTCAGTATATACTGATGCAGCTTTTTTTACACATTATTTAAAGCAGAAGCATCTGCATCTCCTGCCATTCTTGTACCACAAGGATTGTGCCCTGGTCTATTTACTAAGAACTAAATACAAAATATGCACTGGGAAAGATGTGGATTAAGCTAAGAAAGCTAAGAAACAAGTCTCTGAACTTGTGCAGTGCCTGACCATTTATGTAAATGTTAGCTGTGAGGCAGAATGAAGCAGTCACCTTGGAAGTGCAATGAAATAGCTCAGGTCAATGGCAGCTCTATGCAGAATATAACTCCAATTGATCACATAATTAAGCTTTATGCAAGCTAATCTGGTGAATTTTAGGCCAAAACAGGGAAAAATTGCCCACATTTATAACATACCTTGGGGTCCAACTTGCCAGTCATCTTCTTCAGTAGTTCATAAAGATGGATAGCATTACCTTGGGAATACCAGCCAGGCTTATCTAGGGATAACAGAGCCTCCTGCTCTTCATCATTCTCTGAAATCACCAAGAAAAATTGCCTGCTGTTAGTGATAGTAACATGTTCCTGTATTTACGTGACATGTGAGAAAGGGCATGTGTAAAACTTGGAGAACATGGTCTATTTTGACATTAAAACAGTTCCAGTGTCTGGCAAGAAATTCAGTTCCAGGTTCTGACTGCAGCTTCGGTCAAGGTGTTTGGTAGCTGAGGGCTACCAAAGCGCGACAGGTAACAAATGACCCTATGTATTATTATGTTCAGGAAATGGGAAATAAATAGAAATAATAATAGGGAAATATGTGTGAGAAAAGAATCCTTAGTTTCTCCCATTGGACCTAAAGAAGAATCAGGGAATGAGTATCACAGGCTTCATCTTCCAAATATTATACCTGTGAAGGCAGAAAATCTCACAGACAAGAATGATGGAGGAGCTGTTACAGATTTAAGATGAAACCATGAGATTTGACAGACCATAAGCAACACCATGTACCTTTCCCAACAGACAAATTAACCGCTACTTTAACACTGACATAAATATAACAAAACAGTTGAGGTAATTCTCATGACATCAAACAGCCTTTGCTCGACAGAAGCAACAGGTAGTTCTGGTTATCAATCAGTTTTGGGAAATGACAAGTAGAAAATATTGCTGCTGATGGTGCAAACTTTTGTATATCCACACAGGCAGCTGCCAGAAAAAATAATAGTGGTCATCAGCTAACTGTGCCATAAGCTTAGTTTCTAGCTGGTTTTGAGACAGCTGCATCTGTCCTGTCTATGTAACTTTATTGTTTGTTCAGGTCCATGTGCTATTGCCAGATGAACTCCTTTTAGCTTCTTGTTGGAGCCAGATTAGCCCTAGTGAAATGATAAACTAGATTTTCCTCAGAAATATCAATTTTAATGGCTTCTTTATCAAAGCAGTTAAACAAAAGGGTGATTTTGTTATTCAGTGTTTTTTTTTTCTTCTAGTGAAAAGGGAGGTACAAGCCTGTGCAGTACTCTGATCTAACTTAGGCAGAGCAGGAGAATTCCAGTCTTCTTCCCGATTTATACAACTTCAAAGTACTTAAAATATGCTAGGAGGAAGATTGAGACAAAGTGAACAAACTTCACTTGGTTAGAGACCGCTGAAAACTGAAATGCAAATTTTGGAAGAGCAGAGAAATGACAAGATGGCTTTATGTTTAAGAGCAGTTAAGATGTACATGGCACAGTAAATTGTTCCTTGGAGGAAGAAAAAAAATAAGAAAAGAAATAAGAAAGAAAGAGATATGTGGAGAGAGGCAGCAAATCTCTGTTTAATATTATGGACCTAAGAATTTGAATAAACACAGGATTTATTCTCAGACAAAACAATTCTATATTAAGGGTATTTTATAAACTAGGAAAAAACAAGGAAATTCAAAGCTGACACTGGGAACTCATGTGGAACTTACATGGAAATGTCTTTGCCTTTGTTCTCCCACAGTAACATAACAATAATAATAGCAAATATGGTAACATCCATGTAAAAAAGTCTCTCTCATTTTACGTTTCCTGGCTTTTAAGATACTTTTGACCAAACAACTTTTGATCAAACAGAAGTTTTCAAACTTTTAGGGGGTATTTTTAGACATATTTGTAAGGCTGGCTGAACAAGTAGACACAATCTTCAAACAACGAGATATAAAAAGAGTCTTTTTCAAAACAGAACTCTTTTGAGCTGTTGTCAAAAGAGTTTCTAGAAATTTGCAAAGACACACACAGCCATCATGATCTGTGACCTAAGATCTGCCCATCCAGTCGCTGAAGAAAAATGGAGCTAGGAGTAGGGGAGTTTTCAGAATAACAACATTACCATTGCAGCTATGAACGCTATGTATTACAGCAGCGCCAGGAGGTTCCAGCAAAGGGCAGGACCCTGCTTTATTACCTCTACAGAAAGGTATAAGGGCAGTCCTGGCTGAAATAAATTCACTCTAATTACACGGTAAAAGATGTCGCACTGAGAGATCCACTATTGTCAGCCCTGGCAGTAAGATGCCTCTCACTTAACTTGATGCATCCGAAAGAGAGGCTTCTAATTTATAGTTAGAATCTAAATTACTTGGCTAGGCTCCCTTTGTAGGCAAGAGAGAGAGCAAGAAGCACTTTCTACAGGTGCCAGCTCTGGCTATTGACTGTAGAAGAAAAGTGTTTAATCTGCACAATTAAGTAGCTGAAATTAGGGGAAATTTCAGGTCTCGGTTTCTTCCTCATTACACAGAAGCATCAAACAGCATCAAGATGTCTTATCCGTTATGGGAATAGCTTGATTTTGGAAGAAGCTCCAGAAGTCTGAAGAATTAGGAAAGGTCCCTTATGATATTTCAGTTGTAAGGTTACAGGACTAATGGATCTGGACTGGCGAGCCTTGCTTCCTGAACAGTCTCATATGACAGCTTGTGCTCAAATAGCTAGTTCAAATACGTGGGTGATTGTGTCAATTTTATTGCTATAGTCTAAAATGCAAGGAAATTTACACTTTAATGGTGTTTTCATTTCAGCAGGTCATTAATGAGAAGGGTTTCAAAGCCAGTCACACTCTTCTCATGGCAAAATATATACTCCAGAAAATTACTCTTAGGTACCAGCTGTAAGACCTCTTACAGAAGTTTTGCCACGTAAAAATGAATACATAACAGCTTAAAACACTTTAATGACACATTTTACTTTGGGGTTGTATTTTATTCTTGAGACAGTAGATGCATGATGACACTCAAGAAATATATCTATTGCCTGCAAAGATGTTGCAAAATGTGATTTTGATAGTTCCTAATGTATTAGATGTTCCAAGTGTAACATTGGCTACACTCAATCAGACAAGAGGAAAACTGCTGCTGACTTTCCTTCCATTTTGCTATTATTGATTCTTGAAAGTTCATTCAAAGGTTAGAAATGCTATAAATATTACTTTAACAGGAAGAAACACATATATAGGTGGGGATGCGAATGCTTCAGGTCATGTAAGTTGGGAGGAAAGGGAGATGTCCTGACAATTTCAAACAGACTGGATAACCAAAAAGTATTTCTCAGATGATTCAGACTGAGTGACTCGCATGCTTCTGAAGTCTAATATATCACTGCAACCTGGATTCCTGGCTGCAGGCTGAAAACATGCTACAACAAGAAATATAAAAGTATCAAGCAAGTAAAATTAAAATAATTTAAACCAGAAAATCATTCTATTAACACACTCACCAAAACCACAACAGTGATTCAGAGCAATTTTCCTGAGGGGAAGTTACCATTCCTGTCTAAAAACAACAAAAAATGCTTCACTCATCCTGGGGCAACACTAATTTCCCTGTAATGGCATTTTGCATATTACTGTGTTTAACAACTAGGGAAGTGTATCCCGATTCAGAAAGCTACTCTGATACAGTTTTAAAAATAAACTATTTCACTAATAAGACTCAGTATCCTGTATTTTAAAGTGCCTTTAAAAGTCAGTTGCAGGTTTATAACATGGTGTGGGGAACATCAGCTTTCATTCTAAAAGAATATGCAAAAAGTAATCAGTGAAGCTTATTCCCATATAAGTGACAACCGATGATAATTTACTTTGGCACAGAATTGCTCTTTGGGAAAGACTGCACCCACTTGCTTACTGCAGTATGCTTAGCTATCTGTTTATTGGTTATACCCACCCCGGTGGAAATCTGAATACATGAGGTCTTAAGGTTATGTCCACACCAAATGTTAAGCCCAGGATTTGAAGCTAGAGCTCTGTCTTTACCCTGGCTGATGTTTACCTTGCTTAAACCCAGCCCATGGAACAGGGCAGCTCTGATCTTTTCTTTCAGGACACAAAGGTGAATTTATTTTTTGATTGCTACTCTTCTACAGTCCATTGCATCTACACCGAGGTTAATTTTCATCAGGACATCCATATGGCAGACTGTCCCCTGTATCGTTCTTGAAGATAGGTGGTCATTTAGTGGCTATCACATCCAGATGTGAGGGCCCCCAGCTGGCTTACCAGAAAGCCCAAAGACAGCTCTGACCTTCTTGACTGGGCAGACACTGAGGGAAGAGAAAAATTCCAGGTGCCAGCTAGTCATGCCAGCCTAAGCTGTGCTCGACTAATATGCAATATGTGTACAGCTCTCTAGTAACTCACATTTCTGCCCTTATAATATTGTTCTTCCTTTTGCTTGTTACTTGAAGTTTCTACACAGATCTGGGTAGAGAGGCTATTAGGGTTGCTGATTTTTTTTTTATTTGCTTGAGTTCTGTGGTAGAATAAAAACATCAGCCGATTCTGTCGGTAGTTGTGCATATTCCTGTTCACGTTTTCCTAATGATGGTCAGCTCTTACAGGCTCTCTCTATGTGCGCACTTAGCACAGATGTGAATATGTGTTTAGCACACTGAAGCCCTGGTTCAGACCTCAAGGGGCCGTTGTAAAACAAATAAATATTACGATTCACAACTGTCATACTGATATGCCTCTGTGCCATTCAAAATAATGTCATTTCAGACCCCGAGGTTATTAATATAAAAGCTTGGTTGTATTCCAGCCTGGTTTGCAAGCACAGATAGCATTTCCAGGTCACTTAAGAAACACAAACTCTCCTTTTTGGCAAGGGACTCAGGGCAGGAAACTACATCTTTTAATGGTGGAGACAAAAGGGAACTGCATAAGCAAAATCCTTCCAATGGCTTTTTCCAGTTGTAAAGGTAATGGGAGGGGATGACAGAAACTGTAGGGTTCCCCTATGGACCATGCCCCTCCTGAAGAAAGTAAACACTTGGTGAGGGTAAAAGTTCACAGCTTAGAGGCACCATTACACTGGGTAGTACCCCAAATTCCTATTTATACAAAACCTACCTTTTTCGGCTGACTGTCAATTGACAGCATGATTTCTGCAATGCCGTGCTGTCACTAGTTGCCCCTGTAACTCCTGGAGGATGTGTGGCTGAAAATGAGTAAGTCTCAGAAGCTAGGAAAGCTCAGCATGGAATTGAGCCAGAAAAAGGGGGATGCATCAGTGTTGCTGGGGCTCCTTCCCACCAGGGGCAACAGACGCACCTTGAGGAAAGGAGACGAGTGGCTGAGCGTAGGTGGGATGTGACCCCTCTGGACCACTGCGTTATTCTATAGCATTAGTTTTCACCCTCCTCATCTAATAACATCCCCTTTAAATGTCATAGGCCTAATTGCAATTTTTATAACAGCTGATGGATAATGTGATACCCGAGGCTTGAAATAGCACTCCAGTAGTCCTCACCAAACTGGCACTGCTGAAATCTGAGCGAGGCTAGCTCCTTCCCTACGCTCAGATGGAGACAACATCTCCCCTGCACATGCCTCTGCTGTGAGACAGCCACAGTGGCCTGTGCTAACACAGGGGCGATTTGCTGTACTCATGCTGGCAGGACACAGCAGCAGCTGGTGGACCCATGAATGATCCTCCTCTGGTCAGGTGCAGCCGTTCTGCAGATCCTGATTCTGGGAGTACACCTCTGATAAGTTGGACTATATAATTTAAAACTCATTTCCCTCTTACTGTAGCTACTGAGATGAAATGCAGGAAAAAAAAACAGCCATTCATTACACTGAAAAATATTTCTTTAAATACAGAGGAGTATTAAAATTTCCTGGTTCATTGGGAGATCAAGTGGTTACTGAAATTTAGAATCATCTGAGCTTTCTCAGAGGCAACACAAGTGAGGACTAACTGTTAGTAAGGATTCATGGGGGTATTATTGTGTGTTTTCACATTCCTGAATTACTTTCATGCTTTGGAAGCAGCTGCGAAATCCATCTGCCCTGCATGTGCGCCAGTGCTTGCTAGTCACATATCTGACTGGGTGAGTGCAGGGAAGTGATAAGGAACAAATTATTCCCTTAGAGTGATGAACTGAAATAAAAGGTTCAAAAGTGGCCAGTGATTTTGGCAGTCTCCATTTTTTCAATTGAAATCTATCTTACTATGAAATGATTAATTGTACAAAACAGTAGGAGATATAAAGACAATATTGGAGTTTTATTTGTTTATAAGAAAATCAGTATTTCCTTTAAAGAAGTCATCAAGTAAGTTATTTGAGTAAGTTTTGACTTCTGTGTTATAGGAACTGAAATTTGCATGTCACTGCAGATTTAGCAATTTGTTTTCAAATCTGTCAAAATAGTAATTTTATGTCTTCCTAGGAATAGTTTGGCTAATGAACAAAGTGTTTCTGCCATTCAAAACATTGATATGATGAAATAGAACCAAGACCTTTTCCTTGTTTTCGGAAATTATTCATCTGCAAGTTCCAAAAAATGTATCTGTAAGATATATTTCACATAGTTTTGCTGAAGTCTTCTACAGTTTCATTTAAGTCTCCAGAACTTCTGTTTTGAAGAGTAAGAGGGACATAAAATACAGAATTTCATTTATTCCTTCTAGTTATCTTGTATTTTTTTTTAGTGGGGATGTTTGTAGAGGTACAAAAAGGCAAGATGAGAAAAATAAACCCTGCCTTTCCCAGTTTTACTCTGAACTTTACCAGTTTCACAAGAAGGCTTCAGAGCCACATAAATGAGAGGCTCCCAATATCCAGACATTATGTCCCCAAATGATCCTATCTTTATTAATACTGTATTCACCCTAGAGGTCCCTATTTAATTACACAGAGAGACAGACTTTTCCTGAAAGCAGTTCAAATTCAAGTAAGCCAGGCCAGATGTGGTAACTCAGTGGAGGAATGGCATAATCATTTCAGAAATATATATTTCAGCTCAAGCAACTTTCTAAAATCTTTCCTTTTAGGGTATGCTTCACTGCTGTAAAAAATTAGACCTCTCAAGGTGTCACTTCTGTTATCGAAGTACTGGTTGTCTGTGTTACAATCGGCATGAACCGAACCAGTTCTTAGGAAATAGGGGCTTAACCAGTTAAGCTCTTTCTCTACTATGTCTGAATTTAGAAAGAAAAAGCCTCAACTGTGGAGAATTTGCAAACTGAAAAGACAAACTGCTTCAACTTTTTTCTGGGCAGAACTATGAATGACCACCAGAAAGACATTACAAAAATGTTAAAAGCTCACAACTCGGTAAGAAGTCCAAAGGACTTCTCTTTACACAGATCTCTTGGGCTCTGTGCAGCTAGTAAGAGGTTTTTCTTGGTTTATTTTCCAGAGTTCTTTCTTTTTTTGAAATTTATGATGGTGTAGCCTAGAGTGGTTCAGCATGAGCAGTGATGGGAGACTATTTTGTCCTTTTGTGGACAGTGGTTATGGTTCATCAGTATGGCTATGTAGAAGAGCCCATTCCTCAAAGGTAGGCACTGTGACTGTTAAGCTTAGTGGCTATATGGGCTACGAACATTAGGTTGTGGCTAAGCATTAGAGAAGGAGCTCAGCTATTAGGGTAAGACTACCAAATGAACACTGCTTGAAGCTATCAGGAAAAGGGATGAGCTGGAGGGAAGCACAGAGAATGAGGTCATCAGTAAGACATGCTGACTTAAGCTGTCACTTCAGAAAAATGTCTCAATTAATTTTAATTATTAAAATAAAATCAGGATGCACAAGCAACTTCCTTGCAGCACTGTAGATTTTAATCTTGATTTATCTAAGACTCCAGAGCAATTTCTACTGAAGAAAGGCATACTGGAATTTGCTCTTGGACTGCACTCTTAAACACTGAAAACTACACTGCAGTGTGGGGCCGAGACTGGTGGGCAAAAAACTTCCTGCCATTCATTTACTTTGGCCTCAGATATTAAAACTATTGTTCTTCAATCGTCAGTTAAGTAAAGATCAAGAAAGGATTTATTTCCATTTCTTAATACTAAAGATAAAAAATGTATTATGTAAGCTGGAATAGACAATTTCACTGTAAATAACCATACATATCTATCTATCTATCTATATGCTATAAGACTATATATATACGTCTATATGCTATCTATAAGGCAATATGCTGCAAGGGTCCTATAATATTTATTTTTCAGTTCCCTAAAATGTGTTCTTTTAAAGAGCATAGCAGTTGCTAAATAGACATGAGCATACATAGCTATGGCACACACACTGCTTAGAATATAGAACAGACACTTTCATTAACCTTTATATGAAAACTACACAGCAAAGTTTGCTTATGATTTAGAAGAAAAACTCCACTTTTTTTCTCAGCTGATTACACTATCTAAAACTCTTAATTGAATTTTATTAATTAATTCTGCTTGCATTTCCAGTTCTTCTAATGTCATCTGCCTTTGGTAGGAGGAAAATCCCCGTTCTACATCAACATCTAAAGAAAACTTAAGATTCAAAATTGCACAGGAAAAATGGAAAAAAAAATGAAAGAAACTCCCCCCTTCTTTCCATCTTTAAGAAAGCAAAAGTTAAGCTAACAGTTTTCTTAATTCTTGCAGGGTTTGTTCATATAACCTAACTTATAAACTTGGCCAAGGATAAACTAGACAACATACATCTTGAACACTTAGCATTAATCAGATGATTTTATGCTGATGTTGTGCACGTGTTTATGTATATGTTTATGTAAAAAAATAAGAGGATGGGATATACCCTGCCAGTTTCTTTAGTATGGAATATTTGCATATATTCCAAGTATCTAGGTAAAAGCTTGAAGGAAGAACTGCAGACAAGTAATGTTCCTCTACAGTTTATTCTAGCACGGAACATAAATCATCCAGGTAAACAGGGAAGCATGGAAGGAGGTGTATAACTGAGACACAGAAAGTGAAGGCAAACTCCCTGTCACATAGGTTCTCCATGCAGTAGTTTTCTACTGCCTGGTCAGGGGAGTACGCTGTTTGCTCACCTAGAAAAAATCTCAGCTGCACTTGTTTGCTTTTCATGCCTGTAAGTAATTTCTGCTTGCTAATTTTATGGTTTTTTTTAAGAGAATACTTTTTGTTTTAGATCTAAAGCAGAGAGTACTTCCCTCATTTTAGGAGGGAAGGAATAGAGGAGAAGAAATAATTACCTATATCCGAAATAACTACTTATGTGCAATACTAGAGAGCATGGCCATGAATGCAGAATCAAACAGAAAGCAGTTTAGCAAAGGGAAATAAAAGCGTTATGTAATAGTTCATGTGAAATATATCTTAGCAGAAAGAACAAGACCTTCTTCATTAGGAGATACAGTATGTTACTTGAGTATCTAACATTTTTAGCACAAACTTTATTTATAGAGAATAGAGTGCTATGCTCTTCTTCACTTTGTACACATTAAGTATAGTTTAACACTATAAAAATGTGACTAATTAACATCTTAAAGTTTCATTTTACTACTGCATTTCTGCCAACTTGTATTTCTTATATTGCATCAATTTTTCTGTTAATATCTAGACATTTTAAACTGTATATGAAAAGTAAATTAATTGATTGTTAAAATCAGTATAAATTTTATTAAAGTATTTGAAATAATTAATTTCTACCACTACCTGTGGTAGTGGTAGAACATCTGAAGGTGCTGAAAGTGGGATTTGGCTCCTGTTGATCCATGACTTCTTCTTACCACATTACATACAGAAGCAGTACATACACACTTAAAAATCATATCAACATTAAAATCCTTTGAATATGTCTGTGTCAGGGAAGAGACTACACTTGTAATTCCTTTGCATTGTTTCATATATTGTACTAAATTGTGAATATTCTAAAATATTATTAATAATACTTAGCACTGTAAAGAATAAAAGAAAAAATCTTTAATTTCAAATTGAAATATAGCAGCATAAAATAGTTGGCAATTATCTTCCATTATAGAATGTAGAAACTGCCACTAATTAAAATCATAAACAAAGCAAAATATCAAACATACAGAAAAGTACAAAATACGAAAACAGTCACAGTGGGTGGTCTTGCTCAGTAGCAAATAGATACTTTTTCTGCCCTATTGTCTGCCTTAAGTTGCGTTTCCCTTATCTTATATGGTTCAGCACTTAACACTGATTTGAGCTTCACAGAATCTCCCCTCGGAAACGTACCCTTGTGCATGTTCATATATCGTCAGTGAATCCCAATGAGGGTTTTGCAATCTTATTGCATTAAGGAGGATCATTAGACTCTTTTAGTATATACTGTACTTTATTCTATACTATTTCTGTCAGTTCTAGAAAAAAAAAGGATTCATTTAAAAATCTGTTTTTGTGCTGTGAATGTATGCCATGATAAATGCACACTTTAGGTTCCATCACACATCACATCCATCAGCCTGTTATGTGAATGCACTAAAAGAAATTACTTTGAAGTTATGGGTAGGTGTGCTGGTGAGTAATTAGGTGTCACTATGCCAAGCTACTCCTAAACTGGAGGAAGAGGACAAAGTAAAGTAAAGAACCTCTCCAGATGGTGGGTGTGCTGGAGCTGAGGGATGGCTGGAGAGCCAGACAAGAAAATAAGTAACCAGAATTTGATGTTGTTCAGGCCATGCGTGCTGAGATGACAGACAGTGGGAAAATTTCTCTGGGGAGCAGAGAAATTAAGCAAAATTTTTATCTTCTTTTCCCTGCTCCAAGCCTCTTTTGACAGTAAGTAGCTCCTGTCTATGCAGGGTGTGTATACAAAGTTCTCTATCAAGAAATATGATCTGCAGCAGAAAGGATGAAGAAGGGAAGGAAAAGGGAAGGCCTCGATGGTAAATACAGTCTTGAGGTCTAAGGATAGTTTCGTGGCTCTGTGGACAAAAATTGGTGGATGAATTCAAAGGAGGGGCAAAGTATGTGACAAGGTTCAGACAACTGGCAGAGATTTCAGACATGCTCTTTAAGGCCTTCTAGGCCAGATGTGTATCTGGGATGCCAGGGAATGGAAACCAGAAAGAATAAGAAACTTTGTTCCCAAAATCTGTATTAAATCTTTTGAGATATTGTATAACCTCATATTTAACAAACTGAATGAAAAACATTAGGAAATTAATGTTCTAAGAAAAAAGTTTTTTGTGTCAAACTATTGCTGTAAATCTCAGAACAATGTAAATAGGCTGGAACTGGGAAGGAAGAATGGAAACAATTCCTTTCTGGAAAAGTAGGTTTAGTTAGTCTTTGCTGAGAAGACCAATATCAAAGGTTTGTAGCAACGATTTTTTTTTGAAGAAGAAGAAGTAAAAGGGAAACCATTCCCATGACACTTCCTATAATATATTTTTCCAGTACCTTATCGGTGCACTTTACGTGGTTTGCAAAACCACTTATGACTACCTATGTGAAAATGCGATTTACTTCGTTTCTCTGAATCAAGAATATTGTGCAAGACCTCCATATGCAAGAATTCCACAGATAAAATCTCTTACTGCTATTATTCCAGAAACAATAACCACCTTGGAACGTTCAGCCTTAGCCTGGCAGAATCACAGAGACACCTGGCATCTGCGGACAGTGATAATATATAAATTCTTCTCACAGCAGATAAGAATCAGTTTACTAATGAGAAGTCCTGGGGTCGCTAACTCTACTTAGCAAAGCACGCGACATATGTATTTAAGTTTAAGACATCTGGAATCCTAATCGAACAATAAAGAAGGGGTGAAAAACAAAGAGAGAGAGGAAGAACACAGTACACCACCTTTACTTCTCCCAAATTTTCAGTCTGTAAGAAATCATTCCCTTCTGAACATCAGCTGCAGAGGACTTGTTATTGATCTAAACGACCACTCCTGTTCTATGATCACTCATCAGCTAAGAAATGTCAAAGTTGTGTGTTCACTGGCCACTGATTCTTGCAGAACCAGCTAGTTCTCTACCCACCTAAGATTTCCCTCAAGCACAATAAATCCACACCTGCTATTTGTTACAGCTCTCCTATGCCACTTAATGAATTGCAGATTCTTCTGAGTGCCTCATGAGTATTAAGCAAGCCTCAGCATTTAGAAATTGGGAAACTGAGGCAGAGATTCAGTGGCTTATCAAAGTAAGCCAGATCTCAGCCCAGGTTTTCACCACGGTTCCTAGCTGTATTCTCAGCTCATCCCTAGAGCTTCCTAACCAGATCCTTCCGCTACTTTCAGTAGCAGATCTGATCCCTGCAGTATAAAAAGCAGTATGTGCTTTCTGTGAAAAACAAACTAACCTTAATAAAAGCTTGACATTTTGGAAGAACACACAAGAGAACTCTAAAGCTTTTTTAATTAAAACCAGCACATACAGATTCACGGAAACTATGTGGAAAGGAAGCTTTCTACAGTGGCTGCCAGCCCTGAATCTGCCAGGAATGTACCATACACAACTCTCTATTTTTGCTCTACTATAAACTATCTCAGTTTCCAAATAAATAAAAAATTGAATCACAAAGTAACTCTTTACTGTAACTTTGTCTAATCAGCTATTTATTTTTGAATCTTACAATTACACAGTCAAGGAAAATAAATTAAAAACTCCCAAACTTTTATGAAATCTATGTGACACCAAAGAAAGTTTTTCCTCCCAAAGTCATACTGTTATTACTTCCTCCCCCCGCCATGATGTAGGTAATCTTTCTTTCTTTCTTCCAGAAATACCTTGTGGAATTTGACAGTTGTTTAAGGACTATAATGCAAAGTTTAAACTAAAGGTCCACCAACCCAATTCACACAGGATGCACTGAGTCTCAGTGCGGTGGTAAATTTTGTGAACTTGTATTGAAGTGTCCCACAGGCAGCCAGTCCTCGGCTTCTGTAGACACAGGAATAGACCTGCGCAGAGCACAGCTTTCTAGTCAACCAGTAGCCCAGTTCAATCTGGTTGCTTAAATACTGGTGTCTAGCAGCATTTGGGATGCCCTATGGTGCCAGTCGAGAGGGCACGGGTCTCCCCTAGAGCCTTTGCCATTTCCACAGGCCGTGGGTAGCTGGCTTCCCTGGGGCTCTCAGTTAGCACAGTTAGAGAACTAAATTGTGCAGCACAGCTTGGGATCAGCTCCAGAGGCAGAATCATCACGTAAAGGGCCTCTGACAGCGCACACAGTCACACGAATGGCAATGCAAAGTCAATGCAGTCAATGTATTCAGCAGAGTAGGAGCGAAGACACTTCCATTTGGGCAGCTCTGCAGTTCTCCACTGACTTTATTGGCCAGCTCTTCATTGACTAGAATAGGGGTCAACTGACTAATAGCTAAAAATGATAGCTACAGTGGTTTCTACACACAGTGGTTTCTATATCCATTTCTAGTATTTATTTATTTATTTCCAAAACAGAGTGTTGTGATTTATGATGTACGGCATCATCCTTCTAATGTTGTTACTAGTCGGTTTTTGCCTAAGGGAGAGATCAGCAACCGAATGGCCAAAATTAGCATCTGAACACTGTCCACCTTTATGATATAGATACGGCAAGAAGAGAAGCTATATTTTGAAACTAGGATGACTACGGCATAACGTCCTACTTGTAAGCAGCAGTAAAGTCTGGTAATGATCTGCATTAACAAGCTCCTTGTGTGGGGCCCTTTTTTATTCCATAGACAAAATAAGATGTATTTATTTAAGCATCTTATATTAAAAAATACACGGTACAGATCAAAATGAAATACACATTCACTTAATGTCAAAATAGCTGCTGGCTTGCACATGCTTTGTTTCCCTACTCTTCCTTTCAGTTCTATGAGATCTTCAGTCCTACAGTTTAGCTTTTAATTCCCTTCCTACTCTTGGTTGGTAGGTGTGCTGAGAAATAAAAATGAAGGTGAAAATAAGTATCTCATCTAACCAGGGGAAATATTAAAAAAAAAAAAAAAGTTTGGTCTATTCCAGAATTGCTATGCTTGTTAATGAACTATCTATATAAATAATTGCTACACTTCCTTCAGGTATTATGTTATCCTGGCCTGGGCTGTATTGCATCAGATGTCAAGGAACCATAAACTACTTGGTCATTAACAAATCTTAATGCTTTCTTCAGTAATAAAATAGAGTGACCTTATGTTTCCCTCAGACATAGTATCGTAGTCAATCCTTTCAAATTTTGAGTATTTCTATGGAAGGGTAAATATGAGAAGGTGTTTCTTTGGTAATGATCTGACTGACGATGCACAGAAAGTCAGTGCTGCAAGTCCTGCTTATACGTGTAAGATCTGCCTTTGCTTTTGCCTTCCACAGAGTATTGGGTCTTCACATTCAATGAGATAACTCACATAAATCCCAAGTCTTTTTCAGCATTACATGTTGTTAACTATACACATGTGTTGGAGAATTTCTTTATTCCAGAGAAGTCTGTTTGCTAAACATAGTTTTGTCTGGGAACATGAGCTGGTCAGTTTTTAGGTGTTTTGGTTCTGGTTTTAAAAATAAAGACTACTGCATAGAACACAATTTGATTGTTGGAGAGGACAGGGTTGCCAGCCCCACAGTAGCCCATATTGCTGGAAAAACATGCTATGCTTTTGGACTATTTGGGCTTCCTAAGTGTGCAAGCTATCCTGCCTGACCTCTCTGATGAGTCACGTACAATCCAGATCAGACTGTATCATGGTTCCATTCTCTGCTAATATCCTGGAGAATGGAGACATTTAAAAAAAAATATATAGCAACATTGAGAAGTGATCTGTGACTGAGGGTTTGCTACATATTCTGACTTTCAAGGAGCACACTGTGAATATGTTTAAATAGAATTACCTACAGCTACTGTATTTAACTCTATTTACAGCTTATACAGCTCCTGTATTTGTTGTTGTAATAATTGTTATTTTCAAACAGTGATGCCTCTTCTTCAGCAACCACATTTAAAACATCATCATGAGTTACAGATTGTGCAGCCTATGTCACAGAACAGGTCTTTGACAGAAGCTTCTTCTAAGCACACACAGTGGGAAGATGAAAATAACTCACCAGATTAAGAGGGTTTTTAAGAAAGTTTTTTTACACTAAGATTAAATGTATGTATGACTTGATAACCAATAATCAATTAAAAAAAAATCATTGGTACAAAACTGTCTTCCAAAACAAACATTACCCTATGTGATTCCTTTCAAATTAATTTGGTTTGAATAATTCCAGAGTAGAACATGTCAAATTAGTAGGTCTGATTGCTTAAACCTATAAAAAGTGTATCACTGAACCCTAAATTAAAACCAATAGAATTAATTGTAATTATGTCATCTTCATTTTCCCATTATGGATCTTTGGAATGAGCTAAAACGATTCTCACAGTCAAGAGTCTCCTGGAGTCCTTTGGCAAATACAGTTTACAGATCTTCACTGCCTCAGGATTAGGATACTGGAGATCTTATCTAAATACGTAGATCTGCCAGAGGTATGATTATGGGCAAGTCATTTAATCCGTCTGTCCTCCAGCTCGCTGGCTCTAAGAAGAAAAGACAATACTTTTGTTTTTCTCTTATTTGTTCCTCTGATCTGCCTGTGGACTTCTTGAAGACAAAGAACTAACTCTTATCATAGAATCATAGTTTGCACAATACCTTAAACAACTGGGCTTTGATTTTTATCTGTGCCTTGAGTATAACATAATAAAATCAATAAATAGGATTTTACAGCTATGTTAGTTGGTTACTGCAGCTCCTTTTGAAAATGAAAATACACTTTCTGTAGACAAAGAAATCCATTTTTGGAGCACTTGGCAATTATGCTAAGCATATTTTTCAGTTTTAACAAAAAGAATATTGTTTATATCTAGCTTTTGAAAACAGCAGCTTTAGTTTTCTTTGAAACAGCTTTCTGTAATATTCTTATCAGTTTAATGCCAAACACAGTATTTAATATCAAAGGTAATCAGCTGAAGCAACCCCTGCTGTCTTTATGCAGAAATATTTTGCAGTTTTTCACTGTTTTGATTTTTGGATGAATAACTTCTTATTCTTTTTATCCTTGAAGGTACTTTGAACACTATGCAAACATGTAAAGAACTTGGCTTGACACATTTTCTTTATTTTTTTCCTTTTAAAGAAGGTTAAGCATTGGAGAATGAATTCATAGTTCAGTGCTCATCTTGATACTCAGAAACAAACATATGTCCTATTTCAAAGACTTTATTTTTTACTTTTTAATAAACAAGGAGCTGTTCAGGATCAGTGGTGGAAATAATGGAGCCTAGCTTCCTATGGAGTTGAGTCTTGCAATTGGATTCACTGAATATCTAATAAGATGCAAAGTCTGATGGATGCTTTTCCTGTGGTTGTATCCTTTATAACCAGACTCTCCTGTGTGGATCCTCTGGTATCTCATAAGGGGTAAGTTTATGCTGCAGCCTTTACGCTGCAGCGACTGACAGACTCCTTTTTTCCTCCATAGCCTGCAGAATCTGTCATATTTCTGACAATACTAGGCTGCACACAAATTTGGTTGAAATTGGCTTAGGTTAGAGGTTAGCAGTAAGGGATGGCGAGAAATTCCTACTCATACATACCACATGCATAAATCTCATTATTTGGGGAAAACAGATGATATGTTGAAGAATTAGCCCATGTCCTGCCAGCTCTTTTGACTAATATAGTTGAAGCACTAGCCAAATGAGCTAAAGAAGCAGCATCCAATTCAATTTCCAAAGGCTGACTTAGGTTGATGACCAGGTATCTCCTGTCTAAGAGAGAAGATTAGCCGAAATCCCAGAGCTTGGCACATGCCTGCCACCAGGTTTACAGTAGGCAATTGCCTTAGTGGTGCCAGCACTGTGTCCTCCTGACCAAAACAGAAAGAGAATTTGCCTGCTCAAAGCTTTACCTTCTCATTTGCTGAGTTCCATGTTTCGCCCATTAAAAAAGTGACATATGGGCATGTGTAAAATGTCCAAATGAGAGTATTCATCTGTGAGAATATATAGAAATGATGCAATGAGAAACTGGCCTTCCAGCACTTTTGAAGCAACTACCAGTGAAACTCATTCCAAGAAAAACCCTCCATTCCTTTCCTCTAGAGAAAGAAATGGCCCCTCTGCTCAGATTGCCAAAAAGGATGTGCTGTAACGGAAAGCTTGGCATGCTTTGGTTGGCTACCACACAGTCTAACTATTATGGCTAGTGGCAACATACAGAAATTAGACCAGTCTAACTATATTGCGGTAGAAGTTTACAATCAGTGCAGAGTGGCCCCTTGCATCAGTTTACAGCACGATTATAACGATACACTTTCACTTATTACTTTCACAGTAATCTCCTCAAGAGTTTTTATCCACCTCTCCTCCTTCTGGTTCCCCAATGTCTAATTTGGTATCTCTGCAGTGGAGCAAAAATGTTCAGAACATAGTTATTTTGTTTTTATAAGGTAATGACCATCATAGGGTAGCCAAGGGCTAGGAAAACCACATAAACACATGAAGCTTTACACCAAGGAACAAGGATTTTTTTTTGCTATCATCTGTTAAAAAGATATTGTGTCTGTCTGTGACTTTGGCAACCCATTCTGCAAAAGGATGCAAGTATGTGCTGGCCCAACTTACTTTTGCTTTTTGCATTTCTTTTTGATACCTTCACATAGGCCACCGTGCTGAATATGTAAAAAACAAAATCCAGGCTGATACTATCATCTAAGTCTATGTTTAGTGGATGTGAAATAAACTGTTGGAAGAGAAGTCCTTAACTACAGCCTCCCGACTTACCTACTCTATGGCTTAATTATAAACATGTCGACCACACAGTAGGAAATGATCAGCTCCCTATTTTCAAACAATTCCCAAACTGTTGATTTCAAGAATTCTAAGATAGGGAGTTTCTAGAAAACTTAAAAAAGATTAATTGGTAAAGCCCTTTGATCAGTAGTTAACATACACTGATTCTTTTAATGTTTGTCTGAAGCACATAAATAATACAGGGAAACCAGAAGTCCTTGAGACAACTGTTTACACTGTCAGAATAACTTTGCTGTGTGGCTGATATCTGTGCAAATACTGTAATTTGAGTGGAATAGTTTTAGGCTAAGATCATGGATGGGATAGGAGTATGGGAGGTGAAGGCCAAGGAGCCTGATGCTGTGGATTTTGGAAACACCCTCCTAACTTCTTGGGTGTTTGATAAATATCTGTATGAGATAACCTCTGTTTTATGAGATTTAATTCATCTGTATATGTCACTCTCAGCCCTACTGGCCTACCCAAGGCTGATTTTCAGAACGTGGTATCAGGCATTAACCATGCTGCTAAAAGGGCATCAACTGGAGGAGACACCTTCATACGGCACTTCCATAGTCTTTTGGGGTTTCGTAATAAACATTGAAAACAGTCAGGATCTATTACTAGATACTAGGATCTCTCTGTATAAAGCCTTTCATCACCCAAAGCAATGATTTGCTCAAAAAAAAAAAAATCCCTTTTTTTCCCCAAAACGATGAATGAAATGAGAATCCCTATTAGAGATAAGAATAGTAAACTATTTCTTTTGGTAACTTGGGCACAGAACTAGATACTTTATGCCTTAAAACACTGAGCCTTCTGCTGTCAGCTAGATACAGACTCTGTTCCTGACATTAGAGAATTAGGAGACCCTGAACCTTAACATATTATGAGGTATAAAAAGACCTCACTTTGAAAACTAGAGTACAGAGTTATAACTTTCCCTTTTCTAAATAGCCAGAAAATATATGAAAAATAGTGATAATACACTGTACAGAATTGCTAAACAAGTTTTCATGATTTCATGGATTGCTTTCAAACTGCTGTGGGTGGGATGTTGTAACAATATAAAGACCCTATTTTAGAAGACCTTTATAAAACATTTACGGACTTTGCTGCTGAATAAGGCAGTCTGCAGCCAGGATAACCTTTGCATGCCTTTATATCATGAGGTATCAGTAAATATGCATTATTATGTTGCCTTGCGTTATAGACTATTTCTAGACGAGGTAAAAAGAGAAAAGGCATTTTCTCCAGAAAAACGGCAGTCAGTACAACTGCTTTAAATAAAAGTGCTGTGCAAGTGGTAGCTTACATTGCAAAGTAGTTACTGCATTAAATAAAATAATTACACAAGACACTGCAGGAGCAGATTACACAGGTCTCTTCTGCGGGTGGTGTTGCTATGCTTTATATCTTCCAAAAAGCGGGAAAACAGGCCTTTCCTGGACTTCCCCTCCGGATGGCTTGCTGAGCCCAGAGATCCTTCCTGCAGGGGCAGTGCCGCATCCCGTGCTGCTGACTGACAGCAACCTGGGAAGCACCAAGCCAGGCAGCACACTGTTAGACTCCCTTTAAGCTATTTCTGCCTGTAGATCTATTTCCAAAATCATCCTTAAGACAATGGTAGAAATGCAAAAGAAGAGACTTGAAATTCAGAAAACCCCCTCACAGGGCAAAATCACGCTCCTTGGTATGTCTACACACCATGCTGTGCTCTTACTCTGCCTCCTCCCGTATTTTTCACTCTTCCTATAACCTAGCCACTCCAACACCCTCTCTATTCATCTGTGTCCCATGCAGGGCACATGTCTTGTGCCCTGCTGCATTTCTGTGAGGGGAATTTGCTCTCCTCTTACCTCCACTGCTCTTTGTGGAGGAAGTAATGGGCATCCAAGCTTCAGTGCTCTGGAATAAGGATGCTCTAGGGACCTGTGTTGAACCACTGAAGGAAAGGTCCTGTTTAATCCCAGCAAAGAGTTGAGGCTGAAGGATTTCACTACTGACAAAATCTTGGAAAATATGACAAAGTCCATTAAATGTTTGCAGACTGAAGACCATAATCCATATATTTGGTAAGTATTCACAGGTGCTGAAAAAGACCAGATCCTTACTGGGAAAGTGATCTCTGTGCCAAATATCAAGTCTCTGCATGAGCTAACAGTCGTGCTGTTGTATCTGTGATGAACTAAGGATTAAACCTAAAAGTGATTTTAAATTTACATGTGAAACTATATTTAAATCTTAAGATCTAAAGGTCTAAAGCAAGACAAGATCAGTAAAGAGAGATGACTGGAACAAATAATAGTAATAAACAAGCTTTCATGACTTTTAACCTCTCAGGCTGATGTAAAAAAAAGAAAAAGAGGTTTGTTGTCAAGGAAGTCTTCAATGTAACTGAGATGCCTATAATATAGGAAACATAGCAACTTAGCTGCTTATATTGTAGACTCAATTCAAAGTGTTTTGATTGAAAGTTTCATCACTGTTTTCTAGAAATGGCTTTTATGCTTTTCAAGTAAGTGAATACTACAAAACTATGTAAATGACTGTATCACTGTGCTTATAGCAGCACAATTCACAATATCATCTGTTTCAAAACTTCTGTATTTTTTTATAGAAATTTCAGTTTTACTTAAGGCATTTAAAATACTTACTGGATAAAATTTTGTTATCCTTCTGCCTGTAAATACCAAAGTCTTAATTAGTACAAGTCCAAATGTAAAAAGAATGACATTAAAACAAATTAAAAGACTTCTACATTTAATATCCAGGAAAGTAAAGCCACTTTCTTTCAGATCTCATTCTACGGGCCTAAAAATCCTTCAAATGTAAATGCATAAAAATAACTATATAGGATCAGCCCTGATCTCCACCCAGTTCTGATTCCCATCTTTGGCAATAATCAAGCCCAAATGTCTCACAAGAACACTTAAATGGCAGACATAGGATCATCTCCTTCTTATGAAGTCTTGAAGCCCTATTAATTGAAGACTTTCTTAAGCCATTTTATATACTCTTCCTCTTTCTTTTTCTTTTCTAATTGGCCTTTCCAGTTTATAGCATTTTCCTGTATTTTTAGAAGACTAGAAAAGAATGATTGAAGGAGGAAAAAAAAGCTGAAGTGAGCTGTTAAAAATGGCAGCTACCAGAAAACCATAAAAAATTGCAGTGAGATTGAGTGAAAGTGAGATTCCTATATTGGAGGCTACATCATGTAGGAAAGGCATCATGAGCTCGACAGAAAATCAAGTGCAGGAATAAGACAGACAGCGAGGAAGTGCAACTGAAAGCGGGCTTTGAAAACTGAGAATCTCTAGAGTAGAAGCAAGCAAGTCTGCTTGTCTAGGTGTTTGATAAAGGCACGTGCTCTCACAGAAACATCACATCCACTGTCACCCCAAATAAAGGATCTTCTTGTCCTTTGCAAACATATGCACATATATATGAAGACGTATCAGCACATTCACCCTTAAATATGCATGGTGAATTCACACACTGAACACTTTGGAGAAATACAATTTCAGCTTATCAGAACACCAGGCCAAAATAGACAGTTCCTCAACTGAAAAGAAAAGATAGAAGTCTTACTTAGGAGCAAGTGAGAATTGCCTGAACATACAGACTTACAGAAGGCTTTCAGGGAAGTTAGAGTTATCTTCAGCATTTTTATTTTAACCTCACAATCTGAAGAACGTATCTGACAGTGACCAGAACTGGTAGTCAGGCGAGTAATCTGACCTACATTAGTAGTGATGTGATAAAGGGAATGCTCTGTTGTCATATGTTACAAAAATCTTGGTAAACCACAGATTATCAGATGAGTCAGAAATGCATTTGCTACTCTATATTTCTTCATGTCCTACACGGACGACATATATTTTAAGCTGACTGTAGCTGCTGAAAGATAGAAAACCCCACATTCTCAACACACTGCTTATACAAACATCTTGGACACGATTCTTAGCCAGAATAGTTCAAGATATTGTTAGTACTTTCAAGAACAATTTAAGAATTTTTCTTGTTTAAAAGTAAATGTAATCTTGTGAATAATAAGCACATGGGATACATTATGGGATATTTGTATTATGGGAGTGAAGTTGTTTTCATATAACACTGTTCTCATAAAATATGTGTTTTGCTATATAAGCTACCACAACTATATAAAAAACTGTTTTGCCAGGTGTAAACACAGGTAGCTGTTCTAAAACCCAGAAAGAGATGTATACACTATTTCTCCATTTAGCATTATGATACTTTGAAAGACTATTGTGCCAACAAAACAAATTCTTATGTTTTTTAGCGCCTCAGTTTAATAAAAAACAATCACATGAATTTTGTGAGACTTCAAACAATGTTTTGATTTTTTTGAATAACGCATGTCTCGAAACTCAAATGAAGTAGTGATGCATTTTTAATTGCACAATTCAAATCCTTTTTTCATGGTTCTAAATTGATTCGTTCTCAAACTGCTTGTCTACTGAAGAAACATTTCTGCAGAACAGTTATATGATATCACAGCTCTGCAGACAATGACTTCTTTGTCACGTTGTCCGGTTTCTTGTCCTCCTTCAAATGTTTACTGAACACAGTGGTCTTTTTGAAATTATTCATGGAAAATAAGTTATCCTTCTCTTTAGTAAACTTCAAAGCCTTTCCTTTAGAACATTTTCAGCAAAAAATCCTGTTATACATAAATAAAATTTAGCTCCAGTACACAATGTAACACTTGTGATATTTGAACTTAAGAACCTACTCCGTATTTTGTGCCTGAAGTCCATTTATAACACAATTACATTGAAAAAGAAGGCAAAACCTACTAGATGTATTATTAGGACTTTTTTTAATTCAGCCCTACTGGTGGACAGAAGAATGTGGCTGAAACTCAGCCCTGGATAAACTGATAGGATTCAAAAGAATTACTGCAGTTATCAAGGGGAACAGTTTTTCAGTGGTATATCTGCTTTTTTATAGAAAAATTCATTCGCATGAAAATAGCAACAGGCAAGTGTCCTGTCAAAAAAGTCTAGAAATGTCAAAATTGTTCTGACCAGATCAAACTTCTCACGTCTTCGGGTTCAACTTCAGAATCAACTTTGAGGCTTCCTAATAATGTAGAAAGTTGTCAAAAAATTCAGAACACAAAATGTGTACAGAGTCAATCCCATGATCTGTAATAAAAAAGCAGATAGGTTTCGGAGAGGCCTGCCTAATTTTCAGAAGGTAACTAAGGAACCTCGTCAGCAAATTGATGGCACTGTCAATGGCCCTTGGCACGTGGGGACTGCTTTTTGTTCATGCTTCTGGCTGTAGACCCAGTGCCTGGAGGTCCTACAACTTCCAGTTCAAATCGGGACTTAGAGACTATATTTAGACGGGGGAGAACTCTTCCCTGTGCTGTGCCACAGAGTCAGCATCTCATAGGACTAACCACTGAGTGAAACAGTTAATGAATAGTTAATTTACTATTGAATGAACAGACCTCTGGCCTGCCTGCCCATGCTTCCTTTGCACTGAAAACAAGGGTGCTCTGGGTGCGTGCCTTCCCTCTGTATTCCTCAGCATGGACATATCGCATCAGGATAGGCAAAGATCACTTCACCCAGTCACTGCAGACACCCCGGAATACAATTCCTTTCTGAAACAGTACATGGTGGCATTTCTAATACATATATTTCAAGGCGGTTTTCCATTTTGCAGAAATTTTCTTAAGGTTTTGTTTCAAATCAGAACCTCTTGAAGTTCTGAAAATAGCCACTGAGTTTCAGACCCTTCTCTCTCTGAGAGCACTGGACATATTTTATCAAGGAAACAAAATTTCATTATTTTTACTTTGAAAAAGGAAAAAAAATGCATGAACATCAGAGTAAATACTTTCTCGAAGCACTAGTAGATTCAAGAGTAAATATTTGTTACAGTATTTATAAAAATAAGCTCCAGTAACTGAAATAAAGCTTGTTCCATGAAAAAAATTGTTCTGTAAAATGAATCTTTGACACAGCAAAAGATACTTCATACAATTATTATTTTGGACACTTTCTCATATAGTTGTTTCTATTTTGGTGCTAAAACTTCACATATTCTTAAACTAGCTATTCACTACTTCAAGACATGTCTCTAGAAACCTGTCCTGTATGTATAATTATTTACCCTGAATGTTCTGGTTAGCCTTACAGAAGATATTTTATTGCCAATTGCACATAAATTTGTTAAAAAAAATCATTCACAGTTTTGTAGTTTGAGCAAATTATTTATTTGCCAATTACTCTAGTTATGTTTGCATCTCTTATCTGTTTAGGCAGTAAGGTCTCCAGAACAGAGACTACTCTTTATTCTGCATTAATAAAGTATTCACATAATCAGTGACCAACTCTCACTTCAGTGTCTTTGCAATGCCAAAATATAAAAGGAATAAAAACCAGTAAGTGAGTAAGAAGACTCCAGGAAATGCTGTTCCTGTTTGAATGTATAAGAAAGAAACAGCTTTATGAATATCGGTACTTATGAAATATTTTCCTGTGATTCTCAGCCATGATGACTTTCAAGTATCTAATAGTAAGATTAAGCTAATGGTACATGACAGTCCTCATTGGAGACAGTAATTTCAAGTCTTTCCTCTCTGTTCTGCCCTTGTTTGCAGAAAAAAGACTTGTAGAAATTTCTTGGAGCTTTTTGGCCTTCTATTTTATTCATTGAAATTGAGCAAAATGTTCAAAAGTTGCTAGTTGGTTTACTGAGAGACATAACAGGATTTCCTTAGGAAGTGAGGCTAATTAGATTGTTTAAAAATATCCCAGTGAATTATATTTTATTTTCAACTTTCATTATATATATATATATATATACACCTAACTAAAATGCTTACAGAACTGAGGTTGTATCACCTTCTATGTTTTTTCTTTTCTTTTTTTTTTTTCCATTTTATATAAGTAGCTTCAATTTTCCTTCAAAGTTATTTCCCTCAAATTGTCAACTTGGAATTTCATATTTGAACTAATCCTTTAAAAATTACATTTAAGACTCTTCATATTTATTTTGCTTATATAAATACTTAAAACATTAAAATACAATTTAAATATGTGTTTCCACTGCTCATTTTAGTTTCGCTATAAAAGTTTCACAGGCACAATTTCTTTTAGACTGAAACAGCTGACTTTTCTGCCATGAAATGCTAAAATACAATTCAATATATGCTGACTTACACTATTTGGGATATAAGATTAATTTTCAAGATAGAACTTAATCCTAATGATATTTAACAAAATATGGAAAAATTATCCAGCTCCATATATATTTCTATCATTATTTGTGTTTTAACAAACACTGCTTTTGTAAACCTCTTTTGTTACTGTCTTAATTACCTAATGGACAACATTGCCAAATATTTCAGATTGTTTTAATTAAATTAAGTGAGTACAGAGGCACTTCCTTTCAGCCTACACTGTCATTATTTAGCCAAAGTACATACATTTAATATTGCCAGATTTCCATCATAAATCATTTCTTCCAGCCTTGCAATAATTCTTTGAATTTCCTTCAAAATTTTAAAATATTTCTTTTATGTTTTTTCCCAGAATTAAATTCAGCTTTCTGTGGATGACCTTTTCAGCACAATAAAGATTTTTACTTTTTCATTAATGATGCAATATCTAAGCCCTAAATAATATCATTTTTACTTATTGTCACAGCTCTCTCTTTCATCAGCCTCAATATTGCAATTCGTATTTTCTCAGGGTTCTGCAGTCTTAAGAAATTTCTTAGTAACATCCCTGGAAATTTAGTAGAATCCTTTATTTTTTCCACTGCTAGATTATCAAAATTTATTAACCTGGCTAGTAGTCTGGTTTGCTCTCCTCTCACTTTTTATTCTATTTTTTATTTTTTTTTTTATAGAGACCAGCAGATAAGAAGGGGATTGTGACTGCAACTTACCAAGAGTTCGGAAAGGTCTTTGGTTTGGAGTATGGGAGAAGAAACCAGGTTTCAAAGCATTTGTGATCACTATGTCAAAAAGCTCTTCAAAATCATGCCTAGGAAGCAAAGGAAATTAAATTAGCTAAGGTAATTAATTAGCTGCTCTGCCCCTAAATACTCCTTAAGCCTTAAGATCACATAAATAACAAAGTGAAAACACTTTTTAATGACATTTTTTGTCACTTCTCTTCCTGATACTTTTGTTCAGTGTCACTAGTGCCACTCTTTTACTGAGGTTGTATAGAATGAAAAGACATTTAGACTGACAACCCACAATACCGTACCCTTGAGAATCACTCATTTTTTGTAAAAAAGATTGTCTTTGGACCAGAGAGTTTTTCGATCTCAGAATAATGTATAAGATGTGACACATTTTAGTCTCAGAAGACAGAATATGAATAGATAGATGGGGAAGTACCTGGAATGGAAAACAAACTGAGCAGTGAAAACACACTGCTGTGGCTTATTCTGAAGGTGAATTCTTCTCAAATTTCTGTGCTCAGGTTGATAAGAAATGTCTAAATCAGGGATTTTCCTTTACAGAGTAGGAATACAGGAGCTCAAGTAATTTTCCTACACAGGTACAAAGGCACAAAAATTTCTTACACATTTCTTCTTCTAAATTTGGGTTAGGGGCTCCATATACCCAGGAATGTTTTTATTACACCATTGAAGTCTTTATTTATTTGCAATAGAGCGAATTCTGGTTTTCTAACCACTCATTTCTGATTGTGGGAAGGAATTGCAAACATGCAATTTTTAAATCATAATTCAATTATGATTTACCATAATAATGATTTACCATAATAGGCACCAAGACTGAGACTTTCTCATCTCTCTTCTGTAGGCCTCTGAACTAATGAGACTGTAACAACCACGGCTAATTCTTGCAGGACCCAGTGTACCAGATCTAACATAATACAGTCCTGCCACCTCAGTCTAGCACTTTCCTCCACACAGCGTGATCTCTGGTATGGCCCCACCTTCCACCCCTTGAACAAGCCAGTTTTAAAAATGAATGTGTTTAAATTTCATTTTTCTAATGTAATTTTAACACTATTTATTTTGCCCCACTTGCCACTATATATAAACTTCTAACTTTTTAATACAACTAATAGCAGATACTACAATGGCATGTTTTAAAAAAAATTCCTCTGTCTGGAAGATTCTGTTGGTTAGAAAGATTTTTTCTTCACTTAAAGGACAGAATAGCGGTAGAATTATTAATATAAAATGAAATAAACTTCAAGTGGGATCAAAATAATTGTCCTATACAGGACATACTTATCAGATGGCAAACAATTTACCTCAAGGGTTCCCATGACCTTATGTTAAATACAAGGAAACTCTTGAGATCAGAGTCACTGACTGTGTAATAAAAAAATAGCTTCTTTTTCTTATATTCTATTGTTATCAAAGTCACTTTTCACCCGAGAGTAAATATTTGCATAGAGAGCTCACCTCTCTAAGATATTTTCTTAATAAATGCCCATAGATCCATCCTCAAGTTGAGCAAACAGACATGCTTCTTCTACGCTTGGATGACAGATATCAATAGAGGTAAGTTTTCATGTTAATGTACTGTGCATATTGTACTGAAACAATGTTTCCACAAGTAAGTTAAGCCTGAACTTTCAAAATAAAGCCAACACCTTAGTGGCACAACAAAGACTCATGGAAACAACGATCAATGCTTTGTGTACAAAAGCCCCAAAACGAATGAATGCAGTCTTTCAGAAAGATTTGTTTAACGGGAACAAGAACTTTTTGTTGATTTGTTGTAGAAGAAACAGTGTTTTGCGTGAAAAGAGATGTTACCTACAGCCCTTTTTGAATCGGGCTAAATTTCTATTTGCTACTCATTTTATGAGATCATATATGTGATGTTACATTACTGTGCAACATTATGCATAACAAAATCGGTTCCAGTTACTGCTTGCTTGGCATTGTGGCTTGTGGTTTCAGTAAAGGGCTGAGATAGAGAGTAGGATACACCTCACATAACTTTAGCCATCTAAAAGCTGCACGCTGAATCACAGTTAGTGATCTACACCGCACGTGTAGCCAGTGGAGAAACACGCACACTGCCAGAGGGCAATGCATCCCTCTTATTTCAGCCACTATTTCATGCTGTAGAATGAACTGCCAGGGATGATGCCAAGCTTTTCTCTCCACGGACCACGGAGGGAAACAAAATGATCATCTTAGAAAAATTGTTAGCTTTTAAATAGCTAACATTCATCAGTGTCGTGAGTGAAATGACACTCAACTTTAGTGACTATATGATCCTAAGCTTGTCTTTAGGTGTGCTCCTGCCAAAACTCACCCATACCATTAACCTGATACATTTTTTTCACTGCAGGTAAGCCTGAATAGTCACACCATCATAATGTTACCTGTGTGAATGAACTCACACCTGCTTTAATAGGTTTACAAGCCTTTATACACTGATCTCAGCAATGTGTGTGTGGTCTGGTTCAGAAATGGTTCTCATTTTAGTTCAAAATAGGATTTTCTCTTACACTTCTTCTCTCCTTACAAAAATGGCTTTCAATTAAAGACAGTTTGGTTAGATGAAAGCAACTGTGATGCAAACTGTGAAGCAACTGATGAAAGTACTTTGCTCTTTAAGGAGAAAATGATATGTTTAGGTATACATTTCCCAATATTGATTTTATGTAGTTCTAGTAATTTGTATCCAAAGAGGAAATTTTTCAATAAAGTGCAAAAAAGTTAATAGTTCCAAGACAATGATATGAAGGGGATAAATTTCACACACATCTCTACTCTTCATCTTTATCCTTGGTTTTGTTGAATGTAACACCTGTAATACTCTGCACAATTCTGAACTTCTAAACATCATATTGATTGACTGGAAGGAAGTTGGGAAAGAAATATAATAAAGAAGTACATCGGAGTGATTCATAAGGATTGATACCAAGAGTGAAATTCAGTTAGCCCAGACAAACTAAAGTTAAGTGAACAGATGATGGATGTCAACCTAGACGATGTTTCAGAAGTGCAAAAACCAGTAAGAGAATGTAGAATCATATTAAGTTATGCAGGAGCTGTGGAACAAACAAGAGCCATAAAAAGTTTAGAATTATTTTCGCGAAGAAAACTACTTCAGTAATG